>NC_141142.1:127950507-129413007 GCF_053477565.2 Lygodium microphyllum
TTTGACAGAGTGAATCGCCCTATCCCGTGGTGGTTTGCCAATGAGAGCTGGATTTTGAGGCCCATTTTTTGAGCATAAAAGTAGCCCGAGAGGTACAAAAGAGCAAATTTTCATGGAAAATGAGTCGAGCATGGATCGATGAGCCGGAGTTTTCCTAGATATATTTCGATGCTAGGAACCCAACGCAAGTCTCCTTTGTCAATCGAATGTCATAACCCCCCATTTAATCATCGCAAGGTTTTATGTTATAAAGTGACTACTGGATTCGGGAGTCGAAAGGTACATGATGGAGACTAGATTGATAGATTTTGATGCCATGAAGCCATCCGTTTAGTCGAATCAAAATTCTAAGCCCATTTACCTCTCTAATGAGGCCAAAACCATTTTTGAGAAGTGTGAATGTGCAGGACTTGAACATGTTAATTCCAAATATTAATGGTTAAGCCTTAAAAGCTTTAAAAATCATCAAAAATCAGTGTGGGGAGGGGAGGTGCAATTTTTTTGTGCCCCTTCAATTCCTTGATTGTGTGCCTCTTTGTCGAGCAAGAAGGCCAGAGATGGAATACAATTGTCCAATCTATGTGTCAAGGGCTTCAATCTAACTATATGCATGTGCAATATGATGAACGAAATGAAAATATTTGATTTCAATCTTTCTCTCTCCTCTCTGCACCTTGTTCCCATGGCTCAATCTATGTGAGAGAGGGGTAGGCTAAAGCGATAGATTTTGGATGTGTGATGATGTTGAAGCATTATGGAGTGTAAATCAAAGGTTGAGGATGCGTCAACAGCCATGAAAGTAAGAATTACTTTGGTACTACCTTAATAATGATGCATTGCGTTAGGGTGAAATCATGAAAAGAATTGCTTGTGCACAATCCACGTTGTTTGATCTATAAGTTTACATGTTTATGCACTTACAATCATTCACCTTTGCATTGCATTATATATATATGGTATTAGAAAAACAAATCCTAGATGTATAGCACTTGTTTTTTTGTGTGATTGACCTACGTTGAGTGTAAGGAGTTCTATGTTGTAGGATAGTACATTCGTTTCCTTTGGGGCCTGATTTGGTAAGGATTGAATTATCTCCTAGAACGAATATAAAGAGAGGACTATGTTTTGCATATGTTTTATATTGAAATGACACATCTTCTTGGGTCTAATCCTTGGGATGTAGTGGGGCCACAACAATGAGTTGGGGGTGCTCCTTATGTATGTGATATGAGTGCTAGACACCGTTATGTTTGGATACTCCAATTGCCTAGAGTCGAAAAGGGATTTGTTAGACTGTGAATAATACAAACACATGTCTAAGTTAGATCATTGCATTTAGTCTCCAGATGCTCCTGGCCGCAAGACCGTGGGGTATTTCGGTTGAGCATAGGGGCCTACTAGAGCCTTAGAGCCAATATCGGGCCCATTTTTTGGTCCTGACACGAAGGATGAAATCTCAAGTAGCAACTGTTTATTGTTAAGCTATAGAGTCTTGATCTATCTTACATATAATTTTTCATTCTATCCTAGTGTTCCATCCTTCATCAACAAATTGTATGACATGATCATATGTTAGTCTCTTCACTGAAACCATGGCCTTTTGATCTTCTTATCTCAGTATTAGAAAAGAAATCAACAAATACATTAATAGATATAAACAAAGTAACGTTTCTTAGCCTACTTGGGATATTAGGTTTTAATGCTCTCTGTATCTCAGAAAATATTTTATATCTATTGCCCTCACTAATAGCTGCACTTGGCAAAGGCCACTCAAAGCTTAAAAAATGGGGCAAAGAAAGGGGAGATATTGATCCCCACCATTGGCTGCACTGCATGGGGACAATATAAGAGTGGTCAAAAAGAATATTCTATTCCTTGCAAGCTCTATCTTCTTTCTATCTTTGTACATTTCTCCTCCAATCGAACCACACATAACTTCAATAACATCAACAATAGACTTGACCGGTTGCCATTCCTCAAGATTGTAGGGGTACACATCAGATTTTATCTTTGACTTACATGCTCATGACAACTCTAGCTATAAATCAACCATTCACCACTAGACAGTGGCGGCAATGGGACATGCTGCAATCTCTGGCTTTCTACTACATACAATGAATTATTTTTAAAAAAAATTGAGTTGCAAGTTGACTTGCAAAGTTATTATCATAGATCAAAGAACCTATGTCTTCATACCAAACATGTATCTTGCTGCTCAAACATTCCACATTCTGCCATTCATGCAAAGTTGATGGATATAGAGCTGTCAGTAAAACAAGATTGAATTAGAACACTGCAAATATTTTTAAAAACAACTCTGATGCAAAAGAACAAACAATGATAAAATTTAAAACTTATTGTTTTGTTTATAATTTGCCATGTTGTTCTTGTCGTGTACAGAGATTTGTTTGTATGTATAAACATGTTGGATCAACACTTCTATTTTACTGTACTTATTCCATTGAACACTTTTCTGAACTCTAAAATTCTACCTTTCTAATGTTTGCTAGGGTTTGCAACATCCTTACACCTGACCTTGAAACTCCCTCAAGTATTTGGGTCCATCAAAATCTAATCCAACTTATAGCACTTATCACAAATCCAATTACCGACACTATCTTTCCTATTAAAGACCTCCACTGCAAGTATGTTACTGATGTTTTTCCTTCGTGAAGACATCTATAGTAACCAAATACAAAAGTTACCTATCAATGTGTGTATAATTTGCAAATGTTCTCTCCAAATGAAATGAAATTTAAATGGAGCAATTAAAAAAAAACATTGTACCTGCAATTCCTTTCACAAAGAAGCCTAGAGATGTTGAACAAGAAGCTGACTTATAACAAGACCATTGTTCCTTCACTGACAAATTCCTAGAGTACAAAAACAAAAGAAATATCAAGTCAAAGCATATATATAACTTACATAGGGTTTGTCCAAATGAGTTGAAACTTAACCATGAAGCAACAGAAAAAAGTGGCAATATACCTGTGGCTCTCTTTGCAAAGAAGCCCAAAGATGTTGAAGAAGTTGAGTTTTTAAAAAATCATTGTTCTCCACCCTCAAAGACTTTGGGAGTAAAAAAAACAAAGGAAAACTCAGTATGCATATAGCTTGCATACATTTTGTCCAAACAAGATAAAATTTAACCATGAAGCAGCAAAAAAACAAGACAACATACCTGTAACTTTATTTACAAAGAAACCGTAAGATGTTGAAGAAGAAGTTGAGTGTTCACAAGATCATTGTTCTTGACTGTAAGAGACTCCTAGAGTACCAAAACAAAAGAAATTACATGTTAGAGAATACACATAACTTGCACAGGTTTTGTTAAAACGAGATAAAACTTTACCATAGAACATCCATGGAAGAGAACAATATACTTGTAAAGTTTTGTAAAGAAAATCTTAGGGCTTTGGTAGAACAAGCTCTGCTCTCATAAAACGTGTGAAACTCACTCTATGTTTGTATAGAGGAAATGAAATTTCACAGGGTTATAGATAGGGCAAGCAACAATGAGGCTGTAAGATTTCATCCGGAAAGAAGAAGCGGGGAAAGAGATATGATAAATTTGAGATCCACCTAAGAAAGAGGGGAAAATTAAAAAGGGGAGAAATGAAAAGTCAAACATAAAAAAATAAGAAAATGAGAATTCGAGTCATAAACTTCTAGGAAGTGTCAGCATTGTATTCCCCACATTTCCCCTTATTTTATTGCTGAGGGAAGATTTGGGCCAAGATATGGCTAGAAGATTCATGTTACATGAATCTGGAATCCCAGCTCTCTCATTGGTTAGGCCTATATTTCTTTATTCACTCCTTAAGGGACAAAAAAGAGAGTCCATATTTCTCCTAATGATTGGTCTAGAGCACTCTCTCTCTCTCTATCTCCTAAAAGGCATTTTCGACACCTCAAAACTCCCCTAATGAGGATAGCCCCTTGTCATTGATGCTTCTTGCTCAAAGGTAATGCATAAATGATGCCCATTCATGCTTGGTTGATGCATATTCATTGCTTGAAGGTCATCTTGGAGTTGAATCTTAGTTTGACAAAGATTTGGCTATTTTAATAATTAGGATTGAAGCTCATTTGGTCAATGGAATATATGCATATTGCTTCTCAGGTGCTTATCGACTACCTAGGTGGATATATCAATACTTATGGTTGATGTTACATGTTTTGTCATGATTTTGGATTTCTTTTGAGTTAAGATTGGAGCTTGGAATATTGACATTAGTTATCATTCACTGTTATGTATGGCTATTTGATGCTCTAGTAAGAGCTTTGCAAGTTATTTGGATCGAATGCTCCCAAATATATGTGACATGGATCTTGGATGTATGGATGCCTTCCACATTATGTTTTGACCTTTGTTTGCTTGTCTAATATTTAACTTTTGTTTCAATGGGAGCCACTACTTGACACTTGGATATTACATTCACCATTTGGTTACGTAGTTAAGCTTGAGGGTCATCCAATGAGACCGTGGGATGTGGTACATGTACATGCTCTTGTCACGCTTTATGTATGCAGTTGATGCTTGGTGGGCTAATCTGAAATTCCTCTTGGATTGGCAGTTCCGCAACATGGTAGAGACTCCCAACAGTTTTGCTCTCAGTCATGTGAATAGCCTCGTAGTAAGTCTCGTGACCGTTGGTCCTTCACTGAGATGTCATTACTGTGGGAAAGCAGGATATATTTGGCCATAGTTCCACTTTCAAATATTAGAGAATTTGAAATCTCCCAAATTTCACTTTCAAATAAGGAGTAAAGATTTGACCAAGTGGCTAAATCTTAACCCCATATTTGAGAGTGGGACTTGGGGGGATTTCTTATATAGTATCTAGGAAAAATTTCATCTTCAAGTAAGGGGATAAGATTTGACCATGTGTCCAAATATTAATCACATTAGGAATTTCCAAACTTTATGAAAATTTCCAAATTTCTAAATATGTGGTTTTAATGTTGTGTAGCCTGATTTTGATGATGATTTCATACTTGCAGCTTCTTCTCTTAATCCTTCATAGTTGACTGATGCTTTGTCAGGGTACACTCTATGTTGGTGGATAGATTTAGGGGCTTTCTTCTATGTGACCCCTCACTGAGAGTGGTTTCACTCCTATCATAGTATGATTGGATCTGTCCATTTAGGTAATGACTTAGCATTGGAGATAGTAGGTATTGGTGATGTCCAGTTGTAGTTTTGGTTCATGTTGCATGTTTACTCTTCATGATGTACTTCATGTATCGGCTCTCACGAAGAGCTTATCTTTACTGACACTTTGGATGATGCAAATTATATAGTTTCTTTTGGTGATTCCTCATGGAGATTACCTGTACGAATCTTGTCATTACACATGGTGCTAAGTCCAATACTCTCTACCTCTTGCTTATATTAGGGTCAACTGACCATGTTTTGGTAGTGTATGCAATTCCACATGTATCTCTATGGCATCTTCACCTTGGGTACATGTCCTTGAAAAGAATGAAAATGCTTACATGTTTGCAATATCTTATATCCCTTGACTATAAGTGCTTTAAGTCTTGTGATCATTGTTTATATGGTAGGAAAACATGTAATATGCATAAAAAGTCTAGTATGATATGCATGGGTGAGCCATTGACTCTTGTTCATTCGAATGTATGTGATCCCATGCCTTGTTAGTTGTTAGGTGGCGTAAAGTATTTCATCACCTTCATTGATGACTATATGCATAAGATATGGGCATATCCTATTAAGCAGAAATCAAAAGTCTTGTGGAGCCTACATTTTAGCATTGGCTTCCTTTGCTTGAGAACTAGTCTAGGTATAGAAGGTTGGAATGCCTAAGGTTAGATAATGGGGGTGAGTATGTCTCTAAAGCCTTTGAGAAGTTTTGTGATGAGAGGGGTGTTAAGCGTAGTTGAGCAACCCATACACCCCACCCTAGAATGGTATGGCTAAGCGAATGAATAGAACAATTCAGAAGCGAGTTCACAATATGCTTAGCTAGGTGGACTTACCATAACATTTTTGGGTTGAGGCAGTTACTATCGCCTTACACTTGATTAATCGGTTCCCATGCACTACCCTTGAAGGTTGCCAAGGAGGTATGGTTCGGAAAAACTCCATCATATGCTCATTTGCATGTCTTTGGTTGTGAGGCTTTCTGCCATGTATCCAAGGACAAGCACAATAACCTGGATTCTAAGTCTAAGAAATGTATCTTTCTTAGCTACGGAGATGCAAGTGAGATGGACTATCATGTATGGGATCCACAAGCTCGAAAGGTTATCCACATCCATGATACTGTTTTCCATGAAGAGAAGAATACATTAGTCTGAGCATGTCATTGAGATACACAAGGTGATATTTCAAGAGGAGCCTCCTACTATTGTATAGCCAACTAGATAGCCTACAATAGTGGCTGATGATCTAGTGGCCTAAGTCTTTGATGCTCCACAAGATGTATAGGCCCCATAGCCTATTTATCTACCAGAGATAGATGATAGCTTATGTGGTTTGAGCCCTCTATGGATTATGTTATAGTGATAGATGCCAGCGAGTCTCTTCCTTATGATGAGGTCATGTGCTGAGGTGATAGATACTCCTAGGAGAGAGCCATGTAGTTAGAGTATGACTCATTGTAGAAAAATCGTACATGGGATTTGGTTCTTTGCCTAGTAGCAAGCGTGCTTTGTCATGCAAGTGGTTGTACAAGTTGAAAAGTATCCCTAGATGCCCCAAGCCAACATACAAGGCCAGATTGGTTGCTAAGGGCTTCAAGCGGGAACATGGTGTGGAATTTGATGAATTCTCTTCTCTTGTTGTTAAGATGACTACCTTGCACTTAGTATTGGCTTTGGTTGTTCAACTTGACTTGGATCTTTATCAGATGGATACTAAGACAAATTTTCTTCATGGGGACTTGCATGACGAAATTTACATGGAGCAGCCTAAGGGCTTTGTAGAACCTAGCAAGAGCCACCTAGTGTGTAGATTGAGGAAGAGCCTTTATGTCCTTAAGTGGACACCTAGGGAATGGTATCACAAGTTTGATGCCTTTATGAGGCTTTTATGCATTCACAAGGATATTCCCGCAGTGATATGGATCCATGTTTATACACAAAGAAGACTCCTGATGGTAGCCTTATGATTTTGATCCTCTATGCAAATGATATATTTATTGTTGGGAGTGCTCATGATGAGTTGGATTCCTTGAAATGTCATCTCAAGACGATGAACATGGGATAGGCCTCACATATTCTTAGGATTTACATTATGTGTGATCGCTCTAAGGGGCTCCTCTAATTGTCACAAAAGGAGTACATCTAGAAGGTCCTTGAGTGATTTCATCTACAGGATGTTAAGCCTATTGGCTATCCTTTATCTTCTCATGTGAAGGTCACTCAAGCCTATTGCCCGCAGTTTGAAGAGCAAAAGGCCGAGATGACCAAGATCCCTAGTTAAACATCCATAGTTGTTAATTTGATATATGCCATGATAACCACTCATCCTGACACAACATTTATAGCGGGAGTTGTGGTACGCTATATGGCCACACTTGGCAAATGGCATTGGGATACTATCAAGGGTATCATGAGGTAACTGAAGGGCATAGCAAGTATGTGCATAGCTTATGGTGGCCAGGATACAGTAATCATTATCGTGATGATGCGTGTCCACCACCGCAAATCTAAGGGCATAGTTTTTCACCAAGAAATTGATCACATTAGTCACTAGGGTCATTAGGAATTTATTTTCCATTGTGTGTATCTTTTGTATTTGCATTTGCATGACACACGAGCACCTGTAGTTAGGCTAGGCACAATTTCTTCAATGCATTCATAATTTTTCATAAGCATCACTCGATTGATTGCATAGCATGGATTTTAAATTGCAAACCACATGAATGATTGAGCACAAAATTCTCTTCTAAAGCATGTTCTTGATAGGGCACAATGCATGGTAAAATAGGTTCATATGAAGGTTTCTGTTTTGAAGACTCAAGGACTAGAGGAAAAGATTGTAATGTTGATCCTTTGCTTTGGAGTACTTTCCTCATATGACTTGCTCTCTATAGTATACCTTGCATGAACTTGAAGTTGTTTCCACAATAGTTGGCGACGGTCTCCTAGATGTTGCTTTGGGAATTAAGCACCTCCTTGCATTACTAACTTCAGAGGTGGCCTTTTCTGTGATGAACTAGGCCTAGGAAAAACTGTGACAGTCATTCGTCTCATCTTGAAGAGACAAGGCACGCTTGCTAGTGCGAGCACAAGATCGGGTGATATGTAAAAGGATGTACAATAGGGAATCAATGGTAATGATGTAGATCTTGAGCAAAGAATCCAGGAGTTTGGACCCAAGAAATATGATGAGAAGCCTTCTCAAGGGTTTTGGATGTTTGTGTCTGAAGCATTCTAAGATGTAACTCATATTTGTTTGGTGATATGCGTTGTAATATCCTTGGCTGTTGGTATTCCCACTGAGGGTATTAGCCAAGTTTCAGGACCTAGAGAGAAATGGCTGGGCAAAGCCTATTGATCTGCTATCAAACAATGTCAATCTCTCACATGATTTTGATGTGGAAATAAATGAGCCTTACAAGATCTACAAGGGTTTGACCGTAAAGGAAATGGAAGAGCTAAGGCTTGACATCAAAATGCATTCAGACTTGGATTGTAGCACCCCAACACATATTGAATTCTGGGAGGCAATGATGGTTGCGTGTGATTGGAAGATAGCAGAAGCTCGTAAAAGAGATGCTCTTGACCGTGCTCGTGTTCGAGGTGAGGAATCGCCTCTAGAATTAGTGGCTGAAGAAATGGGGTTACATGCAAGCGTTGAAGTGGAAGTAGAGAACTTGCTTCATGGGAAAACCTTTGAGCAACTTGAAGCGCTGCAGAAACAAATTGAGTCAGAAATGCACTTGGGGACTGCAAAACTGGTCGAATCCTAGGAGGCAGTGCTGAAGCGATTGCCGGCTAGCTGGTTGGTCTTCTATGGGTGCACGACGTCGGCACCGTTTTGTTTCACCTTCGCCTTCTTTGGCTATCCAAGAGTCAGAGGCCAGGGTGGAGTCTTTGGTGGGAGAACAGGCAACCGATATGACAGATTCAGCAATTATTGAAGATTTCAGAAGGTGGCAGCACAGGAATGGTATATTTCGCAGGCTGAAAGACAAACGCGAAGAAGACACGTATCACGGCGGCATAATCCGCGGGACTGGATGTGGTAGCATTTACGAAAGCAAGATGGCGTAAGCTATGACGGCATTGATAAGCAAGATAGCGAAAAAGCTTTACACGCTCGTAACGTCTTGAATGGCCACATGGCTGACGTAAACGCAAGCTTTTCTGGAGAGAAATACACCGAGCTTTTGTGAGCCGTGTACTCCGAATCACGAAGAGATGTCGACAATACCAGCATGACCAGCGAGTTTAAAAAGAGGTGGCTATCGAGCATGATGAGGGAAGAAGGGAAGGAAGTGATGACGAAGCTACACGAATGAGAAGAAGACGGGAAGCGTGATGATGGACACAGGGTGACGAAGAGGAAGATCAACGAGCTCTGCAGAAAGGCCAAAATGTGATGAAGGAGAAGCCGAAGATAGATGGGTGACGACAAAGGAGTGACAACGTAGAAGGTGACGACAAAGGCCTTTGGATTCTCGATGAGTCTTCTACAGGAAAAGGAGCCAATCGACCAACCAATCAACAGTCATGCAAATGTTTTCTCTCCCGGTGACTTACCGGTAGCTTAAATTTTTATATTTATTTGAATAATAAATTTGGATGATGCAGTCTTGTCATTGGCTTCTTACGCGGGCGCATGGTTCTGAGGGTCTGCCTCTGACAGACAAGGAACAAGGTTCGAAACCCGGGCAATCAGTCGAGGAGAGACCAAACCTCATTTTAGGGGCCTTTTTAATCCGTGGGACCCATAATTACTTGGTACGGGCTGAACCCGTCAAAATCTGTGGGGCCCGTGCTGAGATATATCCACAGCCGCATAGCAGCAAGGATGAAGCCTACACAGCCATAGAGAATGAGTCAAACTCTATGTCCGTGGAAGCATCTTGGGCTACAAGCGAAATCTCCATCAACGACCACAATATGTGTGTTTAAAGCCATGTGGACTTCGACTTTGGCTATCGCATCATCCAAGGGTGACTCGTCCACCTACTTCTCTTCAAAGAAACATGCCTCTTTCAAATAAAAGATATCGAGGGCCGATGCAATGTTTGATGGTAAAAGAGTCCTTCATTCTCTTTGAACCGAATTGAGAAGAGGGTTGAAACCAGCCCACTTCATATATGAAAATATTAGACATCATTTTCCATCCAAGTTTGCCTTCTGAAGCTTTACAGCATGTTTACAGTGCGACTCAGTGTGACAACATTAACTTTATCTCTAAAGAAGATAACCCGAAGTAATGTTGAGCGGCATGCTAAGTGGAATAGGTCTTTCTCAACCTTTGAACCTTAAAGTACCTTATCAACATTGTCAAATACACTTTGAATTTGCTTCTTTTTTCATGCATATCCATCATATATGAAGCCCTTATGTGACCAAACTTATAAATTCTCTTGTGAATTGATTCATTGAACTTCTTCTATTCTATCCCTTGTGTGTAGCAATCAAGAAATCTATGTATGAGAACATATCGAGAAGATTGAAGTCTTTGTATTCCCAGTTCTCCTTATCATGACAGCACATGAAATCGTTCGAATGAGAATCCTAACCACACTTTCACTCCGTGTATTTATCTTGACTTGAGTACTCTTCTTAATCTTTTGCTCTTATCTTGCCAAGCGTTCCTACGATGAGTGACTTTCACAAATCCCCTACGCGTATTCTTCCGTGCAATATCGTGGGGTATACTAACTCAGATTCTGTAGAACATGTAGATAGTAGGAAGTCCACCTCTAACTATGCTTCACCTTTGCTAGATGTACCATTTCTTAGATGTCTAGGGTACAAAAATGCACCGCCCTCTCTACTATCGAGATCGAGTATATTATAGCCATTAAGACTTGCAAGGAGGCTCTCTAGTTAGGCCATTAGTGATGTGCTCCCCTACATTGCATTTAAATTCTATTAATGCTATTCAATTGGCCAAGAATCCGATCTTCGATGATGCAAAGATGAAGCACATTGAGGTGTGTTAGCACATTATTCGAGAGGTCGTTGAAGACAAGTCCATTGAGCTTGTCAATATCTCAAAGTCCTACAGATTTTCTCACTAAAAGTCTCTAGGCGGAGCGTTTTACCTTCCTTAAGAAGTTGATGGACGTTGGATGAGATTATGTATTTTCTTATCCTGTTGTACTTATGTACATTTGTAATTTTTCCCTTTTTTCTTGTTCCCTCCTCACTAGGGGCATGTTTGCCTTTAAGTGGGAGGTTGTTGGTGGCGGTAAAGGTACCTATGCCTAGCCGCTCATGTATTGGTTGATAGTACCCATATACTCGCACACTTGTACACTGCAGGTGGCGGGCACCCATCACTATCACTTTATTCTTTACTTTTTCAGTGACATTTCAATAAAGGGAATGTAAAAACACACGATCTAGAGCAGGGCAACTATGGTGGCTCATAGACATAGACTAAACTCATGTAGATACTGACATGGTAAATACTAAGTGACCTAATTGAAGTACATAAGATAAGCAACAAGTACACTATGTTGAATAACAAAGTGACAATGACATTGCATTCATCTCATATGAAAGTGACAAGCAAGTACAATGGTATATAGAGATGGGTAGGTGCCAGTCTTTCTCTCTATGCTTCACTACAAGAGAAAGGCCCTATAGACGTGCACTGTACACACGAAATAGCGAGCGTGTTTATCAGTGCATCTATTGGCGCTAGTATATAGGCGCGAATAACGCGTCTATATACTCGCGTTTTTAAATGCACTTATAGATGCGAAAATAAACACACATATTTTTTATTTCTCATAAAGTCCTTAAATATGACCAAACATCTTAACAGCTAATATTTTTTTGAATACATTACCAACTTTACTTCTTTCTGAGTATTACAAATATACATCCAATCATTCAAAGCTAATTATATGCTACAATGAATGATCAATCTCATCTTCAATGAGATCGGCCCTTGCTAGACTATCTACCTCTAGGTCTATGTTACCAATAGGCAATAAAACAAATAAGTCTATCCCACTGTCAGATGTATTGTCATACTCAATTTCTTCATCATCATCTGCAACCATATTGTTATCCTCTTCTGCGCTTCCTTGAACATCCTCGCGGGGATCATCTTGCACTGCATCATGTATATCATCGATCATGGCATCATCATGTGCATCATCATTGATTGTTGGATTGTCATAAACTATCTCTATGTTGCTAGCATTGCCATATATTGGTTTTGAACGATTAAATATGGGGATGATGTGCCACCATCGGGTATTGTTTACCATTGGGTGATATACAACCTGCATTTAAAAAACAAAAAGTAAGCAACTTAGATATTTATTGTATTTTGAGAATGTATCAAGAAGTAATATATATGAAAATAAATAGCTTCTAATATACCTGCTCGCATTGTTGAGGTAGTACAAATGTGTCATTCTTGCCTTGGTAAAATTTTGTATAGTTAATTACTACAAAACCACTTGGATGATATCTATTTGTGCAATGCTCACCCGTTGTTACTACTTCTTTAAATCACTTCACATCTAGTACATATATAAAAAATCGCCTAAAGTCAAGCTTCAAAATATATTGGATCAAGCCACAATAACCTTCCATGGTGCCATTGGTATCCTGAAAGTTTGCAAGGATACCACAATCCTGGGTATTTCTCTTATCATCTATACGTTGAGTTTGAAAATGTTTGCCTTCACACCAAATAGCATTGAACAATGTGCACTAATAGTACATTGTTGAGATCATATTAATGATTTAGTTAAAGATGAAACATGCGAAATTATTATATCATATATAACTAAAGATAATTTAATTATAAGTATATCTCACATTTGATAAGCAACCTCGTGCGTGTTCCCACTCCTCTTGCGATATATCCATCGTCTCCTCTTTTTCTATCTTCTCTATTTCTTCATGTAGCCAATCTATATCAATATGACGTGAAAGCGCACTTAAATGTTCTGGATATGGGACATTACGTCCATGTCTAGCACGAAATGCTTGCCTTTCACTTACTCTTCTTGCCCTTGCTTCTTTATAAAGTGTCACCCATTTGCTCATTACTTCACTATTAAGCACACAAAATACATTTAACTTACGAAGTTCCTCTTCCATTAACACTTTGCTCCTTCCTTTTCCTTGAGGTATTGTAGAGGTCATCCTCAAATCTTCATCATCTTTCCATAGTCGTGGTAAAGAGAGGTCCACTTTAGTAAGATATTCAGAGATTTGTACATGGGATGATTGCACTAACCAACCCTCAGTCATGCTTCCTTCGGGTCGTGCATTTTGCCTTACAAAATCTTTTAGGGTTTTCATAAAGTGCTCTAGAAAAAACATCCATCTTGCATGAACTACCCCACAAATTGCGATCTCATCAATCAGATGTACGAGTAAGTGTACTCAATGAGTAGTCAAAATGGAGCGAGGAAAAGTTTCCTCCACCAAACAAACCACCTCAATGGACAATACTCGAGCCTCTTGCAACGTATTTGGATCGATTTCCTTCAAACTCACAAATCTACCAACATGCAACTGAGAACGATGATTAGTTTTATCCATAAATTCAAGCAGGTTTACTACGTGATGTACGTAATATGGAAACTAAAAAATAAGTATAATGTATACATACCTCGCGAGCTCACCCATCTTGTAAATGATATCACGCACATCTTTCGAAACACAATGGGATATGCTAGTAGGAAGGATGAACTATATGTAAATATTCATACATTGTTAATTAGTCTACATAGTTACTCCACTATTTAATATATTTATGGCTATGAAAATCCTTACCTGAATCATTTTGTGCCAATCGTGAAACTTCAAACCGTATAGTTGCTCCACACCTCTTTTCTTTTTCTTTATGAATGCTCCCTTGAGACATCTCATATAGCCTGTGGGAGTTCAAAAGCTACATATCTGCTGCTTTACCATCTTTTCTTTGGTCTTCGACAACATCCAGGGTGCACGTGGTAACTCGATCTTTCCTTTGGGTCCGATGCATGGCCAAGCTCATCTCATATGTCCAATGCTACGTAAATCCTGCCTTACATTGACAGAATCATGAGCCCCGATTAAGTGATCCCATAATGTAGAGGCAACATTCTTGAATATATGCATGGGGTCCAACATGTGATTTTTCAGTCCAATATGGGAGACGAAAAAATATAGAGAATCTAAGGCACAAACAATATATTATTTCTCGTTCTCATAATGGAGTGTACTTTAAAGACAAACAAAAGAAGTAAACTAGTTACCGACTCATGCCGAGTGGAGGATGATCATTGGCGTCTGTCCAAGTGTCCTTCTAATCTTGAATGGTCAGAGATTGTGGAGTTCTTCCATTAGTGGGGGGGTGCATATTTGGGGTGGACAAGAAGAAAACGATGATAATTGTTATAGATAACCTTCTTCAAGCGTGTCGGTCTAGAAGAAACCAGAGAGGGACCGCAAATTGGACATGCATGATATCCTGATGTAGTTAAACCTATAAAAACAAGTGGGTTAATGATGACATATATTTGATTAAGGGTAAGAATGAATAAAATAGAGTACGCAACTACCTGAACACTCTCCACAGCCTGGAAAGTCACGCATGGTCCACAACAACATGCCCTTTAAAGTGAAATCTCTAGAGGACAATGATGCACTCACATCTTGCACCTCAATACCTCTCCATAGCATTTCTAGCTCCTCGATCAAAAGCTCTAAGTAAACGTCCATGTTTTTTACTTTGTGTTTTCCAGGAATCAAAAGGGACAACATTACATGGTCCTTTTTTTATTGCCATGGACGGAGGAATATTATAGTTCACCAATACCACTGGCCATACACTATATGAGGTGCTTTTGATGCCAAATAGATTTATTCCATCTAATCCTAGACCAAATCTCAAATTTATGGGCTCTTCTTTGAAAGTAGGCCACAAATTGTCTACGTGTTGCCAACCTGGTGTGTCTGAAGGAATTCTCCACTTTCCATCACTTGAATAGTGACTAGCATGCCATGACATGAGTCTTGCAATAGATTGATACTTAAACATAAGTTGAATATGTGAAATAATAGGAAAATGTCTCAAAACCTTACGAGGAACATCCATTGATTTCATCTCCTGGTTGTATCTTGGTTTACCACAAATAGGACACTATCGTGCAGATACATGATCCTCACGAAACAAGATGCAATCATTGACACATGCATGGATTTTAACGTAATTGAGACCTCCAAGAGATGTCAAGAAACGCCTTGCTTGCTCCCTTCTATATTGTGCAACAAAGTTAACAAATCGCGAATATTGTCTAGAAGCATTTATGAATTAATATCAAATGATACATACTTCAATAATGCATTCAAGCTAGCATTACTCCCTCCATAAATGGTTTGTAAGTTCAGTATCTCGAGAGATGCACGTAGAACGGAGTATATGCAACCTTCGTACAATGGAGTTTTCGACGCTATGTGTAGCGGGTCATCTGTCTCTCTAGTGGCGCCCTCCCCCCGAACCTCATGGAAAAATAAATCGTGCACCATGTTGTCCAAAATCTCTTCCTCCAAAACTTGATGGGGCATTTGAAGAGGGCTGCTATCGTCGTCATCAGTCTCTACTCTTCTTGAGAACTCTACCTCCTCGTGTCAACGCTTCGCAGCCTCTCGACGCCCTGGAGGGACCATTTGAGGATATGGTACCACATACTGCTCAATTAAAAAAAAGAAGTTTTGTTTAATGGTGAAGATGCAATATAGACCAATAATATTTATGCAAATAAAGCAGTAAAAATTAATGGGTCTTTTTCTTGGTCCCACTCTCCGTACATACTGAGGTGTGACATTGTGATTCGACGTGCTCGAAAAAAACATCCTCGACAATGATCACATATACATTTGATTTTCCGTCGTAGCCAAGCGTCTCAATTGTGAAGATGTAATGTCTCATCCTCACTGGAGGATGTACTACTTATTGACTCAGCATGTTCCATACTAGCAGAAGATGACGACATAATTACACCTGAATCATAAGGACATATATGATTTCACTTGATATATATGTCATATTTCCTAAATATTTTGATACTTACAACATGGAGACAAACATTTTGATATTGAAAGACTAGGAAAGTCATGTTGATCCAAAAACAACCATAAGCTAGCATTTAATCAGTTTAATTGTAATTGTGCATCTATCAGTACGTGTAATATGTTTTATATGCGTATATAGACGCGAAATTACATGCACTTACAGATGTGCTATGCAAATATTTAAAAAATTTAAAAATGTCACAATGGTTTGAAGACGGTTTGTAAGTGTTTGTGAATAGGTAATCTTCTATCCAAATCCCCGACAACCTCGATGGTGGTATGTTATACCTTCAAATCCTCGAGGTGCGAGAGTATACGATCAAAGCGATGTTCCAGGCATAGATGAAGAAAATATGCAAATAGAGGGATCGAAATTACAAGGGGTGGAGGCCACCGCAAGCTTGGAGCCCACATCGGCTAACAATGATGGAAATACAGAAGTCGTAGAATTTTTTGAGAACGAGGCAGACTCGTTCTTTTGTGCTGACATGTCTATCGACCTTCCAGTGTATGCAGAGTTGTGTTAGGAGATTAACATGGGACCATAGAATACTTCATTCTTGGAGAATTGTATTACTCAATTCGTTGTTTAGATCTTCCATAAAGGTAGATAAGATATGCATTTTAAGAGGGATTTTTCAAAAATGATTTATATTAATGTACTTTGTATAGTTTAAATTGATTATTCTAACATTATTTTTATTTGTGCAGGTATCGACATTTTCAGGATGAGTCGAGGGATGAGCGATGAGGAGTTTCAGGAGATGATGGCACGTATGTCTCCAAATCAGCTCGCGAGATTCAGAGAGATTGCAGATCAGGAGCTGTCTCGTTCTTCGTCAGGGCGCTCTGCTAGATCAGCTTCAGCGCGATCAGATGCTTCAGCTTCGAGCAGACGATCTCGACGCTCGCGACTTGGGCCAGAGGGAGGGACTGCGACTGCAGGAGAATCAGGGGGGTGCTGCTGTGGAGACACGAACGCGGTGTCTCCGTCTCGTTGTTCAGCTGGAGCTCGGTCACCTCCAGGATTTGTCACACCTGTGGGGACGTCCACTCCAGTTACTCCAGCTTTTGCGCAGCCGTCGGCAGATGTCACGCCTTTTGGTGGCACTCCTTTTGGTGGCACCCCCTCTGGTGGCACTCCTTTTGGTGGCACCCCCTCTGGTGGCACCCCTTTGAGTGGCACTTCGGGAGAGGATACCCCCGTTGGTACACCGGATGTTCAGGGGTCTCCTGGATATGCCCAAGAGCGTAGACGGAGATGGGAGAGGGCCCATACAAGGCACACTCCTAGAGATTATGGATACCTAGTGGATGGCAGGTCAGGAGCCATCATCATGAATGATTAGGAGAGGAGGGTGATAGCTCACATGAGGGAGTTGTGCCAACAAGTTTTTCGGCACAACGTCCTGGATCATTGGAGGAACATACCGGAGGGGAGCAAGGAGTACATAGTAGCATCCTTACACGAGGAGTTCCCAGTGCCAGCCGCAGTGGATAGATTCTCTACGAGCTGGATGATGGATTGCATGCGTGCATACATGTCACATAGACGATTCGACGCACGCAAGGCAATCAAGAGTGGGGCTCCAAAGCCCGAGTGGTTAGATGCAGACGACTGGCGTCGACTGAGGGAGGAGGCTACAAATTCGCCAGGACATTGGAGTCAGCAACGGGAGGCGGCGAGGGCACGAATCGAGGCCGGATCGGTACATCATCTTGGGAGTGGCGGCCACAGGACATATTTGGAGGACTTTGTAAGTTTCTCTTTTGTTTTGCTTTTTTTTTTTTGAGATATTCTTTGTACTGACAATCATGTTTCTAACAGTTAGCATTTTGTTTTCTTTGCAGCACTCCATTACAAATCGCGATCCACAAGGCCTTGAGACTCGATATGCAGAGAGGCACGGTCTCAGATCATTGATCGACCGATTGTATAGACGCGGCGGCCGAGTAAGTCACTCATTTTTCTTGTCTGTAGTTACCATGACATATTTGAATGCATTATTGTATAGTGGATTGATATGTTGTTTCTTTTTCTGCAGAATCCGTTTGATGCTCCTTTATAGCGGGAAGAGCTTTCGGGGGACGACGATTTGTAGCTCGCCCTTGGATCCTTAGAGCTCACATACCTTTAGTTTTTAGTCGCCCGATCTATGTAGACATTTTCTATGTATTAGTGATATTGTTTTATGATTGTACCAATCGCATTTTATGCGATATCATGTATTTATTTCATCTATCAGTTTTATGATTTCATTATACATTCTTTTTGTTTGCAAACGCTTTGTATGCAGCAGTGCAGAAACTATTTTGTATGGCTCTCATACAGCACACAGTGCTAGCTGCCCTGCCACAAAATTTTTTTTTTCTCTGTTACCGTCGCTATTTGCGTCGCAAATTTACTGCAGGCGTCGCTATTGTCGTCGCTATCAGCGTCGCAAATTCTCTGTAACCGTCGCTATTTGCGACGTATATAGCGACGCGTATAGCGACGATTCTATGGCGTCGTCAATAACGACGCTTTTTGCGACGACGGGGGCAAATTTTGTTGTTTGTATTTTCGTCGCTTTAAATGTCGCTTTAAGGTCTATATCTTGTAGTGTTGTTTTGTAGTATCATATCGTTGGTAGGATGCCTACTCCTAGAGAGGTAGGCTACCATCGAGGTCATAACCGGGCGTCCACTTGGCAGCATTTCTACGAGAAATGACTAATCATGGAGGAGCAATATAATCGTGCCATGAGGATTCCACAACCAAAAAATGTATGTTTTATTTTTTACATGAAAAGTATAGGTAACTCTAATTTATTGTTTGTAATGGTATTTATATACCTTAATCCTTTGTGTAGGCGAACCCTGATGCAGTTGAGGATAGCAAAGGAGAGACTAGAAGTAGCGGTGGCGGCACTGGCGGCACCGGTGGTAGTAGCGATGATGATGCCTCTTCTAAGGAGATGTAGAGAAGCCCCATGCATGCATGCCTCCCCTTGGCTTGTAGTTTTCATTTTTGATATGTATTATTTTCAGCTAGTGCTTGCGACCATGACCATGCTTGAGGTCACAAGCACTAGAACTTATCATGTAAAAACGTTTCATCTATATGTATGAAATTTCGTGTTCTACATACATTGTTTTGTTTTCAGTACAAAAATCTTCGAAATATGTACAAATGTTTCAGCACAGTACGCTCGTCATGTGTTATTATCAATATATGGACTTTGGCTCTCCACATTCTTTTGCTTTCAGTATAATAATCTTTCTCTTTTTCCCTAAGCATACAATTTGATGTTGATGGGGGGGAAAAAAACCAGAGTTTTTTTTTCATACCTTTGTTTTGTGCGTCTATCCGTGTGTCTAAATTGCAGGAAAAATGTGTGTCTATTATCGTCAAAAAATTACAGAGTACACACCTTTTTAGACGCGCAGTTACACGCCTGTATAGACACAGAATATGAATATATCTACTTTTTTATAAATATGATTATATATTTATGGAGCGCGTCAATAGACATATCTATATGCTCGTGTAGTTTTCACTATAAGTGCGCTTGTAGACGCAAAATTTTAGACGCGCTAGTAGACGCGGTAATAAACGCGCCCGACATTTTTAAACATAGTTCAAATATTGCGTCTACAAGCACGTCTATAGAGCCTTTTTGTTGTACTGCTTATGGGATTCTTGCAGCCTGCATGTTCTCACACTATCTGCTCTTACAAAGAGGTAGCATGGATGTGATTGCAAATCTCAACACCCCTCCTCAATCACAACTAGAAGTACAATGTGTATAGAGGCTTTAGTGAAAGCAACACCTACAAAGTGTGGGCACACCATAAACATGTCAAAACACCATAGACTTTCGCAAAAAAGGCTAAATGTGGGTACTACAAACATGGTGGACATCTAGAGGCTATAATAGGGGCCTCACACAGTGTACAGAGGTTGTAATACAAGGCTACATGAGGAGTTTACAAGCTTATGATAGAAGCATTTGGGCTTTAAACATTACAAGGCTAAAACAATCTATTAGAGTAGGCATAGAAGGACTGATGTAAAACATTACACGGCACAGCAGCGAACAAAATGTGAGAAAGAGATAGAGACTACACAACAGATAAGAGGAGAATCAGTAAATTCTTTAGCTCCAAACAACTGATACAAAGATGGCTCTGTCCACCCGTGTGCTTCAATTGTGTGAAGCTTAGATGGCGATCTAGACAGAAGATAGGTGAAGAGCTTAAGGCTAGCTGGAACAACAACTCTGACTGGGTGAAAGATGAATGATCGATGGCTATGAGGGGGTTTAGCTTTTATAGCCCGCGAAGGCCGTTAGGTCGGTCTGACCGACCTACCATATGAGCCTCCACTAGTCGGTTAGGGAATATTTCCATTACCATCGGGCCAGGGACACTGCCCCTGGCCCCACTGGGACCCCCCAATCGGGGGCTGCTTCCGCGGCCCCCGGACCCCAAAATAGGGGCCCCTTTTAACTCCCTTACCCTGCAACTCGATGCAATGCGCCTCGAGTTGCTACCAGCTTAACCACTCTGTCTAACTGAAAGATTAGACCCACAACGGTCACCTTTTTGCCATCTGGTCACATAGACCTCATCTGATATACAAGTCAAGACTCAACCAATGTCCGGGCTCACACTTTGGCTTCTCCTCATAATGGGGGCCTTACAACTTTGAGCACCATGGATCATTGGTGGCACCTAATGAGGGTGGGGCATTGATCATATCTAACACCTTCCCTCAATGTCCACCCATAGGTGAACTATCTCCTCGGCCCAATGCCGAGTCTCTGAAGATGAAATTGAAGCAGATCCTTCGTAAGTGCTTTGGTGAAGATATCTACTCCATTCTCCTCTGTTGGACAGTAGACAAGTTCCACTATCCCATCCTCCATCAAATCACGCACATAGTGATACTGGATCTCTATATGTTTGGTGCGTGCATGAAACAATGGATTTTTGGCAATGGCGATGCAACTTTGATTGTCACATCTCAGCACAGTCGGTTCTTCGTCCTGCACTCCCATATGTCATAGAATCCTTCTCAACCATACTGCTTCACATGCAGCAAAACAAGCTGCCTTGTACTCTGCTTCGATAGAAGACAATGCCACTGTTGGCTACTTCTTACTAATCCAAGAGAAAATTCCTGAACCCAAAGAGAAATAGTAACCAGAAACTGACTTCCTGGAATCATTGTCTCCTGCCCAATCTGAGTCACAGTTCCCCACAAGAGAAGTTCTGAAACTGTATATGATACCATAGTCAAGAGTTTCTTTCAAGTATCTGAGCACCCGCATTCCAAGCCTTCCAATGACTCTCATGAGGTTTGTTTGAGAACCTGCTCAAAACACCAACAACAAAACTGATATTTGGTCTAGTGTTACACAAGTAGATCAGACTGCCGACCAACCCCCTATACCTCCCAATGTCTGCTAGTGCTGATGTATCCTTGATGGATAACTTTGCATTCACCTCCATAGGTGTAGCTATCTCCTTGCACTCGGTCATGCCAAATGCCTTCAAGATCTCCCATGCATACTTCTTCTGAGAGATGAAGATCTTTCCTGGCTCTTGCCAGACTTTAATCCCCAAACAATAGTGCAGCAAGCCCAAGTTTGTCATTTTAAACTCAGAACTCAAAGCCTTTCGAGTTTGGTTGATCATATCTTCATAGTCACCTGTAATAAGAAGGTCACCCACATAGAGGACAATCACTATAGACTTTTTACCATCCCTGTAAACATACAAGTTAGCATCTGAGGCACATCTTTTGAAGTTTAGGTTTTAAAAAAACTTATCTATCCGCTGGTACCATGCTCTGGGGGCTTGTTTCAGCCCATACAATGCCTTCTTCAGCTTACACACTTTGTTCTCAGAATGGGGGCCTCAAACCCTGGTGGCTGAGCCACGTACACCTCCTCCTTGAGGTCACCATTTAAGAACGCTGACTTAACATCCATTTGGTACAGTGGCCACTTCTTGTGGGCAGCCATTGCAAGTACCGTGCGAATAGTGGTCATTCTAGCAGTTGGGGCAAATGACTCTTGAAAATCAAACCCTTCAACTTGTGAAAATCCTTGGGCAACTAGTCTAGCTTTGTATTTTTCTAAGGTACCATCAGCCTTGTACTTTACCTTCCAGATCCACTTGGTGCCAATAACCTTCCGCTTTGCTGGTCGATCCACTAGCTCCCAAGTGTCATTCTTCATTATGCTATCATACTCCGCTTGCATAGTAGCCTTCCATGATGGATCTGCAAGTGCTTCTTCTAAGTCAATTGGCTCCTTTACTTCTCTCATAATCTCAACCATCAAGGCCATATTGACTATGTGAGCAGAAGCCCTCCTTTGCTCCTCTATTCTCTGAGACCTCCTTGGTCTGTCTGCCTTCTCCTCAACAGATGCAAGCATAGGATTATTATGGTCATAGAGCTGCTTCACCTAGCGCAGCAATGGCTTTTTCGGTGGGGTGATGTCAGGTTGGTGAACTTTTTCCTCATCATTTGAAGATGATGCTTCCTCCTCCTTAAGGATAGGGACAGCTCTCGGGACATGTTCATAGTGGACTACTTCTTTGCTTGATGATAAAGTGGAAGAACTTGCCTTCTCCTCCTTCACTGTATGCGGCTCCTCCTTGAACACCACATCACGGCTCGCGATGATCTTCTTTGCCTCTTGGTCATATAATTTGTAAGCCTTTTGCTCATCACTATAACCCAAGAAGATACATTTTCTGCGTTTTGGCTTTAACTTGTTTCTCTTCTCATCTAGAACATGTGCATAACATTCACATCCAAAAATTCTGAAATGTGAGACAGATGGTTTCTTACCAGTATAAGCCTCATGAGGTGTTTTTCCCTTGAGAGCCTTTGTGTAGCTCCGATTTAGAATGTAGATTGCAAATATTAACAGCTTCAGCCCAAAAATGGTTAGGCAATCCCCTTTAGCATGCATCTTGCCATCTTCACAATGGTGTGATTCCTACATTCCACAACACCGTTCTGTTGAGGTGTGTGAGGCATCGTCAATTGATGCTTGATCCCTTTGCTCTTGCAAAAGTCTTCAAACTCCTTTGAGTTGAACTCACCACCACCATCTGTTCTAAATTTCTTCACACTTTTCCCTGTTTCATTCTCAACAAGTTTTAGCCATTCTTTAAACTTACCAAAATCTTGAGCCTTATCACGAAGGAAGTACACCCACATCTTCCTACTGTAGTCGTCGACAATAAACATAAAATAAGATCCCCTGAAGGCCTGTGTAGGCATCTTACCACACAAGTCAGCATGCACCAACTCTAGAGGAGCCTGTGCTCTATTATTGCTTTCTTGTGGAAATGCCTTTCTCTGTTGCTTGCTCATCATACAAGCTTCACATGGTTCCTTCAATTCAGTTATTGTAGGCAGGTGAGCAACCATACCGTGCTTTTGCATCTCCTTCAACACTGCAAATCTGATGTGTTCAAACCTTTCATGCCAAAGCTTACTTGTACCCACTCCAGCAGTGGCTGTAAGAGCACTTAGCTCATACAAGTTGTTCCTTCTTTCTCCTTTGCCAACAATTGTGCCAGCACTATCAAGAATTTCTGCACCTATCTTGTTGAACCTCACTTCATGACCAAGATCAGTTATGGCAGACTGATAACAGATTTCTCCTGATTTCGGGAACATACAACACATTTGAAAGCTTTTTGACTTCACCATTTGCTGCAACAAAAGAAATAGTACGTGTGCCCACAGCAGGGCATTTAGCATCATTTCCAACCGTCACAGTGATGGATTCTTGTAGAGGCTGCATAGAACTGTATAGACCTTTCTTATTGGTCATGTGACGGGAGGCCCCACTATCCAATACCCATGAGTCAGTGGTAGATTCTTCTTGCACCGAGAAGCACACTTCCTCAATGGTCGCCATGAATAATTCCATCTCTACTTCAGCCGTATCGGCTGTCTCTTTCCCTTTACTTTTAAGGGTACAATTCTTTTCATCTACCTTCTTAACATGACAATCTGCAATTGCATGTCCTTTCTTCTTGCAGTAGAAGCACTCTCCTTAAAACTTCTTCTTGCCGCCCTTCTTCTTTTTGTCACCATCATTTTTGGTGGAGGAACCACCTTTGCCTTTTTCATTAGCAGAGAATGCAGCATCTCCATTGTTGCTTCCTTCTCGGGCTTTCAGCCTCAACTCCTCCTCCATCAATAATGCACAAAACTCCTCAAAAGTTAAAGCTTGAGGTCTCACCTAAGTATTAAGGGCAATTACTAGTCCATCAAACTTTTGTGGACAAATCCGAAGACACCTCCGAGCTAGCTCTTCGCTAGTCTTTTGTATCCTAGTGCCAGCCATCTGGTCGCACAGATTCTTAATCCAAGTGATGAATGCTTCAACTATCTCTCCTTCAGCAAACTTCTCTGCTGCTAGTTGATTCTCCAAGTTTTGAATCCTTGTTTAGTTTCGTGTTTCATACTGACTCCTCAGTACATTCTAAGCCTCTAATGCTTTGGTTGTATACTGAATCAAAGTCAAAACACTGTCAGAACAGCTTGTAACTAAGGCACACAATGCATGTGCATTCCTTCGTTTCCAAGCTCGTAGAAGATCTGCATTTGGAGGAATCATCACACTAGAATTTGATGGGTCGGGGGTAGGCCCTGGTTCTGCGTCAGTCCCCAGCACAGTCTCCAGAAGCTCATAAGAATCAAGGATAGTTGTAATTTTGAACTTCCACAAGGTGTTGTTTGTACCATCTAACTTGCCTTCGCTGAAGCTTGGTGGACGAATCCTCAGTGTTTGAATAGCCGGTACAGCACCTCCTGCACCGCTTCCTAATGCGCCAGAACTGCTTCTAGAAGTCAACATAGTTTCTCTTTGTTGTTGAAGCCTTTGCCTCTTGCACACTCTCCGATCTCTAGAGCCTCCTAGGCTCTGATATCATGTAAAAATTACACGGCGCAGTGAATAGAATCTAAAAAAGAGATAGAGAGTACACAACAGATAAGAGGAGAATCAGTAAATTCTTTAGCTCCAAACAATTGATACAAAGATGGCTTTGTCCACCCGTGCGCTTCCACTGTGTGAAGCTTAGATGGCGATCTAGACAGAAGATAGGTGAAGAGCTTAAGGCTAGCTGGAACAACAACTCTGATTGGGTGAACGATGAATGATCAATGACTGTGAGGGGGTTTAGCTTTTATAGCCCGTGAAGGCCATTAGGTCGGCATGATCGACCTACCATATGAGCCTCCACTAGTTGGTCAAGGAATATTTACCAGCTTAACCACTCTATCTAACCCAAAGATTAGACCCACAATGGTCACCTTTTTGCCATCCAGTCACATAGACGTCTTCTAATATATAAGGCAGGACTCAACCAATGTCCGGGATCACACTTGGCTTCTCCTCATAATGGGGGCCTTACAACTTTGAGCATCATGGATCATTGGTGGTACCTAATGAGGGTGGGGTATTGATCATATCTAACAACTGATGAGGCTTGTCCTTCTCTTGGTGGTCTTCTTCTTCTTCTTCTTCCTTTGCTCCATGGTCTTTTTCTTCTTTAACTGCAGCAAGATAGGCCTTCTAGGACCTTTTTTGGCATGGCAGAACTTCTCAGTGTGTTTGATCTTTTTGCAAAAATCACAGAAAAGCTGGTTCTTCTTGCCTTTTGTACATATTACCAACATATAACACTTGTTCATCTCTAGAGGTGCTTGTTTCTTCCTTAGTTTTTAGCTTCTTGTCCTCCTCTAACAGTGATGGCTAGATATCAACAAGCTTAGGGTTTGGCATATTGATTAAGGTTGTTGATACATTAGGAGGCAAACTTTTAAGCAAAACACCAATGCAAACATCTTCTTCCATTTTAATGTTGATTCCTATAAGCTCGGTTAAAAGTCCTTCCATGTAATTTAGATGTGTGGCAAGTGTTGTGCTGGACTTCATGTCAAGCCTGAAAAATTCAATCAAGAGACCCTACTTTGATGACTTAGACTGTGCACCAAACAAAATGTCGATTCTCTTCCTGTTAGAAGATAGGCATAGGAACCCACTGTAAGCAAGGGTGTATGAGGGCAGATGGGTGTGAACAGCCTAAAGGACAAGGGAAACCCTAACCCTAGCTAGGCAGAGGCTATATAAACATCCTATGGGTCGCTATCAAAGTGTGAGAGAGTGTACCAAAGTTGTACTTGTAAGAAACTTAGTAAACAAGATTTTGTTCTCATACTTTGAGCTCTCTTCTCCCTCTTGTGCACACATTCCAATGCTTGTCTCTCTAATATTTTCACATGTTATCAGAGCCATCTCTGATCTACTCAGCTTCGCACAGCTCTATCTCAGTTAAGTGCACAAGAAGAACTCCATTTTTCATCCTATCTTCTTCACCTCCATAGCATGTTCTGGACCCCCCTGACCTTGGTGGACTTGCTGCATGTATAGAAGGGCATTTCAGCTCCTGCTATCTTCTAGAAACCTTCTCTTCACCTCAAGCGTAGCTGTGTGGCAGGTCAAAAAACAACATTGGGCAGCCAGGAGTACGACATTGCGGGTTTTTCTCAGAACAGCGTAGTTCTGAACAGTTTGGCAGTTCGTATTGCAGCGCGACCTGTAGTAGCAGGCACAATGATGGCAGTGACCATGCGGCTTTGATAGCCCCCCAAGTGGGCTATCTCCACCCAAGAGGATTTCTTGAAACTCTTCTTTTGCTGCACCCATAGAGTCAAACCCTAACTGTGGGTTTCATGGCAGCCATAGCCACAAGCGTGAAAGCTTGACCTTCTTGTTTTTTTCATCTTCTACTATCACTAACATTGATTTAAATCACTGAGTTATCTCTTCTAAAGTTAGTTACTAATCTAGGAACTCCATTTCAGAGGTTCTTTCACTTGGTAGGGCATCACCAAGCTCATCAAGACCGACATCTACTATCTCTAGTAGCATAAACTAGAGATGAGTGCTTGTAAGCACTAAAGCACATTACTCAATCATTTTGCTATTGGTATTTACTCAATTTGAGTTTTTCATCAGAAAATTAAAACCATTAAGTGCTCTACTTCATTTTGTAAGGCTATGTGTACAACTATAAACACATAGACCATCCTATCCTAAACTTGTGTTGCTTGTTGCATATAATGTGTGGTTTCTTTCAAATATCTTGGTCAATGAAATTAGAGAGATGAGTGTCATTGTACTCTCCTCAAAGTCATCAGCAACAAGTGTTGAAATCATAGACCATCCTTGTCTAACACAAGGTTCATCTACTAAACCATACCACAAGGAGGAGCCAAAAGTGCAGTCTAGGTTCATATCGTTGAAGCCTAAAAAGACCATTAAACATCAGAAGAAGATTGCACATAAGAATGGACCACCAAAGTCATATTTTGAAGTACTACATATGTATGATTTTCAGCCTTTCTCTTCATTGCAATTTTGAATATCAATTTTTTGTAAGGGTGTCCTTGATTTGCTTCTGCATTCATTGGCAAGTTTGTAAGGGACTAGACACTGCCCTTGTCTTAGCAAGTGGTAAGATCTTCCCAATGGCCACAACATATGCTAATGTCTACCCTCAAATTCATAAATTTGATCGCAAAGATTTCCACCCATGGCAAGTACTTATCAAGCACAAGATCATGGAGAGAGGGTATTGGCCTCTCATTCAAGGCACTAGAGCTGTAAACTCTGCAAATCTGGTTGATGTAGAGGATGACCAACGTGCCCAAGCAATCATGATATTACACTTAGATGAGTCCTTGATTCATCATGTTGATCAACTAAATACTACTAAAGAAAAATGGGATGAGCTTGAAAAGCTCTATGGAGCCACTAGTTAAAATACTAAAATCTTCCGTAAAGTTGAATTCTTTAGCTTGGAATATAAATTAGGAGGACTTGGAAAAATTCATTTCTCACATGAAGGGTCTCATGGTACAGCTTGCCTCAGTACAAGCTCCAATCTATGAAGGGGATGCTATTGATGTTGTCCTAAAAACAGTGAAAAAGGTCTTTCCTACCCTTGTAGCCACTCTTACCAACATTCCAAATCCTACCTTGGCAAGTACCATCCAATCCTAGGGGCAGCCTAGTTTTTCACTTTGTGTGTAGTGTATACTCAACCATTTCCAGAAATTTTTATATGGGAATGAAGCTTGGCTAATGGACTTCCAAAGCCCTATGATCTTGGACAAGATCGTTGCACGTACGGATTGCGTAGGGCGTACGAATGTACGCGTGAACAGGCAGCAACTGGGAAAAACATGCAATGCTAGAGCCTACAATGAGTAATGTTGAGCTGTGATGTGATGAATGGTTGCGCCTTGACTTGGGGGAGATATCCCTAGAAGAAGGCTTCAAGAGTTATGGGCTAGATGAGGAGATCAAGAAGCTTCAACAAAGGTAGGTACCATGTGGCTATGGCTGCCATGGAAAATTAGTGAAGGTAGAGTTGAGAAATGAGGTCATTAGTTAGCCTTGAGTTGGCCAATGATGGAGGAGAACTGAGAGAGCAGAGAGAGGACCTGAAACATGCTATGCCATGCTCAATTGTGCTCTGATACCATGTAAAAACACGGGATCTAGAGCATGGTAGCTATGGTAGCTCATAGACATAGACTAAACTCATGTAGACACCGATATGATAAATACTAAGTAACTTGACTGATGTACAAAAGAAAAGCAACAAGTACACTATGTTGAATAACATAGTGACAATGACATTACATTCATCTCATATGAAAGTGACAACCATGTACAATGCTATATATTAGAGATGGGTAGGTGCCAGTCTTTCTCTCTATGCTTATAGGATTCCTGTAGCCTGCATGTCCTCAGCCCATCTGCTCTTATAAAGAGACATCCTGGATGTGATTGCAAATCTCAATAGGGAAGGCCAGTCACACATTGTGACTATTGAAGTTCCCACATCTTGTGTGTCTCTCTCTCTTGCTCTTGCTCCTTTCACCATAGCTCTTACTTCTGCTCTATGCTTCCACTTCAGGGCTCACTCCCTTAACTCTCGCGCCCTCTCCCCCTCTCTCTCCCTCTATCTATCTCTCCATTTTCCTCTCTCTCTCTCTCTCTCTCTCTCTCTCTCTCTCTCTCTCTCTCTCTCTCTCTCTCTCTCTCTCTCTCTCTCTCTCTCTCTCTCTGTGACTTCCCCCCTCTCTCCCCCACAAATTTTTATACCCTTCAATTGCAACTTAAAACCCTAAATTTTTAGTAAAATCTCTCTCTCTTCAAATTTTTTGAAATTATATCTCAAACCCCCTTTTTCTCTCTCTTTTAAAATCAATTAAATTAGATTTTAGAACCTTTTTTAATTTAAAAAATCTCTCTCTCTCTAACTTTTTTCTCACTCGATCTCCCCCTCTCTCATTCTCTCCCTTACCTTATCAAATCTCTTCTCTCTTGCTCCCTCTCTCTCTCTCTCTCTCTCTCTCTCTCTCTCTCTCTCTCTCTCTCTCTCTCAATTTAAATTAGGTTTCAAAATCACACACACACACACTCTCTCTCTCTCTCTCTCTCTCTCTCTCTCTCTCTCTCTCTCTCTCTCTCTCTCTCTCTCTCTCTCTCTCTCTCTCTCTCAATTTAAATTAGGTTTCAAAATCACACAGACACACACACACACACACACTCTCTCTCTCTCTCTATCTATCTTTCTCTCTCTCTCTAGGAGCGCTCAGACTCCTGCCATGGCCAGCCACCCATTCGTCGTGATTGCTTAGTCCAGTACTTGTTGCCGCATCGTTAGCGGCCCACCATGATGCCCTTATTTCTTAGTCTATGGCCCCTTTGATTGATTCCTACCACTCACTATGCCACCCCTCTCCCCTTCCCTGTCTCTGTCTCTCTATGGACATGGCACATGCTTTATGCCTCCTCTACCGTACGTGCTGGCACCCCGTCTAGTAGTGCCATTGTTCTAGCTCCTTGTACTACTCCTAGTCAACCCACTTGGCCACTTGTTTTCCTGCTATCTTCTCCTAGCCCAACACTGGCCACACATAAGCTGAGCCCACTTAGCCACAAGAGAGAGAGAGAGAGAGAGAGAGAGAGAGAGAGAGAGTGTGTGTGTGTGTGTGTGTGTGTGCGCGTGCGTGCGACATTCAAATATAAAAAAGTGGTTTGAGTATGTGTCAAAGGTTTGGGAGGCCTAGTTTTGTTTTGAAATTTTTGAAGCTACAATGAAAATAATAATATAGTAATATATATATATATATATATATAATGAAAATTAGACTTCCAAAACCCTTCTCTCTCTCTATCTCTCTCTCTCTCTCTCTCTCCCTGATCTCCCTCTGTCCCTCTCCCTCTCCCTCTCTCTCTCTCTCTCTCTCTCTCTCTCTCTCTCTCTCTCTCTCTCTCTCTCTCTCTCTCTCTCTCTCTCTCTCTCTCTCTTTGTGCCACAGCTCAAACCTCTACCTTGGTCAACCACTAATCCGCCACTAGCGCGCTCAATCCATTGCTCAAATCTTCGCCCTCGCCAGCCACCCATTCCCCACTAGCGCTCAATCCACCACCCGTTGCTACATCATTAGCTCCCCACTATCTTGACCCCTCGCTTAGCCCACCACCCTCTAGATTGATGCCCAATGCTTACTCTACCACCCCTCTCCCCTTTCCTCTCTCTTCTGGACATGGCACACCCTCTATTCCTCCTCTACTGTGGGTGCTTGCACCCCTTCTCCACACATTCTATTGGCCCATCAACGACATGCTAGCCCCTCGCGCTGCTCGTAGTCGACCCGCCTTAGCCACAAGTTAGAGAGAGAGAGAGAGAGAGGGGGGGGGGAGGATTTGCTTCTTTGCATGCAATGTGCTTTTCCAACCAGAGAGAGGGAGGAGGGGTGTGTAGGTCACCCACTCTAACACTTGCGTTGCAACTCTGTTGGAATGCAGCTTGTGTAGAGTTCCTGCCTTTGGTGGGACAGACACACACAAAGAGAGAGAGAGAGAGAGAGAGAGAGAGAGAGAGAGAGAGAGAGAGAGAGAGAGAGAGAGAGAGAGAGAGAGAGAGAGAGAGAGAGAGAGAGAGAGAGAGAGAGTATGTGTGTCTCTATTAAGGAGCCTCAGTTTGACACAAAGAGGGAAAGTGCAATTCAAATTTGAAAAAGTGGTTTGGGTATGGTTTGGGCATGTGTAAGGTTTGAGAAGCCTGGTGGTGGTTCGAAACTTTTTCGAAGTTATAACGAAAATAATAAAATAATAATAATAATAATAATATATAACTGGATTGAATAAATAGTAAGAATCTCTTTTTTTTTAGTAGGAAGCTTTAAGTATGTATTAAAAGGAAAATTTACAAGATATGTAGAAGTTCAGGCTCCATTACAGGGGAGCAACCTGGATAAAAAAAGACCATATCTTTACTCATTGAACAAGTCCAAAAAAGCATGAGCTAGCTTTTCTTCTATTTTCCTAAACTTAGTTCTATTACTGCAGTCCCTAGAGAAGGTGTCTTCTCTTCATTCTTCATGATTCTACTCTACAACCTTTTTTTAAATTTCTGCAAGCATGGCTGCCACCTCCATCTCCTGATCTTCTTTCTTGATGTCTTCACATTGTTGAATGATCTTCTTTGCATCATTTTCATCCTGCAAAAACAAATCAGACTTAAAACCCCAGAGAGGATCAGCAAATTGCTTTTCAAATACCATTTTATTCCTGCATATCCATATGTTCCATAAATAGAGGCTTCTCAACCAATTCCAGACAGGGGGGGTAAACCATAAATTTCCCCTAACAATAATTCTTTCCAAGTGATCTTAGTGGGGTGCCACTTCAAGATTAAAACCTGCAGTAAACAAAATATGTTAGTATTCTGAGAGCAATTAAGAAAAAAATGAGGGATAGATTCTACCTGGATACCACACCTTTGGCATATTCCATTTCCTATGCCAACTTTCAGAGCCCTCTCATTGATCCAGAGGCCTTTCACTGTGATCAACCACATTAGACAAGAAATTTTAGGCTTAATAGAGGCAGACCACAGGTTGTTGAATCTGTAGTTCCATTGATCTACATTCCAATTAATATGCCATCTAGCATTAAGTTTGTAGCACAGTTGAGCATTGTTTATCTTAAGATTAGGCAATGGAAGTACTGGCTTGTCTCCTTGCAAACACACCCCTCTGCGGTTGAATTGTTGGTTGAGATTTATTCCTTTTGCTCTATGTTGGTTCCATAACATTTTCCTTCCCCTTAAAAATCAATTTCATGTTGTTTAAGGTTAAATAGTTCACCCATCTTTTCCTCTTGAATCCAGTTTTTGTCTTTATAGTCCCATATGTCACCCCAAGTTTTAATTCCCTTTTTATATAGTTTGTAGGCCAGATTGGCCTCTTGGTGGTGCACAAATCGGATGTTGTATGCTCACGTAGTGAGCACCGGAAGGTCCCCAATAACAAAAGAACTCTACTTTTTGTACAAAACTCAAGGTAGAAAGCATGCACGATATGAACAAGAGACCAATTGGGTGCAATCTCCCCCCATGCCTTGTGTGAGCGCTCCACAAAGCATGTACTTTATGTATTAATCATCTTCAAGCTCAAATAATAGCCCAAATTACAAAATAGCACGCTTTTGGCTTTTGAGTTTGCTTTAGCACAAAATAGAAATAAAGCTAATGGACGGGCGCCCAAAGAGTCAGGCATACCCAATACAATGTCCAAACACAAATATCATAATCGTGCGCCCATGCGCATACAAAATAATAAATAAATATCCAATGCCTTAATAAATAGGCGCGACAAAATATAGGCGCCATGCCTAAGGTATGTGCCCATCAAAATATAAGTGATAACTCGAATACACGCTATCCTCCAATGCTTTCCGGGTGTACAAGGCTTATAGATTTTTGTTTGGCTTTCACGGTCTTCGACTTTTGCGGTTGTGGGATTTAAAGTATTCGTAAAATCTGCGTATGACCTTCTGCGTGTGCTGAAACTGGTTCAGCAAGTCTGCGTATGTGAACAGAGTCTTCCAGAGAATAACTTTGCAGTTCAGTGCTTCTACGCAAGAACAGTCCTTATGGGAGTTTTTGGCATAAGTCAGTTTTTGACTTCTATTGACTTGCAGAACTTGCGGAGTTGCAGAACTTATGGAACTTGACCAATTTGAAAGATTTTTGTGACTTTAGACTTGAGTGATTAAGCTTAAAGCTTAATCTGTCTGCGACGTCGAATTTTAGGGGGGGGGCGTTTTTTCCGCCGCTGATCACGGCGTGAACATACTGACGCCACTAATTGACAAATTTGGTTGGCTAAGCTTTTTAAAAGCTTAGTTTTGAAGCTTTTAAAATTTATGAAGAATATGAGACTTATCTGCTGTTTCTGAGAAAAACGACTTGATAGAAGGAGATATTGACGTGGTCCTCTGCTTCCTCAGGCCGATCCTTCACGATCAGAGGCTATAGACAGAGGTTCTTGACTGCCAGAAATCCACCGGTATCGACCGTTCGCGATGAAACTGACTATAGAGCTCGATCGTTCCAAGAGCTCCGCCTTCGCACAAGATGGGTAGCGATTGGAAGCTCTCGATCTCAGCTTCGCTCTGATACCACTGGTGCACAAATCGGATGATGTATGCTCGCGTAGTGAGCGCCGGAAGGTTCCCAAGAACAAAAGAACTCTACTTTTTGCACAAAACTCAAGGTAGAAAGCATGCACGACATGAACAAGAAACCAATTGGGTGCAATCTCCCCCCATGCCTTGTGTGAGCGCTCCACAAAGCATGTATTTTATGTATTAATTATCTTCAAGTTCAAATAATAGCCCAAATTACAAAATAGCACGCTTTTGGCTTTTGAGTTTGCTTTAGCACAAAATAGAAATAAAGCTAATGGACAGGTGCCCAAAGAGTCTGGTATACCCAATACAATGTCCAAACACAAATATCATAATCGTCCGCCCATGCGCATACAAAATAATAAATAAATATCCAATGCCTTAATAAATAGGCGCGATAAAATATAGGCGCCATGCCTAAGGTATGCACCCATCAAAATATAAGTGATAACTCGAATACACGCTATCCTCCAATGCTTTCCTCCGCCCACTGCTGCTATCTCTACACATCAACTGAAGCATTCACAATCGTTAGTAAAATAATACAATTAAACCGACAAAAGTGAATACCTATCAGTCTTCAGCTACATAAATAAATCAACTGGTTAGAAATCAATTCTAACCTTAATTTATCACGAGTGCGCACTCTAAACTCATAAATGTTTATTAATTTAATATGTATTTTGCGGAATCACCCATGTACACACTAAATTAATGAAACACCCGAAAAGGATAGGCGTCCCCATCAACTTTTTGCACAAAGAATCTACTTTGTATATGAGCCCCGGTCAACAAAGTTTACGGAATCCACCGTAAAACCTCACGGAATCCACTGTAAAACCTCACGGAATCCACCGTGTAACATGCCTCCTGGCATCACTTGGTCTTCTATTGCTCCATGAAAGAAGCTGAACCAGATAGAATCTCTAGAGCTCCAAGGGAGTGTGAGATTGATTTGGGAAGAAAGCCTAAGGAGACCCTTGTATTTGAGCCAGGCTTCCCAAATTCCTTTGGCTAGTTGAGAATAATTTTTGGTTTTTATATTAATAGGGCTTATTGCTACTGTTAGAGGATCAAGTCCCTTCCACTTGGAGCATATTAACACTTGGAAATGTTTGGTTGCAGCATGCAGAAGGTTTATCCAATCTTCCTCCTCTTTGTTCAGGCTTCTTGCAATCCACTTAGCCGCTAGCTTTTCAGCCAGGCTATGAAGATTAGGAAGACCTAGCCCTCCCAACTTTTTGGGTGTTGTACATATCTTCCAAGACACTTTAGGTTATACCTTGAATTTATTCCCATCCCTACTCCATAAGAAATTTCTGCCCAACCTCTCATGTTGTTTCATCCTTGTCTTTGAGGGTTTCCAGCATGCAAGAAAATATATTGTTGAAGGGATAAGAATGTGTTTCAGCACAAGTACTCTTCTTGCCATATTGAGCTGGCAGCCCTTTCATTTCTCAAAATTTTTGCTTATTTTATCTATCACCCAGTCCCACCTTTGCTTCATAGTCACATCAAAGCCCATAGGAATACCTAGCAACCTGAAAACTTTACCAGATTCTATTTCTTTGCAACCAGCTTCTATCAGCCACCTGGGAATTTTGAGGGTTTATGACTGACCCTGAAGCTCTACAGAAAATTTGTAGGCATTGCCAAAATGCAACAAGGGAAACGTGATCATTGTTGACTGTGCTATTTGTATCATCAGCAAACTGATTAAGTACCATATCCTTTTTATTTGGAAGTTTGATTCCTTGAATATTCCCTTTATCAACTCCATCTTGTATTAACCACCCTAGAGAGTCTGCAGCAATGGCAAACAGGAGTGCAGCCAGGGGGCAGCCTTGCCTAATGGATCTTCTAAGAGGAAAAGAGTCTGTCATTTGTCCATTGACTGCAATCCTTGTGGATGCATTGCCAAACAGGGTGCTAACAAATTTAATAAACCTCTTACCAAGTCCCATATCTTGAAGGGACTGTAGTATGAAATCCCATTCTAACCTGTCATATGCCTTATCAAAATCAATTTTGAAGAAGACCAAATCCTGGTTTTCTTTCTGAGCATGCTCAATGCCTTCCCAAAGGGCAATGATAGCATCAAGTATAAATCTTCCTTTTATAAAACCTTTTTGTTCCTTTCTGATCCACTTATCCAGATGGTTTGATAATCTTCTAGCTAGAGTTTTTGCAAATACTTTATATGCTGAGGTCAAGCAAGTAATGGGTCTCCAATTAGTTAGGCTTTCCTTCTCATCTCTTTTATGTATTAGTTTTACTACTCCTTCATTTATAATATGTGGCAAAGCCCCATACTTGAGAGACTCTCTCCAGACTTTTAGTAAAGGATGAATAAGGAAGTCTTTGAATTCTTTAAAGAATTCATTGGGCAGACCGTCAAGCCCTGGGCTCTTTCCATTTGCTAAAGAATATATGGTGTCTTTTAGTTCAATTTCTGTGATGTCCCCCTTTAGGATGCTAGCTAAGCTAGAAGGTACTACCTTCTTCCTTACCCTTGCTATCTTGGCTTTAGCTACAGTGTCATCCAAACTGCTCTCCCTAGGAGTACTAAACATTTTGGAGAAAAACTCCTTGGCAATAAGGAGGTTCTCCCCATTGTTCTGGGCATAAGTTCCATTCTCTCTTCTAAGCAGGGGGATTGTGTCTTTGTCTTTTTTCTTTTTAAGGATCTGAAACATTTCTTTGGTGGGTCTGTCAGCCTTTCCAGCCCACCAATGCCTAGTAAAGAGTTGAATACTAGAGGCCTCTTTCTCTTCAGCTAACCTCAGTTCATGTTTAACCCTTAGCAGCTGAGGCTGAAGGTATGTTTCCCCTTGGTCAACCCTTATTTCAAGTGTTTGACATTCAACATATTTTCTTGCTCTACTAATCCTTGTACTTTTAACTTGCTGCAACTTAACCTCTTTAAGATATTGTTGGGTGTCTCTAATGGCTCTAGTCCAAGCTTGGGCAGGTGACCATTCTTGTTGAAAGGATAGAGACCATATCATGCAAAGAGTGTCTCTTATATTCCGGTTCTTGAAAAGCCTAGGGTCTGTATGAAACCACCGAGCCTTAATGGTTAATAGTAAGAATCTCAAAGTCTCATTTATTCCGAGTCCTTGTTTTTACCCACCCTCTCATGCTGTTCTGTTCAAATTTTGTTGATATTTATTAGATTATCGTAAGTTGTAACGCTTTTCTCAAAACGAAAAAAATGGTAACAACTGTCACATCAGTTGTCATAAGTCGTGACAGCGTCTCCACTCTCCACTGTCCAGACTCCAACTTGTCCAAGTATGGTTGGAACAGGAATTTTTTGTAAACGGAATATTGAATTTAATGTGATGTCAGATGAGGTGACGGAGGGTCTTACGTCATCCTATGAGAGATCGATGGTCAACGGAAGAAGTGTGGTGCACGGTTCCGACAGGATTGACAGCGACCGGCGTATTTGCAATTTTGCATATGAGGTGGTGAGAGAGAGAGGTGTGTGTCTGTTAATGCAAGGGACATTCTGAGGTGTCTCCACAAAGAGAGAGAGAGAGAGAGAGAGAGAGAGAGAGGCTGCACCTTTGCTCCCCAGCCCAGCCACAGACTTCACAGTCCCATGAGCATCTCTGAGTCTCCCTGCCCTCTCCGTCATCAGACCTTACATCAAACAACCCTAACTTGATTGGTCTCCAGCATGGCCTCCACGCCAGGCTCCGGCGCTGCTGAAATCCTCCGCTCCGCCAGCACTGGCTTCCGCAACGCCGCCAGCGAGTTCCTCTCCCTTTCCAGTACCTCCCGCACTGCCAGCAGCGGCCACTTCGGATTCGGCATCGCCGCCAGCGGCCACCCGGCCGTCTTCTCGCGCTCCTCAACCCTAACCTGCGCAGATGGGATCAATGATGAAGAAGCACTCCGCTGGGCTGCCATAGAGAAGCTACCCACATACGACCGCCTCCGTAAGGCCATTCTGATCAAGCACATTGATGGCGGCTCCTCCTGGCTTCATGAGGAGGTCGACGTCACTAAACTTGGCCTCCAGGATCGACAACAGCTTATGGAGAAGATTTTGCAGGTAACAGACGAAGACAATGAGCGACTCCTGCTGAAGCTTCGCAACCGCATTGACCAGTAAGATTTTCCTTCCTTGTTTTGTATGCTGTACTGTGCAAGATTATCAGGTACAAACTTTGGCATGTGAACATATACACAAGGAAAGTCGACTGTTCGTGCAGCACAGTCACATGCTCTGATCGTTTGCAGTGCAACCACATATTTAAAGTCCACAAATTGCAGTTGAGTTGCCGAGAATAGATAATGAACCCTTTTGCCCAAAAACTATGTTTCCTAATTACATTGATTCTACCTTACCCCTGTGATAAGAAACATTTAGATCTTCTGGAAATTTGTATGGTCATGCATTAGACCATTTGAAAAATCAACGCATTCAACCTGACAGACTGATTCATTGTGCCTTGTTTAATGTTTGATTGCAATATGTGTGCATGTTAGGGTGGGGATTGATCTTCCAAAAATTGAGGTTCGCTTTGAGCACCTGACAATCAATGCAGATGTATATATTGGTGGCAAGGCGTTGCCCACTCTCTACAACTTCACTGTGAATACTATTCGGGATGTCCTCACTCGACTGCATCTTGTGCCATCAAATAAACACAATCTGACCATTCTCCATGATATCAGTGGCATCATCAAGCCATCACGGTACAGAAATACTTGCCCTCTATATCTATCAGTTCAAGCCCACTTCTGCAACTTCCTGGATGTTCTCTGAATTGTAGATTATGCAATTCTTGCATTATCTAACAATTTGTTAGTATTATCAAGCTGTCACAGTACAAACAAATCTACCTGTTCAATACTATGTTTGGAATATATATAAATTTTAAGATTATGCAACTCTTACAGGATGACGTTGCTGCTTGGACCACCTGGTTCTGGCAAAACCACCTTGCTTTTGGCATTGTCAGGAAAGCTTGATCCTGCTTTGAGGGTTAGAACAGATTGAAAAACTAACTAGAGCTCTACATAGAATTTTGTGCATCACCAAGAAATAATAGGTGACTTCTTTGAAAATTTTTACAGGTTTCAGGACGCATTACCTATAATGGGCACGAGTTCACTGAGTTTGTCCCCCAACGAACATCAGCCTACGTTAGTCAGTATGATGTGCAGACGGGAGAGATGACTGTCCGTGAGACTTTGGACTTTTGTGGTAGATGCCAAGGTGTGGGAACACGATATGGTGAGTTTCGAAAGCTTATTGTATTTTGACAAGTTTTTTGAAGGACTCATACTTCACAACTACTTTAATGATATTTCAAATCATGGAAGACATGCTAATGGAGCTTCTAAGAAGAGAGAGAGCGGCAGGCATCAAGCCCGATCCTGATGTCGATGTATTTATGAAGGTAGCATATCATTCAAGCTACATCCTCGTAAGAAACCTGTGCGGTGTTAGCCTACTGGATAAAATTTTGGACATTGATGTGTCAAAACTGCAGGTTTAATTCCACTTAGATAAGTCTGGCAATATGATATAATAGAATGGGTCACACCCTTCACTAAGAAACAAGAGTCTGTATTTTGACAAGTCTTGTATCCAGGTCTTCGCACGCCAAAGTAACTATGTCAGTCTCTTTATGCCCTCTCTTGTGATCCTGATTGACATACATTTTTATATTGCGTGGCAGGCGACAGCCGTGGAAGGTGCTAAGACCAGTCTTGTAACAGATTATGTTTTAAAGGTAGATTAATTTTATAGTGGGGTCTGGACTCACTCTGCATGCTCCTATGGATTTTAATCCTGATCTAAACATATGCCATTTGTTTTTTCCAGCTTTTAGGTCTCGACATATGTGCTGATACTCTAGTAGGGAATGAAATGCGCAGAGGGATTTCTGGGGGGCAGAAGAAGCGTGTGACCACAGGTAATGTTCAATCAATCCACAGTAGGTACTTCAGTTTTTAGTTCAGATTCAGCTGTACTTGACATTAAGATGCTTTAGGTGAATTGTTGGTTGGACCTGCAAAGGCTCTCTTTATGGATGAGATCTCAACAGGCTTGGATAGCTCAACAACTTATCAGATCGTGAAGTGCTTGAGGCAGAGTGTCCATGTCATGGATGGGACAATGCTTGTTTCACTTCTGCAACCTGCTCCGGAAACGTTTGAACTTTTTGATGATATTATTCTACTATCAGAAGGCCATATTGTGTATCAAGGACCCAGAGAGTCGGCCATGGACTTCTTTGAGCACATGGGTTTCAAATGCCCAGAGAGGAAGAGTGTGGCTGATTTTTTACAGGAGGTAAATAATCTGATTAAAGTCTACAGGTCAAGAAAAGGTTAAATATCTTGATCCAATAGGAGCTTGTCTGAGAAATGGAGTCTCCAAACAGGTTACTTCAAGAAAAGATCAACAGCAGTATTGGGCAGATAAAAACAAGCCTTACCGCTTTACTCCAGTCACAGAATTTGCTATGGCCTTCAAGTCGTTCCATGTAGGCCAACGTCTTGTGCTGGACCTTTCAATCCCATACGACAAGGCAAACAGCCATCCTGCATCTCTATCAACTCAGAAGTATGGGTTGCCCCAAAGGGACCTCTTGAAGGCCAGCTTTGCCAAAGAGTGGCTTCTCATGAAACGCAATGCCTTTGTATACATTTTCGCTACATTTCAGGTAATCACTTTTAATGCAGCAGTTTAATGCTTCAATTTCTTTCCTTCTGCAATTATGTGCTACATTTCAGGTAATCAATTGAATGCAGCATTTTTATGCTCCATTTTCTTTCCTTCTGCAATTATGTACTGTCTCAAGCATGTCGATTGTGCGTTTGCAGATATCAATTGTTGCTTTGATCACAATGAGTGTCTTTTTTAGAACAAGATTGCACCATAAAACTATCCAAGATGGAAACTCATACCTAGGTGCATTATTCTTTTCCCTTGTGGTCACTATGTTCAATGGCTTCTCTGAAATGAGCTTGACTGTCTTCCGGCTCCCTGTGTTCTACAAACAAAGGGACATGCTTCTCTATCCAGCCTGGGTGTTCACCCTGCCAGTATGGACACTGCGGTTACCTCTATCCTTTTTTCAGACAGGTGTTTGGGTAGCTATCACTTACTATACTGTTGGATTTGCTCCTGAAGCTGGAAGGTGAGTTTTCTTAATTATGTGCTGCAAAGGACACACACGGTTTCTTGCTTGTAATTTAAATGAAACTGCAAAAATCACAGGTTCTTCCAGCAGTATCTGGTGCTCTTTTTACTGCACCAAATGGCAATAGGGCTTTTTCGCTTTATAGCTGGATTAGGGAGAACTATGGTAATAGCAGCTACATTTGGGACTTTGTCACTGGTAATAGTATTTGTATGTGGCGGCTTTGTTATTTCTAAAGGTAACTCGTATTTTTTTTGCGACATCCAGCATATGGCATGCATATCAGAGATGATTGTGTGTTTGAGCTTACTTGTACCACTTATGCAGACGCCATTCCAAGTTGGTGGATATGGGGATACTGGATTTCTCCTCTTATGTACTCACAAAATGCAATATCTGTCAATGAATTCTTAGCACCACGTTGGAGAATAGTAGGTCTCATTTTTGGATTGCTTCATTCTTGCAAAGGATGCTAAATTCAGGACGACTGTGTTCCATAACTTCTCATTTCTATTTGGTCCTGTTCTCAGCCGAATCCAGATCCAAGCATTGATGCGGAAACAGTAGGGGAAGCTATCCTCAAATCAAGGGGCCTTTATGCTGTCTCAGATTGGTATTGGATTGGAATTGGAGCCATGTTTGGATTTATGGTGCTTTTTAATGTCCTCTTCACAATAACGCTAGCATACCTAAATCGTAAGATATAACACCACCCTGTGACTACTGGTAATGATTCAATATTAAAAAATATGAATACAGAGCTCTTACGTAGGTGATCATGTTTTGGACATGCATTCTCTTTTATAAGAAGCTACTGACGCCAAGTTATTGTCACGTAACTCAGCTCCAACTTGTGCACTGCAGCTTTGGGGAAGCCACAAGCGATCATCTCTAAAGAAACCTTGAAAGAAAAGCAGGCAAGTAACACTGGAGAAGTCTCTGTGCAGATGCAAGCAAGTGGAAGTATATCGCAAAAGGAAGGTTAGATTTTGGAGACCTCGTGTTCCCCTTTTCATTGTTTACTGTTCTACCAAGTTGTTATCTGTGAGCAGTAAGCTCCTGACAGCAGCAATATCTTGTCGTTACTGGTTCATGCAGGTAGGGTTAGTTCAGGTGGTGATGCACAGATCAGCTTATCCAAGTTATCATCCACAGCTATCTCTGATCGATCAGATACAGATACAGAAATTGGTGGCAAAATACCAGCAAGAAGGGGAATGATCTTACCCTTTCAACCACTATCCATCACCTTCAGTGATATCAGCTACTATGTCGACATGCCTGCTGTAAGTGAGAGAGTTTGAAATGCCAGCGTGCTGTATTCATGTACCATAGTTTCAATCAAATGTTAGACTTACTAGTTTCATTTTGCATGCTACTTGCCGGATATAGGAAATGAAGAAACATGGAATCAAAGAAGACAGGCTACAGCTGTTAGAAAATGTGAGTGGGGCATTCAGACCTGGTGTGCTTACAGCTCTTGTTGGGGTGAGTGGAGCTGGAAAGACTACCCTTATGGACGTGCTGGCTGGAAGGAAAACTGGTGGTTACATTGAGGGTACAATAAGCATATCTGGATATCCCAAAAGACAGGAAACATTTACGCGGATCTCAGGCTACTGTGAGCAAGACGACATTCACTCTCCCAATGTTACGGTCTATGAATCCCTTGTCTACTCAGCTTGGCTTCGTCTGCCAAATGATGTCAAGCCAAAGATGAGAACGGTAAGAAATATTCTGCATGTTTTCTCGTTATTTTCATAAGATAATTTACATCGGCATTCACTTGATGGGCAATCCTTTAGAAAATGGTCCCCTGCTAGCTACCAAATATTGCAGATTGGCTATGCAGGTCTATGCATGGGGACCCTAGTTATTGGCGAGGTTTCAGCAGTCAAATTTCACATTTGGCAGCAGAAAGGCTGTCAAAAGCACTGGAGTATTGCATTTAGCCAACATCCTGAATATGCTCAATTTTATTAAAGCATTAGTTACTATGGTTTCTCACCACGCTGATTGGAAAGAAGACAATATCATACTGTTATGTTAGAAGCTAATACTTTTGCTTTAATGGTCAGATGTTTGTAGAGGAGGTGATGGAGCTGGTGGAGTTGTCATTATTGAGACATGCCCTGGTTGGTCTGCCTGGTGTAAATGGTCTTTCAACAGAACAGCGTAAGAGGTTGACAATAGCTGTGGAGCTGGTTGCAAATCCTTCTATAATCTTTATGGATGAACCCACATCTGGGCTTGATGCACGAGCTGCAGCAATTGTCATGCGGACAGTCAGAAACACTGTCGATACAGGACGAACAGTAGTGTGCACTATCCATCAACCTAGCATCGATATATTTGAGTCATTTGATGAGGTATATGCATTGATTAGATGGGTATTTATGTGATAGACAATGTGAAGATTGCAGGAAATAACCACATCATAGGCAGGCTTCCCTTAAGCTGTGAAGCTGCATTGAAGATCTCTCATGTTCAAAGCCTGTTCAAAAAAACATTTTATCCTTCCCACAATATCAGTGCTTCTGACCAAGGCCTTTCAAAGATATGCTAACTTTTGTAAAATTAAAGTTTGGAATTTCATCATGAGATGTTGCATAAATTGGTCCTTGCTTGTTTTTTAGCTGCTGCCTTTGAAACGAGGTGGCCAGGTCATCTATGTTGCATAAAATGGTTATTGCTTGTTTTTCCAGCTGCTGCTTTTGAAACGAGGTGGCCAAGTCATCTATGGCGGCCCACTCGGACGTCACTCTGTTAAGCTTATTGAGTACTTTGAGGTATGCACCTCACTCAACTGGAATCTCATGACCTTCGTGATAACCCTGAGTCTAGGAATGAGTTTCCTCATTAGAAAGGTTGCTTAAGGTCCTAAACCTAAGCCTAAAGTGTGTACATTTTCTGGAATTGTTGCTCCTTACAAGAGCATTGATGGTGTACCAAAAATCAAGGAAGGATACAATCCAGCAACATGGATGCTGGAAGTTAGTTCACAGGCAGTTGAAGCACGCCTTGGTGTAGATTTTGCCGAAATTTACAAAGACTCTGACCTCTATCTGTAAGATCTTTATTCAAGTTTAGTAGTTACTGATGCTTAACATGGTCGTTTGATATCTATGTTCTTGAGTTTGTGGTATGAGTTGTTAATATTCATCTAATTATCTGGCAGGCAGAACAAAGAGCTTATCAAGGAGTTGAGTTCTCCACCCTTAAACTCTCAAGATCTTCACTTCCCAACAAAGTATGCCAGGGACTTCGTGACACAAACACTAGCTTGCTTGTGGAAGCAGCACAGATCGTACTGGCGCAACCCTTACTACATTGTTGTGAGGTTTTTCTTTACCATAGGCAGTGCACTTATGTTTGGTTCTATCTATTGGAAACGGGGAAGAAAAACGTAAGAAAAATAGACTCAATCTGAGGTACAAGAGTTTACAGTTTATATTTCAAGTCTGCACTCAAAAGCAAGCCACAATGATAATGCAGGGAAACAGTGCAAGATTTATTCAATGTAATGGGAGGCATGTATGCTGCAACTTTATTCATAGGAATAAATAACTCATCATCTGTGCAACCAGTTGTTGGAGTTGAGCGGACTGTGTTTTATCGTGAGAAAGGTGCAGGAATGTACTCGGCATTACCATATGCATTAGCACAGGTATTGGTCGCATGGCTTTCCAAGCCACTGATGTGTTGTATAGTAGTGCATATGTGTTGAAACTTTACAGCTGGAAATGTGTAGAATTTATATACTATTATCATGACTGTAATTGATGTGAGATTGATCATTGTTAGATCCTTATTAGTGTGGATCTTTCCTTTTTACAAGAAAAAAAAAATCCTAATTATGGTGGACCTGATGTTGTGTAGGCTTCCATTGAAGTGCCTTATACTCTGGTGCAGTCACTCTTGTATGCCTCAATGGTATTCTCTATGTACCAGTTTGAATGGGCAGCAGATAAATTCTTGTGGTTTGTCTTTTTCATGTTCTTTAGCTTCCTGGCTTTCACCTATTATGGCATGATGTGTGTTGCTGTAACACCCAGCCACCACATTTCTGCAATCATTGCATCAGCCTTCTATGGTGTGTGGAATCTATTCTCAGGTTTTATAATCCCTCGAATGGTAAAGATGCACATCCTTCTATACTTATTGAGTTATAGTTTGATTGGAAGTATGCTTCTATTAAAATGTAACTTGTAAGAAAGGTAGCTTGTAGTTTCCTGTTAGCATCTTGCATCAGATCTGCAAATTATTGCTCTAAACAATGAACAAGATCTGGTTGCTTGAATATTTGACAGCATGTTATGCAAGGTTATATATAAACTGTTCTCCAACATATAGATCATTTGCATGGGTACAAGCAAATACTTACCAACAGGTCTTGCATATCCGTTTTAACTGAAGAGTGTCCACACTGGATATAGTAACTGCATTCAAGTTATTTCGCTGAATGGAAGGGATAGACAAGATGTATGTGTGAATGTATGGTTTGAGTGAAACATCACGTATAGCCAGGACTTTTGATGCATTCTGAGCACGTGTGAATGTTTTATTGTTGCAGGCTATTCCAATTTGGTGGAGGTGGTATTACTGGGCATCACCTGTTGCATGGACAATTTATGGGCTTATTGCATCTCAATTAGGTGACAAGGATGACACTTCTGTTTATGTGCCTGGACAACATCAAAGGATCCTAAGTGACTACATAAAGAGCTACTTTGGGTTTGAGCATAGTTTTCTTGGTGTAGTTGCTGTCATGCATGTGGTATTTGCAGCCCTTTTTATTGGTATTTTTGCCTTCTCCATCAAGTATCTCAATTTCCAAAGGCGATAATAGGGGCGATGCATTTAACATTCCTCTGGCATGGGCCCTGGAAAAAGCATATAATTCCTGGAAGTGGAGGGCATTCATCCCAAATTTGGCTTTCTGGCATGCAGGTATCACTTATACCCGAGTAAAATGCATTAACTTCTACCAATATACAGCTGCAGCATTGAAGGAGGCTTAGTGTCTCATGCTAACACACAAGGAATGGGAATGGAAAATTGTGAGAGTAAAACTGACCAATAACAGAGCTTAGTTTATCCACATGGATTGACATGCCTCCAATCCTCTCAAAAGACAACAAGAAGCAACCTGTTCTGCGATACTGCAATGTACATTATTGAAACAAACATGGAGACTGCTTTCCGACGAGATGTGTAAGCAACCTATTTACAGCTAGTAAGGATCAATAAGGAGGTACTGCCTAAAGCTGATAGCATTTGCAAATTCAATGTCCAGTTTGTATGTCGATACAGCTGTCAGACTTCATGAGCAGAAATAGCTTTTGATACACACTAATGCCTTGGACTGGTGGATTTCAATGCCAACGTTGCTAGTGCTAGCTCAAGTGAAAAATGTTGCTACAGGTTGCTAATGCTAGCCGAAACAAAAAACATATGAAAGAATGAGTAAGCATACAAGGGTATTCCATCTTCAAATTTGCAAATACATGCTACAATTACATTTCCCTCTGACATTTGTAGACACTTAAGAACCTGCAAATACACCACTAGCTGTCATTTTGTAGATATTGTTGTCATACTTTCAACCTCGACTGAACTATATCAGCGAACCACCAGTTATAAAAATATGTGAAGTCAAATATCAAGATTTCATCTGCAATCAGGTGCTCTGTCTCCTTTTTCTTCACATGTAATAGACCCATACAAGACTTTTTGATGAGGAAGTCCGTCACATGGAACTTTCATGAAGAGAAGTTGTTCTTGTTCAACTTCTCAACGACAAAATTTCCACTGTTTTTGGACATGGTGACAAACCGGAGTACCAAATAGCAAGCAAGTCTTCGACAAACCTTGTACATCTATACAAAAACAAATCGGGCAACCTTTTTCACAAATTGCTCAACAATATATACAATTTGCAGATTGTATGCAAATAAACCTTGTTTTTGCTTCCTAACAAATGCCTCAAAACTTATAGATTTGAAATTTGTAACTTGTACACCTAAGAATGCCCAATATTGCATAAATTGATGCCTACAACTGTGAGCTACAGGGCCTCTTGTTATCTCAACTCTACAGTGGTTGAATATGGTTTTCTATAATACAATCCATCTAAAAATCAAGCCCGTGGAGTTGGCCCAAGGCCATCTAAAAGCATGGAGAAGCCTACTAGAATGCAAATAGAGTGGAGTTGTTGATGGAAAGGGAGATGGTTCCTTAAGTCAGTGTAGATGGTTTTCTAGCCATGTGTTGAGAGGTGGATGGGCCCTCATTCGGGATGATCCACGATTGCCAAAAAGGATTGATAGCAAGGGTCTTAAGGAAGGAGGAGGATTGGGTCTGCACTATATTTGAGTACCTGAGTAAGAGTAGGCCCACGGCCTATGTCAGGATGGAATCTAACCTGTCCAAGCTTTGGACCACGTCAAAGGGGAAGACTCTAATTACATGCAAGACTCTTAAATACTCTTGAAGTTCTGAGGAGCAACATGTACTGAAAGTTCGAGGAGGCATGGAAGATAAAGTTCCCTCTTATCAAGTTGAGGAAATGGAAGCATAGACTCAAAAGAGTTTGGTTTGCTGCGACCCTCACAATTAATCAGCCTTATGATGTGAATTAATCAACCTTATGATGTGGAGAGTAATGACCATTTTGTGTCTTCCTATGAGGGTCAAGTGGTCCAAACAATGTGGGTCTTTCACGTTAATGGACCCTTTGTGGGAGAGAGAAGGAGACTGTCGGTAGGCACTACTTCTAGGACTGCATAGATAGGTTGAACATTAGGATTGGTCTTTCTGGTGACAAAGGCAAGGTCAATGTGGAGTATGGAAATCTGTGGAACCCCATTAGAGGTGTAGCCATTGGAGCTATCTGATAAAGATTGTGTGCATAAGTAGAGTCAAGTGATAGATAATCATTCGGTATGATAATCTATCTTATTATTACACATTATGTGAACATAACCTGATGATCATAGCCAGCGTGAACATCTAATGCTTTTGCGAGTTTTCTGTGGAATTTCACGAAGCTTCAAAAGTGATTAAGGCGGCATCTTCTCAGAAAGGCAATAGTTTGGCAATCATGGTTTACTTTATCACCTTGTACTTGCACAAAGAAGTATTAGGCGTTTTCCCATGTGGGAAAAGAGGTCCTTTCCCCTTGTTTTTCCCTAAAGTGTTCAACATCATGAGCTTCTATGCCACATGCATTGCATGGTTAGCTAGACGTGGTAGTCCCCTTGCCCTAAACACACCTAGCTAGGCATGTGATCCCCCCCCTGCACAAGCCCACTATGTTGTCATGATTCACAATGTGGGAATCCATCTAAAACTTCGTGTTGTGTATATGTAATCTAAACACATGTTTCCTTCCACATAGCTTGTGTCTATTTTCAAGCTTGATGTTATGGCAATGTGATGTGATTAAATGCTAACTAGGATTGTGTAAACATGAAAAGGTGCAACAAAAAGCTTTGGGATGCTTTGCTTTCACCGACTTGCCACCCCACAATGCCACTACTTAGGAGATATTGTTGTGGACTACCTAAGATGAGGCTTGCAACAAGTCCTAAGCAAGCATTATTTAATAGAACTCTAGATCTTGTGGGTGAGCAGAATTGGGAAAGATTTGAGCAAAGCTAGAAATCATGGAACTCTTTTTCTTTGACCCAAGTGCAAGGGAAAGCTTCACCTCTTAGAAGCTAGGGATTTGTCCAATGGAAATGGGGCCTATCCATGAGGCTAGTCTAGTGTGTCCAATGCATGCTAAGCCAATTACTCCAATCATAGGGAGATGCTTCCAAAAAGGTAACTCTTAATACTTTACATTATCTTATAATCGATGAAGTATACATACCAATACTATCTCTTCAAGATTCCTTCAATCTACTTTAACTTTCTCATTATACATATTTTGGTACAAGGTGTCTCACCCTCAAACATCTATCTATGCATTATAACATAAACCTTGGAACAAGACTATAAGGAATAGGTAACTAGGTGCTCACTATACTCAATATTGAACCAAGAGGCTTTTGCAAAAGAGATGTTTACTATCTTCCCAAGTGGGATGCTAGTTGGAAACAACTTAAATTGCTTCATTATCGATAAGGCCTAAATCAATCATTGCGAATAACTTGGCATAAGTAATAAATATGGAGTCAAATTGGAGTAGCAATTCTACTTCGGAGAATCGTCTTTTTTTGCCAAATCAATAGCCACATTAATCAAAGATCAGAAAACTAGGAAAGATTTCATATGAGCATGCAAATTAGTTTTGTGGCATTGATTTTCCGGTGAGTTTGGGTAACCCTCTCTAAAATGTTCTAGGATTCAATTGGCTCAACTTAATCTAACTGGTGGGTTGAGTTAGTAGGGATATTAGTAGCCTTGGGGTTGGGATCTCAAGTGCACCACTTTCTGCTATTCTGTCCTTGTTAGTTGAAGTTTGATATATATCATTCAACTTCACATCATTTGATGAACATTCATTCTATATGGTAGTGGAATTTGATGAAAGATTAGGCTATGTGTTGCAACCTTGGAATTGACCAGAAAAAAATTAGGATTTGAAGTGGAGCATAGTCATTAAGTAGTGGTGTTGTTGTGAGAAGTAAAAATACATACGCAATGACACCAAGTACAACATTCTCTTGGCCTATTCTACTTGAAACATGTGATTCTTCCTTTATGAGGAGTTTATCTAGAAGAGGGTGACCTTGGATTGATTTAGAGAGCTTAAAATCTCATAGGATTGCAATCACTTTGAGAGAAAAGCGAGCTACATATGTAGGATCATGTTTTGAAGTCCAGAACGCCTTTCTTTGCTCAACAATAGTCATTAGGTGACTACTAATTCTAGCTACTGAACAACAATTGGAATACCATTTTTGTTCAAACACCCTTTGTCTTTCTCCCTTCTATGCAAATGCTTCAAGTTTGTCCTTGTGTTGGTTTCACAATGGCTACTTGTGGTTGAGAAGAACAAGACATGTGGATCCATGGATTCATTGTACTCTTTGTGCTAGAGTTCGTGTCCTTTTGTGAGGTAGAAACACTAAAAGCTTGTTCCTTAGCTAAAATATTAGTCTTAGTCACAGTTTCATAGGCTATGACTATATGGCTTCCACTTCAGAATTGGAAGTAGGAACTACTCTCAAGAAGAGGTCATTGATCATTTGATAGTTTCTTGATTGTCACTTGTGGATCCTTTTTTGTTGATTAAGTAGGTACATGAGGCTGCTTACTGCTAGATTTTCTATTTTAGCTTCGGTGACAAGTGCTTTGGTTTTGGGAGACTTGGGCCATTTGGATGGACCAACAACTACCCCGAGCTATTACTTGTCAAAATTCGATGGCTCTATCTTGTATGTCATTGGATTTTCTCTTCTAGTGTGAGTAACCTTAGAGGGATGTGGCTACTTGCTCTCTTCCTCTTGAGTTGAGGACTTCTTAGACAATACAGGTTGTTGTCGCACTATCAAAATTGTGGGCTTAAGTGTCACAAGTGTTAAAATATTGAGGATGCATGCTAAGGAGGATCATTGATGAGCAAATAAAAAATCATAATGAGGCATAAGCATTGACAAAGAAGAACAACTGATATTATCTAAGCATAATGCAAGTACAAATGATGAGAATGACTAATGGAATGAGTGTGTGGATGAGTGCCTTTGATAGGCTTACAATAGGTGGTATTGGTAGGTGGAGAAAGGTGGAAAGTGACCATGGTATTCACCAACTATGGTTTTAATAAACCATGCATACATGACCTAGTCTAAGGCTTTATTTGCAATGTGTTTCTTTGCCTTGTTTGTTCCTTACACAGAGGCTATGGTGGATGTGATTGCACTTTTCTCAACAACAAGAACTAGCTTGTCAATTGTGAACTTGTCTATTTTTCTCTCCTTAAGTATCTTGGTCCTTGACCTAGGTCTACTTTGGGTGTATTTCTCTTTCTCTTTGATCTTCATGGGACTTAGGCTACATTTAACAAAGCCAGCTATGCAAGTAGTTTTGATAACTAAATCTAATAATTTCTTGCATGATACCCTTAAGCATGCAATGATACTTTGAAAACCCATCACAGCTTGGTGCTAATTCTCTATAGATGCTTCTGATTGTATGCCCTAGCTCTCCTCTTCCTTTTGGTTGTAGTCCTTTTCCCAACAAGATGTATTGCTCCTAGCAATCTTGGTGTTCTCTCTTGATTTACGAGGATTCAAACTGAGTGGTTTCCTCTTAGCCTCTTAGCAACTTGGGTATTCTCTCTTGATCTAGGAAACTAAGTGGTTCCTCTTAGCCTCATGTGCCTTGACTAGTTCTTTCAAAACTCTCTAGCCATCCTCACTATGATTTTGTTTTGACTTAGAGATAGGTGCCTTGCCCTTCCCAAAGACAAGGTTTATTTTGCTAATAGAAATGATAAACTTGATTCTTGCTAAAATCAAATGTATCTGATGTGCTATGTAGTCCACTTCGCATTGGATTGTGTGCTTAAAATGTCTTCTAAGAAAAATTTCCTTCCCCATATCCTCTTGTTTTGAAAGCACATAGAAAATTATGGGGATGCTTCTAGTCTCTACAATCATGAGAACTTTGCATCTATCTAGAAGGGAGTAGAATGATTTGTTATACAAGTTCTAATATCTAGATTTGTAGGGGCGAGTTCAAATTGTCCAATTTCAATCCATACTTCATAAGTCAGGCTGTTGTAATCTAAACCTTCATCAATGAGAACATCAATGATGACCTCTCACTTGGTAGTTATTTTAACCCTAAGATACACTGGAGGTATGAGCTCTTCATTGTCTGGGTTAGTACCTGTGGTTTTCACATTTTGGATGTTAGGTTGAGTAGACCAAGTTAGGGCACTATGGGATGTCTTGCACATTGGAAAATTGTGATAGATGTGAGTGATGCCACACTCAATGTATCTAAGGTTAGCATTTGTGATTTTGTCTATCTCCATCCCATCTGCTAACAATGGCTATGGCTCATGTTGCTATCATTGGCATATTGTGCATAAATAGTTGGATGAGAACATTCTTTCTTTGTTGTTAACTCACTTGGTTTTAAGACTTGTACACTTCACAATCTAGCCCATTATTATGCAGATGAAGAGAGCATCAAGCTCTCAATAGCTAAATGAAAAACTCTTCAACTCTTCTTGTAGTGATAAGTGGGTATGTGGTCTTCTCTTGTATGTGTTTCTTTTCTTAGAATCTCAAGGCTTGTCAATCCTTTTTAGGACTCATGACTTTGTTTCTTGAACTCTTCTCCCTCCAATTTATCTATTTGAATTGTCATTTCAATGAATGGCCTTTGCTTTGCTCTTGCACTAGGTGTGATTGTCCTTGGGATTTTTCTTGATGTGCCTATGTGCTTGGCTTGGGGTCTAATGTTTCTAGATTGACTAGATCAACCACATGATCAATGAGGACTTTGAGTGGTGTGGTCTCAAGGATCAAGTTCACAACTAGAATGGACTCAATGTCTGATGTCGTGGCAGTTGTTCAACTCCACCCATTGGTGGAAGTAAGAATCACCTTACCATTTCACAACCACATACAATTAAATCATTTGAGCTTTTAGCCTAGTCCTAATTTTTATGCGTGTCTTTGATTTGGCTTTGAGTGATCAAATGGTCAAAATGTATTTGAAATTTCTTATCCTTGTTTATCTAGTTGTCTTTTGGAACCCCAAGTACTTAATGGTTCTGTCAATTACTCACAAACTCAAAATGTTCTTCCAACTACTTTCAAATCCAAGAAAAACAAGTGTGATGTGCTAAAAATTTAGGTTTTCTCACCTTAATGTGCTATCCCTAGAGCAAGCAACACACAAAAACTCAACCCTCCATCCTAAGCACACCACACCTGTGCATAGTGCACATGCACAAATGCACAAACACTAGTGTACAGATGCATTAGTGCACTTGACTAGCACCATCCTAGTATACTCACATGCAGTAGCTTGTGGGTATAGCACTTGCATACCAACTCTCACACACTAGCCTCTTGCACATATCACTAACACTTGTGCAAACACATAGTGCACTCCCACATGCACTAGTGCACTACATTAATGCATGCATAGCCTTGTCTTCTAAACATTCCTAGTGTACCTACACTCACCATATACACTAGTAAACTTTGAATGTACTCACCTCATGCAATCCTTGCACGAACACACTACTTCACTATGAATAGCTGCAATAGCACAACCCTTGCACACTAGCAAACCCTCAATATACATTGTGTACACATGCATTAGAACCAACCCTCCTCCCTGCATGTTTGATAGGATACATATTTCTTAGGTCCATAATGTCATTTCACACACTTGCATCCATTCCTAGCATGCTACTTCATCTTAATGCACTATCATGTCATTTGACCTCATGCAATCCTTGCACGGACACACACCCTTGCACACTAGCACACCTCAATATAAATTGTGTACACATGCACTAGAACCAACCCTCCTCCCTGCATGTTAGATAGGGTACATATTTCTTAGGTCCATCATGTCATTTCACACACTTGCATCCATTCCTAGCATGCCACTTCATCTTAATGCACTATCACAATGTACTAGACTACCCATCCTTCATCCTAAGGGCACTCTTCTTTACTATCCATGATTAGGTCACTAAGCTATTGAGATGTCCATCTTTATATGAGCTAGCATCTAGTACATACCTTGGTGATGAGGGATGATATTATTCACTGGCATGTTAGGTGGCCGACATGAGGATACACCAGTGATTCTACATCTATGTAGTCCATTCTTAGTTATGGTACCTTTATTGTGCCACCTCTTCTTTCCTAACGAGTTAAGTAACCACCTGTACATACGTTGTGATAGTTTCATATTAATCGTCTATCACGTTGTAGACTTAGTTCTTTTGTGTGGAAGAAAAAGAAGTTTTTTTCAGCCACCACAACGACACATCCCCAAAACCAATGCATGCATAATGGATGTAATGCATTTGTAAAATGTATTTTTATGCAATAGTTTATTACTTCTTAATTGAGTTTCCTCATCATGTCTTCTTTTTCGCATACCCCAAGCATGAAATAACCTTGTGAATCACCCATGAGATACATAGACGGTTGAGTCATGAAGCTTGAAAGTTTTCCACCATTAAACTATAATACCATATTAGAGAATTTGGGAATCTTCCAGGTCCCACTTTTAAATAAGGGGTAAAGATTTGGCCGTGTGGCTAAATCTTAACCCATGTTTCAAAGTGCGACTTGGAAAGAAAACTTACATAATAATTAGGGTAAACTCCACTTTCAAGTATAAAGGGACAAGATTCGATCATTTGGCCAAATATTAACTATATTGGGAATTCCCAAACTGTATGAGAATTCCCAAATTCCCTAATATAGTGTTGTATGGTGTGACGGTCCACAAAGGCTCTTTTGGTTATCAATGAAGGAAACATAATACTTACAACCATTCAAAGTTGCAATCTTTATAGGATCCCACACATTAGAATGTATCAATTCAAGTGGCCTCTTGCATACAAGCTTTACATGTGGAAACACATGCTTTTCTTGCTTTCCAAATTGACATGATTCATATACTTTATGCATCCCATCAACCATAAACTTGGGCAAGCCATCCACAATCTATTTTGAATGTATCTCTTTTAGTCACTACACATTCACATGATCAATTCTTTTATGCCAATTTTCAATATTAGCCACAATACATGTATCTCTTTTAGTCATTGCACATTCACATGACCAATTCCCTTATGTCAGTTTTCAATATCAACCACAATACCTGAACCTTGTGCAAACATGGGAACAACCATTTCATGCAAACTTAAATCAAGAGCAAACAATCTGCCAACATGTTTTCCTTTTGCAATCAACTTGTAATCGTTTTTGAGATCTTCTATATAACAATCATCGGAAATGAATTCAACTTGCAATCCCTATTTAACTTGCAATCCCTATTTTATTCATAGATGACTTAAAGCTCTTGTATTCATCTCCAAGTCCATCTAAGCATGCACACATAACATCATCAGCATCAATTGCCACACTAGTAGATCCAAGAGCTTCCACAATACTCTTGATCTTCAAGGCACAATCATTAATGGATAGGTTTCCTCTTTTCACTTGATTTAGCTCTAACTTGAGATGTAGCTTTTTAGCCTTTATATTTACTTTGAATAACCTTACCAAATTCTTCCATGCAATAGTGGGGATTTTAGATTCTTACAAATAGCCCATCATGCTATCTGTGTGACACTAGTAGATAGTCAATACACGACGTTACTCTATGTCTACTCCCAATCTTTCTTAGCCTTTACTTGTTCTGTAGTAGCATTTTGTGTAGGAAATTTAGGTGCTACTACCATATCTCCTTTAATGTGATTCCAAAAATTTGTCATCATGAACTCTCATGCATGATAATTATTGCATTCTTTGTCTGCAGTGCAACCACCTCAAGGGGTTCACTATATATATATATCCTCTATATAACGTGTTTTCATGGCCTATTTATTAATATCCTAATCTATGATTTTTTACTGAATAAAGCACAACCCTTTTCTATTTAATCGATAAATAACCCGTTATATGACACCCTTTTATATATAAAAATGTATAAAAATTGTGTTTTAGAAACCCCTTATTTTGAACTTATGTTATACACACACATATTCATGAGTGACCCCCCCTCTCTAAGGCAAACACTGAAACCTTATAGATTCAAAAGCTATAACTTATGCACCTATAAATGGCCAACATAGCCAAATGTACAATTTACCCAAAAATTGCTATCGAGACTACTTGCAAGTCTAGAACGAAGATTGAAATTACCTCACATGCCAAAAATCACAGTGATAAAACCCTAAAAGGTTTATTTGTAGTATATACACTGTTTTTTTCTACTCACCAAGTTTCACTACAATTAGAGACTATAGTCTTGCTAGCCTCAGAAGCCTCTTGTGGCTACAATTCAAGGAAAATCAAGGAAGGTGGAAGAGCTTCTTACATGTTGCTTGCTTGCTTGCTTTCATACTCCAACACCTTCAACTCAGCCTTCAATCAAGCTCTACGTAGTCATGGGACAACATTAATACCATACAAGTAGACAATAGGGGAGAGAGGTGAAGAACCCAAGAGCACACGCACACAAAAGGAATGGACACTTAAGAACAAAGAGAGCTATATAGGGATAAAATCTTCTTTCTTATTCTTCCATACAAAAGAACTAAGTCTATAACATGATAAAAGACTAATATGAAAGTACCACAATGTATGTACATGTGGTCAATAAATGTGAATCCGCTAAAAGAAAAGAAGAGGTGGCATAGTAAATATGCCATAACCAAGGATGGACTACATGGGTATAGTCCAATTGTAGAATCATTGGCATATCCTCATATTGGTAACCTAACACACCATGAATAATATCTTGCTTACCAAGGCACCTAGTGGATGCCAGCTTATATAGAGCTCAACATCTCAATAATTGGACCACCTGTTCTTTCCTTAGCAAGTTCATACTTAGTGATTACGTGTACGTACGTTGTGATACTTTCATATTAATTTTTTATCATATTGTAGGCTTAGTTCTTTTGAGTGGAAAAGAAAGAAAGAAGAAGAAGATTTCAACTATATCTCTTTGTGTGCTCAAGTCACCATTATTTTTGTGTATCTACTCTTGGTTTCTTTATGTCTCTTCCCTCTTGTCTATTTTTATAGCGTTAGAGTCATCCCATGGCTGCACATAGCTTGATTAAAGACTAAGGTGAAGGTGTTTAAGTATAAAAGCAAGAAACAGATAAGAAGCTCTTCCATCTTACTTGATTTGCCTTGGATTATAGTTGTAGGAGAGTCCTGAGGTTGTAGTCTCCAATTGTAGTAAAACTTGGTGAGTAGAAAGAACAATGTACATATTATAGACCAACCCTTCAGGGCTTTGTCGTTGTCATTTTTGGCATCTCGGGTCATTTTGACCTGTGTTCTAAACTTGCAAGTGGTCAGACAATAGTTTTTAGATATACTACAGTTTTCACTATTTAACCATTTACATGCACAGGTTACAAATTTTGAATCTATAAGGTTTTAGGTGTTTGTTGGGTTGCACATACAGAAGGCATTCATATACAGATTGTACATTGCACTTATTATTATGCAGTCAGTGAAAAATGCTACATGTTTATTAGTTCTGGTGCATCTAGTATTAGCTTGCTTACAAATTGTAGTTGTTTGTAAGGTTGTTTATTTTGTTAAAATGCCTACCAACTTCAATCGAATTATGAGCGACAAGCTTGTTGAGATGGTAAGCTCAACACCACATGCAAACATTGATGATGGACCACTTAGCTAGATGGGTTTGCACATCTGCACTTAGCACATCGGTGGGCATTATAATCCTCACATGACCATTGAATTATTACTTATTATATTTAGTTTGTTGCACTTACCTACTAATGGCATAGTTATAGTGCCAATCGATTTTAGTATAGTCAATTATGTACTATATGACTTAGTAGGTCACTTTCATTTATGTTGTATCTTATATATACTTTATGTACATCTTTATGTACATTGCATAGTGTGTGGAAGAAGAAGAAAAAAATCAGCAAGAAAAAGTTTTGGCCTCCATCTCTCTTCTTGTGTGTCTTGAGTGAGCTTCCTCTTATGTGTATGGTGTGTGTTTGGTGTAGCAGCTCAAGCAAGTCCCCCCACCAGGTGATTCTTGACATGGTATCAAAGCGGCACCAGTAAGAGGCTGGTTTCAAAGACTAAAGTGAAGGAGAAGAAGCAAGGAACAAGTAAGAAGCTCTCCCATTCTTCCTCTCTTTCTCTTAGATAGTGCCTCTGGAGGCACTAGAAGGAGGGCAACAGAGTGAAAATCTTGAATTGCTATGAGATTTTGGTGTGTAAGCAAAGCACTATATATTCTATAGATCAGCCCTTTAGGGATTTCCCATTGTTTTTTTGGGCATCTAAGGAAATTTCGAGACCCATTTTAGAGCCGCAAGGTTGTAGACATTAGTTTTAGGATATACCACGATTTTAGTTGTATCGACCAAAAGTGGATAAATAGGTTGCAGATTTCAAAACTATAATTTTTGGAGTGTTTGCGGCTAGGAAGTAAACATAAGTTAGCTTGGAAAAAATTTTATAACATGTTTTTGATAAATACAAAGGCATGAAATATTCAACTCAAGCAAGAGCTGAATATCTTGAAGAAAGGGAAAATGCCTGTCAATGAGTATGTTTTGAAGGTGAGAAGCATTGTATATGCTTTAGCAGCGATTGATGCAATGCCTGATGATGATGATTTGGTTTCATCTACTTTGGGAGGCCTTAACAATTAGAAGGCTTGGAAATCACTTTTCACTTTTGTATATGTACAGAAGCCATTTCCAAACTTTGATGAGTTGGTCTCTCTCATGATTACCAAAGAGATCAATATGCAAGGTGATTGTTAGGGACACAAATCCCTAGGCCATAAATTCCATTAGTAACCTTAGTCTTTTACTTTCATATATGGATCAACCTATGTAAATGTGTCTTACAATGTCACAGGATTGATTACTTGTATGTCAGGGCACTGACATACAAGTAATCAATGTCACAGGATTGATTACTTGTATGTCAGGGCACTGATTCTAGTATTTAGGGAGTTACTTTTCTTGAAGTTAGTCATGTAATTCTAAAATACAGACAAGAAGGCAACGCCATGCTTTTATGGCTGGCGCAAGATGTTCTTAATAATTGTGTCATGATGTTTACCTGTTTGAGTCTATGATTTGCATTATGGAATCACTAAAACTCTCTGCTATGGTGATTGAAGTCTACGCAGATAGTATATTAATGTTCATGTTCTCTATTTTTAAGGCAATGATGTGATGTCGTATTCTTTGTTTTCTCGTGATGTATGCCCTAAACACTTTGGTGATCCTACTGGTTTCAGGAAAGTCATTTTCTTGATTAAGTCGCAAATCTGGAATAAACAATTATTTGATCAGGTAGTAGGCATGCTAATGGCATTGAGATTTGATAGGGTGCCTTCTACGGGTAGTATGTATGTCAAACAATTATCCCTATATCTCCAATTCTAACCTTACCAGGAGCAGATATAGGAAAATCATGAAGGCCTTAGCAAGTCAGCAATAACAGGATGCAGGGTTGGATGACAGGAGAGGTTCAGAAGGCTTGGATAGGCTGGATGAGGAGCAATTTATTGATGCTGGGAAAATTTCTTTGGAAGGGGGTACCTCAACAGCCTATCACTCTCTTGCTACTTCAACATACTCTTAAAATTTATTTGATGATGAGGATATATTACCTCTTAAATAGCAGGATACCCCTCTGAGGCAGGCATTTAAGAGGCTACAACATGCAGTGTTGGGAAGAACGTTTTTGTTAAGAAGGGTTAGAATTTCATCTCAGAGGATTCTGAATTTTAATCCATTACCACCTCAAAGGAAGCCCAATATGAAAATCATAATGAATCAGAATCAGTTAGCTAATCCAAAGGTTCAAGCATCCAAATTTTCAGGCAAGAAGAAAGAAGACCCGAATTGCCATGTGGCACAATTCGAGGCAAGATGGATAGCCAATGGCTTTAATCAAATGTATGGGGACCAGGTCAAAAAGCGACAGGTTTCGGCCACCTTTCAGGGACTGTGGACTGGTTTGCCAGTTATGGTATGGTAGCCTTTAATTCATATGATTCTCCAAAAGCAACATTTTTAGGCAAGTTCTGTAAGGACAAAAATTCGGGAGATATTTTAAGGAAGATCAAAAAGATCAAATAAAATACTATGTTGGTGGAGGACTATGCCCAAAAATTCAAGAACCTATTGAATAGGCTGGATGCTGATGATACACCTTCAGTGGTAATGCATATCACCTATTTTATGAAGGGATTGAGAGGTAAGATTCGGAATCCCATTGCCAATGTGGAGATGGGTTAGAATGATACATTGGACACATTGATTAGGGCAGCTATGAGAGTGGAGAAAAGACTTGGTACCTCTAGATCTAAGAATATTAAAGATGAGGATTCTTCGGACTTAGATTCTGATGCAAAATCAAAATCAGATTCAGAAACAGATAGTGATGCTAAGGATAGTGATTACAGCTTAGATTCGGATGATGGTTCAAGTGATTTTGACGAGGATAACTCTAGCAGGAGGAGACATAAGAAGAAGAAGAAATCAGGATCAGCCAAGACTAAAAAGAAGAAAGCAAAGGACAAAGATAGGAAGAAGTTAGAGGACAGCAAGTTGGATAAAATGATAATACAAAAGTTAAAGATTTGGGTATTTCTGAAAGTAAGAAGAAGGAAAAACATTAAGAAATATGTCAGAGAAAGGGCCATGAAACTAGGACTTGTTGGTATAATCTTAATGTCAGGATGGCACATCAGATGCCAGTGATGCAGACTAGGCCAAGAACTATTCAACTAGCTGTAGTAAATCAAATTATTCCTGACACCATACCATAGAGACCCTTCAGGACTTAGAAGAATGTAGGCAAGAGAGCCTTGGGAAAAATTTCAGGCACAATAGCAAACTACCCAAATAGGATCATGCCACTATTGTGGAGGTCAAGGACACTTTGTTGGACCAAACTGTGAACTTTGGGAAAGACATAGGACTGAGAGAGGGATGCCAGTAGCAAGGTCCCACAATGATGGAAGACCTACAGGAGCATCTCATCAATAGCATCCACCTACCCCAGTTGCAGCAGTCCTTATAGAGTTACCTGATCAAGATGAAAAAGGCAATCTCCTGATGGTGTAGGAACTATTGGCTATAGGAAAATTCAGTAAGAGAAGGTTCAATATGAGGCAAAGGGGGTGTTAGGTAATATTAATGCTACAAGTATGCATTTTTGTTGTGATTGTTCTAATTGTATTGAAGCGGTGGAATGTTAAGAGGAACCAAGGGTTTTAACAATAACTAGGAGCCAAGCAGGTATGAAGCTTGATTGGTAGGAGCAAGAGAAGACAAGGAAAAAGGCAACAAAGCAAGTTAGAAAAATGCAAAATATGGCTGAAGAATTTGAATCTAATCAAGTTGATGATGTAGGGGATTCAAGTCTGCAAAAACCTAAACTATAGAAGCAGTTTCCTAAATATCAAGAGTATGTTCCTGAACAATGGAATCGGTCTCTTGATGATTAAGAGCAAGTTCCTGATAGCATAAATGCTGGGAAATTACACCAAGGAGGCTTTGAGGAGCTATTTCATGCTTTAGCAAAGTGTTCTTTGCATTTGACCTTGGAGCTAATACCGGGATTTAAGGAGAAATTACTACTAAAGATTAGGCAAAAGCAACAACATGTTCTTGAAAGTATAACAATTCAAGATCAGGTAATTCTCGAGTGTCACAAGTAGTCATACCAACTCAACAAGAAGTTGTGGATTATCAAGTATCCACCATTCAAGTTGAGTATGCAGAAATATATGATGATGTCTTATCGGATGGAGGTTTAGGAGTTAATATACTTCCTGAACATACATATTTGGAAACTAAGCAAGAAGCATTATTCCCAGTCCCATTTCAAGTTCGGATAGTAGGCCAAAGGAGGTTACAGCCTTTGGGTATTCTTAGAAATCAACAAATTCGAGTAGTTGGCCTGAAGTTTAGGGTCAGTTTTGTGGTTTTGAGACTATGTGTGCATCCGAAGAGGACTTAAGAAAATCAAGTTATCCACAATAAATAAGGTTGTTTTGAAAATTTTAGCTAGACTTGTAGTAGCTCAAACTATTAATTTCACAAACAAGGTAGAAGACGATGTGAGGAGGAGTTATTTCTTCAAGCAAATCCTTCTGTGACTCTAGTTTTTGAAATTGATGTTGATGGTATTATACAAGAGTATCGGGGGGCAGCCCAATATGGCTAGAAAGGTTGCCCAGCAAAACAGAAAACTGCTCAAACTGTAGTACAAAATCAGTCAGGGCAGAATTTGGAAGGCTTTCCTGAAGATCACGAGGAGCCTTTATTTTAGGACAAGTCTGGGAATGAGAAAAATAATTAATTCAAGATCAAAGTACAACTTATCCTGAAGTTTCTCAATAAGAAATACCTAAAAAATAGTAAACTGATATGGATAGTTTCATTAACAATTCTGGTTGTAACGTGTCTGCCTGTAGTCTTCAGGACACATCTTGGCAGTCCATCAGAAAGGATGACTAGAAAGCTCTGCCCAGCACTCCCATGGAATGTCACGGGGTTTGCAATCTAGGACTTTCCGCGTCTGCCACGTAGCGGAAGTATTCTGGCCATTCCCACTTAGGACCGACCTGAATCAGGGTTTTTCCCTAATGGTCATTTCCTAAATGGCAACTAGCATCGAACCCCAAGCGAAATACTTTACACAGAAACGCCAAAGCCGAAGCAAATTTACGCTACACTTGGTTCAAGGAGAATGGGAAATGAGAGGGATGCAAGGCTCGACCTCTTTGCCATAAGGCATAGTCCCATTCCGTTCCCCTAAAACAACGTAAATCGGGATTATTATAACTTAGACTCTAGGTCACCACCCTTACTGTTTGTGTCCTTTGAAAACGATCTTCTTGCTGTTCATCGTGATTAAGAAAAGTTCTCGGCCAACCGGGACCACCCATCCGTAGGATAGACCCATGGCCACATCCACCGCACTTTCCTCAGGTTGTTTTAGTTATCTAATTACCTACCACATTTAGTAGGACATGCATCAAACAGCTTCCTTAATTAGTCCGTTAGGCACTGGTTCCTTCACGTAATCATAGCACTTGACATAGAAAAGCAATGTCAAACAAGTTCCTTTTCAACAGCTTATCATATTTATCTTTGGAATACATTCATAACATCCAGCCTGTAGGCTTATCCATAATCCACCTGAAGGCTATCCAGCAATCCATAGGGATTACTAATCCAAGATTCCGCCCGTAGACTAGTATGCAGGCCTCGAGATCCAATCCGGAGTCACGTTGGCCTCTTATGTAGGGCCCGGAAGGCGAGGGATTTACGGCCAGATCCCCCTCTAGCACCCAAGCGTCCTCCTACTCCAAGTAGCGCTCAACGGAGAGACCTCTCGCGGCGGGTTCTGTCCACCTTCCCGGCATGGTTAACAACCCCCTTGGTTAGGGTTAGGCAGGCAGTCAGGTGTAACTGAAGCTTCCTCTCCCTTCAGGCCTTCAACCTGAAGCATTAGATATCTTTTCATCCTTCAATTCCTTGAGCAAACAAAGCAAACAGTGCTCTATACAAGTGTTACAAGCACAATCATTTCCAGTGCTTGATATTTTTGGCCAACTGCTAAGGAGTGAATCCTTCTTTCAGAATGCATTCAACATTCAATCCAGGATCAATTGTGACTTGGCAAGATTTCCAAGGGTTTGTTTCTTAACCCTATATCCTTGGGTTAGGGCCGTACCCTATTAACCCAACTTAACCAATACCTTAAGTTCTATCAGTAGTAAACATGTTATTCCAATTTACTGATTGGTCCTTTGCTTCCAAGCAAACATCTAATCCCCGTATCTTGGTCACTTTACCCAAGAAAGGTACTATATCAGGAAGATTATTCATCCTCTTGCAAGATAAACTTCCGTAAGAATCTGCCAATGTCATTCCGAGAAATTGGCCATTCCCTTGTGATCAAATCAGAAGATCATGCGACTTTGCAACTTGTTGCATAAGTGTCGCATAAAAACTACGAGACTATTTACCCATCGAATGGAGTCTTATAATCAAGAAATCATGATTAGATATAACAATCCGTTCCTGATTGCATTAGGCTGACATTGTCGGTCCTAGGGTTCCAAGTTCTAATCGAGTTTCATCTTTTTAGCGAGAGATCCTTAGGGTAAAAAACCCTAGATCATTTCTCGCAAGTATGTCCTACTGTCCCTACATTCCGTGAATGTGGGCAAGTCTTTAGGGTATAGGAGTTTCAGCTTTGGCAATAAGAGCGACTAGATCACATCCTCAACGTGTTAAATCCTAGTTAGCTCTTTGGGATATGTTGCATTGGATTAACCCTTCCTAAATGAGTCCCTCATAGTTTTTAGATGTTTAGGTTTAAACCAATTTACTTGTCTATTCTTGAAGATATTTACGATACCATTTTTGTAACCACATGATGTATTGTCTATGCATGAGTAGTTTTACAATCCCTAACTTTTCAGGTTAAGATCAAAGCATATGTTAAGCTATAGCATAATTCCAATTGATCCTTATATAATATGCATTCAAGATTTATGCTACTAAACATTAGGGTTTTATGTTTGAACCATGCAGCTTTTTCTAACTTCTTGTCTAAATGAGATTTTTGTACGCTGAATGAGCATTACACAACCTTTCGTAACTATTTATGTATTTGATTGAGATTTAAGCCAATCGACTAGAGTTTAATCTACTTTAAGCAACTCAAGAACCATTTCCCTACCTTGCAAATTCCTATGGATTATTAGCAACTTCTTTTAATGAATCATTCGAAGTAAAGATGCCTAATAATGCGACATGCGATTTATTCTTTCCATGCCTAATCGAAGTGTACAATAATAACTTCGAAAAGATGATCTTTAATTAATCTAAATTTGTTACTGTAATGAATATAACAAATTGCTAAGGATGCATAGATGTCTTATGTCCTTTCATTCGTTCCATTGGAAAAATACAAATGACCAATTCCTTGATCGTAAACTATTTCCTTTTAATTTATCCAAAGTGTTTCAATCGAAAAAGTGCATCCTAATTTCATAAATGATCCATGCACAATCGAAATATTACGACATTAATCAATTTTAGGAAGAAAAACCTAGACTTGTGGTGAAATGTCCACATGGATGCTAGGAGATGATCCTCCTGTGTTTGCGCCTTGTGCCTTCTTAGGAGCCATCGCGAATTCGGTTTTTTCATCTTGGACGCAGATTTATGATCTTGGCCGATCTTTTTTGAACGCGAAACTCCCTTTGTGACCGCTTGCACCATCTTTCAGAGTCGACTTTAGAAGGCTTTATAGGTTTCCTCCTTAAACTTCAAGGAAAAAGGGGTGTGAAAGGTTGCTTTGGAAAGGCAAATAAAAGGGGATTTAAAAAGATCCCGGGGTAACGAGAACCCACTTGAGAGGGCAATAGGGAAGGGGTTTTAGAACCTTGGCTAATGGAATGACAAAATAAAAAGGGGGGAAAAGGGCTTAATTCTCAGGGGGGTTATATATAAGAAAACACAAGGGAAAGGCCTTATGAAAGCCTCATAGGAAGGGGCTTAAATGACTCTAAAGCATTTTGTGGGGGGAAAAACCCACGGGGAGGGGTTTAAGTCCTAGGGAGGGGGGGTTAAAATGCACTTGGTGGAAATAAAAGGGGGGAAAAGGGTGTAAGAATCGCCTGTGAGGGGATTAAATCCCGAGGGGTGGAAAAGAGGTTATAAAAACCCTCTAGAGGAGGGCTTAAGAAAGCATAGGAAGGGGGGCGTAGATCCGTCCCCTTAGAAGCTTCCAAGAAGCTTCTTGGAAGCTTCTGTAAGTAGGCTTATAACATGTGGAGGAGAAGGAGGATGTTTCGACGGTGGCTTGCTGGCGGGCAGGGCCAAGATGATGGCTTTGGCAGCGCTCCTCCCTCACGGCGCGGCAGAGCAGCGTGGCTCCTCCCTCATGGTGTGGCAGATCTCCATCCACTCTCCTTCACGCAGCATTACGCTCAGCTCCAATCAGCAGCGTGATGGCACTTGCCTCCCTTCACTCCCCCCCACAAGGCTTTTATAGGTGAGGGGAGGGGATCCTCCCTCCCCCATGCGGCTTCTTGCATGGCCTTCACTCCTCCAACAAGCTCCAGCAAGGAGCTAGGTCATAGCGCCTTCCCTCCCTCTCCTCCAGCACAACAGCTGACTGGGGGAAGGAGGGGATAACTTTTTTTAAAAAAAGTATGCCATAATTTCAAATTATTATCCTCATGACTTCCTATTAAGAGGAGGTTCTTGTGAAGAACGCGTGTTTAGAAATCGGGAATGTTACACTGGTGCATTGGATGAAGAAGGGCAAAAAGCTATTGTTCAGGCTGAACTAAGATATAAGCATAGAATGAGAAGATCGGCAAGAGTGGTTGAAGATGAGGTTCAAGAGGTTAACCTGAATCTAGAAGGAGAGCCTAAACCCATCAATGTGAGTATTTTTGTGGAAGACAATTTCAAGCAGGATTTAATTCAGTTGTGTAGAGAGTTTCAAAACATTTTTTCTTGGGATTATACAGATATGAAAGGATTTGATCCAGCTGTGTGTCAGCATAGGATAAATTTGAAGAAAGATGCTAAGCCTATTGTCTAAAAGAGGTTTAGAATGAATCCTAACTATGCTAAACAGGTCAAGAAAGAAATTGACAAGCTTTTGAGAGTTGGGTTTATCAAACCAATTAATGAGGTTACTTGGTTATCTTTTATTGTTGTAGTGCCAAAGAAGAATGGGAAGATCAGAGTTTGTGTGGATTACAGGAAATTGAATGCAGCTACTATCACTGATCCCTTTTTCCATTCCTTTTATTGATTCTTTTCTGGATGATGTACCTGGTCATGAGATGTACAGTTTCCTAGATGGTTTTTTAGGATATAATCAGATCAGGATGCATCGAGAAGATATGGATAGGACAGCTTTCATTACAGAGTGGGGAGCTTATGTTAGCATAGTTATGAACTTTGGGTTGAAGAATGGACCGCGCCTGAGTTCCAAGGAGCTTTGGGTTGAAGAGTGGGGAGCTTATGTTAGCACAGTTATGAACTTTAGGTTGAAGAATGGACCGCGCCTGAGTTCCAAGGAGCTACTCACAAACATTTGAACCATATTTAACAACTTTTATGAGAGTATTCATTGATGATTTTTGTGTTTTTGGCAGCAAAATGAAACACTTAAATCACCTCCTCAGACTATGCTTTGAGAGATGCAGAATGTTTGGTATGTCATTAAATCCTTTCAAGTCAATGTTTGCAGCCAAAAGAGGTGTGTTGTTGGGTCATATCCTGTCTAAAGAGGGTATGAGTATAGACCCCAGGAAGATTGCAGTTGTGCAAAAGGCTAAGGCTCCCAGTAATGTGCAAGAGATCATGAGGTTTGTGGGGTATATTAAGTGGCATACTAGATACTTAAGGTACCTATCACATATTTGTTCTCCTCTTACAACTCTCACAAAGAAGGGGATGCAATTTGTCTAGAGGTAAGATCAAGAGAGAGCTTTTAGTGTTTTGAAAAACATGTTGGTGGTGGCTCCAATTTTTCAACCTCCAGCATGGGAATTACCTTTCATGTTTTTGTGGATGCATCTGATTTGGCAATGGGAGCTGTTCTCATGCAGGATAAAGTGGCAAGTTGGTACATACCAATTTACTTTGCAAGTAGGAGATTGAGTGCTGCGGAGAAAAACTATTCAGTAATAGAAAAGAGAAGCACTTGGAATGGTCTTCTCAGTGCTAAAATTCAGACATTGTTTATTGGGAAATTAAGTTGTTTTCCATGTGGATCATCAAGCATTGCTATTTTTAATTAATAAGCCCCATTTGAAAGGTAGATTGGCTAGATGGATGCTATGGCTACAAGAGTTTGATTTTAAGGTTATTCATACCCCTGGTAAAGAGCATGCAATTGTTGATTATCTTAGTAGATTGCAATTGATGAGTCTGAAGCAGGAATTAATGATCAGTTACCTGATGCTGAAATTTTTGAGGTTCAGATGCTTGACCCTATTTCATATTATGACCAGATGCTCCATTTCCTAAAGTCAAGAATTATGCCTACACACCTTTCAGCAAGTCAAAGAAGAAGGTTGGCATTAAAGAGTAGATTATTTCAAGTTATTTTGAACACACTGTATAGAAGGGGAGTTGATAATGTATTGAGAAGGTGTGTTCTTGAATTCAAGCAACCAGCAGTGTTGCATGAAGCTCATTCAAGACTATCAAAAGGCCGTTTTTCAGGTGAGATTACAGGCAGGAAAATATTGCAGGCAGGTCTTTGGTGGCCTACTGTGTTGAAAGATGCTCATTAATATGCTAAAGAGTGTTTGCAATGTCTGAAGGAAGGTCAACCACTTGACAGGGATAGGATGAAAGATCATCCTGTATTACTACTTGAGCCATTTCAGAAATGGGGAATTGACTTTGTCGGGCCCATCAAACCAGCAGCTAAAAGGACCTGTAATAGATACATTTTCATTTGCACTAATAATGCTACAAAGTGGGTAGAAGCTCAGGCATTAAAAGATAATAAAGCAGCAAGTGTGGCCAAGCTTTTATACTCTAACATTATTACCAGATTTGGTTGTCCTATTGAGCAGATTAGTGATCAGGGAAAGCATTTCTTGAATCAAGTGATCGGAGAACTCACTATCAGGCATATGATTTTGCACAATATATCTACTCCGAGTATCACCCTCAAGATAATGGTTAAGCTGAAAGTTCCAACAAGATTCTACTCCACATTTTGAAGAAAATTGTTAAGAATAATAGGGAAGATTGGGATATTAAACTTGATTCAGCATTATGGGCATTTAGGATTGCATACAAGGTTACAACTAGGTTGACACCTTTTAGACTTGTGTATGGGTTGAAGGTTGTGATGCCTATGGAGTTTGTGGTCCAAAGCCTAAGGATAGCAGCCACACATAAATTGGATCCCCAAGAATCAGTGAACCACAGGTTAGGACAACTCCTGAAGTTAGAGAAGGACAAGGTTCTTGGTGCCTACATTTCAAGATTACTCATTAGAGGAGGCAAGCTTAGGTTAGCAGGCATATCAAAAAGAAAAATTTTCAAGAAGGTGATTGGGTTGTGGTATATAATTCTTGACTTGGTAAGTTTTCGGGTAAATTGAAACTCCGTTATGCCTACCCATTTGTGGTATTTAAAGATATTGGGCAAGGCACATTTTTGCTTAAGGATTTGTAGAGCAAGGTGTTGCGGCCTGCACTCAATGGATTCAGGCTCAAAAGGCTGGTTCAGTGGAGCCCCAAGAGGAACACCAAGGAAAAGGGAATTCTCTTGCAAGAAAATCTATCTTGTAACATCAACAAGCTTGTTTATCATGTTTCATATGATCACAATGAAGAAAAGAACACCAGGCACAACAAATCTTCATACAGCATCATGTAGATCTCCCACGGATTTGATAGAATCAACCATATTCTTCAATATCTTCACAAAATCCATCAATAGAACAAAGAAAGCAAAGGAATACACCATCTTTGAATGGAAATACATCACATAGTATTCATCTTCAATATCTTCATAGTCTTCTCTCTCAATCTCTCATATACAATCACTCTGTTTTTGTAGAATTGGCTATCTCTGACTCTCTCTCTCTCACTCCATCAATAATACATCATATCCTCACTACAATCTCTCAAAATCACTCTCAATAATCCCTCTTAGGTCATGGATACCCCTCCCAAGAGGTATGTCTGATATGAAGAGTCACCAGAGCCACTACAGTGTCCTTTCATAGCTCACTACTGTCACTTCACTCTAGTCTTCACTTGAGTCTTTGGCAGCTACTTCTTCCAGCTCTTTTGCACTTGTATTCACCTCTTTCCAAGGCTAGAAAACTTTTCCAAGCTACACTCTCATCCATCAGAACACATACAGAAGCATACAGAACAGTACCAGAATAGCTACAGTACAGAACAGAACAGAACAAAAGCTCTACAGAAGACCTACAGAAGGTTACAGAAGGTCAACAAAAACACATAACTCATTCTCAAACCATTCCAAACTTCCATAAACCATTCAATAAACTTTCACAATATCTCAATATTCATCAATCAATACTCCATCCCTCTTTACAGAAGATAATCAGAACAAAACAGACCAAAACAGAGCAAAACAGAAGGTATACAGAACCAATCAGAACCTATCAGAACATCACATAACCACTACCAAACATCATGAACTTCCAAAACACAATCAATATCATCCAAAACACTCTCAAACCACTTCCAAATCAATCAATCATCTCATAAAATCAACCATTTAGCTCTCAAAAACAACAAAAATCAGCCAAAAAACAAGTCATTTCAACACTCAACATATCCCCACACTTAATAAGGAAGCGTCCTCGCGACCCAGGAAAAAGGGAATACAAGATTTTTTAAAATCGTAACTTTGATCTTCAATATCTTTTCAAAAAGAATCCATCCACCACGACCCTAACTTATAACCTGGTTTTGATATAAAAATACAAAGAAAGGAAAACCCTTTAGACATTAACACCGCTTAGCAAACAAGAAAATCACAACAAATTTGTAAAGGATATAAGAGTTTGCTTCTTCTTCATCAGTATCAACTTCAATTCTGCATCCACGACCCCATCACCACAATTCTCCAAAATGTAGCTCATACACGAAATCCAATAGGAAACCACCACGCTCGTATTACATAAATGAACTCACAACACAAACACTACACACAACACAACCATCTGAATGACTCCTCCAAAAAGAGAGATTTTCATTAGAAAGCATCCACCATACATTGGAAAGGCATCAATGAAGATGATCCCTCTTAAAAGATTGATGTTGTCGGAAACGATCCATAGACAAGGATTCATCTACAAAGTTTTTGGGAGGATTTTGAAAAAACTGGAGACAGCACATCCTTTCCAACAGGACCAAGTATCTGCTAGGCAAACAAAGGGCATGAAAATACAATATATCCAACTGCTGGGAATCAATACTCACATTGACATTCATGCACAACTTTGGAATAGGCTTGGAATCATTATGAGAGTGCCTATGCATATATGCCAGGTACCAAGCAAAGTGAGCAATTAATCTCACTGAGGGATCTGCAGACTGTGAATACTGCTGAGCAAAATGAACATAGTTCTGATAAGCTTGACTGGAAGCTGTCCATTCTCCTGGAATTACTGGCCAATTGATCTGAGGTCCTGTAAGGCAATCATCCGAACTCCATCCCCTTCTTCTAGAAATCTGATTATCAAACCCGTCACAGTCACTAACCAACTGAGGTGGTTGAGATATAGAAGTGTTAGGAGAGGGTAATGGAATCAGGAAGAGTGGATGAAGTGAGGGATAGGAAAAATCATAAAAAGAAGAAAAGGTTAAAGAAGGAGTGGCAGAAATTTGGAGGGAATCACTAAGGAAGGGTGTTAACTGATAAATAGGAAATGTGGAGGGTAAAAATGGGAATTTGAGGGAAAGATGAAGGTTGGAAAAGAAGGGGTAAAATAATTGTGGAATTAGATTGACAAAGGGAAAGATATATAGCATATTGGTGAGCCATTTGTTGGTAATAGAGGAGGGTAGGAATAGAAGGTCCTAAGAGAGATCGTCTATGATAGGCATCAAAGAAGGTAGCATCAAATGGATTATGTTTTGAAAGATAGGCTAAGAGATCCATCCTCAGTTGATTAGTACTCTGGGCAAAGGTAGGAGCTGTGTTTTGTCTTTGATTGAGGACCACCGAATCAATCATGGGATGCCAGGAATTATCATGACAATTAGCCACTTTGGAGGAATAACCCTGGAACATGTCAGCTATGCGCAACTCCAAATGATTGACATACAAAACAGCCTGTAAGACCACATCCCCCACATACCATGCCATATCCACCTCATCTGGAATTAACAAGTCTCCTTGTAGATACATGTATGACATCAACATGGTATCTGGCGTGACAGAATCTTCAAAGACCATCCTGACTACCTCTGTCAACAACTCAGCAGACCAAGCCCCACTCCATCCATCCTCTGGAAGAGGTAAATCCATTGTGCAAAGCTTCATATAGAAGACCAACTTCTGTAAGTGGTAGTGGACAAAGAAAGAATGGTCTGGTAGAACATATTCCTGAAACTGCTCAAATGTAGACCATAACAAGTCCATTCTGGACTGCAATCTTTCCACTTTATCTTGGAATAGAGGGCACAAAGTAGCCTGTCTCTGAAGAGCAGCCAAGTCCTGCTGTGAAAGAGAAGGAATCAAGGGAACATTAGGGCTTGGAGGAACAGAGCGGGACTTCGCGAGTTGATCTTGCAACTGCTGGATTTGAGAGGCTTGGTTTGCCACTGTGTCATTAACCATCTGTAAAGCTGAAAGTTTGTCATCTAAGATAGCTTGGAACTCCTGCGCGTCTCTGGACATCCTCTCCTTCTCCTCTGAAAGGCTAGTAACCTGTGATTGAGCCTCTAGTAACTGGATCTTCAAAGAAGAGATCTCATCGCTTTGGGTGGCAACTAGTTGGGTTTGCTGTTCCACTTGCTTAAACAAATCTGCTAGGGTATACTTAGCAGAAGCTAACTCGGATGTTGCCTTATGCAACTGGTCCTTAGACTGCATGAGCTCTTCATAAAAAGACGCGTACAGCTGTTGAAGACAGGCTGTCACTGACAACTCAATGGAGCTCTGAATATCTTTACAGAGAAAAGGAATTGCATCTCCTGAGACTAGACTGTTCAGGGAGGGAACTGATATGTCCAATGATCCTTCTCGATGTGCTCTGAATAGGTTATTGCAAGTGAGATACCCAGGGAGTTCACTGCCAGAGGTAGCAGGGATAGGTACTGAAGGAAGTACTGAAGGAGCTTTATCCACTACTCTCTTCAAGCGTTTCCGCTGTATGACCAGGGGAGGCGGAGAATCATCATCCTCTAGGTCAATGGGTGCTGACTCTTCTGAAGGTGGAGGAGGAGGTACTTGATCTGATGGAGGAGGTGGAGGCACAGTCTTCGGTAAACCTGAATAGGTCAAGAAGGCAGACAAATATGATCCATATGTGACATTGATAACATTACCCCTGGTGACTTTAACGAAATGCTGATCCATTTTAGTAAGGAGGTAAGTGCTCCAATCAATAGCAACTCCTTTCAACACCATCCTGGAAGTTGTGAAAAGCTCTTTGGACAAGTACTGGGATGGCGTTTTGGCAGGCATAAACCTGTCTTGGAGAAACTGACAGATCGTCTTCCATACGGGATCAGTGATCATAGAAAAGGAAACTCCTGAAGAGTTGATAACCTTCTTAACATCCAGCATTTCCCTTGTCTGCTTTTGCAACAGCTTTAGAATCTCTTCATTAGAGAAAAGCTGACGAGTGGTAACAAAAGGTTCACCTTTGGAGGGTAGAGACAGAGCCTTCCCTAAGCCGCGAGGCGTCAAAGTCATAGAAATTCCCTGGACTAGTCTTGTCTTCTTGCTGTAAGAGGCTAGAAACTCATCACATAACGACGGATCCGCTGGAAGCAGGGGAAAAGAAGTAGCCACAAAAGCAGCAAGACCCGCCTTCGTGAGAGGCTCAAAAGTAAGTAGGGAAGAGTAATCCCTACTAACTAGTGGGACGTATTGGATAGGGGGAGGAGCATGAGAAGGCGCCATTCAGATGGTTACACACACACCACAAACACAGACAATCAAGGAGAATGCCTGCAAAGCAACAGACAAAAATCCAAGGATAAGAGAACAACCAAACAATAAAACATGACTCGACCAACTAACCCCAAGCAAACCACAACCAAGAAAAAAAATTCGACATGACCTTGAGACATATGCGACCGAAAGCTTCATGCGATGCATCAGACAAACACCCTGAGCCCCGTATCAGGCAAGAAAAAAAAAAACAGCATACCGTACCGGTAACCGTAACAAAGACAGTAAACCAAAACATCAGCACATCCGACACATATCAAGACTACATCGTTGATAACCTAGTGATTGACTATGGAAAATAACGGTAAGGACGGCACATACCCATCCCACGAAACGGTTCATTAAAAAGGGGAATTAAGTGCAGTGAGGGGGGAATTAATTTAATGAAGGGTTTATTTTAATCAATTATTAAGAATGGGTGAATTTTATTAGGTAATAAACCTTACCAAGAAAACGGCGATTCCTTCTTATAAATTAAATTACCAATTATTAGGTTAAAACGGTGCTTTAATTCGAATCCCGGACTTCGATACCCAGACTGGGTCTCTAAATGCAAGTTCATTGATTACAAATGAAGGTGATGTGGAGCGCTTTTTTGCCAGCACGTGCTCATGTGACGGCTGGTTCATTTTAATTAAAAATTAAAGTGCCTCTGTAGCGCACGTAGCGCGTGCTAAGTGAACGGCGGGTTTATTTTAATTAAAAAGTATGTGTGTGGGTATTGAGCGCGAATGCGCGTGCCATGGTGGTAGTTAGGTTTGATTTATGTTAAATATTGGTGTGTTTGGTTGTGTGTTTTTTTTCTGGTTGTTTTTTTTTTGTGTTTAAATATTAACCGTGGGTGTTGGGGGAGCATGTGTTTATTTTGTATTTTTAAAAAAACGAATAAAAGGGAAATACCTGGTAGTGGGTGTATGAAAATGCAAAGAATGCGCTCTCCTCAATCCAAAAATATCTGGATTTTTTTCTAGACGGTTAGTTGGTGTGTGGAGGAAAAATGTGTTGGTTATATTGTTTTTTTTTAAATAAAATTTGCAAGGAAGTTAGGTGTGAAAGGAAATATTATAACAGCTAAGAAAAATATGCCAAAGATAAATAAAAATGGTAAGGGAAGTGTGAGAAATTTTTCAAAAATTAATGTGGAAATTTTTTAGCATTTTAAATGAATTGTGATCATATTTTTGGGTATTTGAAAAGATGTTGGAATGTGAAAAATGGGCAAAAATATTTTTCTGAAATTTACAAGTTGAGAAAAATATGGCCGTGGGTTGCAAAAATAAAAGCAAAGTTTTCTAGATTTTTCAGGATTTTTTCAGAATTGAAATGAGTTTTTAAGGATTTGTTGGGTATTTTGCAATGTTTGTGTTTGTTTTTGGTGTTTTTTTTTTTTTTTTGTAAATTAATGAATTGGTTGTAAATATGGGTGCCATGTGTAAAAATAGTGTAAAGTGAAAAAGGAATGGAAAAAAAAAAGGTCAAGGGGGGTTGAGAGGAAATTTGTAGAATTGGTTTAGAATTGTTTGGGGTATTTTGGACTAATTTAAAATGAGTTTTTGTTTGTTGTTTGTTTGGTTTTTTTGTTTTTTTTTTTGTTCTCTTTTTGTTTTGTAGGTAATTTTGAATAAATTTGGAAAATATGGAATTTTTTTTGGAATTGTGTAATAGGAAATTTCAAGCTATAAATATATATATATATATATATATAATGGGGGAAAAAGGTGGCAGTAATTTTTAATAATATTGCAAAATGTTTGTTAAATTCGTGTATGATGATTTGTTGTAAATTTTAAGTGTGTTTAATGGAGGTGTGGATTTTTTAAAAAAATGATATTCGAGATGCCAAAAGGAATACCCGGACACTCGTGACAGCTGCGCATGCATGAACCAGCACGCACCACCTCAATCAGCAAAGTCAAACGCGCGTCCCGCGCGTGAACAGCAGCTAAAAAAAATACTCCCGCGCGAACAACACACATACGCTGGCGCGCACACGAACGACTGTCGAGGGAGGGGAGGTGAAGCCAACGAGGATTGGGGGGAAAGCTGGTGAAAGGGGGTGGGGTGCGAATGGGGTGGAGGGATGGTTATGGGAGGAATGAGGGGTAGAAAGAGTGGGGGGTTAGTGGGGGGTGAATGGAGGTGGTGGGTTTGAATGGGTGGGAAGGGGGATTAGTGAGGGGAAAGGAGGTAGGAGTGCTGAGGGTGGGAAGGGGGATTAGTGGGGGGTTGGGTGGAGGGTGTGGGTGATTGTCCCAGGGGGGAAAAGGGGCTTAGGTAGGGGGTTAATGGGTGGGAAGGGTATAGGGACACGTGGAGGGGAGGATCCGTCAGCGGGTGCGTGGTGGGAGCCGACAACGGGCGAGCAGGGAGGCGGATGGCGGCTGCAGAGGCGCGCAGCGGCAGGGCTACGGGAGAAGGCGGGTGAAGACGGGCGTCACGGCGGCACAGGGCGCGGACACAGGGCCTTCAGAGGCGTGGAGGAGGGACCCACGAGAAGGGGAGGCCCATGGGGCGGCAGCGCATGGCGGAGAGGCCCATGACGGGCGTTTCGACGGTGGGGAGGAGGCCACTACAGAGGCGTCGGCGGCGGTGCTCCACGGGCCACAGGCGGTGGCGCAGTCGGACAGGGCGGGGTCTAGAACTCCACGGCGGGGAGGAGAGATAAGGTGAAGAAGAGGAAGGGAGGAGGGTGGAAATGGCAGGAAGGAAGGAGGTAGAGAGAAGGAGAGGGAGGGTGGGATGCAGGAAGAGGGAGAGGAGAGAGAGGGAGGCAGTTGGAGTGGAGGGAAGGGGTCGGGGGAGGGGAGGGATAGGAAAGGACATGGGGGGGGTGGAAAGGGTAGGAGGATAGGGGCAGGGCCCAGAGGGTGCCCGGAGGAAAGGGTAAGGGGATGCCCAAGGGGAAGGGTAGGGGGAAGGGTGGGTAGGGTATGGGGGGGTGCCCAAGGGGAAGAGGGAAAGGTTAATGTGCAGGGGCCCATACAAGGGGCGTACCCCCCTCGTCCCGCGCGCGTGCGCGGGGCGAGGGTAAAAGAATTTACTGTGACGGGAGTGAATGGACACCTGGATATGAGGACGAGACACGCGGAGGCGATTGGGGCGCGTTAAGACACGTAAAATCGAAAAAGGGCGCGTGCATGCGTAAGACGGGCGTGCGAAAACACATAAAAATAACGAAAAAGTAATAACTCCCAATCCGGACGACAAAACGAAAGGACGTAAAAATAAAAAGTGGGTAGGACGGCAGGGGAAAGGCGTGAAAAATATGCAACGGAGGTTCCGGGAGGGGTAAAGGGCGGTCACGTGCAAAAAACACAAAAAATGAACCAAAAAACGCAATTAAAAATTAATATCAAAAAATCCATACATCGGAACGAGGTGCAAGAAAAAGGAAAACTATGCAGAAAGACGTGTTTGACAATCCTATCACATCAAAACATAGTTCCGACTGAGATAAGACGCGTTCACATGGAAAAAACCCAAAAAATAGACCCGAAAATGGGATCGGAAATTAATATCGAACGAACCGTACACCGGAAGGACATGCAATAAGAAGGAAAAATGTCTGTAGGAGGGAGTGGCACAGGGTTGTCATGTTAAACCGCAGTTCCGGTGGAAGTAGGAGGGGTTCACATGCGAAAAACTCCAAAAATACACCTAAAAACTCATTGAAAAATTAATAAGGAAAAATCCAGAAGTCGAAAGAGGGGGGAGGAAAAAGGAAAAAGGTGGGGGAAGACATAGGGAACACGGCGGTCAAATCAAATTGAAATTCGGATGCAAATAGGGTAGGTTCACATGGAAAAATATCAAAAATACGCACGAAAAAGGTGTAAAAAAACCGAAAAATTAATATTGGACAAACCGTGGAGCAGAATGACTTGGAATAAAAAGGAAAAATGTTAGGGGAAAAGTGGTTGTCAGGGCTATGATGTCAGAGCATGGTTCCGAAGCAAGAAAAGCGCATTCACATGGAAAACCGGCTAAGGTGCGCAAAATGCTTCAAAAATTAATAACTCAAAAACCGTGTACCGGAACAGGGGTAGGTAAAAAGGAAAAATGATCAGTTCAAAGAGAGGAACAGGGTTATAAGGTTGAATTGGGACTTTGGTGAACGTAGGGTGCATTCACATGGCAGGATCTCAAAATCATGGAATGAAGGAAAACTGCAAGGGAACAGCCCCAAGGGTAGGTGGAAAATGAATGGGTGGGTGGGAAGGGACCCCATCAGGGTAAAAGCAAGGCATGGCAAACATGCATGAGTAGGGTAAGGCATATGCAGAGGATATACAATGTAGACGCGCAGGGACGCGTCCCCACACTTAAGACCTTAACGGATAGGGTTAACCGAGCAACAGGGACCTAGGACCATGCCACAAACCATCCACTAACTTCCCCACACTTAAAACATGAACATCACTGAGAAACAGAAGTTGTAGGGTTAGAAAAACTTGGCCCATTTTGTCAAGAATCAAGGTTGAGTGTCGATGGCACTTCCTGTGTTGTTGTCGGCTTCTGGAGGTACCAAGGCATCTTCTCAGCACACATCCGTCATGGCAAGGACCACACGGCAGCACCCAAGGAGGTAGCTGATGGGAGAAATCGCAAGAAATTTATCGATGACGAGGGATATTGCACTCCACTCACAATCACTCAATTGGAATGAAAGAATAGTCACTCGCCCCGTGACTAATATCATGCGAGGAAGAATGATTGAAACCCATATCTTATACCCGGTTTAGAAATCGACAAGGGGGAATGGTGCAGAAGGAGTATGCCAGGGTGCACATTTGATGGTGCATTAGTGCGTCCAACCCGTCTGGCATAGGTGCAAGAAGGAAGGCAAGGGAGCCTTACAGTGCAGTGTACAGAACAGGTGACGTGTCTTGTGATGACGGCAAAGACCCATCCCGTGGGTGCACAGGGAAACTGGAACATACCTGACTCCAAGTGTCGTAATGTCCCTCAATCTCACCTCTCGGTAATTGATTGAAGAAACTCCAGTCACACTCAAACCACCCTCTGTCTCACTCTCTGTTGATAGATACAGGAGGGCAGCCTTTTCCTAAAACCCGTTGATGTAATCCTCTCGATCACTTGTGCAAAGGTTGTATGCCTGGTGCACATTTGATGGTGCAACTGTGCATCCCGCCCTGTGCCGGCATACGGTGCGAGAAGGAAGGCCAAGGAGCCTTATGGTACAGTGCACAGAACAAATTGTGCTTTGTGCATTGAGAGGCCTATCTTGTGCGTGCAACACTGTAATAACACTACTCACCTCTCATTTGATTTGAAGGGAAAAGACTGGTCTCTTGGCCCACCCTCTCTCTCACTCTCTGTTGATAGTTACAGAGGGCAACCCATACTCACTTCCCCATCCGGTCAGGATGAAAGCTCACATCACTCAAGGGGTTGTCGATGAAGATCACGTCATCAGTTGTTGAAGAGGCGTACCCAGGGAGGTAGCCATCAAATCGAATATTGTATTGGATAGGAACATGTCGTCTGCTAGAGGACAAGTAGACGCTTTGCAGAGAGACCCAGGACACAGCGTACCAAGGGAGGTAGCTTCGGAATTGGATCCTGGGGAGATCAATTAATGAACCACTTTCTGGACTACTGGGTGTTGCCACCTTTTCCACAGCCAGCTTCCCGCCCAAGGGTGATTGCCACCTTTTCTTGGAACGAGGCCTGCTATGACAGGGAATTGCTTCCTTTTCTCTCATAACAGATTTGTTTTTTTTTTTCTCTCTCTCTCTTTTTCTTTTTCTTGTTTTCCCCTATTCCCGAGGGTGTTTCCACCTTTTCTCGAAGAATAGGTCGGCATGACAGGGACCTAAGTCCTTTTCTCCCATGACCGATATGTATATTTTTCTTCTCTTTTTTTTTCTTTTCGAATTGAGCAAGGGAATAGTAGAAAGACCATTTGTCAAGACCAACCTCGCCACTGTCGCTGGTGGAAAATAGAGAATAAGAGATCAAGGCTGGAAGGGGGGTTTGAGGGGACAAAGGATTGCGTCCATTTCATCAGGACTGACTGAAGAACGGCTATCAGAAGTAGCATCATAAGAAGTACAGTGCCGCACCAACGAGGGAAAGGATCAAGTGTCCGTAATTGTCAAGATCCCCAAGGAGGGAAGTACTTCTTCAGGCGATATCCATTGATCAGAAAGGGATCATCAGAGGCATCAACGGTCTGCACTTGGACAGAGCCATTAGGGTTGACAGCAAGTACCTTATAGGGGCCCATCCACCGCTGTTGGAGCTTGCCAGGAAACTTGCCAAATCGTGAATCATAAGCTAGGACCAAATCACCTTCTTTGAACTCCTTGTGCTTGATGAAGCTGTCATGGTAAGCCTTACGTCGAGCTTGCGTGGCTTCCATGCACTGGAGAGCCATCCTATGAGTTTCGTCCAAACATTCCAGGTGCAGGAGACGGCGTTGTAGTGAATCATTGTCCCCCAAACACTCTTTGATGGCCACTCTCAAAGAGGGTAGTTCCAATTCAACAGGAAAAACAGCTTCTGTTCCATACACCAGCTGGAAGGGTGTCTGTCCTGTTGCTGCTTTATGGGAGGTTCTATACGCCCAGAGGGCCTCTGTAAGTCGATCGTCCCAATCACGACGATGTGCGGCAATCGTTCTCGTCAGAATCGAGCAGAGGATGCGATTCGTGACTTCGACTTGGCCGTTGGCTCTGGGGTAATAAGGAGTGGACTTGCGATGGCGGATCTTATACAACTCTGTCAACTCTTCCATGAGTTTATTAAGGAAATGAGTGCCTCTGTCACTTACCAGCTCTAGGGGACTGCCAAAACGGGTGATGATATTCTCGTACATGAACAGGGCCACGCTGTTACCATCGTTTCGCTTTAGGGCTTTAGCTTCACACCACTTTGTGACATAATCCGTACATACGAGGATGTATCGGTTCTGCTTCCTTATGGTAGGAGGATCGATCGGTCCTACGAAGTCAATGCCCCACTTCTGAAATGGCTTTAAGGGAAGGATAGGTTGCAATGGCATGGCACTTGTCTTCGTGGGTTTCCCCATTCTTTGACAAGCATCACATCTTTTACAGTAATCATAGGCATCCTTGTGGATGGTAGGCCACCAATATCCTGCTAGCAGAACCTTCCTGGCTGTAGCTTCTCCTACAAAGTGACCTCCACATGGCTCGTCATGGCAAGCCTTCAGAACAATCACAATCTCATCTCCTGCAACACATCTTCGGAGCACTTCATCTTTGCCTTTCTTGTACAGTGCACCACCTAGCAGGGTGTATGGGGCTGATTCTAGCATAAGCTTCTTCCTCTCCCGACTAGAAATACCAGGAGGATACTGTTGGGTTGCTAGCAGATTGGCAATGTCTGCATACCAGGGAGTGACAGTTTCTACCAAGAATAGGGAAGCATCAAGGAGGTCTGGATCATCCTGCTCCTCGTCTGCAGTTTGTGGGATACGCGACAGATGATCAGCCAGAACATGGGAACGACCAGGCTTAGTAATCACCTCAAAGCCGAACTCCTGAAATAGAAGGAGCCATCTCATCATTCATCCTTTCACATCTGCTTTGTTCATCAAGAAGGACAGGGCCTCATGATCCACATAAAATTTAAAGTGGGTGGATAGGAGGTAATGGCGAAACTTTTCCAGGGCAAACACCATTGCCAAGCACTCCAGCTTTGTCACTGTATAGTTCCGTTCCCTATCAGTGACTTTTCGGCTTGCGTAGTAGATCGGTTGATCCAACTTCGAGGAGCCCTTCTGGAAGAGGACAGCACCTAAGCCTTCAATTGATGCATCAGTGTGTACATGGAACTCTTTCGTCCAATCAGGAGGTTGTAGAATGGGTGCCTCAATCAGACACTACTTCAAAGTATGGAAGGCTTTGTCACATTCTTCTGTCCAAGTAAACTCCGCATCTTTCCTCAGAAGCTTGTGCAAGGAGGTTGCCTTTGTTGCAAAATGGGCTATGAACCTTCTGTAGTAACCCACATGGCCTAAGAATCCCCTCAACTGTTTGAGGTTGGTGGGTGCTGTCAGAGCTGCGATCTTTTCAATCTTTGCAGGGTCTGTTGATATCCCTTGTGCAGAGACAATGTGGCCCAACAGAACTCCAGAAGAGACCCCAAAGATGCATTTGTCGGGGTTGAGGGAAATCCCATACTCCCGGCAAGCATTGTTCCAAGTGCTCCCAATGTTCACGGATCAAACTATAGACACAGAAGTCATCCAAATATACTTCAATAAAATCATACAGATGATTTTGGAATGCAGCCATCATGACTCGCTGGAAAGTAGCAGGGGCATTGCAGAGCCCAAATGGCATCACTCGGTAAGCATAGGTCCCCCATTCTGTGGTGAAGGTTGTTTTGGATTGGTCTTCCTCTGCGATTTGGACTTGGTTGTATCCGTTGAATCCATCCAAAAGGGAATAAAGCTCATGTCCTGCCACTGTGTCCAACAATTGGTCTGTGAAAGGGATAGGAAAGTGATCCTTCTTTGTCTTGGAATTAAGCTTTCGGAAATCCACACATATTCGCAATTTGCCATTCTTCTTGGGTACAACCACGATGGGTGAAACCCATTCACTATTTGCCACTGGATAGATGAACTCGGCTTCCAAAAGCTTCAGCAGCTCCGCTTTCACCAATGTGGAATAATTCGGGTTCATTCGCCTCTGTCATTGCCGTACTGGCTTGGCATCAGGTTCCAAGTCAATATGATGCTGACATATTGTGGGATCAATCCCCTTTAGGTCTTTGTAGGACCATGCAAACACGTCCAAATTTTCTTTCAACAAGTTGTACAAGGTTGACAACTCCTCTTCTGGGAGACTGCTACCCACCTTCAAGTGGCGTTCAGTGCCTTTTGCATCCACAAAGGTTAACTTTCTTTCACCTTCTACTTCATGGATGAAGGTCCCGCGGACTGCTTCTGGGTACAGATCCGACTCCTTCAAGGGAGTGGTGTCCTCTTTTGATGTCCCACTAGAACCAATTTCTTCTTTTGGTGGAGACTTAGGTTGCTCCTTAAGATGTTGGAATGGGATTAGAACCGTTTCGGGTTTGGTTTCAAAATTAATTACCTGTTGGCTTGAAGACTCCTCTTCTGAAGATGACACATCCAGGAACGTCACATAACAGGGACCCTCTGATGCCTGTTGGATTGGTGAGATTGGTGCTTGTTGGCACGGTGCATCATCATCATCTTTCTTTGGCAAGGATGGGTGAGGATGGCATGAGCCACTGCTGAAAGACGGCTTGTTCTTCTTAACCCACGTCTTATAAGAATTTTGCATATAAGAAGATCCATTTACCAGACCAAATGGTACCATCACCATTCTGTCCCATAGCATGAGCTCATCTACTTCTGATGCTTCTGGAACTTCTCCTCCATATATATCCTCTTCAGTTGGGATAGATTCTTCTGGCTCACTTTCATAACCTTCTTCGTCTATATCATATCCAACCTCTTCTGTCTCTATCTCTGCTTCTGTCTCTGTTTCTGTCTCTGTTTCTATCTCTGCTTCTATCTCTGCAGGCGCTCTGTAACAGAAGAACAGATTCTCTGTTTCCTCTCCTGCCTCTGTCTCTGGCTCTGCTATGGCCATGTAACAGGGAGAGCAGTACATCCATGCTTCTATCTCACTGTCAGAAGTGATTTCAGAAGTCATTCCCGGTTCAGGCAGGAAGTATTCACCCATTGATAATGGCTTTGCATCTTTTGGAAGTCGGCTTACAGTATCCACTGTTAAGGAATGTGCCACTGTTTTCTTGGGAAGGATCTGTTTGACAGCATCTTTGTCTGCTGATGTTCCATCTGTAGCCTCATTAGGGGAGTCAGAAGATAATTCCAAGGAGGTGGATCCATGTCCTTTTTGAGAACCATACAGTTTCAGCACCACTTTGTTGGGCCCTCTACCCAAGGTCAAAGTTCCTTTGAACCAATCCGTCCTTGCTCGGGCTTCAAAAAGCCATGGTCTGCCCAGTAACAGAGGATAGGATGTACCATAAGAGTTTGGCTTCACCACCAGATAGGTTAGCCAATAATCTTTTCCAGCCACTGTAGTCTTCACATATGGGAGAATGCCCAAAGGCTTGATTCTACTCTGATCCGCCAGTCTGATGAGCCATTGGGTTGGTTGCACTCCTTGTAGGCCTAGATCCTTCATTGTAACATCCATCATAATGTTCACTGATGAACCACCATCAATCAGGGCATTTGCGATGAAGCAGCCTTCTATCCACACGCCAGTCTTTGGAGTACCCGGATCTAGAAAGGCGTTAGCCACATCCACTTCTTTTACAGGCTCTGGAGCCTTGTTGGACTTTGTTGCTGTTGAGGAAGCAATCCTTAAACCACGTCTTCTTGTCAGTATACTTTTGAACCTTTTCCGGCAACTGGGGGACAACATCAATAATTGTCGGAATGTGAGGTTTGGTTTAAAGGTATCTAGATCTCTGACTAGATCGTATTCCTTAATAGGATCCATTGGCTTCTCTAACCGATTAGGGAATGGGGCAACACCCATTTTCATTTTCCCTCTTTCTTCCAACAAAGGCATCATGGGAACTTCTTCTGCCACTTGTGGCACATCCTCCTCTTCTGTATCCTAGACCTCTGGTCCTGTCTCTGTAACTGTCTCTGTAACTCTTTATGGCACTGTAGTGCTCTGTACGGCACTGTCAGGCTCTGTTCTGTTCTGTTCTTCTGGTGGAAGATTGAACTTCACTGTTCTGGCAAGAGGGTTATTTTCTTTATGGATAGGTGGTTCCTTCTGCTTTGCACGCGTGATGGCAGCAACTTCCAATTCCACTAAATTGGAGGTAGGCTCTTGGGCCTTGGCCAGACTATCAGTAGCACTGTTTTTCACTGGGGCTGGGCTTGGACAGTCTTTTGCAGTGTGGCCTTCTCCTTTGCATCGACTGCATAAGGGCTTGTAATCCACTGACCTTCGAGGATTTGGACAATTTGGTGAGATGTGCCCCTTTTCTCCGCATTTGTAACATTCCACTTCTGATCTTTGACCACCGCCAGACTGTCTTCCTCTGTAACTTTGAGAGGGAAATCTTCTGGGTCCGAAATTAGGACCAAACTCTCTAGGCTTGGGTCCAATATCCTGTGTTGTCATTTTGGATTCCAGCAAGTTGAATCTTGCGTCTTCTTCCTTCCTTCTCCTATCATGCATCTCCTTCAGAGAGCAAATGTCCTCTGTATGGTTCTTCCGCAAACAGTAGGAACAGAAGGCCCCAGGAATAGTTGGTTTTCGTGTACATTCAGTGGCTAAATGGCCTGCTTGATGACACTTACCACACCAAGTATTTGACCGCATCACATCTCTTCCTGCTCCTGCAACGTTGGATATGCTCACGGTGTTCACTTTCAGCGTCTGTAGCTGCTCTGTAATCACATCCTTCATTTTCAGCCTCTTCTGGTACTTGTTGATGGCAAGTTTCCCCGGCTGCGCACCAAAAACATGGAGCCCCAAGAGGAACACCAAGGAAAAGGGAATTCTCTTGCAAGAAAATCTATCTTGTAACATCAATAAGCTTGTTTATCATGTTTCATATGATCACAATGAAGAAAAGAACACCAGGCACAACAAATCTTCATACAGCATCATGTAGATCTCCCACGGATTTGATAGAATCAACCATATTCTTCAATATCTTCACAAAATCCATCAATAGAACAAAGAAAGCAAAGGAATACACCATCTTTGAATGGAAATACATCACATAGTATTCATCTTCAATATCTTCATAGTCTTCTCTCTCAATCTCTCATATACAATCACTCTGTTTTTGTAGAATTGGCTATCTCTGACTCTCTCTCTCTCACTCCATCAATAATACATCATATCCTCACTACAATCTCTCAAAATCACTCTCAATAATCCCTCTTAGGTCGTGGATACCCCTCCCAAGAGGTATGTCTGATATGAAGAGTCACCAGAGCCACTACAGTGTCCTTTCATAGCTCACTACTGTCACTTCACTCTAGTCTTCACTTGAGTCTTTGGCAGCTACTTCTTCCAGCTCTTTTGCACTTATATTCACCTCTTTCCAAGGCTAGAAAACTTTCCCAAGCTACACTCTCATCCATCAGAACACATATAGAAGCATACAGAACAGTCACAGAACAGTACCAGAACAGCTACAGTACAGAACAGAACAGAACAGAAGCTCTACAGAAGACCTACAGAAGGTTACAGAAGGTCAACAAAACCACATAACTCATTCTCAAACCATTCCAAACTTCCATAAACCATTCAATAAACTTTCACAATATCTCAATCTTCATCAATCAATAATCCATCCCTCTTTACAGAAGATAATCAGAACAAAACAGACCAAAACAGAACAAAACAGAAGGTATACAAAACCAATCATAACCTATCAGAACATCACAGAACCACTAACAAACATCATGAACTTCCAAAACACAATCAATATCATCCAAAACACTCTCAAACCACTTCCAAATCAATCAATCATCTCATAAAATCAACCATTTAGCTCTCAAAAACAACAAAAATCAGCCAAAAAACAAGTCATTTCAACACTCAACATTCAGCCTTATTATACACAAGTTAATTTTATTTTACTATGGTTAGTCAATTCAAGTGTGACATGCAGTGAATGTGTGGAATGGCCTAAGATACCTCGTATTGAAATGACAAATGGCATGAAAAGATGTAAATTAGTAGTGTACTAGGCCTTTAGCATAGAGATGGAGAAGATGAGTTCTTCTTTTGTTGCCTCTTCTTTCTCTCCTTCTTCGTCTGTGTGTTGACCTACATTGGCTGCCATGACACACACTCCGTGTACATTCACCAAAGCAGTGTCCAGGAAGAGGAGAGTTCGTGTTGAGGATGATTAAGATACTGAGTATGATCCGCTTGGAGCAGCATGAGATGACACCAATAATGAAGACTTCTTCTAAGGTAAATGTTGCAAGTGCTGCGTCTACACCATTTGCAGACTCTATTTTGACACTGGATGTTGACCATGAACCGGCTAAGGCATGGTTGGAAAGAATCAAGCTGTATGAATTTGCACGCCTTCCATGGCACACATGGGCTACCAACATACATGCCTCAGTCCAACTAGATGTCTTGAGACAATCTTAGGGTAAGATTGCAAGTCAGTTGGAGCTTATAGTTGGTGTGGTAAGTCATGTGTTCGCACTTCCAATGAATGTGAATCCTACCTTGTGGAGATGCTCTAACAAGCAAATGTATGATGCATTTAGTGATGCCATAGGTCCGCACAAGGTTTATGTTATGAAGAGAATTGAGGCTAATCACAAGATGCATCTCAGGTGGTTTATGGAGAAATTCATGATGTTCATCAAAGCTTAGTTATGGACTAATTTACTATGCAGAGAATATTGGGATGCCAAATTGGGCTGGATTGTTGTATGACAAGTCAATGACAGATATAAAAGTGCTAAAAACTAAGAAAGTTTTCCACAAATCTTGTATGGGTTGTTTTCTTGTAGCCCTATATGAGTATGCCTGTAAGTAATATCATGGTTTGACTATGGAGTCTTTATTGACTTGGACACTTGAGTTAATGTCTCAAGATGCAGGACATGTTGAGGATTTGACAGAGGATACTGATAATGGCAAAGATAGTGATGATGCTTTGAATACTTTTGACGGTGATGAAGATAGATTGGCTATCTATAAAGATTTTTTGCAGGCAGGTTATCAGGAGTCTTATGCTAAACAAGTTGCTATGGATTTTTTCAATGATCAAGGGAATTCAATGCATGATGAGAAGATGGAGCATTTGGATGCATTGGGGATGCATTAAAGTTTGCAGGTACTATGGGGAAAAAGATTGGTAAATTTTGGTTCAAGGGTACATCCAGGGTGGATGATCAGCCACAACAGGTTTCAGTTAGTGCATCTATTGTTGTCAAGAAGGCTTTGTATAGAGACTTTGAGTCTGCTCATGTTTCTGGTACTCCTTTGGTTTCACGTGAGCTGGGTGCTAATGTTTCTAGGATTACTAGTATGGTTGATGTCATGGGTGTATGATGCAAAAAATTATAGTTTATTTGGGACACCATGAAAAAGGTTATTCGAGTATGGCAGCATAGGTTCTGAGTTTGCAGGATCAATTGACTACTGAGAGGAGGAGGGATGAGGATTTGGCACTCAGTAGGTTGATCAGAAAGCAGTAGAGTATGATGCTTTGTTGGTGCAACACAATGAGTAGGTTGCAGCATTGAAACAGTAGATAGAGCATAACAAAATTTTAATCAATGTTCGGGTAGTATGCAAAATTTTATGGATATTTATGCACAATTGCAGGTTGAGCATAAACGGTTGATGAATAGGCTTGAGCCTTTGAAAGTGGTTGAGCAACAAATTCTGCAAAATTTGGATGTAGATGTGGATGGGTCTATAGTGCTTAAATCATAGTTTGATGAACTTCATAATACTTTACTTTTGGATGCTTAAGTGTCCCAACCATTTGGTATGTTCAAGGATGTGTTTGTGGTACAGCAGTAGGTTGACATGCATGGAAGTGAAGAGTTGCATATGAAGATATCTTTGCTTGAGAGTAAATGCCATGAATTGGAGATCAAATTGCAAGAGGCTTTGGAGGCAAAAATAAATAGTGAGGATTATGTGGCTACTTTGTTGCAAGAAAAGCATTTTCATGCCGATGATGCCAGTAATGTTGTGGAAGAGGTTATGCATGAGGTGCATGAGGAATTCCAAGAGATGAGAGCTGATGTATCTGTTGGTCATGAGAGTAAATCTCCTGGAATGCAGATGTCATTCTGTAGAGACATTATTGTCTATGTTGCTATTACTTTCTAATTGTTCTAGTATCATGTTGTTATGTCTTTTTTATCTTTGTATTTCAGCCATTTTTAAAACTGCTTATTCAATTGCATCAGAGGGCTTTGAGTATCCTAGAGGGGCTCTACTCACTGCTGCTCAGTGTGGCTTGTCAAGGGGTGCAAGGCCTCTAGCAAGGTATAAGTATGTTCTTTATATCATATAGTTTCTTACTTATTTGCTTGTGGGTTTGGGTCTGGCTGTGCCAAGTGTTAGGGGCCCAATCCCTAGGCCATGAATTCCATTATAACCTTAGGTTTTTACTTTCATATATGAATCAGCCTATGTAAATGTGTCTTACAATGTCACGAGATTGATTACCTCTATATAAGTCGCTTATTCTGGTATTCACGGAGTTACATTTCTTGAAGTCAATCGTGTGATTCTAAAATACAAACAAGAAGGTAGCGCCATGCTTTTATGGCTGCCACAGGTTGTTCTTAATAATTGTGTCATGATCTTTACGTGTTTGAGTCTCTAATTTGCATTATGGAATCACTAAAACTCTCGGCTATGGTGATTGAAGTCTACACAGCGGATAGTATATTTGTATTCTTGTTTTCTATTTTAAGGTGATGATATGCTATCGTATTCTTTGTTTTCTTGTAATGCATGCCCTGAACATTAACTCATCTGAAAGAAATGGTGAACAAGTCCAATCATTCTACTCAAGTTCAAGAAGGGGATGTAGCAAATCCTCTTTAAGAGATTGTGGTATGGGATGTGCTGGTGATAACCAGCAAAGTAGGTTAAATTAGCAATTTGGTGAAATGTAAGTTTCAAGAGGCCATGGATAGTTAATCAAGGGAAACTCTAGAGGAAGAGGTGGATGGCAAAACATATGTTCTAACAACTATGCTATTGTTTGCCATTATTGTGGCAAAATAGGTCATATTGCAACCCATTGTTATACAAAGAAGGGTGATATCTGCAATGCAATATTCTTGCTCATTCATGAGCAAATAAGCATGGACAATATGATAGTGTATGCAACCCATGAATTACTATAGTGTCATCAAAGTCTCTAATGTATCATCAAAGTCTCTATTGCATCATCAAAGTTTCTACTCCATTAATACTTGATGCATACAATAGTAGCCAATAGCTAACTCCAAAACTGTGAAATTTTTTTTATGTAATAGGTCAAACAAACATAGCCCAAAATATCCTCAAAACAAAAGATGAAGTAGATTAATCCTTATGCAATAGAGATAATATGGTAAATTGTAGCAAGGAAACTATGCATCGTCTTCACAACAAAATGAAGACAAAAATGAGTGTTTGTTTATTATGCAGCATATGATGAATGTTGTTACAAGAAAAGGGGCACATGATGATGTATGGTATATTGATTCAGGTATATCCAATCATATGACTATTCATGTTGAATGGTTTGGAGATGCATAACTTACAAAATCTAGGTTATGTGCACACGAGTGATGATTCATACCACCCAACTTCATATATTGGAAAGGTTCCCTTGTCCTTGCATGATGGCCAGACAAAGAGTCTATTAGATATATTACTTGTGCCATCAATCACAAAGACTTTAGTGTCTGTTGGTCAAATGGTAGAGCAAGGGTTGCAAGTTCCATTTAATGCAAAAGGTTGTTTTATAGAAGAATTTTGTGGGAGCTTTCGCTCAACTGCCAAGACCCACAGACCGCTTATTGTTTCAAGCATTTCAAGCGAGCTCTAATGGCTATCTCCCACCTAGCCGACGCTCCGTCAATCCTACGGGTGTAGTGAGCTTACCTTAGCGCCGATATGAGTTGCCTCCTCTCTTCCACACACCAGTAGCTCCACGATCCTAGATGCTAGCTCAAGCATCCTCGAGCCTCCTCCACCTCCAAGCTCCATCCTCCATAGCCGTGCACACAAGAAGAGAGAAGGGGAGAGAAGAAGAAGAAGAGGAGATGGTGAAGAGCTTCACCCTCTTGATCCCTCACTCTCACACACACTCACTCCCTCACACTCTCACACTCCCTCTCTCAAGAGCACACACAAGCAAGAAGGTGAGAAGGAGAGAAGAAGAAGAAGACTCATTTTGCCACACACCAAAGAATGATCTCTTATTTACTTTTTGAACTTTATATATACAAACCCTAAAATCCCATGGGCACCCATCCCTTTTTTTACATGACCAGCCATTGTGGCAAGGTCCTTTTTCCATTTTCCTCTTTTAGCCCCATGCCTCTAGCCTACACCCGTCTAATATTTTACAATGGGCACAGGAGGGAGCCTGGCGCTCTTTTACAAAGATTTTTCGAGTTTTTTGAGGTGCCTTTTCTTTTTATGGTTGTGCTTTTTGCCCTGGTCTATCTTTAGGGGCCGCTTGCGTGTCTTTGCTCTTTTTGTTCATCTTCCTTTGTTTTTTCTCCATTTTTTGCCATCTTGGCTTGGGGTTAACATTACCTCCCTCCTAGACGAGTGCCAGTCCCATGGCACTTTTGGCATGGGTGTAAGGTTAAGGGACACATGTAGACTCGGGGGTTTGTGGAAGCTCAAGAACAATGGTCGTCGGAGCAGCTCAGTGGATTGCATGGGTGAATGAGGGCCTCCGAAGTTGGTGGTTGGGCGGAAGTGGTGTTCCTGAAGAAGAAGGTGCGGTGCTCTACCTAGGGGGGCAGTTGTCGTCAGTGTGTTTGTGCAGTGTGCTCGTGCTAGTGAAATGGGGAAGTGGGCAGACCCGGGTGATGTCGCACACTTGAGGACCCCATTTGTGCCAAGGGGGAGTGGTGCTAGTGGCTTAGGGTGACAGGTCGAACCATAGGGAGTGTTACTTCCCTAGGTGTGTCCTGCCGTTGATGTGCCCTAAGCATGACGTGGGGGATCAAAAAGGGCTAGGGGGTTAGGAGTGGAGCCAGTTGACCGAGGTCACTAGACACGTCTAACTTAAGGACCCCTAGGTGCAGTGTTTTTTCTTTTTTTGCCACATTGTGGGATAGTATTACATGAGGGGCAGGACAGTCAAGGCTAGCTCTCGTCGTCAGAATGAGGGGGGGAGGGCGAGCGGATGGATTTGCATAAAAATTGATGGCTCTACATGTACCCTTTCAGGTTCATGTAGACATGGAGAGAGGTGGCGGATAGGAAGGGGTGGTTGCACTTAGTGAATTGGCTGTCGCTCATATCCTCTAGGAGTGCTAGGAAAAATGAAGGTAGAAGGCTAGCCCACATCATTAAGCGGGTCATGGCGCAACTATCGATAGCGTTAGGATCAAAAAAGAGAGGAGGCAAGCCACTTTCTTGCAGTGCCAGATCTTGCTTAAGTAGGAGTTTAAGGAGCCTAAGGTAATTACAGGTGGTTATGAATGCGGGATCTGGGCAGGAGAACTCCACAAGAAAACGCATCATGGAGGCAGGCATGCTTCCTAGATAAAAAAATAGAGCGTTTTCAAATGAATCCACACCTACCCTACGGGGATATGCCATAAACATGGGGTCGTTCCGCTCGTGGGGTAGGGTGTTACAAAAAGCCATCTAGGCGAGCATGTTGGTATTACATATTCGCCTCCTCCAGAGGGGTTGGTAGTCGTAGCCCCTCACCGTGTGTGGCACCTCGTATATCTTGTCTTGCTAGAATTTAGCCTCTTCCGTGCCCCACAAGGTGGGGTTTCTTGCCCTGTCCTCCAACCATCTTTGGCCTAATCGGCTGCCAACCGCTATCACTTCCTCCATCGCCTTGATCAGCAGGACCCTTCTCAGACTATCAGGCATAAGAAAACTCAAGGAGAAAGGGTCCTTCTCTAGTTCTTGGCATTCCCAGACCACCAGTTCTGCGTGGAATTGCATATGTAGGTCTTGGGGGCATGGTGGGAGGAGAACGGATGGCTGCACAACGGGCTTGGCCTGTAGCCATTTTCTGGCCTCTTCCACCAGCTTTTTTCGCCGCTCTTTAAGGATAGCCTGTCTGTCTAGGGGCGGGTCGGATTGTTGCTGTGATCTTGTTCGTGCGACGAGGGGGCTACGGGATTACATCTTCTTTGAACCTGTTCATGTCAATTCTGAATTCGACTTCCTCCCCCTGTCGGTTTTCTGGTAGTGTTCTTTCCTCAAAGCTGAGGGTATCTGCCTCCTGGGGGGTTAGGCCGGCCAGTAGTAGATACTTCCGCTGCTCCTCTAGGCCCAGCCTTACCTCTGCAGGTTGGGGTGGCATCTGCAGCCTCGCGTGTCGAGCTCTATATGCGCTGCTTAATTTCTTCTTGACCACCTTTAACGGCTCCGCTCCCTCTGGTTGACCTCTTCTTCTTCCTGCTTCTTCTTCCTTTCTCTCTCCTCTACCTCCTTGAGGGATTGTCGTTTCACTTTCTCCAAGTCCTCCCTCTCCTTTCTACGGCCTTCATCCTGTTTCTTCCTCTTCTGCGCTGCTTTTTTCTTAGTCTCCTTAACCTGCTTTTTGCTCTTTTGTTCTTCCCCTTCTTCCTCTGTCTCCATCCTATTGCTAGACCTATCCTAGTGTTGATGGGGCGGTGATCGGTTGGGTGTTTCTCCCTCCCTCTCTTCTACTTCCTTTACGGCCTCCTGGATAAGCGCCGTTAAAATGCCCCCATATGCAATGAATGAGGCTTTGGAGGAGGCCCTTTTTCTTTCTGCGGCCTTCGACATCGATGATTCTCCTCCTGCTGGCCGGCTTCCTAATGCTAGAGCTCGGGCTGCCTGATCGATAGTCTTGTGCACGTAGCCGTTCCAGTCGACTTTGTGCAGGGTCTGGGCCACTACATTTTCCAGGATTGGCACGCTGATCCTGTGCATTAGTGCGTTATAGCACTGGCTGGAGAAGAGCGCATGTACGAGCTTCGCTTGTAGCCTGGTTTCTGTGCTGGGGATGTCTTGGATAGTGATGCCATCGTTCGTCAGCACCTCCTCCTTCCTCATCCCCAGCATGGCATGCACGTCCCTCTTTTGCTTCTTCTCCACCTTCGGTTCCAGCACCAATGCCTTCTCCATCAAGGCCGGGACCAACACCTGCTTAGCATTTTGTCCTCTCCCCACTGTGACAGTGCCGCACTCTCCGTCAGGATTGTAGGTCCTGAGGAATTCCACATAGCTCGTGTGCTCAGGTTCTCATGAGAAACTTTCCAGGTACTTTTTAAGGTTGCAACTTTCCACGATGCTCCTGGCCGCCTCTTCTTTGGCCACTAATTCTTCCAAATTGTGGATAGTCCAGAATTTCAACTGATTATAGGCGCGGTTCTCCAGATTGATGTTGTACCGCGTTCTCTCTTCCTTTGTGAAGGGGAGTCGGTGGGCTCGGTCCTGTTGTGACATCTTTTGTTTCTCTCATAATCGTAATTTTCGTTAGTGCTTACGGCATCGTAATCGCTAAAACAGAAAAAAATTTATGCTTCTGAATGAACTCATTAAAGTCTAGTGCAGGTTCACTTTTCAGACTTTGACTTTTTGCCTTTTAATTCAAAGTTTTTGTGTCCTCTTTCCTACCCCATCCGTTTTTCACAATGCATGTCTACATACTTCATGGCTTTGATTTGCTTTATTACTTTTGATCTGATTCACCTTACCCCTTCCCCTTTTAGTCTGAGAAGAATCCTTCCTAGGATGAGGGTTAGAAGGTGTAGGTCTTTTGGCATGGTCGGCTACTTGTGAAGGAGCCAGGTATAGAAATTGGGGTTGTACTCCAAATGGGCTTCGCAGTCCAGGGTGGAGGGTTTAATCCCCACTTGAGTGATGTATGTGAGAACATCAGTTAGGAACTCGCCCAAGTTGACTCGGCTAGCGATGTGTAACTCTTCTTCAGTCAATAGGCGGTCGAGGTAGGGGTGTCCCTTGATGTGGTCTTCTATAGGACGGCCTCGCAGCATGGTTAACACTTGATATGATGTCAACGCGACATATGTGGGGTCGTACTCTACCGTTTTGATAGCGCGTCGCTGCTCGGCATTGGTCATTACTCGGCATCCTTCGACTTCCCATTGCAGTCTAAGATCGTACCAATGCCTTAAGAACTGGGATTTCGTCTCAGCTAGTTTTGACAACTCTGTCACTTCTTGGTCAGTGATGGCAGAGGGGGTTCGCTGATCATACGATGTGATGAGGCGTTGTTTGATTGCTTGCTCTTTTGAGATCTCACTGCTGAGCAACTTAGCAGCGGAGGCAGGGGCTTTTGCAAATGCAAATTCAAACGTTTCCCAAGAACAAGGCATCGTTTGAACTTTGGCTGCGAAGGATTCATCCAATAGGCCTAAGTCGAGGCGATCGTAGCTCAAAGCTAGCGACACAAAAGTAGCATCCAGTCGTTTAATGCAATCCACCACATCATCCCCTATTTCCTCAGCTAAATAAGCTGCTAGTGAGAGAAAGGATTTCCTCTCATAAGAGGGTCTAAGGCTTGTGGGCAGTTGGGGTTTGGTAGGACTTGAGCCTTTGACTACGGAGAGTTGTTGTGGTAGGACTTCGAGAGCTTGCGATTGGTTTGTTGGGACGGAAGCTAGGTTAGTAGTGGCCTCGCGTGATGGCCTATTGCTTTCAGGATGGAGTTGAAAACCCAGATCGTTTCCTGCTTGTAATGATGCTCGAGCTGGCAGTTGTTGATTGGTTTGACAGGCTTGGGTGATTCGCATTGGTTCGCGCATGGATGGACTCGATAGTTGCGAATCGGGAAAGCTCTGCGGCTCTTGGTTTCAAGGTTTTATGGTTTTTGGGATGATTGAGCTTGAGGTTGGCGTGCGAGTGGTGCCTCTAGCCACGTGGGCCTTAGGTATCCATAGCCAAGCATTGCCCTCATAGTAGCCTTGTGCACGCAAGAGAGCCTTGGGACCCATCTCTTACTGATTACACATCTATTCCTGTGGCTATGTTTGGGCCTCCTAGGTTTAGAGTTTCTGGTCTTCTAAGGGTAGGAGCGTCGACTCCTAGGTGACTGTTGCGGTTGTTTAAGCACCCATTGGAGGCGGGATTGTGGGGCCTTAGCTTGGGCTGGTATGGGTTGCAGGCGATGAGACTCGGGGAGTGGCGGCCGCATTCCACCCCCTCCTTAGAATTGCCTACAGGTGTTTCTATCGGTGGCTGGGTGGCCCGGGACGAGGTCACGCAGCCCTTGCTGAAAGTTGTGACAATGCGAACGTTGCCTATTGCTAGGTGGATACGTTGCGATGTGTAGTCAACATTGCAATGGGTTTGCTTTTTGAAGGTGCACCCCAGTAGTGACTCTGTGCCTGCGTTTTTAGCATTTGGCAGCACGTAGAAAAGCATTGGAAGAGTCTCATACTCGATAGAAACGGCTGCCTTGCACTTGCCGAGTAGTGCATAGAAATGAGCCCCACATGGGCTTAATTTTGTAGTGGTGGGTTGAAGTTGTGGATGGCCAAGTTGAGTCCAATGATCGTAGGTCAGGACGTTGAAGTCTGCTCCCTCGTCGATCAAGGCGGTGAAAGCACATGTGTGTTTGGCCGTGACTGTGATACGAAGGTGTGCGGGTTCCATGGCTTCCTCGTCCTCGTCATTGATTTCAGTGATTGTGGCTACTCAGACCTTGACAAGCAGTTCTAACATCGGTGGTTCATGCAAAGGATGCGTAGGAGGGTAGTACTTCTTGACACGGCTGCCATTGAAGAAGCCTATTCCTTCACCGTTTAGGGTCATGAGTTCGACATTGCCTGTTTGACTGATTGCACGAACCTTAAATGGTCCAAGACCTCTAAATTTCATCTTTTGCTTATGCCCTTTTACTAAGTAGAGGAGCATGAAGTCACCTTGTTCAAACTCGCGCTGCTTTACGTGCTTGTCAAACCAGCTCTTGCATTGGGCTTTTTCACAGATCAGTGCATGGGTGGTAAGAAGACGAGTCTCTAAGAGATGTTCGAGCTCAACTAGTCATTGCGTCCATGCCTCCTTTCCTTCCCATCGCTCTTGAAGCGCTATTCTCAGGCTAGGGACGAAGAACTATACCGGTAGAATCGCTTCTGTCCCATATGTCAGCCGAAAGGGGGCTTGACTGACAGCCGTTTTATAGGCGGTTTGGTAAGCCCACAGAGCTGCCATCAACTTGTTGTCGCAGTCGCTGCGTGAAGCAGAGATGACCTTGGTTAGGACATTGATGAGAACCTTATTTGTTGATTCGGCCTAGCCATTTGCCTGAGGGTAGTATGGCAAGGATTTGCGATGGATGATGAGAAAGGTGGATAGGAGGTGTGCAATCACTTCATTGATGAAATGCGTGCCTTGATCACTGAGCAATTCGATGGGGCAACTGAATCGTGAGATTACTTGCTTGCATAAGAACTTAGCCATCATTCTAGTGTCATTTTCTCGTGTGGCTCGCGCTTCTGCCCACTTAGTAAGGTAGTCCGTGGTGGCCACAATGATGTACTTGGCCTGCAAATACTGTGCTGCAGGACTGATGGGCCCAATGAAATCAATTCCCCTTTTTTTGAAGGGTTGTCGAGCAATAACCGGGGTTAATTCCATTCGATCCTTGCGAATTGGGACCTTCATCCATTGGCACTCGTCACAGTGCTTGACGAATCGTGCTACATCGGGAAAAAGTGTGGGCCACCACAGTTGAGACTGCAACACTTTCTGTGATGTCGTGTCTCTGCTAAAATGCCCTCTAGCAATGCCGCTGTGTGCTTCTGAGAGCACATCGTGCACCTCATATTCGCACATGCACCTGCACAACAATCCATCTTGCCCCAGCCTATAGAGTTGGCCTGCAATCAGCTGATAAGGCTGGATCTTAAGAATTAATCTCCTAAGCCGAGCTTTTTCTATTGGTCGGTCAGGCAGTCAGTGCTCAAGCACTTGGACTATGTCATCTGCCCAGTATGGTGTCAGATCAGCCTTAAACAGGTCTCTCTCACTGGAGAGGTTAAACAGATGGGTATTGGGCAGTTCATCAATAACACCTTGCCCAGCGGTTTCTCCGGTGGGAATGCGCGACATGTGATCAGCCATGTAATGCTGCTTCCCTTCCACACCACTATGGAGAAGTCGAACTCCAAAAGTAGAAGGAGCCATCGAGCTATGCGTCCTGTAGCACAAGGTTTGTTTACTAGATATAGCAAGGCTTGATGGTCCACAAAAAAGGTGAAGGGTGTGGCCATGAGGTAATGCTGGAATTTCTTCACTGCAAATACCATGGCTAGTCCTTCTCTTTCCGTCGTTGAGTAATTCATTTCTGTCTCAGTGAGTTGTCTATTAGCAAAGCTCACTAGATAGTCTAAATTGTGTTCGCCAGGATGGCACAACACTGCCCCCACGGAAAACTTAGAAGCGTTGATGTGCACGTGGAAGGTGATGGTCCAATCTAGGGCTTGTAGGATTGGTGCTGTGGTTAGAGCCTTCTTCAACTCTTCGTACGCCCTTTAGCATGCTTCAGCCCATTCAAAGACTATAAGCAGTCTGTACAATGGTCTGGCAATCAACGCATAATTGAGTACAACCTGCCGACAGTACCCGGTATGGCCTAGGAAGCATTGAACTCCTTTGTAGTTGCTCGGGGACGGAAGGTCGACAATGACCCTGACCTTCGAGAAGTCAGTGTCAATGCCGTTCTTTGACACCACGTGCCCTAGAATGCATCCATGCTTCACCCAAAACTAGCACTTTAAGGGATTCAAGGAGAGGCGATATAAATGACACCGCTTAAAGACTGCTCGGAGTTTGTCTAAGTGTTCGACCCATGTCGAGTGGACACAAAGGTCGTCGACAAAGACTTCTAACTCCTTGCGAAGCATGTCCTTAAAGATGGTGCACATGAGGCATTGGAAAGTGGCAAGGGCATTTGTCAACCCGAAGGGCATGACTATGTAAGCAAAGACACCCCAAGTGGTTTCAGACACCCCATTCAGTCCATTGCCACTTGGGTTCATCTAAGAGATCCTGGAGTGGTTTGAGATTTGCAGTTGGATTGCCAGCTAGCTTGCCCAATAGATACTCCAGCATCTCCTGGAGTTCCCTTTTGTTAGTTGGAACGTGGGAGTCGATGGGCTTCAGCTTCCCTTGAAGGCTTCCTACTATCATGCAGACTAGCACGGAGGGTGTGTCGTTAGCCTTACCAATTGTTTTGATGGCCTGCTCATATGCTTCGTGATCAGAGAATGGTAGGTCGATTGTAGCAAGGACATGCATCCAATCTCGCTCGTCCTCTGGGCATGGGATATACCTAGTTAAGGGCCCCTAGGACTTCTTGGCCTAAGTATTGCCCTTAGCACAGTAGAGATGGCATCTAAGTCGACAGATGAGGTCTTCTAGGTGTCCATCTCTACTCCCACAGCATCCATCCTATTGCCAAGGAAGATTAAGCCGTTATCCCAATCTTTGATGACCCTAGCATTGCGCATCTAGGGGCGGCCTAATAGGATGTCGTAGTCCACTCCCTTCATGACTATAAAGTCAACGGAGAACTGGACACCTGCGATCTTCACTGGCCAATTCTTAAGCACCCCAAATGGCTTAACTCTCATACCATTTGCTAGTGTGACATTAAACCTAGCAGTCTCAACAGGTGGGTTTCCCCAAGTCTGAAGCACTATGTAGCTAAGCACACTAACCCCGGCCGCGTGTCTATGATTCCCTTCCTCGTTGTGTCGACTAGGACTAAAACTGGCAAGACTGCATGCATCTCGGAGCCTTCCCAAAAGGCATTGACTTGCAAGGACTTAGGCGCAGTGTGTAGCGTCAAACTCGGTATTTGCGTTTTTGCCTCATGGTCATGAGGGTCTGTCATGACTTGCTCTTGTGTCCCTTCAACCCACTACTTAAGGTCCTGCCATAGGGTGGGGTGCTGCCTAAGCAGATCTCCTAGACTGAGTGTTACAAGGGTAGTCACTAGTGTGGTTAGGAGATCATTGGGTGTTCGTCTCTCTCTTAACCTGGATTGTCCTGACCAATGGCCGTGACTGAACCGCGGCCTTGTAGCAACGTCGAGGCTTGGCCTTAACGGCACCTCTTATGGTGTAGTTGCTTCTCTTGACTTTGGCTGTGGGAGTGAGGTCGGCGTACTTATGCTAGAGAGGTCATCGATCCCATCCTCCATGATGGGCTCAACGTGCTTTAGGTGTTCTTGGGCTTCCTTTACCCATTCCCTCACCTTCTCTATGGCCTCTAATTGTCGCTTCGGTTGCGGGTACTCCTCTACCTTAGTACTTCCCTTTTCGACCGTCTTAGGGGCTGACATCTCTGCTTCTGCATCGGAGACCTTCTTTCCAGTGGGTAGAGTTGTAACACTCTCAGTCTTTAGTGAGATTTTAGCTTTTGACTTCCTCTTCCGCCGTCTACGGCTCTTCTTCCCTATCGAGGCTGCATCCAGATTGCTAGGTCCTGGCAGAGAGATGCCAGCTTGTTTCGTTTGGGCACGGGTCATGACCCGCAATGGGATAGGTGTGGCCTCCCTGTCATGGTTCTCAGCACCAAATAGTCCCAATGGGACAGACGGCTCATTGGCTGAACCAGGTGACGGCTTCCTCCTTGGGCAATCGACGAAAAGATGAGTGATTCCGCACTCAGTGCACCTTTGGTCGGCCTTATCTCTGTTTTGTTGCTCCCTCTTAGGGCAGCGCGACGAAACATAACCTGGGTGGCCACAGGTCCAACAGGTAATTGGGTCATGTGCCTGCCCTCCTAGGCCCTTACCTCGTCCTCTTCCCAACGCCATCACTGGGACTGGTCGATAGTCCATGAGGACAGCGTTGCCCTCGTCGTCCTATGAAACATAAGGGCATATGTAAGCTTCCTCCTCGTTTGGTTCTTCCACATAGTGGACAGGAGCGTCACTCGGTGGGTGGGTTACGTAAGGACCAGGCAGTCTAGGAATGCCTATAGGATTTATCTCCATCCTAGGAACGACTGGCTTAATGTCATTGGGTGCGGGAAGGGCCAATGGGGCTCCCCTTCTAAAGAATGGCTGCGGCCTGCTCACTAGGTAAGGATGGTCGTATGGTTGTGAGTATGGAAGTCTCCTTGACAGTCTACAATGCGGGATGTCATGACCGAACCTACCGCAGTTAGTGCAAGGTCGTGACCTAGGGTCTTGACACTCGACTGGCAAGTGGTTTCCGCCACAGTATATGCATTGGATGTGTAGACACGTTGGTCATCTCACCATTTCTTGCAACTTGGTTAGTTCCATTCTAACATCAGCCAAGTCTTGATTCATTTCGGTGCTTTTCCCTTATCCTAGGCTGCTCGTGCTGATCGCTCGCTCGAGGCTAACAGCCTCTTTGAGCTTCGTGAAGTGGTCTCTTCTACATTCGCACTTCTGGAGCTCCGCTCCTTCAGCTGATCGTCCACTCGAATGGCCTCCTCAAAGACCCTGGCTAGCACGTCCCGCTGCAAGATCGAGTTGCTTGCCAAATCCTTATATAGCTCCTCGTTCTGAATCCCGCTGATGAATATAGTTGACACTGCTCTTTCAGTCGGTCGCTCTCCAGTAGGGATTCTCTTAAAGAGACTCTGTACATGGGTCACGTAGTCGCGAATGTCCTCCTCTTTCTGCTTGACGTTCATCAAGCGTACGAGTAGATTATCAGAGTATCCGGGCTTGGCAAATCTCTTAATGAAGAGATCCTTGAGGCCATCGAAGTTGGCTCGCTCTACGTTATCTAAGCTCGTATACCACCTCCTACCCTTGTCGCCCAAGCAAAGCCCGAATGCTTGCGAGCGTTGAGTCAGGTCGTTGAGGCCGTTGGTTTTGCAGACTTGCTCGAACTACTCAACAACGCTGTAGGGATCGGCTGGTACTTATCAAGTTGCTTGGCAACAATAGGGATTTTAGCCTAGCTCTTCGAGCCTTAGTTTGCTCCTAATCCTGCGAGTAGTGATGTCGCTAGAGCCTTGGCACTTTGCTCTGTAGCCGTGTTATCGAGCAGTCGCTTCATCAGAATCTCACTCAGCGTTAAGTCTCCTTCTAGTGTCCTCTCATGGTCCGTTCGATTCCTGCCAGCCAAGTTCAGTACCCGTTGCACCTCTCGCAACTCCATGCCTTGCCTTTGGTTCCTATCCTGCTGATCCCTATTGTACTCAGCCATGCTTTGCAATGCCTTGCGGGCTAGCTTTCTCTCCTCTTCTAGATCTACAATGATAGCCTCCATTGTTCTACCTCGGTGCTCGTACCGAGCATGAGTGTCGTAACTACTGACCAGGTGTGCTGAATTGCATCTGGGAAGGCTCCTAAGTCAAATTCCTCGTTGTATCTGTGGTCTGAACTTTCCTCTGCCATTGTCGAGTTGTCATGCTCCACCAAGCTATCGATTAGGTTCAGTAGGCTTGGCAGATCCACTTCGTCAGCATCCCTTGCTTGGTCCTACCTCTGATCGTTGACGGTTTGTCTCTGCATTGTGTTTTCTCCTATTGGTGGGTTCCTTGAGTGGTTTATCTGGGTGAGTTCCTTCAGTTATTTAATACAATCCTCAATTCGTGGCCACTCAATGTGTCTTTCCTCGTGCACTCGTGCTCAATCAGGCTTTCAGTTTTCTTAAGTGTACTTCAAGTGCATAAATTCAGGGTGAGTGCAGCAACCACTTCCTAGTCGTCTTACGCACTCTTGCGTTGTTTTGGGCCAAATAGGCTTGTTGGTCACTTCCTGGTCATCTTGTTAGGGTTTAGGGTTTTCCTAAAATGTTGCCTTGTTCGATCAGGCCTTACAACTCAGCGGGTCGCGTTTGGGCCTCTAGGTCTCGCAACTGCCCACTCCTAGCTGCTAAGCAGCAGCACCCTCCTACTTTGCCTATTCTGCATGCCAGAATCAAGTTCTGAGCGCCCTACGGGCCTTTGACAGTTTGGGCTGCTGAGTCCTAGCCAGGTCAGGTCAATTTTCTGAAGATCTGGAAAAAATCTACACTCGGCCTAACTGGTCCGAATGGGTTACTCGGACAGGCCTAGGTGCATGGGCCGAGGGCCAAATCTGGGGACTTGAACAGGGTGAACTCGGACTGGGTCACTCGGACAGGGTCACTCGAGCCGGCCAAGCGGTTGACTCGGACAAGGTTGTTCGGATGGGCCGAGGCAAGTGGGCGGAGGGCCGAGTTTGTTCACTGTCCGAATTATAAACTCGGAAGGGCCGATTAGGGTTTTGGTCGGATGGGTTGAATTCGACATGTGGCCGAGGTTGATTCTGGGACTCGGCCCAGGAGTGGTCACTTGAACGGGCCGAGCGCGGCGCACGTAAACAACGGAAACTCGATTTTGATCGTCTCTCGTGCTTCACTCAATCATACCATGCATAACCTTCCAGATCCGACCTAGGGGAGCAAGAGAAGGGATTCATATACCTGGATGGAGTGAGGGGCTTGTTGTTGGTGCGATTGAATCGAATCGGCCGGTAGCTCTCTCTCTCTCTCTCTCTCTCTCTCTCTCTCTCTCTCTCTCTCTCTCTCTCTCTCTCTCTCTCTCTCTCTCTCTCTCTCTCTCTCTCTCTCTCTCTCTCTCTCTCGCACTGAACTGTTGCAAATGAGTGTTTCCTTGGCCTTTTGGCTCTTATACCCCTTCCTGGATATGGTGTTGACACCCCCAATCACTCATTTACCATTCTTAAGCATCGCAAGTGAGCTTTTTGCCCTTTTTGCGCAATTTTTTGCCATGTTTTCCCTGTTTTGCAACAGTAAACTGTACCCTTCTCCGGTGTGATTTCCTAATCCTATCCTACTCTAAATGCAACACGAATCGAAAACAAAATACTGAACTGATTTCTCCATGTTTCCTAATCATCAAACAAACAAAATAACCCAAAATACTTACTTTTTTTGAAGATAAAAAACACCCAAACTTCCTATCTATCTCAAGCTCTATTTTGGGGATGAATCCCTTACTTCGATGCTCGATATGAGGCGCGCAAGTGCTCAAGCTTGAATCCATTGGTCCCGGCAAAACGGAACCAAAATGTGGGAGCTTTTGCTCAACTGCCAAGACCCCATGGACCGCTTATTGTTTCAAGCATTTCAAGCGAGCTCTAATAGCTATCTCTCACCTAGCCGACGCGCCGTTGATCCTACGGGTGTAGTGAGCTTACCTTAGCACTGATATGAGTTGCCTCCTCTCTTCCACACACCAGTAGCTCCACAATCCTAGATGCTAGCTCAAGCATACTCAAGCCTCCTCCACCTCCAAGCTCCATCCTCCATAGCTGCGCGCACAAGAAGAGAGAAGGGGAGAGAAGAAGAAGAAGAAGAGGAGATGGTGAAGAGCTTCACCCTCTTGATCCCTCACTCTCACACACACTCACTCCCTCACACTCTCACACTCCCTCTCTCAAGAGCACACACAAGCAAGAAGGTGAGAAGGAGAGAAGAAGAAGAAGACTCATTTTGCCAACACCAAAGAATGATCTCTTATTCACTTTTTGAACTTTATATATACAAACCCTAAAATCCTATGGGCACCCATCCCTTTTTTACATGACCGGCCATTGTTGCAAGGTCGTTTTTCCATTTTCCTCTTTTAGTCCCGTGCCTCTAGCCTACACCCGTCTAATATTTTACAATGAGCACAAGAGGGAGCCTGGCACTCTTTTACAAAGATTTTTTGAGTTTTTTGAGGTGCCTTTTCTTTTATGGTTGCGCTTTTTGCCCTGGTCCATCTTTAGGGGCCGCTTGCGTGTCTTCGCTCTTTTTGTTCATCTTCCTTTGCTTTTTCTCCATTTTTTGCCATCTTGGCTTGGGGTTAACAACTTTAATGATAAGTGCAGGTTGGTCTCACAAAAAGAAGTAGAGTTGGTTGCATGTTCACTTTAGATGTTGGAATCCTTGCAATGAATTTTGCTATGTATGCTAAAGGAAAAGGAGTGGTTTCAGACATTGAAATATGGCATAAACGTATTGGACATGGAAACATGTAAAGGTTGAAATTAATCCAGTCTAGAGGGTTGGTTACAGGGTTGCCTGCTTTGAGAGTTGTAGAATTTTATAAAGTGTGTGAAGCATGCCAATTTGGTAAGCAAGCAAGACAACCCTTTTTGCATGACAAAGATGTGAGCAGAAATATACTTGGTATTGTGCATACAGATGTTTGGAGGCCTATACAGAATGTATCTCTTAGTGGCAGCAAATACTTTGTCACATTTATTGATGATTGTTCAAGGAAGATATGGATATATTTCATGAAGGAAAAGAGTGATATATTTGAGAACTTCAAATCTTTCAAGGCAACTATTGAAATAGAAACACGCTTGAAAGTTAAGTGCTTGAGGTCAATGGAGGGGGAGAGTACCTCTCTAATGAGTTTAGTTGCTTCTTGAGATCTCATAGGATAAAGAGACAGTTTACTTGCAAGTATGCCCCACAACAAAATGGGATTGCATAAAGAAAAAATAGTCATATTGCAGAAGTTACATGGGCATTGATGGCTGAAAAGAATATGCCAAAATATTTTTGGTCTGAAGTTATTCGTACTATTGTCTATATTATGAACAGAACTCCCACAACTGCAGTTCATGGGATGACTCCCGAACGAATAATTCTTTATAGGACAAGAAGCCCGATGTGTCACACTTGAAAGTGTTTGGTTGTATTACATATGTCGATGTGCCAGATGAGCTATGAAAGAAGCTTGATCCAAAGGTTGAAAAATGTTATTTTATTGGATACTCTTCAGAGCAGAAAGTGTATCATTGTTATAACCCTGTCAAGGGAGTTTAGAGTGAGCAAGGATGTAATTTTTTATGAGATGAGCACTTGGTATACATCTATTGGTGATGTATTAGATGATGATAATGATCATGATAACTATGTGCAAATATAAAAGTAAGAATCATGAAGCTATAGTGAACCAGAAACATCATCTGGTACTACATCTACAATTAGTCATTGGTCTGGGAGACTAAGAAGTAGCCCTACATCTTCAGGTGGATCTACAAGTGTTGCATGTGTAAAGACAAAGGAAAGAAGGATGGTAATAAGGATTTGGTTTTAAAGATTATGTATCTCACCATTATTCTTATATGGTAAGGATAGTTGAGGATATGTACTTGATGTATTTGAGCAGTCTGCATCTAACTTTCCTTCTAGTGGGAGATTCTGGCCTATTTGGATGTACGTAGAGCTTTGACTTCACAATTGAGCTTAAGATCATGAGACATTGACATGTATCTGCTCTCTTTGTGCTTCATATATGCAGTTCATGCTTAATGCGCTAATCTAACCCTACTCTTGGGTAGGCACCTATCTCTCTTATGGTGTTGTTAGTTATGTGTGCATCTTGAATGGCTTTTTATTGAGCTTTACTTACACTACTCTATTAGTTGTGTTTGTGCTTGGTCTCTTTTATTACCCCGAGACTTGTTACATTGATGACTTTTATGTCTATGTGATGTATCTTATCTGACACCTTGCTTGGTTGATAGTTCTTCGTGCCCATTGCTCTTTTTCACTCAACTGTTAGATGTATTTTCTTCTTGGAAATTACAGTTGGTCATGTATCAGTGATAGCTCCACTTTTGTCTTCTTTTGCATACTAGGGGTATAAAAGTTGGCAATCTTTATCCCTTGCTTGTTTCTAAATCTAAGGATCGTGCATTGGCCATCACTCATCTTCCTCGTGGATCTCTATGGCATCGTCGCCTTGGGCACATGCCACTTAAGGGAACTAAATTTTTCTCATTTGCAATATCTCTTGCCCTTGGAATATTCTTGTTTTGATTATAAGATCATTGCTTATATGGCAGGTAGACTCTTAGTGCATATAAGAATTTTGGCTCTATGTGCATGGGTGAGCTATTGGCTCTTGTTTATTTTGATGTCTATGGTTCCATGCCTTATCAATCGTTGGTAAGTACTAAGTATTTTGTAGTATTCATTGATGATTTTTCAGATAAATTCTAGGACTATCCCATAACTAATAGGTCTATCAAATGCATCTTTCTTAGATATGGTGATGCAAGTGAAATGGGGTATCATATTTGGAATCCGCAAGCTAGGAAATTTATTTGTAGCCATGATGTTGTGTTCCATGATGATAAGATACTTAAGAAACCTGAGCATGTAATTGAGGTGTACATTGTGATATTTTGGGAGGAACCTCCTATTACTATATAACTAGCCCCTATTAGTAGATAGAATACAGTTGCTATTGATGCTCTAGTGGCCCAAGATCTACCTATTGTGTACGATTATATTGATGTTAGATAGAGAGGATAAGATGTGCAAGATCCACAACTAGTTTTGTGATGCTCTACTAGAGCCTCATGTCCTCCTGATCATTGTGAGTCCTCTATTGATAATGTCATGATGACAATTTTTTTTGGGCCCTTACTTTTGAGAAGGCTATGTATAGAGGTGACAGTTCTTCTTGGAAGACATTTATGGAATTTGAGTTTGACTCACTACAAGAAAATTGTATGTGAGATTTGGTCTCTCTACCTAGTGAAAAACATGCATTACAATGCAAGTGGATATATAAGTTGAAGAGCACCCCTAGCCATCCTAAGTTAGCATATAATGCCCATTTGATTACAAAGGATTTTAAACAGGAAAAGTGAGTTTACTTTGATGAGATCTTCTCTTTCATGGTCAAAATAACTACCCTTTGCTTTGTTTTTGCCTTGGTTACACAATTAGATCTAGACTTATATTGGGTAGATATAAAGACACATTTTCTACATGGGGGCCTACACGATGACATCTATGTAGCATAGCCTAAGGGCTTTGTGGAAAAGGGCAAGGAACACCTAGTGTGCAAGTTAAGGAAGAGTCTCTATGGAGTTAAGCAAGAACCTGGGAAATGATATCATAAGTTTCATGCCTTTATGCATTCTTATTCTTATTCTTGTAGTGCTCTGGATCCATGTCTCTACACAAAGAAGGCCAGTGATGGTAGCCTTATTGTTCTTGTACTCTATGTTGATGATATGCTAATGATTGGGAGTGCCTGTGGATTATCTGGATGATTTAAAGACTTAACTCAAGACAAGCTTTGAGATGAAGGATATGGGGCATGCTTTTGAAAGGGAGAACCATCTAGAGTGAGGGGCAACCATCACCCTTTGCAAATCCATGGCATTCATACCCTAAAGCCTCAGTTTAGTAGTCCAAAGGATAACCATAGACATAAAGGGGAACAAGACAACACTCAATGGGATAATGATTATCATGGATGTGACCCCTTCTACAAGACTTTTTATTATGAGCCCTCAAAGGTACAAAAAGAAAATGCAGTCAGCAATCAAGTTCATGAAAGTGGAAGGTATGATGAGCGAAGATCAGCCCATGACATTCCAAACCAAGAGCATATTTCAAATGGTCAACCCTCATCTCATGGTTTTGAGCCACCTACTTTTAGGCAAAACTCATGGAAAAAAGATTCATGGAGGCAGCATTCTTATGGGCAGCCATCTTACAATGAAAAAGAATATAACGAAAAGATCAATATCACTAATTTCAAAGGGGATAACACTTCACCTTCAGAATGGAAGGAGTGGATTAATAATCTTGAATTGTACTTCACTCTTTATCCTAGAAGTGAAGAAGCCAAGATTTATTTCGCGGCTCTTCATCTTGAAGGTTACGCCCATACTTGGTGGCATTATAGGCACAAGATTGGGCAAAACTTTGTCACTTGGGAGGAGTTCAAGCAAGCAATAATTGATGTCTTTGTTTCTCCTTTGGAAAAAGAAAGGCTCCAAAGATGATTGTATGCATGTGCTCAAAGAGGAATGTCCGTTAGAGACTATTCCAACACCTACTTGAATCTCTCCATGTATGTTGAAGGCATTTCAGATTTTGTTAAGCTGAATAAATACATTTTTGGTCTTGACCCTGCCCCATCATCGACCGAAGATAGGAGCTCAACAACCAAAAACATTACATGAGGCCATACAATTGTCTTAAAGATACTCCTTGAAGTATAAGAGAGATGTTGAAAATTCCAGCAAAGGAGTATGGGCAATAATATTTCCAATCAACCTACAAAATATGGGCAAGTTTTCAGCCAATCAAGAGACTCTTTTAAGTAAGAAAACAGTGGTTATAATAGTCAAAACAATTATAACAGCAAAGTGCCAACTTTTCCCACTGTTTATGCCTCTAAACAGGGTGGAAATTATGCAAAGAAACAGGGGGCAAACTTTCAAAAATGTGGCTGAGACAAGATGCACTTTTTCGAGAGTTGAAAATGATCCTAAATTGTCCTCCCAAAATAGTTCTAACAGCAACTTCCTTGCTCACAATAAGCTTAGAGAAATGCATGCACAAGGATTATGCTTCAAATGTGGGGAGAAGTGGTCACAAGATCATAAGCTGATGAGAGCGGATTTTAAATACCATTTTTGAAGCGGAAAGGAGCCTATGAGATCGTAAAATACCAAATTTTCATGCAAAATGAAACAGTTGCGGATCGATGAGCTGGAGTTTCTTTAGATGGAGTTCGATGTCATGAACCCAATGCAAGTCTCGATTCGTCGATCATAGTCTATTTGACTTCCCATTTAATCCTCGCAAGGTTTCACATTATGAAGCAGCTACATGATTTGGGAGCCAAAAAGTGCATCACCAATCCCAAGTTTATGGATTTCGATGTCATGAAGCCATCAGGGCAAGACAAATCTCGAATCCAAGCTCGTTTGACCCTCCAAAAGCAAAAAATCCACTTCGATTTTTGCAGTGTGAACCCAAAGAGATGAACTAGATATTTTAAATTTAAAACCTTAACCTTGATTAATGAAGGAAAAACCAAAAAAAATCATCGTGACGAGGGAGGGGCGCAATTTTTTTGCACCCCATTTTTCTTGAGAATTGTGCCTCTCTAATGTTGGGGTTGACTGCACATTCCTGATCTACTCCCTGAGGGCTCCATTTTGGTTATAAGCGTGCTGATTTTCATGAAGGGAATGAAAATTCTAATTTTTAATCTTTCTCTCTCCTCTCTCCTCTTACTGTCTATTCACATGTGTGATCCTATGAGAGAAGGGGGTGGGGTTTGATGGACGTTTTTAATGGAATGATGGTGCTAGAGCGAAGGAGATTGTAGATAAGAGTTGGAGAGAGTGTCAACGGCAAAAAATGAGCGTCAACGGCCTCCCAACCATTAAATGCATGCCTCCAAAATTGGGTTTCCATGCATAAGCAATCATTTCATTCGTTTTATGAAAGATGCTTGATGAAATTATTTATAAATGCATGCCTTTGATTGATAATGCTAAAATTTATCAGAAATCTTAAGAAAAACCAAAAAATTTAGTCGTATAACAATTTATATCGAAACATGCAAACCCTGTAATTATGTATTTTTCATAGAAATGATACATTTTGGGGGATTTGTTGTGATTTTGGGGTTCATATGGAGTAGAAATGAATATTAAATATGGCTAGTGTGCTGGATGAAAAGCAAAGAGTTCCACGTCGATATACTATGGTTAATTCCCAAGTGGATGAGACCAGAGGCCATAACGATATATCTAGCAATGTGCATCGCTCTAGGATGCATCGTTGTGATGGGCCTAGGATTGAATCCCTACCTAATTTGGGTAGTAACAATGACACATTCAAAAATCCAAATAGGAAAGGGTTAAATGAGCCAAAATCCACAAATCTCTCTATAGGAGAGGCCTTTGAAAAGTTGGAACAACCTGTCTATTTGGATGATAAGACACTCGAGTCTAAGGAGATCATTCGTTCAACTAATAGCACACCAAGAGGAATAGCCCATACTAAGGTTATATCAATAGAAAGGCTTGGACTTGTGACTTTGGTTTAGCTTGATTAGTTTGACAAGATACAATTTACATGCCAAATTTACATGCCAAGTAGACCATATTTGGTTAGAACAAAATGATTTATGTTAGGCCAAGAGGGCCATTCTGTTAGTTGTGAACTATTATACCTCTTTAGGCTGTGAACTATTATACCTCTTTAGGCCAAGAGGGCCATATGTTTGTTAGGTGCGGGTACATTTAATGGTTTTATATATTAGTGATTGCATCACACAGGTTGGACGAAGTGTCTGGAGGGAGTCTTTGCTATGCAAGAGCTTCTTGTGACCATTCCACGTGGTATCATCACCTTTTTGAGTTTTCCCTTAAGCTAATAGTGTTATATGTGTATGTGGGGGTTATGTTCCTTTCATTTGTGGGGATCGGCAATCAAGGCATAAAGTCCTAGGGTTTGGTTAGGTATATTTGGGGGAGATTTGAGTAGTTGTCTACCTCCTATTAGGATATTATCAGCCACCATTAAAGACCTATAATAGAGAAGCATCCTTGTGACCATGTCCTTCCTACTTGCTAGACAGCTATCCTAGGAGTCCCTATTAGTGTGAGGCTATTAGAGAAGCCTGCCAAAATAGCAAAGAAGAGCAAGTGTTGAATATATCTCAAGATAAAAATTACAAAGGTGTGTAAAAAGAGCTTCTAACCCCTCAATAAGAAAAAAAAAGAGGAAATTTCCTACAAGCATTTGATGATTATCGCCTTGCGGAGGCCTGGTAGGTTCCTGGGGACAAATCAACGGTGCCTTGTCTTCCTAGGGGTAGCAGCTAGCTGAAAAAACATTATAAGGAAGGCTGGAGTGAAAATAAAAGTGAGTGAAACAGAAAAGGATTAAGTATCACCTCACGAGAGCCTAGTAGATTCTTGGGTACTTGATGCCAATGCCCTATTCTCCTTGGGTCACTCTACTCTTAGCTCCCTCCCTTTTACACGCCCGATTATAAAAACCTTGGGAGGCAAATGTGCCATAAGAAAAATATGATGACCAGATAATAGGAGTCCTCGCCTAATAGGAGGTCTTGGTTCAGTTGTCATAAGTTAGGTAGGTAGTTCAGACCACCTCTAGGATGACATCTTTGATAGGCTTTTTAGCTAGTGCGTGTTATAGCAGTTAGTTAGCAACTCGCTCTAGATTTCTATCAAATTATGCTGGGCCTATCCCTTGTGGATTCTCATTCCTTGATTCTGTCAGGGGGGTAGGATGAGAGCTATGCTTGTGCTTTGTTGAGTATATTTTCTTGTATCAGCTTGATGCCACTGCCATTCCTGCTAGAGTATCTTTAATCATTTGCAAGTTCTAGGCCCCCCAAATAGATGCAACTCATATTACTCGAGTTAACTGTAGTTACAAGAGTAAGGTTTATTCTGTTTAGGATATATTTGCAGACCATACATTAATCAATCACGTATCATTATGAAGTTTTGCTCTGATACCAACTCTAACATGCCTGCCTATCGGATGTCCAGGCACGTTTTTAGCAGTCCATTGAGAGACAAGTCTAAGCGACACCACCTGGCACTCCCATGGAATGTCATGGGGTTTGTCATCTAGGGTTTCCCAAGTCCGCCTCGCAACGGAACGTTCACGGTTGAACCCACTAGGATCGACCCGAAATCTGAGTTCCCCGTGGTCAAGGTCTCCTGATAGCATTCCGGCATTGAGTCCTGGATATCCTACTTTATGTAGAGATACCCAAGCCAAAGTAGATCCATGCCGCACTTAGTTCAAGAGAATGGAAAATGAGAGGGACATGCCACTCAACCTCTCAGCCTGTAGGGCATAGTCTCATTTTGATCCCCTAAAACGGCATGAATCGGGTTAATACCTAAAGGTCGGAATGATGGCAAAACCTTGTGAGAAGCCTCCCAGTTCTCTGGGACCACCCTACCATAGGATAGACCCATCAAGATTCTACCCACCCACTTCCGTTGATAGCTTTAGGTCTCTAATTAGGTCCTATCACATTTATATGTGACATTCAAAATCAACTTCCTTAATTAAGCCTTTTAGGGTATAGGGTTTGTTTGTGTAATTTATGACACAACACAAAAACATAGCAAGCAATCCTTTTGACAACCAAGTTCAAAATAAGTTCCTTAACTTATCTTCAAGTTAATCTTTGTCTACTACCCATATAGGAGAAATTATATATCACCTTCTGTCCAACAGAAGTACCCCTTTTGCCCTCTAGAAGTAACTGGTCCAAATCACACGACACCAAAAATTCCATCATTTATCTAGAATAGAATCTTCCAATGCCACAGACATTGGGCTCATGACAGTCTCCAACTCGTTAAGGGGTATCCAAAGCTCCACTGACCCCAAGAGATCTAGGAGTGAGACACAATTTCCATGGATGGACTTTTCACTACTCAACCTTCGGCCCGTGAATCGATCAATGCCCTCTCAGGTTGAAATGTTGCATGACCTTGGAGATGATCCACCCGCACAAAATATCCTTCCTTAATTAATCCAATTAAGAATCAATCACAATCAAGGCAATCAGTCGGATATCATCTTCCAAGAAAACATTCCTTTATTCCCCATGGCAACTTGTCAGCATTGACCCCTGCCATGCATTTACCATCACACACAAACACTATTCGATCACATCCCACAAATGCAAAAGCATTTAGGACATTATTCGATCCATCACAAAAATAATGGTATCTTTTTCCAAACATTGCAAGATTAGACACAATAACATTTCCTTTGCACATTTGCTCTCCCCCTTGGGACCAGGAGTGGTTCTATGTAAAATTTACTTGACACACCCTTCTTTTGACTAAGGCATATGTTAAGGTTTCAAACACTGTACAAAACATAAGTTCTATTAATCACTTACATTGATTAATAACCCAGCCTTCTTCCCAACAAGTACAAAAGCATCGGTCTTTCCTTCGATTTAGGGTTTCCTAATCCTTGAGCTCTTCGCTTGCCCTAGAGTTGTTGTTGCATCTAGCCCAACCCCGAATAGGATTGATAAACATAGTTGCTATTGGATGGGTCTCAAGGCATCTTAATTCTAATCCATATGATCATTGTTTGTGTCATTAGAGTTTTGAGATTGAATTACCTCCAAGATAGACTACTTACCATGTGATCTGTCAAGCGTGCAAGCTCAATGTACTTTCAGTGTGGTAAAATACTTAACTATTATTTTCTAGAAAAAGAGAGTCGACAACACCTTGGAACCTTGTATGTCATTCATGCTACGTATAGATTTGTCGCGTAGCATCTAGATGCACTTTGCAAACTCCACCTTTCGAATACATGAAATGAAATTTATCCTTTTTGAAGACCTATTCTTATGTAGCATAGTATGGGGCCTAATGTACTTCATCCGAGAATCAAAGCAAGCATTCATCATTTGAAAATATGTTGCTTACAATAGTACCACAGTTGGATGGGCAGTGATGTCCTTTCTCGAGCCTTTCATTGCGGGGTTGCCATCCGCGCGTGACATTTTCTGCCTGGGGGCCATTCTTGATCTTTGTCTCCCTTAGATGTGAATTGCACAAGACTTCTACACCCTATACTCGATTAGTGGGGATTAATTTGGGGAGCGAAATGAGCTTGCGATTGAAGAATAATCTTGCAGAAACAGGGTATGGGTTCGCAAGTAATGGGGAACAAAAGAATGTGTGTGGAAATCCTCTACGGAGGGGAAAAGAAGGAGGTCCTTCCTCTTCTTCTCCTCTCTCTTCTCACCTTTCCTTCTTCTTCTTTTTCTTCTTCTCTCTCTTCTCACCTCTCTTTCTTCTTCTCTCTCTTCTCACCTCCCTCTTTCCCTCCATATTAGCATGTCGAGGCCTCCCTCTCTCTCTCTCGGCATGTCGAGCCCTTCAAGGCCTCCTCTCCCCCTTTGCTTATGATGGGGGGGGTTTATATAAGGAGGAGAGTGGTGTTATTGGGGGTGGGCAAATTATAACTTAAGTGTTAACCAAAAAATTTAACAAAACTGGAAACCCACCACATGCTAGACTTTGACCAAGCAACTTTTTCTTTTTCCATTTTATATTATGCAAGATACTCTTCAATGTAGATGAGATGACTAGTACGTGTGAAAACAGACAAGAGGGAAGCGAGGTAAAGAGACCAAGAACAAACACACAAAACTAACAAAGATTTGAGAACACAAAGAGATAGGACTGAAATCTTCTTCTTCTATTACATAAAAGGTCTAAGTCTACAACATGATAAAAGGCTAACACGAAACTACCATAACATATGTACATAGAATCACTAATTGTGAACTTCCTAGGAAAGAAGAGGTGGCACAATGAATGCCATAACCAAGGATGGACTACGTGGGTGTAGTCCATCTATAGAATCACTAATGTATCCTCATGTCGGTGACCTAACACACTAGTGAATAATATTGTGCCTCATCACCGAGGCATGTGGTGGATGCTAGCTCGTGTAGAGATCAACATTTCAACACTCGCCCTTGATCTTAGTATGAGCTTGTGAAATCCAAGCATAGTCTTGAAGTGTTGAAACTTCTTAGCTTCCAAGGCCTTGGTGAAAATGTCAATAACTTGATCCTCTATGCTTACATAAGCCAAGTCAATATCACTTGCCAAAACCCACTCTCGAATGAAATGATAATGGATCTCTATGTGTTTGTCCACGCATGATACATTGGGTTCCTAGCCAATTGAATATTACTAAGGTTATCACAGTAGATGATAACCTTCTTATCCACTTGCATCCCCAAATCACCAAGTAGCTTGTGTAACCAACCTACCTCACATGCGGCAATTGCAACACCTCTATACTCTACATTTGCACTAGACAAGGCAACTATCGGTTGTTTCTTGCTGCTCTAAGTAACAACAACACCACCAAATAAAAACATAAAACCATTGGTAGATCTCTTATCTAAAATACTACTAGCACAATCTACATCTATATAACCATGCAAGTACACATGTACCATAGAATAAGGCATAGTACAATGGACTTGACATAATGCAATGTGCACTGCATTGCATCCATATGTGGCTTCCATGGAAGCTACATAAATTGACTCTCCAAACTAACTGTGTAGTTTAGTTTTGGCCTAATGATTGTCAAATAGATTAGGCTACCCACAATCTTTTGATACATTGTGACATCCTCAATCAAGACACCCTCATGTGCACTAAGCTGAGCATTAACATCCAAAGTTATAGAAACATGCTTGAAATCAGTCATACCATACTTCTTCAACATATCCAACACATATTGTCTTTGTGACAATCATATATCCTTTACAATCCTGATTACCTCTATGCTGAGAAAATAGTGTAGCTCTCCCAAATTCTTCATCTCAAATTTAGTCTTGAGAATACCCTTCACATTTTCAATCTCTGTCTCACTATCACCCATAACGATAATCAAATCATCCACATATATAGTAATAACCACAATAATTGCATCGCTCTCACATACATAGAGTGATGCAAGGGGGTTGCAAGAGAAGGTATTATGCAATCCTATCATGCCATACCCTAGGTGCTTACTTCATCCCATACAAGGCCTTACAAAGCCTGCATACATAATCTGGATGATTATCATTCACATAACCAAGTGTCCACTTCACATAAACTTCCTCTTGCAACCCCCCCTACAAGAAGGCATTCTTAACATCCATTTGATGAATGATCCAAGCTTTTGATGCAATCACTACTATGATAGCCCCCTTAGAGTGGCCATTTTAGCCATTTGAAGTAAAGGTATTTTCATAATCAATACCATGATTTTGTGCATATTCTTTGGTAATGAGTTGTGCCTTATTGCACTCAATATATCCATCTTACTTATGCTTGAACTTGTACACCCATTTGTAGACAATAGCTTTCTTGCCTTCAGGTAAGGGCACCAACTCCCATGTGTCATTATCCATGAGTGCAACCATTTCTTTACCCATAGCACAATCCCAATACTCATTATCTAGTGCATCCTTAAAACAAGTGGGTTCCATATCTTGCACAACCTTAGCCATGTATGCATAGTGATGAGCTACATAGCTATCATACATTAATTGTTGCTGTTAACCCCAACACGAAGAAAGCAAAAGGAAGTGGAAAAGACGTAGGGCAAAGGCGGAAAAAAGGTAGCCCGCGACTGAAGAAAGAAAAGGAGAAAAGGCCAAAAGCGCAAGGGCAACCTTAAAAGTCCAAGGCAAAGGCAAAAGGGGAAAGGCGCATTTTAAAATAAAAAGGCGCACCCTGAAATCTTGTAAAAGAGCACCGGGCTCTCACCCGTGCAATTTGTAAATGTAGACGGACGGTGGACATGAAGCTAGGAAGATAGAAGGACAATGGGAAAAAGGGCAGCTATGGCCAGCCATGTAATAAGGGGAAAAGGGGATGACCGCCCAAAAGGGATTTAGGGTTTTGTATATAAAGTTGAAAAGTGAATGAGGAGCTCATTCTTGTGTGTGGCCAAAAGTGGCTCTCCTCTTCTTCTTCTCCTTCTTCTTGTGTGCTTGAGCTTGTGCTTGAGAGAGGGAGTGTGAGAGTGTGAGGGAGTGAGTGTGTGAGGGTGAGGGACCGAGGAGGAGAAGCTCTCCATCTTCTCCTCTCTTCTTCTCTTCTCTTCTCTTCTCTTCTCTTGCTCGCGGACATGGAGCTTGGTGTGGGAGCTTTCACTCAACTGCCAAGACCCACGGACCGCTTATTGATTCAAGCGTTCCAAGCCGAGCACTAATGGCTACCTCTCACATAGCCGACGCGCCATCCATACCTACGGGTGTAGTGAGCTTACCTCCGTGCCGTTCGAGTTACCTCCTCTCCCGCACACTCCAGTAGCTCCACGATCTAAATGCAAGCTTCAAGCAAGCTCCATCCTCAAGCTCCACGCTCCAAGCTCCATTGCCGCGAGCAAGACAAGAGAAGAGAAGAGAAGAGAAGAAGAGAGGAGACGATGGAGAGCTTCTCCTCCTCGGTCCCTCACCCTCACACACTCACTCCCTCACACTCTCACACTCCCTCTCTCAAGCACAAGCTCAAGCAAGCAAGAACAAGAAGAAGAAGAAGAAGAGGAGAGCTACTTTTGGCCACACACAAGAATGAGCTTCTCATTCACTTTTCAACTTTATATACAAAACCCTAAATCCCTTTTGGGTGGTCATCCCCTTTTTCCCTTTTTACATGGCCGGCCATAGCCCAGGCCCTTTTTCCCATTGTCCTTCTATCTTCCTAGCTTCCTGCTGTCCACCGCCCGTCTTCGTTTACAAATTGCACGCGGGTGAGAGCCCGGCGCTCTTTTACAAGATTTCAGGGTGCGCCTTTTATTTTAAAATGCGACTTTCCCCTTTTGCCTTTGCCTTGGACTTTTAAGGTTGCCCTTGCGCTTTTGGCCTTTTCTCCTTTTCTTTCTTCAGTCGGGCTACCTTTTTTCCGCCTTTGCCCTGCGTCTTTTCCACTTCCTTTTGCTTTCTTCGTGTTGGAGTTAACATTACCCCCCTCCTAGACGAGTGCCAGTCCCATGGCACTCACCGTCGTAGGTAGCAGGCTGTAGTATGCACCGAAGACGTGTGTGACAAGGACGCTTGTGGTTTTCGTGGAGGAGTGTTGGTGGTGATGTGGCAGAAGGTCCTGGGGGCCTGTTGGTGACCAAAGTGGCTGGTGGAAGGTTGTTGGAGTTGGTGGTAGGGCTATGTTGTGTTGGGGATTGCATTGATTGGCCAGCACGTGTTGGTTTGTTGGGGATTCTACACATGACGATTCTTTGAGGGCTTGTCGGATGGTAAGGGACAAGCATTCAAAGTTGAGTGTTGAGGAAGAGCGAACAACACCTTATACCTGCAATTGGAAAACCTCACATATGGTCTCTCCTTAAGGGGTAGTGCTAGGCTTCTCATCATGCACAAGACATATTTTGATTAGTTTGGGAGACAGGTCGCGAACTTTAAGCAAGCCCAGAGTATTGTCCTGCACTTGAGGACCCAAACTGTGGATACTTCGGTGCAGATATTATGTGAGTGCTCGTGCATACTTAGATATTACATAGTTAGAAGACCATGGGCTAGTTTCTCATAACAATGCGTGGATGAAGCAAAGTTGTTCATGTGGAGAAGGAGTACACGTGAAGGTATATGAGACATCCTTTGCATTGTGACTGCACGATGTAGCATAATTGAATACAAGGACACCGCACTTTTAGTAGCTGGAAACTATTGGACTTGCTTGATGAGTATGGTGTACTTTTCATGGCCAATCGTACGGTGCTTATCACCACTGGATTGTAATGGTACTAAGGCAGAGTGCAAAAGAAAATTGTGCAAGTGGGTCAGGGTGACAGGTCTAACCCTAGGCGAGACAAGCTCCCCAGGTATGTCCTGCCCTTGATGTGCCCTAAACAATTGTGGGTGATTGTAAGGGGCTAGGGGACTAGGGACGAAGCTGGTCGACCAAGGTCACCAGACGTACCTAATTTGAAAACCCCTAGGTGCTGTGCTGTGATCGTGGGTGCTTCTTATCTTTCCATTCATTTCTTTTTCTTTTCTTTTCTTCTTTTCTTTTCTTTCTTTCTTTCTTTCTTTCTTACTCTCTTTTTTTTTTTTTTTTTTGCATGAGTACAACCATTACAATATGTTGAGGCTATCAGCCTTTCAATGGGTTGGAAAATGTCAAGCTTCGAAGGCTCAGAAAATGGATAGTACAATGATGATTGTGCCCTAGCCTCGTTGTTAGAGAAGCAGTTGGCGAAAGGGGGAGATACACTGGAGATATTGCAACCCTCCTTGCGGCACATGCGATGTGGGTACAATTGAGGTAACGACTGTCGCAAGCCAACTATAGAGCTTGACCCAGAAAGGGGGCGTGGCCCAGGAATGTGTTTTGTGAAATGCAATGTGGGCGGTTGGCAAGGTGATTCGTGATTTCGGCAGGGTGGCTTTGCTGCGGCCCCTTGGGGGGTCGATGGTCTTGCGGTGATCGAGCATTGAACACTTTCGCCCAAAGATCTGTCCCATCCTGTATCCACTTGTCGCTTCATGAGAGTACAAGCATGGCATATGCCGCAACTAGAATAAGCCAGTGTAATGCAAGGACACATCACTGATCTAAATTCTATGGTGTTGACTTAGACATTTATCACCTGCACTTGATTAGCTTTTTCTTTTGCTAAAGGCGTAAAATATAGTAAACGCAGATATAAAAAGTTCATACAAGTCGGGAATATGTCAACACTTAACAAGTCGGGAACACTTAACCATTTAAAAACAAAAAGTTGATAAGCCCTTTATGCATCATGGGCTACTCGATTTGTACGAGGCGGGGCGAGTCTGGGTGGCCGGGTGATTGGGGCTCTGCTGGTGTGGGGCTCTCGTGGGGGTGAGCAGGGAACATGTCGGCCGGGACATGAATGGTGTAATCCCGACCCGCTACCGTCTCCAGAATGTCTTTAAATAATTCATTAAATTCTTCTCTTTCAAAAAAACTGAGCTGCCCTTTCTGCCTTTGAGCATCTGGGGCCCGAGCAGGAGCTGGGAGTGCGTATCACTAGTGCTGCCACCTGTTGCACGTTTCGAGTCTCGACTTTCTTGACTCGAGGATTCTTCGGCCTTCGCCTTGGGCAATGTCGCTTAGGGCCTCGCTTCTTGGCATACCTCTTGATGGTGGGCACATAGCGCTCCGATGGAGGGGCGCATGCCACATGCTCCCGCCTTCTGCGAAGAGCGTCTTTGCATGCTAGATCTCCATGATCCTCCATGCATTCCGCCGCAAAAGGAAACCTGCAAGACGCAATCCAAGGGTTTAGATCTTGATACAGGATACAACTATTTGCATGGAAGGGATTTTAGTGTGGTTTATGAAGCGCATATGACAAGAAGGGAAGGGGTGAGGCATGCGGTGTTTGTTGTAGAGGAATGGCCCCCGTGCTGATGTTCGCGTTGCCCCCAGTCATTAGCGGATATTAGTTTATGCTAAGTCGCGTGGACTGGTTGTCATGGAGTGGGATAGGGCACATCCTCAGAAGGGTAGACCAAAACGGGAAGAAGGTGTATAGAAAGGGACTGCACCCTGTCTACAACATCAGTGTTGTTGGTCAAGGCCTCCTATGGCGGTAATGTGGGTTGCATGCCCTTCACTTGGGGGTGGGAATGGTCACACAGCTTTTAAATGTGTGATGAGAAAAGGCTTGAGGAGCTTAGCCTGTCAGACCCAACTCTTCTGCCTGCGCTTGACCATCATTGCTTGCGTGTGTTGATATTGTTTATACAAGGTGACACAAGAATCAGTGTTTATTTATATACATATTCATGAATCCATGTCACTTCACGAGGATAAGAACCAAGTGTAGAACTCGGGGTTGTACTGGAGCGTGGCACATGCATCTAGTATTCATGGCAGCTGACTTAATACCGATAGATATTTTGCCACGTCGAGTAGCATGGAACCTTGACCGAGTCTACTGGCAATATGTAACTCCTCCTCAGTGAGAACCTTATCAATCAAAGGGCCCTGTAGCCTAGTCCCAGCTAAGCCCGTACCCCGAATGTCAGTGAGCACTCGAAGGGAAGTTGGTGCCACATAGGTTGGGTCTCTTTGAGACCACCATTTGGCCAATCGCTCTTCTGAGACCGTCATGATCTGAGCCCCTAGTTCGGCCATTACAATGCGGCTTTCGTACCAACGCTGCTCAAATTGACTCTGGCCTGCTGACATTCGCTTTAGTAGCTCTATGTCTACGAGATTCGGTCGGCAGAGCATTTCATTGAATGTGACGGTTAAGCGCAGTTCGTCAGCCTCCTCGTCAGGGATGAGTCACATATGTTCATGCAGGAGCCTGTCGTAGTGCCCATTAAGATGTTCTTGTTCTTCCCACGATAGAGGAAAGGTCAAGTAATCTCCAAGCTACTCCTTGGGGATCGTGCCCATGTCCGCAAGGACGTAGACACGCGCGACCACTTTGAGCTTAGCCTCTAACTCAGTTAAGCATTCTGCGACACTTCTATGTTCAACGAGGGCTGTTGCCATCTCATGCAAAGTTCTAAGAGTTTCCTTAGGCTTTAGCATGGCTGGGGGCTCAGGCCTAGATGAGCAAGATTGGTCAACGCTAGGTTTTCTTATGCTCTTGGGGTTCTCACGTTTCTCCTGAGGTTTTGCTGTTATTTCGTCATGGTTCTTTTCGGATGTGACTATTTGTCACCCTGTTGTGACAGCATTGTATCCACTCTTGATTGATCAATGTGAGTTCTATTGTCAGTGGATAGAGTGTTGCAAGCAACTATTGATGGGAGAGGCATCAGTGGGTTCATTGGTGGATGGACTCGATGCTTTATTCATCAGCTCTCCAGCGCCCTTCGTCTCAATGTTCTTTGGGTCCACAACCACCTGCATTTGTTGTTGTTTTCTCTGCTTTCTCCTCTTTTTCTTGGTCAATGAAGGTGCCTCTCTCAACGACTCAAGACCCTGGGCTATATCGACCGTTGATGTGCTTGGTTCGGGCCTCAGCATTTCCCTTCTCTAGTGTGTCCTTATGGGACATAGCCGTGGTTTGCTGAATAGCCTTGCCCGGTTGTGAGGGCACAACTACCGCTCTTTTCGGAGAGTCTAGCTTTTCAACCAACTCCCCTGCGTTTAACTCCCCCATCCTAGGCTTTAGGCACTTTGAAAGTGCTGGAGCTGTCGAGGGTTTTGGTTGCGACACCTCCTCCACAAGCAAACTACTAAGGACATGTTCCACAAGGGGCATCGTCACAGCCAAGGGCTGTGACGGCTGTGATCCCTGATTGGAAGTAGTAGCAGCTAGATTAGTGGGCTGGCTACCTTTGGTGGATTGCGGTGTCAAGTCCCTAGGGCAAACGGAAGTGGCCGTGTTTTTTGTTGCCCTTTGAGCACTCATCTAGGTAGATCGAGCATGGGTTGATCTAATCACATTAGGTTGCTCATGCGTATCCTTGGGTCGAGAGCTACAGATGGAGCCCTGTCCCACCTCTTGGACATTTTGAAGCTTAGCTGAAGATAGAGATTGGAATTGAGCAGTTTCCTTTGACAACTGCTGTTGTGCTTCCTGTGTCCGTTTGGAAAAAGGGGATGTAGGAGGTCTAGGACTCTTAGGTGGACTTGGCACTCACTGAATGATTTGCTCAAGGCTATTAGACGATTGTGCCATTTGCTTTGTTGAGCGATCAGCCTTGCCTTGCACAATGTTGTGCCTATGTTGCTTGTTCTCCCCTTGGGAAATCAAAGGCTCCTTGGGCACTAACGATTTTTGTGCCTGCTCAATGGCTACGCATGACATCTGTCTATTTAGCATGCTAGGCTGGGGCTCTTTCCTTCGAGCAATCATGTCTGGTTTCTTGCCTTGAGACCTAGAGTTTCTCTTAGATTTCCTCCTGTGCCATGCTCTTGCGTAGTACCCTTGAGCACGTAGCAACGCTTTGGATATCCATCGCGGCGTTGTGCTGACTCTCCATCGATGCCTTCATCTATAAGGCTTGGGCTTCTTTTGGGGTCTTCTATGATATCTGTAGGTCCAAAGCCCGTCCTTTGCATTGTCTCTTGACCTTCTTGTTTTAGGCCTGGCCTCACTCACTGGTTCTCGTTGTTCGACCTGTGCTTGTATTAACTCTTCCAACAAGTCCTTGCTCTCGTTAGTAGGCTTGATTGTTACGTTAGCAGCTTCCTTGCCTTTCTCTTGAGGTTTGATGAGGTCACCCTTGCTAAAGGTTGTGACTATCCTCACACCTGGTAGTGTCAGGTGTATCCTCTATGCTACATAATCGGCCTCACACTTGGTCGCCCTTTTAAAGTGTCTTCCTAGGAGGGTTTCCTTCCCGCAGCTAGCACTATTTAGAGGGACATGAAATAGGATAGGCAAGCTTTCTGTTTCAATTGTCGCAAGGATTTTGCACTTCCCTATGAGTGCTTGTGGATGTCCCCCATAAGGGCTAAGGGTTGCACTAGTCAGTGTGAGCTCTAGTTGTCCCAGTAGGGTCCATGATTCATAGGTCGAGATATTGAAATCTGCTCCTTCATCAATTAGAGCATCGATAATGTGCTCTCTTTTCGCAGTGAGTTTGACCCTAAGATAAGCAGGTGATACTATGTCTTCATCTTCCGGGTCTTGGCTTGTAAATTTAAGCCTTCTGACAGATGCCCTTGAGTTCTCGTCTGCACGACCAGATGTGGATTCTCTACTGCTGTCTTGGATCGTCAGTGCAATGCTATTCAAGGTACATCTCTCGTCAAGAGTGTCATGTCTAGTCATATTCGCATTTGTAGCTTGCCGAAGTTGCATTTTGCTCTGACTAGGCACGGTCTGAACACAATGTCTTTGTGTTCTCATGGAGTGGCCTTTTTGCCCTTGATGGCTAGTTTGGCCCATTGATGTTCTAGGGTCTCTGTTTCTCTCTGTTCGGGTATGGGCTTTTGGTTGCTCTTTTGCGAGTGAGGATACATGCTCGTGTAGAGTCATTACTCCACTAGGGTTCAATTTGGAGGACCTGTCACGGCGCGTGTTTTCTCTCCAACCTACTTGGGGGAGGTGCGGAGGGGGCAGAGCCCCCTCTGCGAGGGTCCGGGGGGGGCAGTCCCCCCTGGCCCGCAGGGCTGTTACGGTAAAAACCATGCACAATTTGGAGGACCGTTTATAGCCAAATTTTGAACTAAGTGCTCTAAATTTTAGCCCAGTGATGGATCTGTGATGTGCCTTTAGCTCTACGTAGCCTTTGGGGTCAATCTCGGGGTTTAGATGTGTCAAAATTTGTGTTGTAGATACCTGTCCGATTTTGACAGTTTTTGGTCCAATCCTAAGAGGTCCGATTTTCAGGAGTCCGATTATCAGAATCGGACGTCCGATTTTGGGTTGGTCCGATCGGCCTAGTGATCTGATTTTGGTCACGTCCAATTCTGGGACTCGGATCAAAAGTGATTTGATTTTCAAAGTGGTCCGATTCTGGGAATCGGATCGGATAGGGTGGTCCGATTCTGGCAGGTCCGATTCTGAGTGGTCCGATTATGGATAGGTCCGAGTGTCCGAGTATCCGAGTCGGACAAGTTGGTCCGAGCATCCGATTCCCAAAATCGGATAGGTTGGTCCGAGTGGTCCTAGTCCGAGTCGGACAGGTTGGTCCAAGTCTGAGTGGTCCGAGTGCCACGTGGCATGTCCGATCGGGCTAGTCCGATTCTGGGAATCGGACCAGACTGGTCCGAGTCGGGCGGTCCGATTCTGAAAATCGGACGGTCCGACTCCAAAACTCGGGTGGTCCGATTCTGGGAATCGGACCACTGCAAGTTGGTCCGACTGCGTCGGATGGCGGGCGCAATTCCCGCGCGTTTGGCCCCTCCTTACTATCTACTGCACACAATCACCACAGACTTTCTAGATCTGACTAGAGCACTTGTTGGAAAACACCAGACTCACCTGGAGCAGCACGAATCGCCGGCACCTAGAAATCGGGGTAGCGCTTCCTCGTCCTGTGAACCAGAAGTTCTCTCTCTCTTTCTCTCACAGAAGGAAAACCAAGGAACTGAGGTCTGTCCTGGCCTCCCATGCCTCTTAAGGTCCTTTCCCAGCACTGGAGAACCTTACAGCTAGTTCCTTGTCCCTGTCTCACCCAGAAACTTGAATCTGGTTCCCTATTTCCCTGTTTTAGCCTGTTATACAGCAACAGAGAACCCTACTGTTTGCTTGTTTTTTCTTTGTTTTTTCCTATCCTAAATGCATCCAAATCACAACTAAATACCTGCACTACTCCATTTCACAACATAAATCTCAAGAAAGCAAAACACCTACTTGCCAAGGAGATCGAATACCGTCTTCAACCCCCTCGCTTCCTACCTATCTACCTCAAGCCCGATTCGTGGAAAACCCTACTCCAGTGCTCGATTCGAAGCGCGCAAGCGCTCAAGGCTTGAATCCGTTGGTCCCGACAACGGAACCAAAATGTGGGAGCTTTCACTCAACCGCCAAGACCCACGAACCGCTTATTGATTCAAGCGTTCCAAGCCGAGCACTAATGGCTACCTCTCACATAGCCGACGCGCCATCCATACCTACGGGTGTAGTGAGCTTACCTCCGTGCCGTTCGAGTTACCTCCTCTCCGGCACACTCCGGTAGCTCCACGATCCAAGTGCAAGCTTCAAGCAAGCTCCATCCTCAAGCTCCACGCTCCAAGCTCCATTGCCGCGAGCAAGACAAGAGAAGAGAAGAGAAGAGAAGAAGAGAGGAGACGATGGAAAGCTTCTCCTCCTCGGTCCCTCACCCTCACACACTCACTCCCTCACACTCTCACACTCCCTCTCTCAAGCACAAGCTCAAGCAAGCAAGAACAAGAAGAAGAAGAAGAAGAGGAGAGCTACTTTTGGCCACACACAAGAATGAGCTTCTCATTCACTTTTCAACTTTATATACAAAACCCTAAATCCCTTTTGGGTGATCATCCCCTTTTTCCCTTTTTACATGGCCGGCCATAGCCTAGGCCCTTTTTCCCATTGTCCTTCTATCTTCCTAGCTTCCTGCTGTCCACCGCCCGTCTTCGTTTACAAATTGCACGGGTGAGAGCCCGGCGCTCTTTTACAAGATTTCAGGGTGCGCCTTTTATTTTAAAATGCGCCTTTCCCCTTTTGCCTTTGCCTTGGACTTTTAAGGTTGCCCTTGCGCTTTTGGCCTTTTCTCCTTTTCTTTCTTCAGTCGGGCTACCTTTTTTCTGCCTTTGCCCTGCGTCTTTTCCACTTCCTTTTGCTTTCTTCGTGTTGGGGTCAACACTTGGAGTGTGGAGCTTGAGGATGGAGCTTGCTTGAAGCTTGCACTTGGATGGTGGAGCTACCGGAGTGCGCAGGAGAGGAGGTAACTCGAACGGCATCAATGTAAGCTCACTACACCCATAGATATGGATGGCGCGTCGGCTATGTGAGAGGTGCCATTAGTGCTCGGCTTGGAATGCTTGAAACAATAAGCAGTCCGTGGGTCTTGGCGGTTGAGTGAAAGCACCCACATTTTGGTTCCGTTTGCTGAGACCAACGGATTCAAGCCTTGAGCGCTTGCACGCTTCGAATCGAGCATTGGAGTAGGGTTTTCCCCGAACCGGTGCTTGAGGTAGATAGGTAGGAAGCGAGGGGGTTGAAGAGGGTATTCGATCTCCTTGGCAAGTAGGTTTTTTGCTTTCTTGAGATTTATGTTGTGGAATGGAGTAGTGTAGGTATTTAGTTTGTGATTTGAATGCATTTAGGATAGGAAAGAACAAAGAAAAAAAAAGCAAACAGTAGGGTTCTCTGTTGCTGTATAACAGGCCAAAACAGGGAAACAGGGGACCAGATTCAAGTTTCTGGATGAGACAGGGACAGGGAACTAGCTATAAGGTTCTGCAGTGCTGGGAAAGGACCTTAAGAGGCCTGGGAGGCTAGGACAGACCTCAGTTCCTTGGTTTGCCTTGTGTAAGAGAAAGAGAGAGAGAACTTCTGGTTCACAGGACGAGGAAGCGCTACCCCGATTTCTAGGCGCCGGCGATTCGTGCTGCTCCAGGTGAGTCTGGTATTTTCCAACAAGTGCTCTAGTCAGATCTAGAAAGTCTGTGGTGATTGTGTGCAGTAGACAATAAGGAGGGGCCAAACGCGCGGGAATCGCGCTAGCCGCCGACGTAGTCGGACCAACTCGCAGTGGTCCGATTCCCAGAATCGGACCACCCGAGTTCTGGAGTCGGACCGTCCGATTTTCAGAATCGAACCGCCTGACTGAGATTGAGTCGGACTAGTCTGGTCCAATTCCTAGAATCAGACTAGCCCGATCGGACGTGCCACGTGGCACTCGGACCACTCGGACCGGTCCATAATCGGACACTCGGACCATCTTGTCCGATCGGACCACTCGGACCAGCCTATCCGATTTTGGAACTCGGACCAATCCGTCCGATTTTGAAAATCGGATGCGAAAATCGGACGCTCGGACCACCGTCCAATCGGACCACTCGGACCAACCTGTCCGACTTGGACACTTGGACCAATCCATAATCGGACCTGCCAGAATCGGACCACCATGTCCAATCCGATTCCCAAAATCGGACCACTTTGAAAATCAAATCACTTTTGATCCGACTCCCATAATTGGACGTGACCAAAATCGGACCACTAGGCCAATCGGACCAACCCAAAATCGGACGTCTGATTCTGATAATCAGACTCCTGAAAATCGAACATCTTAGAATCGGACCAAAAACTATCAAAATCGGACAGGTATCTAGAACACAAATTTTGACACATCTAAACCCCGAGATTGACCCCAAAGGCTACTTAGAGCTAAAGGCACATCACAGATCCATCACTGGGCTAAAATTTAGAGCACTTAGGAGTTCAAAATTTGGCTATAAATGGTCCTCTAAATTGTGCATGGTTTTACCGTAACGGCCCTGCGGGCCGGGGGGGACTGCCCCTCCCGGACCCCCGCAGAGGGGGCTCTGCCCCCTCCACACCTCCCCCAAGTAGGTTGGAGAGAAAACGCGCGCCGTGATAGGTCCTCCAAATTGAACCCTAGTGTAGTAATGGCTCTACACGAGCACGTGTCCTCACTTGCAAAAGAGCAACGAAAAGCCCATACCCAAACAGAGAGAAACAGAGACCCTAGAATATCAATGGTCCAAACTAGCCATCAAGGGCAAAAAGGCCACGCCATGAGAACACAAAGACATTGTGTTCAGACCGTGTCTAGTCAGAGCAGAATGCAACTTCAGCAAGCTACAAATGCGAATATGACTAGACATGACACTCTTGACGAGAGATGTACCTTGAATAGCATTGCACTGACAATCCAAGACAGCAGTAGAGAATCCACATCTAGTCGTGCAGTCAAGAACTCAAGGGCATCTGTCAGAAGGCTTAAATTTACAAGCCAAGACCCGGAAGATGAAGACATAGTATCACCTGCTTATCTTAGGGTCAAACTCACCACGAAAAGAGAGCATATTATCGATGCTCTAATTGATGAAGGAGCAGATTTTAATATCTTGACCTATGAATCATGGACCCTACTAGGACAACCAGAGCTCACACCGACTAGTGCAACCCTTAGCCCTTATGGGGGACATCCACAAGCACTCATAGGGAAGTGCAAAATCCTTGCGACAATTGAAACAGAAAGCTTGCCCATCCTATTTCATGTTCCTCCAAATAGTGCTAGCTGCGGGAAAGAAACCCTCCTAGGAAAACCCTTTAAAAGGGCGACCAAGTGTGAGGCCGACTATGTAGCACAGAGGATACACCTGACACTACCAGGTGTGAGGATAGTCACAACCTTTAGCAAGGGTGACCTCATCAAACCTCAAGGGAAAGGCAAGGAAGCTGCTGACGTAATGGTCGAGCCTACTAATGAGAGCAAGGACTTGTTGGAAGAGTTAATACAAGCACAGGTCGAACAACGAGAACCAGTGAGTGAGGCCATGCCTGAAACAAGAAGGTCAAGAGACAATGCCAAGGACGGGCTTTGAACTTACAAATATCGTAGAAGACCCCAAAAGAAGCCCAAGCCTTATAGACAAAGGCATCGATGGAGAGTCAGCACAACGCCGCGATGGATATCCAAAGTGTTGCTACGTGCTCAAGGATACTACATAGGTAACCAATGGATTTGGGTACCAAAATCCCCTGCTAAACCGCCTCTATCAACTGAAGGCCAAAGTGCCTCAAAAGCATGGCACAGGAGGAAATCTAAGAGAAACTCTATGTCTCAAGGCAAAAAACCAAACATGACTGTTCGAAGGAAAGAGCCCCAGCCTAGCATGCTAAGTAGACAGATGTCATACGTAGCCATTGAGCAGGCACAAAAATCGTTAGCGCCCAAGGAGCCTTTGATTCCCTAAGGGGAGAACAAGCATCATAGGCACAACATTGCTCAAGGCAAGGCTGATCGCTCAACAAAGCAAATGGCACAATCGTCTAGTAACCTTGAGCAAATCATTCAGCGAGTGCCAAGTCCACCTAAGAGTCCTAGATCTCCTACGCCCTCTTCTCCCAAACAGACACAGGAAGCACTACAGCAGTTGTCAAGGGCGACTGCTCAATTCCAATCTCTATCTCCATCTAAGCTTCCAACCGTCAAAGAGGTGGGACATGATGCCATCTGTAGCTCTCGACCCAAGGATATGCCTGAGCCACCTAATGCGACTAGATCATCTACACAAATGAGTGCTCAAAGGCCAACGAAAGACACAACCACTTCTGATCGCCCTAGGGACTTGACACCGCAATCCACCAAGGGTAGCCAGCCCACTGAACTAGTTGCTACTACTTCCAATCAGGGATCACAGCAGTCACAGCCCTTGGCCATGACAATGCCCCTTGTGGAATGTGTCCTTAGTAGTTTACCTGTGGAGGAGGTGTCACAACCAAATCCCTCAACAACTTCAGCACTTTCAAAGTGCCTAAAGTCTAGGACGGGGAGTTAAACCTAGGGGAGTTTGTTGAAAAGCTAGACTCTCCGAAAAGAGCGGCAGTTGTGCCCTCACAACCAGGCAAGGCTATTCAGCAAACCACGGCTATGTCCCATAAGGACACACTAGAGAAGGGAAATGCTGAGGCCCGACCAAGCACATCAATGGTTGATATAGCCCAAGGTCCTGAGTCGTTGAGAGAGGCACCCTCATTGACCAAGAAAAAGAGGAGAAAGTAGAGAAAACAGCAACAGTTGCAGGTGGTTGTGGACCCCAAGAACATTGAGACGAAGGGCACTGGAGAGCTTATGAATAAAGCATCGAGTCCATCTACCAATGAACCCACTGATACCTCTCCTAATAGCGGTGAAACCTTAGACACATCTATGTACTCTGACAAACCAAAGCAACAGTTGCCATCAACAGTTGCTTGCAACACTCTATCCACTGACAATAGAACTCACATTGATCAATCAAGAGTGGATACAACGCTGTCACAACGAGGTGACAAATCTATACCAGTCACATCCGAGAAGAACCACGACGAACTAGCAGCAAAACCTCAGGAGAAACGTGAGAACCCCAAAAGCATAAGAAATCCTAGCGTTGACCAATCTTGCTCATCTAGGCGTGAGCCCCCAGCCATGCTAAAGCCTAAGGAAACTCTTAGAACTTTGCATGAGATAGCAACCGAGCAAGCCCTCGTTGAACATAGAAGTGTCGCAGAATGCTTAACTGAGTTGAAGGCTAAGCTCAAAGTGGTCGCACGTGTCTACATCCTTGCGGACATGGGCACAATCCCCAAGGAGCAGCTTGGAGATTACTTAACCTTTCCTCTATCGTGGGAAGAACAAGAACATCTTAACGGGTACTACGACAGGCTCCTCCATGAACATATGCGACTCATCCCTGACGAGGAGGCTGACGAACTGCTCTTAACCGTCACGTTCAATGAAGTGCTCTGCCGACCGAATCTCGCAGACCTAGAGCTACTAAAGCGACTGTCAGCAGGCAAAGTCAATTCTTGCAGCGTTGGTGCAAAGGCCGCGTTGTAATGGGCAAACTAGGGGCTCAGATCATGACGGTCTCAGAAGAGCAATTGGCCAAATGGCGGTTTCAAAGAGACCCAACCTATGTGGCACCAACTTCCCTTCGAGTGCTCACTGACATTCGAGGTACGGACTTGGCTAGGACTAGGCTACAGGGCCCTTTGATTGATAAGGTTCTCACTGAGGAGGAGTTACATATTGCCAGTAGACTCGGTCAAGGTTCCATGCTACTCGACGTGGCAAAATATCTATCAGTATTAAGTCAGCTATGCCACGAATACTAGATGTGTGTGCCACGCTCCAGTACAACCCCGAGTTCTACACTTGGTTCTTATCCTCGTGAAGTGACATGGATTCATGAATATGTATATAAATAAACACTGCTTTTTGTGTCACCGTGTATAAACAACGTCAACACACACAAGCAATGATAGTCAGGCGCAGGAAGAAGAGTGGGGTCAGATAAACTAAGCTCCTCAAGTCCTCCTCTCATCACGCATTTAAAAGTGTGTGACCAGCCCCACCTCCAGGTGAGAGTATGCAACCCACATTGCCGCCATAAGAAGCCTTGACCAAAAACTCTAATGGTGTAGGTGGGGTGTAGTCCTTTCCAATACACCTGCTTCCCTTGTTGGTCTATTCTTTCGAGGATGTGCCCTGTCCCACTCCACGACAACCAGTCCATGCGACTTAGCATAAACTAATATCCACTAATGACTGGAGTCCACGCGAACATTAGCATGGGGGCCATTCCTCTACAACAAACACCGCATGCCTCAACCCTCCCCTTCTTGTCATATGCACTTCATAAACCACACTAAAATCCCTTCCATACAAATAGTTGTATCCTGTACCAAGGTCTAAACCTTGGAGTGCGTCTTGCAGGTTTCCTTTTGCGGCGGAACGCATGGAGAACCATGGAGATCTAGCATGCAAAGACGCTCTTCGCAGAAGGCGGGAGCATGTGGCACGCGCCCCTCCATCGGAGCACTATGTGCCCACCATCAAGAGGTATGCCAAGAAGCGAGGCCCTAAGCGACACTGCCCAGGGCGAAGGCCGAAGAATTCTCGAGTCAAGATAGTCGAGACTCGAAACGCGCAGCAGGTGGCAGCACTAGTGGCACGAACTCCCAGCTCCCGCTCAGGCCCCAGATGCTCAAAGGCAGAAAGGGCAGCTCAGGAAAGAGAAGAATTTAATGAATTATTTAAAGACATTCTGGAGACAGTAGCGGGCCAGGATTACACCGGCCGACATATTCCCTGCTCACCCCCATGGGAGCCCCACACTAGCAGAGCCCCAATCACCCGGCCACCCAAACTCGCCCTGCCTCGTACAAATCGAGTAGCCCATGAAGCATAAAGGGCTTATCAAATGATCATTGGCCATAACTTTTTGTTTTTAAATGGTTAAGTGTTCCCGACTTGTTAAGTGTTGACATGTTCCCGACGTGTATGAACTTTTCATATCTGCGTTTAATATATTTTACGCCTTTAGCAAAAGAAAAAGCTAATCAAGCGCAGGTGATAAATGTCTAAGTCAACACCATAGAATTCAGATCAGTGATGTCTCCTTGCATTGCACTGGCTGATTATAGTGGTGGCATCTGCCATGCTTGTACTCTCATGAAGCGACAAGTGGATACAGGATGGGACAGATCTTTCGGCGAAAGTGTTCAATGCTCGATCACCGCAAGACCATCGACCCCCCAAGGAGCCGCGGCAAAGCCACCCTGCCGAAATCACGAATCACCCTTGCCAACCGCCCACATTGCATGGCCCAAAACACATTCCTGGGCCACACCCCCTTTCTGGGTCAAGCTCTATAGTTGGCTCACGGCAGTTGTTACCTCAATTGTACCCACATCACATGTACTGCAAGGAGGGTTGCAATATCTCAAGTGTATCTCCCCCTTTCGCTTCCCTTGTTGCAATTTCCCATTCATGACGTCATTTTGCTTTTTATAGCAGTCTTTAGCCATATGACCCATTTTACCACAGTAGTAGCATTCAACATTGTTGTTTGCATTTTGGCCTCTTTGCCATCCACCACGACCTCTTTGGCTCCCCCTGCCTCTAGAGTTACCACGTCCTCCTCCATAGGACTGGTTTTCTTGAGTTTGCTACATATTCTGATTTCTACCACGGCCTCCAAATCGGCCTCCTCTACCTCTGCCTCTACCTCTTCCAGCATTTGAGTAGAAGACAGCTTCTTTTGCTGTTCCTCCTAAACAAGATGCACCACCATTTCTCTGCTCCTCAGAAATTAGAAGAGCAATCAACTCCTAAAAATCAGCAAATCTTTCACGGACGGAAATGGATGTTCGAAACTGTGCATAATCCTTTCCTAGACCATTCAAGGTCACTGAGACTAAATCATCATCTTCCACTGGCGACCCGATAGAAGCAAGTGCATTTGCAATCTTCTTCACCTTCATGTGGTAGTCATCGATGCTCATATTTTCTCTTTGCACATTATGCAACTCTTGCTTGAGTTGCATTTTCCTGGCTTGCGTGTTTGTGCTATACATTTTTGACAAAGTATCCCATGCCTCCTTTGGCATACTTGCATCCTGAATATGCACAATCATAGAGTCTGAAATACTGATAGACAGCTAATACATAACTTTCCTGGCTCTCTCATGCCATGCTTTAAATGCCTGCATTTGCTGTTGATTGGGAATATCAGGAAGAACTGGTTCTTCTTTATTTCCTGCAACAAATTCCCAATATCCTTTTCCCATAAGGAAATTCGTCATTCTAAACTTCCATGCTTGGAAGTTGTTCTTGTCAAGCTTTTCAGTTACAATCTGTGAAAGAGAATCAGACGCCATTACAGAACACTGCAAAAAATTCTGTCACTACAAAAAACACAGCTTCACCCTCACAAGGGCAAATCTGCAAAACTGGCAAAAGTGGTATTTGACCACACAGTCACTTCCTAGTGACGATTTTGCATCAACAGGCAACAAGGATGATTATGTCCTCTCAATGTCTCTGCGGACAGGCATACGATGCAATTTCTACAGTAACTTTTCACCGACATGTAGAACAGTGGCTGCACAGCATAAAACTTGGCCTTTTCCTCAGTGCGTGCAGAAAACTTCCGCCTCCAAAACAGGCCCCGAAATGGCCTCAAATCAAAAAAACAGGGTCGCTGAGGGCTAAAGCCCATACCCGCAGCATATACTGCCCACTTGCTTCACCGTGAAGGGCATCTCAACCTGAGACAATGCACTCTTGCAATTTTCAGCTGTGCTACCTGCAGAGATCTGCTCCCAAAACAGAAAATGAAAGCAACACTGCTCCTCTTACCAGAACACCATGAGCTTGGCTTGCTTTCTTGAGCTCCTTACCACGAACAAGGCTCTGATACCATGTCAAGATTGTGGGAGAGAAGGAAGGAGTCTCACTTGTAGCTTTCTTGCTTGCATAATGGGGGAATACACACAAAGGTGGAGGCTGAAAATAGTTTTCCTCTTCTTAGTTGTGTAAGCCAAAAAGAACTCTAATACAAAGAAATAGAAGAACCCTATATATGGGTCTCAAACCAAACTCAACTAACTAAGGTGGCATACTAACTGAGCCACGAACTAGAGTAGATAAGGATAGCTGTCATGTAGCTATTATTCATGGGCGGTGTACCAACCGCATCTGCAACCGATACGTCGGTGACATAAATGCACAACGGTCACCCTGGCATATCACGAGTGGAGCTCGATATCTCAACAGTGGACTATGTGGAATTAAACTTGAGGTTGCCAAAAAAAGCTCGCTTCTCGCACGCACTCCCATTGATGCTCATGTCATAAGCTTTGTAAACTCCTCATGTAACCTTGTACTACAGTCTTTGGACACTTTTTGAGGCCCTTGTTACAACCTCTGGATGTCCACCATGTCTTTGGTACTCAAACTTAGCCTTTTCTGCAACAGCCTCTAGAGTTTACCATGTTTGTGGTGTGGCCACACTTTGCAAGTGGTTGCTCACTAAAGCCTCTACACACTTTGTGCCTTTCTAGTTGTGATTGAGGAGGGGTGTTGAGATTTAGGCAATCACACCTAGTTGTATGCCTCTTTGTATGGAGTAGTGGGCAAGGAAAACACTAGCAGTCTAGGATGAGGTCCTGAATCCCATAAGCATAGTGGTGCAGAATGCTATCTATGGGGCCTCTATAAAGCATTGTACTTGACTATCACTTTCACAATCGTTGAGAATAGCAAATGACTCTTGGCCATAAAGGCTAGATGTATGCTCAGAAAGACTGAATGTGTGCCCAAAAGAGGCTTGCCCATAAGTGGCTTTGTATGGAAGATAGACAAACGATGTATGCTCTAGGAAAATATGTCTAAAATCCCATAAGCACAAAGAGAAAAAGTGGTAGTACCCAAAAGCTATATAAGCATGTACTTAACACTCATTTCAGTGTAATGGTACTATCAAGTTGAGTCACTCAAGATTGTGTTTATGAGTCCAAGTTAATCTATCTTGGAACCTAATTCACTTGAGTTACAATTCCTCATTCTGATAATGTATCATGTGTTTGACTAGCATCCACCATAGCTGATCTACCTCTAGATCCATGTTTTTTTCACAACAATGAGTAATGCAATATCATGATGCTTTTCTCTTTCAGTTAGTGTCATTTGTCATTGTCAGTCCAATACACAAGATTATCTTTATGAGTCCAAGCTTCCATCTTGGAACCTAATTCACTTGTGTAACAGTTGTCTACTCATTGTCTATGTCAACATGAATCTAGCCTTCATCTTCCATCCACCATAGCTCTTGCCATGCTCTAGATCTGCACTTTTCACATTTCCATCATACAGATTGGTGCTAGGGGTGTGTCACTAGGCTCACCAATTGCCTTAGCGGCTTGCTCATGCTTCTCACTATTTAAGAATGGTAAATCGATTCTGGCTAGCACATGCATCCAATCTCGCTCATCCTTAAGACAAGGGATGTACTTGGTGAGTGGCTCGTACAATTTCCTAATTTGCGCATCACCCTTCAACATGGTGGAGATGGCATCCAAGTTGACTGCTGTGGTCTTCCATGTATCCATCTCTACTTTTACTGTCTCTGTTCGATTGCCTAAGAAGATTAGTCCATTATCCCATCCTTTTATGACATGTGCTTGCATTACTGGGTCGGCCTAATAGGATGTCATAGTCCACTCCCTTCATGACTATAAAGTCAACAGAGGATTGGATTCCTACAATCTTCAATGGCCAATTCTTTAATACTCCAAATGGATGCACTTTCATTCCATTGGCAGTGACATTGAACCAAGCATTCTCAATAGGCAGGTTACCCCAGTCCTAGAGTACTGCCTGGCTCAACACACTAACTCCTACTCCTGTATCCACAATTCCCTTTCTCGTGGTGTCTCCTAGAGCTAGGACTAGTAATATTGCATACATTTCGGTGCCTTCCCAAAAAGCATTGACATGTAGGGACTTGGGTATCGAGTGTAGCATCAGACTGGGTATCTAAGTTACCACATCGTGATCATGTAGATCAGCTACCCCTTGCTCCATTAGTCCTTCAACCCACTGCTTTAGTTTTTGCCATAGTGTCGGATGCTACCTAAGTAGATCTCCTAGGCTCAGAGTCAGTGGGGTGGTCACTAGCATAGTGAGGAGGTCATTAGATGCTTGCCTCTCTCCTAACTCTGCATTTCTTGGCCAATGGACCTGACTGGTTTGCTAGTCCATAGCATGTAGGCTCTGTTTAAGCGGCATTACTTGTGGTACGGACGTGTCCCTAGACTTTGGTCATGGAGATGAGGCTGGTGTACTTACGCTGCTTGAGAGATCATTGATCTCATCTTCCAATATGGGCTTAGCATTCTTCAAGTGCTCCTGGGCTTCTTTCACCCACTCCCTAACCTTTTCGATGGCCTCTAGTTGGTGCTTTGGGTTGGCCGACCTTTGCACTCCCATTCTTCTTGGTCATCCTTGGAGCTAACGTTTTTACTTTTTTCTTCGGCAGGTAGCATCGTGGAGCTCTCAATTTTTACCGTGACCTTTGCGTCAGCTTTCTTTCTCCTTCGCCTATGGCTCTTCTTTCCAATTGAGGCTACATCTAAGTTGTTGGATCTAGGGGCAGTGATATGCTGGCCTGCTTTGTCTATGCACGGGTCATGACATGCGCAGCGGGATGGTGTGTCCTCTCTGTTAAAGTATCAACTTCAAACAGCCCCAATGGTACAGATGGCTCGTTTGCCACACTAGAGGGTGGCCTTCATCAAGGGCATTTGGCAAACAGGTGAGTGATTCCACACTCTGGGCATCTAAGATTGGCCTTTTCTTGATGATTAGCCTGCTCCCGCTCGGGGCAGCGTGAGAAGATGTGTCCTGGGTGATCGCAGTTCAATAAGAAATCAGTTCTTGGGTTTGCCCCCTAGGCCTCTACCTCTACCCCTTCCTAACACCATCACCAGTATCGGTCAGTAATCCGTAAGGATTGCATTGCCCTCTTCGTCATACGATACGTAGGGATGCACATAAGACTCTTCGTTCTTTGGCTCCTCCACATAGTGGAGTGGAGCGTTCGGTGGATGGGTTATGTAGGGTCTAGGTGGTCTAGGTATGCCTATGGGGTTTATTTCCATCCTAAGAATGGCTGGTTTGGCATCACTAGCTGCCAGGAGAGCCAATGGGGCTCCTCTCCCAAAAAAAATTTGTGGCCTATTCGCTAGGTAAGGTTGTCCATATAGTTGTGAGTATCGGAGTCTCCTCGGTAGCCTCTACAATGCAGGATATCGAGGCCGAACCTACCGCAATTGGCGCAAGGTCCAGACCTCAGGTCCTAACACTCGGCTAGCAAGTGGTTTTCGCCACAATACATGCATTGGGCGTGAGGATGTGTTGGTCATCTCATCATTTCTTGTAATTTGGCTAGCTCCGTCTTCATCTCCGCTAGCTCCTCCGTGCCCTTTCCTTTATCCTGAGTACTTGGGCCTAATTTTTCTCTTGATGTTGAAAATCTCTCAGAGTTTCTAGCATTAGTCTCCTCTCAGGCTAAGCTTTTCGAGCTTCTCTCTTTGAGCTGGTTGTCCACTCTAATTGCCTCGTCAAAGACCCTAGCTAGTGCATCTCGCTACAAGCTTGAATTGCCTGCCAAGGCCATGTAGAGTTCCTCACTTCGTATCCCATTGATGAAGACTTTCGAGACTGCTCTTTCGGTGGGCCGTTCACTAGGTGGGATTCTTTTGAAGAGACTCCACACATGGGTGACATAGTCTTTGATGTCCTCCTTGTCTTTTTGCTTAATGTTCATCAGTCACACGAGAAGGTTATTGGAGTACTCACGCTTAGAGAATCTCTTAATGAAGAGACTCTTAAGGTTGCTGAAGTCAATTCGCTCAGCAGCATCCAAACTCATGTACCAGGTCCTACCCTTATAGATCATCCCAAATGGGGAGTGCCTTTGAGATCTAGGATGGGAAATTTATCCTCACATGTAAGTGATGTGTAGCAGGAAAAAGATTTTACCACATCCCGCTAAAAAGATTATGGACTTTACTGTTTATGGTGATGGGGTTGAACCACATCTCTCATGGCATGAACCAATGGCTCCAACAAATTTCATAGAGCTAAAGAGAATTATTCACTATTTAGGCTATTGCATACAAGGAGAAGAAAATTAAAATCTTCACTTGTTGATACTTAAGCTGAAGCATAAGAGATTGAAGTGGACCTTTCAAGATCAATAATGCCTTGAGTTTCATAATCAGATTTTGCAAAGTTATCGCCAATATTTGCATGACCAAAGTAAGAATAAAAACAAAAGTACAAGGTATTATTCAAAGGACTTGCAAGAATTAATGGGGAAGCAAGATGTGTTAGATCATTATATGGTTGAGATCACTAAGTTTTCTCCACCAGAGGAGCCTTCCAGTGCATTAATTGTGTATCAAACATCTTGTAAATCACCATCTCACGATCCACCATTTGAAGTTAATGATGGGAAAAATATGGGAGTGGGTAATTGGTTATGTCATGTACTTTCACTACAGAGTGGGGGACCTTTGCCTATAAGGTAATGCCATTTGGTTTGTGTAACACACTAGCTACTTTTCAAAGAGCAATGATGGCAATCTTTTAGGATTTTCTTATTAAATGGATGGAAGTCTTCTTAGATGACTTTTGTGTGCATGGTGATTAGGATAATATGGTTGATCGTTTAGAAGAGGTGTTCCAACATTGTGAGAGTACATGTGTTTCTTTAAACCCTAAGAAGTGTGTTTTTAGAGTGCCACATGGCATATTATTAGGCCATGTAGTTTTAGGTGATGGTATGCATTGGATTTGGAAAAAGTACATAAAATCGCCAATTTACCTTTACCCCAAGCTTTGAAGCAATTATGAGGGTTTCTTGGTCATCTAAATTTTTATTGGCGCTTTATTAAGTCATTTGCAGTAGCAGCTTTGCCTCTAACATTCTTACTTAAAAAGAATCAACCTTATGATTGGGATTTAGCATGCCAAGCTACATTTGAGAACTTAAAAGCTAAGTTGTTTGAAGGTCCAATTTTGGTTTCACTTAATTGGACTAAAGAGTATCATATCCATGCTTATGCTTCTATGGATACAGTGGGAGTTATTCTGTGTCAAGCAGACAATAAGAACATAGGTCATCTGATTTATTGTGCTAGCCAAAATTTAAGTAATGTGGAGAAAAAATATACCACAACTAAGAAAGAGTGCTTATTGATGGTGTTTGCCATTACTAAGTTTCGACATTTTTTGTTGGGCAACAAGTTTATCTTCTATGTGGATCACAAAGCACTGAAGTATTTGTTAAATAAACCTGAACTTAGTGGTCAAGTTACAATATGGATGTTACTTTTTCAAGAGTTTGATTTTGAAGTAATTACACGTGCCAACTGATCACATGTTCTTGCAGACCATATGTCTCGATTATGATACAAAGAAGGGTGTAGATGATGACCTACCTAATGCTCAATTGCTTGAAATTTCTATCACAATATCATGGTATGTTGATATCACTAATTTTCTTAGCACATCTAAATATCCACCAACTGCAACAAAGCATGAAAGCCATCATATTTTATTGCAATCACGGTCCTATGTTTTGATGTTAGTCTATCTATATAAGTATTTTCCTCGTGAGGAAATTTATCAAAGGTGTGTTCGAGAAGATGAGGTACCACGGATCTTAATTGTGTTACATGATGAACCTTGTGATGGCCATTTTGTAAGAGATTTGATACTGAAAAAAGTGGTTTTTGATGGTTATTGGCGGCCTACATTATATAAGGATGCATATGAACATTGTAGGAAGTGTGATAAATGTCAACGTACTTGAAGACCCAACTAAATGCTTTATAATTCCATTAACCGATATTAGCCCTTATACCTTTTGAGAAGTGGGGTATTGATTTTGTCGGTCCAATTGAACCACCTATATGATATCGTTCTAATAGGTATATTTTGGTATGTACATATTATGTAACTAAATGGGTGGAAGCTAAAGCACTTAAGATTGATCAGAGCAAGGATGTCGGTTTATTTCCTTACGAGAATATTATTACTCACTTTTATTGTCCACTAGAATTGGTTACAATCATGGATCTCTTTTTTTGAATAATTTAATTTTGAAATTAATTAATCTTTTTAAAAATTAAACATCGGAAGCCTACCCCTTATTATCCTCTTGCCAAATGGTGCTGTCAAAGTTACTAATCATATTGTGATGAAAATAACCAAGACAGTTGTTGTTGAGAATAGGCATGATTGGGATGAGAGCTTGCTAGAGGCACTTTGAGGGTATCAAACCGCCTATAAGGTGACAACTACCAACACACCTTTTAATTTGGTTTATGGAACTGAGGTTGTATTTCCTATTGATTTGGAAGTTCCTACTTTGCGATGTTGCATTGTCTGATTAGCCTTGGAGAGCGGGAATCTCTTACTAATCACTTGTGTAAGTTAGTTAAGCTTGATGAAGGTCGTACGTTTGCTTTATAGCGTATCAAAGCTTGTTATAAACTATGAAAAGCCTGGCATGATAGACACTTGAAGACTTTCAAAATAATGATTTAGTTTTGTTGTATGATAGTCGTTACTATAAATTTCATGGGAAACTTTGTATTCGATGGTTAGGTCCATTTCAAGTTAATGAGGTTTATGATAATGGTTCTATGGAAATTCAAGATTTAGAGGTAGCACATGAATCTTTTTGAGTCAATGGTCTTCACTTGAAACCTTTTGTGAATTAATTGAGAAGTTTGAGTAGATGATGTGCATAAAATAGTTAGCATATTTTTTTTTGTTCATTTTGGTGTTTTATTTTGCTCTATTGGGCGGAAAACTTTTAATGGGATCCAAGTATGGAGATTCTCTGGATGGATGCTCTTATTCCTCACCCTGACGCTGATAGTCCTGGTCCTACTCATGCTAGGAGCCTATAGTATTCCACGATTTCAAATGCATGACAAGTTTTTATATGCTCCGCAGGGTGAGGCATGTTATGGTACATCTTTTGTGGTTATCTTTTGTTTACAATACCATCCTCAATTTAGTTGTTGGCCTTGTCAATGGCATCGTTATGTGCACGTTGAACTACTATGTTAGCAGTGTCACACTTATTTTGATGCTATGGTACCACTACCATGCAGCAAGCTATTGGATACACTTGCCAGTGCCATGACTATGATAGTGTATTTTCTCCTGAGCATGGCATTGCCCAGTATAGGGTGGATCAAGAACAACAGGAATTTGCTCACTATCAGGTTGTTGTTTATCGTTTGACTCCCTCTTATCTTGATCTCGAGTTGGATGATAGTTGTCATACTGGGATTACATTTGTGCTCACATGGACTTGATTGAGGGTAGTACCTTAGGAAATCTGCCTGGGGCACCCATGACACCTTATAGTTTGATAGTTGATGCTCCACTCTGTGACATGATGGAGAATTCTAGTAATGCACCTAACTATACTTCTTATATATCTGATGTGAGGATGCTAGGGATTCTTCAAGATCATGTTGTATATTGTGAATTGAGAGGGGGTTCCTAGCTCATCTGCATCTTTTCCAGTTTGAACTGGTTAATTAGAAACTCAATAGAGTATATCCCCTATGGATTTGTTTCATTTATTGCTTGGATTTGCTGAGTAACAAACCATCTCTCTGTGAGATTTTGATTGGTTTGTCTGTGATGAAGTTACTTTTGTTGAGCCTTGTGAGATTAGCCTGGATGTTAGTTGACTGGTCAATATAGCTCTCCTAATTAAGTTTCTCGAGGAGGATTATTGAGCTAAAAATTTTGTAGGCTCAATGCTGAATAGTAACCGCATAAGTATTACTTTTTTAAAAAACTCAAAAATATAATTAACCCAACAAACTCAAGACTTGAAAAAAAAAAAACAAAGCCACGAAAGAAAGAAGGAAAGAAAAAAAAAACTCTCAAAAGAAGATATCCATGGCCTTTAAGGTCCTAGTAGGCTGTAGGGATTTCCTTGATGGGTGCCATGCGTCCGATGCCTTGCATCTCTTTGGGGTGGGAACTTTTAAGCATGGTTGAAAACAAGTCTTTAAAAAAACAAACAAACAAACAAACCTCTAATAAAAGGAGATAGATGTGTAATAATAATTATATTATATATTGTAACTAGTTAGTAGCTAGACACATTGTCTCTTATTTTATGGAGGGTTAGCAGTTCTACCCTCCTAGAGACTCTATCTTGTGGAGCGTCCTACATTAGTTTTGCTGAGGTCTAATGTTGGTCTTGCAAGAGTAAGCAAAGTCTTTGTCATGGATATCTGGAAGGAGAATAGTGTAACATTTCTTTGCTTCGAGAGGTTTTTTGTTTCTTAGCATCTCTTATGGTTTTCTTTTAGTTGGCTTCTTGCTTGGAAATTGCAATGTCATGCACGTTAGTGGACCGAGTGGTTCAGAAACCAGTTTTATTGCCACATTAAGTTAGTTCTTAACTATAGAAGAAAGAAATTATTATTTGTTGGAATATATTGGTTTCCTTTGTGTTCCTTGCAGGATGGCTGCAGATGTAGCTGTGCTTGCAGGGATGCTCATGGCTTGGAGGGGGAGAGTAATTATTTTTTATTTTTCCAGCAAAGTGTATCTTGGTTTGCAAGGTGTCATGCAATAATAATTTATTACTACATTGAATATATAGGGTTGTTAAGATGGCAAATGCAAAGAGAACAGATAATATAACTCAGATAGTGGGCGACAAACTTGATAACAAAAATTATGCTATTTGGAAGTTTCAAATGGAGTATTTCTTGATTGGAAAGGGTGGTTGAGATTTAGTTATGGGTGTTGAAGCTGAACTCGAACTTCCAGATAGAAATCCTACAATTGTCATTATATTATTATTGGAATGGTCTAATAAGGCTAAGGCAGAAGTATACTTTGAGGAATAACAACCCCCCCAAATCCCACAAAGTGGGTAGGACACCCAAAAGAGTGCAAACCCTAATTCACAATTGTAGAAACCCTAAACACAAAAGGGGTATAAATCCTAACCCTAAAATAGGGCACTACTCTAGAGAGGTAATCTCGGTCTAAACCTAATTTGTGTCTATAATAGAGTGGAAGGTCTCTATTGTATTTATCCTTTTGGTGAATTCATGCTACAGGAGCTTTGACAATGCATCATTCAATCTTTCTATTATATCATCTTATGTCCATTGTTGAGAGTGACTAAGAGAGAGTATGTGAGAGATATATAGTGAAGGTAAATCTCTTCATCATTGTTGAAGCTATTGCCATCATTCTTGATTATTGGAGCAGTTCTCTGTTTGTTAGTTCATAGGAGCTCACCAAAGCTAGTGAGGGAGAAATGATAACTGCTTATTTTGAGCTATTTTTACACTATTTTTCATGCAAAAACTGAAGGGCTTGGGCTCTATATTACACACTATTTTTCATAAAAATAAGAGTGTAAAAACATGTTTGGGCTGTGCTGAGGTGAAATTAGAAGTAGAGAGTCGAGATATTTTAGATGGAGAATTTAGAGAGTGAAAAAATAATTAGTGATAGAAGGCGGATGCATGGAAGGATTTTTAGTAAAAAAGCCATAGATGTATTGGAGACGGGAAGAAATGTGGGCATATTTTAGCATGCATACATGGAGTTTGGGTCAAGAAGTAGTGGGCGGGGACAAAATAAGTCTAGAGATGTGGAAAGGTGTCAAAAAAATCAAATTCAAGTGAGAAAACCTTCAAATTTGAAAAGGGGTCATTCAAGAAGTTGAGGGGGGGATGTCATGTGAAGAAGGAGTTGAAGAAAGAGAGAGAACAACAAGAAAACAGGGCGCCAACATTCATGAGTATGTTGATGAGTTTGCTGTAAATTTTGGACACGATTTCAGCCTACTTTGGCTGCAAATGATCCTCTCTTTTATCTCCTCCATCCTCATACCATTCTTGGATAGCATTTTTTAGTATAGAGAGAGGAAATTTCAACAGGATTAAGAGAATATTAGTGCATATTAGTGAAAAATGTAAGAGATTAGAAGACTCGAATATTTTTAGCATGAAAGAAGAGGATCAACAAGCACCACCATCCCCAAATATTGTTGAAGTTCTTCTCTTATCTCCTTAATATCGTGTATGTCTATTTCCATCAAAATTTGAATGAAAGAATATGTATAGATTGAACGATTTATGGTTGAGTGTATTAAGTTTCTAATCTTTGAGTGCCAAATGAATGGAAAGAATTTGAGTCCTTGCACTGGATACATCAAAATGATAAAGAAATGATAGGAAATAGGCTAAAAACTGTCATTTTTAGACCATAATTAAGGAAATTTATGAGTTCTAGATAATGTTAATGGGAAATGAATTGAAACAAAGTTAAAACACATTAAAATGAACCTACGAATGAAATTTCACCCTTTAGATATGAATCTATTAATATATTTATGCATTTTAGTGACAAAAATGGTACTTTTTTACCATACTTAATGAAAATTGAAAATATTAATGAGTGATTAAGGATGAAACCTCAAAATAGAGTTGAATCAGATCATGTTGGATTCTCTATATTCTTAGCTCAAATGGATCTCTAAAATTAGACATATTTTTTTAAGGGTAAAAATGATAATTTTTAGGTTTTTTTAGGAAGTGATTAGTGAATATTAATGAAAAATGGAAGAATTTATTGATACAAAATGGTACAGTAACTAAATTAATTATGGGAAACATCTAATTAATATGGTTTGATATTTTATGCTCATATATAATTATTATGATTTTTTAGCAGTAATAGAGAAAAATTAATAACTTTTGATAATGAAGGATGTAATGAGAGTAATGAAAAGATACTATAGTTTATTTTATGTTTAGATTTTTTTATTAAAATTTAATATGTAATGGAATTCATTTGCTTATAATTCCTTTGTAAAATGTTATTCAGGGCATAAGTAATGATTAGTGAATATTAATGGTTGTATTGAAGTATTAGCAAAAATTAAGGGTGAATTAAGAGTCTTTAAATGAGTTATTTCTTTGGTTAAAATGTTGAGAACATTAGAGTTAATATGCTAAGGGTTGTAGTTCAAAATGAAGGGTTAAGTAACAATATTTAAGAGATTGCAACAAGTAAGTTAAGGGAGACTCTTAGATAGGATGATGGTTGGGCTACATAAAGAAATGATAAAATGACTTTTATGCTGATAATTTGAGGGAAAAGGAGGCATATATCTTCACTTCCAATCCTTATTTAACACAATGACTTCACATATAGTCATATTGCCTACTTATCTAGGGGCTTCTTAGGGGGCTGTCAGCATCTACAAAGTCATCAACTACATCTTTAAGATTCCATTGAGGCTATCTATGTCCATAATACAAAGGATGAGTATGAACAATGGATAGAAGCAATAGGCTCTCATCGAGTAAGATGTTATGATATATTCAAGAATCATTGGAAAGGTATATTGCACATATTTAAGGAGGTTTGAGACAATGGTTTAGTTGTAATAGTAGAGCATGTTTACATTGCGAAGGATTTAAAGCTTACCCCCAATGATATGCATCACGTATTCTCTTCCAATTGTAAGTCTCCATGGTAATACACCTTTTCAAGTTTAGTTGCTTTGCAATCATGAATTTCATCTCTATATATATATATATATATATATATATATATATAAGTCTCCATGGTAATACACCTTTTCAAGTTTAGTTGCTTTGCAATCATGAATTTCATCTGCTCTATATATATATATATATACTCCTTATAGATATTTTTCATCAAATTTAATAGAAAAAAATCCTAAAGGAACCTAACTAGAACATTTGAAGCTCTACATGTTGATATAGGCAAAAACTTGATGGTTGGAAAGTCTTCACAAAGCCGTCTGAACTCTGAACCTTTTTTTTATGAATATAAATATTTGGTACCTACCTCTTTAAATCTAGATGGTAGACTTGAACTTCTTTCTTGCTCACCGTTCAACTCAATTGAGTGGCAGATCCCTAATCGATGGTCAATGCAGCTACTATTAACAAATATATTAAATGAGATTCACATCTCCGTGAAGTTTTTCAAAGCTTCAAGATATGTGGCTTTTTCCTAATCTGTGCTAATTCATGTTTTCATGCATATTTTCAAGTCTACTAATATGTTCATTTGCAAAGATATAGGTGAAGCTTCTTCATATCTATTTTGGTGAAGGTTAGAATAAGGTCGCGGTGTGCATAGAGGTGGTGTACTCATACAAGGTGCACAACACTAGCACTACATTTCAATACTTGATTGCATGTTTCTCACTATACATGTGCTTATATTATCAATGGTGGATGAGAAAAGCGAAAAATTGAATTCCTTTGGAGTCCAATGAAGATGGAGGATCCACCTTCAATATTGAGATTTATATGCCAAATAGGTTGGTAGAGAAAGTCTTGATGAACAAGTATTAGAGCTTATTAAATGTGTGTAAACATCTAACTCGGATGGGAAGTGTGGATATTGATCATTTTATCTTTTGAGTCAAACATAGAAAGGTGCATTTATTTGAGATTTTTAATTATATGCTATGTTTTGATGCTTCATAATAGTTTTGATATTTTCTCGAAGTAGGAAAAAGAATAAAGAAGGCCCTCACAATACCTATGGCCTTGCATGGAGTTGAAATCCATGTACAATTTGATGATAGTTGAAATCAAAGAATGACATATTATGCTTTTCTATTACATTAGTTTTTTTTTAATTTGTAGATATTAATCTTTTCTAGAATTTAGATTTTTTAAAAAAATTAATGTTCTTATCTAGAACCCTATATATATGAGCCCACAGGTCTCTCATTCTCATTTTTCACAAGTTTTAATCCCTTCCCTTACATAGCATGCAAGCATGGAGTCCTCTATGTTGCTAAGTTGAGTTTCTTAAATACTGCATACCATTATCGATAAGTCTATTATCGTGCATCTTAAATCTCCTAATTAGACTTTATAAAGTATATGACTAATTTTTAGCCCTCTTAAGGAGTTGATGTAATGGTACCCATAAAAAAAACAAAGTGCATACCATTACCATAATCATGGATATGTTATCGTTCCAATATATACACACACAGGTGGACTACATCTTGAGTAGACAAAAGCTATCCATTTGAGTAGACATACATCTCCATAAAGCTATCCATTTGAGTATACATCTCTTTCTCTTTCTCTTTCTCTCCCTCTCTCTCCCTCTCCCTCTCTTTCTCTCTCATTTCCTCTCCCTCTCACAATATATCCTAACACTCCAAAAGCAAAAGGGAGAGGGAGAGAGAAAATGCACTCTCCCTCCCTCTCCCTCTCCCTCTCCCTCTCTTTCTCTTTCTCTCCCTCTCTCATTTCCTCCCCTCCCTCTCCCTCTCCCTCTCCCTCTCTCTTTCTCTCCCTCCCTCTCCCTTTCCCTCTCTTTCTCTCGCATTTCCTCTCCCTCTCACAATATATCCTAACACTCTCCAAAAGCAAAAGGGAGAGGGTGAGAGAGAATGCACTGCCCCTCCCTCTCCCTCTCCCTCTCTTTCTCTTTCTCTCCCTCTCTCATTTCCTCCCCCTCCCTCTCCCTCTCCCTCTCTTTCTCTTTCTCTCCCTCTCTCTCCCTCTCCCTCTCCCTCTCTTTTTCTCTTTCTCTCTCATTTCCTCTCCTAAACAAGCAAAAGAGAAAGTGATTTAAACCTTAAACAAGCAAAAGGGAGAGGGAGAGAGAGAATGCACTCTCCCTCTCTCTCTCTCCCTCTCTTTCTCTCTTATTTCCTCTCCTAAACAAGCAAAAGAGAAAGTGATTTAAACCTTAAACAAGCAAAAGGGAGAGGGAGAGAGAGAATTCACTCTCCCTCCCTCTCCCTCTCCCTCTCCCTCTCCCTCTCCCTCTCCCTCTCCCTCTCCCTCTCTTTCTCTCTCTCCCTCTCTCATTTCCTCCCCCTTCCTCTCCCTCTCCCTCTCTTTCTCTTTCTCTCCCTCTCTCTCCCTCTCATTTCCTCTCCTAAACAAGCAAAAGAGAAAGCAATTTAAACCTTAAACAAGCAAAAGAAGGAGAGAGGGAGACTCACCGATGAGATATGGCGAGTGTGGGGTGGCTCCTCTTTGCGATGAAGGATCCTTCTCTCCTTCGCGAACAACTACGGTGGCGGCGGTGGCAAGTCTTCTTCCTCTCCTTCTCTCACGACGGTCGCTCTCTCCCTCGCTCTCGCTCTCAAAACACAAAACGTGAAAACACGAAATAAAGCCACGTTCGGTTTCAGCCCGTTTTTTTCCTTGTGGACCATCGCTATTTGCGTCGGTATTACGCGACGCAAATAGCGACACTGCTACCCGCTGTCGCTAATCGTCGTCGCTATAAGCTCAAATCCTTGTAGTGCAATTCTATTCAAATCATGGATGCCACCATACTGCAACTCAAGGCTTTCCAACCATACCCAAGGCTATCCATTCCCTTAAGGTGATCAATGGATTTCACATAGCTTGACATGGACCCTAAATTGCCTACTCAGGTATTTTTTCCTACTTGCTTGAGGTCCTATTCGCCTCTCAAGTTTGAGGTGCTCATCACTTGGTTGTGTTGCAAAAGGCTTGCTTGAGGTCACTAGTCCTAATTGTGGACTTGAGGTATCTCTTGTCTTGAGGCATCCATCATCACCTTCTAACTACCACTTAGTATGGAGGTTGCTCAACATCATCATATTCCTCAACATGACATCATGTTTATTCAAAGTACTCCTCACTAGCCTATCAAATTGAGGTGAGACCTCACTCAGCTACAACATGAGGTAATTTGCTACTCAAGCTATTGTTGCCTAACTAGCTCAGAATCATCATTGTCACCCCTATTTCTACTCAAGATAGATGTTGGAGCTCAAGCTCATCACCACCAACTTAAGGAAGAAGTGTACCAAGCTTGAGATAACACACTGCCGCTTGTTGCTCAAGGTAGCCTCTATCCACTATCAAGGTGACAATCAAGTTCAACTTATTCCATGTGAATCATACCTTGTTGCGCACTTGAGGTGATAGCCACCAGTGGCTTGAGGTATTTTTTGTCACCTTGCCTTGATCAAGGCATGACAAGATGACTTATCAAGCACTACTTTGAGTGTAAATATGAAGAACCCCGACTTACCTCTAAAAAGCACTTCAAGTGTTGTGATTGACTCGAAGCTTTGCTAAGAAGCACCATATGAATGTGATGTCTTTGATTAACTTTCTCACATGGAGCCAGTATGCACCAACATCAAAAACCCAGCATTGTGAATGAATTGACATTTCCACAAAAGTGGAGCTCAAATTGTAATAGCTTGAGTGATCTTGTTCTTGAAGGTACACAAACATACTAGCCTAGTGTTAGTTATTGAATTGGAACTAGACTAGAACATCCTAATCTATCACTGAAGAGTGGAACCTCTTGCGTCCAAACTAACACATCAGACAACCAATTGCATCACATTCTTTGAAGACATAAGCACATTGAGCTAATTTCGAGTCACCAAAGCAAGTTGTAGCTTCTAAAGAATAGGAATCTAATGTCCATAATGTTGTGTGCTTAACCCAACAATTGAATTGCCTTGGCATTCCTCTCCTTTAATAGGTCATCAACTCTCATGGCTTTGCCATGTTGGGGGTAAAGGCGCCTCCGCCGTGCCGCCCCGTGTATTACTACACTGACAGTACCCGCCACTGCACACTGCAGGTGGCGGGCGCCCGTCACGTCACTTTATTCTTTATTTTTTTAGTGACAGTTTGAATAAAGGAAGGCCCGGTCACACATTGTGACTGTTGGAGTTCCCATTTCTTGTCTCTCTCTTTCTTGCTCTTGCTCTCCCGCCATAGCTCGCGTGCAAGCTTCGATCCTTCTCACCTTTCAACTGGTATCAGAGCTTGGCATTCTCTTGCTCGAGCTCGACTCGGTGCTTCCCGACCTTCGCATCGACTCGCTTCACGCATTGGGTCTCCATCCCGGAAGCCATAGCCGACCTCTTGAGCTCCCGACTCTCCCCGGCTTCCCGAGCTCCATCCTGGCCTTCTTGAGCTTCATCAGGGCCTTGCCCTTGAGGTATTGCTTCAGCATTTGCAGGCATTTGAGTGTATTCTCAGATTGAAACAGGGCAGGAACAAAGGGCAGCCACTCTTCTTGAGCTCCATAGCTCATATCTTCCCTCCCCTTTGCATTGGGCCTTCATGGCTTGGTATGTGCCTACCTTGGGCCATCATTGAGCCCCCCATTACCCCCTTTTCAGCCCATGTGGAGCAACAGCAAGTTCAGCACCAACAGGGCAGATTGCATCATTTTTTCCAGGCTGTGAGCACTCATCTACTTCAGCTCCACACTTGGCCATTGCTTCTTGCTCTCTACCTTGATCAAGAGGGCTATAGACTTTATGTTTGATGTCATTCAAGCTTTGGGTATTGGTCTTGATCTTTCGGGGCTGATTTCTTCAGATTTGGGACTGTCATAAACTGTTATACAGTGCTGGAAACAGGGCAGCCACACTTGGCATTGGCATTTAATGCTTATACTCTACTCCGGTTACCTTGTTTGATGCCCGTATGCGGTCTACTTCCTACCCGGATGTATTGGGGATGTATGCATTTGGTTTGACCATGATTTTGGCTTGAATTTGGGGCTGAAATCTACTGTTTAGAACAGTAAATACATGCTGGAATAATAGTGGGCTGAAGGTACTTTACATGCTTTGGCACTTACCTACCGATACCGGATGTATGCTTTGAGCTTTGGCATGATATCTCTGACATTTGGGGACGACTTGGAGCATATGTATGAGATTATGGGATGCTTTTGAGCTTCGCATTAGCTCCGTCTTCACTGGCATTTGGACCGACTCGGCATGCTCGTGGACCGCCTATGCCTCATGTCTCTGCTTGACAGTTAGGCTTTTGCATTACATGCTTTGGTTCGTGACATATGCTATTTGGTTCGTGTATGCCATACCGACATTTGGAGCTTGGATTTGGATGTATTTGAGCATTCTCGGCTTACTTGATCACTGATCTTGGTTGCTATTTGGATGTCATTGAGTTGACCGAGAGCTTATTTGGGCTTATGTATTGCTTCATGGTTAATACGACCGGTGCTTCATGTATGTCATGCTCTCTCGGATGCGCTTGATGCATTGACAGGGTCACTTATCACTGGTGCTTTCTCTTGGGTTGTTTGAGCTTCTGAGCTCGCTTTGTACGCCTTTTGTGCCAGTGGGAGCATTTTACATGCTTTCTTGACCTTTGACAGTTGCATGCTATTGGAGCACTTACATGTATTTGAAGCAGTTTATGTCTTGAGCAGCTACATACACATTGAGACTTTGGGATCATACTCCGATCTTTATGGATATGCATTGATGTACTCTTGGTTCACAGGATGCTTATGAGCTGAGTCTCATATTTGGATCTTTCTCTTTGAGCAGATACCTATTTGTGTCAGGTTTTGGCAGTTACAGGAACACTTTGCCTAGAGTGTCTGGGGGTGTGCCTTTCACTGGCAGATGTTATTTTGACATGCTTGGTGTTGAGCTCATGTTCTTTTCACTGTCATTGGCCTTGCTTATGTCCGTTTCATGCCGGCTTTGGACCTAGCATTGTTTGCTTGACATTGGATCTTATTTTGGGACAGTTTGCTCTCTAGACTGCATACCTGCAATTTATTACAGCAAGCAGTTATTGGTGGACTGAGGTGTACTTTTCATGCTGAAATATCCTGATTTGGTGTACCGCACCTAGTACTAAGTGGGCAGCAACTTTTGGCACACTTTGCTCACCCTTTGGACCCCGTTTTGGTCATTTTTGGGCAGTTTCTGTAGTAAAACAGCAAGCAGTTTTGGACTGTTTGGGCATTTCCAGCCTGCATAATGGCGTCATCTTCGCATGATAGTGCCATCTTTAACATTACAAAGTTGGATGGTACCAACTACTCTTACTGGAAGAGTCAAATATGGCAGGTTTTGGTGCAGAAATCTCAGATTAAGCCACTTCGGTTGAGTGGGGAGCAGCCTGAAACTATGGACATTGACGACTGGCTTGAACTTGATGAGCTATGCAAGTCCACGATTGTATTGTCTCTCACTGAACAGGTACATTATAATGTATTTGAGGAAGCACAGAGTGCATGGGATCTATGGAATAAGATCAAGAATCTTTATGATAAGAAAAGTCCAGCGAGTCAGATGTACTGGTTGAAGCAGCTTATGGATCTGCGCATGAAGGATAATGCGACTATGTCTGCTCACTTGAGCCAGTTCCATGCTATACTGAAGAACCTGACTTCGCAGGATATCACCTTTGGAGAGGAAGTAACTCCTCTTTTCTTGCTTGGAACTCTGAATGAGTCATGGGATGTATTCCGCACTGCTCTTTGTGCCTCTAGTGCTACTCTAAAATTGGCAGATGTTGAGAGTGCTCTTCTTCAGGAAGAGGTGAATCGCAAAAACTTGGATGCCTCTCGTGGTAGTCATGCTTTGACAGTTAGAGGCAGGAATGACAGGTATGACCGTGGTAATGGCCGAGGCCGTGACTCGCAGAAGGGTCGGTCTAAATCTCGTGGTGGCAAGTCGCGTAGTAAGTCGCGTGGACGCAATGCAAATGTCACTTGTCATCATTGTGGGAAAAAGGGCCATATTAGACCACAGTGTCATGAGTTGCGCAATGAGAAGCGCAAGGATAAGGGGAAAGATAAAGTGCAGGAGAAGTCCTCTGATCGCAGCATAGTACCTGCGAAGTCCAACGTCAAGATTGAGGAAATTAATGTCACGCAGACTGAAGAGTCCGATGGTGGTGATGAGTTTATACTTGCAGCTAGTTCTTCTGATGCTTCACACTTGATTGAGACACCTAGTATGTATGCACAGTGCTGGTTATTGGATTCAGGTGCGTCCTTCCATGTGACGCCTTACCGTGAGTGGTTTCACTCTTACCGTACTGTATCTGGATCAGTCAAACTTGGAGATGACAGGTCTCTTGATATTGTGGGCTGTGGAGATATTCAGTTGCAGTTTTCCACTGGCAGTTCCTTTTTGCTCAGGGATGTACGTCATGTACCTGCGCTTACGCGTAGTCTTATGTCTGCAGGACAGTTGGATGATGCAGGATTTCATGTCTGTTTTGGGGATTCTACCTGGAAGATTACCAAAGGCAGACTTGTGCTTGCTAGAGGCGCCAAGGCTGGCAGCCTCTATCCTCTTGTTGTATCTGGGTCTTTTGTAGACCATGTTTTGGCAGTGGGCTCTATCCCACATGTATCACTTTGGCATGCCCGTTTGGGGCATATGTCTTTGAAAGGAATGAAAATGTTATCTGGTTTGCAGTATCTTCCGCCTTTGGATTATGCATGTTTTGACTCGTGTGATCATTGTCTTTATGGTAAGCAGAATAGGTCTACGCATAAGAAATCGGGTAGGCCACGCATGAGTGAGCCCTTGGCATTGGTGCATTCCGATGTTTGTGGGCCTATGCCTTGCATGTCTATGGGTGGCGCGAAGTACTTCGTTACCTTCATTGATGATTTTTCTAGGAAAGTGTGGGCTTATCCCATAAAGCAGAAGTCCGATGTCTTGGCAGTTTTTCAGAGATGGCTTGCTCTTGTTGAGAACCAGACTGGGTATAGGCTGAAATGCCTTAGGACAGATAATGGGGGAGAATATGTCTCGCATGCTTTTGAGCAGTTTTGTGATGACAGGGGTATTAAGCGTCAGTTGACCGCCCCTTACACCCCACCCCAGAATGGTTTGGCTGAGCGCATGAATAGGACTATTCAGGAGCGTGTGCGCTCTATGCTTAGCCATGCAGGCCTACCCCCGAGTTTTTGGGCTGAGGCAGTTAGTACGTCAGTGCATGTCGTAAACCGATCGCCTTCCAGTGGATTGGATTTCCAGGTTGCAGAGGAAGTTTGGGCTGGTAAGCCACCCTCTTATGCGCATCTCCGTGTCTTTGGATGTGAGGCATTCTGCCATGTGCCCAAGGACAAGAGGAGTAAATTGGATCCAAAGAGCATTAAATGCATATTCCTTGGCTATGGTGAGTCAGGAGAGATGGGCTATCGCCTATGGGATCCGCAGGCGCGGAAAATAGTACGCAGCCATGATGTCATCTTCCATGAAGACAAGATGCACAGGCAGCCTGAGAAGGTGGTTGAGATCCGCAGAGTGATCTTTCAGGAGGAGCCTAAAGCTCCAGCACAGCCAGTAGTACAGCCTGCAGCAGTTCCTCCACAGGGCCAGGATGTTGGACAGGTAGTTAGACAGGCAGCAGAGCCTGCGGTGAGACGGTCTGCTAGAGATAGACGTCCACCTGACAGATTTCAGCCCTCTATGCATTATGTTTTGGTTACAGATGCAGGAGAGCCTTTCACTTATGATGAGGCTATGCGCAGGGGTGACAGTCACTCCTGGGAGAGGGCTATGCAGTCTGAGATAGACTCCCTGCATAAGAATGAGACTTGGGATTTGGTTGCCTTGCCTAAGGGCAAGAAGGCTTTGCCATGCAAGTGGGTGTACAAGCTGAAAAGTACCCCTGGACACCCCAAGCCGGCATACAAGGCTAGATTGGTAGCAAAGGGTTTTAAGCAGGAACATGGTGTGGACTTTGATGAGGTCTTCTCTCCTGTGGTTAAGATGACCACCCTGCGCTTAGTCTTGGCTTTGGTTGCACAGCTTGACTTAGATCTATATCAGATGGATGTCAAGACGGCTTTTCTACATGGGGACTTGCATGATGAGATCTATATGGATCAGCCTAAGGGCTTTGCAGAACCTGGCAGGGAGCACCTAGTGTGCAAGTTGAAGAAGAGCTTGTATGGCTTGAAGCAGGCACCTAGGGAATGGTATCATAAGTTTGATGCCTTTATGCAGTCACAAGGCTACAGTAGGAGTGCTATGGATCCGTGTCTTTACAGAAGAAAGCCCGTGATGGCAGTTTGCTTATCTTGGTACTCTATGTTGATGATATGCTGATAGTAGGGAAAGCTCATGATGAGCTAGATGCTCTTAAATCTCAGCTAAAGAAGAGCTTTGAGATGAAGGATTTGGGACAGGCCTCACATATACTTGGGATGCGCATTAAGCGCGATAGGCATCAGGGACTTTTGTATCTCTCACAGCGGGAGTACATTCATAAAGTCCTTGAGCGCTTCCGCATGCAGGACGTAAAGCCTATTGGCTGTCCATTACCTTCTTATGTGAAGGTATCACAGGCCGATTGTCCGCAGACAGATGAGCAGAGGGCCGAGATGGCTAAGATCCCTTATGCATCAGCCGTGGGCAGTTTGATGTATGCCATGATAGCCACTCGTCCAGATATTGCACATGCAGTTGGTGTTGTGGCACGCTATATGGCTACACCTGGCAGCAGACATTGGGATGCCGTGAAGGGTATCATGAGGTACCTGAAGGGCACAGCAGATATGTATATTTGCTATGGCAGCCAGGATACAGGGGTCGTGGGGTACACTGACTCCGATTATGCAGGACATGCAGATAGTAGGAAGTCCACTTCTGGCTATGTATTCACCTATGCTGGAGGGGCTATCTCTTGGATGTCCAGGGTTCAGAAGTGTACGGCTTTGTCTACCACTGAGGCCGAGTATGTTGTAGCCACTGAGGCTTGCAAGGAGGCCATATGGTTAGGCCGTCTAGTTGCTGACCTTGGGATTGATGCTACACCTACACTGCATTCGGATTCTATGAGTGCCATTCAGTTGGCTAAGAATCCGGTCTTCCATGCGAAGATGAAACACATTGAGGTGAGGTATCACTTCATACGTGGTGTCGTGGAGGATAGGTCTGTTGACCTTGTCAAGATCTCCACTGACGAGAATCCTACAGATTTGCTCACGAAGAGCCTCACTACTGAGCGCTTTGCCTTTCTCAGGAGGTTGATGGGCGTTGGATGAGATGTCACCTTTCCTCACCTATGTACATTTGTACTGTCTTTTCTTTTTCTTTTCTCTCTCACTAGGGCAGATTCGCCTTTAAGTGGGAGGTTGTTGGGGGTAAAGGCGCCTCCGCCGTGCCGCCCCGTGTATTACTACACTGACAGTACCCGCCACTGCACACTGCAGGTGGCGGGCGCCCGTCACGTCACTTTATTCTTTATTCTTTTAGTGACAGTTTGAATAAAGGAAGGCCCGGTCACACATTGTGACTGTTGGAGTTCCCATTTCTTGTCTCTCTCTTTCTTGCTCTTGCTCTCCCGCCATAGCTCGCGTGCAAGCTTCGATCCTTCTCACCTTTCATGCCAAACACATTAGAATTTATGTATTTGCATGCTAGAGTTGCTAGCTAGGGCTTTGCATGACTCTTTGTTCTTGATCCAATTTATGAAAACATTTGATAAATCTTTTTGGTTAGTTGTTTAGTAGATGTGGGGATCCTCTTATTGAGACTCTGTACATGCATTATGATATCATGAATCTTCTCTTTGTCCTTCTAACTCATATTCATGAGCTTGATGATGAGGTTATCTATGTATTCCACTTTTGAAACCTCATAATGAAAAGTCCCTTGAGCACATCAAAGTTGTTTCTCCTAGCTTCATTTAAGACGATGAACTATATTCTACCCTTTTCCCCTAGATGTACCTAAAATCTTACACTCATTTGTCTAATTAGTCTTATAAACTTGGTTAAATGACTTCACAAAACTATAAGGGTCATCTCTAGTAGTATACTTCTCAACTTGTTTTGTCATTGTAGGGATTTTCGATTGGCTTCTTGAATTAGGTGTCACTTCATATCTAATTAGGATAGAGGTGGCTAATGTGGCATTACTTATTTCTACTACAGATGTGTTCACCAACAACCATTTGATCAAGATATTGGAAGGAGTGAGGTTTGCATTTAATGGCCCAACTTCTTCCACATTTTCTTTAGTTTTAGCTCCTCCAGCCAAATTGAGTACTCCTAGACTTCTTCTAATTTTGCCTCCTTCCTACATTTATTAATGTGTTGAGACCATGTGAATCTAGCCACTTGTCTTGGCAAGTCTCTGCCTAATCTCCTCTCTACTTCTACATCTACCAATATATCTTCTACTACCCTCCTAATGTGCTCTATTCTATTGTTGTTGACCATATTGTGTGAGCACTTGTTGGATGTCTATTGGAAATTTAGTTAGATCAAAGTCTAGGTTTTTTGAGTTCAAACTCAAGCCCAACATACTCTTCCTAATGATTAATTAAGGCTTTGATGAGCTTAAGTAGGGAAATAGAGGTTCTGATTTGGTTTCCCAAAAAAGGCATGTCTTACCTCAAGGGTGGATGGAGCATGCCGGTCTCTTAGCACTCTAGGTGTCGAGATATTGGTGACTAGTTTGCCTTTGTCGATTGGAAATGCACTTTAAATTCTAAGGTCTTCGTTTCTTCATACATATTGGGTTTCCCTTGTGTTTGAGAGTTCTATATTCTTAGTGTCGAGCATTTAATTCCTTTCAAGCTTCTTTCCTCACAATAAGCTAACCAACCTATATTCATCTATATTCCTCAAGTGGTGATATTCAAATTTAAGTTTGAGCTCTATACCGGCTCTCTTCTGCAAGTTTTTCCTTGAGCTTCATCTTGGTTCTATATGGGGTTTGTTCACATTCAACTTTGTTCTTGTTTCTCAAACGTGGCGAGTCCCTTTTGTCTTATTCCTTAATGTGAAGTAAATTTTTATTGAGTTCAAACAATTCTTCTTAGTACAACAACTTGTGCAAACAGTGCATCTATTATGTGCACAAACATGCTTTTGCTTTTGCCAAGACAACATGTTTCAATGTGATAAATATCACTTATTGTGCACTTATGTGTAAATAGGTATTTTTTGCTTTCCAAATAAGAGTGTGATGCACAATTGGGCTTTTCTCAAAATGCAATGTGGTCTTTTCTTTCAGCCTCAAGCATGGTGCTTTCTTTCATTCACTCCTAGTCTCTTAGACACCTTGTGTTGTAGCTAGGTGGATCCCAAATGCCACCTAGTTCTTCTAAGTGCTTATATGGTGATGATCCTAATTATCAAACTTTTTGCTAGTTTTTGCACTTCTAGTAACTTATTTGACAAGGAATCCTTAAACATGGTCAAATCATACCTACTAGTCAAGTGAATAGTTAACTACTTCCTAGTCCTAAGGGAGAAACTTTAAGGGCTAGTTTGGATGAGATGTTCCTAAGGTACTATGTGCATCCGTTTGAGCTTCTAGTGTACAACTATATGCAATGTGGATGGATTAAGGTCAGGTGCTCCTACTGCAAATAGCATTGTGGTTTCAAGTGCGGCATCTCTAGAACAATTTGTCTCCTGCAAAACCAACAAGAAGGCATTCTCAACAAGTTCCAACATTGGCTTATTGCAACATCCTCGATTGATGAGCTAGGTAGGCAACATACTTAATGATAGGTGACTTAACACTAGCTAGAAAGAGTAATCTTGACATGATGGACTAGTTATCACCATCAAAATTGCTAGCATGTGACATGGCGAATGAATCTTATCTTGTGCATGGTGAGTTGGCCACATGATAGGACTACGACTAAGAGGGCCAAGAGTAGAGCCATGTAGATGGGTGCTAGGTTGGTGGCTTTGAGTTGTTAAATGGCCACAACCAAGTGCCAAGACCTTTCGGTGGCCAAATCAACCAACAACCATGTGGTTGGCGATCAAAGGGGGCGGATGGCATTAACCTCTTTTCAAGAAGGTGGGTAAGAATTCAAAAATTCAAGAAGCCAAGAAAACAAAAATGCAAAAATTCAAGAAGTCAGGAAACAAAAGTACAAGCATTGGAAGCAAGGGCATATTAATTTTTGAGTTATGCCAATATTATTTTTGGGGCACTTGTAATTTGTCAAAGGACATTATGTTGAAATTATATTTTCTAAGAGAGTCGGGCTCACTTCTATGCAAATTGTAAAATATTTTTGAGATAGGGCAATCGACCATAGCAAATATGAGGTGTTGCGGCCATGGAACTTCAGTTTGCCTTAGATTAGAAAAAACCTATTAATCTAGGAAGCATGCATAAATCAATTGTGGATCAGTTCTAGACCAAAAAGAGGGGTAGGGTATCCAATCCACCCTTATGTATAAACAATTGGAAAGTGAATAGATAAACTCATTCTTGAGGTGTGCAATCATGGGAGCTCTCTTTTCCTTCTTGCTTTCGTTTCATCTTCTTGGGCTTCACCTTGAGAGTGTGAGAGTTAGGGAGAGAGTGAGAGACTTGGCAAGTGGAACTCCTCTCTTGCTTCATGCTCTTCTCTTCTTCCCCTTCTTGGGTGAGAGGTGAATTTGAGGAGGGGTGGGGTTGCTTCTCTTCTTATTTTCATTTCCTATTACAAATGGAGTGCTCATCGAGGGCCACATCACAAATCATGGAGCCACTTATGAGCCTTCGCACTTGGGCATTGAGAAGAAGGTAAGAAGGTGAGCTCACTACACCCTCATTGGTTTGTACATTCTTGCTTTCATGGGGTTTGAGAGAAGGAAGGAGAGATCGATGAGAGCGAGAAATGTTATCGACTATGTGAGAGGTAGCCATTGTCGAAATGTGAGAAGCACTTGAAATAATAAGCTAACTTCTATCAAATATGATGTTAAGCTTGGGAAAGCACAAACATTTTGGTCAATCATTACGACATACATCCTCTCCATTGGTGACAAAAGAGGAGCACACAATTTGAAACAAAATAGGTGTACAATCTTAGAAACAAGGCATGGTGTAGTTAGGAAGAATGATGTGAGAAGATATTAATTTGATGTTTTGAGATTTTGATCAATTTCTTGTGTGTGGAATGCATTTTAGGAAGATTAGGAAAGAAGAAAACAAATCTTAGAACTAATCATTAGCCTTTAAAAACCCACAAAGTTTTCAATATTTAGGTCTTTGTACAACCAATTTGTGGGAAAAAGGATAGGGGGCCTACTTGCGTAGACTAAAGCAAGGGAGTTGGAGAGGAGGAGAAGGAGGAGGATGAGACCACTTAAGACTTGCTTGTCCCTATTTGAACACATCGTTCCTCACAGCCTTGGTCTTCCTTCTAGCCCCCAAACTTGGCCCTTTTCCCACCACCACTTAAAATTTGACTCGGCCACTTTCTAGCTCGTTTGGGCATCCACTATGCTCATGTTCTAACGTGCTTCCTAGCTTGGCCTCTTCTCAACCTTCACAGTCTCCAAAACCCTTGGTATCCCCGAGCTTGGGTAGGTTGTTTGCTTGGGTAAGCCACGGCCCCTTTGGATCATGCTAGCTCTTAGCTTTCAACTCACTTGGCCATTTGGCCTTAGACCACTGGCCACTCAACCCTTAAGAGATGAGTCCTAGTAGAACTTGAATTTGGAGTCAAATGAGTCAAATTTGGACTTGGACTTGAACCAGTTAAGAACTCAGACTTAGACTCGAACTACTCATAGTCAAACTTGGACCAACCAAGCACACTCAAATTAGACCAATTAGAACTTGGACTTGGCTAGTGAATCCCTTGGACTCAAACTTGGACCAATCAAGAACTTGGACTTAAAAATAATCATGCAAGCCACTTGAACCTTGCATGTTGCTTAGATGGTTTGTGCTTCCCTTTTGGTCATGTTAGAGTGCTCCTTGGCCTACACCGACTACTTGGATGTGTGGCTTGGTCCACTAAGGGCCATACTTAGACATTGACTCACCACTTGGGCCACTTCCTCAGCCTGATGACTCAACTCACACATGGTGTCATTGTCACTTGCGGCTTAGGCTCCCTCCATATTTGGTGGCAATGTTGTTGAGTTGGCCTCCTTCATGTTGGTACTAGGCCACTCATTTAACCTATTAGTCGCCCCCACTTGTGATCACTGGTTCCACACCACCCTCTAGGATAAATCTCAGTCCTAAAAGCGCAGTACTATTCAACCTCTATTATGGCCACCCTCAGCCTTAAACACACCGTTCTTAAGTGTTCCCCCCCCCCCCCCCCCCCCCCCCCCCCCCCCCCCTCCCACTATATGCACTCATATCCCTTGCCACATTGGACAGTCGACCCTAGTGATGTGGCACTCATAGACCATAGCCACTTTAGTGTTGATTTAGCCCCCATGATAGGTAGTCCCTCATACCACTTGTGTGGCCAATCTATAATAGCCTTTTCACATTTCCTATCTTGTCATTCTCGTTTTGGCTCTCATAGATTCTCTTATGCATGATATTGTTATGCATTGGTTGTTTCTAGTTTGTGTGATGAGAACAAGCCCGTTTCTGTTGAGAAGGCACAAAATCCATAAAATTGGATGGATGCTATGCAATTTGAATATGGTGCTATTGTCAAAAATGGTACATGGTTCTTATGTGATTTCCTCTGGGCAAAAAGGCAATTGCTTCTATAAGTGGATTTACTAGTTGAAGCCCAAAGTTAGATGGTAATGTTGATTGCTATAAAATTAGTATTGTGGTAAAGAGTTAAGCTCAAAAGAAGAGTATCGAATTTAATGTGACCTTTGCTTTTGCTTGCCATGTAACAACTATTCATAGCGAGTTTGCATTGATAGATACTGGTACTTGGAATGTACATAAGTTGGAATTAGAACGATATTTCTAAATGGTGATTTGCATGAAGAACTACATGTTTTTCAACCTTGTGGTTTTGGTCGGAAGGGGAATAAAATGAAGCGTATGAATTGAAAGACACATTTAATTGTCTAACAAAAACACCTTAGGCTTTGCATGAGAAGGTAGGGCATGCTTGAGTGCATGTGGTTTTGCAAAGAGTCCAATTGAGAGCACCTTATATGTCAAAAATGACGGTGATATGCCTCTTATCATTATGGTTTATGTCGAGCATGTAGCTCACTAGTCCTAATGAAACACATATGCATAATTAAGCTAAGTTGGATTCGACTTTTGACACGTCTGATTTGGGCCTATTGCATCATTCTTTAGATAATTCAAGCAATGTAATGGAGGTATCACTTCATCATTATTTCAGCATTTAGTTTGAGCAATGGGATGGAGGTATTGCGTTCTATCAAACAAGGTATGTTGAGATGTTATTGTAGTGATTTACTCTTGAGGACCACAAAGTCTATTTCTATTTGTATAGGACAAATTTGAAATTGAGCCTTCATGATACCCGAGACTCCTTTGATGTATTTTTTAAATTAGTGAGCTATTGGATGCTTGATTTTTGTATGCATTACAAAGGCATGATATTTAATTTGTAATCTCATGGATAAGCAAGTTTATGCAAAGCCTAGGCAGGTAGTAGTGAAGCATATCTTTCACTCCTTGAGTGGTACTCAACACCTTGGGTTATTTCATCTCAAGGGGGATCATTACGGATATATATATATATATATATATATATATATATATGCTCTTTTAGATTTTGGCTATTTGTTAAGACATTAATGTATCCACAAATGGCTTCATGCTTAGTAGATCATGCATATTGTGGCCATTGAGACCACTTCTAGTTGTGTAGTTGAGTAGATGGCAGCTTTCACATCTACGATTGAGTGTGTTTAGCTTAGATGCCTTTTGGTTGATTTAGGTGTTGGATAGTCATTCTCCATTGCGATCTTCACTCTAATGATAGTTTGAGCATATTGGTAGTTGCACGGAACCCAATGTTCCATGGTTGTACTAAATGCATTGGTTGCATTTTCATTGTGTTAGGGAGAGACTCTCTACAAGTGCTCACAAAAAACTTTTTTCCCATCCAATGGAAAAAAGGAGCAAGCCTAACCTCAATCAGTTTTGGGAGGGAAATAGCCGGTTTTATAACTAAAATGCTTAAAAAATAGCGGTTTTCATCAAGACGAGCTTCAATTTCAATTGATTTTTTGAGATTTTTGCCTGGAAAAAATACACTAAAAGACGGTTTTCTGTGAGCATCGCTCTCTACAAGAGAGATCAACTTGGGCTATGTACCAACACAGGACAACCTTATAGATCTTTTCAAAAAGGCCTTGCCTTGTAAGAAGTTCAAGGCTTTATGCTTACTCCCTTTTTTGGATTGATTGTAATCCATGGGGCTTGGCATTGCCCTGCACACGATTACTAACTCTTATTGATTGCATCACTCATGAGGGGCATTTTGTTACCATGCTTTGGTAGTGACATGTATGAGTACATTTCAGACTACCACTGTGCTTTTTTGCCTATCTTTGAGGTTGTTTTTTACTTGGCCTTTTATATATGTCTATTCACTTTAGGACATACTTAGTCTTGTAAATCTTCTCCATTGATATCGTATTGTGTGCTCTCAAGCTTCTTCTTCTTCTCCAAGTAGTGTTTGTGCATTTTGCAACACTAAATCCAACATATTCAAATGAGGAGGTAGTGACCCTCTCTAAAGCATCCTCTAAATGCTCCTATGATAGAGATAGTACATTCAAAAACTCATGAATAATGGCCTTTAAAGAACAAGGAATATCCATAGAGAGAGCCAAGAAGGTGTTTGGGACAAGTGTAGCAATGGAGGGAGTGAAACATTGTCCTCTAGCATTTTATCATGCTATGATATCAATTTCTCCATTTCAACATTATTGCAAAACGTGTAGATATGTTTCTTCTTTAAACCCTCCCTAGTGCTAAAGAAGTGTTCCAATATTGGGGCATGTTCACCAGGTATAAAACACTCACTAGTTGTGATGAAAAGCACCATGTTGAGACATGCACGTCAAATGTACATACTTTATTCTATGGGACAATATAAGATACATGCATACATACATTGCGTGCGCGCGCGCACGCACACACACACACACACACACACATTGTATAACATTGTGCACTCATGCACGTTAGATATGCTCAATGCCCCACCCTCATAAGGTGCCACCAATGATCCATGGTGCTCTAAGTTGTAAGGCCCCCATTATGAGGAGAAGCCATGTGTGTGCCCAAACATTGGTTGGGTCCTGACTTGTATATGAGATGAGGTTGATGTGATTGGATGGCAAAAAAGGTAACCCTTTGTGGATCTAGCCTTTGGGTTAGATAGAGTAGTTATGTTGGTTGCAACTCGATAAACAATGCATCAAGTTGTGGGGTGTGGAAAAGTTATTTCATAGCTCTTCGCCTATCATCGTCTGTCTAGATCACCATCTAAGCTTCATAGTAGAAGCACATAGGTGGGGTCAAAGCCATCTTTGTATCAATTTGTTTGAAATTAAAGCAATTTATGGTATTCCTTTAAACAAACACACAACTAAAAGTAACATCTCACATAGCAATCCTTGTTCAATTACATTTTAACCTACAATTGAGTTTCTCGTTTTAATTCTACTCATTCAATTGAAGTTATGCATATTTTTTGTCAAAGCAAAATCCATGTCTTTAAAGTGGGCTAGTTCATGCTTACTACCGCCTTATTTCTTATAGCACTTTGTGAAACTAGAGATCAAGTTGCGTTCAAGTTTGCTTCTATTTAAACAAGTTTTAGAGATTGCTAAGTGGATTTTCAAGTTGTTGGAGAGGAGAGTTAATAAAGTTGGTTGCATTTGAGCTAAGAATCTAGTCATTCAAATGAGTTTTACATTTTAAAGCGCTATGATTTCAATTATGAAATATAAAGAAATTGCAAACTTAAACAAATGGATGTGAGTACTAACAAACATGAGTATACACCTTAGTTCATGTGATTTGAAATAGGTAGCATGATTGAGCCATGAAATATACTTGAGCCATCTAAATCTTGTGCAAAATTGCTTTGCATCCAAGCTAGTATTGAAACTTGGGGATGTGTTAATGCTAGCCACTCATTCTTTTCTTTTTCAATGTGAACCCTTTTTAACTATTTACTTGATGAATTGGGCCGCCCTTAAATGCCCAAAGGCCAATGCCTTTGAAGGTAAACCTCATTCCTAGGTGAAAAGCCACCCCTCACAGTTGTCAAGTCGAGGCTTGAACCCACAACCTTATGCAACAAAGAATGCCCCTACTAGCTTGGCTATTGCACATGGGCCCAATCATTCTTTCATGATGAAATGGAATATCACGAAATGCTTTGTTAGCATCATTTACTTGAGACTCTTGCCTTAGAAATGTGTCACATCTATACTATTAGTTAACGAGAGGTGGGGGCGGGTGCCACGTGGCAGCCCCCCACCTCCCCCACAAGAAAAAAAAGAGAACGCGGGGGCAGGACCCGCAAAAATCGCGCCCGTCGGGCGAGTCTAGGCGCGGAGCGCTTAGTTGAGGGTTATTAGGGTAGTTGCATGTTTAACAATGCAATGTTGAAGTTTGGGTCGTGCTAGGGAGAGAGCAACTCTTGTCAAGTTGGAAACTCTGATTAGGTCCACTACATGTTGGGCACATGGTTAGAATATAGGGCACATTACTCTTGGGAGGGGCTAAGTAAGTGCTAGTTCACATCGCTAAAGGGAAAGCAGTGGCTCACAAAGATATCTGGAGTTGGAAATTGGGATATTCGAGAGGAGGGGCAAAGGGGGAAGAAGGGACAAAAGGTATTTCAGAGTGCTTCCTACATCTTGTAGAAGTCTCTGGAAACTTTTGGGTTATCTCTTACTGTCCCCTCGTCACACTATCTGCCCCTGCCCCTCTATCTCCCTCGTTATCATACACGGTAGGGTCTGCGAAGAAACCCCCCTTCAGAAGCGTGAGCGAGAGGAAATAGAAACGCATCTCCTTACCTTCGTGACCACCTGTCCTTCCCCCTTTGGATCAGGCGCCGCTTGAGGTGAATCCATGGCCGCCCTTGCCGGTAGCTTCTGCTCCCTCAGCAACCCTGCTGCTTCCGTGAAGGAGACCTTCTCCCTCGCCCCTGTCGAGCAAGGTTCTAAGTCCCTCTCCTTCACCGCCTCCTTCTCTTCCTCTCTGTCTTTGAAGGATGCGGCCCGCTCTAGCAAGAGGCCTGTCCTGCAGAGGCGGCAGGCTGTGCAGACACGGGCCATGGCCAAGGAACTATATTTCAACAAGGATGGCTCGACGATGAAGAAGCTGCAGGTATGCTGGACTATCGCTTTAATGGCATGAGGACTTTGTAGTGCCTACGGGTGGATCCAGTTTTGCATATCTGAACGATGTCAATTGCATCGCTTCCATGAGAAGTACCGAGTGATAGTAAGGGTGCTAGATTATATGCTTGGATAGGCATTCTCCGTAAAAGCTCTTAGTTTTTTTTGTACTCTTGAAGTCTAGCATATTTCACTTATTATTCTTTCATGGCATTTCAAGGCTTCCCTTGCTGTGTTCTACAAGTCTTGCATAGATATTCTCAACTACCGCTCTTGCATGACATAATGAGTTGTGCATTGAGTCCCTTTGTAACTGTCCTCACTTGTCAGGCTGGAGTCGACAAGCTTGCAGACCTTGTTGGCGTCACCCTCGGCCCCAAAGGCAGAAATGTTGTGCTAGAGAGCAAGTATGGCTCCCCCAAAATTGTTAACGATGGAGTGACTGTAGCCAGAGAGGTATGTCCTGTACCATTGGGGACTGAAAAATGTTGTCGTTCTCATGCATTTTTGCACGTCTTCTTACCTGCTTTTGCTCATCTCCTTTAGGTAGAGCTTGAGGATGCAGTTGAGAACATTGGAGCTAAGCTTGTGCGGCAAGCTGCTGCAAAGACCAACGACCTGGCCGGAGATGGCACCACCACATCGGTCGTGCTTGCTCAAGGGCTCATTGCAGAGGGTGTGAAGGTACTGATTTGTTCATGATCATGGACGTCAGAATCCTCTGTTAATATAACAATAATCCCTAACCCAAGGACTACCCTTACTGTGTCCCAGGTGGTTGCCGCAGGTGCCAACCCTATCCAGATATCCAGAGGCATTGAGAAAACCGTGAAAGCTCTTGTGTCTGAGCTCAAGGCCCTATCCAAGGAGGTAACTTGCTGATGTCGTCCGTGGTTTGTTGGTGAATTCATGAGAAATGGCTGTGCACGTTCTTGGTAGCATGACTGCTTGCTTGTTTTGGCTCATGCTTCTGATTGGTGGATTCTTTATTTCAGGTAGAGGATAGTGAGCTTGCTGATGTTGCAGCTGTGAGTGCTGGAAACAACTATGAAATTGGAAACATGATTGCTGAAGCACTAGGCAAAGTTGGTCGGAAGGGTGTTGTTACACTTGAGGAAGGAAGAAGTGCGGAAAGCTTATTGCATGTTGTTGAGGGTATGCAGTTTGACAGAGGATACATCTCTCCCTATTTTGTGACCGACAATGAGAAGATGGTGGTGGAATATTCAAACTGCAAGGTGGAAAGCAACTTCCGCTACCTTATATACATTCTGATTCACCTCTGACTGGCAGGCTAATGTGTTGTTATGCTTAGTCATATAGCTTTTCTTTTTGATGCTTGTTGTGACTGCTCTGTGTGAGCAATTATGGATGGTACATGCTAACTGAAATTCTCTCTGAAAACTCTTGAATAGCTTTTGCTTGTGGACAAGAAGATCACAACAGCCCGCGATATCATTGGTGTTTTGGAGGATGCTATTCGAGGTGGCTATCCTCTCCTTATCATTGCTGAAGATATTGAACAGGAAGCTCTAGCAACGTTAGTGGTGAACAAGCTTAGAGGTGCCCTGAAGGTTGCTGCTCTGAAAGCTCCTGGTTTTGGGGAGAGGAAAAGCCAATACCTTGATGATATTGCCATTTTGACTGGAGGTATGGCAATGTCCCTGACGGAAGATCTCTTTCTATCAGTGGGTATTGTCTGATGGGATTGAGATGCCAATTTATTATGATCTGGATGCAGGGACCGTTGTCAGAGATGAGATTGGACTCTCACTGGACAAAGTTGGTGCGGAGGTGCTTGGCACTGCTGCGAAGGTAGTTCTTACCAAGGACACCTCGACTATTGTTGGGGATGGAAGCACTCAAGAGGCTGTTAACAAGCGAGTTACCCAAATTAAAAGTTTGATTGAGGTAGTGCATTCCCCCATCATTATCACTGATTTGAATTGTTTATCTTGGGTGCCATGTAAGTGCATGTGTTTGAAGGTTCAAATGATACGAGAGGATTAGTTGCTGCAGCTTAATACAGGTACTGGTTGTGCAATGAGTTGACCAAGCCTTTGTCTATGGCAGGTTGCTGACCAAGATTATGAGAAGGAGAAGCTCAATGAACGAATTGCTAAACTCTCTGGAGGAGTGGCCATTATTCAGGTTAGATATATTGTACCGATATGTGTATTCACATATTGGATTTACAGTATTAGATTTCCAAGATGTAAGGATGAGATTTGAACTGTTTGAGTGGATTTCTTATGGACAGGTTGGGGCTCAAACAGAAACTGAGCTGAAAGAGAAGAAATTGAGAGTAGAGGATGCTTTGAATGCAACAAAAGTGAGTTCGGCTGAATTTCTATTTTACTTTTACCTAGCCTTTCAAAAATTTTGTTTACGTTTATCTAGTCTTACACACTTTTGGTTGTATAAATGAGGCAAGCCAGAACCTTTGATTGTATCAAAGAAAGAATTGTTCGGTATCCTTGTCCTTTTTTAAGCCTTTCGTAGCCTCTTACTCGCTCTGTTTTAGAATGAATTAATCAATTCCCTCAAGTGCGAGTTCTGTTTCTGAGTTGAGCAAAATGGATTTGCAGGCTGCTGTTGAAGAAGGCATCGTTGTTGGTGGTGGATGTACACTTCTCCGCCTTGCTGCCAAGGTGGATGTTATTAAAGAAACCCTTGAAAACCACGAGCAGAAGGTTAGAATATTTAGACTTTCGCAGAGTTAACCTGTTATGGTAAAGTCTTGAAAATTTTTTAATGCCTGATTGCCTCGTTGTTTTTCAGGTTGGTGCAGATATTGTGAAGAGAGCTTTGAGCTATCCGCTGAAACTCATTGCCAAGAATGCAGGGGTCAATGGCAGTGTAATAGTTGAGAAAGTTCTGTCAAATGATAATTTCAAATTTGGCTACAATGCTGCCACGGGGAGGTATGAAGATCTCATGGCCGCTGGAATCATTGATCCCACAAAGGTAAGATGAAATATAATTATTACTCCCTTACAATATTCAAATATGGCAAGGATATTTACGTGTCTGTAACAGGTGGTGAGGTGCTGCCTAGAGCATGCTGGGTCAGTTGCCAAAACTTTCTTGACATCTGATGCAGTGGTGGTAGACATTAAAGAGCCTGAAGTTGCTGCCCCTGTTGGTAATCCTATGGATAACTCTGGTAAGGACCTTCTTAGTTGAGGAAGCTGTTTGAACAATCGTAATGCACCATAATATCTAATTACTGTATGTGTCTCTGCAGGATACGGTTACTAAAATGGGGGATCTGGAAGTTAATTACGGCATGTGTACTGCCAGCAGTGGAAGCTGGGCCCATAGGTTACTGGAGGAAGTTTTGTACTGTAGCATGTTGCGGGAAGTATTCTTTGAGAATGAGAGTTGATCTTTTTAAAGCTCAAGGTGCAAAGTGCCAAAGCCAAATCTGCTTTGTACTTGAAATTGTAGCAACCAGGAACCATACGTCAATCCAAGCTAAATTTGCTTGTACTTGAAACCTGCAGTATTATTTGTTGGGCAAATGGATGTAAGGAAATTTCGCTTGTACTCCACATGATTGATTAATGTTATCTATTTGTTTGAAACATTGTCACATAGCCTCTCACATAGCCTCTAAAATGCCCTTTCACACCATGCGATATTGTAGCATGACTTTTCCGCTTAATGTTTAAGAAAAAGTGGAAGGCGCGAGTATAGCTCTGTAGCATTGTAGCATTGATATTTTGTAGCTAGAACTGTGGTCACGAAGAGACCTTGCGGGGCTCACTAACTGAGAAATTCATCAGTAGTGATGAGGAAGATGCATTTGGAGAATGTGTAGGAAGGGATTGTCACATAGCCTCTCACATAGCCTCTAAAATGCCCTTTCACACCATGCGATATTGTAGCATGACTTTTCCGCTTAATGTTTAAGAAAAAGTGGAAGGCGCGAGTATAGCTCTGTAGCATTGTAGCATTGATATTTTGTAGCTAGAACTGTGGTCACGAAGAGACCTTGCGGGGCTCACTAACTGAGAAATTCATCAGTAGTGATGAGGAAGATGCATTTGGAGAATGTGTAGGAAGGGAAGGGATCAGAATACATGAAAACTGAACTGCTGATTATCTATACGTCAGTGGGAAGGTATATGGAGGAGGATTTCCTACCAATAGGAGCACTTTTCTTTTGAAACTTGATTACTAGTCAACCCATTAGATTGTCAGGTCTGCCCCTGAGAGTGTGGTTGTCATTGTAGGTTGCTGATAAGCTATCAAAGGTCATGCCTGCTTCTGCTTCAAAGGGGTCATGGGTAGACATTCTGCAAGTTGAACACTGCAGTCCCCCCATCATTTAGCTTTCCCCGTTCAACTTTCGTTGCTGAACTTGTGATAATGTTACCGCAATGTAGATTGTGGATTTAACTTCGATTCCCACGTAAGCTTTCCTGAAAGTACCCATCGATGATACATTCATCCTATCGACGCACATTGCCACATTGAAGGGTTGAACCTACTGACGACATGTTCCCACATTGAGGAGTTCAGCATTTGACATGCATATACATCCCCAATGGGATAGCTAGTAACCTAGACTTCTAGAGAAAAAAAAATTGTCACAAGAAAAATTGAGACAGCTAGTAACCTAAACGTCCAAAGAAGGAAAATTGGCACATGGAAAAGTGTATTCTCTGAATGAGCAATTTTGTAAGCCTAATCCTCTTAATCTGCATTTAAGTACTCTCAACCCATTCCTTTCAGGTTACTAGCTTGCCAAGAAATTGAATGGTTTGATTGGTGGAGATTGTGTTCCTTGGTTTAGTGCACTGTCAAGTAATGTGTCTGTCAATCAAAACATGTCAATACGTTTTGAGCCATCCTCCTCGAACCATTTAAACCTTTATGATTACTAGTTATATTGCTACCTGCTGATGCAGCAACCGTAGGTACTATGAGCATAAGACGTTGGACATGCAGGTCATTTGACCTGTGCGAGTGCAGTCGGCCTTTGGCAGGTCTCTGTTGATGTATATTATGAAGCCAATCTCTCTCACCTCTTCTGATGTGCAGCGGTTTCTCTCAACCTACCTTCATGCAGAGGTTTGCTTGCTTGTTCCCAAGTACTCTGCACGGCTGCTGTCCCTGCGTGGTGTGGCTCTAACAAGCTGGCTTTGGGAAGTGATTTTTTCCAGTTGGAAAGTGGATCAAGTTGCCGTTGTGATGTGCAAAACATGAATTGTGCTAATAGTCATATGGAGGGGGGGCCATTAGAGAGCGTAATTTACTGCTGTCAGAATTGCAAGCAGGCCACATTTTGTACGAATCGGCGTGACGATCTGACTTTTCCATACACATGCTCAGGAGTTCCTATCAGCTCTAGTCATGGTCATTTACAAGGAGATCAGGGACAAAAGAGGAACAGAAACATTGATTAAAATATACCAATCAGAATTTAGTTTTCCAACTCCAACCAATTGAATTTGTGGGAAGTTCAGAAAAAGTGCATCTCTCTCTCTCTCTCTCTCTGTATGCGAGTCTCTCTATAGATATATGTGTGTATATTTACCCTAAACTTATAGGTTCTCTCTCTCTCTCTCTCTCTCTGTGTATGTGTCTCTCTCTATAGATATATGTATGTGTATATTTACCCTAAACTTACTTATAGGCTCCCTTACCCTCGAGGCTCGATCATCTCTCTACCCCTCTTTCTCTCTCTACATGTGTGTCTCTCTCTATCATATAATCATATAATATATAATATATATTCGTTTGTGTGCGGGCGCACATTAAAAATGCCATCCGTAAGGAATGGATGTGATCAGGACCCCGGAAAGTTATTTGATGCGTAGCCTTTTAAGCAATTTATAGAACGAGATACATATTTCCGACCTTCTCTTAAATACATATAAATTTTTTGCATAAACAATTGGATGCACGAAAAGTCATAATAAAAGCGTTTCGATACATGGTAAATCACACGGTTATGGTTACGGTTACTGGGATTCCGAATATAACATGAAGCCGATGAGCCAAGATTTCATCGACTACAATGTAGCAGTAGGATCCGGGCCTCAATAGCCAAATAGTTGTCGAATTACAGACCTAATGTAAGGGTAATGGAAAATCTTTGAACCTCTGCCACGGTGTGACGTGACGTTGGAAGTCAAGGCACAATAAAGCAGGTTGACTTTTTCACCTAGAATCCGAACCTAGCGGTTTGTAGCATGTAGAAGAAGAAATTCCTATTTTTTGCTCGGAGTTGCGGCATCGTAATTTTGATTCCGGATCCGCTATAACACGCATATTACTGTCTATGTTGAGCCCTTGAAGGCCAATTGGTGTAGCCTGGGATGATTGAAATCATAGGGTTAGGACTTCTGCTGCTGTAGAAAACAAAAGAAAGCCAGTAAAAGTGTTACAAAGAAACAGTTGAGACTGAGGAAGTCGGCATGCGAGGGACATGCAAGAAGTTTCTTACTTTGTACAAATACGGATCTTTTCGTCCCCCTTCTCCAAGTCTTCCGAGCTTCCGCTGGCTCAACAATCTGCGGTTTAAAGTCATGCGACTTCTTGTTAGTAGAGTGGCTGCGGTTGGCTTAACAATACTTGTGGCCAAATGGTTCATTCTTATGCAAAACTTCATTTCAATCAGGATATTTCAAGCTTACAGTCGGAGCGCTTTGCTGGTGTCAGGATTGTTGCCTAAGGCCAACCTGATAAGCTTCTCCGGTACGGTATCCTCACCGACAAATTGTAAGACTCTCCAGGCACACAGCTGAACGCGTGTTTGTGAGCCTACATCAGCCGATCGTCGACCTTTATGCCTTAATCGATCAAGTTCTTCTCCACTTTGATCATTTTCCTTTTGATTAATGTGTTTTCTTGTTTTAATTAACACACGACGCGGAAATGGCTTAGAGATCTTATCGCCGTGATAGTCTTCGAGAGGGCTGCCCTTCGCGAAGTAAGAAACTGTGCTCTGATTACGTTGTTCCATCTCTCTGAAGCTCCATTGTCCACAAAATTCCGATCCTTGGGACAATGGAGAATTAGCTGGTACAGACTTATCACGAGCCCCTACAATTAGGGTGAGAGGGGGAAACGAAGACGCGGTGAAGTTTTGCCTTTTTTGTCTGAATGATCGTCTCTTTCTTGTCACCTGAATAAATATTCAAATTTGAGAAGCGGTAAAGCAAAGTTTGTCAAACTTTCAAAACAGTTAACAAGTTAGGTTGAACAAAACCGTCACGAAAGAAAGCCCGGATCGACTTAATGGATATGGTTGTTTCCATATAATCACTTATTAAGCTTTTGGTTGAAAGCGGAGGCCAAAATGGATAATCATACAGTTTCGCATGCAATTGACGCGAGTTGCTCAAGTTTACTGACGCTCTCTGCAATGCAGGAGCTTCCATCTGTGCTAAAACTTCTCGAGTTAACAAGTCCGTTCTGCTTATTCTTGAGCGAGCCGGAAAGTTTGCTGTTTTGTATAGATTGTTTGGACTGCCTGTGGATGGTATAAAACAATTTGTTCTTGCTCATTGCCCTGCGCGTCTTCGATCTGGCTCTCTTTGGACTGCAAAAGCCGTAGTTTTGGCACATATTGCGGCCAGAAAAGAGTTAGAAATTGGAAAACAAGAGCATCCAGCTGTTGGTTTTCTCGAAGTAACAAGCCGAGTCTTGATTCTTGAATAGTTCAAATAATGTTCGCTATTCGGCTAAACCTACAACTGCTCAAGCACTGTAGCAGACATCAAGTAAAGATGGAAGTCTAGAAATAGCGAAATCCCAACATAATAGTCTTGACTTAATCTCGGCTCAAGTAAGTTCGAAGATTGACACATGTGGTCTAAAATGTGTAATTACGTGAGCGTTCAGAACCTTGAACCTTATACATTGTACAAAACACTTATGCTTGAAAACTGATTTTGAATGATAGGCGTATTATTACCATCCAGGGTTTAAGCTGGCACCATGGGCTGGAATGCAGGTAGCTGCTTGGAGAACTGCGCAAGATCTTGGAATATGACGAGCCTCCGGAGGCAAAAGAGACTTGATCATGATCAAGCCCTTTCTGGTGCTGGCCGAGAAAGATGATGACTTGATGCTCGACAATGGTGGTCTGGCAGTAGCAAGGCTATTGCTCTGACGCTCGATGCTCACAGGAGCAGGAGCTGCAGGCTGCCGTTCCTCATGCAGCGGATGATCATGGTGGCCATACACAGCAGCGATATGGCGGAGAGCTTGATACTCCGCCTGTATAACCGTGTCCTCGCTCTGGATCAGCTTTTGCCGATGATTCAAATGGCGTTTCGCGCCACCATGCGGGATGGTTGAAACATCGGAAATAGTCGATAGGTTGTCAAGGGAATTAGGGGAACTTGAGATCAAGGAGGTAATTTCGCTATCGTCTGTAGAACATGCGCTATGGCACTTCGTGAAACGGGAAGGCGAAGAAGCCGTGGCACAGCCGGCATGAGGGGAGGCAGCTGCGCCTGTTTCCATTTTGAGAGGACGTAAAAGGCCGCGTTGCGGGGAGATCATGTCTTCATCATCTGAAGAGCTGGTGCCATTGAGGGAAGGGGAAGAAGTGCAGGCAAGAGACGGAGGTGCTGCGTGCGGCCATATTGCTACACTGGAAGGATTAACGGCGGAGCCGGCGCGCGCCGGAGATGGTTGGAACCAGGCCACGGCGTGGCTAAGCGCGGTCATGCGGGTGAAGGAATCAGACGAAGGGGAAGCTAAAGATGAAGCAGCGTGGAATGCAAGCAATTCGTGTTGTTGATGATCGTCTGTGGAGACGGCGCCACGGCGTAGCTTCATTGCTAGCTTCTTACGCTGCAGCAGCTGCTTCTCGAGTCACCATTCTCCTCCTTTTGATCCTGCCTCGGACCTCAATTGAATTTCTTAATTTGCGTTTACCCGGACGTGTGAATCCACCCCGAAAAAACATAAGAGCCCTGCCACGTGCAGATCCATTGACCTTCGCGTAAGTCTAGGTATTGACGGACAGGCATGAGTTGGGAATCCGCAGTGGCTCCTATTGCCATCAACCAAAACGTGATGTGGAACGGGAACAAAATGAAATGGGAGGAGATAGGGAATGCAAATTGAGCAAGAGAAATAATGAATTGCCAATGTCAGGTGGTGACATCACCATGGGTCCGTGTAGGTTGGTGGAGCAAACCTTAGTACTTTTGATTTTGGTGAATACTCAATTGACTCTTTGCTAACTTTAGTACCTTCAATTTTAGTGAATACCCAATTGATTGGCCAAAGTTTCTCTTTTTAAAGGAAGCTAGTTAATCATCTCGGAGTGAAAGGGCATTAGACAGAGGTGTTGCCTAGGAGATACATGTTCAAGAAAAGGACGCTCTTCTAGAAGTGCTTGCTTAGCTCCTCTCCAATGTGGCTCTCAGCTCCTTTCTATTCTAGCCCTTCCCTTCTCATCTCTATTTATTCTCCCTTTGTATTTGATCATTGGGTCTTCTTGATCCAACTCCACGCTCCCATCTTCATGGTTTGCTCTCAATTTTTCTACCACGTTTCTTAAGTGGGCATGATCCCATCTGTCCTCCCCCCCCCCCCCCCTTTGGAGGTGATAGAGGATGGAATAATTAAACGTTGTTGTCTTATTGATTGCATTTTGATGTTGTGCTCTCATTGTTTGTCATGTTTTGTTGTAGATATAAAAATTACATGTAGTAAACATAATCACAACAAAGAGTAAAGAATACACAATAAATATGAGAAGAATAGAAACTTCTTTAATTCCAAACAAATTGATATTAACGATGGCTTTGTCCACCCATGCGCTTCTAGTATGAAGTGTAAATAGTGATTTAGATAGATGATAGGCAAAGAGCTTTTGGCTGATTAGAAGAACTTTGATTGGGTGAAAGATAGATTGATTATGGATTTGGAAAATTTGTCTTTCTTTTATAGCCTGTAAACAATAGTCTAGTCGGCTTGTCCGACCATATTATGAACTTTCCCTAGTCAACTAGAGCATATTTTAAAGGATATTCCCTTTATCTTCAAGTTAAGGATGTTTTCCTTAGATCCTTGTTAGTGAAAATGTTGGTTCTCCTAGGACCCCCGTAGTTAGGGGCCATATCCTTGATAACTACCACACTCCACAACTCATTGCTACTAGCCTAACTATATCTAACCTAGAGGTTAGACCCATAAAGGTTACCTTTTTGCCATCTGATCACATAGATCTCATCTAACATGCAAGTCAGAATCCAACTAATATTTGGGCTTACATGACTTTTCCTTATAATGGGGGCCTTATAACTTTGAATACCATGAATCATTGGTGGCACCTTAGAAGGGTGGGATATTGAGCATATCTAACACTCCTCAATGTCCACATGCATGTGAACTACATCTTTAGCCCAATGCTAAGTCTTTGAAGATGAACTCAAAGTAAAATCTTCGTAAGAGGTTTGGTGAAGATATCTATTTCATTACTCTCCTTTGGATAGTAAACAAACTGTAATGATCGTGTTCTTGATAGTGATATTGGATTTCAATGTGTTTCAAGTGTACACATGAAACACTAGATTTTTGGCAATGGCAATGCAACTCTAATTGTCACATCGTAGCACTATTGGATTTTCATCATGCACTCTCATATGCCATAGGATCCTCCTTAACCATATTACTTCACATGCAATAAGACAAGTTGCCTTGTATTTTGCTTAAGTAGAAGACGATGCCATTCTTGGTTGCTTTTTATTGATCCAAGAGAAGATTCCTAAACCGAAAGAGAAGCAATATCCAAAAATTGACTTCTTGGAATTACTATCACTTGCCAAGTTTGAGTCATAGTTTCTCACAAGAGAACTTTGAGAACTATATCTAATACCATAGTCGAGGTCTCTTTAAGTATCTAAGCACCTGTGTCCTAGCTTTTTAATGGCTTTCTCATGGTTTGTTTGAGAACCTACTCAAAACACGAACAACAATATTGATATCTTATCTGGTGGTGACTACCGACAAGTCAATCTCACCTGCTAGTACCTTCTCTCTCACAAAGTGGTAGTGTACCTCAATATGTTTTGTCCTGGCATGGAACACAGGGTTCCTAGCAAACTATATACTGCTCATGTTGTCACAATAAATGACAATTGGATCTTCCACTTGCACATCTAAATTAGCCAATAACTTTTGCAGCCATACTACCTCACATGCTGCAACAGCAACACCTCTATACTCAGCCTCTGTACTCGACAAAGCAATTGTAGATTGCTTTTTACTACTCCAAGTAACTGCTGTACTACCAAGAAAGAACATGTATCTGCTGGTAGATCTTCTATTAGACATACTACTAGCCCAATCTGCATCTGTGTATCCAAACACCTGTACATCTGTACCTGTCTCATAGAAAATTCCATAATGTAATCTCAATATGCGTCTGACTACATCCAAATGTGGCTTTCTAGGTACTTGCATAAACTAACTCACAAGACCAACAGTGTAGCTCAAGTCTGGCCTTGTAATGGTCATGTAGATCAAACTCCCCACTATCCTCTTGAACATAATAGGGTCTTCTATCTCATTCCCAATATTAGCACTCAACTTTACATTCTACTCCAACGGGACTGAAAGTGGTTTGCATGCTGTCATACCATACTTGAACAACATATCCAAGCCATACTGTTTTTGGGATAGCCATATACCATCATCACATCCGATCACCTCAATGCCAAGGAAGTACCTTAGCTCACCTAAATCCTTCATCTCAAACTTCTTTTTTAAAAAGTCCTTGACTTCAGCAATTCCACTATCACTATCACCTGTAATAATCAAGTCATCCACATAGATGACTATGATGACCAAACTTGCATCTCCCTTTCTCACATAAAGTGAGCGGTCAGCATTAGAAATATAAAAGCCAATATTGACAAGATACTCTCTGATCTTGTCAGACCATGCTCTAGGTGCTTGCTTGAGCCCATAGAGTGCCTTCTGCAACCTGCACACATACGTGGGATGCTCTAAATCTTCATAACCTGCTGGTTGATCCATATACACTTCTTCCTGCAAATCACCATGCAAGAAGGCATTCTTCACATCCATTTGTTGCAACCTCCAACCTTTGGCTGTTGCCAAAGCAATCACACATCTGACAGCTGCCATCCTAGCAACTGGACTGAAGGTTTCTTCATAATCTATGCCATATGTTTGGGCATAGTCTTTTGTAACCAGCCTAGTTTTGTACCTACTAATAGAACCATCTGCATTGTGCTTAATCTTATAAACCCACTTACATCCAATAGCTTTCTTGCCCTTCGGCAATGATACTAGATTCCAAGTCTTATTGACCTTTAATGCAGCCATCTCCTCATCCATTGCTACATCCCAATGAGCATGACCAACAGCCTCCTCAAAACATGTGGGCTCAACATCCTCAATCACCTTCACCATATAAGCATAATGGTGAGCTGCATAACCTTCAAAACCAAATCTGTTAACAGGGTATCTCACCCTGCTAGACCTGCGTACTACTAGATCACTCAATGGAGTCTTTGCATTGACGTGTGCTCTCTGCACACCTGGAGTTCTCACTGAAGGAATGCCAAGCTCATCATCCAAGTTGTCTGAGCCACTTGAGTCTTCATCAAGAACTGCATCAATGCCATATGACACTTTATTCTTTCCTTTGTCTTTACATGTAGTGCTACTAGATGCACCTGAAGATGTAGAGCTACTTCTTAGTCTCCCAGACCAAGGACTACCAGATGATGTCTCTGGTTCACTAAGAGTCAGTGATTCTTTCTTTTCAGCCTGCACATGAGTGTCATGATCATCATCATCATCCAATGCATCACCACTAGATGCATACCAACTGCTCATTTAGTCAAAAATGACATCCCTGCTCACTCTGAACTTACATGTGACAGGGTTATAACAACGATACCCTTTTTGCTCTAAAGAGTATCCAACAAAGATACACTTTTTAGCCTTTGGATCTAGTTTCTTCCACAACTCATTTGGCACATGAACATATGCAATACAGCCAAACACTTTCAAGTGTGAGACATCAGGCTTCTTACCTATAAAACATTCTTTGGGGGTCATACCATGAACTGTAGCTATAGGAATTCTGTTCATAATATAAAAAATAGTATGAACAACCTTAGATAAAAAATGCTTAGACATATTCTTTTCAGCCATCAAGGCGTGTGCAACTTCTGCAATATGCCTATTTTTCCTTTCTGCAATCCCATTTTGCTGTGGGGTATACTTGCATGTGAACTGTCTATTTATCCCATGAGACCTAAAAAAATCACTGAACTCATTCGAGAGGTACTCTCCCCCTCCATTTGACCTCAAGCACTTTACTTTCAAGTCTGTTTCTCTTTCAATTGCAGCCTTGAAAGTTCTAAAGTGCTCAAACGCTTCACTCTTTTCCTTCATAAAATATACCCACAGTTTTTTAGAATAATCATCAATGAATGTGACAAAGTATGAACTGCCTCCAAGAGATACATTTTGTGTAGGCCCCCAAATATCTGTATGCACAACATCAAGGATATTTCTGCTTACATCTCTGTCATGTGAAAAGGGTTATCTTGCCTGCTTACCAAACTGGCATGCTTCACATACCTTATGAAATTCTACAATTCTAAATGTAGGCAAACCTGTAACCAACCCTTTGGACTGCATTAATTTTAGTCTTTGTACATTTGCATGTCCAATGCATTTGTGCCAAATTTCAAAATCTACAACAACACCTTTTCCTTTAGCATACATAGCAGCATTCATAGTAGGAATTCCAACATCCAGAGTAAACGTCCAACTCTACTTCCCTTTGCAACCAACGTGCACTTGTCATTGAAGTCTTCTCAAATTTAAGCAGCCATTTGCATCGTATTTGCTCTCCCCCTTGGGATCAAAGAGCGATTCTATGTAGGAATTACTTAACACTCCTTTTTTCAACTAAGGTTTCAAACACTATACAAAACATAAGTCCTATTAATCACTTATATTGATTGATAATCTAGCCCTCTTCCTAATAGGTACAAAAGCATTTGTCTTTCCTTCGACTAAGGGTTTCCCAATCTCTAGAGTTCTCTTCTTGCCTTTGAGGATTGTAATTCGTACCTAGCCCAATCCCTGAGTTGGGTTGATGAAGGTGGTAGTTACTAGACGGAGGTCCCCAAGGCATCCTAGTGTTAGTCCTTATGATTGTTATTTGCGCTAACTATGCATAACATCAAGGTTCCAATCTACCAAACATGAGTTATTAGTTCGTGTTGTAAGCAAGAGCTTGGGCAAAGCCTAGAGTTTCAAAAATGAATTTCCTTAGGCTAAATCACTTATCATGCCTTTCATCAAATGTGCAAGCTATGTCATACCAACGGTGTGGTGGAAACGCACCTATTATCGTGAGGATGGAAAGACAGCAATGCTTGAAGCCTTATATGTTGTTTATGAGTTTATCGTATGGCATCTAAATGCAATTAACTTCTCTTAATATACACATTTAAGGAATTTGATCCTTTAAATACTTATGATGCAATTTATCCTTTTCAATGTCTTATTCTTGAGTGGCATAATACGGCCATAACGTGTCTCATGTGATAATCGAGCAAGCATCCATTAATTTGGAAATACATTACTTACGACCGGAACCACGGTTGGGTTGGTAGTGGTGCCCTCGCCCGAGGCTTCGTCGTGGTTTGTGGGATTGCCATCCGCACTCGACATACTTCGCTTGGGGGCCATTCCCGATCTTCCTTGCTTTAGTGTAATTCCTGCAAGAATTTCAATAGCCTCTCGAGTAGAAGAGGGGGGGAAGAACTCGCAAGATAGGGATTTAGTTTGCAGAATATGCAATAAAACTTGGGAAAGAAGGAAGAGGAAATGCATGTGGTCACCCTCCTCTAAGGAGGGCAAGAGAAAGAATCTTTCTCCCTCTCTCTTTCCCTCTCTCCCTCTCTCCCTCTCTCCCTCTTTTTCTTCTTCCCTTCTTCTTCTCCTCCTTCTCTTCTTTTCTCCTTTCTCTCTCCCTCTCTTTTTCTTCTTCCTCTTCTCTTCTTCTCCCTCTCTCTCTCTCTCCCCCTCTTCCCTTCTCTCTCTCTCTCTCTCTCTCTCCCTCCCTCTCCTCCTCCTCTTCTTCTTCTCTTCCTCTTCTCCTTATTCTCTTCTTCTCTCCCCCTCTTCTTCTTCTTCTTCTTCTTCTTCCTCCCTACAGCATCTCGACTCCTCCTCTAAGGCTTCCTATCCTCCTCTTTATTATGATTGGAGAGGTTTATAAGGTGTTTAGGGGGAAATAGAAGTGAGATGGCACACGTGGCCTCCCTCCCCTTGTTATTGTCGCCACCTTCTTCCGTCATCGTCGGCTTCATTGCCCCTTGCACCGTTGTCATCTCCTCCACGTTGGCGGCTTCTCTCCTTGGCATCATCATCTCCCCCCACGTCAGCTAATGCAGTATGTCCTTCGTCCTTTTCCCTTTCCCTTTCCTCGCGCCTGTTCGACAGCGGCTGGGGGAAAGGATAATAATAATAATAAAATTTTTCAAATACTTTAGAAGAATTAGGGGGGATAAGTTCTATGGCGGCGGCGACCATGGACGTTACAATATAATTGTCAACTATTTCTAGCTACTCTAAGTAATAGCAATGCTACCAAAGAAAAACATGAAAGCATTGATAGAACTCCTATCTAAAATACAACCAGTCCAATTTGCATCTATATAACTATACAAGTTCAATGGTATGGATATACCATAGAATAAGGCTTGATCCAATGTGGACTTGACATAGCGTAATGTGCGCTATATTACATCCAAATGTGGCTCTATAGAAGCTATGTAAATTGACTCTCCAAACCAACAATGTAATTTAGGTATGGCCTAATGATCATCAAATAGATAAGGTTGCTCGTAATCTTTTGATACATAGTAACATCCTCAATCAAGTCACCCTCATGTGCACTAAGCTTAGCATTGGCATCCAAAGGTATATAAATAGACTTGAAATCAACCATACCATACTTCTTCATAATATCCAATGCATACTGTCATCTCTAAAGTTCTAGTTATCTTTATGTTAAGAAAATAGCATAGCTCTCCCAAATCCTTCATCTCAAATTCAATCCCGAGGAGACCCTTCACATTGTCAATCTGTATCTCACTATCACCTACAATAATCAAATCATCCAAATATATAGTAACAATCACAATACATGCATCACTGTCACATACATAGAGTGAGTGATTAGCTTGTGCTATGCAAAATCCAATGATGACAATGTATTCTACAATCCTATCATGCCATTCCTTGGGTGCCAGCTTCAGCCCATACAAGGCCTTACAAAGTCGGCATACATAATCTGGATATTTCTCATCCACAACTAAGTGGTTGCTCCACATTAATTTTCTCTTGCAACCCCCCTTGTAGAAGGAATTCTTAACATCCATTTGATGTGCATGATCCAACCCTTTGGTACAACCACTACTATGATAGCCTTTATAATGGCCATTTTAGCCACTAGAGCAGAAGTCTCCTCATAATCAATACCATGCATCTGCACATATCCTTTGGAAACTAGTCATGCCTTATAGCACTCAATAGATCCATCCAAAGCCATTTGTAGCTAATAGCTTTCTTACCTTTAGGTAATGGCACCAACTCCCATGTATAATTCTCCTTAAGTGTAGCCGTTTCTTCATCCAAAGCATGATTCTAATACTCATTACACATTGCATCCTCAAAACAAGTGGGTTCCACATCTTGCACAACCTTAGCCATGTATGCATAGTGATGAGCTACATAGCTATTAAATGCCAATTGTTGCATTGGCGTTTTTACTCTACTTGACCTGCATGGACCTGGATTACTACTGGGTGCTTTAGCATCCTCTTGTGCCTTTTGCATACCAGTAGGTGTTTTAATAGATGGAATCCCAAACTCCTCATCCAAGCTCTACTCAAAGTCATCTGAATCAATATCAACATGAGAGAAACCTAATGATACATCTATCATAATAGTTGAGTCCCCAACTTTCTCTTTACTTTTTCCTAATCTGTGATGTACTTGGTGGAGTAACTTGTGATCTCAATCTACCATTCCAAGGTCTATTAATAAAACCATGACTAGGAGACTCTTATGGTCCACTCAATATCTGTGAATGTTGACCTGTTTTTTGCACATCCATATTCTCATGCTCATTAGTTCCAAATGCATTCTATACTTACTATACCAGCTACTCATTTCATAAAAAACAAAATCCTTGCTAGCTCTCAGCTCACGCATAATAAGATTATAACATTTGTATCCCTTGTGCTTAAGAAAATAACCCACAAATACACATTTTGTTGCTTTGGGTTCCATTTTACGATGCAAATTATTAGGAATATGCACATAAGCAATACATCCAAATACTTTCTGATGGGATAGATTTAGCTTTCTACATGTAAACTTCTCTTTGGGTGTCATACCATGTATAACAATAGTAGTGTCCTGTTCATAATATGTATAGCAATAGCAATTGCTTCAGCCCAATAGTAATGAGGTAAGTTTCTTTCTGACATCAATGCATGAGCCACCTCTACAATATATATATTTTTTGCTCAGCAACTCCATTTTGCTACAAAGTATATTTACATGTATGTGGCCTCTATATGTCATTATTCTATGAAAAATCAAAAAACGCATCGGGTATATATTCTCCCCCTCCATTGGACCTTAGGCATTTAATATGCAATCATGCCTCCTTCTCAACCAAAGCCTTAGAGCTTTTAAAGTGACTGAATACTTTGCTTTTCTCACACATAAAGTAAATCCACACTTTGAGAGTATGATCAACAATAAAGGAAACGTAACACTTGCAACCATTCAAAGTTGCATTTGTAGAACCACACACGTCAGAATGTATCAATTCAAGTAGTTTCTTGCACACATGATTTTTATGTGGAAATGCATGCGTTGCCTTTCCAAATTGACATGCTTCACATAGATTATGCATCCCATCAACTCTAAACTTGGACAAACCATCCACAATCTATTTTGACTACATGGCTTTCAATCCATGTACATTTACATGACCAATTCTCTTATGCCAAATTTCAATATCAACCACAATACTTAAGCTTTGTGCAAAAATGGCAGCATCCATTTTAAGTAGACTTATATCAAGAATAAACAACCTGCTAGCATGTTTTCCTTTTATAGTCAACTTGCAATCATTTTTAGGATCTTTATATAACAACCATCATAGATGAATTGAACCTACAATCCCTGTTCTACCATCTAACCAATAGTAACCAAATGTTTTGTAATATTTGGTATATACAATAAATTAGCCAATTACTTATTTTTACCATCCTACATACTCAAAGGAACATTTTCAACATGAGTAATGGGGTGAGCTATATCATCCCCTATCTCCACATAGCTTGAAGACTTTGGACTGCACATCTCTCTAAACCACTCTCCATGAGAAGTCATGTAGTTAGAAGCACCTCAGTCTACATACCATACATCATTCTTTTATGAACCATCAGTAGTCATAATATTCATAAAGTGCTACAAAAAAAACAACTATTCACTTCTATCATCATTGTTTTTACAATTGCATGAATAACTGTCTTGTTGCTTTTTTTCATTTTTAATTTCAATCTTCTTTTTGAAATAGTTTTTAGAAATGTGGCCTTTCTAACCACAATGCCAACACTCCTTGTTATCACAAAATTCTATCACCTATTAACTTGGACTCTTTGATCCCTCCCCCTTCTTTGTGATTGTTCTCCTTTATTTTGTTGTGCATCATAACTTACCATGACTACCACATTTTCCTCTGCCACAACCATTACCTTGGCTAGTAAAGTAAAACACATGTTTAGACTAGTTCTTGCTTTGAGAAGAAGATGAATCTAAGCCATGTAGAAATTACACAGCATAGTTAGAATCTGAGCAAGGGTTAGAGAACACATAACAAATATGAGAAGAATAGAGATTGCTTTGATTTCAAACGAATTGATGCAAGTTGGCTCTGTCCACCTATGCATTTTCACTGTGAAGCTTAGATGGCGATCCATAAAGATGATAGGTGAAGAGCTTAAGGGTTGCTAGAAGAACTCTAATTAGGTAAAAAATAGATTACCAATGGCTTTAGAGGGGTCTTCCTTTTATAGCCCAAGAAGGTAGTCTAATCGGCATGTTCGACCATATTATGAATCTTCCCTAATCGACCAAGGAATATCCCCTTTGCCATCGAGCAAGAGGCCCCTAGCCAAGGGATGCTTTGAGGAGGAGACCCCTAGCCAAGGGCTGCTTCTCCGCAGAAGCGGCCCTTGGACCCTAAAATAGTGGTCCCTAATAACTCCCACACCCTGAACCTCGATGCATTGTGCTTAGACTTGCTACTAATAGAATTACTCTATCTAATCCAAAGGCTAGATCCACAAATGTCACATTTTTCCATCCAATGAGATAGACCTCATCTAGCATATAAGTTAGGACCCACCCAATGTCCATGCTCACACATGGCTTCTCCTCATAATGGGGGCCTTACAACTTAGAGCACCATGGATCATTGGTGGCACTTTATGAGGGTGGGGCATTGAGCATATCTAACACCTCCCCTTAATGTTCACTTACATGTGAACTACATTCTTGGCCCAACACCGAGTCTCTGAAGATGAATTTAAAGGAGATCCTTCATAAGAGCTTTGGTGAAGATATCTACTCCATTCTTCTCCATTGGATAGTAGACCCAGCTTCACTATTCCATCCTCGATTAAGTTACACACATAGTGACACTGGATCTCAATGTGTTTGATGGTGCATGAAAAACTAGATTTTTGGCAATGGCAATGCAACTCTAAGTGTCACATCTTAGCACTATTGGATCTTCATCTTGTACTCCCATATGCCATAGGATCCTCCTTAACCATACTGCTTCACATGCAACAAAGCAAGCTGTGTGTTGAGATGGCAAGCTCAACATGTGTAGACATTGATGATGTACTACCTGGCTAGATCGATCTACAGGTCTACACTTAGCACACCAATAGTCATTATGATCCTCACATGGATACTAACTTACCACTTATTATATTTATTTTATTGCACCTACCTACAACTGGTATAGTTATAGTGCCAGTTAATTAGTAGAGTTGGTTATGTATTACTTGACTTAGTAGACCACTTTCCTTTATGTTGTATCTTATCTATACTTTGTATGCATTGTATTGTGTAAGTAAGAAGAAGGAAAAAACTAGCGAAAAAATGTTTTGGCCTCCATCTCTCTTCTTGTGTTCTTGAGTGAGCTTTCTCTTGTGTGTATGGTGTGTGTTTGACATAGCAATTTAAGCAAGTCCCCCCACCATGCAATTATTGACACCTTGTACCCTGCTTTGGTAGAATACAACACCTTTGGTTTCTTTTTATTGATCCAAGAGAAGATTCTTGAACTTAAAGAGAAACAATATCCAAAAATAGATTTTCTAGAATTACTGTCGCCTGCCCTATTTGAGTCATAGTTCCCCATAAGAGCACTTCTAGAACTATATGTGATACCATAGTTAAGAGTTTTCTTCAAGTATCCAAGCACTTGCATCCCGGCTTTCTTATGACTTTCTCAGGGTTTGTTTGAGAATCTTCTCAAAATCCCAATAGCAAAATTGATATTTAGTCTGGTATTACAGAAATAGATGAGACTGCCAACCAACATCCTATACCTCCCAATGTCTCTAGTGCTGATGTATCCTCAATGGATAACTCCACATTAACCTCCACATGTGTAGCTATCTTCTTACACATGGTCATGCCTTGTACTTTACCTTCCATGCATACTTCTTTTTAGAGATCTTCCATGCATACTTCTTTTGAGAGATGAAGATTTTGCTAGGTATTTGTTGTGAGACTTCAATCCCTAAACAATAGTACAATAAGACCAAGTCTATCATTTCAAACTTAGATCTCAAAGCCTTTCGAGTTTGATGGATCATATCTTCATAGTCACATATAATAAGAAGGTCGTCCACATATAAGACAAGCACTACATACTTTTCTGTATCCCTGTAAACATATAAGTTAGCATTTGAGGCATATCTTTTGAAATTCAAGCCTTAAATTTTTTTATCTATCCAATGGTACCATGATCAAGGGGCTTGTTTTAGCCCATACAATGCCTTCTTTAACTTACAAACTTGTTCTCAAAATAGGGGGCCTCAAACTCCAGTGGGTGAGCCTGTACACCTCCTCCTTGAGGTCTCTATTCAAGAATACTACTTATGAGCAGCCACTGCGACAAGTACTATGTGAATAGTGGTCATTCTAGTAGTTGGAACAAATGATTCTTAAAAATCAAATCCTTCAACCTATGAAAATCCTTGTGCACCTAATCCAACTTTATACTTTTCTAAGGTACCATTAGCCTTGTACTTTACCTTCCAAATTCACTTAGTGCTAATAATCTTCATTTTTAACAGTTGATGCACTAGCTCCCAAGTATCATTCTTCATTATTCTATCGTATTCCTTGCATAGCTACTCTCCATGTTAGATTGGCAAGTGCTTCCTCCAAGACTGTTGGCTTCTTTACTTCTCTCATAATCTCAGCCACCATCAAGGCCATATTGGTTATGTAAGCAAAGGCCTTTCTTTGCTCGTCTATTCTTTGTGACCTTGTTGGTCCATCTACCTTTTTCTCAGTTGTGGTAGGCATAGAACTATCACAATCATAGAGCTACTTCACCCATCGTGGAAATGGCTTTTCCGGTGGTGTAATTGCAAGTTGGTGAACTTTTTCCACATCACCCAAAGATGATTGTTCCTCCTCCTTGAGGGTAGGGATAGCTCTTGGGAAAGGTTTATAAAGGACTACTTCTTTGCTAGATGACAAAGTGAAGAACTTATATTCTCCTCCTCCACTGTATGTGGCTGCTCCTTGAACACAACATCACAGCTCGCTATGATCTTCTTTGCCTCTTGGTCATACGATTTGTAATCCTTTTGCTCATCACTATAGCCCAAGAAGATACATTTTATGCCTTTTGGATTTAACTTATTTCTCTTATCCTTTGGAACATGTGTATAACATTCAGGTCAAAAAGTTCTAAAATGTGAGATAGATGGTTTCTTACTAGAACAGGCCTCATGAGGAGCTTTACACTTAAGAGCCTCTGTGTAACTTCGATTGAGAATGTAGAATACAATATTAATAGTTTTTGTCCAAAACTGGTTAGGCAATCCCTTATTACCCTTAAGCATTCACCTTGCCATTTTGACAATGGTGCGATTTTGACATTCAACAATGCCATTCACTGAGGTGTATGAGGTGTCATCAATTGATACTTAATTCCTTTGCTCTTGTAAAAGTCTTCAAACTCCTTTGAGTTGAACTCACCTTCACTATCTATTCTAAACTTTTTCACATTTTGCCATGTTTCATTCTCAACAAGTTTTAGCCATTCTTTAAACTTACCAAAAGCTTGAGCCTTATCACAAAGAAAGTACACCCACATATTCCTGCTATAGTTGTTAACTCTACAGGAGCCTTCACTCTATTTTTGCTTTCTTATGGTGGAAATGTCTTTACCTGTTGCTTACCCATGATACAATCTTCACATGGTTCCTTTATTTCAGTTTTATTGCAGGTAGGTGACAAAGCATACCTTGCTTATGCATCTCCTTTGACACTACAAAACCAATGTGACCAAATCTTTCATTCCAAAGTTTACTTGTGCCCACTCCAACGGTGGTTGTAAGAGCACTTTGCTCATATAGATTGTTCCTTCTTTCTCCTTTGTCAATACCTTTGCCAGCATTGTCGATAATTTTTGCACTTGTCTCAGTGAGCCTCGCCTTATGGCCAAGATCAATTATAGAAGCAATTAATAGCAGATTCCTCTTAATCTCTAGACCATACCATACATTTGAAATATTTTTGAGTTCACCATTTGTAGTAACAAAGAAAATAGTACTTGTGCCCTCAATAGGGCATTTTGCATCATTCCCAACCATCATAGTGATGGATTCTTACAATGGCTTCATAAAACTATATAGATCTTTCTTGTTGGGGGAGGCTCCATTATTCAATATCCACGAGTTAGTGGTAGATATTTCGTGCACCGAGAAATGCACTTCCTCAATAGTCACCATGAATAACTCCAAGTATGCTTCTACCATATTGATTGTCTCCTTCCTTTTAGTCTTCATGGTGTCATTCTTTTTATTTACCTTTTTGACAGGACAATTTGCAATTGCATGCCCTTTCTTCTTGCAATAGAAGCACTCTCCTTGAAACTTTTTCTTACAATCCTTCTTCTTTTTGTCACCGTGGGTAGAGGAACCACCTTAGCCTTTTGCATTGGCAGAGAATGTAGTATCTCCACTATTACTACCTTCTCGAGCTTTAAGCCTCAACTCCTTCTCCATTAGTAGTGCACAAAAATCCTCAAACATCAAAGCTTGGGGTCTCACCTAAGTATTTAAGATAGTTACCAATCCATCAAAATTTGGTGAAAAAATCTGAAGATACCTTCGAGCGAGCTCCTCACTACTGTTTTGTATCCCAACACTTGTTAGCCATCTGATCACACAAATTTTTTATTTGAGTGATGAATGCTTCAACTGTCTCTCCTTCAGCAAACTTTTCTACTGCTAGTTGATTCTCTAAGTTTTAAATTCTTGTTTGATTTTGCATTTTGTACTAACTCCTAAGTACATTCTAAACCTCTAATGCCTTGGTTGCATGCTAAATCAAGGTCAAAACACCATCAAAATAACGTCGGGGAAGTTACTATGTATATATCCTCTACATCACCTGCATTCAAGGAGTATTTATAAATATCATTATCCATAAAATTTTCATGAATAAAACATAACCCTTTTCTATTCAATTTATAAATAACCCCTTTATATTACACCCTTCTGTATGTAAAAAAAATGATAAAAATGAAAATTAAAAAATTACCTTATTTTGAACCCACGTGATGCACACATATATTCATGAGTAACTTACCCGAGAAAATAACTTATAACTAAGACACACAGTGCATCTACATTCCTTTGTTTCCCTGCTTGAGAAGCTTTGCATTTGGAGGAATCATGACACTCAAATTTAATGGATCGAGGGTGTGTTGTGGTTCTGGGTCAGTCCCCATCATTGTCACTAGAAGCTCATAAGAATCAAGGATAGTTGTAATTTTAAACCTCTACAAAGTATTGTTTGTACCATCTAACTTGCCTTCTCTAAAGATTGGTGGACGAATCCTCAACGTTTGAATTGCCAGTACAACAGTACCGCCACCTGATATGCCAGCACTGCTAGCTGATGCAACATACAACATTTCTTCTCTTCCTTGTTGAAGCCCTTCTCTCTCCGGTACTCCTCACCCCTTAAAGTCCCGTGGGTTCTAATACCATGCGGAAATTACATGTTGATACAAAGATGGCTCTATCCACCTATGCACTTCCACTGTGAAGCTTAGATGCCAATCGAGATAGATGATAGACAAAGAGCTTAAGGGTTGTTGGAAGAACTCTAACTGGGTAAAAGATAGATTAACAATGGATTTAGAGGGGTCTTCGTTTTATAGCCCAAGAAGGTAGTCTAGTTGGCATGTGCGACCATATTATGAGTCTTTCCTAATCGACCAAGGAATATTCCCTTTACCATTAGGTCGGGGGCATTGCCTTGGACACCCATAAAGGGGGTTGTTGCCCCCCCCCCCCCCCCCCCCCAAACTAGGTGCTACTTCCATAGACCTTGGACCCTAAAATAGTGGTCCCTAATAACTCCCATACCTCGCAACTTGATGCATTGTGCCTCGACTTGCTACAAGCATAACTACTCTATCTAAACCAAAGGCTAGATCCACAAAGATCACCTTTTTGCCATCTCATAAGATAGACCTCATCTAACATACAAGTTAGGACCCACCCAATGTCCATGCTCACACATGGCTTCTCCTCATAATTTGGGCCTAACAACTTAGAGCACCATGGATCATTGATGGCACTTTACAAGGGTGAGGCATTGAGCATATCTAACAAGCCAAGGTTCTTCTCCTCAGGCCTTAGCATAGAAATCAAGTTTGCAAAATTAGGGATATCATTCCTTGTATTCATAGATGACATGAAGCTCTTGTGTTTATCTCCAAGTCCATCTAAGCATACACGTATAATATCATCATCATCAACTACCACACTAATAGATCCTAGAGCTTCCACAATACTCTTTATCTTCAAGATATAATCATTAATGGATAGGTTATCTCTTTTCACTTGGCTTAACTTTGACTTGAACTGTAGCTTTCTGGCCTTTGTGTTTACTTCAAAGAGTCTTGGCAGATTTTTCTATGCAATAGCAGGGTATTAGATTCATGTGAATAGCTTATTATGTTATCTATGATACTAATAGTTAGCCCTAATACATGACTTTACTATGTGTCTACTCCCAATCTTTCCTAGCCTATACCTATTTTGTAGTGGCATTTTGTGTAGGAACTTTGAGTGCTACTACCATGTCTCCTTCAATGTAATTTCGAACACCTTTTCCCTTCAAGAAATTTGCCATCCTAAACTCCCATGCAAGATAATTGTTCTTATCAAGGCTCTCACTAACAATCTAGTTGAAGTTGTTAGACATTTTAACAAAACAAACAACTTGCAAAAAACTACTATTTGCAAGCAAGTTAATACAAGTGCATCACAACTAAATTCATAGCCTTTTTTTACTAATTCCATAACAATAATTGTAATATGCAATCTATTCGTAGATGTCTTCAGTGTTTGTAACCTAGCAAACATGTGAAACCTTATAGATTTGAAATTTCTAACTTGTGCAGCTATAAACAATTGACACAATCGAAATTGCAATATACCCAAAAATTATTGTCGAGACCACTTGGACATCTAGAACGGAAGCCAAAATGACCTTAAATACCAAAAATGATAGCGAGACGGCCCTAAGGGGCTTGATTTGTAATATGTATATTGTTCTTCATGCTTACCAAGTTTCACTACAATCGAAGAGTATAGCCTTGCCTACTTTAGAAACCTCTTATAGCTATAACCGAAGGCAAATCCAGCAAGGTGAAAGAGCTTCTTACCCGTTGCTTGCTTGCTTACTTTCATGCTCCAATGCCTTTACCTCAACCTTCAATCAAGCTCTGCATAGCTGTGGGATAATGGCTCTAATACCATAAAAATAGACGAGGGGGGAGAGAGGTCAAGAAACCAAGAGCTCACACACAAAAGCAATGGAGACTTGAGCACACAAAGAGATAGGACTGAATTCTTCTTCTTCTTCTTCTTCTGTACCAAAAGAACTTAGTCTACGATATGATAAAAAGTCTAATATAAAAGTACCACAATGTATGTACATGCAGTCACTAAATGTGAATTTGCTAAGGAAAGAAGAGGTGACACAATGAATGTGCCATAACCAAGGATGGACTAGGTGGATGTAGTCCATCTGTACAATCTTGGTGTATCCTCAAGTCAATCACCTAACATGCTAGTGAGTAATGTCCTGCCACATTACCAAGGCATGTAGTGAATGCCAGCTCATGTAAAGCTCAACATCTCAACATTAAGATGTGATTGCTAATGGCACTTTAGCCTTGAAAATAACACAATTTGAAGTAGGACAATCTTGTTGCTCAATCCTAAAGGAAACTAGTTGGTACGGAGCATTAGATTTGAAAGGAGATGAATATTTTCTCTTCAATATTTGGGTATCTCCCCATGCCTATGATCTACCTTTTGCCCTTGTCCTCAAGGATACCAAAACATGAAAGGTACTACACAAAAAAGGGTTGAAAAGATGGATTGATATATGGGATTTTGATAAAAAAGTCTTTGGAGACATGGGATGGATTGAGCAAGAGTTTATGCTCACCACTAGCAAGAAAAATATTGGATCATTAGGGTCTTTCAATGACTTAAGGAGGATTGGCCTGTGTGACTACAATAATGAGTGACTCACTGCCAGTCAAGTCAATGGCTATGATGCTAGAATATTAGAGTTGCAACATGGACAAGTGTGCACAAGAGGGAGAAGAGAGCTCAAAATACAAGAACAAGATCTTGCTTAGTAAGTTGCTCAAAGTACAACTGGGGTACTCACTCAGCCTCTTGAGAGGCTGAGTTAGTGACCCTTAGGGCTATTTATATAGCCTCTGGATGAAGAGGGTTAGGGTTTTCCCTACCCTCCAGTCCATTCACACTCATCTACCCTTATCCACCCTTGGATACAGTGGGTTCACATGCCTATCTCTCAACACCCCTCTCAATGCCAAAGTGGCATTAGATTACAAAGCATAGAAATGTCTCACTAAAGGAGATGCCTTTATAAATAAAGCTACAAGAGTGCTTATAGGTAGATAATTCATAGATTTAGAAGAGTCGATCATCAGGTGCTTTGGAGACATAGTTAGCCTCCAATTCTTTTGGTGCTTTGGTGGAGTTATGGCATTTATTGGTGACATGTCTTGTTTGTTTACATTTGTTGCACTTTATCTTATTTAGATATTATTTCAAGTAGTTGCTTGTCCCTTTTATTGCAAAAGGAACATTTAGTGGAAATGATATAAACCAAGAGTTGATCATGGACTGTTGAGGTAGATGCTTCACTAGGACCCTTGGTTCTTTTCTCCTCATCTACACAAGACCGAATGACACCTTCAAGTGTAGGATTTGGTACATTTATTAGAGTGGTTACAAGAGTTGGAAAGACTTTCCCTACAACTTTTAAAAGTATTGCAACTACATCTTGTTCAACAACTTGAGCTTGGACGTTAGGCCATTAGCCCCTTCATGTGGGAAATGAACTTTCTCAAGTTTTCTCCTTGCTTGTATTCCAAGCTGAAGAACTTTGTTTTGAAGGAGATTTTTTTACTCTTGCACCATACAATTTCTCGAGCTCATCCCATTTCTCCTTTGTAGTTGCAAGTTGATCAATGTGGTGGATTAAGAATTCGTTCATGTGCAACATTATTATAGCTTGGGATCTTTCATCATCTTCTACATCAGTAGGGTTGGATGGGTCAATGGCCTTGGTCCCTTTGATGAAAGGCTACTAACCCCTCTCCATCATTTTATATCGCACCAATACCTTCCATGGATAGAAATCTTCGCCATCAAAGTTGCAAATTTGAGGTCTTACATTGGCATAGGCCATGATAGGAAGGTCTTACTGGTTGCACAAGGCAATGGCAATGTCTATTCCTTTACAAAGTAGGCAATAAGAGTGGAAGCAACTGATGCTTAAACCAAGTAAATAGCATGCTGAAAGTAACTTATGTATAATCAAACGAATAATATTAGATTAAGAGATGAAAATAATCTATGTGTTCATATCTGACACATAGCCTTACACTGGTCAAGAAAGATAATGATAGTTAAGCACTTAATGAATATACTTCAGGTTTAAAAACCTTCAGATTGCTTAGATTAACCAACATACAATGATTAGTAGTGTTTAAAAACACTAATATCCAAGCTTAGTGAAATGCTTGTGTTGGAGATCGGTTGGATGTCGGCTTGAGAATCACTTTTAGGTTAAGACACTTTGAGTTTTGAGCCTTCAGACCTACAATAAACTCGAGAGAAGGTTAATCAGTGATTAAAATCATTGTTAGTGTCAACCATGATTATGAAGTTTGAAGAAGAAAGCTTGAAGCTCTTTGGCTATGGCTGCTAGCTAGACACACAATTAGGGCACTTTGTGTGACTAGTAGAGAGAGAATTTTGTAAAATCCTCTTAGGCGGGGATAGCCCACTTAGGGGGCTACAAATGCCCCATGGTGGCTTATGAGATCATGCCTTCTACAAGCCGCGCTAGCTAACGAAATGCTTCGCTATTACAAACTATGTTGTTTTGAGAAAAAAAAAACAATGCTACCAACACAATATTAGTGAGTTTGGGAATCTCCCAATTCCTATTTTTTGAATACTAAAAAGGTGGCACCCGGATAACATACCCATAAGTTTCTCAAAACCGTATGATGTAACCTATCATTGGAAAGCACTTTGAAAAATGAAATTTATTGAGCTATAGAGCACTCAATTTGGAGTTATAGTGTTCAAGTTATGACAAATCCAAAGATTTGACCATATGTCCCAAACTTATGAGAAATTCCCATATTTCCCAATATGATGTTTACCCTTCTGCATGCTCAATGTTGGCGATTTATGTGATGAGCTACTGCATCCTGAGGTGGGGAAGAACTCCCTAGAAGAAACCAAAAGCTAATATGTCCTCCTTTGCCCTAACCAAGTCCTTCAATAGAGATGGGTATAAAAGTAGGTATGGAGAAAAGAAGATATGGTTGAAAAACAAAACTTTCATGTGCACTTAGGCTGAGATGGAGTTTAGGGAAGCTTATTGGATCAGATGTGGCTCTAATACATGTTAGAACACCAGAGTTATAGCATGGAAAAGTGTGCACAAGAGGGAGAAGAGAGAACAAAATACAAGAACAAGATCTTACTTAGTAAGTTGCTCAAAGTACAATTGGGGTACTCTCTCATCTCTTGAGAGTGACCCTTAGGGCTATTTATATAGCCTCTATATGGCTAGGGTTAGGGTTTCCCTTGCCCTCCAATCCATTCACACTTATCTACCCTTGTCCACCCTCGGATACAATGGGTTCACATGCCTATCTCTTAGCATATGGAAAATGGGAAACAATCGTGGAGTTGTAGGAAGAAGAGAGAGATAAGTGGTCCCACAAGTAGAGAAGTCATGTTATTTGGATCAATTGGAAGAAATACTTCCCACTTGCTAGGATGTCTGCTTGGAAGAGGAGAATTAGAAGGATTTGGAATGCCACATCCTCAATCTACTTAAACCTCTTTCTTTGGAAACTTTTGTTGCATAAAGTGCCACTTAGGGGTAGAGTATGCGCCTAGGTTAAGCCAATTTGGAGGAGGCTTTAAAGATGCTAACCTACAAGAAGCATTTGGTTTGAAGATTTTTGAGTAAGGAAGGAATTTGGCCAATACAAATGGTATTGAGATTGTCCCAGTAGTTATTGGCCAAGCTTGGTTTGGAATCCCTCTAAAAATCCTAAGTTTAGTATAATCCCACTTTCACATTTTAAAATTTACCTCTCAAACTAAAATTAAGAGGTGAGGAAACCGTTTGAAATTTGAAGGTTTTAAGTATCAAAAACCTTTGAATATAGAATTGTTACCTTTTAAAAAAAGTTAAATGCAATAGTTTTTAAGGTGCCAAGGCATCCCCCTCTCACTGAGGCAAGTTCAAGATCGTCCGTCCTTGCGCATGAGTGTTGGCTTACCACCTGGCCCTTCATGCCCTTGGTGCCTCTTAAGTTTTTCATCGAGAGATGTTTCACCTTCTCGGAAAGGACTTTCTGGAGCAAACTTTGGAGAGCTTGATTCCCCTCCTTGCAAATACCATGGCCACGATGCCAACAGTCATCGTTGTAGCCGATCCTTTGGTTCTTCCGTTCTCTGTCTGCAATTCAGATCCATTCTCTGATGCATCGTGCGAGCGTTAAAGCTGCAAAAGAAGAAGTGCTTTCGTTGGCATGAAGCCATTGCGGAAGTTTCATTGTCAAAGACGGACCAGGCTGTTGAGCATTGCAGAGAAACTGCCATGGCACAAATATGTGCATCTTTTGTACATTCTTTCTTATGATGCTTTCATGGCATGGAAGTCTGGAGGGAAGGGGTAGCCCCGTGCATATATAAGGTTCTGGTCCAGTTCGCCTGGTAGCAGATGAGTCTCTTATTAAAGCATGGAACCTCCCCTGCTCTCTTAACCCGTTTACAGTACTGTAACTTTCCTTTGGATTCTACCACATGTGCTACTCTGCTGATGCATTTTGGGAATGAGAATGCCCTTTCACATTCCAGGATCGTCCACAATCATATCGTCGAATGTGGACATCACCAGGTGTTGTTTATAGGCAATGTCATACTGCAGACGTACGGAAAGTGCGGGTGCTTGAATGATTGCCAGGCCTTGTTTGCAGCTATGCGTGACAGGAACAACTTCTCTTGGAACTTTATGATCGAAGCTTGCAGCGCACATGGGCAATACATGGAGGTATTGCAGCTCTTTGGGGAAATGCAGCAGGAAGGAGTAGAACCGGACAGCTACACATTTGCCAATCTTGTGTCGGCCTGTACTTCACTTGGTTCTCTTTTAGAAGGCAGACGGCTGCACATTGCTTTGTATAATAGGGGCTTTCAGTCTGATGTTGTTGTGGGAACTGCACTAATCCACATGTATGGTAAGTGCAGTAGTGCAGAGGAAGCACAGAAAGTGTTTGACATGTTGCCAGACCCAAATCTTGTTTCATGGACAGCCATCATCACAACTTATGCACAACTTAACGACTGTAATATTGCCCTTCAATTGTTTATCAGGATGCAAAGGGCAGGAATCATTCCTGATGTTGCATGCTTTCTCAGCTTGCTTGCTGCCTGTACAACTGAGGAGCACCTATCTGAAGGTAGCCAGGTGCACGATTGGATCAAGTTCTTCAAGCTTGAAGGGGACATTAAAGTAGACAATGCCCTCATTAACATGTATGGAAAATGTGGTAGCTTGGAGAAAGCTAGGAATGTGTTTGACAAAATGCTTGTGAGAAATGTCGTTACATGGACTACAATGATTTTAATCTATGCTCACCAAGGAGGCAGGAAAGAAGCTTTGCAGCTGTTCCAACATATGCTAACGAGTGGTTTGATGCCAAATGGGTTCACACTTTCCTTCATTTTCAGTGTGTGCGCAAATGAAATGGCCTTGAATGAAGGCAAACAACTGCATGCTAGAATCGTAGGCTGCCAGTTTGAAGCTGATGTTCAAGTGGAGAATGCCTTATTAAACATGTATTTGAAGTGTGGCTGCTTGGAGGATACTTGGAGGATAGTCAAGAAATTGCAGCTGAAAAATGAGGAATTGTGTGGCAGTCTTATTGCTGCTCACACAAAGTTATCAAGTGGAAATGATGTCTTTCAATTCTATGCACAAATGCAGCAACAGGGGGTGATTTTAGACAGGTGTATGTTTAAAAGACTTTTGATTGTATGTGCCGACTCGGCTACTTTAGCTCAGTGCAAGAAAATGCATGTAATTATTTTAGACCGTAGGCATGAGTTAGACATCACCTTTGCGAATGTTCTCATGAATGTCTATGGAAAATGTGGAAGCTGGGAAGATGTTTATGGGATCTTTTATGAAATGCAGGAACATAATATTATCTCTTGGAATATGTTAATTGGTGCTTGTGTCCAGTGTAATAGAAGTAATGCTGCATTCAGGCTGGTTGAGCAAATGAAGTTTCAAGGCGAAATACCAGATAGGGTTACCCTCATCAGTGTTCTCGCATCAGTTTCTTGCCTAGATTCACCAGACAAAGTGAAACAAGTTCATGTGAGTATTCTCGCTAATCAGCTACATTTTGATATTGCTTTAGGGAACTGTCTCATCAATGCGTATGGGAAGGGTGGTAGTCCTGATACTGCATGGCAGGCATTTGAACACTTGCATGAGCACGATGTCGTTTCGTGGAGTTGCCTGATTGCTGCATATGCTGAAAACGGAAGGCCTGAAGTGGCTTTCCAGTTGATGGATCAAATGCAACTAGAAGGGTTGATTCCAGATAACATTAGTTTCAGTCATGTTATTGATGTTTGCACTAGTCTGCAGGCATTTGAAAAAGGCAGAAAAGTTCATAGCAGTATTGTAGCAAGTGGATGCAAATTGGATGCGGCTTTAGGAACCCCTATTATGAAGATGTATGGCAAGTGTGGCAATCTGGATCTTGCATGGTGGGTATTTAAAAGGATTTGTAACCCTGATCAAATTTCATGGACATCCATTATTGCTGTCTATGCTCAGAATGGGCAGGGAAAGAGAGTTCTCCAGTTGTTTGAGGAAATGCTGAAGGTAGGTACAAAACCTAATAGTGTAACCTATCTCAACATTCTTACTGCATGTAGCCATTCTGGTCTTGTAGAAGAGGGTTGCCACATTTTTGCATCTTTATTACAAGATCCTTCTGTCATTCCCATTGTTGAGCATTACAACTGTATGATCGATTTAGTTAGTAGAGCAGGACTACTTCGTGAGGCACAGGACATGCTCAAGCACATGTCTTTTGAGTCCTCTCATGTATCATGGATGACCTTAATTGGTGCTTGTAAATATCATTTCTCCTCTTAAAGGTGGAATAGTTTCCCTTACATCGATCACGTGCTCATTAGAGAACTCAGGGATGCAGACAATTTTGAACTTGTTCCAAAAGTGTCATTCAATTAGCATTAGCTACTATCAGCCTTGCTGATTATCACCCACAGAACGCAGTTGGCTTGTGGCAGATTATAGTCATTGAAGGTTCTGCGTGGGGCTTCTGGCCTGGGCATAGGGGCTCTAGTGTGTGCACTGTCTTTCAGCCTTCTCTAGTTATTTGATGGCACTTCTTAGTGCACATGGGGAATGATTCATTCTAGTGTGGTGACTTAGGAAATCTAAACATCATATTCTAGGGCCTATATGCAGTTCTTGTGAGGATTTTCTTCAATGGAAGAGAGTAAGTGCGCTATAACCTATATCTGCACAGTAGACTAGTGTTAGTGTAGTATCAAAAATGTTTCTTTTGAAATGCAAAAGAAGGAAACCTTTGAAGGTAAAAGGTCTTTACATTTCAACTGAAGGTTAGCACTGAGTGAGCTTCTGTGTAGCATGCCAGCCTTTTTCCATGCCCCTTGATTTTAATGTCCACTGTATGTAAGGGCCATTACTTCTGTGCAGACTGAGAATATTTGTGGTGTAGGGAGGTGTGCAGTTTTCCTGGTGTCTGTCTTCAGAGTCCTGGTTACAAAAGCCTGTTAGTAATCTTCTTTTTATTGAATTCATTGAGCAATTGTGAAAATATGGAACTCTTCCCAAACCTTTAGACACAGCTACAATGTCAACTGATCAATTACACCACACAGACTCGGCTTGTCTCACAGCTCTACACTAGGCTCACTTGGAGGCATTGGATGGCAGGACACACCTGAAGCAGTTGCCTTAAATCTGCAGTACATAGGTTGGTCCCTCCACAAATTCTAATACTTTGGACCATCACAAATAACTGGAGGCATCAGGATAGCCCCTTGATTCTGTTACAATTTGGAGCTGTTGCCTACCTTGGGTTGCATTCTGATGGTTGGAAACCTTTCACAACTCCAATCTTCTGGCTAAAATTAGCTATTCCAACAGTATATAGCCCTTTAATTGCTCCTCCACAGCCTCAACTAGTCCCAAACAGGCTCTCTCAGGCTTGCATGGTAGGTTACCTCGCCATGTGACAAGTGGCAATTAATTAATGACTTAAAATTATTTATTCTAATCATTGTCCACATTAGCTGTCATCCGTCTATTCACATTTGAAGTGCTAAGCTCTTTGAACTTGAAAGTAGTTCTAACTTTCATTAGCCTTCGTCTAGACATTAAATGTTTATTTCTCTCTAATTGAAATGACACAAGTCATTTTTCAAGGTTGATTCAATGTCCTAGACCAAGACTGTCACTAGACACTCACAAGTACCTATCCAACATAATAGGTTACAGCTTTTGCCAATGTCCCCACCACCCAACTTGCGTTTTGGACTATAATTGAGCTGAAATTAACTTGCTCTTCACATGTGCACAACTTAATTATAGCAAAGTAAAGCAACAAAAATACATGCCTTTTTGACAAACCTCTGTCTTAAAAATGACAAATTAAAAAAATGCTCCACTACATTAATTATAGCCCCAATGCCTTTATGTCCTGCACACGAAGGAACATGACTTCTAATCATCACTTTAGGCCTTTGTGAAAATCTAGAAATAGAAAGGCCTTGATAAAGGCCAGGTATAAGGAAAGGAGCCTATGCATTTGTTATGCTCTTCGATGGAGAATAATAACAAAGGGTTTTGCCTGACTATACTTTTTAGCGATTTACGATGGACTCTGCTGAAAAAACACAAAGTAAGTTCCTGGCTAGAGGCCGGACGAGAGGAGTTTTCTTTTGTGGCCAGCTTGCAGATAAAATAAAATTTCAATAAAGTTAGGTTAGAAAGCCATGTAATAGACAACTATTTTGCATGGTTTAAAGAGCACGGTTACGACCACTTTTTTTGGTAGAAGCTTGACTCTATCCTTGAGTGCAGTGGAATGATGTGTGGAAGTAAAAGCCTCTAGCATTATTGCACGTAAATCCGTCCATGAACTTATGTAAATGGGGTTAAAAGCAATAAATAGCTTGGTTCCTATAGGTCGTGGTTAATGAGAATTGATAATCGGCGATTGATAGATTGGAAAGATTGCTATAGCCAGTGATACCATCTTGAATTAAAAAGCAATCAACACACAGAGCACTTGCGATAGTGAAAAATTGTTTTGTGTGTATGTAGCGATTGGATAAAAACGTTCAACCGTGGCATAATTGGTTAAGATTCTGTTGGAAGCTAGTGCTTTGGAATATTTTATCGTTGTGGCAGTTATTGTTTTGGACCCTGCTCCTCCGTAATTTCTGGCACTATATTTTGGTGTTGTGCTATGGGAGAATATTTTAGAGACCATGGAATGTACGCATTAATAATTTACGATGATCTCCGTAAGTAATTAGTGGCATATTAATAAATGTTATTATTGCCACGCTGACCACCAGGTCATGAGGTTTTCCTTGCAGATGTCTTTTATCCATATTTGCGTTCATCGGAAAGAGCCACCAAAAGGTTAGACTAGACTGGTGCGGGTAGCTTAATTGCCTTACTTGTCATTGAAACATAAGTTGGAGATGTCTTTGTTCACATTCCTACCAATGTCATTCTTATTATAGATGGACAAACTTTTTTGGAAACTGAACTCTTCTATCGCAGGGTTTGGCTTGTCATTAATGTAGGATTATTTGTTAGTCGTGTTGGGTCCGCTGCTTAGCCGAAAGTGATGAAAGCACTTTGTGGAACCCTGAAATTGGAGCTGGCACAACATCGTGAAGTTGCCGCTTTTGCGTAATTTGGATCAGACCTTGATCCTGCTACCCAGTATTTGCCATATTGTGGCGCCTACCGAGGTGCTTAAATAACCATAATATTCCCTGATTTCTATTGAATGACAAATCATGGTCATCTTTGCGGCGGTCAATGGGTTTTTGGACTAGATCCCTTTGACATAGATTGCTTAGTATGAGAAAGAGCTCCCCGTAAGAATCGAACCACATATACTTGAGACTATCAAAGAGTAAAAGCAATTAGGTGAAGAAGTACAAAAAGATCTGGCTTACGTCTGCCAAAGAATTGCTACATCAATAAAATAACGAAACCACCTATCACCTATAGATTTGTTTCCAATTAGTATGCTAGATTGGCAGTATATACAAAATATGGTTGACCATATTTTCTTGATATAAGTCCTATAATGATTCCCTGGGAAACTGAAATATTTGATAATTTCTTTTTCGAGGATAGGGTTGTCTACCTTTTTTCAATTATTAGACCCCATCATTTCTAATAATTGGGTAGAGGCACAAAAACAAAATCTTTCTTTATATACGAGAATACTCTATCTCATAACTAGGCTTACACCTATGAAATTGCGGAGAGTAAATCTAAGCTCGAGGGACTGTAGAATTTTGCGTTATAGATTTAATGTGCAAACTAAATGATTTCAATACTGCACTAATGGTTACACCAAATAACCAACTTAGTGAGAATGTATGTTATCATGTGCAGGGAAACCATTGAAGCCATAGATGGAATGGCCTATTTTTACCACAGTCCTTATTTGTAGTGATGTTGTAGCTCAAGGGAGGACCCCGTCCCATTGCCAAGGAGATCCTTCCACCCACACCAATAGCTTAATAAGGAGAGCACCTGCTGATGGTTAAGAGTTCAAATCTCTTTTGGTTTGGCTGTTGCAATAACGTCATATGCAATGGCACTTTATCCTTGCTTTCCACTGAGTTAGGGTCTTCTTCTTTATCTGTTGATAGCTTTCACCATTTTAGATAGTTTAGGTTTCGTACCAGGCAGGTTGGAAACTGCTTTTGATTCGGCTCCATCTTTTGTTTTAGCGTTGAAACTTTTGTTTATCCCTCGGCCTTTTAGTCCATTTATTAGCTTTTTCTAGTGTAGAAAACTTGTAATTCCTTACTATCTGGCATAATTGTCTTGTTTCATCCTAAATATGAAGTTAGTTGCAACAGATTGCTGGAGGCAGCGAAAATAGTACAGGTTGCCAGGCTAAAGGATTGGTTCATTTTTTTTTTCAAGCCAATAAACTTATTTTTAGTGAAACTATTCATAATTTTGGGACTGGAGAGCAACCAACAAAGAAAGATGGAGATCTGGCATTATGGCGCAATTGTGATCCTCCTAACCCTAGATAAAAGGTGAAAAGCAAGGATAAAGTGCTTTAGTTAAGTGTCATTGCTTATGACGCTATTGCTGTAGCCTCAAGGAGGTTTGGCCATTGCTTCAACCTTCTCGAAATCTTGTAGATTCGGGTCTTTTTTTGCCACCGAAACGTCTTGAAATAATTCCCATATGGTGCGAGAGACTCAATTGATCTAGACTCAGAAGCTGGGATTTGACCCTTTCCATCAATCAGTTGGGCCAAAGCATTTACTGGCTTAAAGGCCTAAGAAAGAATTACTAACTGGTATTTGTGCAATTTTTCCCGTTGCTTTTACGGAACCCCCTTCCTGTATGGTTGAACCATCGCCCATTAGTACTTAGCCAACATTATCAGATTCTAAATTCAAAGCGATGCCTATTATACAATCTTCAGATTCTACCAATTCTCCATCCATTACTTTGTTCGAACCATGAATGCGGGCTATTCCATCTCCCACTTAAGGTACAGTGCTAGTATTAACAATTTCCATTTTTGGGGATCAGATGGGTCAAAAACAGCTAATTCGTATAAAGCCATTGAACCCGCTATACTGGCCGGAAACGGCGAGCAGACAGTCTTTGATTCATAGCAGTGCAACTCTTGACATACGGGGCTTTCCCTTACTTTGTTTCCGGAGTACAATAGCTAAAGAGTGCAGTATTTGACTATTTATTAGGCATTTACATAACCACCCATACATAATAAGAAAGCCATCTTGAAGCACATAGTGCTTATCCCTGTAGCAAGTGCAAAACTTATAAAAAAGACATATAACAACCCATGAGGCATAGAAAAACCATCTCGAAGCACATAACACTCATGTCTTTGTTGGCCATTGCAAAGTAGATCATACACATTTTTCTTACATCTATATACACAATCTAAGAGTGAAGTATAAAGAGAATATCTAGCTATCTCATATGCTTCTCAAATAGCTTACCTTGCATTTTTAAAAAATGTTGTGTTTGATGATCAATCTCTACATTGTAAAATTTGCCCCAAGAATATGGTGTTTCTATGTATATAGAAACTGAATTACACAAAAAATTCTCTCTCATAAACCTACAAATTCCCTCTCTATACCATGGAAAATACAATTCTCATAGGTAACCACACTCCCATCTTACATCAAAACAACCCCCGTGCTATTATCACATGCATCACACTATACAACGAATGACTTCTTGAGATCTACCAACATAAGCACTAGATGTAAATCCATCTAGTCTTTCAAATTGTTAAATGCTAAAATTTCCACACCTTTCTTTTGCAAAACATACAATGGAGAGGCAATTTCAACAAAATGTTGAATGTACCATCTGTAATATAAGCAAAGTCCCAAGAAACTATGGACCTCCTATACATTCTTTAAATGCGGCCATGAAGGCATATCATCAACCTTAGCTAGATCCATGCATACACCAACCGATATAATGCACCCCCAAAATGAATCTCATGCAAAAAAAAAATCACTCTTCTTATCATTGATGACCATTTGATGCTTCCTTAGCTCATTGAACAGTATAGCCAAGTGTTTTTGATGCTCCATCTCATTCTTTGAGTGGAAAATCATGTCATCGAAGAATGTACCAACAAACCTTCTATCCTTTTTAAATTACTATCCATCATGTGATTCAAGCTAGCTAGAACATTTGTGAGCCCAATAACTAGAAACTCATACAAATCGAAGGAAGTATAAAAAGCTAACTTGGGCACATCTTTAAGCCCAACATGAATTTGCTGATAACTACTTTTTAAATCTATACAACTAAAAGTAGTAGAACCTTGCAATCTATCCATGATATCATTGATTCGAGAAATTGAAAGGTGATTCTTGATTGTCATCTTATTTAAGCCTCTATAGTCAATGCACATATATAATTGTCAACCATTCTTTTTTTGGCACCAATAACATTAGGAAATAGTATGTGGATGAGTTGGGATGAAGAATCTCCTTTTTTCTAATAGCTTTTAACTTGGTTCATAATTGCTTCATGCTAAGCTACACTCACCCTATGCTGTGGCTTATTTTGAGAGCTACTAACAAGGAACAAATTGATGGCATGAACCTCAAGTCTTTCAAGTGGTAATTGCCCTGGTAATGATTGTGAGAAAAAATCAACATACTCTTTCAAAAATGTAATGTGATCTTTGTCGAACTTTGACACATTATCCACAATTTCATTATCTTCTTTATCCTATGCAAACACCAAGATAAAATGTGATTTTTCATTACTTTGGAAATAATAGATACAATAGGACTAGATTCCCCTTTAAGCTTTACATCCAAAGTACGGGTGTTAATCTCATTGTATGCACATGATGACACCATGACATTCTAATCTCCCCCATAGGTCTCATCTCATCCTCTTTTATGCCAAGTCGGGAACCCATGTCCATGGATATAAAGTTTGCACAAGCACTTGGATCAAAGAAGATCAATGCATGCTGATATCTCACTTTAACCCAAGCTCTACATAGCTCTATTGCATCATCATTGGGTTGTTCACTAAGTAGATCATTGAGGATCAAACTAACAAAGTGGTTTTGGGTCTCTTTCCTGTTTAATCACATTTATTTTTAGCATTTCTAGTCTACAGCCTATTAGGGATCCTCCTATTAAAAAATAGACCATTTATTTCTAGCCATCAATTCCCTTTGTTGGAAAACATTTTTTCATTGGCCCCTTTGTTGTGTTTGCCTCTTTCCAACCTTAAATCCAAACTTGTCTCTCTTCCTAGCATTGGAAGACTTCTTTTCAGGCTTTTCTTCACTCCCTTGGAAGCCAAAATACTTCCCATGTAGCAAGGGATCTTATATATATACAATTTCAATCAATTGAGATATACTAGCCACCCTATTAACTTAATGAAAAAGTCTTGAATTTCCTTGGCCAATCCACAACAATACTTCTCTATCTACTCTGAGAGGGGGACAACATGATAGAAAGTAAAAGGAAGGAATACCTCCCAACTTTTAACTGGATTACTCCCAATTTTTGTATTGAGAAGCATCCAAGTTATGCCAAACTATCATTACAAAGGTACACTTCAACCATGCAGATACAAATGCTTGTGCTGAAATTGAATCCATATTGACAGTGCTCTACCTTGTTGTGTAAGAAGTGATGCCCATCATTGCAATGCATTACCCTTTAAGAAAGTGGCTACCTTGTGCACTTTAGATGACTTAGTGAAGTTCCCGATTGAGTATGCTACATCAAATTGCTGAATAAAGGTCAAAGTCTTTAGTTTATCTTGTGCACCATTGAGTATTTAAAAATTCATTGCTTTGCCACCCTCATTAAATTTTTCTTAACCTTCCCTTTCATTCCATATTGTCATAAATAGGTGGCTGCAACAAAGGTACATTGGTTGTATTTATTATATGGGGCATTCTTATGACCAACATTCATTGCATGAGCCCTATACACACCAAGGTTAGCAAATGCATTTCCAAGTACAATTGTGCATTAGGAACCAAGCCAATATGATTATACATTGGATTATGTATACCGCTAATCATTCCATACATCAAACCATGCATTCCATGTATTGCTTGTTGCATATAACATAAGCATTTGGTCATACACCACATACCCATAGCTAAACCATGACCAATCATTGCATGGAATATGGGCAAGATTCCAAAGTATCCCAAATGCATGTTGAGATTCAAGCTCATAGTCTATGGTCATCAGTGTTCTACCTTAGTTGAATAAGGTTAAGTCATACTGACTTAACCATGATTAGATCTAGGTTACTTGGTTTTGTATGAGAGTGTTGTATTACAGTTGACTTACTGAGTGAATGAAAATGGACTGAGAAGGGAGCATGGATGCTACCCTTTTTGGCCTGAGTCTTTGTCCATCTCTCTCCCTGGTTTTGTACATGGTATCAGGGCATTAAGTAAAAATTGCTGATCAGTGATGTAATCAACAGCCTTGTTCATGACCCCTCTATTACGTTGAAGCAAGGTATGCACTTGCAAAGGAGGCTCCAATGGGTCCCAAATAATGCAAGGAGAGATATTAAACCTTTGTTAGATATTGTAGGAGCTATAGGACATGCCAATGTCTACTAGAATTAAAGAACTAGAAATCAAGTGCAATTCATGCTGATAATGCTGCTGGCCATGCTGCTTACAATGACTCATAGGGAGCACTTATTGAGGCTCATGCAAGGGTCTTGAGGATTTGGAATAAGCCTTAAGTAGAGGGGGCAACTGAGGAAGAAGTAGGAGCAAGATTCAGACCTCGGGAAGAAGAGGGCTAAATTGATATGGAACCTTCAAGGTGAAGTTTTTCTAAGATTAAAGTAAATTGAAGGGGAAGAGCTTCTCAATGTTGGTGCAATGGCTTCCTCTTAACTCTACCTGTGCGAGAATATAGAGGAGCTAGTTCGCCGACCTTAAGTGCTACTTTCGTCTAATCCTACCAAACATGCCCTGAGAAAAAGGAACAACTAGTAGCAGTGAGACGTATAACTCCATACAAATGATGATGTTACCCCTCGTCATCTTTGAATACACTTCAGATTCACTAGCCCACTTGATGGTCTAATACTCTCTTTGGCAATCATCCATTGGAGGCACAAATCAACCGGATTTGGAACTATAGAGCTTGGTCAACAGGTTTTTCATTTTGTGTTGGAGTTTGATGAGAAGCATGCCCCATCTTTTGCATTGATGCATAAGATTTATACAGATGCGCACATGTGGGAAGATACTAGGATGATCCAATCTCCGGTTTGAGACTGCTGATGAATCCTTTGATGCCACTCATTAGCTATACGACTAGAAGATCATGATAGGTTGTAAACTGGAGATGGTATTGATGTTGCTGCAGTTGCAAAACTAAGTGCAACCCTGTTAGGTCCAAGTACAACAACACCCATCACTAGCTTAGCTTCATGCTCAGCAACTCCAAATCCTGGTTTAAGTTCTCGGTCTTCAACATAAAAGGGCATAGATTTAGGCTGACTGCATGGAGGTCGTGGTCAATGTCATTCACAGCCAATGGAGAGTAGCATCTTTGCAACATCTTGAGCATGTATGATTGTGTATTTTGGAGAATAACCAGTAGTAGTAATTAATGTGGACAGCAAGAAAAAATGTGCATGTACTTCTGGATTATGGAGATAATTTTTGTAGGTCATGTTTGCCTTGTACAGCAGGTCCTGAGCATTAAATTCAAGGGTACAATTGGTATTAGTGAACACTATTTGAAGCTTGTATTTGTCTCATGTTTGCAGCAGCAGTGAATGTATCAAGTAGGCTTGAAGATCACTTGGTTTAGCTTGAAATGTACTTGATGCTCTCTTATGCACTGGCAATGATTAATGGCAGCCCATTGTTAATGAATGTCGTACTGACAGAGGGTACAATGACTGATAGGTGATCATGTCAATACCTTTGGTTGGTTAAGCACTTGTGGAAGCTATTGAGCTTCATGTATAGGGAGTTCACAACAGATAGACTGTTGTCATAGTTTTGGAATAATCTGATGAGGTCACATGGGTATTGAATGACTTGTGGAATGTTGTAAGCATTAAATGCTTAGTTTTGAACTAATTTACTATAGTTTTTGCAGTGGGGTTGATTGTTAACAGTTTGCGGCAAGCATATGTGGCATTGTTGCTGAAGAGCTAGACAAGCATTGGTGTCTTGAGTTATGTATTGACTCCCAGAGGTTGTGACACCTAGTTGTTGTGGTTTATGGCTTGTTTGAGTTGAAAATAATCTCATTTTGACAAAGAATATACAGTTGGTTACTTACAGATTGCTGATTACAGATTGTTGTCAGTCATTAAATGCTGCATATGCCTACATGTTTACTGATCAGACAATGCTACTTGGTTGGAATGCTATTACATTTAGATGCTTTGCCACATGTTTGGAAATGTATGATATTTTTGCGAACTAAAATCTACTGGTTTTGCAAAGCTGAAGAATTTGAAATGGCAAACACAAGAGAGAAGGACACTATCACTCAGATAGTTGGTGAGACTACAACAATTTTGTTCTATGGAAATTCAGGATGTCTAATTTCTTGATTGGAAGAGGCTATTGGGACCTAGTCATAGGTCTTGAAGATGAGCCCAAGCTACCAAAGGATAGACCTCCAACACAGGATTAATTAAAGGCACATAGGACATGGTTGGAAAAGGCCAGCAAGGTCTTGCATTGACTGTCTTGTGTGTCAGACACAAAAGCTATGCAAATTGCAAACTCTACTTCCCCAAAAGCTGCTTGGGACTTATTAATGAAGAATTATAAGCATGTTACTCATGTGATAAAGACACAAATGAAGCAAAAATTCAGCCACATATCCAGGAATGGAAGGTCTATTGAAGACTATATCAGTGAGATTAGAACCATTGCAAAACAACTAGGCTCAATTGGAGATGAAGTTGAGGATGATGATTTGGTGGCCACTATCCTCCATGGTCTTAGAGAGGAGTATAAGCAGTTTGATACTTCCATTTTAGTGCGTTAGGAGCAGCCTGACTTTGATGAACTTGTGGCACTTCTATTGCATGAAGAAGTGAAAATTGGACTCAATACAAGTTCCAGTGGGTCTAAAATAAGCAGGGACAGTGTCTTCTACTCAAATCAATGGGGCAGAGGTGGAAGAGGAAGATCAAATTTTAGAGGAAGAGGTGCTGGAAATGCATATGTAGCCCATGGACAACAAGCTACTGGATGAAAAAATAGGTAGCCTCAAGCAAATGGAGGTGCCTCAAATGCTCATGGAAGAGGGGGTTATTCAGCCGGAGGAAGAGGCACTTGGCAGCAGCCTCAAATGAGTCATGGACAACAATCAAATGCAAATAAGGATTTTCATTATTGTGTCAAATACGGGCATGTAACTAAGGATTGCTACAAGAAGCAGAATGATCAAAGAGAAAAAGGGAGGCAGCATGGTAATTATGCTTCTTCTAGTGGTATGGAGAAGGATGATAGGTTGCTTGCAATGCAACATGTGAAGAAAGGGTTGCCTACATAAGGCAAAGAGGATGATGTATGGTATATAGACTCAGGGGCATCTAACCACATGACTCCTCATGGAGAGTGGTTTGACACATTGGTACAAGGTGCTCATGGATATGTTTGAACAGGGGATGATATGCAACATGGCATTATGCATACATGTATTGTTCCCTTGATGATGCATGGTGATAGGAAAAAGAGTCTCTATGATGTGTTACATGTACCCTCCATAACCAAAAACTTGCTTTCTATGGGACAAATGGCTGAATAGAATCTACAAGTTAGATTCAATATAGATGGATGCTACATTGAAGAGTATGGTCAAGGATGCAAATTCATTGCTAAAGGCAAAAGAAATGGCAGGATGTTTACATTGGATACAAAAATTCCAGCATTGAATGCTGCTATGTACTCACATGACAATGTTGCAATAAGGGACATTGAGATATGGCATAAAAGGATTGGTCATGTAAATGTTCAAAAGCTGAAGAATATGCAACATAAGCAAGTTGTAATTGGACTCCCTAAGTTTAAGCATGTGGAAGACATGTATGTTAATCATGTCAATTTGGGAAGCAATCAAGGCTTCCATTTATGAGGCGTGTAAGCACTACTACTAGACCATTACAGCTTGTACATTCTGATGTATGGGGACCCTCATAGAATGCATCTCTTGGGGGATCACGTTACTATATGTCATTCATTGATGACTATAATAGGTACACATGGTTGTATGTGCTGAAGCACAAGAGTGATGTCATGGATGCTTTTCAAGACTTCAAGAGACATGTGGAGAAAGAATTGGCTTGCTACATCTCATGCTTGAGATCTAATAGTGGTGGAGAATATGTCTCTAAAGACTTTGATCACTTCTTGGCAGCCCATGGGATAAAAAGGCAATTGACATGCAGGTACACACCACAACAAAATGGTGTGGCAGAAAGAAAAAACAGGGTGATCATGGAATCGGCTAGAGCCATGTTGAATGAGAAGAGCCTACCAAATGCATATTGGGCAGAGGCTATAATGACTACTGTGTATGTCATGAATCGTACATCAATAGCAGGGATACATGAGGTGACTCCTCATGGGAGGCTTTATGGGATAAATCCGAACATTAGCCATCTTAAGGTTTTTGGATGCTTGGCATATGTACATGTTTGTGATGAAAAGAGGAAGAAGCTTGATCCAAAGGCAGAAAATGCCACCTTTATTGGGTATGCACAAGATAGGGAAGCGTACAAATGCTACAATCCTTCTACTCACGAGAGATTGGTCTCAAGAGATGCAGTATTTGATGAGCTGAAATCATGGCATGAGAAGAAGATCACCTTGATCAATGACGATGATGTTTGTCAAGAGACTTATGTACACGCAAGTACAAATGAGAGTGTAGAAATTTTTGGGCCTTCTAAAGATGCTACTATATCAGTTAGTCCTTGGATAGGTATATTGAGGACTTCACCATCTTTGTCCACCACTGACATGGGCATGTCAGTGAGGGGGAGAAATGTGGATAAAGGCAAAGGTAAACTTGATGATGTTACATGGCCACTCACTTGTGGTTATGATTCACCTAGCACTGACAACTTGGATAGTGAGTTTGGTATTCCATCAGTTGAGACTCCTAGTGTGAGACATAGATACATACCACCTCATGAGAGAGGAGAGTCTCATACTGCATCTTAGTTGAGGAGATAAAAAAGAGCCAGGAAGCGTGTGGATAGGCTTACATACAGTGGCTACATAGTGAGGCACTATGCATATATGGCAAAAGTCACTAGCTTCAAGGAACCCACAAAGTTTTCTAAAGCTATTTTGGATGATCATTGGTGTAAGACAATGGATGAGGAATATTCAACATTAGCTGAAAATGACACTTGGGATTTGGTTGATTTTCCTAAAGGCAAAATGGCTATTGGTTGCACATGGGTAAACAAAGTGACGTGCAAATTAGATGGCACATTGGAAAGATACAAGAGGCAAGACTTGTGGCAAAAGGGTATGCACAACAATACGGTCTTGATTATGAGGAGGCATTCAACCCTGTTGCTAAAATGGCAACCATGAGGATAGTGGAGTATGTATTAGAACGATGTGAATAATTCTTTTCTCAATGGTGATTTGGTTGAGGAAGTATACATGGATCAGCCCGAGGGCTATGTACATCCAGCTTTTCCTACACATGTGTGTAGATTGAAGAAAGCATTGTATGGGTTGAAGCAACCACCTAGATCTTGGAATGCTAAGATAAGTGCATGCTTACAGAAACTTGGTTTCACTATGGGCCAGGTTGATCATAGCATATTCACAAAGAAGACAAGGTCTAGTTATGTGATATTAGTCATATGTGTGGAAGACTTGATCATTATAAGTGATGATGCCATGGGAATTGGAGAGATCAAGGAAATGTTATGTGTTGAATTTTAGGTCAAAGATTTGGGTGAACTAAAGTATTTCCTTGGGATTGAGGTTGTATCTACACCTCATGGTACTTGGTTGTTGCAAAAGCAGTATGCACAAGACATGTTAACCAAGTATGGTATATTGGATTGCAAGTCTTTGAGCACTCCATTGGAGCAAAATGTTAAGCTACTTGCAGATGTTTGACATGAGATTGGGAATGTCACTATGTATAGACAAATGGTGGGTAGTCTGATTTACCTTACCATTACTAGACCGGATCTTAGATATTCAGTTGGATTGATTAGCCAATTCATGCAGAAGAAGCCTATGAAGCCTCACTTAGATGTAGTGAGGAGGATCTTGAGATATGTGAAGGCTACATCAAATTATGGTCTATTCTATGAGCATGGTAAACCTTTGGATCTTACAGGATATACAAATGTTGACTGGGCAGGAAGTGCCTATGACAGGAGATCTACTAGTGGGTATGCATTTTCCCTTGGTAGTAGTATGGTTAGTTGGAGCAGTAAGAAGCAACCTACTCTCTAGTATTGAAGTAGAGTATAGAGGTGCTGCACTAGCTACATGTGAGGCAGCATGGATCATGAAGCTTCATGATGATTTGGGCATGTAGGAAGTCAGGCCTATCACACTCTATTGTGACAACATGAGTAGTGTGCTCCTAGCTAGTAATCTTGTCTATCATGCTAGGACTAAGCACATTGAGGTACACTATCACTTTATTAGAGAAAAAGTGATTGCAGGTGACATTGATTTGGTCCATGTGAGGATAGAAGACCAAGTTACAGATATCTTTACCAAGTCATTGGGTAAAGATAAGTTTGTGCGTTTTAGAGAGAGGGGGAGTGTTGAGATTCAAGCTCATAGTTTGTGGTCAGTGTTCTACCTTAGTTGAATAAGGTTAAGTCATACTGACTTAACCATGATTAGATCTAGGTTACTTTGGTTTTGTATGAGAGTGTTGTATTATAGTTAACTTACTGAGTGAATGAAAATGGATTGAGAAGGGAGCATGGCTACTACCCTTTTTGGCTTAAGTCTTTGTCCATCTCTCTCCCTGGTTTCGTACAATGCATATAAATGGAGATGAATTCTTTGCTATCCAAAATTCATTAAATTGGCATTTTCAAGATTGACATGCATCTCTCGTGCTTGCCCCCTAGACAACATTTTCTTCTGCTTATCATTAGCATTTGGTGCCTTTTAAGGCTCAACTTCCTCACCCTTTAGAAACTCATGCTATCTTGAAGGTTTGGATGATGATGTCATCTTTTTTTCTCTTTTTGTCCTTCTTTGGAGCGTGCAAAAGTTCCACAAACTAAGGATCCTTTGCATGTTGTGTAAAGATATTAGTTGCTCTCCTTCATTGTCCCTTGAACTTGGCATCATCATCCTCTTCTTCTTGTTGGTCTCATCACCATTTATAAGCCTTGAAGGACCCACTTCTTTATCAAATCCAACATTCTCAAATGATCCCCATGCTATGTATCCATACCAAGATTTCCCATTGCATTTCTTTCAATGCTTTGTGGTCCTTTAGATTATGATGCAACTGTTGGGGGTAAAGGCACCTATGCCTATGCCACCCTGTATTTACTTCACACATCATGACCGCACACTTGTACACTATAAGTGGTAGGCACCTATCATTGTCACTTTATTCTTTACTCTTTCAATGACTATTGAATAAGGAAAGACCATATCCCATATACGATGTCTCTCTCTGTCTCTTGCTCTCTTTCTCCATTAGCCAACTCTTGCTTTGCTCTTGCTTTCGATTAAGTGCTTCCACTCGTGTTCTACCTTTCAACTCGTATTAGAGTCAACCATTAAAGGAGCTTCTTCATATTTTTCTTTAGCCCAGATTCAAAGCTTCAGCTCAAGGTTTCATGACAACCATTGTTTCTTCCTCCCAAGGTATGCATTGAGTCTTCCCTTCTCTTGCCTTGTCCTAGCTTGCTAAGGATCTTTCCAAGGGTTAGCCAAGCCTTGTTGTTAACCATCAAACGAACAAGGTGGAAAATGTGAAAAATCTAAAGTGGAGGACAAAGGCCAAGGAAAAAGTTAAATGGAAGACGAAGGTGCGCCAAGAAAAATATGGAAGCACAAGAAGTGCAGAAAAGTCCTAAATAAAGGAAAAAGGTGCACAAGAAAAAGAGCAAGTCAATACTTTTGTAAAAGAGTGTAAGCGCATCATGGTTTAATTTAAAGAGCATCGAGCTCTCAGTCATACAATTTGTAAAGGTAGATGGGTGGTAGAAAGGAAGCTAGGAAGATATAAGGACAATGGGAAAAAGAGCCTAGGCCACGGCCAGTCATGTAAAAAAGGGGATAAGGGGATGACCGCCCAAAACGGATTTAGGGTTTTGTATATAAAGTTGAAAAGTGAATGAGAAGCTCATTCTTGTGTGTGGCCAAAAGTGGCTCTCTTCTTCTTCTTCTTCTTCTTCTTGCTTGCTTGCTTGAGCTTGTGCTTGAGAGAGGGAGTATGAGAGTGTGAGGGAGTGAGTGTGTGAGGGTGAGGGACCGGGGAGGAGAAGCTCTCCATCTTCTCCTCTCTTCTTCTCTTCTCTTCTCTTCTCTTGTCTTGATCGCAACAATGGATCTTGCTTGAAACTTGCACTTGGATCATGGAGCTACTGGAGTGCGCGGAAGAGGAGGTAACTCGATCGGCATGGAGGTAAGCTCACTACACCCGTAGATATGGATGGCGTGTCGGCTATGTGAGAGGTAGCCATTAGTGCTCGGATTGGAATGCTTGAAACAATAAGTAGTCCGTGGGTCTTGGCGGTTGAGCGAAAGCTCCCACATTTTGGTTCCATTGCCGGCATCAATGGATTCAAGCCTTGAGCGCTTGCACGCTTTGAATCGAGCATCGAAGTAAGGGTTTTTCCTGAATCGGTGCTTGAGATAGATAGGTAGGAAGCGAGGGAGTTTGAAGAGGTATTCGATCTCCTTAGCAAGCAGGTTTTTGGTCTTTCAGATTTGGATGAGCATGTTGGAGTAGTGTAGGTGATTGCTTTATGATTTGTATGCATTAGGATAGGAAGAAACAAAGAAAAACAAGAAAAATAAGCATTAGGGTTTTTGCCATCATAACAGGGCATGAGGGTTTGATTCGTTTGGCGATTTGCATTTTGGAGTTTATTGGCTATTCCAGGTATATACAACTCTTCCCCTCCATCCATACCTTTAATCTGGAGGTGTGTGTGATGGGCCATAACAACCTGAATCATGTGATTCGAGCGATTTACCGTTGCGCCAACCAAAGTCGTGCCGCACTCGGCTCGCCGTCCAAGTGACGATGATTCTGGACTGAGTCCCAGAATCGGCCCTCGGCCCACTACCACTCGGACCACCTAACTTGGACCACCTGACTCGGACGATTCGACTCGGATGCATCAAAATTCGGCCCTCGATCCACCCGACTCGGACATTCTTCTCTCGGCCCGTCTCAATTGATAATCCGGACCAACTTGATATTCGGCCCTCGGTACAGCCGACTTGGCCCACCTGACTCGGCCCTCGACCCACTCGGCCACTTGGCCCTCAGACAACCACACTCGGACTAGCCAAATTTGACATTCGGACTAGTTACATTCGGCCCTCGGCCCTTGGATAGACCGAATTGGGCATTCGGCCCCTGCAATTTAGATATGTTGGGCCGAATTTGGATTTTTTCAAATTTTAACTTGTAGACCCTGAAACTGATTGAGAGACCATATAGAGCTGAAACCATATCATAGATCGATCACTGGGCTGAAATCTAGTGCAAGTAGTTCAAAATTTGGCTACAAACGGTCCTTCAAATTGCGCATGGCATTTACCGTAACAGCCCTACGGGCCGGGGTGGACTGCCCCCCGGACCCTCGTAGAGGGGACTTTGCCCCCTCCGCACCTCCCCCAAGTAGGTTGGAGAAAAAATACGCACCGTGATAGGTCCTCCAAATTAGACCCTAGCGTAGTAATGGCTCTACACGAGCATGGATTCTCACTTGCAAAAGAGCAACCAAAAGCCCATACTCGAACAAAGACAAATAGAGACCCTAGAACCTCAATGGGCCAATCTAGCCAACAAGGGCAAAAAGGTTGCACTGCAAAAACACGTACGTGTTGCATTCGGACTGCATCTAGTCAAAGCGGAAAGCAATAACATCAAGCTACAATGGTGAGGATGACTAGATATGACAGTCCTAACGATAGATGCACCTTGAATAGCACTGTACAGGCGATCCAAGACATCAGTGGAGAATCAACATATGGTAGTGCAGTTGGGGACCCAAGGGCATTTGTCAGAAGGCTTAAATTTGTGATCCAAGACCCGGAAGATGAAGACATAGTACCGTCTGCTTATCTTAGGGTAAAACTCACCGCAAAAAGAGATCACACTATCGATGCTTTGATTGATGAAGGAGCAGATTTTAATATCTTGACCTATGAAGCATGGACCCTACTAGGCCAACTAGAGCTCACATCGACTAATGCAACTCTTAGCCCTTACGAGGGACACCCACAAGCACTCACAGGGAAGTGCAAAATCCTTGCGACAATTGAAATTGAAAGCTTGTCTATTCTATTTCATGTTCCTCCAAATAGTGCTAAATGCGGGAAGGAAACCCTCCTACGAAGACCCTTCAAAAGGGCGACCAAGTGTGAGGCTGACTATGTAGCACAGAGGATACACCTGACACTACCGGGTGTGAGGATAGTCACAACCTTTAGCAAGGGTGACCTCATTGAACCTCGAGGGAAAGGCAAGGAAGGTGCTGACATAATAGTCAAGCCTGCTAATGAGAGCAAGGACTTGTTGGAAGAGTTGATAAAAGCACAGGTCGAACAACGAGAACCAGTGAGTGAGGCCATGCCTAAAATAAGAAGGTCAAGAGACAATGCCAAGGACAGGCTTTGGACTTACAAATGTCGTAGAAGACCCCAAAAGAAGCCCAAGCCTTATAGACAAAGGCATCGATGGAGGGTCAGTACAATGCCGCGATTGATATCCTAAGCGTTGCTATGTGCTCAAGGGTATTACGTAGGTAACCGATGGATTTGGGTGCCAAAACCCCCTACTAAACCTCCTCTATTGACTAAAGACCAGATCGTATCAAGAGCAAAGAAGCGTAGGAGGAGATCTAAATGAAAAACCAAGTCTCGAGTCAAAAACATTGGAGTGACCAAGCCCCTCATGGTCGAAATTAAGAAACCAAACGGGACTAATTGAAGGGTAGATCCTCAGCCTAGCATGCTTGAAAAGCAGATATCATATGTAATCGTTGAGGATACGCAAAAGCCACTAGTGCCCAAGGAGCCTTTGATTCCCCAAGAGGATAACAGGCATCATAGGCACAACATTGCTCATGGCAAGGTTAAATGCTCAACAAAGCAAACGGTAAAATCATCTAACAGCTAATAGTAAATCTTCCAGCCAGTGTCAGAGCCACTTAGGAGTCCCAAGTCTCCTACACCCTCTTTCCCTAAATGGACACATGAAGCACGACAACAGTCATCAAGTGCAACTGCTCAATCCCAATCTCTATCTCCATGTAAGCTTCCAAATGTCCAAGAGGTGGGACATGACATCATCCGTAGCTCTTGGCCCAAGGATATGCCTGTGCAACCTAGTGTGACTAGATTAACTCATGCTCGATCTATCCAAGTGAATGCTCAAAGGGCAACAAAAGACATGACCACTTCCGATCACCCTAGGGATTTGACATCGTAATCCACCAAGAGTAGCCAACCCACTGGACTAGTCACTACTACTTCCAATCAGGGATCACAACAGTCACGGCCCTTGGATGTGACAATGACCCTTACGGAACATGTCTTTAGCAGTTCACATGTGGAGGAGGTACCACAACCAGCATCCTTGATAACTCCAGCACTTCCAAAGCACCTAAAGCCTAGGCTTGAGGAGAAACCTCTCAAAGATGTGGCCAAGGAGATGGTGCATCTGACCAATCAACCTAGCAAGGCTATCCAGCAGGTCACAGCTACATCCCATGTGGACACACCAGAGAAAGGGAAAGCTGAGGCCCAACCAAGCACATCAACGGCTGACCTAGTTCAGGGTCCTGAGTCGTTAAGTTATGCACCTTCACTGACCAAGAAAAAGAGGAGAAAATAGTGAAAACAACAACAGCTATAGGTGGTTGTGGACCCCAAGAACATTGAGACCAAGAGCGCTGGAGAGCTGAGGAATAAAGCATTGAGTCCATCCACCAAGGAACCCATTGATGTCTCTCCTAATAGCAGTGAAACCTTAGACACATTCGTGTATCTTGAAAAATCAAAGCAACCATTACCATCAATGGTTTCTTGTAACACTCAATCCACTGACAATAGAACTCACATTGACCAATCAAGAGTGGATACAACATTGTCACAATAAGGTGACAAGACTATACCGATCACATCCAAGGAGAGCGATGACACAATAGCAGCAAGGCCTCAAAGGAAACATGGAAACCCCGAGAGCATAAGCAATCCTAGCGTTGACCAATCTTTCTCATCTAGGCCTGAGCCCCTAGCTATGCTAAAGCCTAGGGAAACTCCTAGAACCTTGCATGAGATAGCAACCGATCAAGCCCTCGTTGAACATAGAAGTGTTGCAGAATGCTTAACTGAGTTGGATGCTAAACTCAAAGTGTTTGCATGTGTCTTCGAAGCTCAACCCATTGAAAGACTGATAGCCTCAACATATTGCAATGGTTGTACTTAGGCAAGTTTCGAAAAAAAAAAAAAAAAAAAAGAAAAAGGTAAGAAAAAGAAAATTAAAAAAAAAAAGAGATGAAAAGATAAGAAGCACCCACAATCATGGCACAACACTTAGGGGTCCTCAAATTAGGTACGTCCACTGACCTTGGTCGGCTGGCTTCGTACCTAGTCCCCTAGCCCTTTAGCATCACCCACAATTGTTCAGGGCACATCAAGGGTAGGACATACCTAGGGAGCTTGTCTTGCCTATGGTTAGACATGTCACCCTGACCCATTCATATGATTCCCTCTTACACTCTGCCTTAATACCATTGCCATCAATCATGGTAAGCACCGCACGAATGGCCATGAAAAGTACACTGTACTCATCACACAGGTCCAATAGCTACCAACTACTAAAAGTGCAATGTTCCTGTGTTCAATTATGCTACGTTGTGCAATCACAATGCAAAGGATGTCTCATATACCTTCACATGTATTTATTCTCAACATGGATAACTTTGCTTCATCCACACGTTGTTATAAGAAACCAGCCAGCGGTCTTCTAACTATGTAATATCTAAGTATGCACAAGCACTCACATAATATTTGCACTGAAATATATACATAGTTTGGGTCTTCATGATGCCAGGAGGCATATTTCACGGTGGATTCCGTGCCACGGTGGATTCTGTGAGGTTTTACGGTGGATTCCGTAAACTTTCATGATCGGGGCTCATACACAAAGTGGATTCTTTGTGCGAGAAGTTGATGGGGACGCGTGTCCTTTTCGGGCGTTTCATTAATTTAGTGTGTACATGGGCGATTCCATAGCGGGTGATTCCACAAAATGCATATTAAATTAATAAACGTTTATGAGTTTAGAGTGCATACTCATAATAAATTAAGGTTAGGATTTATTTCTAACCAGTTGATTTATTTATGTAGTTGAAGACTGCTAGGTATTCATTTTTGTCGGTTTAACTGTATTATTTTACTAATGATTGTGAATGCTTCAGTTGATGTGTAGAGATAGCAGCATTGGCGGAGGAAAGCATTGGAGGATAGCGAGTATTCGATTTATGGATTATATTTTGATGGGCGCATACCTTAGGCATGACGTCTATATTTTGTCACGCCAATTTATTGAGGCGTCGGATATTTATTATTATTTTGTATGCGCATGGGCGCACAATTATGTTATTTCTATTTGGACATTGTATTGGGCGTGCCAGACTCTTTGGGCACCGTCCATTAGCTTTATTCCTATTTTTGTGTTAAAGCAAACTCAAAAGCTAAAAGCTTGCTATTTTGTAATTTAGGCTATTATTTAAGCTTGAAGATGAATAATACAAAAAAATACATGCTTTGTGGAGCACTCACACAAGGCATGGGGGGAGATTGCACCCAATTGGTCTCTTGCTCTTGTCATTCATGCTTTTTACCTTGTAATTTGTGCAAAAAGTAGAGTTCTATTATTCTTGGGGACCTTCCGGCATTCACTACGCGAGCGTACAGCGTCCGATCTGCGCACCAGTGGTATCAGAGCGAAGCTGAGATCAAGAGCTTCCAATCGCTACCCATCTCGTGCGAAGGCGGAGCTTCTGGAACGATCGGGCTCTATGGTCAATCTCGTCGCGAACCGTCGATACAGGCAGATTTTTGGCGAGATCAAGAACCCCTGTTTCCATCATCGGATCGCGAAGGACCGATCTGCAGAGGCGGAGGATCACTCCTACATCTTCTTCATCAAGTCGTGGTTACACAAAGATGTCATAAATCTCCATATCTTCAAGCTTCAAACTTTAAAGCTTAAGAAGCTTAGCTTAAGCTTTAAGAAGCTTAAAGCTTCCAATTTTTTTCCGTGAGGTATCAGAAGACGTCGTGGAATTTTCGGCGCTGACAAAAACCGCCCCCCCTCCCCCCCCCCCCCCCCCACGAATTTCGCCGTTGACAATAGCCTCAAGCTACTAAGCTTAATCACATAAGCTCCTTAATCAAACAAGTCCTCACAAACTTCAGGTCACACCCAACCAATCAAGTTCAGCAAGTCTCTCAAGTCTAAATCTTGCAAGTTAGATAAATCGACTAAGTTCTGCAAGTATTCATACTCTGCAAGTCACATAAGTCTGCAACTCTGCAAGTCAGACAAGTCAATTGGAGTCAAAACTGACTTTTGTCTAAAACTCATAGAAGGGCTGTTCCTGCGCAGAAACTCCGAACTGCAAAGTTGTTCATTGGAAGGTACTCTACCCATACGCAGGTTTGCTGAAGCATTTTCAGCATACGAAGAAGGATAAAACACAGATTTTTCGAAGATTGTGAAAGCCATACCCAAAAATACATAAGCCTTGTATTCCTGAACTTGAGCTACGCTCATCCCGCTAACTTGATTTTGAGTGAGAAAGGTCTTTTGAGTTTTGCAGGATGACGGAACCACATATGGATGATCTTATGGTGGCTGAAGGCGACCTACCTGAGCCTACGATGGAGCAAAAGTTGGACTTAATCATGATGCAATTGGACGAAGAACGGAGAGCTAGGCAAGCATTGCAAGTTCAACTGGCAAATTTACAGGATCGTCTACCGACAAAGAAGAACCCCAATCTGAAGATCTTATCCGACGTACCATCGACGCAACTCTCGAAGCTCAAACCATCCGCAAGGAATCAAAGATAAGTAAAAGAAGTTTCAAATTCCGTACTTTCAATGGCATACGAGAAGGAAAAACTGTTCTAGCATTCATTAGTCAGTTTGACGACTATTTCCATGAGGAAACCTATGCAGAAAAAGATAAAATCAAGTGTGTCACTAATCATTTAGTGGACAGAGCATCTCTTTGGTGGACTGTTGTACGCAAGAGTATAGATTGTCCCGCTACCTGGGAGAATTTCAAGAAGAAGTTCATGCAGAATTTCCTTCCTCCACAATTTCATGAGAAAGCTATTAAGCAATGGGATCTTCTTCAGCCAACGGGATCGTGAGCCTATTCCTCAGTACACAGAGCGTTTTTGGAATGCACTATTCCAGCTACGCATGCTTGAAGACGTACCTGAAGAAGTGACACACAAGCGCAAGTATATGTCTGGACTCCTTGGACATTACTACGCTGAAGTTAACATGTTCAAGCCTGCTACTCTTGAAGACACCATTTCACTAGCTCACGACACTGAAGAGAAGTTGCGAGGTAGAGACAGACGTCCACAGCAATTCCAAGCCAATGGTAACTATGGATCTAAGCAATTCAATTCCAATTTTAGAAGATTTAATCCATGTCGATTCTCCTCATCATCTTTCCGTAAAAATTGGTTAAAACCACTTGCATTACCATCCAATGTCAATCAAAATTCCAAGCCTATTCCACAGCCAAATCATAATGTTCCTAGACTTCCCGCCATTGCAAACAATACAACCAAAGCCAAGCCAATAGTATGCTATAAATGCCACCAGCCTAGACATCTAGCAACAAATTGCCATTCAAAGAAGCCACCTGCCCATATCAACCACCTTGGAGCAATGGACGATGACGAACATGAAGATATGCCTGATTTCACAGAAGATGAGAATGACACTACTACTCCTTCGGATACTTTACCAGGTATGCCAACTCCACATTCTTTATTGACTATGAAATGTTTGGTGCATGGAAAGGAAAAGATTATTTTGCATAATGACGGTAGCACTCATGATTTTATTTCAGCAAAATTAGTAAAAGAATTGAAGTTACAGACTGTACCTACGCATTATCGCATCAAAGCAGCATTCTTAGGCACTAGGTATAATGGTACACAGGAAGTGCATGACTTAGAGATTCAAATTGGACAATACACTGAAAGAAGAAAATTTCTGGTTGTTCCATTACAGTCGAGTGACATTATTTTAGGTATGCCTTGGCGTCATCAGCATAACCCAGATATAGACTATTCCACACATTCAATGAATATTAATTTTCAAGGAAAATCTATTACATTATATGGTATGCATGCATCTAATGTTTTTCCACTGCTTTCGCATACTCAAGCTAAACGTGCATTACGCAAGAGTAGTAAATCCTATCTCATTTGGGTAAATGAACTGCAAGTAAAAGAAAGTCATATGCACCCTAGGCATAAAGAATTTCTTGCACATTTTAAGGACTGTTTTGCCGAAGACCTACCGCCTGGTTTACCTCCTTCACGTCCAGAAGACCATAAGATAGATTTGATTCCTGGTACACAACCACCTTGCAAAGCACCATATAGGCATAACCAGATAGAGCAAAAAGAAATTCAGAGTCAAGTTGAGGAATTACTAAATAGAGGATTGATTCGACCTAGTAGTTCTCCATTCGGTGCACCTGTTCTGTTAGTCAAGAAAAAGAATAATACTTATCGTACGTGCATTGACTATCGAGCTTTAAATAAGATCACTGTAAAGAATAGATATCCCATTCCTAGAGTTGATGACCTTATGGACAAACTACAAGGATCTGCTATATTTAGTAAAATAGACCTTAAGTCTGGTTATCATCAGGTGAGACTAGAAACGTCAGACATATTCAAGACTGCATTTAGAACACAGTTTGGTCATTACGAATTTTTAGTGATGCCATTTGGATTGACTTATGCACCTGCTACGTTTAGTAGAATGATGAACCGTATATTTCTATCAGTATTGTGTAATTGTCTTCTTTGATGATATTTTGGTGTTTAGTCAAAATGAGAAAGAACATTATGAGCATTTGTCATTGGTTTTCCAGTTATTAAAAGATAATCAACTGTATGCAAATCATGAAAAGAGTGAATTCTTTAAAACAGAAATTGAGTATTTAGGTCATATCGTATCATCTGATGGAATTAAAGTTGATCCTAAGAAAATAGATGCAATATTGAATTGGCCTGTACCTAAAAACGTGCATGAGTTACGCTCATTCCTTGGTCTTGCTAGTTTTTATAGGAAGTTTGTACGTAATTTTTCATTACTTGCTTTACCACTGACTAAACTTGATGCCAGGAGGCATATTCCACGGTGGATTCCGTGCCACGGTGGATTCCGTGAGGTTTTACGGTGGATTCCGTAAACTTTGATGACCGGGGCTCATACACAAAGTGGATTCTTTGTGCGAGAAGTTGATGGGGACGCCTGTCCTTTTCGGGCGTTTCATTAATTTAGTGTGTACATGGGTGATTCCATAGCGGGTGATTCCGCAAAATGCATATTAAATTAATAAACGTTTATGAGTTTAGAGTGCACACTCGTAATAAATTAAGGTTAGGATTTATTTCTAACCAGTTGATTTATTTATGTAGCTGAAGACTGCTAGGTATTCACTTTTGTCGGTTTAATTGTATTATTTTACTAATGATTGTGAATGCTTCAGTTGATGTGTAGAGATAGCAGCAGTGGTGGAGGAAAGCATTGGTGGATAGCGAGTATTCGATCTATGGATTATATTCTGATAGGCACCACGCCTATATTTTGTCATGCCTATTTATTGAGGCATTGATTATTTATTATTATTTTGTATGCGCATGGGCGCACGGTTATGTTATTTCTATTTGGACATTGTATTGGACATGCCAGACTCTTTGGGCACCGTCCATTAGCTTTATTCTTATTTTTGTTAAAGCAAACTCAAAAGCTAAAAGCTTGTTATATTTTTGTAAATTGGGCTATTATTGAGCATGAAGATGAAATATACATAAAATACATGCTTTGTGAAGCGCTCACACAAGGCATGGGGGGAGATTGCACCCAATTGGTCTCTTGCTCTTGTCGTTCATGCTTTTTACCTTGTAACTTGTGCAAAAAGTAGAGTTCATTGTTCTTGGGGACCTTCCGGCATTCACTACGCGAGCATACAGCGTCCGATCTGCATATCAGTGGTATCAGAGCGGAGCTGAGATCAAGAGCTTCCAATCGCTACCCATCTCGTGCGAAGGCGGAGCTCTTGGAACGATCGGGCTCTACGGTCAATCTCGTCGCGAACCGTCGATACAGGCAGACTTCTGGCGATCAAGAACCCCTGTTTCTGTCATTAGATCGCGAAGGACCGGGCTATAGAGGCGGAGGACCACTCCTTCATCTCCTTCATCAAGTCGTGGACAACCAGAGATAAGCTTTATAATTTCCATAGCTAATTCTTTCAAAAAGCTTAATAGTAAAGCTTATAAGCTTTAAAGAAGCTTAAAAGCTTCACAAAACTGGTCCGCGAGGTATCGAAAGACCTCTGAAATTTGCGCGACGGCTGAAAAAACGGCCCCCTCCCCCCCACGAATTTCGTCGTTTACTGATCCTTAAGCTTCAAGCTTAATTACTTAAGCTTCCTAATCAATCAAGTTACTACTACCTTCTGGTCACACCCAACAAAATCAAGTTCAGCAAGTATTTTCTGATCAAGTTCTGCAAGTTTCATAAATCGACTAAGTTCTGCAACTCTGCAAGTCACATAAGTCTGTAACTCTGCAAGTCAGACTAGTCAACTGGAGTCAGAACTGACTTGTGCTCAAAACTCCTAGAAGGACTGTTCCTGCACAGAAACTCCGAACTGCAAAGTTGTTCGTTGAAAGGTACTCTACCCATACGTAGGTTTGCTGAGCATTTTCATTATACGGAGAAGGATAAATCGCAGATTTTCCGAAGATTGAGAAGCTATACCCAAAAATACATAAGCCTTGTATTCCCGAACTTGAGCTACGCTCATCCCGCTAACTAGATTTTGAGTGAGAAATGTCTTTTGAGTTTTACAGAATGACAGAACCACATATGGATGATCTTACGGCTGAAGGCGACTTACCTGAGCCTACGATGGAGCAAAAGCTGGACTTAATCATGATGCAATTGGAAGAAGAACGAAGGGCTAGGCAAGCATTGCAAGCTCAACTGGCAAATTTACAAAGAGCGTATACCGATAAAGAAGAACCTCAAGTTGAAGATCTTATTCGACGTACCATTGACGCAACTCTTGAAGCTCAAACCATCCGCAAGGAATCAAAGATAAGTAAAAGAAGTTTCAAATTCCGTACTTTCAATGGCATACGAGAAGGAAAAACTGTTCTAGCATTCATTAGTCAGTTTGATGACTATTTTCATGAGAAAACCTATGCAGAAAAAGATAAAATCAAGTGTGTTACTAATCATTTAGTAGACAGAGCATCTCTTTGGTAGACTGTAGTACGCAAGAGCATAGAATGTCCTGATACTTGGGAGAATTTCAAGAAGAAGTTTATGCAGAATTTCCTTCCACCGCAATTTCATGAGAAAGCTATTAAGCAATGGGATCTTCTCCAGCAACGGGATCGTGAGCCTATTCCTCAGTATACAGAGCGTTTTTGGACTGCACTACTCCAGCTACGCATGCTTGAAGACGTACCAGAGGCGACACACAAGCGCAAGTATATGTTTGGACTCCTTGGGCATTACTACGCTGAAGTTAACATGTTCAAGCATGCTACTCTTGAAGATGCTATTTCACTAGCTCACGACTCTGAAGATAAGCTACGAGGTAGAGATAGACGTCCACAGCAATTCCAAGCCAATGGTAACTATAGATCAAAACAATTCAATTCCAATTTTAGATGATTTAATCCAGGTTGTTTCTCTTCATCATCTTTCCGTAAAAATTGGGCAAAACCACCTGCATTACCATCCAATGTCAATCAAAACCCTAAGCCTATTCCACAGCCAAATCCTAATGTACCTAGACTTCCCGCCATTGCAAACAATGTAACCAAAGCCAAGCCAATAGTATGCTATAAATGCCACCAGCCTGGACATTTAGCAGCAAATTGTCATTCAAAGAAGCCACCAGCTTATATTAACTACCTTGGAGCAATGGACGAAGACGAACATGAAGATATGCCTGATTTCACTGAAGATGAGGACGACATTACTACTACTTATGATACTTTACCAGGTATGCCTACTCCACATTCTTTATTGACTATGAAATGTTTGGTGCATGGAAAGGAAAAGACTATTTTGCATGATGACGGTAGTACTCATGATTTTATTTCAGCAAAATTAGTAAAGGAATTGAAATTACAGACTGTACCTACGCATTATCGCATCAAAGCTGCATTTTTAGGCACTAGGTATAATGGTACACAGGAAGTGCAAGACTTAGAGATTCAAATTGGTCAATACACTGAAAGAAGAAATTTTCTAGTTGTTCCATTACAGTCGAGTGACATTATTTTAGGTATGCCTTGGCGTCACTAGCATAACCCAGATATAGATTATTCCACACACTCAATGAATATTAATTTTCAAGGAAAATCTATTACATTATATGGTATGCATGCATCTAATGTCCACTGCTTTCGCATACTCAAGCTAAACGTGCATTACGCAAGAGTAGTAAATCCTATCTCATTTGGGTGAATGAACTGCAAGTAAAGGAAAATCATATGCACCCTAGGCATAAAGAATTTCTTGCATATTTTAAGGACTGTTTTGCACAAGATCTACCACCTGGTTTACCTCCTTCACGTCCAGAAGGCCATAAAATAGACTTGATCCCTGGCACACAACCACCTTGCAAAGCACCATATAGGCATAACCAGATAGAGCAAAAAGAAATCCAGAGTCAAGTTGAGGAATTACTAAATAGAGGATTGATTAGACCTAGCAGTTCTCCATTCGGTGCACTTGTTCTGTTAGTCAAGAAAAAGAATAATACCTATCGTATGTGCATTGACTATCGCGCTTTAAATAAGATAACTATAAAGAATAGGTATCCTATTCCTAGAGTTGATGACCTTATGGACAAACTGCAAGGATCTGCTATATTTAGTAAAATAGACCTTAAGTCTGGTTATCATCAGGTGAGACTAGATAAGTCTGATATATTCAAGACTGCATTTAGAACACAGTTTGGTCATTACGAATTTTTAGTCATGCCATTTGGATTGACTAATGCACCTGCTACGTTTAGTAGAATGATGAACCGTATATTTCTAAAATATCAGTATTGTGTAATTGTCTTCTTTGATGATATTTTGGTGTTTAGTCAAAATGAGAAAGAACATTATGAGCATTTGTCATTGGTTTTTCAGTTATTGAAAGAAAATCAACTGTATGCAAATCTTGAAAAGAGTGAATTCTTTAAAACAGAAATTGAGTATTTAGGTCATATTGTATCATCTGATGGAATTAAAGTTGATCGTAAGAAAATAGATGCAATATTGAATTGGCCTGTACCTAAAAACGTGCATGAGTTACGCTCATTCCTTGGTCTTGCTAGTTTCTATAGGAAGTTTGTACGTAATTTTTCATTACTTGCTTTACCGTTAACCAAACTTCTGAAGAAAGGAATTGTTTATCATTGGACCGAAAATCAATAGAAATCCTTTGACTTATTGAAACATGCATTAACCCATGCCCCTGTTTTACAATTGCCTGACTTTAATAGACCATTCTTTCTAGTAGTGACCGATGCTAGTGGATCAGGAATAGGAGCTGTACTTATGCAAGACAATCATCCTATAGCCTATTCTAGTTGTAAGTTAAAACCCACTAAGCTGAAATATTCCACATATGACAAAGAACTATTAGCAGTTGTACAAGCATTAAGACAGTGGAAACACTACTTAATGGGTTCAAAATTTATGATTAAGACCGATCAGCAAAGTATTAGACATTTACTTAGCCAACCCCAAATCTCTGACCGTCATATCAAATGGGCCTCCTTTATTCAAAGTTTTCATCCTATCATTCAATACCAACCCGGAAAAGAAAATGTAGTGGCTGATGCATTGAGTAGAAGACCTGCCATTCATAATATTTCTGTTATATCTTTTGATTCTTTGATTCCTATGAAAGATACATATCATCAGGATATTACTTTTCATGCTGATTGGAATAAATTAGTTCAAAATAATTTGATTCCTATTGATTCATTGTCATATAATGATGGATTTATGTTTTATGAAAAGAGATTGTGTGTTACAATTCCATTCCGATCTTTTGTTTTGAATGAAATTCATTGTCCCCCATATCAAGGTCATAGAGGTATCATATCTACTTTACGTACATTAACTGAAGATTTTTATTGGCCGCATATGGACACTAATGTATCTAACTTTGTTTCTGAATGTTTGATTTGTCAAAGAGTTAAGAGACATCATGGTAAACAGTATGGATTACTTATGCCTTTATCTATTCCATCTAAACCTTGGGAACAAATTTCTATGGATTTCATTACTGGTTTACCTAATACTAAATCTAACCATGATATGATTTGGACAGTCGTAGATAGATTTAGTAAACAAGCATATTTCATTCCATGTAAGAAAACTTAACAACATCACAGGCAGCACAATTGTTTTTGAAAACTGTTTTTACTAACCATGGATTGCCAAAAGTTATTATTTCAGATCGTGATTCCAGATTTTGTAACAACTTTTGGATTACTCTATTTTCTAACCTAGGCACAAAGATTGATTTCTCATCTGCATTTCATCCAGAAACTAATGGACAAACAGAAGCCACTAACAGCACAATTCTAGATCTTTTACGTGCATATACTATTTCTAAACCTCAGACATGGGACACACATTTGCATTTATTACAGTTTGCATATAACAATACACCACACACATCTACAAAGAAAGCACCGTTTGAAGTCATTTATGGATACAGATTATCTATACCTGTTGCATCTTTGTCAAATAGAATTCAAAGTGCTGATGATATTGCTAGTATGCATAACACTATTTTTGATGAGGTTAAAGATATGATTGCTAAAGCCAGCAATCATATACCAAACTAGCCAACAAGAAAAGACAAGCAATGAATTTCAAAGTTGACGATTATGTTTGGCTGAGAATAGAAAAACGTAGACTACAAAGTGTAGATAGACATCCAGTTGTGAAATTAGTCCCCCAGATTCTATGGACCATTTAGGATCATTTATAAAGTTAATGACAATGCATTCAAGTTAGAATTACCACCTCATTGGAAAATTCACAACACATTTCACATTAGTTTATTGAGACCATTTAGAGGCCAATTACTTGTACATCGTGTTTATGAAAACCCACCTTTATTAGAGGAAGAGACTGAAATACTTGAACCAGAAGCTATTATAGACACTGACTTTATGACCACTAGAACTGGCCGAAGATATTCTAGATATCTAGATAAATTTAAGAACCATCCTGTAGAGGAAGCACAATGGATGCACGCTAGAGACTTAAATGCTTTCCTCACTCTGTTAGCTCCACATTGAGCTAATAGCAATTGAGGTCAATTGCTATCCCACCCCGGGGGTATGATGCCAGGAGGCATATTCCACGATGGATTCCGTGAGGTTTTACGGTGGATTCCATAAACTTTGATGACCGGGGCTCATACACAAAGTGGATTCTTTGTGCGAGAAGTTGATGGGGACGCCTATCCTTTTCGGGCATTTCATTAATTTAGTGTGTACATGGGTGATTCCATAGCGGGTGATTCCGCAAAATGCATATTAAATTAATAAACGTTTATGAGTTTAGAGTGCGCACTCGTAATAAATTAAGGTTAGGATTTATTTCTAACCAGTTGATTTATTTATGTAGCTGAAGACTGCTAGGTATTCACTTTTATCGGTTTAATTGTATTATTTTACTAACGATTGTGAATGCTTCAGTTGATGTGTAGAGATAGCAGCAGTGGCGGAGGAAAGCATTGGTGGATAGCAAGTATTCGATCTATGGATTATATTCTGATAGGCGCCACGCCTATATTTTGTCATGCCTATTTATTGAGGCATTGATTATTTATTATTATTTTGTATGCACATGGACGCACGGTTATGTTATTTCTATTTGGACATTGTATTGGGCGTGCCACACTCTTTGGGCACCTTCCATTAGCTTTATTCTTATTTTTGTTAAAGCAAACTCAAAAGCTAAAAGCTTATTATATTTTTGTAAATTGGGCTATTATTGAGCATGAAGATGAAATATACATAAAATACATGCTTTGTGAAGCGCTCACACAAGGCATGGGGGGAGATTGCACCCAATTGGTCTCTTGCTCTTGTCGTTCATGCTTTTTACCTTGTAACTTGTGCAAAAAGTAGAGTTCATTGTTCTTGGGGACCTTCCGGCATTCACTACGCGAGCATACAGTGTCCGATCTGCGCACCAAAACTTCTGAAGAAAGGAATTGTCTATCATTGGACCGAAAATCAGCAGAAATCCTTTGACTTATTGAAACATGCATTAACCCATGCCCATGTCTTACAGTTGCCTGATTTTAATAGACCATTCTTTCTAGTAGTGACCGATGCTAGTGGATCAGGAATAGGAGCTGTACTTATGCAAGATAATCATCCTATAGCCTATTCTAGTTGTAAGTTGAAACCCTTTGAACTGAAATATTCCACATATGATAAAGAACTATTAGCAGTTGTACAAGCATTAAGACAATGGAAACACTACTTAATGGGTTCAGAATTTATGATTAAGACCGATCAGCAAAGTATTAGACATTTACTTAGCCAACCCCAAATCTCTGACGGACATATCAAATGGGCATCCTTTATTGAAAGTTTTCATCCCATCATTCAATACCAACCCGGAAAAGAAATGTAGTGGCTGATGCATTAAGTAGAAGACCTGCCATTCATAACATTTCTGTTATATCTTTTGATTATTTGATTGCTATGAAATATACTTATCATCAGGATATTACTTTTCATGCTGATTGGAATAAATTAGTTCAAAATAACTTCATTCCTATTGATTCATTGTCATATAATGATCGATTTATGTTTTATGAAAAGAGATTGTGTGTTACAATTCCATTCCGATCTTTTGTTTTGAATGAAATTCATTGTCCCCCATATCAAGGTCATAGAGGTATCATATCTACTTTACGTACATTAACTGAAGATTTTTATTGGCCGCATATGGACACTAATGTATCTAACTTTGTTTCTGAATGTTTGATTTGTCAAAGAGTTAAGAGACATCATGGTAAACAGTATGGATTACTTATGCCTTTGCATATTCCATCTAGACCATGGGAATAAATTTCTATGGATTTTATTACTGGTTTACCTAATACTAAATCTAACCATGATATGATTTGGACAGTCGTAGATAGATTTAGTAAACAAGCATATTTCATTCCATGTAAGAAAACTTTAACAGCATCACAGGTAGCACAATTGTTCTTGAAAACTGTTTTCACTAACCATGGATTGCCAAAAGTTATTATTTCAGATCGTGATTCTAGATTTTGTAACAACTTTTGGATTACTCTGTTTGCTAACCTAGGCACAAAGATTGATTTCTCATCTGCATTTCATCCTGAAACTAATGGATAAACAGAAGCCACTAATAGCACTATTCTAGATCTCTTACGTGCATATACTATTTCTAAAACTTAGACATGGGACACACATTTGCATTTATTACAGTTTGCATATAACAATACACCACACACATCTACAAAGAAAGCACCGTTTGAAGCCATTTATGGTTATAGATTATCTACACCTGTTGCATCTTTGTCAAATAGAATTCAGAGTGCTGATGATATTGCTAGTATGCATAATACTATTTTTGATGAGGTTAGAGACATGATTGCTAAAGCCCAGCAATCATATACCAAACAAGCCAATAAGAAAAGACAAGCAATGAATTTCAAAGTTGATGACTATGTTTGGTTGAGAATAGAAAAACGTAGACTACAAAGTGTAGATAGACACCCAGTTGTGAAATTAGCCCCTAGATTCTATGGACCATTTAGGATCATTCATAAAATTAATGACAATGCATTCAAGTTAGAATTACCACCTCATTGAAAAATTCACAACACATTTCACATTAGTTTGTTAAGACCATTTAGAGGCCAATTACCTGTACACCCTGTTTATGAAAACCCACCTTTGTTAGACGAAGAGACTGAAATACTTGAACCAAAAGCTATCATAGACACTGACTTTATGACCACTAGAACTGGCCGAAGATATTCTAGATATCTAGTTAAATTTAAGAACCATCCTGTAGAGGAAGCACAATGGATGCACGCTAGAGACTTAAATGTTTTTCCACTCTGTTAGCTCCACATTGAGCTAATAGCAATTGAGGTCAATTGCTATCCCACCCCGGGGGTATGATGCTAGGAGGCATATTTCACGGTGGATTCCGTGCCACGGTGGATTCCGTGAGGTTTTACGGTGGATTCCGTAAACTTTGATGACCGGGGCTCATACACAAAGTGGATTCTTTGTGCGAGAAGTTGATGGGAACGCTTGTCCTTTTCGGGCGTTTCATTAATTTAGTGTGTACATGGGTGATTCCATAACGGGTGATTCCGCAAAATGCATATTAAATTAATAAACGTTTATGAGTTTAGAGTGCGCACTCGTAATAAATTAAGGTTAGGATTTATTTCTAACCAGTTGATTTATTTATGTAGATGAAGACTGCTAGGTATTCACTTTTTTCGGTTTAATTGTATTATTTTACTAACGATTGTGAATGCTTCAGTTGATGTGTAGAGATAGCAGCAGTGGCAGAGGAAAGCATTGGAGGATAGCGAATATTCGATTTATGGATTATATTTTGATGGGCACATACCTTAGGCATGGCGTCTATATTTTGTCACGCCAATTTATTGAGGCGTCGGATATTTTTTATTATTTTGTATGCGCATGGGCGCACGATTATGTTATTTCTATTTGGACATTGTATTGGGCGTGTTAGAATCTTTGGGCACCGTCCATTAGCTTTATTCCTATTTTTGTGTTAAAGCAAACTCAAAAGCTAAAAGCTTGCTATTTTGTAATTTGGGCTATTATTTGAGCTTGAAGATGAATAATACAAAAAAATACATGCTTTGTGGAGCGCTCACACAAGGCATGGGGGGAGATTGCACCCAATTGGTCTCTTGCTCTTGTCGTTCATGCTTTTTACCTTGTAATTTGTGCAAAAAGTAGAGTTCTATTGTTCTTGGGGACCTTCTGGCATTCGCTATGCGAGCGTACAACGTCCGATCTGCGCACCACTTCAAGTGCAAGACAATACTCTTAGCTTGCTTAGAGTTGGACCTGTCTTCCAAACTAATTGAACTATATCTTGTGCACGATAAAGAAGACTAGCATTACCGCTAGGGAGAGACCACATATGAGAGGTTTTCAATTGCAAGTATTGAAGACTCCAACGACAGTGTTGTTCGCTCTTCATCGACACTCAACTCTGAATTCTTATCCTTTATCATCCTGCAAGTCTGCCAAGAATTGTCATATGTAGAATCCCCAACAAACCAACACTGCCATTAGTGCAATCCCTAATGAAGAACAGCCCTATCACCAACTCCAACAACCCTACCACCAGCCACCTAAGCCACCAACGTGCCCCCAACGACCTTCCTCCACACCACCACCAACACTCCTCCATGGCAACCACCAATGTCCCTTCCACCCATGTCTTCAGTGCATGCCAAAGCCTGCTACCTACGACGGTGAGTGCCATGGGACTGGCACTCATCTAGGAGGGGGGTAATGTTAATCGTCAGCGACGAACAAGGTGAAAAAGCTAAAGTGGAGGACAAAGGCCAAGGCAAAAGTGAAACAAAAGACGAAGGCGCGCCAAGAAAAATATGGAAGTACAAGAAGTGCAGAAAAGTCCTAAATAAAGGAAAAATGTGCACAAGAAAAAGCGTAAGTCAATACTTTTGTAAAAGAGCGCAAACGCATCATGGTTTAATTTAAAGAGTGTTGGGCTCTCAGTCGTGCAATTTGTAAAGGTAGATGGGTAGTAGGAAGGAAGCTAGGAAGATATAAGGACAATGGGAAAAAGGGCCTAGGCCACGACCGGTTATGTAAAAAAGGGGATAAGGGGATGATCGCCCAAAATGGATTTAGGGTTTTGTATATAAAGTTGAAAAGTGAATGAGAAGCTCATTCTTGTGTGTGGCCAAAAGTGTCTCTCCTCTTCTTCTTCTTGCTTGCTTGCTTGAGCTTGTGCTTGAGAGAGGGAGTATGAGAGTGTGAGGGAGTGAGTGTGTGAGGATGAGGGACCGGGGAGGAGTAGCTCTCCATCTTCTCCTCTCTTCTTCTCTTGATTGTGGCAATGGAACTTGGTTAAAGCTTGCACTTGGATCATGGAGCTACTAGAGTGCGCAGGAGAGGAGGTAACTTGATCGACATGGAGGTAAGCTCACTATACCCATAGATATGGATGGCGCGTCGGCTACGTGAGGGTCGCCATTAGTGCTCGGCTTGGAACGCTTGAAACAATAAGCGGTCCGTGGGTCTTGTCGGTTGAGTGAGAATTTTCACAATGATGCTCTCTGATGCGCCAAATGTTGAGGGATGACATGCCACGATGAAGCGTCATGGAATGTAGAACAATTTTGCAGAAGCAATCGAGTTGAGATATGGCGTGTAGATGCAGATCTAGGTCCTCAATCAGAGATGGGTCATCTTGGCTATGGTAGACAATTTTGAGAGAAGTTGGAAGTAAGGAATGAGCTCATTGGCTGGGACCAAGTTGACCTGAGGTTAAGACGAGCTGAAAGAGAACAGAGAAGAACTAAGCCAAGTTTAGCCATGCCCGATTAGGCTCTGATACCATGTGAGACTACATGGATCTAGAGCATGGCTATGGTGGTTCAAAGATGGGAAGAAGACTCATGTAGACATAGACTTAGACACTGACTGTCACACAAGTGAATTAGGTTTCAAGATTGAGACTTGAACTCATAAACACAATCTTGTGTGTGTGGACAATGACACTGACACTTTACTGAAAAGAAAACAGTACTATCATTGCATTAAGAAAAGGAAGCAAGTACAATGCTTTATAGGAAAGTAGTAAACTGCAATAGGCTCCACTATGCATATGGGATAGGTAAGCTTGCATATCCTTATCTCTGAAGCTCCATACAAAGAGGCTGTTAGTAGGTGTGATTGTCTGAATCTCAACATTTTGTGATTTAGACACAAAAGCATATGACGTTGCGACTTGTAGCACGAGAAAGGTGTCGGTATCTGACTTGTGAGAATATTTTTCTCATCACATGGTATTCCTTGATCAAGAATACCTTTGGTCAAGATGTAGGGCTTGGGAGTCCTATTGACCCAATCCAAAACCTTGACCCTACTAGGCTAATAGTCGTTTTGGCCCTAGGGTCCCTAAATTCCTTGCGGAGACCTAGCATTTGGCCAACTGATCCTTAGGGTGTGAACCCTAGATCATTCTTGCATGGGCGATTAGACAATCCTAACATTTCGAGAATGTGGGTAGGACCTTTGAGATTGGAAATATTAAATCGGCATTCTAAGTGCGATACTAGGCAGAATTTTAACATAACTTAACCTAACCCAGCACATTGACGTGTTCGTCATACACTAACTATTCACGCCTTTATGAATCTCATGTGAGTCAAACAATTACATGCGATTTACCTAATTAATCTAATTGTCTTACGATTAAAGGTGATCTTTCCCTTAGAGATGCAAATACTTTCTCTAAAAGATGTAAATAACTACAAGATGTATCATTCCATGCGAATATGCAAATTCAAGACCATAGACCTTTTTTCTTTATGCAACTATAGGATCTATAGTGATCTTTCTTTTCCTTGCCCTATGCGATATTGTTTGACATTCAGAGCTATTGTTATAAACCCTACATTTTATGCATCGAATTCAACCTTTAGTATTTTAATGAAGATGCATCCTTTCCCAAATTCAAACTTTGATAAAAGAACTCCATGCATGGATGCACCATTCTTTCATGACCAGATGCCAATGAATACATCATTGATTTAATCATTCTTTTATTGCTTACCTCAACCTTAAAAATGTAGCTATCAATGCACGCGAATTTGCATAAAATACGTTTCATTGTCAAAGCTCATAAATCTTTTCCCTTTAATGCAACTATTTAGACATCATCTAGTGACCATTCTACGATTATCTTATATACAAGTCACAACTAGGAATTTAGTACATAAGTGCATTATATGTTATATGCTCTATCCTTTGCGCGATGCGACAAGGACACGGTCTTAGCACAATTTCATCTTTTAACTTGTGCATCCCCCGTTCAAAAATGCAACTACCCTTGATCATGGAAGTGCAAGCAAATGCAAGTGCTAGTCATGCAACTGAACTTGTAAATCGAATAAGTATATATAGATTTTCCAATGCATTTTAAGCTTCCCTACGTGAATTTAAAACATGCTTTATGCATCCTTTCCATGCGGAAATATTTTTTGGAACCTGGGCATTCAAAATTGGGGCGTTGTCCACTCTCGTACTTTGGGTGGAAGCTCCTGCGTGCACTCCTCTTGACTTTTGCTTGGGAGTCATTGACGAAGAAAACTTCGACTCAACGAACTCTATCTTGGCTCTCTTATGCAATATGAAGTCATTACTGCTCGAGATTTTCTTCCCTGCGCAGGAACAGGGCCTTGCAAGTCACGGTTTAAAAAAAACCGAGAGGTACGGGTGAAGTAGGTCTAGGGAAGCTTCAATAGAAGCTTCCAAGCTTCTAGAACAACAGGGAGATGACGTGGAGAGAATGATTGGAGAGGATGATGGAGAGGATGATGATGGAGATGAAGATGACGATGAGGATGATGATGATGATGATGATGATGATGATGAAGCGACGACAGCGGCAGCCTAGCGGCGCGACAGTTCTGGTAGCGGCAGCAGGCGGGCAACTCCTCACGATGGCGGCAGCAGCACCATGCCCCTCCCAAGCTTGGAAGGGGGGGTTTATATGGTATGAAGGGGGGGGTTGGTAGCCACACAAGTGGCAGGTAGCATGCTTCCCCTCCCCATGCCCCTCCATAACACCTACTCCTCTCTCTCTCCCCGCCATGCAACAGGTGAAGGAGAGGGACTTAATACATTAAAAAATTTGCAAAATTATCCATTTTTTTTCCGTGAAGGGGTGTTTCTACGATGGCTTGTGGTTTCGAGCCACGGATTCATATGCACCATGCGAGAATGGTATTGTTAATGCTCGAGGTTGGAGCACTTAGGCCAGAGTTTCGTTGTTGTGGAAGATCACTTGAAATTACTTTTGCGCGGTATCAAGAGTCATTAATATTTCGTTGCGGAAATATTACACAATAAGTATACAACAATACACCAAGCAATCTTTTTCACTAATTGCTCAATAATCTATATAATCTGTAACTTGTTTGCAGATAAAACTTATGTTTTCTTCCTAGAAAATACCTCAAAAATTATAGATTCGAAATCTGCAACTTGTGCACCCACTTTTGATCAACACAGCCAAAATCGCAGTATACCTTGAAACTATTGTTTGCAACCTTGTGGCTCTAAAACAGGATGTAAAACGGCCTCAAATGCCCAAAAAAATAGTGCTTTTGTAGAATATATAGTGCTCTACTCGCACACCAAATATCACAAAAATCTGAGATTTTTGCTCTACCCTGCTTTCGATGCCTCCACAAGCACTATCCAAGAGAAAGAGTGGAAGAATGGGAGAGATTCTTACCCATTTCTTGCTTTCTTAAACCTTGCTTCTTCCCTTTCTCTTCAGCCTTCAAAACAAGCCTCTCTCAGCGGCGCTGCTTTGATACCATGTCAAGAATCACGTGGTGGGGGACTTGCTTGAGCTACTACACCAAACACACACTGTATACACAAGAGGAAGCTCACTCAAGAACACAAGAAGAGAGATGAAGGCCAAAACATTTTGTTTCTCGTTTTTTCTTCTTCTTTCACACACTATACAATGTACACAAAGTGTAGATAAGATACAACATAAAGAAAAGTGGCCTACTAAGTCAAATAGTGTATAACTGACTACACTAGTCAATAGGAGCTATATCTATGCCAGTTGTAGGTAGGTGTAACAAACTAAATATAATAAGTATCAAGTCAATGGCCATGTGAGTATCATAATGACCACCAACATGCTAAGTGTAGACGTGCAGACCCATCTAGCCAGGAGGTCCATCATCAATATTCGCATGTGTTGAGCTTGCCATCTCAACAGTTTAGACCTTTGAAATCGACAAAGAACTCTCAAGAATATTGAGACTCTTAAACAAGGAGAAGGTGGCTATAGTAAAAGAATCCAAGCAACAAGGTATATATTTTTACTTAAGAAATATTGAATATAATTGTGCTTATAAGTATATCTAATCCATAATTTTGATATTGTTTAGGTCTCTTCTTTAGCCAAATGTAACTGAGAGAGATGCTTCAAAGGCATCTCAATTTTATTATCATATTTTGGCCTTAGCAATCCCAAAGAATATCCTTTATAAGAAAAATTTCAAAAAAGTAAAGAGACCATGCTTGGATTGTTTTATTAAGTATCATTCTTTGGATTTTGAACTAGTGCAAAAGACTTTATACAGTATTGGTATTAGTCAAGATGCATATATAAAAAATTTCTAGATAACGCAATCAAACAAAAAACAAGGTTAACTACATAATTGTTGGCTTCCAAGTCCATCTGTGGTGAAGACTATCAAACAAAGAGTCAATGGTAAAGTGATGAAACTTTTGGGTGAGCCTTTTCATATCAAGCCTAGCTTCAAGAGCAAGAAGAAATAGGTTTTTTACAATGAATTTAAAAATATTTTATTTGATCTACCTACACTATAACATTTCATTATCAAATTCTATTATTTATCTTCAGAAGAGACACAATGAGTAGTCAAGTTTGTGATTAAAGTTGATGAAAGTGAGGTTTTAAAGTGTAAAAAGTTAGAAAGGGTCTTCATTACCTTGATGAAGAGAGCGCTTTCATCAAGTCATTACAATGACTCAATGCCATTTAGTATTCAATGTGAATACAATATTTGGTGGTTAGGAGATTTTGAAGTAGACACAAAGGATTTTGATATATCGTGTTGGGTTTTCCATCGAACTTCAATACCTAATGTGATTAAGAGCTAACAAGTAGGAGAAAAGCTATTTGTTGAGGGATTTAGAAACTACAAGGTCGAATGGCATATAGTTGTTGACTTAAAGACACTCAAGTGTATGTATAATGTGTCTAAAGGAGCAAACTCTAGATGTCTCTACTTATCTTGCATGTCCTCAACTACACAATTGAGCTCACGAAATTGGAATAGAAACCCCTCCATGCATTTCAAGGACCCACACTTCAAGCCAATTTTAGATATTCCTTTGGCCAATGCTCATTATGTGTACATTTCATGTAATTTGCAAAATAATTGAAAAACTCATCTATCTTTACATAGGGTTTGCTTGGAAGCTAAAACCCTTATCAACTAGATGAGGTGCTATAACAAATGAATGCTTCATGCACTTTACAAAATAATAAAAAAGCTCATTTATCTTTACATAGGGTTTTCTTAGAAGCTAAAACCCTTATCAGCTAAACAAGATGCTATAACAAAGATCAACCAAGTTTTATTTGCAATTGGTTTGCATAGAGGTAATGTTGTTATTAAACCTAATTTTCAACAATCCACGTATGGAAATTATATTCCCAAAAGGTCATCTATTAATAGGGTGAAGGCTAGAAGGTTCCTAGGCTTTTACAAAAAGCTTGGTAATATAAACTCTAGAAATGGGAATTCAACCATTAAGTACAATCAATGTATATCCTTATATACTATAGTTAAGGATCATACTAATAATGAACAAGCTTAGAATAGAAAATTCAAAGTTTGGGAAACACTAGATAAAATATTTTTTATTGTGATAAAATTGATTAGAAAGATGATGATCTCAAAGACTTCAAAGACCAATTGAACCTTTTCAAAAAGGCAACGAAAAAAGCTTGGGGTAATCAACACTTCAATAGCTATATAGTAAGAAGTTGTTATGTTTCTTGATTATCTAGCTCATACAATATTTTTAACTAATTCTCTTTATTTTTACTTGTACAAGATATTTTATATAATCATGCTCCATATTTCATCAATGAATATGGAAGCCTATCTACATGGGCAATCCAAGGCATGGAAAAATCACATTATCAAGAAAGAATAAAATATTTTAGACACACATGACATGGAGAATGGAAAATCAAAGATATAGGGCTTTCAATGGTTTTACGAAAAAATTTGGCATAATTTTAAGCTTAAAGATACAACCACACAATGCAATACATCAACTTTGGCAAAAACCATACAAATGGTTATCCAAAAAAGCAAAGAGAGGTATCTAAGCTCTTCTACAAAGTAGAGATTTTGGTTACAAATTAAACAAAGAGAAAGCAAAAGATTGGTTTCAAGAAAACCTTGGCTCTTTAAGACCCTTCAATCTATTTCTATTGTAGAGGAATCTTTGGCTTCATCTCACCCAATAAGTCCTTTATATTTCAAAAACTCTTGCCTTCTATAGCCTAGGAGAAGCTTCAAATCTTTTGTATCTTCGATATGGGAGAGTAGATAGGAGCTAAGAACTCCAAGTATCTAGCTCTAAACCCACTATAACCAGGCATGTAGTCAAAAATCCTTATGACTTCTTCCTTCTCCACCAAAATTATCCTCTTCACTTATTTGTTGAAAATTTTAAATCCAATGACTTTGATAATAGCTTTTAAATCCATCACTGGTAAACTTATGGAGCTTGAGAAACTCTTGTGATAAATTGCAATATCTTGATTATTTAAGCTTCCAATATAGTGGCCCAAATCCTTGAATTTTTCCAAGCTTCAGTGGTCTAGAGCCCTTAGCTCTTCCAAGAATGTTCTCGACATCTTCAATTTCAATCTACATAAGAAACAAACAAGTTTTCATTTTCAATAGATGAAAAACTTAAAGTCGTTTATCCCTTAAACACAATAAAACTCTAGTATTAAGCCTATGAAGAACTTGGAAATATCTTTCATACCTTTGGGTTTTCATCTTCTTCAAGAAGGCTCTCATCATAAAGATTTATTGAGTTCTTTGGATTCTTCTTTGATGAACCCTTCAATGTATTTTTATACCCCATGAAGTCCATTCCCTCAATGCCAAGTCCTCTAAAAACTATTCTTTTGTGGTGGGTAGCCCCTTCTTTTCATATTTCACAATATGGAGCTATCTTGAAAATTCTCCCCCTTAACATCCAGAGCTGCTAGTGGACATAGTTTATAGCTTATGAAATCCTTGTCAATCTGGCCCCATGCTACTAGGATGGCTAAGCACTAATCTTCTCTAAGATCAAAAAGATGTTGAATATCATTAAGCAACACATAATTTCTTTTATTAATAAGGTAGGTAGGAAATGTAGGGATACAATCAAAGGGCTTTCTTCAATCTCTATACTCAATCATGTCTCCTCTTCTTCTAGCTCTGTGATGTTCTAAGTCTTAAATATAGCAGGATCAAAACTGTTTACTAGTTGGTTCTCAACATCCTCTTGAACTATCCCCACCTTCTATTCAACCTCTTGATCTATGCATGCAGCATCTTCTACCTTCTTCTCTTATAGTTTCTCTGAAAAATAGTCTTTCCTATATTGGAGAAACACAAGAAAACCTATGACTTTTTGGATCAAAAGACATTGTTGTTGATCCCCATGAAAAGGGTAGTTTGTCTTATGCCTTCTAGACTCCTTATCAATAAGATAATATTTGGTAATCAATCTTGGAGCATTGGTTGCTTGGATCACATCATTAAAATAAACATAGTTATAAATTGTGAGAGAAACTCTACATGTCTAGCATAGAATTTCTTGTACTCCTCAAACTTCTCTTCAAGATCTCCTAGGACCTCTTTCAAATCAAAAGGAATATTGAGTATATATCTAATGTACATAAACTTGGATGAGTTTCCTATCTTCTGAAGAAAATGAAATAGTCTATCATCACAATTGTCCTCCACTTCCTCTTACTCTATTCTCTCAAGGAATAGCTTTCTCTTTGACATTCTAACTCTAAAAAACAAACAACTACAAAGTAGACCCTAATGAGCAAGAAAATTTGAAAAATCAAGTGGGATATGCACACAACAAAAGCCTAATATATGAAATGTGAAATTAATTATAGCCAACAAACAAAACCAATATTGAACTCATGTTTTATAGGAGACAATCCAGGACAACTTGACTGACATTAAGTTTAAATGAAACATGATGAAAAGTCAAAGAAACACACCCATAGTTGAAAAAATTGTGTTTCATAAAACATTGAGATAAAAAATGAGTTGATTTGGACACTTAGAGTATATGATTTGATAATGGATGCTTGCATTTTCTTTCAATAGAGCATAGGAGGGCTGAGCTTCACTTGGATGGAGATAGGAAAGATTGCATCTGAAAATGGTCAGTGGTTATTGTGAGATGCTACTCTTAAACAACTCCAAAAGAAAATTATTTAAATAATGGAGTCATTGTTCTTGAAACTTATGTTGAAAATTATATTTCTTCACTCAAAAAGAGAGCTCTAATTCTTTTTCCTTTTTTAAGATAACTTTTCACACATAAGGCTACTTTTTGAGTCTACAAAAAGTGATTAATGAGACCACATGTTACCAAGCACCACTCTAATTAATAATTTCAACATTACTTCTTTTGACATGAGATAAACTTGAGCATTTTACTGTAGCCTTTCTAGTAAAAACTTATTTTTATCTAGCCTTTTCAATCGAAGCTCATTTCAAGTACAGCCTTTCATCTTGAGCAAGAGTATTCAAGCAAGATCAACACTCTACAAGCAGGACTCAACCCTCTAAGGTAAAAATTTCATCGAGTCATTAGGTATGGGTGGAAGAATCTACTTTTTCTAATTTTTTCATGCATGTCTATTGAATTAAATATGACTGAGATAGCTATCCTTCAACATGGAGTCTAATGCTTACATTTCATATGTTTGAACCATCTTTCTTACTTGTGTTTCTCTTGTCTGTGAAACACAAAATATTATTCATGCTTCATGTTATCACTACTCTATTTTCACATTTCATACATTTCTTGATTGGACTTTGATGGCTATCAGGTGAAACATGATTTTGAGGGTTTCTTATTGTTGTAGGATGTTGTTTTTACGTATCATATGTCAATATGCAAATGAGTGGTTGGTAGCTTTAATTTTTTCTTTATTTTCTTGTAGTTGATATGTTAACATATGGATAGAACTAAAGCTACTACAAGGAAGTAGAAGATTGAGGAGGAAAAGGATATAGAGGAACAAGTAGAGAAATGGAGGGAGCATAAGAGAAAGAAAGCAGAAGAAAAAGAAGTAGAGCAACTAGGACCACTAGAGGATAAGCTTTTTAATATGCTTGAGCGGGTTGACCCAACAAGTTTTAATATATGTTACTTCTTACCTAGTGACATAGGCAAGAGAAATGATGTTGCTTTGGACTCAAAATGTGTTCAAATCCTCAAAGATAAAAGGAGAAAAGTAAATGACTCCATTCTTCTTGTTGGATTGAGGTATAATATATCTAGATTTGTTTGTTCTTAAGAATTATATTTGTTTAGAAATAATATTTTTTCTCTATACTTTTTATTTTTACTAGTGTATGATACATAATCTCCCTTTTGATATATAAAAAAAATTAAAATTCTTAATCCTTCAATCTCTCATTACATGAGGCTAAGTGAGCTTGAAGCAAATGCATTTGACCATTAGTTTAGTCGAATTGATTTTGATACCTTGGAGCTTATTTTGATTCTATACCATTAAAAATAAGTTGTTTGGTAGTCTTTTTAGTTTCAAAAGAGTTTATTATATTTTTATTTCATTGGAGCTTGATTACCATAGACTATATAGATAAGCTGTGCTTTTTTATGACAGATGATTTTTGATATCGAGAAGTGCTTAAAAATAGCCAAAAATCCAAAATTTCAGGGGAAAAATAGATTTCATCGAAGGCGGCGGTGGCAATCAATACGATTTTAAGTGGCAATTCTTGAAAAAGGCTTAAAAGACCCACTTGACGACAGTTGATGAATTTTCACAATTTTTTGGTGTGTCAAACAAGACCCTGGGAGATGCCCGACAAAGGAGGACTTCAAGATGAACACCCAAGATTTCTCAGACTTCGAAACGGACATCGGACGAGGAAATGGGAGCGCCTGGGAGGCCAAGGCCAAGACCAAGTGTGAAGGGACTTTAATGGGAGCCAAAAGGCATGACCCTTCGGGGCTCCCTAAAGGGCACCGCTAAAAAAAACAAATTTGAAGGGGGGGTGGGGGGCCGTTTTTTTCACGAGCATGAGCAGGAAGGCACCATCCTCTTGGCAATGATTCAGATGAGATATGGGGGTTGTAAACAACCCCCCAATCGATTACATGCCTGTTCTTCTCTTGATCTTCGCTCTCCATCGCTCCAGTCTGCTCCTCAAATGGTTGCCCGGTTGTGGAGATCAGATTTCAATTTTTCTCTCTCCTCCCTCTCTCTCCTGCAAGGGGCAGTTCCTGTGTGTGAAGAAAAATGAAGCACGGTTGATGAATGCTCGTCCGGCGTGGTACCGGATTGCTTCCAAACCGAAGGTGGGCTAAAGATGGTAGTGTGGAGGTGGACTGAGCATCAAACGGGCCTTGATTTGCATACCCACAACAAGTTTCAAAATCGAAAATAATAAAAAACACACGGTAATGACATTTTTACAAAGAAAATGACTCTTTTTTCGCATTTGATGAGGTTAGCAATGTTCATATGGCTAAAAACTAATGGACATGTTGTTTGCTGTTGGTTTTAGTCTTTCATAACAAAAAACTCAGAAAATACACACTTGAGGTGTGGGAAGTAAATGGGAAAAACCCGAAAAGCATGGTTTTTAGAGTAAAAATGAGATTTTTGGGCTTAAAATCAGAAAAGCATGAAACAAAACACCAATAAAATCTACATGGTTGATGTTTAAGGACTCAAGAGCCATAGCTCTGAAATAATGCTAATTTTCTTCCATTTTTATTGATTAAAAATAATAAAAATAAAAAATAGAGAAAATGCTTTTTAAAAGGGAAAAAAATAGGGAATGGACGAGAAAAATTATGGAAAATTATGGATGTGTCTATGAGTGTATAATGAGGATAAAGCATGAGGGTTTACCTCAAGTTATCTCCATTTATATGTTTTTGTGAGTATTTACTGCTTATTTCGTGGGAAATACACATGAAATTACCCTTTTACCTATCACCGCCAAGCAAAACTCTAAACGGTAGGGAGAGAGGGGAGTTTGAGCGTTGAAATATAATATAAAATTTGATGTATTCGCTACATTATTCATATAGGATGACGTTAAGTTAAATAAAGGGAAGTACAGCACGAGTGTAAGGCTCGGTGTCTTCTCTCATCGCATCAATTACGCATTAGTGTATGGAAACATGAAAAGAATGGATTTGTACAATGCATGAGACTGTTTTTCAATTGTTTGAGCACTTAATGGACTTGACCCACGTAGAGAGAGTGAGCAACCCGACTGTAGGTCTAAACGGTGGGTAAAAGGGGATGGATAAGTGAGGATAAGTGCATTCCTGGAACGTTAAATATATTGGCACTAAGAGGGGAGTTTGTTTCGAATGTGTCTAAGTGTGGAAGCAGTGCATCGAGGGGCCAATCCCCAAGATGTAGGAGAGCTGTAGTAGGGCCACGGCAATCAGTCGGTGGGGTACCCTTGTGTCTGTGATATGTGGCATTTAATGCTAATATATGTATAATCTCCCTCTGAGGAGACGGGAAAAAGGGAACATCCATTGGATTACAGACTATAAACGCGAAGTGATTAGTGTTTAGGACAGTGCATCCCTTGATAGACGCTCCTTGCCCGCGAGGCAATGTGGTGGGGTTGTCTGTTGAGGGCATGAGGTCTGGCTAGTGCATTAGCCAGTGCCAGCCCATTTTAGGTCCCATCAATGGTGCATCTACCAGGAGCTGCCAACAAGTGGTGGTTCTCGAATCTAGGGTTTCTAGGGACCAAATAGTTGATTTATGTCCTGTGACAAGGACCATCAATCCAAAATACAAAAAGTAGAACATGCTGAGAGAACTAGACGGCGGTTGGAGATTGTAAGTCGCTATTCTCCTCAAAGGAGCAGCCCGTTGCGCATAAGAGGCAATGGTTCTAGTAACCTAAGTGTTACAAGTAGCTCTTCGAGTGGAAGTCCTAGTACTTCCCTACTTCCAGTTAATCAACCCACAACAAGTGGGGGTGTAGTTTTACTTACACAAACTCATGTTGTCAATCCAATTGTAGCCATGGCACAACCTATCGCAATTCTAGCAGGGACACCGGATTTGTTGGCATTAGGAGCATCATTGCCCATTTTCCATGGGTTAGCAGAAGAAGATGGAGAGCTCCACATTAAGGAGTTTCAAACACGCATATATATATATTAACAAGAGTCGTAATCTAATATTTTTCTCAGATTGACAAGGACCGTAGCCACCCTTCATGGAAGTTACAACGTGAACGAGAGTTATGAGCCATATTAATCACTAGTGTTAATGTGTATAGTATGGATGGTCTAAAAATATTAGATTTTTGGGTAAAAACTAACATATTTTAGATATTATCCTAAAAAATATGGAGATTTTTAGAATTGGATGTCATATTTTTTTTAAAACAATTAATATTTTAGTTAGTTTTGGAGATTTTATTAAAAAGAAAAAAAAGAGGGATTAGCAAAATCGCACGCGCCGCAAAATTGCAACTTTCAGGCAGTAGACAACACTTCAAACAGGGAGAGAAAGGAGTGATCTAAAATATTTCTAACCAAGTGTCTTGGCATTTTACCCCCCCTTTCGGAGTCAATGGAACCATCAGATTTATGATTTGAGCATGAGACCACTTATTTTCCCAAGATCCCCTCCACAAAGAGCTCTTCCTCTCAGTCACAACCCTTCTTCTCTTTTGATGGAAAGACTCCATGCATGGGCGAATACCATGAGTCCAACATTAAATTAATCCTTCCTTCAACACTTAACCTGACCTAAAATGTAACCATCCTTGCATGCAATTTGCAAGTTCATAATTCCTTTCCATGCATTGCGACGATTTGGACATCATTCAATGGGCGTTTAAGATTATCCTCTATATGAACCACGACCATGAATTTAATTCATAAGTGCATCATGCGACATAAGCTCTATCCTTCTTAGCACGTTATCATCTTCTAAGTTATGCATTATTCGTTCAAGAAGATTGCAACCTAACCATGGAAGTGCAAACAATTTCAAATGCACGACATGCAGCTAAATCTTGTAAGATGAATGAATAAATGCATTTATAACTTTCCTATGAAAATTTAAACCTGCCTAATGCATCCTTTCATGCGAAATTAATTTTTAAGAACCTAGGCACTGAGGTTTGGGGTGTTGTCCACACGTGAACTCAGAGTGGAAGCTCCCGCATGTGGGCCTCTCGCCATTTTCTTGGGAGCCATTGACGACATAGATATTTTGTTTCAGCAACTCTCCCTTGGGTTACTTTCACGTATCGAATCCTCTCTGCCCGGGATCTTCTCTTCTACGCAGGACACGGCCCTTGCAAATACTATTTTAGGAAACCCGAGATGGTGTGGATGAATAAGGCTTATGGAAGCCTTGTTTAGAAGCTTCTAAGCTTCTGTTCCACAGAATGACGTGGAGAGAGAAAGAAATGATGGAGGAGATGATGATGAGGATAATGATTATGATGATGACGATGATGATAGTGGAGGTGGCATGGCAGCAATGGCCTGGCGGCAGCGGCCCGTGGCGGCAATATGGTGGCGACAGCTTCTCTGGCGGGCAGCACGGCGCAATCCCCTCCCCTCCCCTCAAGCTTAAGGGGGGGTTCTTATAGGCTTTAAAGGAGGGGGGGAATAGCCACACATGTGGCTAGTTTGCATGTCTCCTCCTCCCCCCGTGCTCTCCTACTCCACACCCACTCTTCTCCACTCCCTCTCCCCCGCCATGCAATAGCTGAAGGGGAGGGGGTTATAATAAAAAATTTGCACAAAATTTAACCGTTATCCTTTTGCCTTTTCCCGTGAAGGGTGTTCCCGTGTGGGCTTGCGGTTTCAAGCCACGATCTTCCATACATGACACGGAGCTGGAGTTTATTAATGCGCATGGAGGGAGCACTTAGCCACCAACATTTATCGATGGGGGAGATTATTTTGAACCGCTTTTTGCATGTGGTGTGCGGGGTCTAGGGTCACTTAATATTTCATTACGTAAATATTACACTGTTTAATGGCATAAATAATGGAAAATGTTGGCACTTTGCTGTTATAAGTGTTTTGACTGTTATAACCTCTATTTTCTTGCCTAAAAGAGTCTCTTGATTGGCTAAAAACTTTCCCATACTTTGTAGGTTGATTGGAAATATTATTGCCCATACTCCTTTGCTGGAAATTTCATGCATCTCTCTTGTACTTCAATGAGTACCTTTCAGCCAATTGTATGGCCTCATGTAATGTTTTTGGCTTGTTGAGCTCCTACCTCTGATGATAGGGCAGGGTCAAGACCAAAAATGTATTTATTCAGCTTAGCAAAATCTGAAATGCCTTCAACATACATGGAGAGATTCAAGTAGGTGTTAGAATAGTCTCTAAAGAACATTCCTCGTTGAGCGCATGCATACCATCTTCTTTGAAGCCTTTCTTTTTCCAAAGGAGACACAAAGACATCAATAATTGCTTGCTGAACTCCTCCCAAGAGTCAAAATTTTGCCCAATCTTGTGCATGTAACGCCACTAAGTATGGGCATAACCTTCAAGATGAAGAGCCCCAAAATAAATCTTAGCTTCTTCACTTCTGGGATGAAGGGTGAAGTACAACTCAAGCTTATTGATCCACTCTTCCCATTCCAAAGGTGAAGCATTATCTCCTTTGAAATTAGCGATATTGATCTTTTCCTTATATTCTTTTGTAAGATGACTGCCCATGAGCATGTTTCCTCCATGAATCTTTGTTCCATGAATTTTGCCTAAAAGTAGATGGCCCAAAACCATGAGATGAAGGTTTTTCATTTGAAACATGTTCTTGGTTTGGGATGTCATGGGCTCATCATGCCTTCCACCTTCATAAACTTAATTGTTGATTGCATTTCCTTTTTGTACATTTGAGGGCTGATGATAAAAAGTCTTGTAGAAGGGGTCACATCCATGATAATCATTATCCCATCGAGTGTTGTCTTGTTCCCCTTCATGTCTATGATTATCTTTTGGGCTGCTAAACTAAGGCCTTGGGGTATGAATACCATGGATTTGTAAAGGATAATGGTTGCCCCTCACTCTAGATAGTTCTTCCCTTTCAAAGTATGCATAGCATGCTGAGACTTCTCTTTGCTTGGATGGGAAGGATTACCAACAAAGGGAATTACATGGGAGTCTTCAATAGTTTGAGGTTCCCTTTGTGGCTTGCTCCAATTTCCTGCATGGCTGAGATGAGTTCTTGGAATAAAGATTTGTTGATTTGCTGCAAATCGGAGATTCCTTGGTTTACTTGTGCCATCCCTTGCAACAAACTTTGATTCATATATGTTAAACCTTCATTCAATGTCTTCAAATCCTTAGAAAGGCCTTCATTGACATGTCCCAACTCTTTTGACAATAAAAGATAATCATTCCATGCATGCTCTTCATGTATGTCATGATGTCCTTGATGTGTATTGTAAGCATCCCAATGCTTAATTCTTCATCTATTTGTTCAAAATTATGGGCTTAATTTTTGTAATTTTTATCCTCTTGAAAGTCCCTGACACCATCATTCAATGCCTCAGTAATGGGATCTTTCTTCTTATTCATGGCCATTAGGAGATAATGATGTCGTGGTAGACAATTTGTCACTTAATCCCTTTTTTCTCTCAGAATATGGCACCAATCCCAATGCATAATAGCTCTATGGAAAGCTTATTATATGGAGATATACTAGATTTCAAAAGATATGGACTTGGGTTGGATACTTTAAGTGGAATAATGTCAAACAATGTCCCCCTCCTGTATGATGTTTGGGTGTTGTTTCATCATACCTAGTGTCAAAAAATCAGCAATAACTTGGGCTCCCGATATCAGATCACCAAAATTTTTTATTCTAGGATCCCCTCTTCAAATGGAGCTATCAAGTTCCTAATTTGCATCAGGACAGAATTTTCTGTGATTGAATCTTCAGGTTTGAACAAGAATTTCCTGCACCCTATCCACCATGTGTAAGTAACTTGTTTGACCTTGTAGGAATACCCTGAGTGGAAGAAACCCTTGTAAACCAATGTAGCAACCAAACAAGGGTTGTGGGGCACCTGTAGGGCTCAAGGATAACTTGTAGATTGGTATATACCTGCTATTTGATCTGTAAAAACTCTGTCCAACACCTGTGGGTATCGTGAAAATAGGAGATGCCCTGCACCTCTTCCAATGGACCTTCAACCACTTATGCAACCTTGAATATGGCCAATCAATGCTATACTACTGCCAAACTCTGAAAATAGGGAATGTACTTGCACCTAAATTTGAAAATTGCATGGGCTCCGAGACAAGAGGGGTGTGCAAAGTTCCACCTCAAGCCAAGTTGTGCACCCCTTTAGGATCTTAATCAGGAAGGGAGGGTCACCTCTCTTTTGTCTTCTCGACTTGCCTAGCATCCGCTTTTTCCTCACATGAACCAACATGGCAAGTACATTCTAATGGCTAATCAAACAAGGATGCTATACATTGACTGAAAAAGCCTTTAAATTCTTTAATGAAATGCAAGTGGGTATTAGGAAATGACTGAATTGAAAGGGCTATGGATAGGGCATTACCCTTTTGCAATGACTCACTGTTTTTACAATATTCCCACTTACCATTTTCATCATTATTTTAGTCCTATAGCATCAATGTTCAATCATCCAATAAAAATCCAAGTTAAGTAGGCAATGAGCAACATTTATGCAATCTATTAAGCATCAACATTTGAATGGGTAGGAAAAATTTTCATCAAGCAATCATAATCAATCCTAGCCTGCATGCCCTTCAATGGGAATTAAGAGGTTCTATTACACTCAATCTCTCTTATGAATAATGGGACTAGTTAAACATTTGGATGAAAAGAGAGATTAAGCTGAAAGCAATAGAATCGCCTCTTTAATGTTGATGAAGAGTAGTAGATGAATCCAACCAATCAACATTCAGCATAAACCACCATCAATAGACCAAGATTTTATATCATAAGACCAACTTAAAGAAAGCATTTTCCAATATGATTTCTCCCATGTAATCTTTAGCTCCTGATCAATTAGATTGCTCCAATGCAATCAAGAAAAGCCAATGATTTGATAGAAGTTTACAATAGCTTGTTGGAGAAGATCCTTTGAACTTTGAAGAGTGTAAATTCTTGTTAGAATCAAGGATTCCATGAATTTTCAGGCATTGCCATGTTCAAGAGGCTGAAAATGCCTTCAATCTTGAAGAAATTATTCAATGTAAGCCCAATCTTTAAGAAATACCTTCAATTAATCCTTCCCGGGGTTGTAAACAATAAAAGCCCCATTAATTGGAGCCTCAATGAAGCAAAAATTGATGAAGATTGATGGCTGCCCTATTTTTTCCCAATTTGAGATAAAGAAAATGCTTCAATCTTGCTTGGAAGCTCCAATGTTTGCTCAATGTTGGTTGTAGATGCTTGCTTTCCACTTCTTGAAGCTAATAGAGACTAAGATTTACTCAAAACTTCAAGAAAATGCTGAGATCTTCATGCTATCCACTTTCAGCCATAGCTACGGTTGTGAAGGAAGCCTCAGGGCTAAAGGAGAGTGAAAGATCAAGCAATAGAGTATAGTTACTTCATGTCAGGGCTACCAATGATCCAACAAATGAAGGAGAAGCTCAGTGATAAAGGAGATTGTTGAATAACCAGGCAGCAAGGAGCACCAAAGAAATGGTGCAAATTTTCCATCCCTTCCTTCTGCTACAGGTGATTCAAAAACTAATGATGCTTGGCCAAATAGGTAGTCCCTAGGTTGCTTAACACATTAGGAATAATTCTTTAAAAGTCTCATGAAGAGATATGGCCATGGCAAAGAGGAATGAGCAGGGATTTCCATGGCAGTTTTTAGCAACAAGCTTGAAAAGAGGAAAGAGAAGCTTGTTCCAAAAAGTAACCACAGTTTAACCTCTCTAAACCCCGTTTAGGCTTCAATTAAGTCCATGATCCTTTAAAATGGCCCAAAATTGACCATGTACTACCAAAATGACCAAGAATCTGCCATTTTTTCTTCAGACATTCTTCAAGACCATCAAAATTAGTCATGGTTTACTATAGATACCTTAACTAGTCACGGTTTTAACTGAATCAAATCTTGTGACTAATTCTTGTCCTCTAATTACTATGTGCCTAAATTGTAACCAGATTCAACATGAAAATGACCTTCCCATTGGATCAAAAATTGTGCTCTGATACCAATGTAAAGAAGCTAATTCCCATAGCAAGCCATTAAACTAAAAATACAAGAAATAGACATAGAATGCCAAGAAACCATAACCAAGGTGGCTAGGCATGAAATGATATTACCAATGTTGGCTAAGAATCGAATGATGAGTGGCTGCAGCATGGTATGTACCCCAAGCTACAGTGGCCAAGAGTATTCACCCTCTTAGATGGTGGGAGGTTGAGATCTCAAACATGTAATGTTTGTAAAATGGAAAAAAGATCCTTCACATGTTACATCTCCACCTTTTATACTTAACCCTAGCCTACCCTAGACTAAGGCATTTATGCTTTATTACATGTTGAGCATAAAGAGAGCTTTGTCTTCGAAAAAACTCTTTTACAGTTTGGAAATCGGGTTTATATGGATGTTCGTTTACACGTGTGGCTACTGTAATGCATAGTTAATTTCACATGTGCGACTGCAGGTCGTTTTTGCCTGGGAAGTTGTGCCATGTGTCACTTAATTTTTTGGCATGATAGCACTTTTATGGCTCTGATTTTTAAGTTTTTTTCATTTTCTTTTTCATTTTAAGCGCACCTCTTCCGAATTAGTGCAGCGTACTTTTTTATCAGACGTGCAGTAACCGTTGGCATATATATATATATATATATATATATGAGCTCTCAAGTTCAAGTTTTGGTTACTATTTCTTTCACATATCTTGTCTTATTTTCGACCAACTATTTATCTTGTAAGCATCACAAGCCAAACCAAGCATATTCTTAGAAGAAACCATTTATTCTCAAGAGCAAGGCCTGCAAATATCAGGTATCACACTTTTCTTAATATTTTTCTGTGCAATCCTGAATTTTGAGGCATTGAATATGTTAGTTGGTTTAAGAGGAGAAAGATCGATCTTCTTAGTTAGTTTAAGAGAAGAAAGATACATCAAGAACCTAGAAATTATGTAATGGTTTTACTTTGTTTTTCTATCAACATTTGTCTGGTACACATGTTAAACGATGTTGTTTTGATGTTCTTGACGAATTGTTTTGTTCAAATTTTCCAGATGTATAAAACGTAAATTAGTCAAGTTTCTTTATAAAATGATGTGTGAAACATGATTTTGTGAACTATGAGGCGGTCTTAATCATTGATTTCATGTTTCATGAGTCATAAATGTTAAACAAAGTTTGATCGATGAGACTTGGAATTTCATGCCTTCTCTGCTACATAAAGTTTTAATTTCATTTCATTCATCTTTTATTTCCTTATAAAATTTAGCAATCTTTATTTATTCTACTAAATATGAGCAAATGTGAATTTATGTTATGCCCCTTATTTTTATTTATTTTTTTGGTTTTTATTTTGTGAGTAATCAAGATGACTAAAAGAAAGTTGTCTTTAGAGGGAATGGAGGAGGAGGATCTAGAGGATACCTGTGATGAAACACTATTTGATTTTCTTCATACAATTGGAAATTCATCTAGATTTATTTACATCAGAGATATGCTCAATGTTCCCTTTGATTTGCAAGAGCTTTTGAAGGATCTTGAAGGTAAACTGAAGGATTTCATGGAGTTTTATGATAGACATGTGGAAGGCCTAGAGATTGAGGGATTCGTCCATTATAGCGATGTAATGGAAGCTTCTAGTGCTGCTAGAACAACTTTGCAAACAAGGTTTAGTCTTATTGATAAAGAATTCAAGAAGTGGAAAGTGAATTGCCCTTTTCATCAGAATCAGCAACAATGTCTTCTTGTATAGAAGGATGTTGGATTTCTTGTATATCTTCAATATATAGATAGTTGTTCTTCAGATACAATACAAGAGAAGAAGATGGAGGATATTGCATGCAAAGACAAAGAAGTTGAAGAGAAGGGTGAAATGTTTTAGGAGGATATTGAGAACCAATTAGTGCAGGGATTTGATGTTGCTTTGTTTAAATATGAAAACATTACAAAAGTAGAAGAAAAGGAGATAGAGTTGAGTGCAGAGATTGAAACAAGTCCTCTTGAATGTGTATCAGCATTTCCCAATTATCTCATCAACAAAAAGAGATATGTATTGCTAAATGATATTCAACACCTTTTTTTATCTTAGAGAAGATTATTGCTTTTGGCAATCCTTACTGCATGGGGTCAAAATGATAAGAATTTTATAGGTTATGAAGAGGAATTGCTAGCAACTCTTGATGTTAAGGGAAAGACTTTTCAAGACAGTTATGTAGCCTTGCATTCTTGTACTAATCAAATTATGAATTATGAAAAGGAGGGGATACCTACAGAGGAAGAGTATGTACAAATTCAACAGAGACTTGGTATTTATAACATGGGTATGAAGAGAAACCGAAGTCTCCATTAGAGGAGAAACCAAAAAGTTCAATAAATCTGTATGATAATAGTCTTCTTGAAGAAGATAAAAACCCTAAGGTATGAAAGATAATTCTAAGATATCCATTGTGATTTATATAATATATTATGCATTATAGAAAAATATTTTTAGATATTTGTCTACTGACATCTTATACTATTTTGGTTTATTGTGCAAATAGAAATTGAAGATGCAAACAACTTTCTTGGAAGAGGCAAGGGCTCAAGGCCATTGAAGCTTGGCAAAAGTCAAGGCCTTGGTCATTATATTGGAAGCTTAAATAATCAAACAGTTGCAATTTATCATAGCAATTTTTCAAGCTCTCCAAGCTTACCAATAATGGCTTGGAAAGCTATCTCCAAGGTGGTTGGATCCCAAGCTTTTAATAGAGGTTCAAACAAGATAATTTTGGTGGAGAAGGAAAAAGCTATAAGTGTTTTTGGCTTCATGCCTGGATACAGTGGATCTAGGGAAGGATGCTTTGGAGTTCTTGCCTCTTATTTGCTCTTCCATATAAGAGATGCCAAGAATTTGAAGCTCCTTCCAAGCTATAGGAAACAAGAGTTCTTGAAATGTAGAGGTCTCATCGAGTGGGATGAAAAAAAAGATTCCCTTAGAGGACCTAGTGAATTCCCTGAAACTAAAGACTCTTCTACAACAGAGTTAGACTAAAAGACGTTAAGGGTTTCTTAAAACCCATATTTTTTCATCTCTTTGTCTAGTTTGTAACCATTTAGAATATCTTTACTTTGCACAATAGTTTAAATATCCCTATTTTCTTCTTTGGGTAATAGTGGATATAGTCCTTGCCAAAGATTATGTATTACATGATGCGATTGTGTCTTTGAGCTTGAATTTGTGCCAAATTTGTCTATAGAACCATTGAAAGACCTCTAATAAACTGATTTCTTTGTATCTTCCACCTCCATGTCTTGTGTGTCTAAAGTATTTCGTTCTTGCTTGATAATGTGATTTTTCCATACCTTGGGTTGACCAAATAGATAGAGATCCATATTTCTTGATAAAATATGGAGAATGTTTGTATAAAATATGTTGTATAGTTAACAAATAAATAAATTCAATTAGAAAACCCTATATGAGTCAGAAAATAAAGAGACATACATATGCAAACTTCTTACCATATAGTGAGTGAAGCGTTGATTACCCCAAGCTTCTATCATTGCCTTTTTAAAAAGGTTCAATTGGTTTTTGAAGTCTTTGAGATCATCATCATTCCACTTTGTTTTATCACAATAAATGAATACTTTTTCTATTGTTTCCCAAACATTGGCTTTTCTATTCCAAGCTTGTCCATTATCAGCATGATCCTTAACTGCATTGTGTAGGCACTTCTATTGATTGTATCTAATAGTTGAGACATCATTCCTAGAGTTTATCTTACCAAGTCTCCCATAAAAGTCTAGGAACCTTCTAGCCTTCACTCCAGCAATAGATGGCTTTTTGGGGACACAATTTCCATCCTTAGACTTTTGAAGATCTGGTTCAATAACAACATTACCACCATACAAACCAACTGCAAATAAGACTTTTTCCATCTTTCTTATAGCATATGTTCTAGCTGATAATGGCTTCATCTTCCATGCAAATACTATATAAAGATGAAAAAGCTTTTCAATTATCTTACAAAGCACATGAAGTGTGCAAATATGGGCATTCACTAAAGAAATATCTAGGACTGGCTTAAACTGTGGATCCTTGTTGTGCCTAGAGGGAGCTCTATTCCAATTGCTTGAGTTCAACTCTATTGCTGGGGACATGCAATATAGGTAAGGAGATCTAGAGTTGGCTCCCTTTGATACATTGTACATACATTCAAGTGTCTTTAAGTCGCCAGCTATGTGCCACTCAATCTTATAGTTCCCAAATCCTTCAACAAATAGCTCTTCTCCTACTTGTTGTTTCTTAATAACATCAGGTATGGTGTTCAATGAAAAACCCAATACAATATATCAAAATCCTATGTATCTACTTCAAATGCTCCTAGCAACCACCAGATGTTGTGTTCCAATTAAACACTAAATAACATTGAGTGATTGTAATGATCTAATGAAAGTGCTCTATTCATCAAGGTAATAGAGATCCTCTCTAGTTTTGTACATTTTAGAATCTCACTTTCATCAAGTTTAACCACAAATCTAGCCACTCCTTGTGCCTCTTCTAGTGACAAGTCATAGAATCTAATCATTAAGCATTGTAGGGTGGGCAAATCAAGGAAAATATTGTTAAATTCATTAAATACAACTTCCTTTTTCTTGCCCTTGAAGCTAGCCTTGATATGGAAAGGCTCACCCAGAATCTCCATTACCTTGTTATTCACTCTCTATCTAATAATTCTAATCACATATGGCCTTGGAAGTATGCAATTATATACTTGTCCTTGCTTCATATTTGAATGTAAAAGTTAGAAAAGTTGTATATAAGTATCTCGACTGATACCAATATTATCTAGTATCTTCTACACTAACTCAATATCTAAAGATAGATCTTTTATAAATGACTCTAAGCATTGTTTCTTTGCCTTCTTAAATTTCTTCTTCTCCAAAATATATTTTGAAACTACTGAAGGAAGATGATGATAATAAAACTAAGATGCTTTCAAAAAATCTCTTTCACTTGCATTCGGTAGACCTAAACAAAATCAACATCACAAATCAATACAATTAATTATAAATAAAGTCATATTTCATATTTTTAAAGTGAAAAAATATATACATTGTTGCTTGGATTCTTTTACTATAACCACCTCCTCCTCGTCTGAGACTCTCAATATTTCTAAGAGCCTTTTGTTGATTTTGAAGTCCTAAAATAGTTTTCTTTCGTTGATAAGATTTGATGCGTTTTTCCAATAAATGAATCCTCCATTGATAGCCTTCTAGCTTCTGCAGTAACTCGTTGTTATGTTTTGATAAAATATGGTTCTCCAATTTGAGGACATCCTTTTCTACAACCAAGTTAAGTGTATAGCCTAGAAACCCATTATAACCATCACCAATGAACCTCAACAATGAAGAGCTATTATAGAAAGGCAAAGTGCTATTTTTGCTAGGATCTTTGGGATATAGCATGCCATCTAACCAAAGATCAATATTCTTCTTTCCTTCAAACCTAAGTATATGTTTCGTAGACTTTGTAATAGTAATGGATTTTGTTATCTTCCTTGTTGGTTCATACTCTTTATCCAACTCAACATGAAGATGATAGAGATGCCTTTTACTAGAGCTACAGAGATCATTGGATGACTGGTCCATAGCTAAGGATGTGATTAGAAGATTGGATTCAAAAAGTATGCGAATTAGAAACAAGAAGAAAAATGAAGAAGAAACTAGTAAGGATGGGAAAGAAAGAAGAGAGTGAGAATGAAGGGAAGCAACCAAACATCGAAAAAAATTCAAATTGAATATTAGTTTTCACTTTAATGAGGATGAGTAAGATCTTCATTATGACAATCTTTGTCACCTTTATGGTGGCCTAGATTTCTAGGTTTTATGTGACCACAAGAATATCATGACAATGACTTATTAACAATTTTGGATATATTTACTTACCAAAATATAATTTTTTTAAAATCAAAAAAATAATTTTATTTTCTAAATTATTTTCTCTCTCTAGGATCGCTTACAGGGCATTTTTGAGACCTCATAACTCGCCTAATGTGCCAGAATGAGTGGTATTGTCTCTTATAATCAAACTGCATACTCATACTTTAGTAACACAAAACTAAAATATTAAAATTTTAATAAATTTATCGAGCAAAGAACACCATGCGTGTATCCTTCATTGATTCACTAAACTAGAAGTAACCACAAAAATATTGTTTACAAAAAAAACATTAATGTAAAGCATCGGTGACAACATTTTCATGACCAGGATGAGATTGAATAAGTAAACAAAAGGGTTGAATAAAGGTATCCCATTAAATAGGATGATTAGAACATTTTTATTGAAACTAAAGATACTCATTGTTGATCATTTTTCACCATAAATTTGGAACCCATTAAATTGTAATTCCACGTACACAAATCATGAACAGTAACTAACAAGTATTTATCATATGTGCTATAATTTGGTTCAAAATGCTTAAATTTAAATTTACAACTTGAGTATGCAATCGAGTAAAAAACTTACATCAAGGTAACATTAATACCTGAACCACTTAGACCAATAATAACTAAGAAAAATGAATTATTAAAATTAGGTAATTGTAAAATAGATACATGGGTTAATGTGTGATTTAATAAGTCTAAACATTTTTGCTAGCTTTCACCCCAATGTAAAATAATGCCTTTCTTTAGTAACATAGTCAAAGGCAAAGCAATCAAAGAAAATTTATGAACAAGCTTGGAATAAAAAGTAGCCAATCCTAGAAAATATTAAACTTCAAAGTATCAATACAAATAGAAACAAACAATGGAAAAAATAACAAAACAAGAAGATCAAAGTGGTCCCATCGTCTTTGTTCATTGCTTTGGCCTATCTAGGGTGACCCTTCGGGTTCCCAAGGTAAGATAACTATTGTCTCTATAGTCTTAGTGGGCACTAGGTAGCCAAGATGCATTCTTTGACTAATACCCTAGATGCTTTGAGGGTGAGATTCCTTGTTGCAATTATTCTAGGTTGAGCTATGCTTTTAAGTCCCTTCTTGATTCCAATTTTGGGCCTAGAAGGGGGTGTTGAGCTAGACAATGTGTTATATATTGATTAGCTTTCTTTGATATTATATGGGTCAATTGAGCATTATGGTAGAGCTATATTGAGTTGTTTCATTGGATAGGGATGTAGGTGACCAACAAAGTGATATAGGTCAAATGTGGCAAAGGGCATGGCTACACTAATTTGTTTCATCAAGTGGGGATGCAGGCAGCCAAATAGTCAAAAATATGGTGTGAGCAAGTTCTATGGAAAATTAAGTAGCATGAGGTAAGATAACATGTGAAATAGGTTGGTGGGTATTATATACCAATGCCTTGAAAAAGGATACGTGTCAATCATCCTTTGTTACTTCCATGCAATGGTCACAATCATAACCTATAATGACTATAAAATTTTCCATTTAAACGTAATACAACTTTTATGTTTGTTTTTTTCCCTTTCTTTGCCAAGTCAGATTGATACATGAATGAACAACAAAACAATGTGATATAGGCCTTCCCTTAATCCAAGACCCTCATATATCGTGTTGTTTTGGCTTTTGTGCCATTTCACCTATCTCTGTCTCTTTGTACTTTTGCTTTTATGTTCTTCAATATACATAGATGACACAATGTGATATATGGCACCTATCAGCTCATGACCCCCAAATCAAGTTGTTTTGTCTATTTCTACCTTTCATACAATATGTTGTTTTGTCACGTTGGTTGCTTTTGGGTAACACTATGGATGACTTTTTACATTCGATTCTTCAAACTTCACTTAATGATGATCCAAAGGCTCCTAAGTCCATAGTGTCTACAATTGTAGGAAAGAGGGAGGAGCCCTCAACCCCCAAAGCTATAGGAAAGAGGAAGATGCCCTCAACCTCCAAATCTGCCCCCTCTCCCAAATAACCACACAAGCCAAAGGAAGAAGTTACCAAAGAAATTTTCATCTCCAAGGGTCCTAAGCCTCGCACATATCATTGATGTTTCTTCCTCAAAGAGGTTACTTGTATTTCTTATGGATGATGATATTGACTTGTCCTTCTATCCAACTACAAGGGACATATTCAATCTTGAGTGGGATCTTGACAAGTTCTCAATCATCGTAAGGACTTTTATAAGAATGCTTTTACTGAGTTTGAGAATTTGGCAAGATCTATGTAGATGGATTATATGGATCTCTTGTAATTAGAAAAATTATTGATTCGTAAACCTAGAGGGCCTTTAGAGGACCGTGTGTGTGTGTGTGTGTGTGTGTGTGTGTGTGTGTGTGTGTGTGTGTGTGTGTGTGTGTGTGTGTGTGTGTGTGTGTGTGTGTGTGTGTGTGTGTGTGTGTGCGTGTGTGCGTGTGTGCGTGTGTGCGTGCGTGCGCGTGCGCGTGCGCGCACGTGCGCGTGTGCGTGTGCGTGTGCGTGTGCTTGCGCCATGAGAGAGAGTTCTTATATCCTCTAATGGACCACATTAATGTGTGCATGTGTGGCGATTGGAAGATCTCTTGGTCAAAGGTTCCAATTTTTCAAGAAAAATTAGAATCTATTTCCCTAATAGCTTTTGTCTACATGATGTATATTGTCCTCTCCATTCAAGGAAATATAAGGTCATGAACAAATTTGTAGCGTTTATTATTTAACTTTTGCAAAGAATCCACTTAAAGCTGGGGAGACAAAGGGGTTATTTTAACCTTCTATGTGTATTTTGATTAATTATGTGGAGGACAAGTACCTAGTGAAGGGAATTGATCTTAAAGAGGAGGTAGCTTTTTAGCAAGCTATCAAATGTGACAAACTTCAAAGTTGCTATCATTATTGATGAAAGCCATGATAACAAGGTTGAAGAGGCATCTAGAAGCATGATTCTTCTTGGTTTGCCAAGCTTTTCCATCAAGGACAAGGAGTACTTGTTACTACTATCAGATATTAAGAAACTTTTCAAGTTGAAAGAGGATTATTATTTGACAATCATTGCAAAGCGTTTTAGTGTTGTTTTGCTAGGACTCTACATTTTGAATTTTGGACCACAAATGAGTTGCAAATATTTTAAAAATGCTTTAAAATATCACAAAAAGAGCTTAATTTTTCTCTTTAAAAGAAAATCTCATTGGCAACCGTAGGATAGGGTGACCCAGTTCATCAAATCCACACTAGCATTCACCTACAATACAAAGTCCACATGAAAGCATTCTCTAAGGAAGATAAAGCAACCATAAAAATGTAAAAGATCAATCACTTAGCTCTATACATATGGATGTGAGCTAAAACCAAGACAAACAATGAGAGTCAACCAACGAGATGGCATTTAGTAAGTTCCTTTCCCATCATGTGAGCCTAAATCAAACTAGGGAACATCCCAGACTATCTAGACAAGCACCTAGGAGTCATCACATTCCCATATAAAATGCACTAACACTAGGAGGAATCCCAAGTTAGCTCCTTGCCACTTGGGACCCTCTAATGCAAAAGGATCAAACATGTAGACCCAATCATTTACCCTTTGCTTTTGCTTTTTATCTATCATTTCTTATTTCATTATTTTTTATTTTGTGGGGGTGGCTTGTCAACCATCTTATTTTCTACTATGCCCCAAGGAGACCAAGGTATTGGCCCTAATTCTATCTTATACCCATGAATCTACTAGGATGTCACAAGGCAACATATAAAGTTTTCCTTTTTCTTCTTTCTTTACCCCTTAGCTAGGTCTCATCCCAAGGAGGATAGGGTATTGGCCCCAAAACCAAGGTATCTACTAAGTGATGAGGATCTTCTAGCTTTGTATTTTCTTCTTTTGTTTTCTTTTAGGAAGGGGCTTTTAAGTAATCTATCTGATAGATAATTTTCTACACTATGGGACTTCATCATGACATAGACCTAGCTAAGATCTCATATATAGGCTAGCTACCTCACAAGAGAAATCATAATACCTATTAACCATCAAGGCTAGCTAGGATGCCACTTATAATTGACCTATGAACATCATCAAAAAAGGGGAAGGCAAAATATGCATCTATCTTAGTAGATCACTCAACCCAAGCCCAATTCCTAGCATCAAATCCATATGTCACATCACTTATAATCCATACCCCTCACCTCAAAACAAAACAAAGGAAAGGTGATAGAGGCAACTGACATCCAAAATTTTTCATTGTAGCTCTTGATCACCTCCTTGAATATGCAAACCAAATAACTTGCACAATAAATCTCAATAATAAGACAATAGGTCAAAAGAACCCTACTCAAAGGGCAATGGAATGACCCTATTGTTTTTATATCATATTATATCCACTTAGGTGTATATCTGATTTCACTTCCTGATTAATATACATTTGTAACTTTTTTTTTACAAATATCAACAAGGAGAGAGAAGAATATACAATGCAGGGATATTGAAGAAAATATCTCTTTACTATCTATTTAAAATACACGTACAAGTTTTGTGGAAAATTTTTGTCAACCATCTCTATGACTTATACACAAGCCACCAAAAACTAAGAAACGCTCCCTCATTCCCTATAAACTCACATGATATACGACACAAGACCATGGAATGACCCACTTAGGCCCTTACGCTAAATGTATGAAGGTTGTGCCCAAACAAGACTAGCAGGGGGTATCTAATAAATGTAATATTGAATGATCCTATACATCCAAGTTAAGGTTGGAAGATGGTCAATTGCTACTTGAATCATCACTCATATCAACCATCAGCAACCAAAAAGTGGCATTTTTGTCAGGAATCCCCAAAGTAATCTAGGTCCAATATCATCGAATAGTGACAAGAGACCATCAACACCACAGTTGAAGAAAACATCTTCTTAATAATCATAGTTGGTTAGTGAATCCACAAAGTTATTCCACTGTTGGGGAACCAAAGGCAAGTTACCAACTCAAATGTTGCAAATCTAGGGCCACTCAATAGTACATATGCAAAATGGAATCATGTACATTACAAATCCCATTCGATTTTGATTACCAAACTATGAATCACCTCTTACTAACAAGCAATGGACACTACCACATTTAGAAATATTTAACCCCATCAATAAGGCCTTCTATTTTGCCATGTTATTTAGTTAAACCAACACCTAAATAAGCACCAATCTTCATAATTACTCAACGTCATGGTTCTTTTATGATCACACCAATGCTAACATGCCTAAATGGCCCTTGTGAAGCTCCACCAAAGTATAAAGTATAAATCGGAGACTTATTGATATGCCACTCCATATACATTAACTATTTATATTTATGGTAATCAAAATCTAGTAGAGATAGACGATACATCAGTGACACAATGCCTCCTTCTTCATTGAACTCAATGGAAATGCTACATAGTAGACCTTGATATCCCACATGAAAGTGCCATCTAACCACTCAATAACTCTATACTCTTTTCTCAAATAATATATTGTTAGCAAATTTATACTCTTCACTCAGTAACTATATCCTTCATAGTAGCACGAGCTTCGTACCACTTTGTGAAGTAATCTATTGCTACAATGATATATCACTTATGTGTTGTCGATGAAGAATGGACTAATCCCACAAAGTTAATCCCCCATTTTTCAAAGGGTGATGTCATAAAATGATGATGTAGTTGTACCTCCCAAATTTGAGATAGGTAGCAACTAATATTGTGCCCACTCATAGCCATGAAGATATAGAAAGATGTTTCTCTTTTAAGAGCCTTCAAAACTAGCATCCTAGTGGATAATGCTACTTTCACATTCTCAAATGCTACTTTTTAGGGCTCTATCAACTCAAAGATATGGTTGTATAACAAGAGCATTAGATATGCTCAATACCTCACCCCATGAGGTGCTACGGATGATCCATGGTGCTCAAAGTTATAAGGACCCTATTATGAGGAGAAGCCATGTGTGAGCTCAGATATTGGTTGGATCCTCACTTGTATGTCATATGAGGTCTATGTGATGGGATGGTAAAAAGGTAACCTTTATGAGTCTAGGTTTTGCATTAGATGTAGTAGTTAAGTTGGTAGCAAGTTGAAGCACACTGCATCGAGTTGCAAGGTGCAAGAGTTATACCCATACTAATGGCCCACTTGATGGAGGTTTAGAGGCAGCATCCCTAGCTTAATGGTAAAGCAAATTAGAATATTCCATGGTTGATTACAAAAGGTTCATAATATGGTATGCAAGCTAACCAAACCACCTTCTCGAGATATAAAAGGGAGACCTCTCCCAAGCTATTATCAACGTGTCTTTCACCTAGTCAGAGTTCTTCAGAGCTAGCCTTAATCTCTTCACCTATTATCTATCTAGATTGCCTTCTAAGCTTCATAATGGAAGCACATAGGTGGACATAGCCATCTTTGTATCAATTTATTTGGAATTAAAGAAGTTTCTATTCTTCTCTTTATTTTTCTGTACTCTTTATTTCTTACTCAGATTTTGTACATTGTGCTATGTAATTTTTACATGGTATGAGCACCCATTGGGCTTTAAGGAATGACAAGTACACAAGAGACAATGGCTTCAATAGCAAAGAGGAGTGATGTCCATATCTACAAGTAGCCCCGACACACTAGGTAGCAACGTTGCTATATTGAAAATTTAAATACTAATAATTTGTCTATTAACTTTTAAACAAGACAAGTTAGGTGGTACAAACTATACTTTGTGGAAGTTAAAAATTAAAATTATCATTGATTCTTATGAGATCTTAGAGATGATGTTATGAGATTGATTCAAGACCACAATCTACCCTTGACCCATCAAATTTTAGCATGTTCATTCCTTCAAATTCAAATCTTCTACAGGCTTAAAAATGAAGAAATCCAATTACATTGTGTATCTTAGTTACAAGCCGTTTTGATAGTATTTTGACATTGGTTCAAGATACAACCAAGGCATCAAAGACCTAGAACATGCTAAAGAATCAATACAAAATGCAAAACCAAAAAAGGATTTAGAACTTGAAGAATCATCATAGTAGAGAAGTTTTCTAAAGAAGAGACAGTTGAAGCATTCATCACTAGATCAAGAATCTACACAACTAGATGGTTGGCGTTGGGGATCAAGGATCTGCATGTCCAAATGGATGGCACTAGGATATAAAAGACTAGTGAGGAGCTAGCTCAAAGGTCTCTTTAAATTTATCCATTAAATTTTAATAGATTGGTAACTACTCTTAACACTTAAGTAAGACCTTATGCACAACCAATGGAACAAGAGTTACAGCTTAAAGCCTAAGATATTGTAGTAGTGAAGATGTTACAATCTCTACCAATGCAAAAGACCAAGATGGTTCCTCCACCAAACGGGATAATGACAAAAATAAATATAAAGGTAAGACAAAGTTTCCAAGAGAGTGCTTCTATTGTAAGAAGAAAGTACATGCAATCAAAGATTTTCATGTCAAGACAATGGATGAAAAGAAAGATACCTTGAAAAGTAAAGGAAAGAAGATAGCCAATACGGCCGAAGCAAAGCTAGAGTTATTAATGCTGGACCATTGAGGAAGTATGTTACTCAGTGCAATAAGTATCTACCACTAACTCATGGATATTGGATAGTGGCACCTCCCATCATATAACTGATAAGAAAAGTAAACACAACAAAGGCTTCTCTAGAGTTGGTGCATGTTGACTTATGTAGCAATAAGATTCCTGCACAAGTCTTGGGGGAATTGCCTTATTTTATGTTGATCGTTGACAACCATAGTAAGAAGATGTGGGTGTATTTCCTTTGTGATAAAGCTCAACAAGCTGTTGGTAAGTTTAAAGAATGGCTAAAACTTACTGAGAATGAAATATAAAAAAGTGTGAATTATTCTATTACCACTAAAAGAAAAAATAATAAAGTAATAGTGATAGGTGTCCACCACATGGAGTGTATACAAATATGCAAATACTATATACAAGTAAATATAAGTGGCTAGGCACAGGTGGCCTTTAACCCCCAACAACCTCCCACTTAAAGGAAAATGTGCCTGAATGAGGAGTAAAAGAACAAAAGAGAAAAGTATAACATGTATATAGAGTACGATAGGATGAGGAAGAGACATCATCTCATTCTACGCCTATTATCTTCCTAAAGAAGGTATAACATTCCATTGGGAGACTTTTACTAGGAAAATTTGCATGATTTGTATTCATAGGGATATTGATAAGCTCAATGGACTTGTCCTCTACCACCTCTTTGATGAAGCAATAGTGCACCTCAATGTGCTTGGTCTTCACATGAAAGACCAAATTATGGGCTGACTAAATGACACTCATCGAATTCAAATGCAGTGTAGGAGTCATAGTCAAACCAATATCTGCAAGCAAAAGGCCTAACCATAGGGCCTTCTTGCAAGCCTCACTGGCTGCAATAACTTTCTGCCATCTACATGTCTTGCATAATTTGAGTTAGTTTAATCCATGACTTTTGTATCCTAGATACCATAGCAAATGCACATATCTATAGTACTTTTACGGTATCTCATGATATCCTTCATGCCATCCTAATGTCACCTACCAGATGTAGCCATATAACACACCACAACTTCCACTCTTAATACTATGTCAAGCTAAGTGGCTATCATGGCATACATCAAACTGCCCAATGCAAATGCATATAGAACCTTGGCCATCTCGGGTCTCTCATCATCTAACTGGGAACAATCTACCTTACTAACCTTCACAGAAGAAGGTAAAGGATAGCCAATAGACTTACCATCTTGCATATGGAATCACTCAAGTACTCTTTGAATGTACTCCTTCTAGGACAAATAGAGAAGTCTCTTAAAGTGATTGCATGTAATGTGCATACCAAGTGTATGTGAGGCCTACCCCATGTTCTTCATCTCAAGGATCTTGTTAAGATCATTCTTTAAAGCATCCATCTTATCATGATCATACCTAGCAATAAGAATATCATCAATATAAACTACCAAGATAATAAGGCTACTATCAGGGCTTTCCTCATGTATAGACATGGATCCATATCATTGTAGGAATACCCTTGTGAATGCATGAAAACATCTAACTTATGGTATCATTCCCTAGGTTCTTACTTAATCCCATAAAGAGATTCTTACTTAATCCCATAAAGACTATTCTTCAATTTGTACCCTAGGCATTCCATGTCCTTTTTCATAAAGCCCTTAGGCTACTATATGTAAATGTCCTCATGCAAGTCCATATAAAAAAATTATATTAACCTCCATTTGATTAACATCCAAATCCAATTGAGTAACCAAGGCCAAGACCAAGTGTAGGATAGTTATCTTGACCATAGGAGAGAACATGTCATCAAAATCAACTCTCTTTTCTTACTTAACAACCAATCTAGCCTTGTATGCTAGCTTAGGGCGACTATGGGATACTCTTCAATGTGTACACCCACTTGCATGGTAATTCACACTTTCCATCAAGCAAGGAAACTAAGTCCCATGCATGGTTCTTCTACATTGAATCAAAGTCAAAGTCCATTGCCCTCTCCTAAGAAGAGCAAAAACTACATGTACACATAGCCTCTCTATGGCCCTCTCCTAAGAACAAGAACCATCTTATGCATAGCCTCCGCACATTTAAGTAACTCAGCAAAGTGTATTACCATTATATAATCCATAGAGGCCTCATAGAAATTAGGAGAATAGGAAGCTCTAATGGAGCATCTCAAAACTATGGAGCCTGTATAGCATGTCCTCTCTATCCAACATCATGATCCTGCACACTAGAATGATCGTACGCCACTATATCATCAACAACTACAACATGATATTTCGATGGGGCCAGTAGTACTATAATTAAAGGCTCCTCTTGAAAGATCACCTTGTGTGCCTCAATCACCTGCTCTAGTCTCATATGTATCTTTTTCTCATGAAAAATAACATCATGGTTGTGGATAACCTTCCAAGCCTTTGGATCCCAAAGGCAATACCCCATCTCACATGCATCCCCATATCCAAGAAAGAAGATTTAATAGACTTTAGATCCAACTTATTGCACTTTCCTTTGGGAATTTTAAAGAAAGGGCTACATCTAAAGACTCGCAAGTATGCATACAAGAGAGGTTTACCATACCATGCCTCCTCTACAACTCTACCACCAAGAGTAGTGCATGAGGATCTATTAATGAATAGCAAAAGTAGCTACCTTAGCCCAAAAATGCTATGGTAAGCCTACTTGACTAAGCATACTATGGACTCTTTCCTAAATAGTCTTGTTCACATACTCTGCAATACCATTCTATGGTAGGGTATATAGGACACTCAACTGATACTTAATATCTCTTTCATCACACAGATGCTTAAAATCCTTAGAGACATATTCACCCCCATTGTTAGATTGTAGATATTTTAGCCTATACCTAGACCGATTTTCAACCATGGTAAGAAAGCATTGAAATGCAGGGAAAACATCTAATTTATACTTAATGGTCTAGGCCCAAATCTTATGTGAATAATCATCTATGAATCTAACATAATACTTCACACCACCCAAGGACTGATAGGGCATGGGGCCACAAACCTCTGAACGCACAAGAGTTAAAGGCTTACCCATACATGTTGAACTAGACTTCTTAATATGTAAATTATGAGTCTACCTACCATACAAACAATAATCTCATAAATCAAAACAAGAACAATCCAAGGGTGGGAGATACTACAAGCATGTCAATACTTTCATTTTTTTCAAAGATATATGCCCAAGGTGATGATGCCGTAAAGATATATGTAAAAGAATGGCCACATCCAAAACATGATCATCAACAGACCTAGAAACATGCAAAGAATAGACGCTGCCAACCTTGGAATCTCTAGTTAAAACAAGACTACCATGGGTGATCTTCCATGAAGAATCACCAAAGGATATATGGTACCTATCAGCATCCAATTGTCTAACTGAAATAAGGTTTTAGTTAAAGTCAGGACATGACATACATCATGAAGCACAAAAAAAGTATCAGTACCAAATTGTAGTCTAACATTACCTATGTCAATGATATCCAATGTAGTGTTATCTCCCAATCTAACACAACACGTAAAAGTATGATAGTTGTGAAACCAATTGTGATGCGGGATAACATGAAAGGAAGCTCCCAAATCAAGAAGCCAATACTAAGAGTAAAAAGATGGAGCATAGGTCAATTGAGTAGCATCAATTGATGAAGAAATAAGAATGTATCATTGGAACTATATTGCAAGGCATTTAGCTCTTCTATCTTCACATTGGACTTTAGCACAATTTCAGTGGATTTTGCAATTTCTTACATTTTCTCCTTGCCTTTCTCATTACACCTATCATTGCACATTTGAATGTGTCGGCCATTTACAAATGCACGAATTACAAATTTCGAATCTATAAGGTTTCAAGTGTTTGTTGGTTGCAGACATATAAGGCATCTACACACATATTACCAATTGCAATTATTGTTGTGCATTCAGTGAAAAAGGTTATGTGTTTAGTTGTGGTGTACTTGGTATCAACTTACTGCATATTGCAGTTTTTTACAAGTTGTATGTTTTATCATAATTTTTGACAACTTCAACCAGATTATTAGCTAGAAGCTTGATAAGAACAATCATCCTACATGAAAGTTTAGGATGACAAATTTCTTGAAGGCTATTATAGACCAAGTAAAGGCTAAGAAAGATTGGGAGTGGACACAAAGTAAAGTCATGTACTGGCTATCTGTCAGTGTCACATCTAGCATGATGAGCTATTTGCAAGAATTTAAAACCCCTGCTATTGCATGGAAGAATCTAGCAATGTTATTTGAAGTAAACACAAAATCTAGAAAGTTGTAGCTCAAGTCAAAGTTGAACCAAGTGAAAAGAGAAAACATGCCCATTAATGATTATGCCTTGAAGATCAAGAGTATTATGGACGCTCTTGGATCTATCAGTGTGATACTTGATGATGTTGATATTGTGTGTGCATGCTTAGATGGACTTAGAGATAAATACAAGATCTTCAAGTCATCTATGAATACAAGGGATGATATCCCTAATTTTTCAAACTTATTTTCTATGATGATACCTTGGGTTGAATTTCTCTTCTTCTCAAAGTAAGAACAAGTCTAAATAGGTGTTTTCCTCTATTAGCAGAGGCAGAGGTCATGGCAGAGGCCAAGGTCGTGGTCGTAATAAAGGTTATGATGCGCAACAAAATAGAGGAGGACAGTCTCAAGGAAGGGAGAGTCAAAGAGGGCAAGTTGCAAATTCTAATAGACAATAAAATTTTAGTGATAGCAAGGAGTGTTGGCATTGTGGTCAAAAAGGGCACATTTTTTAAAATTGCTTCAAAAAGAAGGCTAAAATTAGACATGAAAAAAAGCAATAAGGTAATTATGCATCCAATAGTATAAATAATTTTGGCAAAAGTGAACAATTATTTGTTATGTAGCACTTTATGAATACTATGATTGGTGATGATTCATCAAAGATTTATGTATAGTATGTAGACTTAGGTGTCTCTAACCACATGACTTCTCATGGAGAACGTTTTAGAGAGATGCACAATCGAGAGTCTCCAAGCTATGTGGAGATAGGGGATGATACAGCTTGCCCCATTACTCATGTTGGAAATGTCCCTTTGAGTTTACAAGATGGTAAAACTAAGTACTTGGCTGATGTGTTGCATGTATCAAATATTACAAAAAATTTAGTTTTTGTTGGTCTGATGGTAGAACAAGGATTGCAGGTTCGGTTCACATCTGATGGTTGTTATGTAGAATATCTCAAAAATGAGTGCAAGCTGATTGCAAAAGGGAAACGTGCTAGCAGATTGTTTGCTCTTAATGTAAGTATGCCTGAAATGGATGCTACCATGTTTACACAAGGTTTAGGTGTTGTGGCTAATATTGAAATTTGGCATAAGAGAATTGGTCATGTAAATTGCAACAGCTAAATGGCGTGAAGTCAAAACAGATTGTGGATGGGTGGCCAAAGTTTAGGGTTGATGGGATGGATAAGGTATGTCAAACACGTCAACTTGGAAAGCAAACAAGGCATGAATTTCCACATGAAAAGCATGTATGCAAGAATCCACTTGAATTCATACATTCTAATGTGTGGGGTCCTACAAAGACTACAACTTTGAGTGGTTGCAAGTATTATGTTTCCTTAATTGATGATCATACTCGCAAAGTATAGGTTTACTTTATGCATGAGAAAATTCTGCTTTTTTGTAGAAATGTGGTATACAACAGAGGCAATATACATGTAGATATACTCCACAACAAAATGGAGTTGTTGAGTAGAAAAATAGACATATTGTAGAGGTGACTCATGCATTGATGTCAAAAAGAAACTTGCCTCATTACTATTGAGCTGAAGTAGCATGGCATGACAAGATTATAGAATACTGTGTCAACATTGGATTTTGCAGAGCACCATAGACTGGTCACTCTATATCTATGAGAGTAATGTAGGTATTGTGGCCATTACTATATATGTGGATGATTTTATCATTGTGGGTAATAATAAGACAAAGATTAACAATGGGAAGGATCTCCTCAATATTGAATTTGAGATGAATGATTTGGGAGAGTTGCAATTATTTTCTTAGCATAGAGGTAATTGAGACTCTAGAGGATATATGATTGTCACAGAGACAATATGCATTGGATATGTTGAAGAAGTATGGTATGGCTTATTGCAAGCCTATTTCTATACCTTTGGATGTTAAAGCTAAGCTTAATGCACATGAAGGTGACTTGATTGAGGACATAATTATGTATTGAAAGATTGTCTACAGCCTTATCTAATTGGTGATCACTAAGCCAGACCTAAACTATACAATTGGTTTAGAGAGTCAAGTTATGCATCTTCCATGGAAGCCACATTTGGATATAGTGCAATTCACATTGTGCTATGTCAAGTCCACATTGGACTATGCCTTATTCTATGGTGCAAGTGTACCATTGGACTTGCATAGTTACATAGATGCAAACTGGGCTAGTAGTATTTCAAATAGGAGATCTACCAATGGTTTTATGTTTTCCTTTAGCAATGTTGCTATTACTTGAGTAACAAGAAACAGTCGATAATTACCTTGTCTAGTACAAAGGCAAAGTATAGAGGTGCTCCAATTGCAACATGTGAGGTAGCTTGATTACATAAGCTACTTCATGATTTGGGGATGCAAGTGGATAAGAAGGTTATCATTTATTGTGATAACCTTAGTAGCATTCAATTGGCTAGAAACCTAGTGTATCATGCATGAACCAAACACATAGAGATCCATAACCATTTTATTCGGGAGCAAGTTCTAATAGGTGATATTGAATTTACATCAGCATAGAGGATCAACCTACTAACTTTTTCACCAAGGCGTTGGGAGCTGAAAAGTTGCAACGCATCATGACTATGCTCGAAGTTCACGAGCTCATGCTGAGATCAAGGGGGAGTGTTAAGATATCAAGCTCTACATGAGCTAGAATCCACTATGTGCCTTGGTAATGAGGCAGGATATTATTCACTGGCATGTTAGGTGACCGACATTAGGATATGCTAATGATTCTACAGCTGGACTACACCCACATAGTCCATCCTTGGCTATGGCACATTCATTGTGCCACCTCTTCTTTCCTTAGCAGGCTTACACTTAGTAACTGCATGTACATATGTTGTGGTACTTTCATAGTATTATTTTATCATGTTGTAGACTTAGTTCTTTTGTGTGGAAGAAGAAGAAAGAAGAAGAAAAAGATTTCAACCCTATCTCTCGGTGCACTCAAGTCTCCATTGCTTTTGTGTGTGTTCTCTTTGTCTCTTCACCTCTCTTCCCTCTTGTCTATTCATTCTCTCCCTTCATATTCTTTCAAGGCTTCTAATGTAATCCCTAATTGGCTATGATGACACCCCTAGTGCAAGTGCATGTCCTACCCTTTGTACTAGCGTTTGAGAAGCTAGATGAAACAAAATATCCTCTATGTTCTTGTAGAGTTGACTGCATCCTCTATGCCTATGATCTTTGGGATTCCGTTATAGTCCCTATCCCCCAACATACCATTGATCCCCATGATGGTGTAGCTTCACACACCACAGATTTATGGGATCCAGAGCCCACTATTTTTTTCTTTTTCAGTTGTGCAGACTCTATGCTTACTCATGTATGACACGTGTACGAGTTTGGAAGAGATTGGAAACTCTCTACCAGATCCAGACCTTCAGGCATCATCTACTCTTGAGTTGAAGATATGACAATTGTTGGGGTAAAGGCGCCTCCGCCGTGCCGCCCCGTGTATTACTACACTGACAGTACCCGCCACTGCACACTACAGGTGGCGGGTGCCCGTCACGTCACTTTATTCTTTACATTCATTTTTTAGTGACTAGTAAATAAAGGAAGGCCCGGTCACACATTGTGACTGTTGGAGTTTCCATTTCTTGTCTCTCTCTTTCTTGCTCTTGCTCTCCCGCCATAGCTCGTGTGTAAGCTTCGATCCTTCTCACCTTTCAACTGGTATCAGAGCTTGGCTTCCTCTTGCTCGAGCTCGACTTGGTGCTTCTCTACCTTCGCATCGACTCCCTTCACGCATTGGATCTCCATCCCAGCAACCTTATCCGATCTCCCCGAGCTCCCGTCACTCCCCGGCTTCCTGAGCACCTTCCCGGCCTATTGAGGCACCTTCAAGGCATTGATACTGAGGTATTTGATCATTCTTTCAGGGTTTTATTTCAATCTACAAGTTGCAAACAGCAAGGGTAGCCATGGCTTCAAACCCTTGAAGCTTATTCTCCTCATATTGTGCCTTATACCTATCAAGGCTCAAAGAGGCTTGTCATAGGCCTTTGATAGGCCCTTCTTGAGCCCCCCATTACCCCCTTTTCAGCCCATGTGGAGCAGCAGCAAGTTCAGCACCAACAAGGCAGATTGCACCATTTTTTTCCAGGCTGTTAGCACTCGTCTACTTCAGCTCCACATTTGGCCATTGCTTCTTGCTCTCTACCTTGATCAAGAGGGCTATAGACTTCATGTTTGATGTCATTCAAGCTTTGGGCATTGGTCTTGATCATTCGGGGCTGATTTCTTCAGATTTGGGACTATCATAAACTGTCATAATAGGCTGAAAACAGGGCAGCACCATTGGCATTAGCATTTGTTGCTTATACTCCATTCCGGTTGTGCTATTTGATGCCCGTATGCGGTCTACATGATGCCTAGTGCCTTGGGAATGTATGCACATGATTATGCCATGATTTTGGCCTGAAATATTGGCTGATTTGGGATTGTTATTTACTATTATACAGTGTTGGAAACAGGGCAGCCACACTTGGCATTGGCATTTGATGCTCATACTCTACTTCGGTTACCTTGTTTGATGCCCGTATGCAGTCTACATGATGCCTAATGTCTTGGGAGTGTATGCATTCAATTTGCCCATGATTTGGCATTGTTTTTGGGCTGGAAATTGATAGTTTTGGACTGTTTAGAGCTGTTGTACATGAGCGGGCTGAAGCTCATTTGTCACATGTATTGCTTCTCTATCGATACAGGATGTATGCTATGGGTTATGTCATGATGTATTACACTTTGGGGATCGACTTCGAACTCATGATCGTGATTCCGGAATGCTTTTGAGCATCGCGTTTGCTCCGTTGTTATTGGTTTGTCATTGGCAGTTTGGTCGACTTGACTGGCATTTGGGCCACTTATGCCTATTGTCTGTACTTGACGGATAAGCTCTATGCATTACATGCTTTGGTCCGTGGTTGATGCCTCTTAGTTTGTCCATGCTTAATAGATATTTTGGAGCTCCGATTTGGATGTAGAGATCTTGCCATTGGGATTATGTCTTGCTTACTGGTTGCTACATCAGTTGCTTCATGTATGTCATGCTCTTGGGAAGCGTATGACGCATTAACTTGGTTACTTGTCACTGGTACTTTGTCTTGGGTTGCTTGAGCCCTTAACTCGATTGTACGCCTTTTGTGCCAGTGGGAGCATCTTGCATGCTTACTTGACCTTGAGCAGGGATTACATGTTATTGGAGCAGTCTATGTCATTGAGCAGTTATGGATGTATTGAGACTTTGGGATTATACTCCGACAATTGGATGTTGCATTGAGTATATGTCTTGGTTCACAGGATGCTTATGAGCTGAGTCTCAATTTTGGATCCGCTTTCTTTTGAGCAGACACCTATTTGTGTCAGGTTTTGGCAGTTGGTTCTATATTTTGCCTAGATTGTCTGGGGTGTGCCTCTTACTGGCAGATGCTATTTGACATCTCTCGGTGTTATGCTCATGTATTTTCACTGTCATTTGGCTTTGATTTGTCCTCTTTATGCCGGCTTTGGACCTAGCATTGTTTAGTTGACATTAGATCCAGTTTTGGGACAGTTTGCTCTCATTATTGCAATTCTGAAATTTATTACAGCAAGCATTTATTGGTGGACTGAGCAGTATTTTTTATGCTGAAATATCCTGATTTGGTGTACCGCACCTAGTACTAAGTGGGCAGCATCTTTTGGCACACTTTTCTCGCCATTTGGAGTTCATTTCAGTGGATTTTGGGCATTTTCTGCAGTAAAACAGCCAGCAGTTTTACATTGTTTGTGCATTTCCAGCCTGCATTATGGCATCCTCTTCGACTGATAATGCCATATTTAACATCACAAAGTTGGATGGTACCAATTACTCTTATTGGAAGAGTCAAATTTGGCAGGTCTTGGTGCAGAAATCTCAGATTAAGCCACTTCGATTGAGTGGGGAGCAGCTTGAAACTATGGACAATGACGACTGGCTTGAACTTGATGAGCTATGCAAGTCCACGATTGTATTGTCTCTCACTGAACAGGTACATTATAATGTATTTGAGGAAGCACAGAGTGCATGGGATCTATGGAATAAGATCAAGAATCTTTATGATAAGAAAAGTCCGGCGAGTCAGATGTACTGGTTGAAGCAGCTTATGGATCTGCGCATGAAGGATAATGCGACTATGTCTGCTCACTTGAGCCAGTTCCATGCTATACTGAAGAACCTGACTTCGCAGGATATCACCTTTAGAGAGGAAGTAACTCCTCTTTTCTTGCTTGGGACTCTGAATGAGTCATGGGATGTATTCCGCACTGCCCTATGTGCCTCTAGTGCTACTCTGAAACTGAATGATGTTGAGAGTGCTCTTCTGCAGGAAGAGGTTAATCGCAAAAACTTGGATGCCTCTCGTGTTTCACATGCTTTGACAGTTAGAGGCAGGAATGACAGGAATGATCGTGGTAATAACCGTGGTCGTGACTCGCAGAAGGGTCAGTCTAAATCTCGTGGAAAGTCGCGTAGTAAGTCGCGTGGGTGCAACGCTAATGTCACTTGTCATCATTGTGGGAAAAAGGGCCATATCAGACCACAGTGTCATGAGTTGTGCAATGAGAAGCGCAAGGATAAGGGCAAAGAGAAAGTGCAGGAGAAGTCCTCTAATCGCAGCATAGTACCTGCGAAGTCCAACGTCAAGATTGAAGAAATTAATGTCATGCAGACCGAGGATTCCGATGGTAGTGATGAGTTCATACTTGCAGCTAGTTCTTCTGATGCTTCACACTTGACTGAGACACCTAGTATGTATGCACAGTGCTGGTTATTGGATTCAGGTGCGTCCTTCCATGTGACGCCTTACCGTGAGTGGTTTCACTCTTACCGTACTGTATCTGGATCAGTCAGACTTGGAGATGACAGGTCTCTTGATATTGTGGGCTGTGGAGATATTCAGTTGCAATTTTCCACTGGCAGTTCCTTTTTGCTCAGGGATGTACGTCATGTACCTGCACTTACGCGCAGTCTTATGCCTGCAGGACAGTTGGATGATGCAGGGTTTCATGTCTGTTTTGGGGATTCTGCCTGGAAGATTACCAAAGGCAGACTTGTGCTTGCTAGAGGCGCCAAGGCTGGCAGCCTCTATCCTCTTGTTGTATCTGGGTCTTCTGTAGACCATGTTTTGGCAGTGGGCTCTATCCCACATGTATCACTTTGGCATGCCCGTTTGGGGCATATGTCTTTGAAGGGAATGAAAATGTTATCTGGTTTGTAGTATCTTCCGCCTTTGGACTATGCACGTTTTGACTCGTGTGATCATTGTCTTTATGGTAAGCAGAATAGGTCTACGCATAAGAAATCGGGTAGGCCATGCATGAGTGAGCCCTTGGCTTTGGTGCATTCAGATGTTTGTGGGCCCATGCCGTGTATGTCTATGGGTGGCGCGAAGTACTTTGTTACCTTCATTGATGGTTTTTCTAGGAAAGTGTGGGCTTATCCCATAAAGCAAAAGTTCGATGTCTTGGCAGTCTTTCAGCATTGGCTTGCTCTTGTTGAGAACCAAACTGGGTATAGGCTAAAATGCCTTAGAACTGACAATGGGGGAGAATATGTCTCACGTGCTTTTGAGCAGTTTTGTGATGACAGGGGTATTAAGCGTCAGTTGACCGCCCCTTACACCCCCGCCCAGAATGGTTTGGCTGAGCGCATGAACAGGACTATTCAGGAGCGTGTCCGCTCTATGCTTAGCCATGCATGCCTACCACAGAGCTTTTGGGCTGAGGCAGTTAGTACGGCATTGCATGTCATAAACCGATCGCCTTCTAGTGGATTGGATTTCCAGGTTGCAAAGGAAGTTTGGGCTGGTAAGCCACCCTCTTATGCGCATCTCCGTGTGTTTGGATGTGAGGCATTCTGCCATGTGCCCAAGGACAAGAGGAGTAAGTTGGATCCAAAGAGCATTAAATGCATCTTTCTTGGTTATGGTGATTCAGGAGAGATGGGCTATCGCCTATGGGATCCGCAAGCGCGGAAAATAGTACGCAGCCATGATGTAGTCTTCCATGAAGACAAGATGCACAGGCAGCCTGAGAAAGTGGTTGAGATCCGCAGAGTGATCTTTCAGGAGGAGCCTAGAGCTCCTGCACAACCAATTGGACAGCCTACAGCTGCAGCAGATGCTCATGGTCAGGGTGTTGGACAGGCAGCTGGGCAGGCAGCAGAGCCTGCAGTGAGACGGTCTACTAGAGACAGACGTCCACCTGATAGATTTCAGCCCTCTATGCATTATATTTTGGTTACAGATGCAGGAGAGCCTTTTACTTATGATGGGGCTATGCGCAGGGGTGACAGTCACTCCTGGGAGAGGGCTATGCAGTCTGAGATCGACTCCTTGCATAAGAATGAGACTTGGGATTTGGTTGCCTTGCCTAAGGGCAAGAAGGCTTTGCCATGCAAGTGGGTGTACAAGCTGAAAAGTACCCTTGGACACCCCAAGTCGGCATACAAGGCTAGATTGGTAGCAAAGGGTTTTAAGCAGGAGCATGGTGTAGACTTTGATGAGGTCTTTTCTCCTGTGGTTAAGATGACCACCCTGCGCTTGGTCTTGGCTTTGGTTGCTCAGCTTGACTTAGATCTATATCAGATGGATGTCAAGATGGCTTTCTTACATGGAGACTTGCATGATGAGATCTATATGGAGCAGCCTAAGGGCTTTGCAGAACCTGGCAGGGAGCACCTAGTGTGCAAGTTGAAGAAAAGTCTTTATGACTTGAAGCAGGCACCTAGGGAATGGTATCATAAGTTTGATGCCTTTATGCAGTCACAGGGCTACAGCAGGAGTGCTATGGATCCGTGTCTTTACACGAAGAAAGCTTGTGATGGTTCATTGCTTATTTTGGTACTCTATGTGGATGATATGCTGATAGCAGGGAAAGCTCATGATGAGCTAGATGCTCTTAAATCTCAGCTGAAGAAGAGCTTTGAGATGAAGGATTTGGGACAGGCCTCTCACATACTTGGTATGCGCATTAGACGCGACAGGCATCAGGGACTCCTCTACTTGTCACAGAGGGAGTATATTCATAAAGTCCTTGAGCGCTTCCGCATGCAGGACGTAAAGCCTATTGGCTGTCCATTGCCTTCTTATGTGAAGGTATCACAGGCCGATTGTCCGCAGACAGATGAGCAGAGGGCCGAGATGGCCTAGATCCCTTATGCTTCAGCCGTGGGCAGTTTGATGTATGCTATGATAGCCACTCGTCCAGATATTGCCTTTGCAGTTGGTGTTGTGGCACGCTATATGGCTACACCTGGTAGGAAACATTGGGATGCCGTGAAGGGTATCATGAGGTACCTGAAGGGCACAACAGATATGTGTATTTGCTATGGCAGCCAGGATACAGGGGTCGTGGGGTACACTGACTCCGATTATGCAGGACATGCAGATAGTAGGAAGTCCACTTCTGGCTATGTATTCACCTATGCTGGAGGTGCTGTCACTTGGATGTCCAAGGTTCAGAAGTGTACGGCTTTGTCTACCGCTGAGGTCGAGTATGTTGCAACCACTGAGGCTTGCAAGGAGGCCATATGGCTAGGCCGTCTAGTTGCTAACCTTGGGATTGATACTATACCTACACTGCATTCAGATTCTATGAGTGTCATTCAGTTGGCTAAGAATCCGGTCTTCCATGCGAAGACAAAACACATTGAGGTGAGGTATCACTTCATACGTCGTGGAGGACAAGTCTGTTGACCTTGTCAAGATCTCCACTGACGAGAATCCTGCAGATCTGCTCACGAAAAGCCTCACTACTGAGCGCTTTGCCTTCCTCAGGAGATTGATGGGCGTTGGATGAGATGTTGCATTTCCTCATCCCTTGTACCTATGTACAGTTGTACTGTCTTTTTCTTTTCTTTCTCTCTCACTGGGGCAGATTCGCCTTTAAGTGGGAGGTTGTTGGGGTAAAGGCGCCTCCGCCGTGCCGCCCCGTGTATTACTACACTGACAGTACCTGCCACTGCACACTGCAGGTGGCGGGCGCCCGTCACGTCACTTTATTCTTTACATTCATTTTTTAGTGACTAGTAAATAAAGGAAGGCCCGGTCACACATTGTGACTGTTGGAGTTCCCATTTCTTGTCTCTCTCTTTCTTGCTCTTGCTCTCCCGCCATAGCTCGTGTGGAAGCTTCGATCCTTCTCACCTTTCAACAACTCTCTATCGCATATTCCCCTACAATGAGGGATCACATCGACAAGATAGAGGAGATTCAAGATGAGCTTACATCCCCTGGTTGGGACATTTCTTTAGAGGACCTAAGTAACAACACTTCTCTCACATCTTCGATCACCGACTTATAATATGTTCTATACCCACGTTCTCACATCTCATAAACAGGAGAATATCACTTGGGAGGAGCTAGTCCCATTGGTACTTTGACAAGATGTGTGTCAAAATGAGATGGATTCTAGTAGAGCCCATGCACAGCCATGATTTTGTGGCCTTATCTATAGGTATAGACCAATCCAAGTTGAAAGGGAAGAGGAAGAAGATCGAGTCATCTTCAGACTCTAATGCAAATTTTGTAGGGAAGGCACAAAGGATTTCCCAAATGTCCTCATCGTGGGAAGACCTCGCACCCCGAGAAGTGTTGGAAGAAATACCCTCATCTTTATCTAGGATTGAAGGTTGGATCTACAATGGAGCTACTTTCTACTTCTACTTTGTCACTAGCTATTGCCACCAATCCATGTTTCTTCACATTCATCATATGGGCAAGCCTTCTTCGGTTCTCATCATCTGAGTGACCATGGCTCATAAATAGTAGGCATCAAGTCATATGACTCTTCTAGGAGATTTTTGGCAACATCTTCATTCATCTGAGAATATATTGTGTTGGTGACATCTCATCAATGCCTATTAGTGGTGTTTGCACATTATTGTTATTGCCTAACCGTCCATCAAGCTCCATTTCGAAAGCCCTACATGTTTCGGACTTGGGCTTCCATCTCCTCTCCGTTTATGCCCTTATTAGACTTAGAACCCGAGTCATCTTCATCGAGCAAGCCGTCTTTGTTGAGGATTCTTCTACAAGAGCCACCCTTGTGACAGGTTGGCAAGAGGAGGCTATACATACTATATTCCCCTTCCATTACAAGGTCCTCCAAGGCAAATTTCCATTACTACACTAGTTTCCAATTTTGTACCATCTATTCCATAGGTTCCATTCCATCCCCCACTATCTCTTCTCATAATTTCCTCATACCCCCCATCCCTTTCAAATGGGGACAATATCGATGATGCGGCTATGGATTCCTTGGCCATTTGTGTTTCAAAGGGGGATTCCCATGATCTTCAAAAGCTCCTTCAAGGATTACAATCTACTTTGGGTCTTTCCTTTATGCAGTAACATGTTTCCTTTGTCATCGAGCCACCATCCCCTACTACTTGGTTCTTGGTCCATGTTGTTTCTATGCAGGTTATGGTGCTTTCAATAGTTCCTCACTATCATCTCATAGTGGTTAGAGGTTGCTAGCTCACCCATCCCCGACTCGAGTTTTCTTGAGTGATCCATTCAAGACCTCTCCATTTCCATTGGCCTATGATGATCTTCCTTTTTATCAAACTTTTATCTAGAGAATGGGTGTTGTTCCTTGGCTAGTAGTCTTCATCAACAAGCTTCATTGACATTGGCACCCTCAAATCTATATATCCTTTGACCTTTTGCCACATCCAAGATCTAAGAGGGGGTATTGATCATCTGTGTTTCTTGTATTATCATCATCTACCTACAACCTCAATCTAAGTTAGATGAGGACATTAGGAGCTCTTAGATTGTCTTTGTCAATCATTTTATGCACTTTAGGCACTTCAACTGAAGGGCAAATTAGTACATTTATTTTTTGGCACTATAGGTTGTCCTAGGCACTCACATCATGGGCCTAGCCACTTACCAATTGTGACCCCAAATCGCCTATATACAAGGGGCCTATCCTCTTTCTCTCATTTTCCATCATTGGTCCTTCATGATCAACTAGCCCTCATTCTCTCATCCCCCTACTACCATCTAGCACCCACACTAACACATAAAGCTGCATGTTGGGGCTGACTATTGCAACCTTACATCCTTCAACCATTGCAATTAGATTATTCCTTCTCTCACATGTGTTCTCTTTCAATCTCCATCAACCATTATAATCAAATTGATCCTTCTCTCACCTTTCTTCTCTTTCAATTTGCTCTCCATGTTCGCTTTCCTTTCCATTGCACTCTCACAAAAGGAAAGATTTTTTGGAAAGCCTTGCAAAAATTGCTAGGGATAGGATCCTATCTTGACCCAATGGAAATTGCTTTGCTCGACTAATCCCAGGTCATAAGGCAAGTTGCATTAGTTATGGAAATGAAAAGAATGAGTCTTCTTAACACAAAAGAATGGTGACAAATTTGCATTGCATATTTCCAAATTTCATAAAAAGCATGAAGCACAAAAAATTAAGGGACCCAAGATGAGCCCATTGATTAAGAAGCTTTAAAGTTGTTGCTAGAACTTGTTAAGGAAGTGGTCCCAAAGCAAGATAATGAACTTTTGAAGATGAAAAACACAAAGGAAGAGCTTGCTAAAGCACAAAAGGCATTTGCAAAAGAAATCATCGAGCTATGAAATACACAAGGAAAAGCTCAATAAAACACTAAAAGGTGTTGGGACCAAGAAGTTATATGGCAAAAATATTAGTGGACATCCTTGTAACTCGAGAACCAAAAAATTTGCAAAGCACAAAACCTTACAAACCTTGATTTGTTGGCGACTCAAGCAATCAAGGAAATCAAACAACAAGGCATAGTATCAACCATGTAGGCTACTAGGAAAGAATCCTAAGCAAGGTAGAATGGGACAAGAATTACAAGAAACTAAAAGAAGAGGACCTCTTGTCGTCCCAAACATTCATTCTACCATGCTAAAAGAGCGAGATCCCTAGCTAAGCATGGCACAAGCCAAGCATATCACTAGAATAAAAGCGAGTAAAATACTTGCAATTGAGAAAGGATACAAGAAATACGGATTTTCTAAGGCCTTCACGAGCTAAAAGATTCTCAATTGCAAGTAGTACACAAGGAAGCATACTCACACGACCTCTCAAGTTGGTAGGAAGAGAGAGAAGTACCATAAAGTCTCAATAATAATATGAGCACATCAATGTTAATCAAATGGGAGCCAAAAGTTGGGAGGGTGCATAAAATTATGGGGATTCAACAATAAAAAAGGGAAACTTATTTAAATCTTTAAAAAACATTGGTCTTTAAAATTGTCTACTAAAGGTACGATCTTTGTGTGAAAGATTATATCAGTGCAATCTTGACATGAGAAGCTCAATGGAAGAGATGCAAATGGGAGATGATGTAACAAAGAGAAGTCTTTGAAGCACCTATTCAAGCATATTAGGTTGCAACCCCAAAAAATCCAAATAATAGCGACTCGATGACGCTCAATTTCCCACACAGTGCAATCCCAAAAGCTTGCGAGTGATACAACATGAAACAAGAAGCGCAATGCATAGAGTGATTGCAAAAAGGCATCAATGCTTGATATGAGAGAGAGAGAGAGAGAGAGAGAGAGCATGGAGAAGATGCAAAAGAGTAGAGCAATAACAAAATGGCAAACTTATAAAATACAAAACATGCATACAAGTCAAACTAAAATCATGCTTGCAAAGGTTCCCATTCTAGACAAAACATCAAAAAATTCAACTTGGCACCAACAAGGCATAATGTCCTATACCCTTCTTTAATGTGAGTTTGAATATTGAAATCCAATGTTAGGCATCAAGAAGTTATCAATTCTTCATTTAGAAGAATAGATCATAAAGCAAGCAACACACGGACATTAGCTGGAACCGCTATCCGCTGAGGGAGGGGTGTTACAAACCTTCACGCGAATTCAAGTCATACCTGTCATGAGGCACAAAAAGGCATAGCGGAATGGCACACAAGATATATCAATAAGGAATCTTTGTATTCATGATATCAAAAGATACAACGTAGAGGCACATATCACGACTACACCCTCGTGGTGCCACACATGTGAGGGTTCACCATTGAGTATAGGGAATCACACAGAGTGGAAACCAAGCTAAGCTCAGAGTCACTACTACCAGTATAGGTGTTGCTGGCTCCAACGCCATGGTATAGCTACAAAGCCCATACCTTTACACTCACCCCCGCTTAATGAATTGTTGTCCTCAACAATCTAAGGGTGGTTTCTTGACTCATTCTAGGGTCTTAACAGAGCTTATGTTATCAAGTTGGTCAGTGTCTATCGGCCGGTCTAGGACTGACTCATTAGCAAGGTCTTAATGCAACCTTTTCTATCAAGTTGGTCAGTGTCTGCCGCACTACAACTTGGGGGTCTTAACACAGCTTATCCTATCAAGTTGGCCAAGGTCTAACCATCTAGACTTAGTTCTTTTTATTATTTTGCATTCCAATCCACCCTCGACTCAATTACATTTGAGGAGTGGAGGCTTCATAGTCCTAACTTGAGGTGGCTTGGCACTTATAGCTTTGCATGCCAAGCTTTGTAGGTGTGATCCCAAGTCGTCGCGTTGTTGGAGTCAAGGCCTAGTGGCACGGTTGCTGCCATGTTGTGCCATGCCTTAAGGGAGGCAGTCCATTGAGTTGCTCCTTGCGCGAGTCCTTCCTTTCTTCATGTTGTCGCCTTGGGCCTTGGGGACTTGGGTCTCTTGATTCATTTGCCAAGAAGCTTTCCCCTCATCGCCAAGTCAAGAACTTGGGTTGTTTTCCTTGACCTCCTTTTCTTGCTTGCTTTGTACTTAGATTGTACTTAGACAAGCCAGTTGGTTCAACTTACCTTCTCACATAGAATGTGCGATCTTGGTGCATGGCACCTCTTTGGCTCTTCTTAGCCTCATTTGGAATTGAGGTTCTTGGAGGGGAATGGACTAAGTCATCACACTTGGACCAAATTTTGGTTTGCGAAAGTAGAGCTATCCTTGAAGTTCTTAGGGTGACGCCCATATGTGTGGTGCTTGGTGTGTCACGGATCAATAGGATCGAGATAACTCCTTACACTGCTTGTGGCCTAAATGTCAAGATCTCAACCTTTGCCAGCATAGAGTATGGTCCCAACAAGTTCCATAGTCCAAAGACATTCACCTTAAGAGTGAGTTGGAGAGTTCTCCAGGGCTAAACTAGCAAGGTTTCCTTCCATGGCACTAAATTACCTTGATTGGACCATATTTCGAGCACTCCCTCATGCTCTCCCTTATGAGGCTTTGTACTCTGACTCATTCTGTCCAGCTCATAAGGGTTTGCCACTTCGGGCTCAAAGGCGCAACCAATGACTCCATTGCTGAAGTGCACTTGGTTCCTACTTTGGTTCAAGTTGGCTAGGATGGGATGTGGCCTTGGATCAAAAGCTTGGTTTGCTTCATCCTTAGCCACAAGTTGAGTTGGCAAGTTTTGGAGGCATCTTCATTCTCCTCTCATCTTGGCTCTAATGCCCTGCCTCCGTTTCTTGGCATTTGGTTTTGCCTTTTGCTTCATCTCATTCTCATTCTCTTTCTCTTTCTTCTCTATATTTTGCTCTTCTTCTTCCTTCTTGTCTTCTATCCTTTCTTCTTTGGCCTTCCTGCCCTGATCTATCTTTTCTTGCTCTACTTACTCTAGCATATCTTCTTCCTTTGGCTTCCTAGCTCTCCATACTTGTTCTTTCAACTTGCTTTCTTCGTCTTTTTCTTCTTGCTCAATATTTTTTCTAACTTTCTTCTTCTTGTATTCTTCTACTTATTTTCTCCTATCATGGTCTAGCTTTTCTTTCTCTTCTAACTTATTCATAGCTAACTCCACTTGCTCTTCTATCTCTTTTCTTCTATTTTCTTGTCTCATCTTTCCTTGATCTTCTTTAAGGGCTCCATCTATCAAATCTTTTTCTTCTTCTTTCCTATCATCTTCTTCTATCTCATCCCATATTTGCATGCTTCTCTCCTTCAACTTTTTTCCTAGACTATCATTGAACTGTGAGGGTTTGGTTAATTGTTGGGGTTGGGGTTGGGGTTGTCGAGGTCGAGATATTCCAAGATCTGGGCTCAGCTCATCCTCCCTCTTTTCTTCTTTCTTCTCTTCTAATTCCTCTCTACTTTCTTTTCCTTCACCTATATCATCATCTAAAGTAGAAGTGTTGGCTTCATGTAGCAGATGCCCTGCCCCAAGTGCTTTCGCCCTTCCATTCTCATCTTCTAACTCTATCTCTTCATCTACTTCTTCGTCTTCTTCTTCATCAAAGGCATCCCGTGCCTCACAAGAGGGTGCCAACTTAGCCCCACCCTCAATCTCAATGGGTAAAGGTGTTCTAAGATCAAGATAGAGCTCATCCTCCCCCTTCTCTTCTTCTAGCACTGGTTCTTTTTTCAACTAGGCCGCAACCTGTGGATGCAACGATTCATCCTTCTGACATGTCCACCTTGCTTCATCTTCTTTTCTCTATCCTAACTCCATCATAATATTTTCTACCTTTGAACTCATATCCACTTTCCATCCTTCTCCCTTCACATAATATTCCATCATTTCTTCTGTAGTGGTCTTCCAAGTAGTAGTCCGGGTAGTAGCCATTGGCTCCTTGTTGGGGGCAAGGTGTTCCAAGATCTGGGTTGAGCTCATCCTCCCCCTAGTCTTCATCTTCATCTTCATCTTCATCTGATCATAATTCTTCATCTTCTTTCACATGTTTATGCTTTTCTTGGCTCCTTCATCCTTCTTTGGTTGGCTTTACTCCATTCTTTAGCTCTTAGACTCTTTCAACATCTGCTTCAAATATGGTCCGACCCTTTCATTGGCTCAACATGATTTTCTCTTGCAATTCGGTGTCAAGGTCTCGAGCCATCTTCACTTACCACAATCTAGCTCCCTCGCACCATGATCAATTGGTAGTCAACCTCTTCCAAGTCTTCATCCAACTCTTCATCCTTCTCTTCGAGATTACGTAGCACATCTACTCTTGTTGGGTCTTCCTTAGCGCTTCGATGGTAGCTCTTTCTTATATGTGATTTTAAGCTCACAGAGCTCATCTACCTCTTCAAAAGAAGTGTCCTCCCACAACCTCTACTCTCTCAAACATTTTTGAATGGTATGCCGCACCTCCCTATCACACGACTCCCTCTCAACTTTTGTTGGCACATCAAGTTCTCTTCCAATTTTCAACAAGTAACACACCCAAGGGGCATTATGACATGGAGCGTCGTACCCTATTGTATCACATTGTGTCGAGATTGTCGCAACACGCAACATGTTATGGTAGGATCTCTACATCCATGAGTCTGCTCCCCTCTTAAGCTAGTATGCTACACACTAGAGTTGCTCCGATACGAAGTGTTACAAACCTTCATGGAACTTCAAGTCATAACATGTCATGAGGCACAAAAAGGCACAATGGAATGGCACACAAAATATATCAATAAGAAATCTTTGTATTCATAATATCAAAAGATACAACATTGAGGCACATCTCTGGACTACACCCTCATGATGGCACACATGTGAGGGTTCACCATTGAGTATAAGAAATCGCACAAAGTGGAAACCAAGCTGAGCTCAATGTCACTACTCCCTATATATGTGTTTTTGGCTCCAACGCCATGATATAGCTACAAAGCCCATACCCGTACAAGGGGGGGGGGGGGGGGGGGGGGGGGGAGAGATTTTTTCAAACAATCCGAGTACAAGATGAAAAAGCTTAGAAACCAAAAATGTAAGCTTATTAGGCATCCTCTGTACACTAACTTCTACCACTAGGCTTAGGAATGTGTATGGCTTCTACTTTTCAACAATTCAAACAAAAGTAGATCACATCAAGATTACAATGACATTAATCAAGATATTCTGTAAAGTTATGAAAAACATGGACTTGCCTTGGTGAAATTTTCTAGTATTCAACCAAAGAATAGTGCTGTAAAAGTACACAAGTTTATGAATCAGCCAACCTTGCTTTTCCTTTACACATCAAAAGTGTCAACTTCAACATTGTTATTATCATAGAGGACCTAGAGAACCTAGAATAATTTCAATAGAGGGACCTTAATCACCATATATTAGGACACAATTTCATCATAAGCAGCCCAATTTTGATAGAGGGACCTGGGTCACTACACACTAGAGCATTTCATACCTTTGTAATATGCCCACAGCATGAAGATCAACTGTAAGCAATGCCTCGATATGAAAGTGGACACTAACCTAGTGCAAATCCAATTATTTCTCAATGTGCTATCATTTCATAGGAGTACTTGAAGAGGTTTAAGCAGGATCTACCTCTTGATTAAAAAATCCAGTAACCGTTATAACAAAGCCTTTCAAGGCAACTCATGGACTAACCTCTTTACACACACCATATCCTTCATAAGTGTAAATCACACCAAGTCTGCTGCTAGCATTCAGGTGTTAGTAATTAGTAATATATTTTCAGGACGTCACGATGATTGAAGAAAGACTGACAACTGCACACAGAAACATAGAAAGAAGGTGCTTGAAATTCTCTATGAAATACAGTGCCTCCCAAATGTGGATTGCATGTATCACATAGCTCTGGTGGTTAAAGCCTTACACTTGGCACTTGTTCCAACTCCATCCAAATGATTCGAGTCTTTCTACTACATGATTAAATGCTACATACCCACACTCTGTGGTTGTACTTACGGTACTCCATTTAACAGATTCGAATCCTTCTATTACATGATTGAATGCTATAAACCCACTGTGCAGTTGTACTTGTAGTACTCACATTCCCTTTCACTGGAATTTAGAAATAGCTTTTTCAACAGCAGAGACATTGCTTTTGAGAAGTTTCCATTGATCAACAGATAGACTTTTTCACCAAGACTGCTGTAGCATTCAAGGTTTACTAATTAACAATATACTTTCAGGACTTCACAATGATTGAACAGAGACTGACAACTGTACAGACAAAAGCACAGAAAGAAAGTACTTGAAACCCTCCCAAGTGTGGATTGCATGCACCACATAGCTTTGGTTAAAGCCTTACACTTGGCACTTGTTCTGACTCCATTTAACTGATTCAAGTCTTTCTACTACATGATTGAATACTATATACCCACACTGTGTGGTTGTAGTACTCACATTCCCTTTCACTGCAATTTAGAAATCGCTTTTTCAATGGCAGAGACATTGCTTTTGAGAACTTTCCATTGATCAACAGAGAGACTTATTCCTGCATAAAAATATTAAGATGTGTCAAACTATGTTTTAATATAGATCAATTACCAAGAATGAGCACCATTTTCAAGAGTTAAGACATTTCCCAGACAGCAGTTCTACCCATCAATTGATGGCCTCTCATTTTAATATCCAAGTATGAAGGCGCATTTATTCTGCCTGCATGAAAATATTGTAATCTGCCAAAGTATGTTTTACACAGCCGTTCTATTACCCACCGACTGATGGCTCATCATTTTAATGTCTAAGTTAAAAGTATTGAGACTCTTTTTTCTGTGACTAGACTATTTAAAACAGATATTCTCAAATTTGATTCAAGAGCAAAGAATGATGCTACAAACACAGGCACAATCACAGAGATCCTTCCTCAAGAAATAAAGCATTAAATATAGCTGCATTACCGCTACAAACAATCAGAACTCTTTTTCTCAATCTGCAAGGTCCAACAGACTTGTATGGAGCATAAAATATGCTAGAGGATAATTCAGGGACTTCCAGGAACGCACAACTCACTGGAGGGGAAAAATGCACCTCATATGCTGAGATAAATTGAGTACAACCATCAATGTTGGCAAACATATATGCGACTGATGGGACACCACGTTAGGTGGGTCAGAGCAGGTAAAAATGGTGCAACCAAAATAAAGCTGGGCTGTTCCCAAATGCCCTCCTCATTGCAAAACTCCTCAAACTTTTGTTGGAAGACTCCCCACCATTCTGATTCTCACATAACACCTTTTTGCCAGCTAGTATGGAGCTTGAGATATAAAGCAAAAGGGACAAGCTCAAGCATGTACCATCCAAAAACCCATAGCTACGTCTATACCATAACCCTAGAATTCAGCAATCTTAAGACCCCATCATTCAAAACCATATCAGTGTCTTCACAGACATTTAATCAGATAAGCATTCCAAATCTATGGACCTAGGCTATCTCACCAAATCCAAAAGAGTACAATACTGGAAACTGTCAGAGTGCAGCAATGCAGAAGCAGATGCACAGGCTGAGATGAAGACTGACATGCAAAGAGAGAGAGAGAGTGAGTGAGAGGGAGTGTGTGTGTATGTGTGTGAAGTAGATGAATGCTGAAGACTGAAATCCGGAGCAGAGTATGTACAAGAGCGAGTGTCAAATGTATCAAACTCAGAAGACCTCACAACTCATTGACAGCATAAGCATGACCATTGACCACGAAGGCCTGCAGCCTATAAGTAGGCAATCACACCAGCCGGGTTGGCCTCCTGAAAATGGCCGATCTGCTGTCCAAAAAACATGCCAACCTTCCCGCCTGGCCTGGTCCCCGACTGCTGCTTGCTGGTACGGCCCGCGCTGCCAGTCCAACCTGCATGCTGCCCATCTGATTGCTCCTGCCTGAGGCTGCCCAAACTACCCAAAGTCTGCCCACTGAACTGTCTGCCTGTTTGCTGCCCGTACAAAAGCTGACCCTCTTAACACCACCCTCTAAGATCCTGGACAGGCCATGAGACTAAGGGATCTAGAATGCACATGTAATGTGGCTTGAAAAAGAGCTTTGGTGAAGAGATCCACCAAGTTATCCTCTACCTTACGATACTCCTATGTGACTGCACCATCCAATATCCTCTCCCACGTGTTATGATACTGGATCTCCACATGCTTAGTCTGTGCACAAAACACCAAGTTCCAAGCAATGGCTATGCAACTTTGATCATCACACAGGATAGTAGTAGCATGGCTCCAAGGACAGCCAAGCTCCCCTAACAATCTCCAAAGCACATAACTTTGCCAGCGGTAGTTTACGCCGCTCGATATTCTACCTCCATAGAGGAAAGGGGCACCATAGGTTGCTTCTTGCTGCTCTGTGAAATAGCACAATATCCAATAAGAAGCAATAGCTCGTAATCCACTACCTTTCATGACCACTGTTCTGCCATCTAATCAATCAGCACCCTTTGTGGAATCTAGGTTGTAGCGCAATTCAGCGTTGTATCTTGACTTTCAGCTTATTCTACATTGCCAGTTCTACTTATCAAAAACGGCCCACTTGGAGCTCATATTCTGCAACAAGGTCCAACAGAGCAAGCTTGGCTACTTCCCTATCCTAAAGGTTAAGAATAGGAGGGTGTTTCACCCTCAATGCCTCTGACGCATCAAGGTTCAACAAAGCAAGCTTAGCTGCTTACCTATTCTAAAGGTTGAGAATAGGATGAGAGTATTTCACCTAACTCTAATCATTTGCTTTACCTAATAAAACTATGGGGAGCTCAAGCTATTTTGAGGGAAATTTCAAAGAATACTAACTACTTGATGGTTCAATTAGTCTTTCACCCCTATATCTCAACCATAAACTCCAAGAGTTCAAGATCATTGAGGGATGACTTGACTGTCAAGTTGGTAGAGTACCAATATCTACTAGCCAAACCCACCATAACTAGCCCACCTAAGTCAAATAGCAATCAAGTGACTTTCCTATATATTTCAATTTTATGCAACAAGTTATATCACAACCAAAGTTACCCAACTTCTATGAACTTGAATGTCAACATTTGTGTTTCATAATGTTGTTCAAGCAAGTTCACAAGAAATCCCATCTGCCATATTCAAAGGGGACCTTGACTTCCACCACATAGTACAAAAGCAAGGGGTGGAAAGGATCACACCAAGACCTCGTCAGATAGTAAAGAGCAATGTAACTCCTCCACTATTGAAACCTTTTGAGAGAGCACAACACAAAGTGTATTGAGAAGTATCAATAAAAAAGATGTACAAGACTAAGTATACTCTAAAAAAGTGAATAGCGTATATCTAAGGCCAAGAAAAAAAGCCCTCCTAAGAAGGGAAAAATGAGTCCCGATGGTTCTAAGTGTGCTCACACACATCACTATCGAAATGTGGTAACAAATCCCTCAAGAGCTAACACTCATGTATAGGAAAGTACCAAGCCCAATAGGCTACAACCAATCCACAAAGGAGAGTAAGCTCAAAACTTTGCAAAAAGCTTTGAGCTTCTCATAAGACAAAGCCCTTATAAATAAATCTGCAGAGTTGTCCTATGTTGGCACATAGGCCAAACTGATCTCTCCTACTAAGGGTTTCTCCCTGACATCATGATGCATCTCAATGCACTTAGTACAAGCATGGAACAATAGGTTCCATGCAATTGCCAATGCACTCTGACCATCAATGAAGATGGCGGCGGCAAATGATTGTCCACAACCATGCGTACCAATGCTTGAGTTACTTGCTTCAAACCATACAATGCCTTTTTCAATGTACATACTTTGTTTACTTGCCCCTTTTGCACAAAACCATAAGGCTAAAAAACACACACTTTCTCATATAAATCACCATGCAAAAATGCAATTTTGATGTCCTATTGACGTGCATCCCAATCATTATGAGTTGCAAAGCACAAATGCTACATATTGTTATTATATGTCAAGTGGGAGGAAAGGTTTTATAAAAGTCAATGCCCTTTTATTGAACATAATCCTTTCTCACAAGTCAAGCCTTATAACAATCAACACTACCATCTAGCTTACGCTTCAACTTATAAACACACTTAGTACCAATGGCTTCTTTACTAGGAGACAATTCACATAAGAACCAAGTACCATTTTAAACAATAGCATCATATTTAAATTGCCCCACTATCCAATTCTCTAAATTTTGCGCCTCTTTATAAGAAACAAGCCCATCCTCATCACAAAGACTAGAAACAACCAATACATAATGATCCAATGTATAAGAAGGATTGTGTTAGCTAGAATGAGTATAATTAGATAAAGATGCAACTAATTTACTATCATGCAATGTTTGCACCAACCATTTTGGCATAGTTCTAGGCTGCACAATCTCTAGTCTCTCATCCAAAAGTGCATCATTTCACATCTGCATCAGAAACAAGCTAAATTGTGGACTCATGGGAAACCTTCATATATTGAAAATTTGCCTCATTGTTGCTATATGTGACTGTGCACCACTAAAAGGAGACAACAAAGTATCATAGATATCCTATACGTGTACATCTTCTTTGGTATATAAAAGTTAAGGCTAAACAATATCTTTCATTAAGACAAAATCAACGACTAACCAAAATACGCTTCGTTTGTAGATGGTATAACTTATAACCTTTGCTTTCAAAACTTTAACTAACAAAAGAGCATTTCACAACTTTATCATCCAATTTTTAACATGGCTACACTAATACTAAAGCATAAGTCAAACACTCAAAAACATGCAAGCAAGCAATAAATGGCTTTTTACCATATCAAGCCTCATACCAAGTGATAGATTGCAATGCCTTAGTAGAACACTGCTAAGTATATAAGTTGCACACAAGACAACCTCAAGCCAAAAACTACATAGCAAAACTTGACTTTAAATCATTCATCATGCCATCTCCTTACGCGATTTGTTCTTTTTTTAAGCTCTACCATTTTGTTGTTGTATATCTAACAAATCCTGCTTGAGTCTACCTCGCAAGGAAAGCTCTACCTCAACCCCACAAGGATCGACCTAAAAACAAGAACCTAATTTAAATATCATAGTCTCCTATCAGCTATCTAAGATTAGCTTTTAAGATGATTACTTTGCTATTATCACTCAAACCGAATCGAACCATTACCGTACTTGATTCAAAGAGAGTGAGAAACCAAAGTAAGCAATGAACATCAACCCCTTGACCCATGAAGCATAGTCTCAACTTAGCCCCTTAAAACGACATCAATTGGACTCTAAGACAACACATTAGAACAATCAATGTTAGAACCTTCCTAGCTTTGCCTAATCTAGCATTCGACTTATGATGGAAGCCTCTTGGTTAACCGAGACCACCCTACCATAGGAAAAATACGTCGGGGATCTAACCACCCGCTTCCCTCCAGTAGTATTTTAGTTATCTAATTATCCTAATATGATTTAGCTTAACATATAAAAACAACAACATTAATTAATATCCAAAGTACCTAAATATCCGTGTTCAACTCCGTGGGCACAATCCACCAATCCGCTCTTAGCTAGTGTCAAGGCCTTCCAAGATAACATATCTCAAGCTTGGTTCTACTCTATCCCAATCCACTATTAAGCACACAATGGGAATTACAACCAAACCTCCACTAGTTCCCACGTACCTCAAGAGTAGAATTGACCACTATGGAGAAACCTCTCATCATTGGTATCAATCCTAGTGTCCAAGACGGAAATAATACCTCGTGAGGAAATCCCGATGAGAGACTTAGGTTTCATCAACTCACAACTTTAGGAATTTTACAAGATTCAATCCAAAACAAAGCAAACAACCTATCTCATCTAAAAAGCATCTCTTTTCAAATCCAATAACATTGCTTCTTAATACTTTAAACAAGTCCTTTTAAGTATCAACATTCGCTTTTCCATAACAAGTACAAATCCTCTTTAAAACCTAATAATAATCAAGCAATCTCTTGTAATATTCACAAAGAGAAAACAATCAGTTTATCTACATAAGAGGCATATATAACATTCCCTTGCAAATCAAGATAACATATCTTAATGCTTTTCCTATATCATAGGGTTTTGTTGCAACACTTTATCATGCACAATCACTTCTTTATTATATTAAAATGTACTTTTAAACACAAAGAAAACACCTGGACTTGAGTTGGAGCAACAAGGATATTGCCTATACATACCACTTCTTGTCCAGCATTCAAAACTTCATCATTCCATTCATCAAAGTTTCTTCTCTGTTCTCTTCTCTTCTCCATGTTTGCCAAGTTCACTCCGTGTTCCTCCCCGCAAACCCTACTTTATCACTGATACGTCATCTTTTGACATGGTATCAAAGCTGGATCTACTCAAGCAACGGCAAAGATTCTCCACTCCAATGAAGGTAAAGACAGGTGGTGGGTTCAACATCCACTTCTCTTCTTCTTCCACTGCATCAAAATCTCGTTTTTGCAAGTTTCATGTGTTTTCAGCTTGCTGCCCACACCCCTTTCGCGGAGGACATCGCAGTCTCAGCTATCCCTTGCTGTCATCTACAGTATGGCGCATGTTTCCAACCTTCCACCCACAGTTTGCAGCTGTTTACGGCAAAGCGACTGTTGCTGATCACTCTCCATTCAGAAAACAATCTCGTTTTTGTAGATTTCAGGTATTTCAGCTTGCTGCCCACACCCCGGACGTGGAGGACATCACATATTGATTGTTGTTGCTGTTTTTTCCTGCGTTTTTAGTATTTCTCTCCTACAGCCTTAGTCTTTCTCTCTCCTCACTTGCGTTTTTAATCTTTCTCTCTCTTCACCTGCGTTTTTCTACTGATTGCAACCTCTTATTGCTAGTCACATCCTCCTCCCACTGGCAGCTCACTTCCAGTCCTTCCACTGCCCTCCCACCCCTTGAGGCGGACATTGTGGTTCGTGCTTCACGCTGCCCTCACACCCCTTGAGACGGGCATTGCGGTTCATGGTTCATGGTGGCTGACCTAGGCACACTAGTATCCATGGCTTCTTTACCAACAGATGACAAGACTACTCGCTACTCCTACTGTGGCATCATCGAACACACCACCAATGCTTGCCAACTTTGATCTTTGCTCCCCACACCCCCAAAGTATATGCGTTTTCCACCATGCACTCCTTGTGCCACCTCTCCTTTCTAAGCCACAAAGAGCATTCTATATCAGCTATCAGAGTACTATGCTCAAGGCAATAAGATGCATCCGATGCGCAAGTCCTTTCGAGCACATGGAGGATCAATTGGCGGCGCTACGACCTCCTAAAGATCGTCGCAATGCCAGAGGCAATCTTCTCCCACCTATTTTCGGGTACAGTGGCTGCCACAGCCCGCGGTTCTGCAATCCGCTCCATCAAGAGAGCGATTGTTTAATACCGTCTCCTCGTCAGTCCGCTCCTCCGAGAGACAATGGCTGCTGGACTCCTTTCTCTTCTTCGGCTACCCAGTCCGCTCCACTAAGAGACAGCGACTATTACCCACCTCTTGCTCATTTTGAGCCCCTCTTCCCCACCCTCGACTACTTAGGTTCGAGAGGCTACCTCTGGGAGCTCCTCAACACCCCAGATACCTTCTTTGGCACGACCGGCGACACTTCCTTCGTCATCAAACATTTTGGAGTCCGTGATCCATGAGTTTTTGGATTCCCTATCTACTTCAGAGGGGAATGTTATTTCTTTGCCCTCAGAGGGGGCATCTACTTCTTTGACTTCAACAGGGACCCCTCCACCTCCCACCTCAGAGGGGAAACCTACTCTACATGAAGTTCTTCACCCATCCTCTACTTTCTTGGGGTGGCTGTCTTCGACCAATCATCTCTTCTACTGATACCCAGAATCTTCAAGTACCACCTAGATTGGGACTTGGAGGTTCAGCCACAACTTGGCGACGAGGCCTTTGTATTTCTTCCAGCATGGATGCATGGAGCTAGTGGCTTCTCTCCTGAGGTTGCGTTTCGGGTTCTACAGCTCATCCAGTTTCCTAACTATCTTCAAAGGTCTCCTTTCAGGTGGTATTCTCAAATTACAAGGTGGATCTTCTTTGTCCCTCGGTCAAAATGGAGCTAACTCCCGAGATTGAGTACGGCATATCCTTATGGTTCTCGGCACCACACAAAGTCCAACATTCCTCTTATGCATTGCATATTTTCATCATCTTTGTACTAGGGTCCTTGGGCAAGTGAACAATTACCCCATAAGAGACTGTCTGAAACCGGTCAATGACTCACATAAAGCAGTAGTTCCTTCAATTAACACATGGTCTTTCACACACACACACACAAACAAAGACCTCACTCCCTCGCTCAACACCAGATTGGCCCCGAAGACCAGTGCCTCTCTCGTTATTTCTTTTTCAATTAAAAGATGGAAAGTTACAAAAATGAAATGTTCCAAAATACATAGCTTGTGAACAGTTGGGTTTCATCTTTTCTGAGTAAATCCTAGTTGTATAAGGACAATACATCCCTTTTTGGAAATCATTTTCTGTGACCATAACTCAATAATTCATGTGCAGATTTGCAGTTTGCAGAACTCTGTATTTACTGTTTTCACTGTCTGGCATATCCAAGACAACATCCCTTTGAGAAAAGCATTTTCTGTGACCATAACTCAATGATTCATGTGCAAAATTGCAGTCTGCGAAACTCTGTATTTACTATTTTTACTGTCCAACATATCCAGAACAACATCCCTTCTATCCTGGCATCATTCCAACAATAAAACAGTCCCACAAACAGCACTAAATCAGAGCTGAAAAGCCCTGTTCCTATGTGGCATGGTCACCATTTTCTTTAGTTCGTGCATTGGAGAAGCCAACAGCTGCTCCTATGCCTGGACAGTAAGGCTCTTGCCTCAACAAAAGTGCAAAGAAAACACAAAATTGTACCTTCGATGGAATCAGCCCATCATGCAAAGCATTTCCTCTCAAAATAGAGAGAGAGTTGACCAGAGGAAGCAAGCTCTACCTCCGTACATGAGTCAAAGACGAAGAAGTACTCTCCATAGCTGATGTACTTGCAGCAATCTGCTCTCGGCTCCTCAAAACTTCATTCTCAGATCTGCCCCTCATGCCTATTACGTTTTTTTTAAATGCTCTCTCTCTCTTTTGGGAATTTGTGCCACATGGCATACATGTAACAATTTTCTCGTTTAAACCTTCCGGTCTAAAATTCTCCATGATCGGTGCAAAATTTGACCTTGGCACAGATCAAAGAATTAATCCTCATGCAAAAACGAAAATAATGACGCAAACAGATTCTAAGGTTCAAAAATAGTAACTCCCTAAATTTTAGGGATAGTGACCGCTGCATTCCTCAAGTTGTTCTGAGCAACTTTTATCATTGCAACCACATCAAAAAGTGTAATGTGGCTCAATTACGGTGACTTTTATTCCGTGAGCATTCTTACATATGCATCTTCTATCTTGGCCAGACTCATTGTCCTGCACCATCTCCAGTGGCTAAGTACACAGTCATAGCAACTAAGAAACGGGTTTCTTTGAATTTGAAACTTACAAAACGTTTCTTAAAATACGAAACATTTCTGAGAGTAAAAAACGTGGGCCTTTTTAACTTTCTTTATTTTTTTAGTGAGTTGGAATCCAAAACATGGTTTTTTTGACAAAAACTAATGGATAATGTTAAACATAATGATGATGATATGTAATGACTCATAAGGGCTCAAGATTTTGAATAAGAGACTGATTTTTTTGTGATTTTGTTTAGTTATTGGACTTTATCAGTCTAGTATCTATTCTTGTCTTGCGATTTAAATATTATACTACTTTAGTCTCATTTATGAGCTATTTAAGATATATTACGATTCAATTTTTATTTTGGCATTTTGTCAGGTTGTTTTAAAATGAGAATCATGATGTTGCAACTTGACTCAGTCCATATTATAGATAGGCTATTTACATGTTAATTTCAATTTTCTTTGTATGATATATATGAATCATAATGTTTGAGTTCTAAACCATAGTATGGCTTGTCCAAAGACTAACTTTGACATAAGTGACAAGTCAATAATGGATCATGGATATGTAACGTATAATGTATTATTCTCAATTGACTCTATTATCACTCAAGCTCAATTAGCCATTCTTTGTTTAAGAGAGAGTTCCATAGAGGTTCAAAACCTCTTTTACTAGTCAAAACTATTAAAAATCCCTATCTAAAAAAACCTGCATTTCTTATTTAACCCCCTCTTGAAAGAAACTTACGAAACACGTTTTTGATGTTTCGTTTCTAAACGTTTCTGGTTGCTATGCACACAGTCCCAAACCACTAGCATTCTATTCTTCAATGCCCATTCAATATGGAACCGGTCCTAAGGCTCAAACGAACCATTAGTCCAATTTGTCCCAATGGCTGACTCTTTTGGCCATGCAAAGATCCCGACTTAATCCAAGAGAAGGTGAAAAGCAACAACAACTAAAGAAAAGAAAAATAAAACATTTATATAAGTAAATAAGCAAAGCAACTGCAAAAAGTATCATCACCTGGTGGCACTGTCCAAGTGGCACCTGCTACATGAGCATTCTTCAACATGTAGCATTCCATCTCCACCTGACTCTTCTCTTCTTCTCCTTTTTGGGCCTAAGAAGGGGTGTTAAGAAACCCTTCACCCGCAGTTTGCGTTTTTGCATTTCTGCATTTTGCATTTAGGGTTTGCAGCCCCAAAAAGAGGCACCATCCTAGACTGACTCTGCCTATTTATAAGCCACTCTCTCATTCATTCCTTACAGCTGATTCATTCAGTCCGTCGCCTCTTTTTTCCAACCTCTCCACTACCTTCACACCCCTTCAGGATTCGTAGCTGTCTTCATCATCTTCCTTATGCTACAACACCCTTGTTCCCTTGTATCACATTCACTCCATGATTCAAAACTTCCTCATTCCATTCATCAGAGTTTATTCTCTCTTTTCTTCTCTTCTCCATGTTTGCCGAGTTCACTCCGTGTTCCTCCCCGCAAACCCTACTGTCTCACTGGTACATCATCTTTTGACAACTTTTTATGGTGAAAAAGCAATAAGCCAATTACTGGAGTATTTGTTGTAGAACAACAATATATTAGATCAACGGATCAGTTTCAACTCTCCCCCCTATTTATAGAACTGACACATCCTACTCTCCTATTCATTCAACCTCTCCTCTACTCAATCTATTAATGCAATTATTCCAGTCCCATCAACATCCTCTCTCTCATCTCCCCTCTATCAAATTTTCTCTCCGGACTCCTATCATTTTAGTCCAACACCCTCACTTATATGGTTGAACCACATGTGCAAGGATCATTGCATTCAGCCTACTTTTTGTTAATTTGTTTCAGATCAAAGTTCTTGGTCTCTCTATGTGTTCTTTCTTGCTTCCATATTGTGCACTCACACTATCCTCCAATGATCAATCAATTATGCCACACTTTAAAAAGCTCAATGACAAAATTGACAACCCATTATCTCCTATAGCTTCCATTATGAACAAAAGGTTCACATCTAATCTACCCAAATCTTTAAAGAATATAATCATCCCAAAAAAACTTTACATCAACAACCACACTCAAGAAGACCTTGCAAGTCAAAACCCACTCCCCTAAGGTGGCCTTCTCTCAATTCCAAGACAAATTTTGGATGTTGAGAGGGGCGATAGTATTTGTTAAAGGTGGTGTGGGATTGACATAGATGCGACTTACTATTTTGATTGACATCTCAAGTGAAAAATTTAGTCTTGCTCATTTGCACAAGTATATTAAAGATTGCCTAAACCTACCAACTGAGCAAAGTTTGTACTTAATCTTCATCAATTTAGGTAGCCCGTATGCCTCAGTCTTCTAGGTATGGATGTCAAGGCTCGAGTATTAGCAATCTTGGCTAGTTTAGGACCTTCACAAGGCCATTATCATTAGTCAAAGATTAAACCAGTCTCTATACATCAACTCTACAAGCACAAATACCATTCAAGATGTATTAACTTTCCAAAGTGCTCCTAATGTCAAAGCTCAACTTATGTCAAAGTAGATTAGATGGATTTGTAATTATCTCCACAAAATGAGCTTTGAATAACAAAAACCAGCCTCTATTTGGATGATAAGATGATAAATGAAACTCAGTTTGCTTTGATTTCATTTTGCATGCATCAATTTTTACATCCTACCTTAAAATCTCTTATTCATCCTACCTTTTGAATTAACAAACGTTGAGATTGATATTCAAACCTCCAATGAAATCTCATCATTCTAATGTATGAAAGCCCCTGTATATCTTGTTCTTAACTATTGATTTGCTAAACATACATGCATCTAGTAGCTGCTCTCACCTTTAGCAGTTGGTCTCAGTTCACCATCTTTCTCATAGTACTCACGAATCGATACTAGTGTTTTGCCCCGAAACTTTTGTATGGAAACATTTCTTTTGCTTGACAGCTGAAAATAAAACAGAAACATAATTAGCATAAGCAACAATAATTGCTTCCCTTCACAGATGTCACCGTAAAATAATAAACATACATTTTTGTTGCATGCGTACATCCACCCAATGCATTGCATATGAAATGAGCCCATGATGCCCATGAAGAAGCACACACATCATACGTTCTCATAAACATATATACTGATCGTACATCTATAGCTGCCTGAAGATATTTATGTGGCATAAGTGTTAGACTCAAGTATGATTAGGCAGACATCCAGTCCAAAAATCCTAAAATGTTCAACATTAGCATAGAGTGCACTAGGAAAATTAACTGCGCAAACCACTCATGTACATAAATCCGTTTCTACATTAACACTGGCACAAATGTGTGTTCACTAACCAATAAGTCATGAAACTCATAGCAAACAGCTTTGACTACAGACAACAGGCTGTACCTGGCAAACAAGGTGATCATCATCACCATCACCACCGCTCGGTCTTCTGGCTGGAGGGGCTGTCTTCTTCTGCTTTACAATACGGCTGCTTGGCCTCGCATCTTCCTCTTCTTCTTCATCGTCTGCCTCTTCCTGTGGCTTACCGCTCTCAGCTGTGTTGTTATCAGCTGCCTGTTGATCGTCCCCTTCTTGCTGAGGTTCTGCATCTTCCTGTGCCTTAGAACTGAGGTAATCTTCCACAATCCTTCTCACGAGCTTCTTGTTGAGAGAACTGTTGAGGTCTGCGCCAAGCTTCTCAGAGGCCTGCTTGCGGACCTTGAATTCGGTCATGTGCTCGAGGTCGGCATCCTGAAGGATGTCGAGGACTGTCTGCCTGATATCTTCCTCACTCGGAGGCGCCATAGCCAAGGGCCCTGCGAATTCCCTCGCCTTATTCCCCGCCCAAACATAAAATCCAAGCGCCAGTAAGGAAAAAAATTAACTCCTACGACAGGTGTATCTAACCCACGTGCTGTTACATTTTTTAGGACCTTCCCCTATACACCATAGTGATCACTTCAATCTTCCTTAGCACTGAATTGGATCAATCGTTTTTAAATTATTTTTTATAGGCACTCTCTCTATCTCTTTCCCTATCGATTTAATTGCAAAAATATTTCAGCATCTTGATTGGAAGGTTCTCTCTCTCTCTCTCTCTCTCTCTCTCTCTCTCTCTCTCTCTCTCTCTGTGTATGTATGTATGTATGTTGATTTGATGATCAATGTGTGGTGCATGATGTCGATTTGATGATTAGCCTGTAGTGCATGAAATCCATTTGATTTGAAGATCTCCCCCCTACATCATCTCGATGAAGTCCATGCTTTATGTTTTATATTGCTACCTCAAATAAAATGGATTATGAAGTATGATCATTGGGATAGAACTGAACATAAATCATGTAAGAAATTACAAGGATTATATATAAAAGTTTTTTACTCTATATATGCTATATCAATTATCAAGTGGTAGGCGTGAATAGAAACTATAAGATAATTATATATTGTTTTAATCATCGAATTTAAATCCATACAAATGAGATGTGTTGATGATATTTGTTTATCTTTAAGAAGCATCTACATTTATTTGTGTAAGTTGGTTTAAGTGTCATGTGTGAGTTGATTTGAGTAACCTTTATGGGAGATTCAAGATATGAGTAGCTATAACTTTTTTGTGGCCTTGTGCATTTAATTATAAATCATCATTTATGCATTGCATCATCATGATAACTATCATGTATGGATGTAAAAATCTTTGATGTTCTCGACTCTAAATGATTAGGCTATTTGTTCTACCTACGAAAGTTCATAGGCCATTTATGGTCTTGTATGGTTTAGGGTTGTGTATCATTTATGTATTTGCATCATCATCATGTTGCATTCTATTCAAACTAAGTGCAAATTGAATATAGTGTGCAAGTGTTCCTACGTGACATAGTGGCCCTTAATGGCTAGCATGGCCCGTTGGAGTGCTATGGTCTCTGTTTTTCTTTCATTTGGGCATGGGTTACCCTTGCTTCTAATTTTCCAATTTTGTAAAGTTGAGGTCTATTGCTTGGGTTTGGTCACTTCTCCTGGTCTTGTCTCTTATAGGTTCTCACTAATGGTCATAGCAAATGCAAGCCTCACTAGAAATTGTATTCACTTTGTAGTGAAAGATGGATACAATGTACTTGGAATGAAGGTGACACTTGGAATAAATACTCTTGCACCAATATTATTGCCTATTATTATATCTTTGTCTATAATCTTGCTATTGAATCCATTACATGTTAGTCTTGTACCATTGCACAATCATTTAGATGGGTCTACATTTCAATGAAAAGGTAGTTGCATATAAATCTCATCATGTAGGTCCCCATGTAAACAAGCCATCTTTACATCTATTTGATAAAGGTCAAAATCTAACTATGCAACCAAAGCTAGTACTAAGCGTAGGGTAGTCATTATGACTATAGGAGAGAATACCTCATCAAAGTCAATACCATGATTCGACTTAAAACCCGTTGTAACCAATGTGGCCTTATATGCTGGCTTGGGGTGTCGAGGGATACTCTTCAACTCATATACCCACTTGTATGGCAAAGCACACCTTTTACTAAGCAAGGGAAGAAAATCTAAAATTTGATTTTGATTTTTTTACAATGAGTCATACTTTGACTATATGGCCCTCTCCTAAGAGTGACTGTCACCTCTATGCATGGCCTCATCATATAACATAGTCCATTGAGGGTGCAAATTGATTTAGGATGATGTCTATCTCTAATAGACTATCGCAAAACAGGTTGTGGGGCCTAGACATCCTATTCAACATTATGATCATGGGCCACTGGAACATCAGTTGTTGCAGGTTATCTAGTTGCTTGTATGATAATAGGAGACCCCTCTTGAAAATATCACTCTATGTATCTCAACTACGTGCTCAAGCTACTTATGCATCTTGTTCTCATGGAAAACAACATCATGGCTATAAAGATGACCTTCCCAGCTTGTAGATCCTATACGTAATAGCCCATCTCACTTGCATCCTCATAATCAAGAAAGATGCATTTCACTAATTTAGGATCCAACTTATTGTGTTTGTCCTTAGGAACGTGGCAAAAAGTCTCACATCCAAATACATGCAAATGAGCATATGATGGATGTTTTCTAGATCATACCTCCTCTGTAACCTGATAACCAATAGTAATGCATGGGGATTTGTTTATCATGTATAATAGTAATAATTGCCTTGGTCCAAAAATGTTGTGGTGAACTTGCATGCCTAAGTATACGACAAACTCTCTCATAAATCGTCCTATTCATGTGCTCTGCAACACCATTCTAGGGTGGGAACAAGGGGCAGTTAATTAACACTTAATACTCCACTCATCACAAAACTACTCAAATGATTTAGAAATATATTCACCCTCATGATCTGACCTTCGGCATTTCAGCCTATACCCAAACTGGTTCTCAATAAGAGTAAGTCAAAGCTAAAATGTAGCCAATACATTTGATTTTTGCATTATGGGATATGCCCAAACCTTATCCAAATAATCATCAATGAAAGTCACAAGGTACTTCATGCCACTTAGTAATTGACAGGGCATGGGACCACATACATCGGAATGAACAAGAGCCAAAGGCTCACCCACGTGCATAATACTAGGCTTCTTATGAGAACCATGTGTCTACTTGCCATAAAGACAATGATCACATGAATCAAAACGTTTGTAGTCAAGGGATGGAAAATGTTGCAAATGAGAAAGAATTTTTTTTACTCTTAAGGACATGTGCCCTAGACGACAATGCCATAAAGATAGATGTGGTATATTAGCCACAACCAAAACATAGTCAATAGATCCAAATACAAGTAGGGGATAGAGGCTGCCAACCTTGACACCTCAAGCAAAGACAAGATTCTCAAGAGTAATATTGTGAGAGTGCACAACAAAAAGAGGAAAGTGAATATCAAGAGAAGGAGACAAAGAGAACGCAAGTGAGAGAAGGAACAATGTGCACTATAATGGTTAAAGATATAAGGCTGCAATAGTCGGCCCCAACACATAGCTCTATGCATTAGTGTGGGCGCTAAACGGTAGTAGCAGGGGATGAGAGAATGAAGAGGGTTGGCTGATCATGAAGTATCAATGATGGATAGTGGATAATGAAGGTGGAAGGGCAAGTTGTCTATATATAGGCAAAAAAGAGAGAAAATCCTAAATTTGATCAAAGACCTTTAAAATAGACAAAAGTGCACTAAAAGCAATTTACTAATATACCCTCCATCTAAAGTGTTTAAAACACATAAAATGATAAACAAATACAATGTCATCCTTTTTTAAATATTTATTATTTTTAAAAGTTTATTAAAATATAGAAAAGATTAATAGATAAAAGTATTAGTGACATTGTCTATATCTACTTTAGGACTAAGAGGATCTCATATATGTAGGACGCTACTGAGAATATGAAGGATACAACTATTTACTTGATATTAGCTCACAAAGTTCTTTTCTCATTATACCACAAATTGTGATTCTTAATAGCACTATTGGATTTCAATATCCTCAACTACAATTCTCAATAGCACTATCAAATTTCAATACCTGAATGGTGACTTGATGTCATGGGATGACGATGATGCCTACGTTATTCTATCCTTAGCACTCTCTTAATATTTCTCCCCTTGATGTGTAGAAAGAAACAGAAATGAATTGACCATATTTATTTCCCTCAAAACTTTGATTGTAATGCTAATAGATTTTAGGATTGGAAGCATTACTACCCTAGTGATACCTTATCCTTGTATATATTTTAAAAATGTAATATATCTCAAATTTCACAAAAATTTCCATCAAAATATTTTTTATAATTATATACCTCCTTTATTTTGTAGCATTCATTATCTTTCTAACAAACATGGGACCTGAAGTTAATACTCAATTTTTTGAAAATTAAGAGCTTTGACTACATGACTTCTTTTTGGTACCCATATATTTAAGCTCTTTCAATTATCTTTCTTAACCTTCTCTTTGAGTTTCTTTCTCTATACGATACGTGTGCTGTTATTCTTTTTCCATGGTATCCATAATGTGTCTTTCTCATTACATGAACTCTTGTATCATCTATAACAAAAGTATAAGTAAAACTTGGAAGCCCAATACTTTTATTTTAAATGATTAAATTACCATACACCATCTTGCAAAGGCTCCCACAAGGGGAAAAAAAGTAAAATAAGAGGATATACCTCGAGAATGTTTGCTTAGCTTTAGCATATTTATATGGCTAGGGATATAAACTTGTCTCCAACTAAGTGTATTTCTCTATCAATATGCAATAAGTTTTTCTACAAGTAATAAATGTAATTTTTGCTCTATAAGAGTAAGAAATAAAAATGGATTATTTTCTACAAATATCAAGAAATAAAAATGGATTATTTTCTACAAATACCTTTCTATAAACAAGTTATTAGTGATAGCCTATGGAGAGATTGAGTGGTACTTTCTAGGATAGTAGAATATATTAAACACATTGAAATTCTTGACAAGACAATAAGTTCAAGATATAAGTTTTTATGATAACTCTTGCATAACTTGGTTTGTAATAACACTTGCAAAATCTAGGTGTATATACCTAAACTTTTGAATACATATTCAAGCTGAATGGTGTACACCTTTGAAAAAAGATTTAAGTATTGTTTACTTTGTATTAGTTATACATCATTGGCTATTATATTTTTTGAACCAAAATATATAAATGATTGAGAATTTAATTTTAAGATTGTGAAAAAAACATATATTTCAATATTATTTTAAAATAAAATATATTTAATTGATATATTAAGTAATATAATTACATCATGAGTTACAAGATGCGAGTGTACATATATAAAAGTATACTCTACCCTTGGAGCATATTCCTCAGATATTAATAAAAGTAATAAATGAATATTTACAAGAAAAAAATTAAAATGAATACCAGAGCATTATCACATAATTGGATCCAATAATGACCATTATTCTAAAGTTGAAAATTTATAGAAAAATCAAAGGACTTGGATATAGTTGAAGAAGACTAGAAAAAAATAAGACTTGCAAGATACAACGTGATTAAGGGATTAGTGGCATCCAGCAATCCCCCTTATTCCACCGTATTAGACATTTCTTATTCTTCCTAGTTTTTTTAGATACTCTTAATTAATATAGCTTGCTACAAAGATTGTTAGCTAGTTTGGAGTGTCACTTGATGGAAAGATCATTATAGGTAGATTGAAGTATCTTAAGCATAGTAAGACTTGGAAATTTTTTGGCTAGTGCTTTGCTATTTTTTTGTCTATTATTAGATAATTTGGATCCAAAAGGGATTATCTTTTTAAAGAGATATTACATTAGTATATCTTTACTACATGAATTCTATTTTCTTTAAAAGTTTAAAAAATATACAATGGGTGTTGAATAGTTACTTATTTTTGGGATAATATATTCCTTTTATCATTTCTTTACTAGTTATTCTATTAGCTCACTAAATTGTTTTTATTTAAAATAGAATTTTTTGTATAGTTATTAAATGTAGTGTATCTTTGCTAAATAATATATTCTATCCTTTTGAGCTATAGAAAAATATTGAATAGATGTTGAATAATTATATCTACTATCATGTGTTTCTTGTAAGAACTGGACTGCTAATGACTTATTTATTCAACTCTGTTGTCTTATCAAAAGTTCATATTATCATATATAGGACTACTAATGATTTTTTAATCTAACTCCATTGACTTGTCAAAAGTTCATGTTATTTTATCTAAGTAACTTTGTATAACATCTTGCAATACTATTTAAACCAATTTCAAAACATCATATTTTTTGACAATTTTTTTACCGAATAAAAATCTTAGGACTACCAAAACGTGTCAGACTTTATATATTTTGGATATAAAATAGGTGAGAACTACGGAGTGGACTCTATTATCTCCAAAGTGGAGGAGATGACAATATCATATTTTTGTATACATGGCAAACTCTCTTTAGCTCTTTTCTTAATTAAGGGATTAATGAAAGTGTTGTTTTTTCACATTTTTGACTCTAATGTTGCAATAAACGCAAATATTTCCTTATGTGGACTTGCAATGGAGGCCATCGAGCACAAAAAAGAAGTCACCTTGGTCATTAGAGACCAGTCAATATGAGAACGTAGCAAAGTAGGAAATTTGTTCCGCTTATAAACATGCCCACCCAACAAATAACAAGTGTTGCCTAGCCTACAAATATGATGCCCAATCTACAAATATGCTGTCCAATAGGACTGATGACATACCTACACAAAACACAAAGATATAGGGGCTACTTGCAAAAAAACATAGGTAATGCAAGGCTTGGTTTTGTAGCATGTGTATTGAGAATTGCTTGTAAAAAATAAAAGTCTGTTTTGGTATTGCCTAGCCAATAGAATGCCGCCTAGCATGTTTGACGTTGTTTGTGTGTAGTAATGGAACCACCCAACCTCGTAGTGGTTGCCAAATGCAAATTTGCCATAGTAAACACAACAAAAAAAAGGATTTGGAAACAAGCTCAAGCACAAGGTCTGTAGCACGTAGGGATGATGCCTGGCAAGTTTTGTCATTGATAGCACGCTTCTCTTTAAGATCTCTAGTTCCCACACATGGCTTTGATACCATGTGAGAGTGTGAAATGGAAAGAGGAAAGTAAATACTATGAGAAGAAGGAGACGAAGAGAATGCAAGAGAGAGAAGGAACAATGTGATTGCAATGGATGAAGATTCAAGGTTGCAACAGTCAGCTCCAACACGTAGCTCTACATGTTAGTATGGGCACCAGATAGTAGCATGGGGATGAGAGAATCAAGAATGGATGATTACGAAGGGTCAATGATGGATAATGGATAATGAAGGTAGGAGGGCAAGCTACCTATATATAGATAAAAAAGAGAAAAAATCATAACTATGGTCAAATCCCTTAAAAATAGCCAAAAGTGTATCGAAAGAAATGCACCAATGTGCTCTACATCTAAAGTATCCAAAACACATAAAATAATAGACAAATACAATGTCAAAGCTCCTAATGTCCTCATTGGACTCAAACTGAGGCTCATAGGTAGGAGATGACCACACGAGACACACATGACTCTTAACAAATCTTCCACGTGGAATCACCAAAAGATGCATGATAACTTGCACCATTGTCAGAGAGAGAACCAGGGAGAGAGAAAGAGGAGAGAGAAGACTGCAGAGGAGAGATAAAGACTGCAAGAAGAGAGAGAATAAGAGTGATGAGGAGAGAGAAAGACTAGATTTAGAGAGAGAAAGACAAGAAAGAAGGGGAAGCCATAGAAGCTGTGAGCAAGGAGGGAGAGAAAGTCTGTAATTGTATTAATGTGTCAAAAAGATCTAAAAATTTACATCTTCTCTCCTTTTATACCAATGTCAGTGTGACATGGCATAACATCAACATGATTAACACTTATTTGCTATTCCCAGCTTCTTACAATCCATCCCTTCCCAAAAGTTTTTGTCCTAAAAAACAAACCTAGAAACAACTAGAGAGGAAATGGATAGAACAGAGTACTACTCTGTTTTACAGCTTTACAAATGGGAAATGAATGAAGAATGACCATTACAAGAGCTGAATTTGAAGAACGGAAGTAAGGCCCAACTATATACATGATTTGAAATACTTCAGAAACAAATGGAGCCATAAAGTCTTCAACAAATAGTCCCAGAACAAAGTAGATAGCTTGTTGAATAAACAGTCCCTGCTGGACCAAATCTGCCATAACTTTTGATAGAAGTGTCCAAATGAGATGTACCATATATCAAAACGAAGCTCTTGAAGAGTACTTTAAGGCCATATAGATAGCTCAATTCTGAAAATAGGTACGATAAAAACTATTCTAAAACAGCGTGCTGTCCTGAACCAGTCTGCATCAATACTAGCTCCATAAGCAATAAGCTTCAGCCACCAATGTCTCCCTCAAGTATGAATACTCATCCAATATAGAATTAGGTCTCCAAGAAGCCTCTTCAGAAGGTAAACCTCTCCATTTGATCAAATATTCCACAATAGAACGTGATCGAAGCTTCTTTTCACGCTGACTTATAACAGCCTCTGGGATGTACTGAACAAGACCATCTTCATCAATAGGTGGCAACTCATCAACTATATCCACTGGATCACCATAATAGGGCTTGAGCTGACTAACATGGAAGACGTTATGAATCTTTGTAGAAGAGGGAAGCTCTAGTTTGTATGCCAAATCTCCAATCCGCTTAAGGATCCTATAAGGGCCATAAAACCTGTGGGCAAGCTTATTACTGGATCCATCTTTCAACGTAGAGTACTTGGATTTGGGCACTTTCAACAAAACAAGCTCTCCTTCTTGAAACTCTAAAGGCCTCCTCTTCTCATCAGCATACATCTTCATTTGATCTTGAGCCTTCCTTAGATTCACCTTGCATTGCTGAAGAAGGGTCTGCATTCTTTCCAACTCTTCTTTCCCATGAGGATTGATCTTTTCATTAAAGATGACTGTGGATAAGGGCACCTTGTAACCATACAAAGCCTCAAAGGGTGAAACTCCTATGCTCGCATGAGTGGAATTGTTGTAAACAAACTCAGCCAGGTGTAACCAAGAATCCCATGAGGTTTGGACATCATAGCAAAAATGGCGAAGATAAGTCTCCAACCATTTATTAACTCTCTCTGTCTGTCCATCAGTTTGGGGATGATAAGCCGTAGATGGAGCCAACTTAGTGCTCATAGATGTAAATACCGCTTGCCAGAAGTTACTCATAAACTTTGAGTCCCTATCATGGACAATCACCTACGGTAATCCATGTAGTCTAAAAATATGCTCCATAAACTGGTTGGCCACTTGAGAAGCAGTAAACTGAATTTTTGTTGGGATAAAATGAGCTGCTTTGGTGAGTCTGTCAACCACCACATAAATACTATTCCACCCCTTCTTAGTAGTAGGTAATCCAGTGATAAAGTCCATAGTAATATGAGTCCATTTACCCGTAGGAATAGGCAATGGCTGTAACAAACCTCCTGGCTTATGGGTGCTATCCTTATTTTGCTGACAAGGCATACACTTCATAACGAAGTCCTTGACATCTTTCCACAGTCCTTTCCAATAAAAGCTTTTTCTTATCCTGTCATAAGTCTTGAAAACTCCCAAGTGTCTAGCTAAAGGCGAAGAATGTAACTCCTCCATAATTTTCCGCTTGAAAGAAGAAGTAGAGGGAATAACAATCTTGCCTTTCCACCAAATAAGACCATTTGTAAGCTGGTAATGCGAGTTTTCTTCCATAAGACCTTGCTGTAATTTCTAAAAGATTTGGCTGAATTCCTCATCTAAAAGATAGGCCTCCTGTAGTTCTTCAATCCAATCATTAGGCTGACACTTTGCAGGCCCACATACGAGAAAGAGAATCAGCCACTATGTTATCTTTGCCCCTTGTATGAGTGATGTCAAAGTCATAATTCTGTAATGTAGCTACCCATTGTCGTTGCTTTGGAGTGAGATTTGACTGAATAAGGAAATACTTGAGTACCAGATGATCACTATGTACTCTGAATTGGCTGCCATATAAGTAATGGTGCCACTTCTTGATTGCATGCAGGATAGCCAACATTTCCTGGTCATAAACATTCATGGCCATCTCCTTATCTGTAAGCTTACGGCTCTCAAATGCAATTACTCCATGCTCCTGAAGCAAAACAGCCCCAATGCCACGGCCATTAGCATCACACTGTATAGTAAACTCTTTGGAAAAATCCAGGCATACTAGGATAGGAGCAGAAGTAAGTAGTTCCTTTAACTGGTTGAAGCTGCTATCTGCAAGAGCATCCCAAAAGAAAGCCTCTTTCTTCAACTTGTCAGTCAAAGGAGCTGCAATTGCCGCATAATGCTTTATAAATCAACGATAGAATGAAGATAGACCAAGAAATCCTCTAAGAGAGGTAGTAGTAGTAGGTGTTGGCCAATCTTTTATGCATTGCACCTTCTTGGGATCAGTCTGAATTCCTTTTTCACTGACTATATGTCCCAAGTATTCCACTTCAGTCTGCATGAAAGAGCACTTCTTCTCCTTAGCAAAAAGCCTATGATGTCTCAACACACCAAAAACCTTCCTCATATGTGCCAAGTGATCCTGTAAAGTCTTGCTATAGATCAAAATGTCATCAAAGAACACCAAGACAAACTAAAAGAGGAAAGGCTGCAAGATCTTATTCATCAGGATTTGAAAGGTAGCTGGAGCATTTGTAAGCCCGAATGGCATCACCAAGAAATGATATAGCCCACGATCAGTCCTAAAAGCAGTCTTGACTTCATCATGCGAATCTGATGATACCCTGATCTCAAATCAATCTTCGTGAAGAATCGAGCCCCCTTAAGCTCATCAAGCAAATCATCAATCCTGGGTATAGGATACCTGTTCTTCACTGTTATCTTATTGAGATCCCTGTAGTCGATGCACATTCTGAAAGATCCATCTTTCTTTTTGACTAACAGGACTGGAGATGCATAAGGTGAAGAACTTGGTTCAATGAATCCCATTTCAAGAAGCTCTTTGATTTGCTTGGCTACTTCCTCTCGTTCACATTTTGATAGTCTGTAAGGTGGCTTATTGATTGTCTTTGAGTTGGGCTTCAAATCAATGGGGTGATCCACCGCTCTCTTAGGAGGCAATGAAGTAGGTACTTCAAACAAATCTCTATACTCCTCAAGAAGAGCTGTCAAGGCTGGATGGTTTGCTGAATTACTGGACTGATCCTGTGTTTCCTTGTTCAAATGCAAAACAAATATTTGTGAGCGCTTCTTGTACTCTTTCTTGAGTTGTTGAATGGTGATAAGCTGAAAATCAGATCTACTAGGAATTCCTTGTAAATGGATGAGCTGTCCATTGGAGATAAACTCCATATATAACTGTGAGAAATCCATAGTGATCCTGCCTAATGTCATCAACCAGTCACAACCAAGTACAATATCTATGGGCCCCATTTCCAAAGTGATCAGGTTTACTTTGGCTTCAAAAATTTCAGCCAACTACAAAGAAACCTGTGGGCAAATCTGTGTGCTGATTTCTTCTTCACCATTAGCCACTTGTACTCTAATGGGCTGCTGTAAGTCTGTGGGAACACAATTTAACTTGTCCACGATGGACTTATTGACAAAACTATGAGTACTGCCACTGTCTATCAGTATGAACACTGGCTTTCCACATATGCTTCCCTTCATACGAAGTGTATTAGGGCTCTTAGATCCCGTCCAAGCATCCATAGAGATAGAACAATTAGTGGCAGCAAGCGACTCATCACAAGATCCACCAGAATCAAACAGAACATCTCCGCCTGGATCAAAAGGAAAAGAGTCGGCTGGATCATAAAAGTACTCCTGTCCACCGTCATCCTCAAAATCTTCATTTTCAGCATTGATTGCCACTGCATTAGCTTCATCTATGTCATCTTCAAAGTCCTCAAAAACTAGCATGCTCTGAAGCTTTGGCTTAACATTTTTGTATACACACTTTGAAGCATAATCATGAGTATACTTTTCTCCACACTTGAAACATAAGCCCTTGTCCTTCCTTTCCTTGTAAAGATCCATGGGAATAGATTTGGGATTTGTATTAGCTGAAGTGGACTTAGGCTTGTTGTCACCCTGCTTAAATTCAACCTTTGAACTGTTTGCTGTCCTGAAATTACTTTGAGACCTAGAAGCATTGAATGGAGGATAAGTTGGTACCCGTAAGCTCCCACTAGGCATATGATTGCTGCCATAAATGTTACCAACTTGTCCTTGCTTTAAAACAGTCCTTGGCTGTCCATAACTTGGCTGAAATGAAGACTCTTTCCTATGCTTTCTTCCATAGCGCTCCGCAAGCTCAATAGCCTTGAAAAGTGAAGTAGGATTTTGCGCCATAACATTAGCTGACAAAGATGGCTCCAAACCATACATAAACTTGTGAAGCTTGGTCTCATCTCTGATTCTTTCCACATACATGGTCAAGTTGAGGAATTGGTTTGTATATTCTCTTACACTTAGGCCCCTTTGTTCCAAACCATACCATCTCCGTGCTAGCTTCTCTTTTTCAAGTGGCGAAATAAAGACTTCAGCCATAAGTGCCTTGAAAGCTTTCCAATTCTCAATAAGTACATTCTCTTTCTTGATATACCTCCACCAAGTATGGGCAAATCCTTCTAGATGCAAGGAAGCAAAGTGAATCTTCATATCATCTGTTTTAGGATATATATCAAAGTAGGACTCCATCTTAGAGGTCCATTCCTCTAATTCTGATGGTGAAGATGACTGGCCATTAAATTTGGCTAAAATAATTTTGTCCTTGAATTCTCTATCATGAAAGGGTTACTGTCCCAAAATTGGCTGATCAGGATTTCCAAGTACAGAACCTCCAAATTGAGACTGAAATCTTCCAACAGGTGGCTGAGAATTACCATGTAATCTTCCTGTTGGTAAAGTACCCCTGGAATTTTGAGTATGCAGTCCAAAATCTTGAGTATTGGCCTCATTCAAACAGCCCAAATAGTCATCATGCCTTTGTGAAGCTTCTCCTACTTCATACTGACTATTTGGAATGCCTCTTCTTCCAATGATCCCATTTCCATGACCATTTTGGTTGGATGATTGAAGTGGGACTGAAAGGCCACTCTTTGAACAAGCCCTCTCATTGGCTTCTCTTGATCCCATTTGCAACTTCATTAATTGAGAAAATTGTGCCATAATTTGAGCATTAGATTCTACTAGCTTATCAATGGAAGCCTTGGTTTGAGTAGTTGAATCCACCAACTTATCAATGGAAGACTTCGTTTGATCATTAGATAAAACCATCTGCTCCATTCTTGACAAAATGGCCTCATGACGTTCCCTATGTCTTTGTTCATGGGCACACAAAGTATCATTGAGTAAACTGACTTCTCCTTGTTGTTGAAGCTCTTCAGGGTTCTCTTGAAGTGTGCTATCCATCATGGAATCCCTGATTTGCTGAGCATAATCCTCCTGGACCTTATTTTTGCCTTTATGTCCTACCATATTAGTGCAGTCCTGCAGTACCCCCTGTCAGTAAAACGGCTATAACTTTGGCTAGGAAACTCCGATTTCAGAATTTTTTTGTGCAAATCAAAGCTAACAATGCCCTCTTTGAGACGAGCTATAGCACGCTATAATAGGTTTAGGACATAAAATTCTATAGCTGGATTTCAAAGTCTGAACTGCCCAGTCCTGCACCCTGTCTAGACCTGTAAGTGCCCTGTTTTGACCCTGTAATGCAAGATAGTAACCCCAAATGGCTACCAAACCCTGCAAAGGGGTATATAGGACCTGTGGGTACCCTGTAGTACCTGCACCTGTGCTTCAGCAATGAAGGGTGTACCTGTAACCACCTGTAAATACCCTGTAAGTGACCTATAAATTCCATGTTTTACCCTATTTTGGTCCTGTAGGTACTTGAGTCTTTGGAAAGTCTTCAATCTTCAATCCTCCACTCGCCATACCTGTGTGAGGGATGACAGGCTCCCTACACGGGCTTCGAATCACCGGGAGGTGGGCAAAGTTCCCCCCGGATCGGTTGGTTACACCCCTTCAGGATCTTCGATAGTGAGGGAGGGTCACCTCTCTTTTGTCCCACTATCTCCCTCGACATCCACCTTTTTCCTCGGTGGGAATATCAACATGGCAGAGGCTAGTGTGCTAAGCAATCAACATGATATGCAATTCAGAAATATTCATTCAGCCTTTCATGAGATGCAATTGATTGAGATAAGATAATTTTGGATAGGAGAAGGGTCTTATCGCTGCAATTCAGTGACTCACTGATTGCTAGTACTTACCCTTTTACAATATTTCAATTTGGGCAAAAGAAATTCAACCAATCAATTGGATTAGAGTAAACAAAGGCATCAATCAATGTATTCAGTTAATAGGATTCAAGTGTTATGCTGAAATTTCAGATTGAAGCCTCTAATTCACTGATTGGAACTAATATGCATTAAGCAAGCATTGCATTCATGAATAGATGGATTCAAGCAAAGGTTGGCTGAGAATTTGATGAATAATGTTCAATTCTTTAATCTTTCAATCAAATGGATTAAGCTCAGCAATTGGATTAATGAGAGAGATTAAGAATTGAAGAGAAGTACCTTTGACATGGCTGAAGATAACTTGATCAATTCTCAAATGCTTGATAGAGCCCCCGGTTGTCCAATGTTGGTAAAATAATCCATAAGGTTTGCTTATCCGATGCTTGAGAGCAAACTTGAAGCCTCAAATGCTTGAAATTGAAGCATTAAACCCGTTTCCCCCAATTTTTTGCTCCATAGAAGCTCTTGATCTTCAATCTTTAACCATTCCGTGCTTAATCCTTGCAATTTGTTGAAGAATCCTTAGTGAAATGATTCCACGGGCTAAAAGGATGAAGAATCTTCAAGAAATTGTTAAGAAATGAAAGCTTGGGCTGAAGCTTTCATGGCTGCCCATGGACTGTTCATGTAGGGTTTCAAGAGAGTGAAAAGCTGAGAAATATAGCTCTATTTTGGAGTAAACACACCAGGATCTTGAAGGAATCACTGCCAAGGATTAATTAGAAGTACCATAGCTAAAGATTAGCTGAGAAATGATGGAGAACAGGGCTGGAAAAATCAGTGCAAATTTCGGGCTGCTGTCCAGGCCACGTGGCAGCTTCTACAGGGCATGAAATGGTGCTCTACTTGTTGCATTTGATGTCTAGAGTGCCATTATGCAGGCCATTGTTAATGGAGAGCAAGGATCAGTGAGAAAAGAAGAGATCTCAGCCAGCAAACTCCATGGAAGCTTGGGCAGAGCTTGAAGAAAGAGGAAATGAAAACCTCTTTGGAAAAGTAACTGTAGTTTAGTCTCTAACTAAGCCCGGTTAACCATCCTTTACCTTAGTTACCTCCATTTTTGCATGAAATTTGATGACGTCCAGCCATTTAAGCCTTTACCCACCATATCTGACCTTGGATATCTCCAGATGTAGTCTCTTGCTAACTGTAGATGTCCTGCAGCACTCCACTAGTCACTGTCTTGTACCATTTTTGTCTGAAATTGATTTTGAAATAGGAAAATGGGACTGAAAATGGAAGAAAATAATGGATCAAAGACTGAAGCTCTGATACCACTTGTCAGAGAGAGAACCAGGGAGAGAGAAAGAGGAGAGAGAAGACTGCAAAGGAGAGAGAAAGACTACAGGAAGAGAGAGAATAAGAGTGATGAGGAGAGAGAAAGACTAGATTTAGAGAGAGAAAGACAAGAAAGAAGGGAAAGCCATAGAAGCTGTGAGCAAGAAGGGAGAGAAAGTCTGTAATTGTATTAGTGTGTCAAAAAGATCTGAAAATTTACATCTTCTCTCCTTTTATACCAATGTCAGTGTGACATGGCATAACATCAACATTATTAACACTTATTTGCTATTCCTAGCTTCTTACAACCATCAAATTCTCTAGCTGTTAACCCAGTTTGAGACAGAGAAAAAGAAGTCCAATGAAGTCCAAGAAAACTCCAAATGTGGACACAAAGGAAGAAGCAAGAAGGGAAATAGGCAAAAGCGCAAGGGCAACCTAAAAAGCTAAGTCAAAGGCAAAGGCATATTTTTTAAATACAGGGCGCCCCTAAAACTCTTGTAAAAGAGCACCAGGTTCCCTCCTATGCAAATTGTAAAAGTTAAAATGGCATAGGTAAAGAGAAAGGGCAACTAGAAGGGAATAGGAAAAGAGAATCTTGCCACAATGGTCGGTCATGTAAAAAAGGGGATGGGTGCCCAAAGGGATAAGGGCACTGTATATAAACTCAAAAGTGAATAAGAAGCTCATTCTTTGGTGTGTAGGTAAAGTGGACTATTCTTCTTCCCTTCTTCTCTCCTTCTTGCTTGCTTGTGTGTGCTTGAGAGAGGGAATATGAGAGTGTGAGGAAGTGAGTGTGTGAGGGCGAGGGATCTTGGAGAAGAAGCTCTCCCTCATCTCCTCTTTTCTTCTTCTCTTCTCTTATCTCACGTACGGCTATGGAAGATGGAGCTTGGAGGTGGAGGCTTGAGGATGCTTGAGCTCACATCACGAATCGTGGAGCTACCGGCTTGCTTGAAGGAGGAGGCTACTCATTCGGGCATCAAGGTAAGCTCATTACACCGAGGATCGAAGGCACGTCGATTAGGTGAGAGATAGCCATTTGTACTCACTTGAAACGCTTGAAGCAATAAGCAATTAGTGGGTCTTGGCGGTTGAGCGTGAGCTCCCTCTATATTTTGGTTTCGTTGTAGGGACCAACAGATTCAAGCTTGAGCAGTTGCATGCCTCAAATCGAGCAACGAAGTGAGGGTTTCATCCCCAAAATAGAGCTTGAGATAGGTAGGAGATTTTGGGGTTTTAATCTTCACAACAAGTAAGTATTTCGATTTTTTGATGATTAGGCAAGTATGAGGAATCATTTCAGTGTTTGGGTTTTGATTTTTGTTGCATTTAGAGTAGGATAGGATCGAGAAATCGAAGTGAAAAGCTTTAGGGTTGTTGTAAAACGGGCCCAAACAGGGCACAAAATGAGAAAAAATGGAGAAAAAGAGCACTTAGATGTGTTAATGTCGCAAGGGGAGTGATTGGAGAGGTCAAGGGTTTAAAACCTACGAGATCAAGGGAGAAGCTCATTTGCAATAGTAGCATTGAGAGAGAGAGAGAGAGAGAGAGAGAGAGAGAGAGAGAGAGAGAGAGAGAGAGAGAGAGAGAGAGAGAGAGAGAGAGAGAGAGAGAGAAGAAAGAAAGAAAGAAAGTTATATTAACGTCTTCTAAAGACCAAAACTGGCCTATGAGACAAACTGTGATACAACTGATGAGGTCCAGCTATCCAAAATAAAAGGTGATGTGAGTGTGATAAGTGTCGTGTATGTGTATGTGCGTATGTAGCTCTGGTACTCCAGATAATGGCTACAAAAGGGGAATAACTGTCGGCTGTGACAAAGTGGTGCGATGTGTATATGTAACAGATGCAGGGAGATATACTATCCTGGGATGTAGTAGCAGTCGTTGAAGTCGCTAATAGCAGGTGATCCCTCCTGGATGCAGGATGTGGTACATCGGCGGTGGAGAAAGAGCAAACTGGAGATCTGAGATCCAATGTGTCGAGTGTCGTCGGATCTCAGTCTACTGTCGATGTAGATCAAGAATCCTCCGGATCTCCTGTTGGTGTGGCTGTGGGGTCCGAAACCCATGGATCCTCGTGCGGTGTCAGGTACGCTGGTCCTCAGCCTGCTGTAGTGTGAGCTCGGAGGTCTGGCTGGAGGCTGGTATAGTAGCTCTCACTCTGTCTGTCTGAAAGAACTGTGTAATAGTCGTCTGGGTGGGCCCCTCTTTGACTGGGACCCGCTGTGTGCTCTGCTCTCTGATGTGCCATGCCTCTCCCAGAAAATGGCCAAATGATCTCTGATCCATATCAGTCATACATCCCTGAAGTGAGCTACTCAATAGAGAGAGAGAGAGAGACCCATTCCCTGTGATTGATCAATCAGCCTCTATGAGTTTTTTTCGAGCACATCATGTATATATAGACCTTAAGCTTTGTCCATTCCCGAGGGGTCCACTAGGGTTTACTGTGGTACCATGTGAGTGTAAGGGAGGGGGGTTATTTAAGGGAATGTACATTTTATAAGGTAAGGTCCTATAAATAGGGGGTAGATAAGGGGTATTTTCATATATTTCTTGCACACAGGTGATGTCTCCTTATTACTACTAGTGAATCCCCCATGTGTCCATTGATCTATTCTAGAAGTGCTTGCCACCTAGTATGCTATAGATCGCACAAACGAATCAAAAATCGTCTTTGTTGTTGCCATGTGCCATTGCACTCGGTCTGTTTGAGTCCCAGACTTGTACATCCACTTTAGGCGAACTGCAAAATTGGCCCTCGGATCGCTTACATTCGGCCCACTCGGTCTCGCCCACTTGGACCATGATATCCGGCCCGTTCGAATAGGATGTTTAGACACTCAGTCCACCTTGCCATATGGCATTCAGCCCAGGCATTCAAACACGTCATTCGGTCATTCGGCCCAATTGTCACTCTCAGCCCACTTGGCCTTGGGCCAAATCTGACACTCAAACCTTGCAATTTAGACCAATTTGGCCGAATTTAGATATTGCATGAATCGACACTTTTTGACCCTGACAGACCTGGAGCCGGATGAACCCTTGAGAGCAATATAGATAAACATAATACATTTTTGGTGCAAGAAATGAGAGGACCAATAAATTGCAGATCTAGTAATGACGCTAGCCAACTTGCTAACTGCCCACCTTGCTAAGAGCACCAAATTGAGTCATAGACCCTCAAATAGACCTTGACTGAGTGGAAGGACACATCACAAACCCTAGAGACCAATGAGAGCCGCCAACGATGAGCGATCGAGCTTAAAGTTCTATCAAGACGAGAACATAGACGGGAGTGCTAAAGCTACATTTACCATTTCGTATTGCACCCCACATGGTTTTTCGACACTTAAAGTGCATATGAAGAAAAATTGAAAGCCTGATTTTGCATAGTGCACAGAAAAGAGCACACACACACACAGACAAAGTGATGGTAAATTGAGGATTGGCTGTAAATAACAAGGAACTCACTTAGACTTAAGAAACTGAATGAACCCACTAGAAGGAGAAGACCCTAAGACTTAGATGGGTAATCAAGAACCCCAAGGTGTAGGACCAAGAGGAAGACACGACACAAGAGTCAGACGCATCGACATCATTGGGGAAGTGAATCTACCCAACTTGATCAACCTCATTGACAACTTGGTGGAACAAGAGACCGCAAACATGGCAGAGACCGGCTTCAAAACCACAGACGCAATGAAGAGCTCAATCTAAGGGATTTTTCAAATGAAATCCAATTGATGGTGAGCAAGTACGACTTGCAAACCTGGATGGACCATCATGGTAGGCCATCCGAGGACATCATAGCAGATCTCAAAAGAGGAGAGGAAACTAGCGCAGAAAGCTTTGCAAGGCATAGTGGCATACAATCAGGAGCAGTAGGTTAGAAGCTTGTGACAGAATGTAGAAATGTGGGAGATCCAGCGAGTGTTAGCCTTAGCAAACAAAACAGGACCTAAGGTAGAGAGAGAGAGCACTAGAAGGAGACCTTACGCTAAGTGAGCTTCTCATGAAGCGACTATTAGATAACACGTCAACAAAGCAGAGCGCAACAGCATTGGCAAACTCATTACTCGCAGGATTAGGAGTCAACTAGGGCTCCAAGAGCCAATAAAAAATCCCTATTGTTGCTAAGTAGTTAGACAACGATGATCCCTACAGTTTTGTAGAGTAGTTTGAGCAGGTTTGTGAGGCCAATGGCCTCACCGATCTCACCCAGCACTTGCAAGCCTTTGGCCTATGCTTAGGTGATAAGGGAAGGACTTGGCACACTAGCTTAGATGCTAAAGAATGTAACAATTTCAACCATCTCAAGAACCTCTTCATTAAGAGATTCTCGAAGGCTACATATGAGCTGGGTACTTGGACAATCTGATAGTGCGGTTGATGAACGTAAAGCAGAAAGACAAGGAGAACATACGGGATTATGTTACCCATGTGCAGAGTCTCTTTAAGAGAATCTCGACAAAAGAAGACCGACTAAGAGAGCAATGTCCACCATCTTTATCAATGGAATATGCAATGAAGAGCTCTACAAGGCCTTGGCAAGATACTCAAGCTTGCAGCGAGATGCACTGACTAAGGTCTTTGAAGAGGCCATTCAAGTGGATGACCAGCTCAAGGAGAGGAGCTCCAAGAGCTCAAATCAAGATGAGACTAGCTCTAGAACCTCAAAAAGGGCAACCACATCCAGCGAATCGTCAGTCCCAAGTAGCCAAGATAAGGAAAAGAGTGCTGACTAGAGCCAAGAGCTAGCAGAAATGAAGATGGAGTTAGCAAGACTATAAGAGATGATAAGGAGACCTATGTGTCCACATGTCCAATGTGTGTATTGTGGCAAAAACTACCTACCAATTGAGTGTTAGGATACTAGGTCCTGACCTTGTGCCAATTGCGGTAGGTTCGATCATGATGCCATGCATTGCAGATTGTCGAGGAGACTTCCATACTCGCAACCTTACAACTAGCCTTACCTAGGGAATAGCCCGCCAAATTTCTTCGAGAAGGGAGCCCCATTGACTCTCTCGGCACCTAATGATGCTAAACCAACCATTCCTAGGATGGATATAAATCCCACATGCGTACCCTGACTAGCTGGACCCTTCATAACCCATCCACGACACTCCAGTCCATTATGTGGAGGAGCCAAATGACGACGAGCCCTTTGCAAGAACCCTTACATCTCGTACAATGAAGAGGGCAATCCAATCCTCATGGGTTATCGATCAATATCAGTGATGGTACTAGGTAGAGGTAGAAGCAAAGGCTTAGGAGGGTAGACCCAAGAGCTGATCTTGCGGTCACCTAGGACACATCTCCTCACGCTACCTTGAAAGGGAACAAGCCATTCGAGACAAGGCTAATCTTAGATGTGCTGAGTGTGGAATCGCATATCTCTTTGCCAATTGCCCTAAATGGAATCCATCCACTAGCTTGACAATCATGCCATCAGTCCCATTGGGGTTGTTTGGTGTCAAAACACTCGATGGTGAGGCCACGCCCATCCCATTATATGTCATGACCCAAGCGTAAACAAAGAAAGCTGGCATATCACTATTAGGGCCTAGCAACTTAGATGTAGCCTCAATTGGAAAGAAAGTCATAGGCGAAGGATAAAGAAAACTGACGCAAAGGTCATGCTCAAAATTGAGAGTGCCACAACATTGCCTATTAGAAAGAAGGTCATAGACGCAGAGGCAAAGACATCCACTCCAAAGACTACTAAGAAAGAGAGTGCTAAGGTAGGAGAGTATCCTAACGCGATGTGCCAACTAGAAGCCATAGAAAAAGTCAAGGAGTGAGTGAAGGAAGCCCATGAGTACCTTAAAAATGTTGAGTCCATCTTGGAGGACAAGATCGATGATCTCTCAAGCATATGCACACCAATTTTGCCTTCACGACCAAAATCGAGAGACACAACTGCACCACAAGTAGTGCCACTTAGACAGAGTTTAAATGCTATAGGCCCGCAAATCAGGCAAAGCCATTGGCCAAGGAGTGTAGGACTAATAGAAAAGCAAGCAGCTAGCAATCTTCTTACAACGATAGTGACCACTTGCTAATCCCAGCTCAAGATAGAAGAAAAAGAAGTAAAATACTGATGCAATGGAAGAAGCAAGATGGAGAACAAGCAAAGGCACAAGATGGCCTCTAAAATCAAGTTAAAGGCAAAAGCACATTTTTAAGTGAAAGGCACCCCAAAATTTTTGTAAAAGAGTGCCTGGCTCTCTCTTGTGCAAATTGTAAAAGGGTAGACAGACATAGGCATAAGAAATAGGCCAAGTAGAAGCGAATGGAAAAGAGGGCCTTCCCACAATGGCCAAACATGTGAAAAAGGGGATGACTGCCCATGGGATTCTAGGGTTGTATATAAAGTTCAAAAAGTGAATGAGAGCTCATTCTTTGGTGTGTGGCAAAGTGGACTCTTCTTCTTCTCTCCTTCTCTTCTCTTGCTTGTGAGTGCTCAAGGGAGGGAGTGTGAGTGAGTGAGGGAGTGAGTGTGTGAGGGTGAGGGATCTTGGAGGTGAAGCCCTCCACCATCTCCTCTCTTCTTCTTCTTCTCTTCTCTTCTCTTCTCTCGTCTTACACATGGCTATGGAGGATGGACCTTGGAGGAAGAGGCTTGAGGATGCTTGGGCTTGCATCACGAATAATGGAGCTATCCGAGTGCTTGAGAGAGGAAGCAACTCAATCGGGCATCAAGATAAGCTCACTACACTCATAGAGAGGGATATCGCGTTGGCTATTTGAGAGGTAGCCATTAGTGCCCCCTTGAAACGCTTGAAGAAATAAGCAGTCCATGGATCTTGGCAGTTGAGCGAGAGCTCCCATTACATTTTGGTTCCATTGCCGGGACCAACAGATTCAAGCTTAAGCACTTGCGTGCTTCAAATCGAGCATCGAAGTAAGGGTTTCATCCTCGAATCGGAGCTTAAGATAGGTAGGAAGTAAATATTTTGGTTATTTTTGTAGATTGATGATTAGAAGAGTAGGAGAAACCATATCAGCACTTTACTTTTGACTCTTATTGCATTTAGAGTAGGTTAGGAGTAAGAAATCGGATTGAAAAAGTGTAGGGTTTACTGCTGTTAAATAGGCCCGAACAGGGCACAAATCAAGAAAAACGGGGAAAAAAGAGCGCTCAAGGGGATTAAGGTCGACAAGTGAGTGATTAGGAGTGGCAAGTCCTTTGCTGAGAAGGGGTTTAATAGCAAGAGGCCAAGGGAGAGCTCATTTGAAACCCTGGTAGAGAGAGAGAGAGAGAGAGAGAGAGAGAGAGAGAGAGAGAGAGAGAGAGAGAGAGAGAGAGAGAGAGAGAGAGAGAGAGAGAGAGAGAGAGAGAGAGAGAGAGAGAGAGAGAGAGAGAGAGAGAGAGAGAGAGAGAGAGAGAAAGAAAGTTATATTAACATCTTCTAAAGACCAAAACTGGCCTATGAGACAAACTGTGATACAACTGATGAGGTCCAGCTATCCAAAATAAAAGTGCTGAATGAAAAGCTAAAAACTGGAAACTGAAAATACGGTGCTGTGAGTGTGATAAGTGTCGTGTATGTATATGTGCGTATGTAGCTCTGGTACTCCAGATAATGGCTACAAAAGGGGAATAAATGTCGGCTGTGATAGGGGAACAACTGTCGGCTGTGATAAAGTGGTGCGATGTGTATATGTAACAGATGCAGGGAGATATACTATCCTGGGATGTAGTAGCAGTCGTCGAAGTCGCTAATAGCAGGTGATCCCTCCTGGATGCAGGATGTGGTACATCGGCGGTGGAGAAAGAGCAAACTGGAGATCTGAGATCCAATGTGTCGAGTGTCGTCGGATCTCAGTCTGCTGTCGATGTAGATCAAGAATCCTCCGGATCTCCTGTCGGTGTGGCTGCGGGGTTTGAAACCCACGGATCCTCGTGCAGCGTCGGGTACGCTGGTCCTCAGCCTACTGTAGTGTGAGCCCGGAGGTCTGGCTGGAGGCTGGTACAATAGTTCTCACTCTGTCTGTCTGAAAGAACTGTGTAATAGTTGTCTGGGTGGGCCCCTCTCTGACTGGGACCCGCTGTGTGCTCTCCTCTCTGATGTGCCATGCCTCTCCCAAAAAACGGCCAAATGATCTCTGATCCATATCAGTCATACATCCCTGAAGTGAGCTGCTCAATGTGTATCTAGATCTCAACTCTGAGTATGCCGGGCATCTGAGAACAAAATGCTCCTCACTCTCCACCTCTGATCTGCAAAGGGGGCATATCCTCTCCTCCCGCGGGATGCCACTGGCTCTGCCACTCTCAATCATAAGCTGATGTGATGATACCCTGAGCTGTCCAATAAGAACTCTCAATCGATGTGGCATATAGATCTGCATATATCTCGGAATCTCTATGAATCCCTGCTCTGATATCCTCAAGAACTGTGTATAATAATGTGCCATCTTCGATGGCAGTGGTTGTGCAGGGCTGACCCATGTCCTCTGTATACTCTTGAGAGAGAGAGAGGGTGTAAGTGGGAGCCTAAGTATCATATAGAAGAGGTGGGAGTCTATCAATGTCCAGCCCATGTCTGTCAAGCCAAGCTCTAGTCTGTGCATACCATGATGTGGTATCCCCCGCTCGAGCCATCTCCTGAGATGCCATATATGCTCTATATGCAATGCGATCTCTGTCCATATCCTGAAATCTGTGTAGGAAGCAGACTGTCTGAAATAATGCCTCGACTAGCATGGGCGGTGTGGCAAGCTCTGCTCGCACAATGTCATGTGGGACTGAGGCCTTGCTGCGAATCAATCTAGATATCATGATCACCTGAGGTCTCTCCATCAATGTCCATACATAATCGGCAAGGCCTGGCCCCCATATAGCTACTCCATACATCAGTGCTGGAGTGACTAGAGTATCAAAGAGCCACCCCTTGGTGCGGGGCTCCTGGAAATGTGCCTGATGACATTGTCGCTCCATAAGAGCCAATGCTGAGTATCCTCTAGTGAGGCAGTCATGAGCTGCCTGTGTCATCGAGAAAGTCCCTGAAGATGTTGTAAAGGTGACTCCCAAATATACATATGATCCAGTGACCTCAATACTCCCTCCTGCTGCCATGAAAATACTCTGTCTGCGTATCTGAGCTGATGTATGGATATAAGAACCTTGGTTTTACCAAGGTTCACTGTCATGCCTCTCTGTATGCAAAAATCATCCAATGCTAATAAATGCTGTTGTAATCCCTGAGCTGAGTCTGAGACCAACACAGTGTCATCTGCATATAGTAAGATATGAACTGTGGCTCCACTGAGATCTATACCTCCACTGGCTCGCTGTTGAATAAACTCTGCTATCTCATCAATGTATAGCCCAAATAGAGTCGATGAGAGTGGGCATCCTTGCTTCGCACCAATGGTGCTCACAAGGGGATCTGATATACCTCTCGGACATCTGACTCTGCCAGTAACCCACTCATATAGTGCATAAATACCCCACATCATGTCATCATCCACCCCTAGATCAAGTAGGCATCTGAAAAGCCTCTCTCTCGGAACCGTGTCAAAGGCTTTGCGGAAATCCACAAAGCAACAGTACAATCTCTGTTTCTTCACTCGTGTCTGGTCGATCAGACAACGGAGAGTGAAGATGTGGTCTATGGTAGAAAATGCCCGTCTGAACCCTGCCTGTCCGGGCGTGCGCATGCACTCTCTCTCAGCCAGCGTGCTGAGCTCCTCCTCCATCACCGTGCCATAAAGTTTGGACAAAACTGGCCCAATCATGATGGTCCTATATGTGTTAGGATCCATAGGATCCCCTGACTTGTGGATAGGTACAATGGTGTGCTCTGTCCACGAGTCAGGGAACCCCTCAGACAATGCACGGTTGAAGAGGTGAGCAATGAGTGGAGCCAATGTGTCTCTGCCATATATAATATGCTTTGCCTGAAGATCAAACTGGTCTCGAGCGTGGCCATGTTGTAACCGTGAGATAGCATGTTTCACCATACTAGTCGTGAAAAAGGATGAAATACCTAGTCTCGGTGTACATGGTGTGGGTATCAGCGGCTATGCGGGTACATGATATAAAATCTGTGTGTATCCATGCCATATTGCAGGGTCATGTATCGGTGTGGGTGAGCGTGGTTCTCTGATCTGCCTCCATGCCTCTGCACAATCTCTGCTCATAAGAAGGTGGTATATATCCCAATATCTCTCCTCCTCCCATTCCTGCTTTTTACGGCGGGTCAAGCGGTGCATGCGTCTCTGCGCCTGTTTGTGTGTGATCTCTCCTCTGGCCTCCAAATCGCGTAGCTGTCGACGTAGATCTCTGCACTCATCATCATACCGCCTGTTTTGTGGCATGGTACCGGTCCGAGGGGGGTGTGTGTGTGTGTGTGAGAGAGAGAGAGAGAGAGAGAGAGAGAGAGAGAGAGAGAGAGAGAGAGAGAGAGAGAGAGAGAGAGAGAGAGAGAGAAAGTTATATTAACGTCTTCTAAAGACCAAAACTGGCCTATGAGACAAACTGTGATACAACTGATGAGGTCCAATTATCCAAAATAAAAGTGCTGAATGAAAAGCTAAAAACTGGAAACTGAAAATACGGTGCTGTGAGTGTGATAAGTGTCGTGTATATGTATGTGCGTATGTAGCTCTGGTACTCCAGATAATGGCTACAAAAGGGGAACAAATGTTGGCTGTGATAGAGGAACAACTGTCAGATGTGATAAAGTGGTGCGATGTGTATATGTAACAGATGCAGGGAGATATACTATCCTGGGATGTAGTAGCAGTCGTTGAAGTCGCTAATAGCAGGTGATCCCCTGGATGCAGGATGTGGTACATCGGCGGTGGAGAAAGAGCAAACTGGAGGTCTGAGATACGTGATCATTGTGAGGAGACTCTTCAAGAGAATCTCTATGGGCGAGAGATCAATTGAAAGAGCAATGTCCATAGTATTCATTAACGGAATACAAAGTGAAGAGCTTTACAAAGCCTTGGTAGGCAACTCAAGCTTGTAGCAAGACGCACTGTGGTGGCAAGGGTCTTTAAGGAAGCGATTAGAGTGGATGACTAGCTCAAGGAGAGAAGCTCTAGGAGCTTGAATTGAGAAGATTCCAGCTTTGGGAATTCCGAGAGAGCTTCAACGCCAAGTGAGAGATCATGCCCAAGTGCTTAGGATAAAGGGAAGGGCACTGATTCAGGATAAGAGCTAGCAAAGATGAAGATGGGCATCACCAAATTGCAAGAGATGAGGAGACGACCAATGCGCCCACACATCCAATGTGTGTATTGTGGCAGAAACCACCTGCTAGTCGAGTGTTAGGACCCTAGGTTACGACCTTGTGCTAATTGCAGTAGGTTCAGCCATGATGCCATGCACTGTCAATTACCTCGGAGACTCCCATAGGCGCACTGCCTTACGATCAACCCTACGTTGTGAATAGGCCGCCAAACTTCTTTGGAAAGGGAGCCCCATTGGCCCTACCAATACCTAAGGATACTAAGTCGGCCATCCCTAGGATGGAGATAAACCCTACGGGTATCCCTAGGCCACCCGCACCCTACATAACCCATCCATAGACAATCCACCATGTGGAAGAATCGAATGGTGATGAGCCAATTGTACACCCTTACGTGTTGTACAATGAAGAAGGCAATGTAGTCCTTATGGACTACTGACCAGTACTGGTGATGGCATTAGGTAGAGGTAGAGGCATAGGCCTAGGAGGGCAAAACCAAGAGCCAATCATGTGTTGGGCTTGCAGTCACCCAAGACACGTTTTTTCACACTGCCCTAAGAGGGAGAAAGCAAATAGAGATAAGGCTAACCTAAGATGCGTTGAGTGTGAAATCATCATCTCTTTGTCAATTGCCCTAGACCGAAGCCATCCTCTAGTTCGATAAATGAGCCATCGGTCCCATTGGGATTATTCGGTGTCGAGACACTCGATGGGGAGGCCACACCTATCCCATTGCATGTCATGACCCATATGTAGACAAAATAGGCCAACATATCATTGCTAGGGCCTAGCCATCTTGACGCAACCTCAATCAGAAAGAAGAGTCGAAGACAGATGAAGAAAAGACTAGATGCTAAGGTCACACTCAAAACTGAAAGTGCCATGACAGTGCCTGCCGGACAGAAAGTCATTGATACAGAGGCAGAAACCTCAGCTCCAAAGATGGTTGAAAAGGGAATTGCTAAGGTCGGGGAATACCCCAACCCGAAGAGCCAACTCGAAGCCATCGAGAAAGTTAAGGAGTGGGTGAAAGAAGCCCAAGAGCACCTAAAAGAAACTGACCCCATACTTGAAGATGATGATCTCTCAAGCATAAGCACGTCAGTATCACCCCCACAATCAAAATCAAGGGATGTGATGGCACCACAAGCAGTGCCGCTTAGACAAAGTCTAAATGCTATGGGCCAACAAATTTGTCAAGGCCATTGGCCAAGAACCGTGGAGTTAGGAGGGAGGCAAGTAGCTAGCAACCTCCTTAATACTTTGGTGACCACCCCTGTGACTCTAAGCTTAGGAGACCTACTTAGGCATTATCCAACACTACGGCAAGAGGTGAAACAGTAGGTCAAAGAATCAAATGAGCAAGCTGTCACAGACTTGCATGAGCACAATACGGAAACGTAAATACCGAGCCTAAGACTGCACTCCATGCCTAAGTCCTTAGACATCAATGCTTTTTGGGAAGGCACAAAGATGCATGCAGTTGTGCTGGTCTTAGCTCTTGGAGATATCACAAGAAAGGGAATCATAGAAACGGGAGCGGGAGTTAGCGTGCTAAGCCATGTAGTACTCCAAACTTGGGGCAATCCACCGATCGAGACTGCTAAGTTCAAAGTTACACTAGCTAATGGAATGAAGCTAAAACCATTCGACGTATTAAAGAATTGGCTAGTGAAGATCGCAGGAGTCCAATTCTCTATTGACTTTATAGTCATGAAGGGAGTGGACTACGACATCTTGCTAGGCCGACCCTGGATGCACAATGCAAGAGTCATAGAAGAATGGAAAAACGGTCTCATCTTCCTAGGCAATCGGACGGAGGCTGTAAGGGTAGAGATGGACACCTGGAAGATTACACTGGTTGATCTAGATGCCATCTCTACCATGTTGAAGGGTGATGGTGGCCAGATTAGGAAATCCTATGGGTCCTTAACCAAGTATATCCCGTGTCCTGAGGATGAGCGGGACTGGATGCATGTTCTTGCTACTATCAACTTGCTGTTCTCAGAACAATGAGGAGTACAAACAAGCCTTCAAAATGATCAGCAAGGCCAAGGACACACCCTTAGTACCAGTCTACATGATGGTTGAAAGCCTACATGGAAGACTCAACCCTGTCACATTCTGAGTCTCGAACAATAGACGAGAGATCCTTGAGATCCTAGGATATTTGACTGACAAGTTAACTGGCAATCCAGCAACGAATCTCAAGACAATCCAAGATCTCCAGGATGAGCCTAAGTGGCGATGGTCTAAGGTGCATGATTTAAATTTGATGTACAATTGGGCCTTAGTCCTTGACCAACAAGAAGAGACATATCAGGGCTTGGGGGATGATGAGCAATTGGACAAAGATAGCTCTCATGACGAATATGAAGATTGCTATTCCTTCAATGATGAGAGCAAAGGGGAAATAGACACTATCGAATACGACATTGGAAGGCGTGTAATTGAACAAATATGATTTGACTCCAGACCACGCAAGCAGCACACCTTTTGAATAGAGAGAGGAGTCATGTGCATGTATTGCGATTGAACCTGGTTGGAGTAGGTAGGCGCTATTGACTATGAGCAAGCGGGCCTAGCACGATCGAGTTGTGATTGCCAAGAGAGACTCCCTCTTCTAGCAAAGATGGAGAGTTTGATTTTGAGCTGGAAATTAGCTCAGATAGTGATCTTGAGATTCCTTGACCTGTCAAGACTAAATGCACCAAGGGGGACCTACCCGTCCACCTAAGGCGGCGAGATGGCTAAGCGAGGAACGACGGAAGCTACCTAAAGAAATGCATGCATAAGAACAATGAAAATCAAAAGACCTATCAAAGCAATTCACAAAATTCAGAAAAGGAGATAAAATAGTGATCTTGCTAGGAGCCAAATGACAAGGGCAAGCAAACAAACCAATTGAAGGACCCGCCAAGGACAAGGAGGTCAATTTAGGTAGGGAAGGGGAGACACCTCGACGTGTCTTTATAGCTGATGACTTAATTGAGGAAGAGGAAGTAAGTCTCATCGCTCTCTTATGAGAGTATATAGACATCCTTGCTTGGTCCCTAGAAGAGCTCAAAGGGGTAGACCCAAGTGTAGTGACTCACAACATACCCATGACACCTAGTGCAACAGTGGTCAAGCAGGGATTGTATCCCATAAATCCAAAGCACGCCCATGTCATCAATGAAAAAATTGACAAGCTAATGAGTGCAGGACTCATCTATGAAATCGAGCACACAGACTAGGTTTCGCCCATAGTCATCGTATTGAAGTGTGTGGTTGGCGAAGAGGCCTACAATTTTCTGGACAACTTCTCTAGATACAATCAGGTGCAAGTGCATCCTAATGATAGGCATAAGACCTCATTTGCCAGTGAGTGGGGTGTCTTTGACTACATAATCATGCCCTTTGGATTGACTAACATGCCATGTACCTTTCAATGACTTATATGCACTATATTCAAGGATATGCTTAGGAAGGAGTTAGAAATCTTTGTGGATAACTTGTGTGTTTACTCTACTTAAAGGGAACACTTAGACGAACTCCGAGCTGTCTTTGAACGATGTTGACTATATTGTGTCTTGTTGAACCCCTTGAAGTGCCATTTTTGGGTAAAGCACGGATGCATCCTAGGGCATGTATGTCAAAGAATATCATTGCCACAGACTTCTCAAAGGTCAAGGTCATTGTTGATCTTTCACTCCCAATTGATTACAAAGACATTCAATGCTTCTTAGGCCATATAGGGTATTATCAGTGGTTTGTGTTGAACTACGTATCGATTGCTAGACCTCTATACAAGCTGTTGATCATATTCGAATGGACCAAGGAATGCCAACACGCATATGAGGAATTGAAAAAGGCTCTGACCACTGCACCAATTCTACGAGCCCCAGATTGGACATTCACATTCCATGTGCACATTGACGCTTCAAAATTCGCCGTAGGAGCTGCTATGTTGTGCCAGCCTGGTGAACACAACCTAGATTACCCAGTGAGATTTGCTAGCAAACAACTCATTTAGACCAAAATGAATTACTCAACAACGGAGAGAGAGGGTTTGGCAATGGTATTTGCTGTAAAGAAAATTTGCCATTATCTTTTGGCTACACCTTTTACCTTCTTTGCTGACCATTAAGCATTGCTATATCTTGTTAATAAACCTTGTGCTACAGGATGCATCACCCGATGGCTCCTTCTGCTTCTAGAATTTGACTTCTTCGTGGTGGTACGTAAAGAGAAGCAACACTAGATGGACGATCATATGTTTCGCGTCCCCATAGGAGAAGCTGCTAAACAAGGCACTGTAGATGAATTGCCAGACGCCCATCTATTCAGTTTATCCAACGAAAAATATTTGTTTAGAGATGACATGACACCATATTGGGCAGATGACATAGTCCAAGTACTTGAGCATGGACAACCTAAACGACCAATAGAAAAGGCTTGACTCAGGCGACTCATCCTGAAGATTCAACCCTATCAGTTGATAGCAGGGCAACTCTATAGATTGGGGCAAGAAGGGTTGCTACGCAGATGCATGTGTGAGCATGAAATGCATGATGTACTCACAAAGGCACATGGTGGGATCGCAGGAGGACACTTTAGTGGAGACACAATAGCCCACAAGGTGCTGCAATCCCAGCTATGGTGGAGTACTCTTTTTTGAGATGCAGCACGATTTATAAAGCATTCTGATGAGTGCCAATGTACTAGGGTCCCTATTCATAAGGATCACATGGAGCTAACCCCAATCATTGTATGATAACCCTTCGAAAAATGGGAGATTGACTTCATCGAACCCATTAGACTTGCGGTGCAGTTTTCACAAGCTAAGTACATCATTGTCACCACCAATTATCTAATGAAATGGACAGAAGCATGAGCTACGAGAAAAAATGACGCTAGGACCACTGCCAAGTTCTTATAGGAGCAAGTGATCTTACGATTCGCCTACCCCATTGAACTTGTTAGTGACCAAGGGACATACTTCATCAACGAAGTAATAGCTCATCTCCTATCCACCTTTCTAATTATCTATCAAAAGCCTTCGCCTTACTACCCTCAGTCAAATGACTAAGTTGAATCCACAAATAAAATCTTGGTGAACATCTTTACCAAGGTAGTCTCTGCTTCGTGTAGTGATTGGAATAACAAGTTGATGGTGGCCTTGTGGGCCTACTGCACAGTTGTAGGTCATACTCCCTTTAGGTTGATCTATGGAATTGAAGCAGTTCTACCCTTAGAATTCTTTGTTCATAGTTAGGATAGCCCTTCAAGAGAGATAGGATAGGATGGAGGCATGGACGAATTGCCTGGTTGAGCTCAAATGCTTATTGGAAACTCAGCTTCTAGCCACCCATGGACTAATATGTGATAAGGCAAGACACAAAAGCTGTTGAGATATCGAGCTCCACTCGTGATACGCCAGGGTGACCGTTGTGTATTTATGTCACCGACTTGTCAGTTGCAGACGCGGTTGGTACACCGCCCATGAATAATAGCTACATGATAGCTATCCTTATCTACTCTAGTTCTGTTGAGATATCGAGCTCCACTCGTGATACGCCAGGGTGACCGTTGTGTATTTATGTCACCGACTTGTCAGTTGCAGACGCGGTTGGTACACCGCCCATGAATAATAGCTACATGATAGCTATCCTTATCTACTCTAGTTCGTGGCTCAGTTAGTATGCCACCTTAGTTAGTTGAGTTTGGTTTGAGACCCATATATAGGGTTCTTCTATTTCTTTGTACTTGAGTTCTTTTGGCTTACACAACTAAGAAGAGGAAAACTGTTTTCAGCCTCCACCCTTGTGTGTCTTCCCCCATTGTGCAAGCAAGAAAGCTTCAAGCGAGACTCCTTCCTTCTCTCCCACAATCCTGACATGGTATCAGAGCCTTGTTCGTGGTAAGGAGCTCAAGAAAGCAAGCCAAGCTCGCGGTGTTCTGGTAAGAGGAGCAGTGTTGCTTTCATTTTCTGTTTTGGGAGCAGATCTCTGCAGGTAGCACAGCCGGGAAGTGCAGGAGTGCATTGTCTCAGGTTGAGACGCCCTTCGCGGTGAAGCAAGAGGGCAGTATATGCTGCGGGGTAGGGCTTTAGCCCTTGGCGACCTTGTTTTTTTTATTTGAGGCCATTTCGGGGCCTGTTTTGGAGGCGGAAGTTTTCTGCACGCACTCAAGAAAAGGCCCAGTTTTATGCTGTGCAGCCACTGTTCTACAGGTCGGTGAATAGTTACTGTAAAAATTGCATTGTATGCTTGTGCGCAGAGACGTTGGGAGTTACAGAATCATCCTTGTTGCCTGTTGATGCAAAATCGTCACTAGGAAGTGACTGTGTGGTCAAATACCACTTTCGCCAGTTTTGCAGATTTTCCCTTGTGAGGGTGAAGCTGTGGTTTTTGCAGTGACAGAATTTTTTGCAGTCTTCTGTAATGGCATCTGATTCTCTTTCACAGATTGTCACTGAAAAGCTTGACAAGAACAACTTCCAAGCATGGAAGTTTAGAATGACGAATTTCCTTATGGGAAAAGGATATTGGGAATTTGTTGCAGGAAATTTCAGACTCTATGATTGTGCATATTCAGGATGCAAGTACGCCAAAGGAGGCATGGGATACTTTGTCAAAAATGTATAGCACAAATACGCAAGCCAGGAAAATGCAGCTCAAGCAAGAGTTGCACAATGTGCAAAGAGAAAATATGAGCATCAACGACTACCACATGAAGGTGAAGAAGATTGCAGATGCACTTGCTTCCATTGGGTCACCAGTGGAAGATGATGATTTAGTTTCTGTGACCTTGAATGGTCTAGGAAAGGATTATGCACAGTTTCGGACATCCATTTCAGTTTGTGAAAGATTTCCTGACTTTGAGGAGTTGATTGCTCTTCTAATTTCTGAGGAGCAGAGAAATGGTGGTGCATCTTCTTCAGGAGGAACTTCAAAAGAAGCTGTCTTCTACTCAAATGCTGGAAGAGGTAGAGGCAGAGGTAGAGGAGTTCGATATGGAGGCCGTGGTAGAAATCAGAATATGCAGCAAACTCAAGAAAACCAGTCCTACGGAGGAGGACGTGGTAACTCTAGAGGCAGGGGGAGCCAAAGAGGTCGTGGTGGATGGCAAAGAGGCCAAAATGCAAACAGTAATGTTGAATGCTACTATTGTGGTAAAATGGGTCATATGGCTAAAGACTGCTATAAAAAGCAGAATGACATCATGAATGGAAAACTGCAACAAGGAAATTATGCATCCTCTAGTAGACAGGGTGATGACAGAAATGAGCATCTGTTTATGGTGCAGCACATGAACAATTCTGTGATAAGTGCAGAAGAAAGCAACGATGTATGGTATGTTGACTCAGGTGCATCAAACCATATGACAGGTCATGCAGAATGGATGGAGGATGCAAGGAAAATGGAAAAACCAGGATTTGTGGAGACTGGTGATGATATTGCACATCCTATTGTGCAGATTGGAAAAATTCCTTTGTCTATGCAGGATGGGAAAAAGAAATACCTGTCCGATGTATTTCATGTCTCGAATATCACCAAGAATCTGGTTTCAGTTGGTCAAATGGTTGAACAGGGCTTGCAGGTCAGATTTAATACTCATGGATGCTTTGTTGAGGATATGAAAAATAAAGGTCGCTTGATAGCAAAAGGAAAGAAGAAGGGCAGAATGTTTACATTGGATGCAGACATGTCTGAATTGAGTGCAGCAATGTTTGCACATGGGACCGGTGTAGTTGCAGATATTGATATCTGGCATAAACACATTGGTCATGTTAATGTACATCGACTTAAATCAATGCAGGCCCAAAATATTGTTGCAAGTTTGCCGAAATTCAAGGTTGCAGAAATGCATAAGGTATGTGAAGCCTGTCAGTTTGGAAAACAGGCAAGGAAACCATTTCCTAGACATGTTCAAGAGAGTAAGAAGCCATTGGAATTAATCCATTCTGATGTATGGACAACTAAAGCTACATCTCTTGGAGGCTGTCATTATTTTGTTAGTTTTATTGATGACTATAGCATAAAAGTTTGGGTGTATTTTATGAAAAAGAAAAGTGAAGTTTTTGGGCATTTCAAAACTCTTAAAGCTATGGTTGAAAAAGAAACAGGCTTGCAGATAAAATGCCTAAGGTCAGATGGAGGGGGAGAGTACCTCTCAAATGAGTTTGCAAGGTTCCTGCAGGAGCATGGCATAAAGCAGCAATATTCATGCAGTCATACCCCACAACAAAATGGAATTGCAGAAAGGAAAAACAGGCATATTGGAGAGGTATCTCGTGCCATGCTCAATGAAAAAGACTTGCCAGATTTTTATTGGGCTGAAGCAGTTGCTACAACAGTCTACATAATGAACAGGACCCCCACTGCAGCAATACATGGAATGACTCTAGAGGAGAGGTATACTGGTAGGAAACCAGATATTTCTCATTTGAAAATTTTTGGTTGCATTGCCTATGTACATGTGCCAGATGAGTTGAGATCCAAGTTGGATCCAAAAGCTGAGAAGTGCATCTTTATTGGTGACTCTCTGCAACAAAAAGGGTATAGATGCTATAACCCTTCTACTTGTAAGTTTACAGTGAGCAGAGATGTTGTTTTTGATGAGATGAGTAGCTGGTATAAACCAGTAAATGTGATTGATGATGTAGATGCACAAAATGGTAATACTGCACAAAATTCACAGCAGCAGTCACAAAATATTAGTGGACCTGGAGCGTCCTCTAGTAGTGGTTCACATTCTATGCCATGGACAGGCAGATTAAGATCAGGAGAATCTTCTCAAAGTAATGCAGATAGTGGTATGTAGGTATCACGAAAAAGAAAAGAGAAGGTTGATCAGCCCATGTTTGATGTGAATGCAGGTCACTCTTATGTGGATGGTGAATCCAGTGGCTCAGAACAGAGCATTGATGATGAGTTGGGTATTCCTTCTATTGTTACACCTGGAGTAAGGAATACCAGGGATGTTTTGAGAGCACCTGGGAGTGAACCTACTTTGCGCAGGTCTACGAGAGCTAGGTATCCTGTGGATAGGCTGAAATATGATGGATTTACAGCCATTCACTATGCATATATGGTCAAAGTGATACAGGAACTAGAACCCACATCTTTTGAGCAAGCCATGGGAAAAGAAAAATGGGAGAAAGCCATGGATGAAGAAATGGATGCCTTGGAAGCAAATGCTACATGGGAGTTAGTACCTTTGCCTAAAGGTAAGAATGCAATTGGCTGTAAGTGGGTTTATAAGGTGAAGCACAATGCAGATGGTTCTGTGAACAGATACAAGGCAAGATTAGTAGTCAAGGGGTATGCACAAACATATGGCATTGACTATGAAGAAACATTCAGTCCAGTTGCAAGGATGGCAACTGTAAGAGCAGTCATTGCTATGCCTGCATCAAAGGGATGGTCTTTACATCAGATGGATGTAAAGAATGCCTTCTTGCATGGTGATTTGCAAGAAGAGGTCTATATGGAGCAGCCACCAGGTTATGTGCATGCTGTTCATCCTGAGTTTGTTTGCAGGTTGAAGAAAGCCTTGTATGGCTTGAAGTAAGCACCTAGAGCATGGTCTGACAAGATAGGACAATATGTAGTCACTATTGGCTTTCAGATTTCCAAGGTAGATTTCTCACTTTATGTGAGAAAAACAGAGAAAGGTATTATGCTACTTGTCATTTATGTTGATGATTTGATTATGACAGGTGACAGTGATGAAGATATCCTTCATGTGAAAATGCTATTGAAGTAGAAGTTTGAGATGAAGGATTTGGGAGAGCTGCGTTATTTCTTGGGCGTTGAGGTGATTAGATCACCAAGTGGGATACAGCTCTTGCAGAGGCAGTATGGATTGGACATGCTATCCAAATATGGGATGACAGGCTGTAAGCCTATTTCAGTTCCTTTGGAGCAAAATGTGAAGCTGAGCACAGATGCAGGTGAGCTTCTAGAAGACCCTACTATGTACAGACGCATAGTAGGAAGTTTGATTTATATGACTATTACCAGGCCAGATTTGAGCTATACTGTTGGATTGGTAAGTCAGTTTATGCAGGCTCCAAGAAAACCACATTTGGATGCGGCTAGACGCATACTCAGGTATGTGAAGTCCACATTGCAGTATGGACTATTTTATGAGACTGGGGTTTAGATACAGTTGCATGGATACACTGATGCTGATTGGGCTAGTAGTATTTTTGATAGACGATCTACCAGTGGATATGTGTTCTCTTTTGGGAGTGCTGTAGTCACTTGGAGCAGCAAGAAACAGCCTACAGTTGCCTTGTCGAGCACAGAGGCTGAGTACAGGGGTGCAGCCTTGGCTGCATGTGAGGTAGCTTGGTTGCATAAGCTACTTTATGATATGCATCAGTCTACAGATGGGCCAGTTGTCATTTATTGTGACAACATGAGTAGTATACACTTGGAAAATAACCCAGTCTATCATGCTAGAACAAAGCACATTGAGGTGCATTATCACTATGTGCGAGAGAGGGTTTTACTAGGTCTTATTGATCTAGTTTATGTCAGCACAGAGGATCAGGTAGCTGACATATTCACGAAGGCATTGGGCGCAGAGAAGCTGCGCAAGTTCAGAGACCTGCTTGGTGTGCAGGAATTGGGATTGAGCTCGAGGGGGAGTGTTGAGATATCGAGCTCCACTCGTGATACGCCAGGGTGACCGTTGTGTATTTATGTCACCGACTTGTCAGTTGCAGACGCGGTTGGTACACCGCCCATGAATAATAGCTACATGATAGCTATCCTTATCTACTCTAGTTCGTGGCTCAGTTAGTATGCCACCTTAGTTAGTTGAGTTTGGTTTGAGACCCATATATAGGGTTCTTCTATTTCTTTGTACTTGAGTTCTTTTGGCTTACACAACTAAGAAGAGGAAAACTGTTTTCAGCCTCCACCCTTGTGTGTCTTCCCCCATTGTGCAAGTAAGAAAGCTTCAAGCGAGACTCCTTCCTTCTCTCCCACAATCCTGACAAAAGCTAGTTTGATAAGCATGTCAAGTAGCGATGCTTTGAATAGGGTGACTTAGTACTACTGTACTCAGTCAAGGGACATAAATAAAAAATGAAGTTTAGGGGGTTAGGATCTTTCAAGGTTTGGGCCATTGGCCCGAACTAGCAATGTGGATCTCGAAAGCTTGGAAGGTGAGGGCATAGACTTCTTCATGCCACCTGCATAAAGAAGCACTTCCCTCCCACACATCCACTGCATGAGCCCAATGCTAGCATCCCCTATCAATGTACGAGTAGCCACTATCATTGAGATGGATGATGAGGATGAGGACGTAGCCTACCTATGCATAATGATCATTGCCAAGCGCACATGTACCTTCAATGCATTGACCAATGAGGGAGTTGACTTTAATATCTTAACTCATGTTCATTGGATCCAAATTGGCAAACCGCAGTTACAGTCAACTAATGCTAAACTCAGCCCGTATGGGGGCCCCTGATCATGCGCACTCTTGAGAAAGTGCAAGGGTGTAGTTTCCATCGATTTTGAAAGCGTGCCAATAATCTTCTATGTGTTGCCCAACACTAAAGATGCAGGCATGGAGTCATTGTTAGGACAAACCTTTAAGAAGCAAGCTCATTGCAATGTCAGCTATGAGTTGCAGTGGATCCACCTAGCCATGGGCAACATTCACATAGTTACAGCTTTCAACAAGGACTACAGGGCTCCTTCCAAGTTCGCAAAACCATCGATAGAGAAACTTGCCGCCAAGTTTAAGGAGGGGGTAGTGCTTCGTCACAAACCACCAAGCCTCAAGACTAGCAAATCATTGAAGTCAAAGCTAAAGCCCATAAGCCAAAGCTTCAATGGATGCCTAAATGGCAACAATTGCTACCTAGGGAGAGACACTCACAACCTCACAAGTCTAAGAATCCCATCTCACACCCTAGGAGGCCAAGATGCAACTATAGACATCGACATACGGCCAAGTCGGGATGGGTCCCCAAGACCCTATTGCAAGTGCAAGGCTATTATGAGGGTAAGGCCTGGATATGGATTCCTAAGGCCAAACTAGCCAAAGGCACTAATCAAATGCCACCCTCAAGCTTGTTGACCACACAAGGCCACATGACACATCCATGACCAAGGCCACAAAAGCCTCTGGATTCTAAGCCTTCAGAATCACCAACACACAAACCAGTGAAGACTGAGTGAGTCTATCAACCCAAACTGCACCCTACTACTCACATACATGTCATGACTAGTCCTATAGCTCATGGAACATCACCTGAATGTAGCAATGCATCGTCAGCAACCACAACCCAGCCTACTGTACAAAAGGCCCAACTACAAGCTCAAGAACCACTAATGTGGCCACCATTAGCTACTGAACTCTCTAGTTTTGTCAAACCCTAACCACCCACTGGCCTTAGACCCTCTTATGAGCGACGATCAATTGTGACCATGGCCCTAGACTTAGCGGAGAACATAGGGGATGCCTTGGTTGCCTGTCTTAGATGCTTAGATGCCACCTTCATATTGCTTGCTAAAAGTTATGACCGCTTAGACTTGGGACTCTTGGATAAGCCTATAGCAATAGAAGTATGGACACTCCCTTATTCTTGGGAAGAATCAGAATTTGTGTTTGTCAAGGCATCTGAGGTAGTTGAGAAGCTGATTGCCACCAATGTTTCTCGCAAACAAGTGCAGAAACAATGCCTCATCACCTCATATGACAAGCACACAGCTTATGCCAATGATTAAGAGATAGAAGACTTGAAACAGCTTGCTGCTAGCAGGAACTCCCCTTTCTTGAGGAAATGGTATGCCCTTCGCCTTCACTGGGAGCTCAAAGGATGTTAGATCATGACAAATGTCGAGCAATGACGTGCAATCATGACATTGGAATATGACCTCACTTATGTCGCTCCAACCTCTTATAGGGTATTGACAACCATTTGTGACCGACCCATGGAAGAACACATTCAAGGACACCCCTACTTGGATTGCATCCTCACCAAGGAGGAATTGCACATTGCTAGTCACGTAGACTTCGGTGACTTCTTGCTCGATGTCCTTACTTACATCACCCAGGTCGGCATCCGACCTTTTGACATGGATCGATATGCTCATATGGAATATAATCCAAACTTCTATGCTTGGCCCATGCAAAAGTAAGACACTCTGCCCATGCGTTGAACGCCCTCTACACTCTAACCTTCAATCCTAGGAAGAATTCTTCTCAAATTTGAGGAGGCAGGGGTAAAGGGGTAAGGTGAATCAAAATCAAATCAAACACATAAGGAAACAAGAAAAGGAAAAACATACCTTAAAAGCCTCAATCCACACCTAAGAACAAAAAATGAAGGAAAACATTAACTCCAGATTGAGGAAAATGTCACAAAATTTTGAAATAAATCTTGAAGGGAAAGTCTAAATTTGTACTAAAGCTTGAAGGGAAAGTCTAAATTTGAAATAAAGCTTGAAGGGAAAGTCTAAATTTGTACTAAAAATGTTTCAATTAAGCAAGCATGAAGTATTTTCTTTTAGCAAGTAACTGTTTTGGAAAGCACTAATGGTGAACCATGGTTCATGACAAGAGCTAAAGATGTCACAGCAAGACTGAGCCCATTGCCTTCCCTTCATGGAAGAGAAAAGAGCGAAGTATAGCCTTTCTCTTGAAAACCAAGCCTACAACTAGCTCAAATTCAGGAGCATTCACAATAATGAAGAAGTGGTGGCTAATCAGGAGGCTGTCAGGAGGATTGTAGACCAGCGCAACCTTGCTAAGTATATAAAAAAGAGTTTGACCACACTAAGTGTGTGAAATTCTTGAGGACATATGAACTTGACAAGGAGTGTGGGACAGTAATTATGGGAAGCATAGAAGAAACCAAGCAAGTGCAGGTCCCGCTCAATAAGGCCTTGGTAGAGAAGGCGTTGGGATTGGAACCAAAGGTGGAAAGAGGTAGAAGAGAGATTTTTATGCCATGCTAAAGATGAAAAAAGAGAACCTCTTGACAAATGATGGCATAAGCATCCAAGATATCCCTGACTCGGAGACTAGATTGCAGGCCAAGGTGATCCACTCCCTCTTCTCTAGTCAAAGGTACAACTTGCTTATGCATAGGATCAACGTGCCCGTGCTAGAGAGAGTGGCAGCTCACTTGCTAGATGAGGTGGATTGGAATGGCTACATGCAGAAGACCATTGACCAATCTGCTAAAACACTAGCCCTTGGAAGCAGATCGATGGGTGGAGAGTCCCTAGCATCAAAAGGAGTCGAGAGGAAGAAGCCAAAGCCAAAGCCATGTTCATTAGGTATGGAGGAATCTTGATTGCTCTTATCTAGGAAGTGATAAAGGAGGCACAAGATGGAAAGGAGGGAGTGGATGAAACACATGATAGGTCACCCCCCGTCATGAACAAGAACAGTCAAGCGAAAGAATAGTTAGCAAAGAGGAGGGAGAGCTAGAAGCCCAGTCTAGCAGAAGGAAACCAAAACAGCCCAAGAGAATACTGACATAGGAGAAAGTAGACCTGCAAAAGGCGAAGAAGGAATCAAAGAAATAGGAAGAGCAAAAGAAGAGGAAAGAGAAAGAAGAGTCTAAGAGAATGGAAGAAGAATCGAGGAAAGCCAAAGAGGAGAGAATAAGAAAGGCTGTTGAAAAGGAGAAGGAATTGAAGAGGAGAACATCTGCACTTGTCCATTGAACAACAAGGCAGGAAAGATGAGCTGGGTGCCTTGAGCCCGTGAAGAGATGAATGCCCAAGCTCAATTACGCATGTGCATGATGCCACTGGCAATGACTGAAGGTAAGGGCAAAGCTCCTATTGACCCCATTCCAACCCTCTTGATACCCACTACTACAGCAGCAACACCCACTCAAGGCACTTGGCCACTGTAGATGCCAACAATCTCATGGCCTGGATGCAGTAATTTGTTAATAAGAAACTCACACAGGGGAGGAGTGTGGAAACCACCACCATTGGGCAGAAGAGATCGACAGTAGCAGATGCCGAATCAAGACAAGACCCGAAACGACAAAGACTGGAAACCTCCATGACTCCCATCTCTATAACGATGACGCCAACTGCTGACTACAATAAATATGTCAAAGAGTTGCTCTCGTAGTTAGAAAAAGCTAAGGAGGAGAAGAGAATAACAGTGGCTGAGTTGGAAACTGAGAAGGAGTCGATGGCTGCCTTTTAGCTGGAAGAGACCAGATAGGTGGCAACACACCAAAAAGAAATATACAAGCTGAGAGAAGCACTTAGAACAAAGGAAGGAGATGACGCACGATGGAAGGCAAGGATGGCTGAAGAAAAGCAAAGCTTCATGAGGATGCATCAAAATATTGCGTATCTAGGAGAGCTATATAAAGAACTATATGCAAAAATGGCATATAGAAAAGAGAAGACCCTCATATTGCACAAAAAAATAGAGAAATTGAAACAAGAGGCAGCCTTGGAATAGGAGGAACAACAGAGACTCAAGAGAGAAAGTGAAGACCAAGAACATAGGCTCATGGTATTGGCTCGGAGGCAAGGGGAAGGTTGTGAAGAATTGAAGAAGAGAGCTGAAGGCTGGCAAAACCTCAATGAGAAGAGAGTCAAGACTTTGGCATGTCATCTGGCTCAGGTAGAGAGCAACAAAGTACTAGCTAAGAGCAAAGTAGAGGCCGCCCAAGTGGCCTTTGAAACCCAGCAACATGCCTTCCTCAACTCCTTGCTGGACGTCACTCAGATAGAGGAAGGAGAGGCTGTGGATGCCATTAAAAAGAAGTTAGGGATTGCGCACAGAGCCCTATGAGTAGACCTATAGATATCACCGCAATCCGTGGGAGTCAGCCTAACCCTTAAAGAGCAACAAAGATATCTATTGTAATTAGGATTGACAGCACAAGAAATAAGTGCAATAGGGTTCGTAGGGAAAGCAGCCCTAGGAGACCAGCAAGGAGAAGGGGCTGGACTGAGACTTGAGTTGGGACCTCAAGATGAAGAATTAGTTCCACAGCCTCCTTTCCCTCCATAGCCAAAAGATCAGCAACAACTAGATGCCCCCATAGAAAGAAATGATGCAATCAAAGAAAAGAGGAAGCATATGGTGGAGGAAGCACAAAGGAGACTAAGTGCTAAATCGATTGTGGGGCCGTCTACATCCATCCCACCAAGTCAGAACAATTTTCCAACAAGCTTCCACACTGACCTAATAATCTAGGAACAACAAGAGACAACGAGAAAGCCCTTCGATCTTAATTTCCAATTCCTTGCCAACTTGTGCAAGATTCTGCCAATCAAGGTTGTGGAAGAAGTGATTAACATCGGAGGGATACTTGGGGAGAAGTGGATGGCTGAAAGAGAACAGAACCCCACCCTATGGGGCACACAAGACACAAAGTTTTAGCAAGATAAAGTTTTTGAAGGGCCTAGATCTATGCCTATCTATGAGTGTCAACCCACATGGAGAAGGTGCATTTGTGATGTAAATATGGACACTTGGCTAGCATTTTGTAACACTTTTCCCTTCGAGCGAAACAACCCAATGTTCATGTCATACCCTCGAAGAGTAGGAGTGGATTTTGACCCCAATGTCCACCACAACCAATATGACTTCCCTATAATCTACAACGCTAATTGCACTAATCCTGAAGAGGCCCTCGTCTTCATGCCCGAAGATTTGGAGGACTCTATAGTGTTGAGATATCGAGCTCCACTCGTGATATGCCAGGGTGACCGTTGTGTATTTATGTCACCGACTTGTTAGTCAGATGCGGTTGGTATGCTCCAAGGAAACCGCATTTGGATGCGGCTAGATGCATACTCGGGTATGTGAAGTCCACATTGCAGTATGGACTATTTTATGAGACTGGGGTTCAGATACAGTTGCATGGATACACTGATGCTGATTGGGCTGGTAGTATTTCTGATAGACGATCTACCAGTGGATATGTGTTCTCTTTTGGGAGTGCTGCAGTCACTTGGAGCAGCAAGAAACAGCCTACAGTTGCCTTGTCGAGCACAGAGGCTGAGTACAGGGGTGCAGCCTTGGCTGCATGTGAGATAGCTTGGTTGCATAAGCTACTTTATGATATGCATCAGTCTACAGATGGGCCAGTTGTCATTTATTGTGACAACATGAGTAGTATACACTTGGCAAATAACCCAGTCTATCATGCTAGAACAAAGCACATTGAGGTGCATTATCACTATGTGCGAGAGAGGGTTTTACTAGGTCTTATTGATCTAGTTTATGTCAGCACAGAGGATCAGGTAGCTGACATATTCACGAAGGCATTGGGCGCAGAGAAGCTGCGCAAGTTCAGAGACCTACTTGGTGTGCAGGAATTGGGATTGAGCTCGAGGGGGAGTGTTGAGATATCGAGCTCCACTCGTGATACGCGAGGGTGACTGTTGTGTATTTATGTCACCGACTTGTCAGTCAGATGAGGTTGGTACACTGCCCATGAATAATAGCTAGATGACAGCTATCCTTATCTACTCTAGTTCGTGGCTTAGTTAGTATGCCACCTTAGTTAGTTGAGTTTGGTTTGAGACCCATATATAGGGTTCTTCTATTTCTATGTACGTGAGTTCTTTTTGCCTTACACAACTAAGAAGAGGAAAACTGTTTTCAGCCTCCATCTCTGTGTGTATTCCCCCATTGTGCAAGCAAGAAAGCTTCAAATGAGACTCCTTCCTTCTCTCCCACAATCTTGACATATAGTCCGTTTTGTAAATGAATTTTCCTCTTGCCCCAACCCTGCTTTCATCACCACATGTAATTACCTTAGACTCCTTAGAATACTACTTAGGCAAGATCTCGTTCCACAGGAACGCGGCCTTCCAACCCTCTATTTTGATCCCAATGCCATAGACAGCTGTGGGAGCTTTTGCTCAACCACCAAGACCCACGGACCGCTTATTGTTTCAAGTGTTCCAAGCGAGCTCTAATGGCTATCTCTCACCTAGCCGACGTGCTATTGATCCTACGAGTGTAGTGAGCTTACCTCGATGCTGACATGAGTTGCCTTCTCTCTCCCACACACCAGTAGCTCCTGGATCCTAGATGGTAGCTCAAGCATCCTCAAGCCTCCTCCATCTCCAAGCTCCATCCACCATAGCCACGCGTGCAAGAGAAGAGAAGAGAAGAGAAGAGAAGAGAAGAGAAGAGAAGAGAAGAGAAGAGGAGATGGTGAAGAGATTCACCCTCTTGATCCCTCACTCTCACACACTCACTCTCTCACACTCTCACACTCCCTCTCTCAAGAGCACACACAATCAAGGAGAGGAGAAGAAGAGAAGAGCTCTTGTTAGCCACACGCCAAAGAATGAGCTTCCATTCACTTTTTATATTTTATATATACAAACCCTAAAAACCCCATGGACGCCCATCCCTTTTTACATGATCGGTCATTATGGTAAGGTCCTTTGTCTATTTCCCCCTTCTAGCCTTGTGCCTCTAGCCTACACCCGTTTAATACTTTAAAATTGGCACAGGAGGGAGCCTGGCGCTCTTTTACACAAACTTTTGGAGTTTTTTGAGGCATCTTTCATTTAAAATTACGTTTTTGGACCCAGCTTAGCTTTAGAGGCCACCTATGTGTCTTTGCTCTTTTTCCATCTTCTTCCTGCTTTTTCATTCATTCTTCCGCCTTCTTGACTTGGGGTTAACATTACCCCCATCCGAGACGGGTGCCAGTCCCATGGCACTCTTGGGGTTTAAGAGGCAGTTGGCAAAGTAGTCGTGTAAGGGTAGGGCCACGTGTGAACTCGGGTGCTCGTGGAAGCTTGGTAATAAGGTTGGTTGGAGAAGCCAAATGGATAGCAAGTGGTTGGACGAGGGCCTCCGAAGTCGGTGGTCATCTTTGTGATGCTTGGAAAGAAAAGGTGCGGTGCTCTACCTAAGGGGGGGTGTCGATCTTATTGTGTAGTGTATTGTGCTCGTGCTGGTTGAATGGGGAGTTGGGTCTTACCATAGGCTAGCCTGGGTGATGTCCCACACTTGAGGACCCCTATTCGTGCAAAGGGAGGTGCGGTGTAAGGAGCTTAGGGTGACATGTCTAACCATAGGCGAGTGGTATCCCCTTAGGTATGTCTTGTCCTTGATGTGCCCTAAGCGTGAAGTGGGGGAGCAAAAAGGGTGAGGGGGTTAGGAGCGGGGCCAGTCGATCGAAGCCACCAAGCATGCCTAACATGAGGACCCCTAGGTGCAGTGATTGTGCTTAAGTGGTTCTGTAAGTGAGTTGTTTTGTCCATTCCATGAGTAATGTTCCTCTTGCTCTTCCTTGGATGCTTGTTCGTTTTTTTTTTTTGGAATAGTATTACACTAGTAGAACGATAGCATGTGCCTAATTTTCCTAGTCTGATTTAGGCGGAGAAGGGGGTCGGATGGATTTGCTCAAAAATTGATGGCTTTGCATGTATCCTTTGAGATTCATGCGGACGTGGAGGGAGGTGTGGAGAGGAAAGGATGGTTGCATCTAGTGAATTCGCTGTCATTCATATCCTCTAAGAGAGCTAGGAAAAAAGAGGGGACAAGGATAGCCCTCATCATTAAACGCACCATGGCACAACTGTCGATGGAGTTAGGGTCAAAAAAGAGGGGAGGCAGGCCACGTTCTTGTGGGGTCGGGTCCAGCTTGAGTAGTAACTTAAGTAACCTAAGATAATTACAAGTAGGTATAAAGGCTGGATCGGGGCATGAAGAGAAGTCCGTGAGGAAACACGTCATGGAATCATTTAGGCTTTCCGAGTTGAAGAGAAGGGCATGCTCGAAGGAGGCCTCATTGGAGTTGTAGATGATAGGAAATTCATGATGCCTGTGGAGGGTTTCAACAAAATCCACACCTACTCTATGAGGGTACTGACGAAGGAAATTCGGTATGGCAGCCTCTATACTATGCCAAACTCCCTTCTGCCACAAAGTGAATGAGGTAAGGGCACCACCTAGTCATGGAAGAGCGGACTAGGACGCTATGCAAGAGGGAGAGGAGATTGTGAGGAAGAAGAGAGGAAAACTGAGAGAGAGAGAGAGAGAGAGAGAGAGAGAGAGAGAGAGAGAGAGAGAGAGAGAGAGAGAGAGAGAGAGAGAGAGAGAGAATAAACTTAAGAGATGGAGAACCCTCGGGACATAACCAATATACACAATATGGACACTAATAGCATGGGCTTATTACATTGTAGAGCATGCATAAGCTATAGTAGGGGAATGAATTGCATAAGCTCATGAGGGAGAATGGGAAAGGCTCAATAGGGATGAAGAAGGCCTCTTGGCTCTCTCTCTTCTTGCAAATTACAAAGGAGAAGGCCTCTTTATATAGGCCTTGAGGGTGTTTAGGGAGGAGATTAAGATATAATAGGAATTAACACCACCAAAGCTGCATTAAGGCAGTTCCATCAATGTGGAAGCTCCATCTAGATGTTTTGTTGACCAATTTGTACTTAATCAAGCTCCATCATAGGTGAGTTGTCTCCATTCTCCCCCCCATAGCTTGAGTCCAAGAGCTCTCCTATAAAAAGATATAGAGAATCTTCATAAAATAAGATCAGCAATAATAGAGAGAGAGTAATGAGAGTTCATACATTACTACTACAATTAAAAATGATTTGAGGGTGTTTTAGGAGGGAAATTCTAATGGTTTATTACCTTGAGAGAGAGGAGAAGAGAGGGGAAAGGGTTGGGAGTCTAATGAATGATGTTTTATGGAAGTGTTAAGTGTGGGGAAGAAAGTATGGGTGTGTATAAAATTGGGAGGTGGTCTCCACCACAGTTGGAAAAAGTTGGCATCCACCATTTTGGCCATATCTCCGGACTCGTAGCTCCAAAAAATTATAAAAAAATACCAGCCAAAACTTCAGCTCACACGCTACCATTTTATGTTGAAAAGTTTTTTTGGATTGGAGTGGAAGTATTTTTAAAAAATCTTACAAAATCATGTGCCTGATTTTTCTTCCACTAATGCTTCCAAGAAGGGTCCCATTTGGTTGAATTATCATAAGGCTCCAAGGTCATAACATTATGAGTCTCACATGCCCTTTGGATGGCTGCAAATCCATTTCATATATTTTCTTTTCACATTATACGTTTTCCCTTCACCTTTCTCCATTGATCTTTACTCTTCACCCCCCCGGGTAAACCGGTCCATGAAATATTTCCATCGAGTGATTTCTTGGATTTCCAAAGAGGTTGTTCCCACCCTCTTCTTTATTTCAAAGCTCCAAATGTAAAAAAAATCAACAAAGTGTTAAACAAACATTTTTTTTTGTGATTTTCTCGGATCATATAGCCCTCCCAACTTGGCTAGAGGTATTTATGCCTCTAGACACTCTTTGGTATCTCGAGCTGACCCCACCCTGATGTGATAGGGTTTTAAGTGCCATCCATTTACCGTGGTCTTGTGCACTTTTCTCTCAATGTCTTGAAGTTTGTAAGAGCCATTGTTGAATTTTTTTGTGACCCAAAATGGCCCCTCCCACTGGTAGAGAGAAACTTGCCATCCTTTCTTTTATCAAAGCGATTGTCATATCGAAGCATTAAAGATCCCTCCTTGATGTTTTTATCTGTTAGCTTCTTGTTGAACTTTTCTCTACGCTTCTCAGCTTCTTGGGAGTAGTGGTTGATGGCTTCTTCACAATCCAATTGTAGACTCTCTAGGTCCAGTAACTTTGATGTAACTTCTCCTTTTGAGAGCCTATTGTGCCACCTAATACCCGAAGGCTAGCTAATTTCACCTCAATAGGCAAAAGAGCCTCTTGTTCATAAACTAGATGAAAAGTTGTGAACCCTAACATGGTTTTGAAGGAGGTTCTGTAAGCCCATAGAGCTCCACTAAGGTACTTGTCCCAATCCCGGGGCCTTGAATGTACCTGTTTGCTGGTGATTTTACAAATCATTCCATTTACCTTTTCCACCAATCCATTGCATTGAGGGTAGTAAGGGGTAGAGTGTCATCGTTGAATATTTAGCTTTTGCATGAGTTCACCCACCACATTAGCTCTAAACCCTGGTCCTCTATTTGATAGTATTTCAAGAGGGGTACCAAACCTACAACAAATGTGGTCAAAGATGAATTTACTCACTTCCATAGCAGTGATTCTTCTAGTTGGCATAGCCTTGGCCCATCTAGTCATGTAATCTACCCCCATAATAATATACTCTTTTCCTGATGGAGACAGAAGGAGAATTCTGCGAGAAAGTGCGTCATGGAGTCGGTTAGGCTACCTAAATAAAAAAGGAGGGCATTCTCGAAGGAGGTGGCGTTGGAGTTTTAGATGATGGGAAAGTCATGTTGCCCATGGAGGGTGGCGACAAAATCCATGCCTACCCTACAAGGATACACCGTGAACATGGGGTCGTTCCTCTCGTAGGGTAGGGTGTTGCAAAATGCCATCCAGGCGAGCATGTTAATATTGCATATTCGCCTTCTCCAGAGGGGTTGGAAATTGTAGCCCCTTAGAGTGTGTGGCACCTTGAACACTTTGTCTTGCCAAAACTCTCATTCCTCCATGCCCCACAGAGTGGGGGTCTTTGCCCTATCGTCCAGCCATTTTTGGCCTAGTCGGCTGCCAGCCGCGATCACCTCCTCCATTACTTTGATCGTCAGAACCCTTCTCAGGCTGTTAGGCATAAGGAAACTGAAAGAAAAAGGGTCCTTTTCGATTTCCTACTGTTCCCAAATCACCAGCTCCGTGTGGAATTGCGTTGGGAGGTCATTAGGGCATGGTGGGAGGGATGCGGATGGCCACATGACGGCTTGGCCTGCAGTTGCCTTCTGGCTTCTTCCACCAATTTTTTCTGTCGCTTCTTGAGCGTGGCTTGTCTGTCCAGGGGCGGGTCAAATTGTTGCTGTTCATGATCGTGTGGCGAGGGGGGTTGTGGGATTATTTCTTTGTTGGTTCTTCTTATGATGAATTCAATGTCAGTGTCCTCCCCCCGCTGGCCATCTAACTGTGCCTCTTCCTCAAAGCTGAGTGCATCTGCCTCCTGGGGGGTTAGGCTGGCCAATAGCAGGTACTTTCGCTGTTCTTCTAAGACCAGCCTAACCTCCGCAGGTTGGGGTGGCATCTGTAGCCCCGCATGCAGGGCTCTGCGTGCGATGCTCAGTTTCTTCTACACCACCTCTAATGGCTCCTTTCCCTCTGGTTGGGTTGTGTCCAATAGTGTGTTGAGGAAGGCCTGCTGCTGGGTAGTGAAGGCTATCTGGGCAGCGTCCGCTTTGCTTTCTGCCAAGATTTTTTCTTTCTCCACCAAGGCGAGGCACCGCACCAGTGCCTTCACCTATTCCTCGTTCTGCATGGCCCATTCGTCGGCCCTTTTGCTTATTCCTTCCATGCTCTCCCCCTGCTTTTGTACTAGGGTTATGGGCTTCTGCTCCTGGGCTCTGAATTCTTTGCTCATGTTGTCTTGCTCTTTCCTCCTGAGGTGTAGTTGATCGACTCGATCTCTTTTCGTTGTTGCTCCCTCTCTTGTCTTCTCTCCTCTTCTTTGATGTTCAGTTCCTCCATCATCTGCTCAATGGTGGTGGTTTTTGCCTCCAATTCCTTATATTGCATCATGAGGAGCTTGTATTCCCGCTGCATTTGGACGAGCTCTTTTGCTTTCAATTCTTGCTTGAGTTCAAATATTTGGCATTGCTACATGGCGATGATGCAGGTTTTCTCCAGTTAGAAGGCCACCACTGACTCTTTCTCTGTCACCAACTCAGCCCCAACATTCTTTTTTCCTCCTTCGCCCTTCTAGTTGGGAGAGCAGCTCAGTGACGTATTCGTCGTAACTGGCTGGTGGCATCATTGTTGCGTGGGTGGGGGTGGTTGAGGCCTCCATATGCAGACGCTTCTCGTCCTGCCTCGATTCTGCATCTGTGGCTAGTCTTTTTGGCCCCATGGTCATGGTTTCCATGCTCTTCCCTTGGGCCATTTCTTTACTGATGAAGTATTGCATCCAGGCCACCAGATTGGACACTTCCAAGCTGGTGGGGATGCTAGGGGTGAGCGTAGTGGGTTCAGCGGTGGGGGGTGCTATGAGGGTGGGGATAGGATGGAGGGGTGCTTTGCCTTTTCCTTTCGGAACTGTGGGTGGCACGAGTTTTGGTTCCTGCGTGTTGGAGCTAGGCCCTTCTTCCCTCGGCTGGTTCCAGGCTTCTGGATCATCCGCCCTACATTGCTGCTCGATGGACCGGTGTGTAGCCTTGGCCAAGTCCTCCTCTTCCTTTTCTTCTTAACTCCTCTTCCTCCTCCGCAACTCTTCTTTTCCTCTCCTTTTTGGCCTTTTTGTACTTTTCCTCTAGTTTCTCTTTTTCCTCCTGCTCTTCTCTTCTTCTCCTTTCAGCTTCTTGCTTTGATGCCTTTTTGGCCCGCCTGACTTGCTCTGTCGTCTCTTCTCTCCTTCCTGCGGCCTTCATCCTGTTTCTTTTTCTTTAGTGCTTCCTTTTTCTTGGTCTCCTTGACCTGCTTTTTGCTTTTCTGTTCTTCCCCTTCTTCCTCGGTCTCAATCCTATCACTGGACCTCTCCTGGTGTTGGTGAGGGGGTGATCTGTCAAGTGTTTCCCCCTCCCCCTCTTCTACCTCCTACGTCTCTTTCACGGCCTCCTGGATAAGCGCCGTTAAGATGCTCCTGTAGGCGATGAACGAGGCTTTGGAGGAGGCCTTCCTTTTTGCGGCCTTCTATGCTGGGGATTCTTCTCCTGCGGGCATGCTTCCTAAGGCTAGAGCTCTAGCTGCCTGGTTGATGGTCTTGCGCACGTAGCTGTTCCAGTCGACTTAGTGCAGGGTATGGGCCGCCACATTCTCTAGTATTGGCACATTGATCCGGTGCATCAACGCGTTGTAGCGCTGGCTGGAAAAGAGTGCATATACGAGTTTCGCTTGTAGCCTGGTCTCTACATTGGGGATGTCTTGGATGCTGATGCCGGCATTTGTCAGCACGTCCTCCTTTCTCATCCCCAGCATGGAGTATATATCCCTCTTCTGCTTCTTTTCCACCTTTGGTTCCAGTCCCAGTGCCTTCTCCACCAAGGCCGGGGTTAGGCGAACCAATACTTGCTTGGCATTCTATCCTCTTCCCACTGTGACGGTGCCACATTCATTGTCGGGGTCATAGGACCTGAGAAATTCCACATAGCTCGTGTGGTCGGGTTCTTGTGCGAATCTTTCCAAGTACTTCTTGAAGTTGCAGCTTTCCACAACTCTCCTGGCCGCCTCTTCCTTGGCCACTAATCCTTCTATATTATGAATAGTTCGAAATTTCAATTGGTTGTAGGCGCAGCTCTCCAAGGTGATGCTGTACTGCGTTCTCTCCTCTTCTGTGAATGGGAGCCAGTGGGCTCGGTCTTGCTGTGACATTTTTCGTTCTTGTCATAAACCAAAATTTTCATTAGTGCTTTCCACATGGTAATTTGCTGACTGCTGAAAAAGAGAAACTCTATGCTTTTTGAATGAATTCATTAAGAACCATTGTAGATTTTCCTTTTCAGCCTTTAACTTTTTGCCTGTTTTTCATAATATATGTTTATGTGTTTTACTAATTCCCCCTCCCCTTCTAGCTTAACAAGAATCCTTCCTAGGATTTAGAGTCAGAAAGGCGAGGGCGTTTGGCATGGTGGCGTAGGATTTACTTGTGAAGGAGCCAATCATAGAATTGGGGGTTGTACTCAAAGTGAGTGTTGCGGTTCAGATCAGAGGGATTAATCCCCACTTGTGTGATGTATGTGAGAACATTTGTTAGGAAGTCACCAGAGTTGACTCGGCTAGCAATGTGTAACTCTTCCTCGGTCAACAAGCGATCAAGGTAGGGGTGTCCTTTGATGTGTTCTTCTATGGGACGGCCCTGAAGAGTGGTTAACACTTGATATGAGGTTGGCGTGACATATGTGGGGTCGTATTCCGTCGTTTTGATAGCGCGGTGTTGCTCAGCGTTGGTCATTATGCGGCACCCTTCGACTTCCCATTGCAGCCTAAGAGTGTACCAATGCTTCAAGAATGGGGAGTCGGTATCAGCGAGCTTTGATAACACTGTGATTTCTTGCTCAGTGATCGCCGAAGTGGTTCACTGATCGTATGACGTGATGACGGGCTGAATGATGGCTTGCTCCTTGGATATCTCGCTGTTGAGCAATTCAGCATGGAGCGGGAAGCGTTTGCAAATGCTAATTCAAAGGTTTCCTAGGAGCAGGGCATGAACTTCAGTTGCAAAGGGTTCCTCCAATAATCCTAAGTCCAAGTGGTTATAGCTTAGTGCTAACGACATGAAGGTGACGTCTAGTCATTTAATGCATTTCATCATGTCATCCCTGGTGTCCTCCGTGAGGTCGGCCAGTGCTAAAAAGGATTTGCGTTCATAGGAGGGTGTAAGGCCGACGGGCGGTCGCGGTTTGCTAGAACTAGCGCTAGTGGCAACGATGAGTTGCGGTTGGGTGTGTGTTTGAGTCTGGGGTTGAGCTGCTCGAATTATGGGTAGATTAGGGGCAGCCACGACGGATGGGCTGCTACATTTAGGGTGGATTGGAGGAGTCGAGTTGACTTGGTCAGGTGATGACTCATGTGGCGGAGTCTATTGTTTAGGCCGATAGGCTTGTGTGACTTCCTTGGGTTTAGGCATGGATGGGTCGGATGGCTGTGGTTTTGGAGGGCGTTGCGGTGAATGGTTTGGAGGGCTTATGGGACTTGGGTTGATCAAGCTTGAGGGCGGCGTATGAGTAGCACCTTTGGCCGTGTAGGCCTTAGGGATGCACAGCCAGGTGTTGCCCATGTAGTAGCCTTGCACATGAAAGAGGGTTTTAGGGATCCATCTTTGCTTGATCATGTGGCGCTCTCTATGACTGCGTCTTGGCCTACTAGGTTTAGAGTTTTTGGTTTTATGAGGATAGGAGTGTCGACTCCTAGGTGGTGGTTGTGGCTGCTTAGGCTGCCATTGAAATCTAGGCTGTTGGGCCTTAGGTTTTGCTGTTGTGGGCTATGATTCATGGAATCTAGGAGGTGGCGGCCGCACACTACCTCCTCCTTAGACTTTGTTATGGATATTTCTACTGGTGGCGTTGCGGACAGTGATGAGGTCGCGTAGCCCTTGTTGAAAGTTGTGACAATGCGAACGTTGTCTATTGCGAGGTGGATGCGCTGCAACTCATAATCAACATTGCAGTGAGTCTGCTTTTTGAAAGTTCGCCCCAGCAGCGACTCCATGACTGCGTTGTTAGCATTTGGCAGCACGTAAAAAATAATTGGAACAGTCTCAAACTCGATAGAAATGGCAACTCTGCACTTGCCGAGAAGTGCATAGGAATGGGCCCCATATGGGCTTAATTTTGCATTAGTGGGTTGAAATTGTGGTCTATCAAGTTGAGTCCAATGATCGTGAGTTAAGACATTGAAGTTTGCTCCCTCGTCGATCAAGGTGTTGAAAGCGTATGTTTGTTTTTCCGTGACCGTAATATGGAGGTATGCGGGTTCTACGGCTTCCTCATCCTCATCATCAACCTCCTGATTGTGGCCACTCGTATCTTGATAGGCGGTTCTAACATCGAGGGCTCATGCAAAGAATGGGTGGGGGGGTAGTACTTCTTGATACGACTGCCGTTGAAGAAGCCTATGCCCTCACCATTTAAGGTCTTGAGCTCGACATTGCCTGTGCGACTGATCGCACGAACCTTGAAAGGTCCAAGACCTCTAAATTTCATTTTCTGCTTGTGCCCCTTAACTGAGTAGAGGAGCACTATGTTGCTCTGTTCGAAGTCGCGCTGCTTGACATGCTTGTCAAACCAAATTTTGCATCGGGCCTTCTCACATATAAGCACATGGGTGGCTAGAAGGCGAGTCTCTGAGAGGCGCTCGAGTTCGACCAGGCGTTGCATCCATGCCTCCTTCCCTTCCCATCGTTCTTGAAGTGCTATTCTCAAGCTAGGAACAAAGAATTCTAATGATAGAACTGCTTTAGTTCCATAGGTCAGCCTAAAGGGGGTTTGACCGACAGTCGTTTTATAAGCTGTGCGGTAAGCCCACAGAGCTGCCATCAGCTTGTTGTCCCAGTCGCTGCGTGAGATTGAGACCACCTTGGTCAGGACATTGATAAGAATCTTATTCGTGGATTCTGCTTGGCCGTTTGCCTGAGGGTAGTATGGCGAGGATTTGCGATGGATGATGAGAAAGGTGGACATGAGATGTGCTATCACTTCTTGATGAAGTGCATGCCTTGATCACTAACCAGTTCGATGGGGCAGCCAAATCGTGAGATCACCTGCTCCCATAAGAACTTGACAGTCATCCTAGCGTCATTTTTCCATGTCACTCTTGCCTCTGCCCATTTTGTGAGGTAGTTCGTGGCCACAATGATATACTTGGCCTGTGAATACTGGGCAGCAGGACTGATGGGTCCGATGAAGTCGATTTCCCATTTTTTGAAGGGTTGTCGTGCGATAACAGGGGTCAATTCCATCCGGTTCTTGCGAATTGGGACTTTTATCCACTGGCACTCGTCACATTGTTGAATCAGGTTGCATCGCGGAAAAGCGTGGGCCACCACAGTTGAGATTGCAACACTTTTTTTGTTGTCATGTCTTCGCTAAAGTGCCCTCCAGCAATGCCGTCGTGCGCTTCTGAGAGCACCTCGTGCATCTCATATTCGCATACGCATCTACGCAACAATCCGTCTTACCCCAGCCTGTAGAGTTGGCCTGTGATCAGCTGATAGGGCTGGATCTTAAGGATCAATCGCCTAAGTCGGGCTTTTTCTATCGGTCGATCAAGTAATTTGTGTTCAAGCACTTGGACTATATCATTCGCCCAATATGGCGTTAGATAAGCCTTGAATAACTCTCTCTCGCTGGATAGGGTAAATAGATGGGCGTCGGGCAATTCATCAACAATGCCTTGCCCAGTGGCCTCTCCCGTGGGAATGCGTGACATATGGTCAGCTATGTAGTGCTGTTTTCCTTTTCGTACAACCATAGAGAAGTCGAATTCCAAGAGCAGAAGGAGCCACCGAGCTATGCGTCATGTAGCGCAAGGTTTGTTTACTAGATAGAGCAGGGCTTGATGGTCCACAAAAAAGGTAAAAGGTGTGGCCAATAGATAGTGCCGGAATTTCTTCACAGCAAACACCATGGCTAACCCTTCTCTTTCTGTCGTCGAGTAGTTCATTTTCATCTTAGTGAGTTGTCTACTAGCAAAGCTCATTGGATAGTCTAGGTTGTGTTCCCCAGGTTGGCACAACACTGCCCCCACGGCAAATTTAGAAGCATCAATATGCACGTGGAAAGTAATGGTCCAATTTGGGGCTCGTAGAATTGGTGTAGTGGTTAGAGCCTTTTTCAACTCTTCATATGCTCGTTGGCATGCCTCGGTCCATTCGAAGATGATCAGTAGCTTGTACAAGGGCTTGATGGTCCACAAAAAAGGTAAAAGGTGTGACCAATAGATAGTGCCGGAATTTCTTCACAGCAAACACCATGGCTAACCCTTCTCTTTCTGTCGTCGAGTAGTTCATTTTCATCTTAGTGAGTTGTCTACTAGCAAAGCTCATTGGATAGTCTAGGTTGTGTTCCCCAGGTTGGCACAACACTGCCCCCACGGCAAATTTAGAAGCATCAATATGCACGTGGAAAGTAATGGTCCAATTTGGGGCTCGTAGAATTGGTGTAGTGGTTAGAGCCTTTTTCAACTCTTCATATGCTCGTTGGCATGCCTCGGTCCATTCGAAGATGATCGGTAGCTTGTACAAGGGTCTCGCGATCAATGCATAGTTCAGTACAAACTGCCGATAATACCCTATATGACCTAGGAAGCATTGGACTCCCTTGTAGTTGATTGGGGGTGGAAGGTCGACAATAACCCTGAATTTTGAAAAGTTAGTGGCAATGCCGTTCTTCAACACCACGTGCCCTAAGATGCATCCATGCTTTACCCAAAATTGGCACTTTAAGGGGTTCAAGGAGAGACGATATAAGCGACACCGCTCAAAGACTGCGTGGAGTTTGTCTAAGTGTTCAATCCAGGTTGAGTGAACACAGAGGTCATCAACAAAGACTTCCAACTCCTTGCGAAGCATGTCTTTGAAGATGGCACACATGAGGCATTGGAAGTGGCAGGGGCATTTGTCAACCCGAAGGGCATGACTCTGTAAGCAAAGATGCCCCACTCAGTGGCGAAGGTAGTCTTGTGCATGTCCGCAGGATGCACTTGCACCTGGTTGTACCCTGAGAAGCTGTCCAAAAAACTATCGGCTTCCTTGCCTACCACTCTCTCAAGCATGTACTCGGTGTATGGTAATGGATAGTTGTCTCTCTTAGTAGCAGCGTTCACCTTCTTGTATTTGACGCACACTCGGATCTTTCCATTCTTCTTCATCACAATGACTATGGGTGACACCCAGTCTATGTGTTCAATTTCGTAAATGAATCCCGCTTTCATTAGCTTATCAATCTCCTCTTTGACAGCATGAGCGTGTTTTGGATTCATAGGGTATGGTCGCCACTTGACCGGCATTGCGTCTGGCGTCATAGGTATGTTGTGAGTCACGACATTCGGATCTACCCCCTTAAGCTCATCTAAGGACCAGGCGAGCACGCCTATGTACTCTCTCAAGAGAGCGACGAGACTTGTTTCTTCTTCCCTAGTCAAGTCATTGGCAATGAATACTGGTCGGGGTGTCTCCTCTTCCTGGGCTAGGTTCATCTCCTTGACCTTGACTGGTCCCTCAATTGGTTCGCTCATTTGCCCTTGACGCTTGGCACCTAATAGAACCACTACCCTATCCCCTTTTGTGAATTTCGTAAATCGTTTAGGGAGGTCCTGCGGTTTTCGTTGTTCTTCTATTTGCGTATCCCTGGGTTGGTTTGCATTTCTCTGCCTCAATCGTCTGCGCCTTAGGTGGACGGGTAGATCCCTCGTGGTGCGTAGTCGGTCTAGGGATTTCTGGGTCACTATTTGAACTAATCTCCGACTCAGAGTTGAACTCCCCGCCGTCGCTAGAAGAGGTGGTCTCCCCAGGTGGGCGCAGTCTGGACGGCGACTCTGTCATAAGCACTGATATTGTTCCTGGCTGGGCTAGGCTTGCTTGCCCAAGATCTATGGCCTCTACGCATTCCAACCAGGCACGATCACATTCCATGCGCATGACTCCTTGCTTCATCTTGAAGATACTCTTTTTTTGCGGCTTGGAGTCTGCTTGTATTTGCTCTATTTCTTGCCCCTCCGTGTCGTATTCCACGGTGTCTACCTCACCGTCGCTTTCATCACTGAGGAATTGGCAGTCTTCATATTCATCGTGAGAGTCCTCTTTGTCAGACTGCTGGTCGTCTCCTAGTACTTGGCATATCTCTTGTCATTGATCAGGGACTAGGGCCCAGTTATACATGAGGTTTAGGTCATGCACTCTGGTCCATTGCCACTTGGATTCATCTAAGAGATCCTGGAGTGGTTTGAAGTTTGCACCTGGATTGCCAGTTAGCTTGTCCGTTAAGTATTCCAATATTTCCTGGAGTTCCCTTTTATTGGCCAAGACTTGGAAATTGACAGGCTTAGGTTTCCCATGAAGGGTTCTTGCCATCATGCAAACTGGTGTGGAGGGTGCATCGTTAGACTTGCCGATTGTTTTGATGGCTTGCTCATACGCCTCGTGATCAGAGAATGGCAGGTCGATTGTAGCAAGGACGTGCATCCAATCCCGCTCATCCTCTGGGCATAGGATATACTTGGTGAAGGGCCCATAGGACTTCTTGACCTGGGCATTACCCTTGAGCATAGCAGAGATGGCATCTAAGTCGACTGGTGAGGTCTTCCAAGTGTCCATCTCTATTCTCACGGCATCCGTTCTATTGCCAAGGAAGATCAAGCCGTTACCCCAATCTTCGATGACTCTAGCATTGCGCATCCAGGGTTGGCCTAATAGGATATCGTAGTCCACTCCTTTCATGACTATAAAGTCCACAGAGAATTGGACACATGTGATCTTCACTGGCCAATTCTTAAGCACCCCAAATGGCTTGACCCTCGTAATGTTTGCTAATGTGACATTAAACCTAGTAGTTTTGACAGGCGGGTTTCCCCAAGTTTGAAGCACCGTGTGGCTAAGCACACTAACCCCAACTCCTGTGTCCACGATCCCCTTTCTCGTTGTATCGCCTAGGGCTAGAACTGGTAAGACCGCATGCATCTCGAAACCTTCCCAGAAGGCATTGACACGTAAGGATTTAGGCATAGAGTGCAGTATCAAACTGGGTATCTGCGTCTCTGCATCATGGTCATGAGGGTCTACCGTGACCTACTCTCGTGACCCTTCGACCCACTGCTTAAGATCTTGCCATAGGGTGGGGCCTAAGCAGATCTCCCAGGCTAAGTGTTACCGGGTTAGTCAACAATGTGGTCAGGAGATCGTTGGATGCTCGTCTCTCTCCTAACCTGGATTGTCCTAACCAGTGGCCCTGACTGAACCGCGACTCTGTAGCACCAAGGCTTGGCCTTAGCAACACTGCTTGTGGTGCAGTTGCTTCTCCCAACTTTGGTTGAGGAGGTGAGGTTGGCGTGCTCATGCTGAAGAGGTCATCGATTTCGTCCTCTATGATGTGCTCAGCGTCTTTTAGATGCTCTTGAGCCTCCTTCACCCATTCCTTCACTTTTTCTATGGCCTCCAATTGTTGCTTCGGATGCGGGTATTCCCCTACCTTAGCGCTTCCCTTTTTGGCCGTCTTAGGGGCTGAAGTCTCTGCCTCTGCGTCAGAGACCTTCTTTCCAGCAGGCAGAGTTGTAGCACTCTCCGTTTTTAGTGCGATTTTAGCTTCCGACCTCTTCTTCTTCCGCCTGTGACTTTTCTTCCCTATTGAAGCTGCGTCGAGGTTGCTAGGTCCTGGTAGTGACATGCCGGCCTGCCTTGTCTGGGCATGTGTCATGACCCGTAATGGAATAGGTGTTGCCTCCCCGTCGAGATTCTCGACTCCAAACAGCCCCAACGGGACAGATGGTACATTGGCTGAGCTAGAAGATGGCTTTCGCTTTGGGCAAAGAGATGGGTGATTCTGCACTCAGTACATCTTTGGTCAGCCTTGTCTCTGTTTTGTTGCTCCCTTTTGGGGCAGCATGATGAGACATGACCAGGGTGACCACAAGTCCAATAGGTGATTGGATCCTGTGTTTGCCCTCCTAGGCCTCTGCCTCGTCCTCTTCCTAATGCCATCACTGGTACGGGGCGATAATCCATGAGGACAGCGTTGCCCTCATCATCATGCAAGACGTAAGGGCATATGTAAGCTTCTTCCTCATTTGGTTCCTCCACATAGTGGACTGGAGCATCGCTTGGTGGATGAGTCACGTAAGGACCAGGTGGTTTGGGTGTGCCAGTAGGGTTTATGTCCATCCTAGGAACAGCTGGCTTAATGTTGTTAGGCGCAAGAAGGGTTAATGGGGCTCCCCTTCTGAAGAATGGCTGCGGCCTGGTTGCTAGGTAAGGCTGGTCATAGGGTTAGCACAAGGTCTTGACCGAACCTACCGCAGTTAGCACAAGGTCTTCTTGGTAATCTACAATGCGCAATGTCATGACCGAACCTACCGCAGCTAGCACAAGGTCTTGACCTAGGGTCTTGACACTCGGCTGGCAAGTGGTTTCCACCACAATACTTGCATTGGACGTGTGGGCGCGTTGGTCATCTCAACATGTCTTGTAACTTGGCCAACTCCATCTTTACATCAACCAACTCTTGGTTCGTCTTGGTGGCCTTCCCCTTATCTTGGGATGATGGGACCGATCTCTCACTAGAGGCTGACGCTCTCTCTGAGCTTCGCGAGTTGGTCTCTTCTGGGTTCGCGCTCTTGGAGGTCCGCTCCTTCAGTTGATCATCGACTCTAATGGCTTCCTCAAATACTCTAGCTAGCGCGTCTTGCTGCAAGCTCAAATTGCTTGCCAAAGCCTTATACAACTCCTCATCTCGGATTCCGCTGACGAATACAATCAAAACTGCTCTTTCAGTCGGCTGCTCGCCCATAGGGATTCTCTTAAAGAGACTCCTCACGTGGATTATGTATTAGCGAATATCCTCCTTCTCTTTCTGCTTGATGTTCAAGCGCACTAGCAGATTATCGGAGTATCCAGGCTCGGCAAATCTCTTAATGAAGAGATCCTTGAGGCCACTGAAGTTGGCTCGTTTTGCGTCATCTAGGCTTGTATACCAAGTTCTCCCCTTGTCACCTAAGTAGAGCACAAACGCTTGAGAGCGTTGAGTCAGGTCGTTGAGGTCGTTGGCTTCGTAGACTTGTTCAAACTGCTCTACAAAGTTGTATGGATCGTCGTGGGGTTGGTATTTGTCGAGTTGCTTGGCAATGATGGGGATTTTAGACTGGCTCTTTGAGCCTTGGTTCGCTCCTAATCCTGCGAGCAGAGATGTCGCTAGTGCTGCAGCACTCTGCTTTGCTGCTGTGTTATCTAACAGTTGCTTCATGAGAAGCTCGCTCAATGTCAAGTCTCCTTCTAGGGCTCTCTCGTGATCTGTTCGGTCTCTTCCTGCTAGGTTCAACACTCGTTGTACCTCACGCAACTCCGTGCTTTGCCTTTGGCTCCTAGCTTGCTGGTCCCTGTTGTATTCGACTATGCTTTGCAAAGCCTTGCGGGCTAGTTTCCTCTCTTCTTCTAGGTCTGCGATGATAGCGTTTGTCGTCCTGCCACAGTGCTCATACCGGGCGAGTGTATCGTAGCCGCTGACTAACTGTTGAATAGCCTTCGAGAAGATGTTCAAGTGGAGTTCCTCATTAGACCTATGGTCTGAGCCTTCTCTTGCCATAGTCGCGTTGTCGTGTTCTGCCAAGCTGTTGATCAGGGTGAGTGGATTTGTCAGATCCACGTCGTTGACGCCACCTGCTTGGTCCTACCTCGCGTGTTGATGGTTTGTCTTCGTCGTGGGTCCTCTCCTACTGGTGGGTTCCTTGAGTGGTTTATCTGAGTGAGTTCCTTCAGTTATTGAATACTATCCTCAATTTATGGTCACTCAGCGTGTGTGTCGCCCTCAGTGCACTTGTGCTCAACCAGGCTTTCAATTTTTTTTAGTGCATTCAAGTGCGGAAATTCAAGATGAGTGCAGCAAACAAACTCAAAGCATCTTATGCACTCTCGCTTGTTTTGGGCCCGATAGGCTTGTTGGTCATCTTCTGGCCGCCTTGACAGGGTTCATGGTTTTTCTAATATGTTGCCTCATTCCTTCTTGGCCAATCAGGTTTTAACTACTCAGTGCTTGCGTTTAGGTCTTTGGGTCTCGTTGCTGCCTACTTCAAGCTGCCAAGCGGCTGCTCCCTACGATTCCATCTATTCCAAGTGCCAAAATCGAATTCTGAGCATCCGAAGGACTTTAGACAGTTTGCACTACTGAGCTTCAGTCGGGTTAGGTCAAATTTCTGAGAATTTGATAGAAATTTTCACTTGGCCCAGCTGGTCCGAATTGTAGGGTCCGAGTGGGTTACTTGGACAGGTCGAAGCACATGGGCCGAGGGCCGAATTTGGGCCTTGGACAGGGTGGGCTCGGACGGGTTGAGGTGCGGACTCGAATGAAGGCGTTTGGACAGATTGGCTCGGACGGGCTGAGGCAATTGGGCCAAGGGTCGAGTTTGACACGTGGCAGCGGGCCGAATTGGTCGATGGTCCGAATGGTCGACTCGGATGGGTCGAGTAGGTCTGGTCGAGGGCTGATTAGGGTTTTGGGCCGAGTGGGCTGAGCAAAATAGGACCGAGGGCCGATTCTGGGACTCAGCCCAGAAGTGATTGTTTGGACGGGCCGAGCACGGCGCACGTCGACAGCAAGAGTTTGATATCGATCGTTTCTTACGATTTATTCAATTGTATCAAGCACAAACCTCCAGATCCTATCTAGGGGGATAGGGGAAGGGATTCATATACCTGGATAGAGCGGTGGGCTAGTTGATGGTGCGATCGGATCGAATCGGGCGGTAGTCTCTCTCTCTCTCTCTCTCTCTCTCTCTCTCTCTTACTGAAATGGTCACAAATGAGCTCTACCTTGGCCTCTTGGCTCTTATGCCCCTTCCCGGGTATGGTGTTGATGCCCCCAATCACTCACTTGCCGATCTTAGACATCACAAGTGAGCTTTTTGCCAAGTTTTGCATGATTTTTGCCTTGTTTTGCCCTGCTTTGCAACAGTAAACCCTACCCTTCTCCGGTGTGATTTCCTAATCCTAACCTACTATAAATGCAACAAGAATCGAAAGCAAAGAGCTGAACTAATTTCTCCATATTTCCCAATCATCAAACAAACAAAATATACCAAAATACTTACTTGTTTTGAAGATCAAAAACACCCAAACTTCCTACCTATCTCAAGCTCTGTTTCGGGGATGAATCCCTTACTTCGATGCTCGATATGAGGCGCACAAGTGCTCAAGCTTGAATCCGTTGGTTCGGACAATGGAACCAAAATGTGAGAGCTTTTGCTCAACCACCAAGACCCATGGACTGCTTATTGTTTCAAGCGTTCCAAGCGAGCTCTAATGGCTCGACGCGCCGTTGATCCTATGAGTGTAGTGAGCTTACCTTGATGCCGCCACGAGTTGCCTCCTCTCTCACACACACTGGTAGCTCCACGATCCTAGATGTGAGCTCAAGCATCCTCAAGCCTCCTCCACCTCCAAGCTCCATCCTCCATAGCCGCGTGTGCAAGAAAAGAGAAGAGAAGAGAAGAAGAGGAGAGGAGATGGTGAAGAGCTTCACCCTCTTGATCCCTCACTCTCACACACTCCCTCACACTCACACACTCCCTCTCTCAAGAGCACACACAAGCAAGAAGGTGAGGGGAAGAGAAGAAGAAGAAGACTCTTGTTGCCACACACCAAAAGAATGAGCTCTCATTCACTTTTTGAACTTTATGTATACAAACCCTAAACATCCATCCCTTTTTTACATGACCGGCCCTTGTGACAAGGTTTTTTTTTCCATGTCCCTCTTCTAGCCTTATGCCTCTAGCCTACACCCGTTTAGTATTTTACAATTGGAGGGGGGTTGTGGGATCACCCCTTCTCCGAATCTCCCCATAATGAATTCAAGCTCAGCATCCTCCCCCTTGCCGGTCTTCTTGTTGTGTTCCTTCTTCAAAGCCCATTGCGTCCATTTCCTGGGGGGTTAGGCCGGCCAGTAGTAGATACTTTCATTGCTCTTCTAGGCTCAGCCTAACCTCCACAGGTTGGGGTGGCATCTGCAGCCCTGTATGTAGGGCTCTGCGTGCAATGCTCAATTTTTTCTATACCACCTCCAATGACTCCTTTCCCTCTGGGTGGGTCGTGTCCAGTGGTGTGTTAATGAAGGCATGTTGCTGGGCACTGAAGGCTGTCTGGGCGACTTCTTCTTTACTCTCTGCGAGGATTTTTTCTTTCTCCACCAAAGCAAGGTGCCGTGCCAGTGTCTTTACCCTTTTTTCGTTCCGTGCTACCCATTCCTCTACTCTCTTGTTCATTTCTTCCATGCTTTCTCCCTGCTTCTATACCAGGGTTATGAGCTTCTACTCTTGAGCTTTGAGTTCCCTGCTCATGTTCTCATGCTCTTTTCTTCCCAAATGTAGCTGATCGGTCATAGACTCGATCTCGTTTTGTTGCTGCTCCCTCTCCTGCTCTCTCTCCTCTTCTTTGGCATTCAATTCCTCCATCATTTACTCGATGTTGGTAGTTTTCACCTCCAATTCCCCATGTTGCATCAGGAGGAGCTTATACTCTCTCTGCATCTGCACCAATTCTTGATTCTCATCCTCGAGCTGCTGCTTGTAGCTCTCCTCCGTGTTCTCCTTGGTCTTTAATTCCTGTTTGAGGTCAAAGATCTGTCGTTGTTGCATGGCTATTGTGCGGGTTTTTTCAAGCTAGAAAGTGGCTACCGACTCCTTTTCCGCCACCAACTCAGCATAGCCATCTTCTTTTCCTCCTTAGCCTTCTCCAATTGGGAGAGCAACTCAGTGACATACTCGTCGTAATTGGCTAGTGGCATCACTGTTGTGTGGATTGGGGTGGTCGAGGCTTCCACTCTCTGACGCTTTTGGTCCTGTCTCGACCTAGCATCTACGGTTGGTCTCTTTTGCCCCGTGGCCATGGTCTCCGTGCTCTTTCCCTGGGCCATTTCTTTATTGATAAAATATTACATCTAGCCCATGAAGTTGGAGACCTCCATGCTAGTGGGGATGTTAGGGGTGAGGGTGGTTGGTTTGGTGGGGGGCACCATGAGGGTGGGGATAGGATGGAGAAGGGCCTTGCCTTTGCCTTCAAGGACAACAGGCGATGTGACTTCTAGTACTTGTGTGCTAGAACTAGGCCCTTCTTCCCTCATCAGTGGGCTCTAGGTTCCCACATCATCAGCCCTGCATTGCTGCTCAATGGACCATCGTGTGGCTTCGGCCAAGTCCTCCTCCTCCTTCCTTCTTAGTTCCTCTTCTTCCTCAGCAGCTCTTCTTTGCCTTTCTTCTTCAATTTTCTTGTATTCTTCCTCCAATTTCTATTTTTCTTTCTGTTCTTCCCTTTTCTCTTCTCGACTCCTGTTTTGATACCTTTTTAGCCTCATTGACTTCTTCCTTTGCTTTTTCTTCTTCATGTTTCTTCTTCTTCTCCCTCTCCTCGGCCTCCTTGAGGGATTCTCTTTTTGCCTTTTCCAAATCCTCTTTCTCCTTCTTGCGGCCTTCATCCGGCTTATATTTCTTTTGTGCTGTCTACTTCTTGGATTTCTTGGCCTACTTTTTGCCCGATTGTTCTTCTTGTTCCTACCCTTCCTTATCAGTCTCGGTCCTGTCGCTAGACCTCTCTTGGTCCTGGTGAGGGGGTGACCTGTCAGGCGTTTCTCCTTCCCCTTCTTCTGCATCTTGTGTCTCCTTCATTGCCTCCTGGATGGGTGCAGTCAAAATGCTTTCGTAGGCAATAAACGAGGCCTTATTTCTTTCCATGGCCTTGGAAGCTAGGGACTCCCCTCTTGCTGGTGTGCTTCCTAAAGCTAGTGCTTTAGTTGCCTCGTTGATGGTTTTGCGTACATAATCGTTCCAGTCGAATTTATGCAAGGTGTGAGCCACTACGTTCTCCAGCACAGGCATGTTGATTTGATGCATTAAGGCATTGTAGCACTGGTTGGAGAAGAGCACGTGTACTAGCAGTCTAGCTTCCGCATTAGGAATGTCTTGGATGCTGATACCATCATTAGTTAGCACATCGTCCTTTTTCATTTTCAGCATGGCATACACATCCTCTTCTGCTTCTTCTCTATCTTTGGCTCCAGTCCCAACGCCTTCTCCACCAAGGCTGGGTTTAAGTGAACCTGTACCTATTTAGTATTTCCTCCCCTTCCTACCGTGACGGTGCTGCACTCATTGTCAGGGTCGTAAGTCTTGAGAAACTCCACACATTTCATGTGGTCAGGTTCTTGTGCAAATTTCTCGAGGTGCTTGGTGAGGTTGCATTGTTCGATGACTCTCTTGGCTGCTTCCTCCTTGGTCACCATACCCTCTGCGTTGTGAATGGTTCAGAACTTAAGTTAGATGTAGGCGTGGCTTTCAAGAGTGATGCAGTATTGCGCTCTTTCCTCCTCTGTGAACAAAAGTCGGTGGGTGCGGTCTTGCTGCGACATCTTTTGTTCCTGTCATAATCCCAAGTTTCCACTAGTGCTTCCACATTAACAATTCTCAAGAAAAGTCATAGTTAAAAAGAATATGTTTATTGAATGAAAGCATTAAAATCTAATCCAATGTAGAATCTTCCCTTCCGATTTTAACATTTTTCCCTTTATTTCAAAGTTCTCTTGCCATTTTTCTACCTCTCTCGTTGTTTACATGTTTATGCATTTTGCTTGATTTTCCTTGGTTTTAATTTGATTCACCTCACCCCATTCATCTCACCCCCCTCCCCTCCCAGTTCGAGAAGAATCCTTCCTAGGATTGAAGGTTTTGGAGGTTGAGGACAGCCTTCAATGAGTCTAGGAGTTACCATCGTAGGAATCAAGTGTAGAAATTGGGGTTGTACTCTAATTTAGCTTCGCAGTCTAGATCAAAAGGTCGAGTGCCCACGTGTGTGATGTAAGTGAGAACATTTGTTAGAAAGTCACCGGAGGCGACGCGGCTAGCCATATGTAGCTCTTCCTCGGTCAGTAGGCAATCGAAGTAAGGGTGTCCCTTGATTTGCTCTTCCAGGGGGTGGTCACGAAGAGTGGTTAACACTCTATACGAGGTTGGTGTGACATAAGTGGAGTCATACTCCACTGTTTTGATTGCGCAGCCTTGCTCAGTGTTTGTCATGATTCCGCACCCTTCTACTTCCCATTGCAACCTAAGAGTGTACCAATGCCTCAAGAACGGGGATTCAATCTCAGCAAGTTTGGATGATTCCACAATTTCTTGGTCGTTGATGGCAGAAGTGGTTCGCTAATCATATGACGTGATGAGGCGCTATATGAGGGCTTGCTCTTTAGAGATCTCGCTGTTGAGCAATACATCAGTGGAGTTAGTTGCTTTTGTGAAGGCAAGTTCAAACGTCTCCCAAGAACAAGGCATTGTATGAACTTCGGTTGCAAAAGGCTCGGGCAACAAGCCTAAGTTTAAGCGGTCGTAGCTCAAAGCTAGCTCTCTGAAAGTGGCATCAAGTCGTCTAATGCAATCAACCACGTCATCCCCCGTATCTTCAGCTAGATCTGAGGCCAGTGTCAAAAATGATTTCTGCTCATAGGAGGGTTTAAGACGTGTTGGTGGTTGGGGTTTGATAGCACTAGAGTCTTTGACAATGGTTGCAAGTGTTCTTGAGGTTGCAGTTGGACTTCCTGGCTTAAGGCTAGGGAAGTAGCAGCTACTTCTAATGGACTGATACCTTTAGAATGGATCATTGTAGTCAGATGGGCTTTAGCAGGTGATGGCTCATGTGACGATGTCTGTTGTTTGGGCCGATAGGCTTGTTCGACTCTCTTGGGCATGTGTGTGGATGAGCTTGATGGATGTGGGCCTGGGGAGCACTGCGGTTTATGGTTTTGAGGTTCTATGGGGCTTGGGGTGATCAAGCTTGGGGGCGGCATACGAGTTGTGCACTTGGCCATGTGGGCTTTAGGGATCCATATCCAGGCATTTTCCTCATAGTAGCCTTGCATGTGCAAGAGGGCTTTAGGAACCCACATTTGCTTGATCATGTGCCAATTTCTATAACTGCGCTTTGGTTTCCTAGGTTTAGAGCTTCGGGTCTGATGAGGTTGTGTGCGTCGACTCCTAGGCGGTGGTTGCGGCTGTCTAGGCCTCCATTGAAACCTAGGCTATTGGGCCTTAGCTTTTGTTGCCATGAGTAGCGGTTCTTGAGAGGTGGTGGATGGTAGCTGAGCACTACCCTTCTCCTTAGATTTGACTGCTAATAGTTCTACCGGTGGTTGTGCGGACTGGGGTGAGGTTGCGCAGCCCTCCCTAAAAGTTGTAACAATGCGGATGTTGCCTATGGCGAGGTGAATGTGCTGCAACTCATAATCAACATTGAAACGAGTTTTCTTTTTGAAGGTTTGCCCTAGCAGTGTCTTCGTGCCTGCGTCTTTGGCATCTGGCAACACGTAGAAGATCATTGGTATAGTCTCAAACTCGATAGAAACGACGGCCTTGCACTTGCCGAGAAGTGTGTATGAGCGGCCCCCCTATGGGCTTAATTTGACGTTAGTGGGTTGTAGTGGTGGTTTGCCAAGTTGGGTCCAATGATCGTGAGTCAAAACATTGAAGTCCACTCCCTTGTCAATCAAGGCATTGAAGATGCATGTTCACTTGGTAGTGACCGTGATGTGCAGGTATGCGGGCTCCATGGTTTCCTCATACTCATCATCAATTTTAGTGATGGTGGCTACTCATACTTTGACAGGCGGTTCCAACATTGGTGGCTCATGCAAAGGATGCGTGGGAGGATAATACTTCTTGACATGACTGCCATTGAAAAAGCCTATTCCTTCACCGTCTACAGTCTCGAGCTCAACATTGCCCGTTTAGTTGATTGCACAGACTTTGAAAGGTCCAAGACTACCTAACTGAGTATAGGAGCACCAAGTCGCCTTATTCGAAGTCACATTGCTTGACATGCTTGTTAAACCAACTATTATGTCGTGCCTTCTCACATATGAGTGCATGAGTGGCTAGAAGGCGAGTCTCTGAGAGGTGTTCGAGTTCAACTAGGTGTTGCCTCCATGCCTCCTTTCCTTCCCATCGCTCCTAGGCACGAAGAATTCTACAGGGAGAATTGCTTTGGTTTTGTAGGTCAACCTAAAGGGGGTCTGTTCGACAGCTGTTTTATAAGCTGTGTGGTAAGCCCACAAGGTTGCCATTAGCTTGTTATCCTAGTCCGCTGCGTGAGGCAGAGGCCACCTTGGTTAGGACGTTGACAAGAATCTTATTTGTCGATTTTGCCTGGCCATTTGCCTGAGGGTACTATGGCGAGGATTTCCAATGGATAATTAGGAAGGTGGATAGGAGATGCGGTATCACTTCATTGATGAAGTGTGTGCCTGGTCATTGACTAGTTCGATGGGGTAGCCGAATCGTGAGATCACCTGCTCCCACAATAACTTGGCAGTCGTTTGAGCATTGTTCTTTCGTGTTGCTCTCACCTCTGCCCACTTCGTTAGGTAGTCTGTGGCCACAATAATGTATTTGGCCTGCGAATACTGTGCAACGGGGCTGATGGGTTCTATGAAGTTGATTCCCCATTTTTCAAAGGGTTGTCGTGCAATGATTGGGGTCAACTCCATTTGGTCCTTGCGAATCGAGACCTTCGTCTTGCTGACACTTGTCACAATGCTTAACAAATCGTGCTGTATCATGGAATAGCGTTGGCCACCATAGTTAAGACTGCAGCACTTTGTAGGCCGTCGTGTCTCTACTAAAGTGTCCATTAGCAATTCCTTTATGTGCCTCTGAGAGCACGTCGTGCATCTCATGCTCGCACACACATCTGCGTAGCAATCCATCTTGCTCTAGGCAATACAGTTGGCTTGCTATCAACTGGTAGGGTTGAATCTTGAGAATGAGTCGCCTCAGTCTTGCCTTCTCTATCGGTCACTCACATAGTCCGTGCTCAAGCATTTGGACTATGTCATCTGCCCAATATGGCATTAGATCGGCCTTGAATAAATCTCTCTCGTTGGAGAAGTTAAAGAGGTGGGTGTCTGGCAATTCATCAGTAATGCCTTCTAGCGGCAAAAGCTAAGGCCCAACAACCTGAGTTTCAATGGAGGCCTAAACAACCGCGACCGCCGCCTAGGAGTAGACGCCCATGTCTTTGTAGCTCAAGAGACTCTAAGCCCAGGAGATTGACATGCAATTATAGAGATCAAAGCATGATCAAGCCAAGATGGGTTCCTAAAGCCCTCTTACATGCGCAAGGATACTATGAGGGGAATCCTTGGTTGTGGATCCCTATGGCCAGAGTGGCCCACGGCATCACTCAAATGCCACCCTCTTGTTTAATCAACCTGAGCCTCGTGGAACCTTGGAACCAAAAGCCGCAGGGTTTCCCGAGCCGCCTGCTACCAGCTCACCCACACATGAGCTTTGAGGAGTTGAGCAAGACTATCGGCCTAAACCCAGAACCACGTTACCCCCTTCAACCTCTACTAATGACTATAAGACTTGCCAAGCCCGATCCGAGTGTAGCAGCCCATCCATAGTAGCCACTGCCTCGACGCTTATCCAGGGAACTCTACCACTACGTCATGGGCAACTACCACCATCTGTCGCCACGCTTACTAGCCCCATCAAACCCTAGCCACCTACGGGCCTTAAACCATCTTACGAGCGAAAATCATTCTTAACTCTAGCCACAGACCTAGCTGAAGACATAAGGGATGACGTTATTGCTTGTCTTAGACGCTTGGATGCCACGTTCATGTCATTACTCTAAGTTATGACTGCTTGGACTTGGGCCTACTGCAAGAGCCCTTAGCGATGGAAGTTTGCACGATGCCTTGTTCCTAGGAAACATTCAAAATTTCCTTTGTTAAAACACCCCACTCAGCTGCGGAGTTGCTACGCGCTAAGATATCAAGAGACCAAGCCATCAAACATCGCCTCATTACATCTTATGATAAGCATGTGACTTCCTCTATCACTGACAAAGAAATCGAGGAGTTAAAAGCGTTAGCTGATACTGACTCCCCATTTTTGCGAAACTGGTACACTCTGCGATTGTAGTGGAAACTCGAAGGATGCCAAATCATGACCAATGCTGAGCAAGGCCGTGCAATCAAGACATCCAAGTACGACCCAACTTGCATGGCACCCACCTCATATAGAGTGTTAACCACTCTTTGTGGTCGACCCATGGACGACCATGTCAAGGGGCACCCATATCTTGATCGCCTCTTGACCGAGGAGGAGCTCCACATCGTTAGCCGCATCGATCCATGTCGATTCCGGTGATTTCCTAACCGATGTCCTCACTTGTGCAAGTAAAGCCTTATAACTGAATGCTAAATACCTTGGATCTCCTAACCTTCATTCCTAGGAAGAATTCTTCTCAATCTGGAAGGGGAGAGGATACGAGGGTAGCGTGAAGGTGAATAGGGTGAAGGTGAATCAAATTAAAACCAATCAAGATCAAGTAAATGCAATAAACACCTAAGAAACGGGTGACATAGGAGGGATGTCACAAACCAAGTCTAAAGAGGAGAATTTGTATTGGAGTTTAATGTTGTCCTTCAACAAACATAAAATCTTTCTTTTCAGCAAATTCTTGTATGTATAATAATTATAGCACTTATGGGAAGTATGGTTCATGACAGGAACGAGAGATGTCGCAACAAGACTGGGCCCACCAACTCCCCTTCACAGAAGAAGAGAGAGCGCATTACGGCATCATCTTGGAAAATTGAGCTTACAGTCAGCTAAAATTCCACAGCATTCACAACCTTGAGAAGATGGTGGCCAAGGAGCAGGCTGCAAGGAGGATAGTGGAACAGTGCCACCTCCACAAGTACCTAGAGAAGTTTGCACAGGAACTTGACCACACGAAGTGTGTGGAGTTCTTGAGAATGTACAATCGCAATCAAGAGTGTGGAATGGTGATTGTGGGAAGGGGGGACAATGACCGGTAAGTGCAGGTATTGCTAGCCTAGGCCTTGGTGGAGAAAGCACTAGGACTGGAACCTAGGGTGGAGAAAAAACATAAAAGGGATGTGTATGCCCTATTGAATGAATAGGGAAGAAGTCTTAATAAATGACGACATCATCTTGCAAGACATCCCCAATGCTGAGATTTGCCTACAGGAAAAGTTGGTGCATGCCCTTTTCTCTAGCCAACACTACAATTCCCTTATGCACCGGATCAATGTACCTGTGTTGAGAATGTGGCAGCCCGTACCCTGGACGAGGTGGATTGGAATAGCTATGTGCGCAAAACAATAGACCAAGTGGCCAAAGCACTAGCCTTGGGCAACAAACAGGCAGGTGGAGAATCCCCTTCATCTAAGAATACGGAGAGGAAGAAACACTCCTTGAAAGCCTCCTTCATCGGGTATAGAAGCATACTAATGGTCACCATCCAGGAGGCTGTGAAAGAGGCCTAACAAGGAAGCAAAAGAGTAGATGAGACCCCAGATAGGTCGCTAACCCATCAGAAAAAGGAGCAATTGAGCGACCAGACAGAAACCAAAATAGAGAAGGAGGAGCGGAAGGCTCAATCCGAACGAAGAAAAACAAAGGAGTTCACAGGGAAGGCAACTCAGAGGAAGAAATAGAAGGCATGTAGGAAAAAGGAAGAAGAAGATCTGGAAATAGCAAAAAAGAAATTCCTGAGAGAGGTGACGGAGTGGAAAAAGAAAGAGAAGGAAGAAGTTGAAAGGTTGGCTGAGAAGGCAATGAAAATAGAAGAAGAGAGAGAAAAAAGAGCTAGGGAAGAGGAGGCAGAGTTGAGAAGACAAGAGGAAGAAGACATGGCCAAAGCAATTTGCTGGTTGATAGAACAACAGAGCCGACTTGATGGCCTAGGGACCTTAAGTCCGCCTAGGGAAGATAGACCAGGCTTAAGCGCACAAGTACCTGAAGCCATGCCATCCACGGTCATCGAGGGCAAGGGTAAGGCCCCCCTCCATCCCATCCCGACCCCCTTGGAACCCAACAGTGAAGCCACCACTGCCATCCCCAGCATCTCGGCCAGCACCGACATGGACAGCTTTGTGGCATGGATGCAATACTTTATCAATAAGGAACTAGCACAACGAAGGAGCAAGGAGGCCACAGCCACCGTGCACAAAAGGCCAACTACGGATGTTGAATCCAGTCGAGCCAAAATGCCAAAAAATGGAAGCCTCAACCACCCCAATCCCGACCACCACGACGTTGCACACAAATCATGATGAATATGTCAATGAACTGCTCTCACAATTAGAAAGGGCAAGGGAGGAAAGGAGGATCGTGATGGCTGAGCTGGAGGCAGAAAGGGAAGTGGTAGCGGGCTTCCAGCTCGAAAAAACAAAGCAAATGGCTATGCAATAAAAGGAAATTCTCGACTTGAAGAGGGAACTGAAGACCAAGGAAGAAAAGGAGCAAAGCTAGCAGCGACAACTCATAGATGAAAATCAAGAGCTCGAGAAGATGCAAAAAGAATATGACCTGCTAATCATGCAATACAAGGATCTAGTAGCGAAAATAGGGCGGATCGAGCAGGGCATGAAGGAGTTTACCGCAGGGGAGGAAGGGAGAAAACAAGAAGAGAAGCACTGCCATTGAGAAATGGAAACAATGAGTGAAAGGCCGAGCCTCGAAAGAGAAGAACAAGAGCGAATGGGCAGAGAGTTGGAAGATCAACAGCGGGGGCTCACAGTGTTGGTGGAAAGACAGGGAGAAGGCATGGAAGAGATGAAGAAAAGGGCTGAAGTATGGGCAGGCCAGAATGATCAAAGGGTGAAGACCTTGGCGCATCACCTAGCTCTGGCGGTGGAGAAAGAGAAAATCCTAGCACAAGGCAGAGTAGAAGCAGCCCAAGTGGCCTTCCACACTCAACAACAAATCTTCCTAAACACCTTGATGGATGCCACACATGAGGAAGAAGGGGAAGCTGTGTGGAGGCAGTGAAAAAGAAACTAAGCATAGCATGTAGAGCCCTATGCGTAGGGCTACACATGCCCTCCTAACCTGTGTTAGAGGGGCTAAGCCCAGGGGAACACCGTAGGTATCTGCTATTGGTTGGCCTAAACCCCCAGGAAATTGATGCCTTAGGGTTCATAGAAGGGATGCAACAGCCAGAGCTCTCAGGGAGTGAGACAGAACTGCAATTTGACCTAGGGGGATTTGAAGAAGAGGTGGTTCCACAATCTCCTTCACCTCATCCTAAAGGGCAAGGGCAGCCAACAGACGCATCTATGGATAGGAAAACCACCCTGAGGGAGAAGAGGAGGAAACTGGTGGAAGAAGCTAGACAAAGATTAACAGCTAACCCTATGGCCCAATCCTCTATACCCCTCCCGCCATGCCCAAATGACATGCCCCCCAGTTTTCATGCGAAGCTTATACTTTGGGAGAGACAGGAATAGGCAAAGCAACCCTTCACCTTCAACTTCCTCACCCCCAATGCCTTGCGCAAGGTTCTTCCCACCAAAATAGTGGATGAGGTGATCAACGTCGGAAGCCACCTAAGCCAACAGTGGCTATAGGAAGAGAAAAGAATCCCACCCTCTGGGGCACCGAGGATGCGGAATACTAGCATAATAAAGTTTTTGAAGTGCCTCGGTCCGTGCCCAGATACGAGTGCCAACCACTTTGGCGAAGGCGCATCTGCTTGCGATGACAACGTCTTCGCATGGATGGCCTTCTGTAACACTCTCCCTTCAGAGAGGAACGACCTTGCCTACATGGCATACCCTCGACGAATATGAATAGACTTTGATACAAATGCCCACAGCCATTACGACTTCCCTGTAATATACAACCCATGTACCACCACTTTAGCCCATGCCCTCACCTTCACCTCCGACAGCTTAGATGCCACCATGACACGCTTTATCTGCCGATTTCTCCTCCTGTCAGGATCCCGCCTTCATCACCACTTGTAACTATCTTAGGCTCCTAAAAATCCTACTTAAGCAAGACCCCACCCTGGCCAAATGTGGCCTTCCTCTGCTCTTTTTTTATCCTAATGCAATCAATAGCTATGCGATGACCCGCCTCATGATGTGGGCCAGCCTCCTCTCTTCTTTCTGCATCGCTGTTCTTGAAGACATGAGCGACAGCTAGTTCACTCACTGCAGCCATCATTTCCTCTCCACCACTCCCCTCCAAGTTCGTTTGAACCTTAAGAATTTCGTGCAGGGTCGAAGATTTTTTAGCCACTCCATTAAATCTCCTTCACCACCCCCCTCTGAGGACAAGGACTAACAAGTCCCTATAACTAAACCAAAAAAAAAAAACATCCTCACACCGGTCTCGGCACACTGCTCACAATCCCTCCACCTAGGGGTCCTTAAGTTACGTGTGTCCTGTGACCGTGGTCGGTCGGGGCCCCACTCCTAATCCCCTAGCCCTTTTTTGCCCCCACTTAATGCCTAGGGCACACCAAGGGTAGGACACACCTAGGGAGTTAACACTCGCCTATGGCTAGACCTGTCACCCTACACTACACTCACCGCACCTCCCTACCGCACGAATGGAGTCCTCAAGTGTGGGACATCACCCAAGCCTACCTATGGTTAGACCCAGCTCCCTATTCCACTAGCATGCGCATAGTACACCACACAATAAAGAAGACACTCCCCTTATGTAAGAGCACTGCACTTTCTCCTCGCAGCCACTGCAAGATGTGCCAAACCATCAACTTCGGAGGCCCCATCACCCACTTGACAGTATTGCCACGCTCCCACAGGAGCCCAACCTGCCTATGGCCCTACCATCACCTGACCAACAAGACCGCTTGCCCTTCCCTAATAAACAACTCGACATGCCATGGGACTGGCACATGTCTCAGAGGGTAGTAATGTTAACCTCAAATCGGAATGGCAAAAAAATAAAGAAAAAAGTGCAAAAAGAACAGAAAGAGAGCAAAGGTGTAGAGGCGGCCTCGCAAACTAAACTGAGGCAAAAAGAGCAATTGTAAAGGAAAGGCACCTCAAAAACTCTAAAAACTCTTGTAAAAGAGCGCCATGCTCCTGTGCCACTTGTAAAGGAATAGATGGGTATAGGCATAAAACAAGAAGAGGGAATTAGGAAAAGGGACCTTGCCACAATGGCCAATCATGTAACAAGGGATGGGCGCCCATGGGGGTTTTAGGGTTTGTACATATAAAGTTCAAAAAGTGAATGAAAGTTCATTCTTGTGTATGGCCAAAAGTGGGTCTCTTCTTCTTCTTCTTCTTCTTCCTCCTCTTGCTTACTTGAGCTTGTGCTTGAGAGAGGGAGTGTGAGAGTGGGAGGGAGTGAGTGTGTGAGGGTGAGGGACCGGGGAGGAAAAGCTCTCCATCTTCTCCTCTCCTCTCCTCTTCTCTTCTCTTCTCTTCTCTTCTCTTCTCTTCTCTTCTCTTCTCTTCTCTTCTCTTGCTTGCGGCAATGGAGCTTGAGGATGGAGCTTGCTTGAAGCTTGCACTTGGATCGTGGAGCTACCGGAGTGCTTGGGAGAGGAGGTAACTCGATTGGCATGGAGGTAAGCTCACTACACTCGTGGATAGGTAGCACGTCGGCTATGTGAGAGGTAACCATTAGTGCTTGGCTTGGAACGCTTGAAGCAATAAGCGGTCCGTGGGTCTTGGCGGTCAAACGAAAGCTCCCACACTATATAGGTGGTCAAGAGGTGCTCTTCTGAGGGTAGATTACAAATGGTGGTCAACACCCTATAGGTGGTTGGAGATACATAAGTGGGGTTATACTCCAAGGTTTTGATGGCACGGCGTTACTCGACATTAGTCATGATTTGGTAGCCGTCTAGCTCCCATTAAAGTCGGTTAGCATACCATTTCCTCGAGAAAGAGGAGTTGTTGTCAACGTCTTGTCATAAGATGTAATTAGGAGTTGTTTTTGTGTGTGTTCTTGGGATATCTTGGTGGAAATTAATTCCTATGCTACCTAGGGAGCCTTCACAAATACGAGTTTAGATTTCTCCCATGAGTAAGGTAGTGCACATACCTCCGTTACTAAAGGCTTATCCAAAAGACCTAAGTCTAGCCTGTCATAGCTTTTAGCAAGTATTGTAATAAAGGTTGCATTTAAGCGTCTTAGGCAATCAACCAAGTTATCCCCCGTATTTTCAGTGAAGTCCGCAGCCAAGGTTAGAATTAATGTCCACTCGTAAGAAGGTCTAAGACCTGTAGGTGGTTGGGGTTTGACAGAACTAGATAATTCAACAATTGATTGTTGAATTTGGTTGTTTTTGATGGTGCGGTTGAGTCATTGGGGTACTCAGATTGGCTTGTGATGCAGATGTCACACTGCTAGATAATGGTGCGATTTTAGGGACAACTAGCATGACTAAGTTGAGGCAATGTGTGAATAACAAGCTGCAATGTTAGTCTAATACCCCTACGCTCCTCCGTGGAAACACTCCCCCTTTTTAATTAAAAAAAGTCATTTGAATTTTTTTTATCCATGCCCCCTGTCATCGCCTATAGGTGGCTTGGGGGGGGAGATGAAGATGACGTGGAAAACGGGAAGATGACGGGAAAGAAGGAGTAGTCGATGATGGTGGAGCTAAGGGTAGGCGATGATGATGATGATGGAGGAGGAAGGCCAGGGCCTACCACCCCTCCAAGCAACCTCATCAATCAGTCCATTGCAGTGCAACCCTGCACTACCGCCACCACTCCACTTCACACCCCTAATAATACACCACCCTTCTTCATATATAACCCTCCCCCCATCGTAAGGTGTAGTGGAAGGATTGGAACGGCATGCCAAAGGGTGAGAGAGAGAGAGAGAGAGAGAGAGAGAGAGAGAGAGAGAGAGAGAGAGAGAGAGAGAGAGATCTCTGAAGCATCTCATTCTTATCCTCTCCTTAGAGGGTGTCCACACGCATCCTTTCTTCCCCCGTTGGCCTCAAACTTATACCCTGACTTGCAAGATTATCCTCCACTTGCAAGCTCAATTCTCTCCCCAATTGGCCCCCGCTAATCAAGTAAAAGGCATAGAAGTCTTGCGCGATTCGTGTTGATCCGAGAAAATCACAAAAAAATATTTGTCTAACACTTTGTTGATTTTTTGTATATTTGGAGGTTTGAAATAAAGAAGAGGGTGGGAACAACCTCTTGGGAAATCCAAGAAATCACTGGATGGAAATATTTCATGGACCGGTTTACCAAGGGGAGTGAAGAGTAAAGATCAATGGAGGAAGGTGAAGGGAAAATGTGCAATGTGAAAAGAAAAGACATGAAATGAATTTGGAGCCATCCAAAGGGCATGTGAGGCTCATAATGTCATGGCTTTGGAGCCTTATGATGATTCAAACAAATGGGACCCATCAGGCACATGATTTTGTAAGATTTTTAAAAAATACTTCCACTCCGATAAAAAAAAACTTTTCAGCATGAAAGTTATAGCGCATGAGCTGAACTTTTGGTTGGTATTTTTTTATAATTTTTTAGAGCTACGAGTTGGGAGATATGGCCAAAATGGTGGACGGTAACTTTTTCCAACTGCTATGGAGACCACCTCCCAATTTTATACACACCCACACTTTCTTCCCCACACTTAACACTTCCATAAAACATCATTCATTAGACTCCCAACCCTTTCCCCTCTCTTCTCCTCTCTCTCAAGCTAATAACTCATTAGAATTTTCTTCCTAAATCACCCTCAAATCATCCTTAATTGTAGTAGTAATATATGAATTCTCACTACTCTCTCTCCATTATTGCTAGATATGATCTTATTTTATGAAGATTCTCTATATTTTTTTATAGGAGAGCTCTTGGACTCAAGCTATGGGGGAGAGAATGGAGACAACTCACCTATGATGGAGCTTGATTAAGTACAAATTGGTCAACAAAACATCTAGATGGAGCTTCCACATTAGTGGAACCGCCTTAACGCAGCTTTGGTGGTGTTAATTCCTATTATATCTTAACCTCCTCCCTAAACACCCTCAAGGCCTATATAAAGAGGCCTTCTCCTTTGTAATTTGCAAGAAGAGACAGAGCCAAGAGGCCTTCTTCATCCCTATTGAGCCTTCCCCATTCTCCCTCATGAGCTTATGTAATTCATTTCCCTACTATAGCTTATGCATGCTCTACAATGTAATAAGCCCATGCTATTAGTGTCCATATTGTGTATATTGGTTATGTCATGAGGGTTCTCCATCTCTTAAGTTTATTGATTCATCTTTTTTTTTTGTAGTTCTCTCACTCTCTCACTCTCTCTCACTCACTCTCACTCACTCACACACACTCTCTCTCTCCCTATCTTAGTTTTCCTCTCTTCTTCCTCACAATCTCCTCTCCCTCTGGCATAGCATCCTAGTCCGCTCTCCCATGACTAGGTGGTGCCCTTACCTCATTCACTTTGTGGCAGAAGGGAGTTTGGCATAGTATAGAGGCTGCCATACCGAATTTCCTTCGTCAGTACCCTCATAGGGTAGGTACGGATTTTGTTGCCACCCTCCATGGGCGTCATGATTTTCCTATCATCTACAACTCCAATGCTGCCTCCTTTGAACATGCCCTCCTCTTCAACTTGGAAAGCCTAAATGATTCCATGACGCATTTCCTCGCGGACTTCTCTTCATGCCCTGATCCAGCCTTTATAACTACCTGTAATTATCTTAGGTTACTTAAGTTACTACTCAAGCTGGACCTGACCCCACAAGAACGTGGCCTGCCTCCCCTCTTTTTTGACCCTAACGCCATCGACAGTTGTGCCATGGTGCGTTTAATGATGAGGGCTATCATTCTCCCCTCTTTTTTCCTAGCTCTCCTAGAGCATATGAATGATAGCCAGTTCACTAGATGCAACCATCCTTTCCTCTCCACCACCTCCCTCCACATCCTCATGAATCTCAAAGGATACATGCAAAGCCATCAATTTTTGAGCAAATCCATCCGACCCCCTTCTTCGCCTAAATCAGACTAGGAAAATTAGGCATGTGCTGTCGTTCTACTAGTGTAATACTATTCCAAAAAAAAAAAAAGAACAAGAATCCAAGGAAGAGCAAGAGGAACATTACGCATGGAATGGACAAAACAACTCACTTACAGAACCACTTAAGCACAATCACTGCACCTAGGGGTCCTCACATTAGGCATGCTTAGTGGCTTTGGTCGACTGGCCCCGCTCCTAACCCCCTCGCCCTTTTTTCTCCCCCACTTCATGCTTAGGGCACATCAAGGATGGGACATACCTAAGGGGGTACCACTCGCCTATGGTTAGACATGTCACCCTAAGCTCCTTACACCGCACCTCCCTTTGCACAAATAGGGGGTCCTCAAGTGTGGGACATGACCCAGGATAGCCTATGGTAAGACCCAACTCCCCATTCCACCAGTATGAGCACAATACACTACACAATAAGATCGACACCCCCCCTAGGTAGAGCACCGCACCTTTTCCTTCCAAGCATCACAAAGATGACCAACCACCGACTTCGGAGGCCCTCATCCAACCACTTGCTATCCATTTGGCTTCTCCAACCAACCTTATTACCAAGCTTCCACGAGCACCCGAGTTCACACGTGGCCCTATCCTTACACGACTACTTTGCTAACTGCCTCTTAAACCCCAAGAGTGCCATGGGACTGGCACCCATCTCGGATGGGGGTAATGTTAACCCCAAGTCAAGAAGGCGGAAGAATGAATGAAAAAGCGGGAAGAAGATGGAAAAAGAGCAAAGACACACAGGTGGCCTCTAAAGCTAAGCTGGGTCCAAAAGCGCAATTTTAAATGAAAGATGCCTCAATATTGTAATAAGCCCATGCTATTGGTGTCCATATTGTGTATATTGGTTATGTCTTGAGGGTTCTCCATCTCTTGTGCCCTCTTAAGTTTTATTGATTCATCTATTTTTTGTAGTTCTCTCTCTCTCTCTCTCTCTCTCTCTTTCTCTCTCTCAGTTTTCCTCTCTTCTCCCTCACAAGCTCCTCTCCCTCTTGGATAGCATCCTAGTCCACTCTTCCATGACTAGGTGGTGCCCTTACCTAATTCACTTTGTGGCAGAAGGGAGTTTGGTATAGTATAGAGGCTGCCATACCGAATTTCCTTCGTCATAAATTGGTGCCCCCGCTGAGGACATTCTCATCCACAATTCTCTACCTCCTTATGCGGGACGATACAACACATAGTGGTACATCCTCTACAACAACTGCTCCAAGTGGCTTTTCTCCAATGCCTTCACCAACTATTTTTGAAGCTGGTCGAAGTCCACGACTCCCACAATGGTCTCCCAAGGAAGCCTGAGAAAGGAAGTATGCCTACCGAATGACAGTACGTATGTGGGTAAAAGGTGTTCACCTTAGGAATTCCATTCTCTCACAATAGAAAAAATCATGTTGCCATCAATTGCTAGGTTCTCATAATTGTGGTGAGTGTTTTGCAAACAAAGTGAAGGCCCTTTCGCGAGGTCCTCGTCTCGAAATCATCAAATCCCTCTCTCTTTGTGGCCTAATCCACATCAAAGGAGGACAACTATGCATGATCGGTGTGGAGTTTTGTAGAGGTGCAAAGTATGAGACTGCCTTCAACTGTTGCTAGCTCGAACGTTGGGTGTGGTTGAAAAGGTGGCCATTACACTTTATGAAATATATGTCACGGAGGATAGACACACTAAGGCAAGAACAATCACTGGTGAGCAAATTCTCTGTATAGCAAAGTTAGTGGGTTCCAGAAAGAAACACTCTGGGAAAAATCCTTTATAATTCAAGAAAGCGTATTCCCTCTACTCCCTTAAGTAGTCTCCACTTATGAATAATAATAATGGCCCGAATTTTTACACCTTCCACTTTGTACAAAACATCCGAGCTAATGTATGCATCAATAGGAAGATTTTCTTCCAACAGCGTCTTGTCATGTACTTTGGGGCTGAAAGATTAAGGGAGATTCTTGTATCACCAGAACCTATAATCTTTCCAATGCTAGACTACAATGCATCCTTCAATGTACATGTCTTTATTTTATTATAATAGTTTCTCATGAATCACCGCGAGTTGTATGGACCAATCCAACCTCTTGCTATGCAAACTGTGCATATTGTAGCCAGCACAAAGCTTAGATTCCAAGGCATTATTAGAAGCATACTGGGGCCTAGACGTCTTGCTAAAATCAATGCATTTGTGAACCCATTCATCCTTCCCCTCATAAAATACAACTTAAGTCTATACGTGTTCATCTTTGTACTCTACTAAGGCAACATGGCATTTCCAAGCTTCTTTGGGCGCAATGGGGAAAATGCAGTGGAATTTATGGACAACCTTGAGATGGCCTTCCTTGTTTCTGGGAAGGATGATGAAGCATTAAAGTTGAGGGCTTTTCCTTTGGTGCTCAAGGAAGAAGCTAGAATGTGGTTCCAAACTCTAAATCCGGCCCAAATAGCTGAATGGGAGGGATTGAAGGCAGCTTTCTTGCAGAGATTTCAACAAACTAACTTAGCTGAAGAGTTATGGCAATGGCTTTTGGCCCTCCATCAAAGTGATCCTCATGGTTATGCAACTTATGAGGAAGGGTTTTTGAAGCTTTGGGGGTAGTGGTCAGACTCACTGAATCCTGGTGAGAGAGCTCCAAATTGCCTTTAAAAGGATAGATTTATTTCAGGTTTATACCCCTTGCTCAGGGAGAAGGTAAATGTGAAATTTTCAAATACTTTTGAAGATTCTTTGAGAATCACTAGGGAAAAGAATCGAAAGATTCTCCACCAAGCCCAAGCTAGCCAAGTAGTTTTGGGAAACAACATCACAACTATGGAGGCCTCTCAAGTTCCCCCAAATGTATCTAATGCACTAGGCCTTGTTAGAGGTCAAGAAGACATGATCCAACAAATTAACAATCTTACTAATCAACTAGAGGGTTTGAGAGTGAATCTTGTGCAAGGTGCAAGAAGACCTATCGAGGGGAATGGTGGGAATTGACCACAAATGCGGCGACAAGCAAGGGAGATGTTGTGTTACAACTGTGGAGAAAATGGACATGGCATGTACAATTGTCCTCACCCTAGAAGATATGATCACCCTACCAGAGGTTCTCGACAACAAGTAAGCCCTCGTGCTAGGACTCAAGAGCAAGAGTAGTCACGACCTGCAATTTTACAACCACCTTATGTTCAAGATGAAACCCCTGCTGTTCAACCAAATGTGAATGTCATAAAAATCGAGAAGGTGGTCAGGGATAGAAGGCTTCAAGAAGAAATAGCGAGAGGTAAGATGAAGGTAGATGTAGTAGAGACCATGCCTATCAAGTGGGTATGTGTCCAAACTGAGACAAGCAAGGAAGAAATCAATGAGGCGAGTACATCACGGGCACCTAGAGATGAAGAGAAGAAGAGAAAGACTCAAACTAGGCCTAAAATTGATATCTTTGACTTCCCTTTGGGTTCTCGGACACAACCTTATGATCTGATAGCAGATATGAGCTCTCAAGAGCCAAAAATTACTTGGCCACAACTACTTCATGCCTCTCCAAAGCTACACGACAATGGTAAAAAATGATAAGCACAAGGGAAAGGCAAGGGTAAATGGTTAGTGCAATCAAGGCACATGGCCTCAAAGATATAGTGCCTTTAATGGAGGTCAACGGATTCGAAAAACATACATCGATAGTGAAGCAGAGATTTGTGTCATGACACAAAAGCTGATACATTAATTAGGCTTAGAAGTAATGGAATCCTCAACCTTTAGGGCAAAGATGGCCAATAATGATGCGGTCACATGTGTGGGTGTAGTGAAAGCTTTGAGAGTTTCTATTTTTGGAATCACTGCAGCAGTGGATGTTTATGTGATGCCAGTAAAGAGAGAAGGATATCCCCTCATCCTAGGGAGACCTTGGCTTATGGGCATCGGAGCTAGGCAAGATTGGGCAACAGGGGATTTGGAGTTGAGGCCACATAAGGTGGGTGGCCATGATCAAAAGGTGGTTTACAACTTGAAGAGTGGGCGTCAAGAGAACCTTGAACTAGAAACGTTTGCCGATGAGTGGAGCTCAAGTGGAAGTTTCTCATTGGTAGAAGAGGAAGAGAGTTCAAGTGGAGAGAGTGATAGCACTCTCGAAGTTATGGGCATCACCTTAGAGGAACCTACCTCATCAGAAGACAACCCAAGAATCCAAGGAGAAGATGTGTGGGAGGCTAGCCTAGAGAAAATGATATCCAAGGATATAAAGGATGAAGAAAGGGAGGGTTATGTGAATGTTCTCAAGAAGCATGCATCATTGTTTATTTTTTATTATACTCACATTACAGGTGTCACTGCAGTGAAGCATCACATCCAACTCAAAGAAGGAAGCAAACCTATGGTACAAAGATTGAGAAGACTGGGAGTTGTGCAATAGGATGCACTATTGACGGAGGTGAAGAGATTCTTGAATGCAAGATTCATATACCCAGTGGGAGATTCAGAATGGGTCTCCCCAGTAGTAGTGAGACAAAAAAAAAAGGTAAGTGGCAAGTATGCATAGATTACAAGCCACTAAATGCTACAACAAAGAGGGACTACTTCCCTCTCCCATTTCAGGATGAAATCTTGAAGGAAGTAGCGGGACATGAGCGGTATATAGTGTGTGATGGCTACTCTAGCTACTTCCAAATTCGCGTTATAGAGGAGGATCAAAAGAAGACCACTTTCATCACACCATGGGGCTATTTTGCCTTTTGGGTTATGCCCTTTGGTTTCACAAATGCCCTAGCAACCTTTCAATGATTCATGAATATGGTCTTCCAACCTTACTTTGGTAAGTCCATAAGGGTTTTCATAGATGACTTTTGTATTTACAGCTCAAGGAACATACATCTACGCAAGGTTGATGAAGGATTTACTCGCTTAGCTAGGTTGGGTAGACAACTAAATAAGGATAAATGTCACATTGGAAAAAGTAAGGTTACACTACTAGGGCATGTAGTGCCAATTGAAGGAATTGAGTAGATCCAAAAAAGGTAGAAACATTGCTAGCTCTACCTTCCCCAACCTCCATCAAATGATTAGTCTCCTTCTTACAAAAGCTAAGATATTTGGGTAGATTTATACACTTACTCTCTCAGGCCATATATCCCCTGTAGCAAACTGACACGCCAAGAAACACTTGTATGGAGTGAATAAAGTGAAGGACATTTTAAGGAGATAAAGAAAATGTTGGGGTCACTTTCTATAATCCTCCAGCCTTGTTGGGAAGAAACATTCTTTGTAAACCCTAGCGTGGGAGAAGAGGCCATTGGTGCTACTCTCCTACAAAAAGATCCAAAAACATCCTTCATGAGGCCTGTGTATTTTGCCAACCGCCTCATGAAAGCCTCAGAGAAGGCTTACACCTCCATGGAACAACTAGTGTTGGCCCTCATGTTTGCATTAACCAAATTTCGGCCATATTTGCTTCCAAAGAGGTTTGTGGTCATCACTATAGAGGATATGTTTCCCTATGCACTACAACGTATGGAAATATCTAACAAAATAGCAAAGTAGGTGGTCCGACTTCAAGAGTTTGATTATACATTGCACGTTGAAAAAACAACTCGAGCATGCCTAGCTGATATTTTGACAAATAGGTGATATGAGAAAAATCTCAGGGTGAAAAGAAAGGACCTTCCACCACCCCCATCCATAAAGACTCTCGTAGATGCTTATAGTCTCTACTTTGATGGTGCATACAAGAGAACTAAGGATAAGGTAGCCACATGCATTGTTGTTTTCTCTCCTTTAGGAGAGAAAATATATGGTGAAGGAATCATCTTGGAAGGTGTCCACTCTAACAATGAGGCAGAATATCAAGCTTTAATTGATGATCTTTGTTGGTGTCTTAGTAATTCAATCGAGAGGTTGAATGCTTTTGGAGACTCCATGCTATTGTTAAGGCAAATGCAAGGTACATGGGCATGCAAAAATACAAACCTCTCTAGTAAAATGAGAGAGGCCAAATCTCTTATGAGAAGATTTAGGGATGCACAAGCACATCATGTGCCAAGAGACCAGAACAAGGGTGCCGACCATCTAGCATCATCAAAGCTAAATGAGTCAATGGTGGGAGCAGTGGCTATCAAACCCCCACTTCAGCAAGGCAAGGAAGACTTAGAAGATATTCTACACCTCTTAGAGTAAGGAGAAGCTCCCAAACACCTGACTAAGGGAGAAAGACAGTGGCAAGCTCAGAAGGCTACAAGATATCGCATGGTAAATTATAGTTTGTATTGTCTTGGTAAAGATGGTGTGCTTAGGAAAGTGCCTTCAAAATGGAAAATTGAAAAAATCTTAAAAGCTTGCCATGATGATGTGTGTGGAGGCCACTTTGCACATGACATCACAAGTAGAAAGGTTCTACAAGGCAGCTTTACTTGGCCCAGTCTACACCAAGATGTCAAATATTGGTGTCAAATATGTGAAGAATCTCAGAAATCAGGACCATACGGCTCATTAGCAGAACCCCAAACCCCAATCAAGGTCTATGGACCCTTTGAGAAGTTGGGAATTGATGCCATAGGGCCTCTACCACACACTCCATCAGGAAAAGAGTATATTATCATGGGGATAGATTACATGACTAGATGGGCCAAGGCTATGCCAACTAGAAGAATCACTGCTATGGAAGTGAGTAAATTCATCTTTGACCACATTTGTTGTAGGTTTGGTACCCCTCTTGAAATACTATCAGATAGAGGACCAAGGTTTAGAAGAGCTAATGTGGTGGGTGAACTCATGCAAAAGCTAAATATTCGACGATGACACTCTACCCCTTACTACCCTCAATGCAATGGATTGGTGGAAAAGGTAAATGGAATGATTTGTAAAATCATAAGCAAATAGGTACATTCAGGGTCTCGGGATTGGGACAAGCACCTTAGTGGAGCTCTATGGGCTTACAGAACCTCCTTCAAAACCATGTTAGGGTTCACACCTTTTCATCTAGTTTATGGACAAGAGGCTCTTTTGCCTATTGAGGTGAAATTAGCTAGCCTTCGGGTATTAGGTGGCACATCAGGCTCTCAAAAGGAGAAGTTACATCAAAGATTACTAGACCTAGAGAGTCTACAATTAGATCGTGAAGAAGCCATCAACCACTACTCCCAGGAAGCTGAGAAGCATAGAGAAAAGTTCAACAAGAAGCTAACAGATAAAGACATCAAGGAAGGATCTTTAGTGCTTCGATATGACAATCGCTTTGATAAAAGAAAGGATCAATTTTCTCTACCGGTGGGAGGGACCGTTTTGGGTGACAAAAAAATTCAATAATGGCTCCTACAAACTTCAAGACATTGAGGGAAAAGTGCACAAGACCAGGGTAAATGGATGGCACTTAAAACCCTATCATATCAGTGTGGGGTCAGCTCAAGATACCAAAGAGTGTCTAGAGGCATAAATACCTCTAGCCAGGTTGGGGAGGGCTATATGATCCAATAAAATCACAAAAAAATATTTGTCTAACACTTTCTTGATTTTTTGTACATTTGGAGGTTTGAAATAAAGAAGAGGATGGGAACAAACTCTTGGGAAATCCAAGAAATCGCTGGATGGAAATATTTTATGGACCGGTTTACCAAGGGGGGGTGAAGAGTAAAGATCAATGGAGGAAGGTGAAGGGAAAATGTGTAATGTGAAAAGAAAAGACATGAAATGGATTTGGAGCCATCCAAAGGGCATGTGAGGCTCATAATGTCATGGCTTTGGAGCCTTATGATAATTCAAACAAATGGGACCCTTCTTGGAAGCATTAGTGGAAGAAAAATTAGGCTCATGATTTTGTGAGATTTTTAAAAAATACTTCCACTCCAATTAAAAAAAACTTTTCAACATGAAAGTTGTAGCGTGTTATAATTTTTTAGAGCTACGAGTCGAGAGATATGGCCAAAATGGTGGACACCAACTTTTTCCAACTGCTGTGGAGACCACCTCCCAATTTTATACATACTCACACTTTCTTTCCCACACTTAACACTTCCATAAAACATCATTCATTAGACTCCCAACCCTTTCCCCTCTCTTCTCCTCTCTCTCAAGCTAATAAACCATTAGAATTTTCCTCCTAAATCACCCTCAAATCATCCTTAATTGTAGTAGTAATGTATGAATTCTCACTACTCTCTCTCCATTATTGCTAGATATGATCTTATTTTATGAAGATTCTCTATATTTTTTTATAGGAGAGCTCTTGGACTCAAGCTATGGGGGAGAGAACGGAGATAACTCACCTATGATGGAACTTGATTAAGTACAAAATTGGTTAACAAAACATCTAGATGGAGCTTCCACATTGGTGGAACCGCCTTAATGCATCTTTGGTGGTGTTAATTCTTATTCTATCTTAACCTCCTCCCTAAACACCCTCAAGACCTATATAAAGATGCCTTCTCCTTTGTAATTTGCGAGAGAGAGCCAAGAGGCCTTCTTCAGCCCTATTGAGCCTTCTCCATTCTCTCTCATGAGCTTATGTAGTTCATTTTCTTACTATAGCTTATGCATGCTCTACAGTGTAATAAGCCCATGCTATTGGTGTCCATATTGTGTATATTTGTTATGTTTTGAGGGTTCTCCATCTCTTGTGCCCTCTTAATTTTTATTGATTCATCTATTTTTTGTAGTTCTCTCTCTCTCTCGCTCTCGCTCTCTCTCTCTCTCTCTCTCTCTCTCTCTCTCTCTCTCTCTCTCTCTCTCTCTCTCTCTTTGTTTTCCTCTCTTCTCCCTCACAAGCTCCTCTCCCTCTTGCATAGCATCCTAGTCCGCTCTTCCACGACTAGGTGGTGCCCTTACCTCATTCACTTTGTGGCAGAAGGGAGTTTGGCATAGTATAGAGGCTGCCATATCAAATTTCATTCGTCAACGTCCAGAGGAGACAAAGCTCGAGAATGGCCCCCAGGTGAAAAAGGTCACACGTAGATGGCAATCCCGCAATGAAAGCCTCAAGTGAGGACTTCATTGCCCATCCAACTGCAGTATCGGTCGTAAGTAATGTATTTCCAAATTGATGAATGCTTGCTTTGATTCATGCATGAGATGCATTAGATCCATATTATGTGCACGAGAATAGGACATTGAATAGGATAAACTACATCACAAGTATTCGAAGGATTGAATTCCCCAAATGCATGTATCAAGAGAAGTTAATTGTATTTAGATGCTATGCGATGATTTCATAAACAACGTATAAGGCTTTAAGCATTGTCAACTTCCCTTCCTCGCAATAGTAGGTTCATTTTTGTCATGTTGAAGGTATACGTTGCAACTTGTAAGCCTGAAGGATTGCTTGGCAAGCAACCTAGCCTAGAAGAGAATCATTCGAAGAAGCTCTAGACCTTTGCCCAAGCACTCACTAAGAGCTCACGTTTGATAGATTAGGAATCTTGATGTTGTAGCTAGCTAGTATAGACAATCATCATAAGGATTAAAGACTAAGATGCCTTGGGATCCATCTAATAGCCACTATATTTATCAATCCAAATTCGGGGATCGTGCTAGGCATAAACAACAACTTCGGGCCTCAAAGGCAAGTAGAGAGCTCAAGGGGTTAGGAAAGCCTGAGTCAAGGGAAAGACCGATGCTTTTGTACTTGTTGGAAAGAAGGTTAGGTTATCAATCAATGTAAGTGATTAATAAAACTTATGAATTCTACAGTGTTTGAAACCTTAATGTATGCCTTAGTTGAAAGAAGGTGTGTGTTAGGTAAATTTTACATAGAACCGCTCCTGATCCCAAGGGGGAGAGCAAATATGCGATGGAAAGGTTATCGCGACTATTCTCGCAATGTTTGGAAAAGGATACCATTGTTTTGTTGATTGATCAAATAACATCCTAAATGCTTTTGCATTAAACTAATTGTTGGATTATGGTTTGGATGATTATTCCAAGTGCTTGTGATTGTGTTGAGATTCAGACAATCATACCCACTAACAGCCTCTTTGTATGGAGCTTCACGGCCAAGGATATGAAGGCTTACCTATCCCATACGCACAGTGGTGCCTACTAGAGTTTAGTACTTTCCTATAAAGCATTGTACTTGCTTCCTTTTCTAAATGCAATGATAGTACTCTTTTCCTTCCAGTAAAGTGTCAGTGTCATTGTCCACACACAAGATTGTGTTTATGAGTTCAAGTCTCAATCTTGAAATCTAATTCACTTGTGTGACAGAGTCATGTCTTCATGAGTCCTCTCTTTACCTTCCATCCTCCATAACTGTTGCTATGCTCTAGATCCATGAATTTTCACATGGTATCAGAGCTGGCTGAGCATGGCAGAGCCCTTCTCTCTGCTCTTCCAGCTACTCTAGTCCCTCTCCACCTCTGGTCAATTCATCTTCAGCTCATGGCTCCAATTTTTCTCTCCATTCTCATTTGACCTTGTGTCTGCCATAGCCAGCACCTACCTACCTTGCTTGGAGCTTTCATATCTCACTCCACAAGCCATATTTGAACCCGCTTCCTTCTAAAGATTTTTTCTTCCGCTTGTGGTGCTCCCTCTTGGCACATTAGTTCATAACATTGGCCTCCTTCCTACCCAACATTGCACGAATTCGTGATCGCTGACAAAAATTGTGCCTGTTTCAGATTTCGTCTCTGTGCGCCTGTTGCTCAACCAGATCTTGACAATTGCTATAGGGCTTTTGTAGAGCATTAGCTAAGCTTCATTTCTATAAAAAAAGTTTTCAAAATGATCAACTACAACTATTGCAATTTGTAAAAAACTAGGGCTGCCTTAGAAACTCTAACTTTCAGTCATAGCGAAATTTCACCTAAGCTCAATTTTTCATCATTTTCTCTCTCCTGCCACCTAGAGCAACCCACTGCCACTTTGATCTGCTTCAAAAGAGAGGTCTCAGCAAACTTTGGGCTATCAAATCATTGAGGAGGGGAAGTGCTTGAAGATCCTTTGAAGTCTTGAAGAAATCAAACCTCTTGCATCTCATCCTTCTCATTCTTCTTACCCTACTCAAGGTTCTGCCACCTTCAATTTCCAGCAAGCAATTCAGCAAGCAAATCAAGGAGGGGAATAGAAGACCTATTGAGAAGAATTTGCAAGCATTTGGCTCCACAAGTATCTCTTGATACTAATCACTTAGTGCTTTTTGGCACTTGTGCTTATTAGCACACTCAAAGTCAACTCTTCTGCTGCTGAAATCTGAGAATTTTGGAGCTGATTTGCTACTACTCTAGCTCTCCAGCATGGGAAAAGACTCACCGATAGCTCGATTCAAAGGAGTCAGGTTTCACACCTGGCAAACCCGCATCAAGCTCATCCTAATGAAGAAGGGTCTCTGGGGGGCCATCACAAAATGGCAAAGAGAAGAAGCCTCAAGATGCGGATCTTGCAGCTACTTGGCAGAAGAATGATGACAAAGAAACAGGCCATCATCAAACTGGAATTGGATGACAGCTACATCCATCATGTGGATGATTGTGAAACTTCTAATGATACTTGGAAGAGATTAGATACTTTGTTTGGTGCACAATCAAAGTCATCTAAGTATGGATTACTGATTGAATTTTTTAGGCTAGACATGAAATCTAAAATATCCCTTGCAAATCATTTAAACTACATGGAAAGTCTCCTTACTCAGCTTGCAGGGATTGATCTCAAGATGGATGAAGATATTTGTATTGGTGTCCTACTAAAAAGTTTACATCCTGATTATGATAATGTATCAACTACTCTAATCAATATGCCTAATCCTAAACTGGTTGACATTAAGGCTTCCCTGCTTGAAGAAGAAAAGAAGATAAAGTCAAAGGGAGAACCAAGCACCTCTAAAGATGAACAAATGTTGTATGTTGGCAATAGGTACAAGGGCAAGAAGGAACCGCTCTTCTGTGAATTCTGCAAAAGAACCGGACACACGGAGAAATTTTGTCATGCCAGGAAGAGGTCTCAAAAGGCCTATCTTGCAGCTGTGAAAGAAGAAGAAGACCATGGACCAAAAGAAGAAGATGAAGACCACCAGGATCGGAAGGACAAGCCTCACCAGTCCTTCTACTCTCATTACTCTGATAAATTGTTCTAAAAGCCTTGTATTTCCTAGCCCTAATGCTTCTTGCCATAAGCTGTGAAAAACTCCTCATGTAACTTGGCATTACAGTCCTTGTACACTTTGTGAGGCCCCTGTTACATCCTTTGGATGTCCATCATGTTTTGGTACCCACACTTAGCCTTTTCTGCGACAGCCTCTGGTGTCTACCATGTTTGTGGTATGCCCACACTTTGCAGGTGGTTCTCATTATAGCCTCTACACACTTAGTGTCTTTCTAGTTGTGATTGAGGAGGGGTGTTGAGATTCAGACAATCACACCCCACTGACAGCCTCTTTGTATGTAGCTTCAGGGCCAAGGATACGAAGGCTTACCTATCTCATATACACAGTGGTGCCTACTGTAGTTTACTACTTTCCTATAAAGCATTGTACTTGCTTCCTTTTCTAAATGCAATGATAGTACTCTTTTCCTTCCAGTAAAGTGTCAGTGTCATTGTTCACACACAAGATTGTGTTTATGAGTTCAAGTCTCAATCTTGAAACCTAATTCACTTGTGTGACAGTCAGTGTCTGAGTCATGTCTTCATGAGTCCTCTCTTTACCTTTTGTCCTCCATAACTATTGCTGTGCTCTAGATCCATGAATTTTCACAGATTGATGGCAAATGCATGGCAGAGATCTGTGATGACAAGTTGCCATGGGGATAAATGAATGTTTTTTGAAAGATGATATTAGGCTGAATGCCTTATTTGTGCTTGATTCCTAAATGGATTAATTAAGGAAAGGATGTTTTGCACAGGTGGATCATCTCCAAGATCGCACCTGGGCACGACTCGATTCATGGGCCGAAGGTCAAGTGGTGAAAAGGTCAACCACGGTACCCCTGTGCTCCTCTGTGGAAAAACACCCCATTTTTAATAATAAAGGTCAGTTGAAAATTTTTAATCCAGACCCCCCTGTCATCGTTGACAGGTGTGGCGGGGGGAGGGGGGCAAGATGAAGATGACGTGGACGAGGGGAAGATGACAGGAAGGAAAGATCAGTCGACGATGGTGGAGCTAAGGGTAGGCGATGATGACGATGATGGAGGAGGGAGGCCACATGCCTACCACCCCTCCAAGCCACCTCAACCAGTCCACTACAACGCCACCCTGCACTACCACCACCACTCCACTTCACCCCCCCCAATAATACACCACCCTCCTTCCTATATAACCCCCCCATATTGTAAGGTATAGTGGAAGGACTGGAATGGCATGCCAAGGGAGAGAGAGAGAGAGAGAGAGAGAGAGAGAGAGAGAGAGAGAGAGAGAGAGAGAGAGAGAGAGAGAGAGAGAGAGAGAGAGAGAGAGAGAGAGAGAGAGAGAGAGAGAGAGAGAGAGAGAGAGAGAGAGAGAGAGAGAGAGAGAGAGAGAGAGAGAGAGAGAGAGAGAGAGAGAGAGAGAGAGAGAGAGAGAGAGAAGAGGAAGAAGAAAGAGAAGTGAGAAGAGAGAAGAAGAAGAGGAGGAGGAGAGGGAGAGAGAGGGAGAGAGAGAGAGAGAGGGAGGGAGAGAGAGAGGGAGAGGGAGAGAGAGAAGAAGATGGAGATAGAGAGAGAGAGAGAGAGAGAGAGAGAGAGAGAGAGAGAGAGAGAGAGAGAGAGAGAGAGAGAGAGAGAGACTCTCAAGGATCTCATTCTTTTCCCCTCCTTAGAGGGTGTCCACATGTATCCTTTCTTCCCCCGTTGGCTATGAACTTATACCTTGTCTCGCAAGATTATCCTCCACTCGCAAGCTCGATTCTCTCCCCAATGGGCCCCCACTAATCAAGGAAAAGGCGCAAAAGTCTTGTGCAATTTGTGTCCAGAGGAGACAAAGATTGAGAATGGCCCCCATGTAGAAAAGGTCACATGTGGATGTCAATCCCGCAATGAAAGCCGAGGACTTCACTACCCATCCAACTATGGTATTGATCGTAAGTAACGTATTTCCAAATTGATGAATGCTTGCTTTGATTCCCGCATGAGATGCATTAGACCCATATTATGCTGCATGAGAATAGGACATTGAAAAGGATAAACTGTATCGCAAGTATTTGAAGGATTGAATTCCCTAAATGCGTGTATCAAGAGAAGTTAATTGTATTTAGATGCTATGCGATGATTTCATAAACAACATATAAGGCTTCAAGCATTATATGTTGTCAACTTCCCGTCCTCGCAATAGTAGGTGCATTTTCGTCATATTGAAGGTATATGTTGCAACTTGCAAGCTTGAAGGATTACTTGGCAAGCAACTTAGCCTAGAAGAGAATCATTTGAAGAAGCTCTAGATCTTTGCCCAAGATTTCGCTAATAGCTCACGTTTGATAGACTGGGAATCTTGATGTTGTACCTAGCTAGTACAGACAATCATCATAAGGATTAAAAACTAAGATGCCTTGGGATCCATTCGATAACCACTATGTTTATCAATCCAAATTCGGGGATCGGGCTAGATACAAACAACAACTCCGGGCCTCAAAGGCAAGTAGAGAGCTCAAGGGTTTAGGAAAGCCCAAGTCAAGGGAAAGACCGATGCTTTTGTACTTGTTGGGAAGAAGACTGGGTTATCTATCAATGAAAGTGATTAATAAAACTTATGTCTTGGATAGTGTTTGAAACCTTAACACGTGCCTTAGCCAAAAGAAGGGTGTGTTAGGTAAATTTTACATAGAACCGCTCCTAATCCCAAGGGGGAGAGCAAATATACGATGGAAAGGTTATTGCGACTATTCCTGCAATGTTTGGAAAAGGATACCATCATTTTGTTGATTGATCAAATAACATCCTAAATTCTTTTGCACTAAACTAATTGTTGGATTGTGGTTTGGATGATTATTCCAAGTGCTTGTGATTGATGGCAAATGCATGGTAGAGGCTTGTGACGACAAGTTGCCATGGGGATAAATGAATGTTTTCTGAAAGTTGATATTAGGACCGAATGCCTTGTTTGTGCTTGATTCCTAAATGGATTAATTAAGGAAATGATATTTTTGCACAGATGGATCATGTCCAAGGTCACGCTCCGTTTCAAGCTGAGAAGGGTACTACTCGACTCACATGCTGAAGGTCGAGTGGTGAAAAGGCCAACCATGGAAGTTGTGTTTACTCCTAGGTCGCTTGGGGTCAAGTGGAGCTCTGGACATCCCTTGCCTAGTCAAAATAGAGTTAAAGACAGGCGTGAGCCCAACGTCTATGGAATTGGAAGATCCTATTCTAGATAAAGGATGAAAATTATGGTGCCATGTGATTTGGACCGGGTACTTCTATTGGACAAAAGGGATACATGATTTCTCCTATATGGGCAGGAGACAAAGATTAACATGAAGATAAGTTAAGGAATTTGTTTGAACTTGTTTGTCAAAGGATTACTTACTCTATATTTGTGTCTGTGCCATAAATTACGCAAACGAACCTTGCTCCCTAAAAGGTTTAATTAATGAAGCTTATTTTAAATGTGGCACATAAATGTGATAGAACCTAATTAGATAACTAAAGAACTCCTACTAGAGGAAGGAGGTGGGCAGAACCCCCGATGGGTCTGTCCTATGGTAGGGTGGTCCCTGAGAACTAGGAGACTTCTCATAGGGTTTTACCATCGTTTGACCTTTAGGTATGATTAAGTTAAAACCCAATTCATGCTGTTTTAGGGGACCAGAATGGAACTATGCCCTACGGGAAGAGAGGTTGGGTAATGCATTCCTCTCGTTTTCCATTCTCTTTGAACCAAGTGTGGCATGGATCTGCTTTAGCTTGGGCATCTCTGCATAACGTAGGATGTCCAGGAGCATGTCCAGGACTCGACACTAGAATGCTATCAGGAGACCTTGACCACTAGGGACCCAAGTTTCAGGTCGATCCTAGTGGGTTCGCCGCGAATGTTCCATTACAAGGTGAACTTGGGAAACCCTAGGTGACAAACCCCCTGACATTCCATGGGAGTGTTGAGCGGCATCGCTTATACTTGTCTCTTGATGGATGGCTAAAAACGTGCCTAGACAGCCAATACACGAGCATATTACATTTGGTCAATAGACTTGTTTAGTCTCTATCGGCTTATGTGTTTGAGGCTCTATGGGCTTCGCAACATGAGTTGTTTGTGGCATCAGGGCATTTTTTGTCACATGGCTTGGTGTGGTCAAGATTGCGAGCAACATTTGAGGAGTAACCTTGGCCATCTTGGCTTTAGGTACCCATATCCAAGCATTACCCTCGTAATAGCCTTGCGCTTGCAATAAGATCTTGGGGACCCATCACTGCTTGACCGTTCATTGATGCCTATAGTTCCTTCTCTGCCTCCTAGATTTCGAATACGAGTTCCTAGCCTTGCAAGGTTATGATTGTGTGCTTTTAGGTGATGGCCCTTCATGTTTAGGCATCCATTTGAACTATGGTGCATGGGCCTTAGCTTTGATTTCAACGGTTTGCTAGCTTTGAGGTTTGGCGTGTTGTGACAAGTTACGACCCCCCTCCTTAGGTTTGGTGGTGGGTGTTGCTCTACTAGTGGCTTTGCAAGCTTTGATGGACCTATGCTACCTTGCTTAAAGCTGTGACTATACGTACGTTGCCAATGGCTAGATGAATGCACTATGACTGATAATTGACATTACAAAGGGTCTAGTTTTTAAACATATGTCCTAAAAATGATTCCCCACCCATATCCTTCGCATTTAGCAACACATAAAAGATCATCGGTATGCTTTCAAACTCGATAGAGATTGCAGCCTTGCACTTTCCCAAAAGTGCATATGATTGACCCCTAAATGGGTTGAGTTTGGCGCTAGTGGGTTGCAATTGTGGTTTGCCAATTTGAATCCAATGATTGTGAGTCAAGATATTAAAGTTAGCTCCCTTATTGATCAATGCATCAAATGTATGTGTTTGCTGGACATCAGTGATGATAGTCATGTGTAGGTAAGCCAGAGCTACAGCTTCCTCATCTTTATCTTCAATTTTTGTGATAGTGGCCACTCATACATTGAAAAGGGACTCTAGCATTGGAGGCTCATGTAGTGGGTGCATGGGCGGGTGAGCAAGCCATCAAGATGATGGGCACGTCTGATGGCACGCCCTCCGTACCAATTTGCATGATGGGCGTCAATTACAAGAAGGTGAATGCTGCTACTAAAAGGGACAATTATCCATTGCCATACATCGAGTACATGCTTGAAAGAGTGGCAGACAAGGAGGCCTACAGTTTTCTGGATGGCTTCTCAGGATACAATCAGGTGCAAGTGCATCCTACCGACAGGCATAAGATTGCCTTCGCCACTGAGTGGGGCATCTTTGCTTACATAGTCATGCCTTTCGGGTTGACTAATGCCCCTACCACCTTCCAACGTCTCATGTGCACCATATTTAAAGACATGCTTCTCAAGGAGTTGGAAGTCTTTGTCGATGATCTCTGCGTTCACTCGACCTGGATGGAACACTTAAACAAACTCCAAGCAGTCTTTGAGTGGTGTCGCCTATATCGTCTCTCTTGAACCCCTTGAAATGCCAGTTTTGGGTGAAGCATGGATGCATCCTCGGCCACGTGGTGCCGAAGAATGGCATTGCCACTGACTTCTCGAAAGTCAGGGTTATTGTTGACCTTCCATCCCCAACAAACTACAAGGGAGTCCAATGCTTCTTAGGCCGTACGGGATACTATCGGCGGTTTGTGTTGAATTACACATTGATAGCTAGACCTTTATACAAGCTGTTGATTGTCTTTGAATAGACTGAAGCATGCCAATGAGCATATGAAGAGTTGAAGAAGACTCCAAACAACCACAACACCAATTCTACGAGCCCCAGATTGGACCATTACCTTCCACATGCATATCGATGCTTCTAAATTTGCTATGGGGGCAGTGTTGTGCCAACCTGGCGAGCACAACCTAGACTATCCAGTGAGCTTTGCTAGCAATCAACTCACTAAGACAGAAATAAACTACTCAATGACAAAAAGAGAGGGCTTGGCCATGGTGTTTGCTGTAAAGAAGTTCCGGCATTATCTATTGGCTACACCCTTTACCTTTTTTGTGGACCATCAAGCCTTGCTATATCTAGTGAATAAACCTTGCACTATAGGATGCATAGCTCGGTGGCTCCTTTTGCTTTTGGAGTTAGCAGAGACTACTTTGGTCAGGATATTTACAAGGATCTTATTTGTGGATTCTGCCTGTCAGTTTACCTGAGGGTAGCATGGAGAGGATTTTTGATGGATGATAAGAAAGGTGGATAGAAGATGTGCTATCACTTCATTGATGAAGTGCGTGCCCTGGTCACTGACTAGTTCGATGGGGCAGTCGAACCGTGAGATCACCTGTTCCCATAAGAACTTGGCAGTCGTTCTAGCATCATTTTTGCATATCGCTCTCACTTCTATCCATTTCGTTAGGTAGTCCGTGGCCACAATGATATATTTGGCATGTGAATATTGTGCCATAGGACTAATGGGTCCTACGAATTCGATTCCCCACTTTTTGAAGGGTTGTCGTGTAATGATTGGGGTTAATTTCATTTAATCCTTGTGAACCAAACTTTGTCCGTTGACACTCGTCACAATGCTTAATGAATCACACTACGTCGAGAAAAAGTGTGGGCTGCCACAATTGAGACTGTAGAACCTTGCGGGCTGTCATGTCTCTGCTAAAGTGTTCTCCAGCAATTTTGCTATGCGCTTCTATGAGCATATCGTGCATATCATGCTTGCATATGCATCTACGCAGTAACCCATCTTGCCTCAACCTATATAGTTAGCCTGCTATCAATTGATAGGGTTGGATTTTGAGGATGAGTCACCTAGCTCGTACGCTTGTTGACATGCTTCAGTCCATTCAAAAATGATCAATAGCTTGTACAAAGGTCTGGCAATCAATGCATAGTTCAGCACAAACCGTCGATAGTACCCTGTATGGCCTAGGAAGCATTGAACTCCCTTATAGTTAATTGGGAGCAGAAGATCAATAATAACCTTGACTTTCAAGAAGTCAGTGGCAATGCCGTTCTTCGACACCACGTGCCCTAGGATGCACCCGTGTTTCACCCAAAATTGAAACTTTAAGGGGTTCAAAGAGAGACGATATAGGTGACACCGCTCAAAGACTGCACAAAGTTTGCCTAAGTGTTATCGCCAGGTTGAGTGAACACACAAGTTGTCCACGAAGACCTCCAATTCCTTGTGAAGCATGTCTTTAAATATGGTGCACATGAGGCGTTGAAAGGTGGCTGGGGCATTAGTCAACCCGAAGGGTATGACTATTTAAGCAAAGACACCCCATTCGGTGGCGAAGGCAGTCTTATGCCTGTTGGCAGGATGCACTTGCACCTGATTATATCCGGAGAAGCCGTCTAGGAAGCTGTAGGCCTATTTACTTGCCACTCTTTGTGAACAGATACAAGGCAAGATTAGTAGTCAAGGGGTATGCACAAACATATGGCATTGATTATGAAGAAACATTTAATCCGGTTGCAAGGATGGCAACCGTAAGAGCAGTCATTGCTATGTCTGCATCAAAGGAATGGTCTTTATAGCAGATGGATGTAAAGAATGCCTTCTTGCATGGTGATTTGCAAGAAGAGGTCTATATGGAGCAGCCACCAAGTTATGTGCATGTTGTTCATCCTGAGTTTATTTGCAGGTTAAAGAAAGCATTGTATGGCTTGAAGCAAGCACCTAGAGCATGGTCTGACAAGATAGAACAGTATCTTGTCACTATTGGCTTTCAGATTTCCAAGGCAGATTTCTCAATTTATGTGAGAAAAACAGAGAAAAGTATTATGCTACTTGTCATTTATGTTGATGATTTGATTATGACAGGTGACAATGATGAAGATATCATTCATGTGAAAATGCTATTGAAGCAGAAGTTTGAGATGAAGAATTTGGGAGAGCTGCGTTATTTCTTGGGCATTGAGGTGATTAGATCACCAAGTGGGATACAGCTCTTGCAGAGGTAGTATGGACTGGACATGCTGTCCAAATATGGGATGACAAGCTGGTAAGCCTATTTCAGTTCCTTTTGGAGCAAAATGTGAAGCTGAGGGTAGATGCAGGTGAGCTTCTGGAAGACCCTACTATGTACAGACGCATAGTGGGAAGTTTGATTTATATGACTATTACCAGGCCAGATTTGAGCTATGCTGTTGGATTGGTAAGTTAGTTTATGCAGGCTCCAAGGAAATCACATTTGGATGCGGCTAGACGCATACTCAAATATGTGAAGTCCACATTATAGTATGGACTATTTTATGAGACTCGGGTTTAGATACAATTGCATGGATACACTGATGTTGATTGGGCTGGTAGTATTTTTGATAGACGATCTGCCAGTGGATATGTGTTCTCTTTTGGGAGTGCTGCAGTCACTTGGAGCAGCAAGAAACAGCCTATAGTTGCCTTGTCGAGCACAGAGGCTGAGTACAAGGGTGCAATAATGGCTGCATGTGAGGTAGCTTGGTTGCATAAGCTACTTTATGATATGCATCAGCCTACAGATGGGCCGGTTGTCATTTATTGTGACAACATGAGTAGTATGCACTTGGCAAATAACCCAGTATATCATGCTAGAACAAAGCACATTGAGGTGCATTATCACTATGTGCGGGAGAGGGTTTTACTAGGTCTTATTGATCTAGTTTATGTCAGCACAGAGGATCAGGTAGCTGACATATTCACGAAGGCATTGGGCGCAGAGAAGTTGCGCAAGTTCAGAGACCTGCTTGGTGTGCAGGAATTGGGATTGAGCTCGAGGGGGAGTGTTGAGATATCGAGCTCCACTCGTGATATGCCAGGGTGACCGTTGTGCATTTATGTCACCGACTTGTCAGTTGTAGATGCGGTTGGTACACCGTCCATGAATAATAGCTAGATGACAGCTATCCTTATCTACTCTAGTTTGTGGCTCAGTTAGTATGCCACCTTAGTTAGTTGAGTTTGGTTTGAGACCCATATATAGGGTTCTTCTATTTCTATGTACTAGAGTTCTTTTGGCTTACACAACTAAGAAGAGGAAAACTATTTTCAGCCTCCACACTTGTGTGTATTTTCCCATTGTACAAGCAAGAAAGCTATAAGTGAGACTCCTTCCTTCTCTCCCACAATCTTGATAGTCTTGATGTTTTACTTTTGTATGAACGAAGCATAAAAGTTCATATTGTATTCTAGATTAGCATAGCGGTCCATGTCATCGAAAGGACAGATGCCTACTTGAGTGATGTAGGTGAGAACATCCATGAGGAAGTCACCGAAGTCTATTCGACTAGCAATGTGTAACTCCTCCTTAGATGTTAACCTCAAATCAAAATGGCGGAAAAATAAAGGAAAAAGTACAAAAAGAACAGAAAGAGAACAAAGGCATAGAGGCGGCCTCGAAAACTAAACTGAGGCAAAAAGAGCAATTGTAAAGGAAAGGCACCTCAAAAACTCTAAAAACTCTTGTAAAAGAGCGTGAGGCTCCCTCCTTTGCCACTTGTAAAGGAATAGACGGGTATAGGCATGAAGCGAGAAGAGGGAATTAGGAAAAGGGACCTTGCCACAATGGCCGGTCATGTAACAAGGGATGGGTGCCCATGGGTGTTTTAGGGTTTGTATATATAAAGTTCAAAAAGTGAATGAAAGCTCATTCTTGTGTGTGGCCAAAAGTGGGTCTCTTCTTATTCTTATTCTTCTTCTTCTTCTTCTTCTTCTTCTTCTTCTTCTTCTTCTTCTTCTTCTTGCTTACTTGAGCTTGTGCTTGAGAGAGGGAGTGTGAGAGTGGGAGGGAGTGTGTGTGTGAGGGTGAGGGACCAGGGAGGAGAAGCTCTCCATCTTCTCCTCTCTTCTTCTCTTCTCTTCTCTTCTCTTCTCTTCTCTTCTCTTGCTCATGGCAATGGAGCTTGGAGTGTAAAGCTTGAGGATGGAGCTTGCTTGAAGCTTGCACTTGGATCGTGGAGCTACCGGAGTGTGCGGGAGAGGAGGTAACTCGATCAGCATGGAGGTAAGCTCACTACACCCATGGATAGGTAGCGTGTCGGCTATGTGAGAGGTAACATCGCACACGGCTCGGCCCATCCTATGACGATTCTGGGCTGAGTCCCAGAATTGGCCCTCGGACCACTCGGCCTGTTGAGATATCGAGCTCCACTCGTGATACGCCAGGGTGACCGTTGTGTATTTATGTCACCGACTTGTCAGTTGCAGACGCGGTTGGTACACCGCCCATGAATAATAGCTACATGATAGCTATCCTTATCTACTCTAGTTCGTGGCTCAGTTAGTATGCCACCTTAGTTAGTTGAGTTTGGTTTGAGACCCATATATAGGGTTCTTCTATTTCTTTGTACTTGAGTTCTTTTGGCTTACACAACTAAGAAGAGGAAAACTGTTTTCAGCCTTCACCCTTGTGTGTCTTCCCCCATTGTGCAAGCAAGAAAGCTTCAAGCGAGACTCCTTCCTTCTCTCCCACAATCTTGACATGGTATCAGAGCCTTGTTCGTGGTAAGGAGCTCAAGAAAGCAAGCCAAGCTCGAGGTGTTCTGGTAAGAGGAGAAGTGTTGCTTTCATTTTCCATTTTGGGAGCAGATCTCTGCAGGTAGCACGGCCGGAAAGTGCAGGAGTGCATTGTCTCAGGTTGAGACGCCCTTCGCGGTGAAGCAAGAGGGCAATATATGCTACGGGAGAGAGCTTTAGCTGGTGGCGACCCTGTTTTTTTGATTTGAGGCCATTTCGGGGCCTGTTTTGGAGGCGGAAGTTTTCTGCACGCACTCAGGAAAAGGCTCAGTTTTATGCTGTGCAGCCACTGTTCTACAGGTCGGTGAAAAGTTACTGTAGAAATTGCATCGTATGCTTGTGCGCAGAGACATTGGGAGTTTCAGAATCATCCTTGGTTCCGGTTTATGCAAAATCGTCACTAGGAAGTGACTGTGTGGTCAAATACCACTTTCGCCAGTTTTGCAGATTTGCCCTTGTGAGAGTGAAGCTGAGTTTTTGTAGTGACAGAATTTTTCGCAGTGTTCTGTAATGGCATCTGATTCTCTTTCACAGATTGTCACTGAAAAGCTTGACAAGAACAACTTCCAGGCATGGAAGTTTAGAATGACGAATTTCCTTATGGGAAAAGGATATTGGGAATTTGTTGCAGGAAATGAAGAAGAACCAGTTCTTCCTGATGTTCCCAATCAACAGCAAATGCAGGCATTCAAAGCGTGGCATGAGAGAGCTAGGAAAGTTATGTACTGGCTGTCTATCAGCATTTCAGACTCTATGATTGTGCATATTCAGGATGCAAGTATGCCAAAGGAGGCATGGGATACTCTGTCAAAGATGTATAGCACAAATACGCAAGCCAGGAAAATGCAGCTCAAGCAAGAGTTGCATAATGTGCAAAGAGAAAATATGAGCATCAATGACTACCACATGAAGGTGAAGAAGATTACAGATGCACTTGCTTCCATTGGGTCGCCAGTGGAAGATGATGATTTAGTTTCCGTGACCTTGAATGGTCTAGGAAAGGATTATGCACAGTTTCGGACATCCATTTCAGTTCGTGAAAGATTTCCTGATTTTGAGGAGTTGATTGCTCTTCTAATTTCTGAGGAGCAGAGAAATGGTGGTGCATCTTCTTCAGGAGGAACTTCAAAAGAAGCTGTCTTCTACTCAAATGCTGGAAGAGGTAGAGGCAGAGGTAGAGGAGGCCGATTTGGAGGCCATGGTAGAAATCAGAATATGCAGCAAACTCAAGAAAACCAGTCCTATGGAGGAGGACGTGGTAACTCTAGAGGCAGGGGGAGCCAAAGAGGTCGTGGTGGATGGCAAAGAGACCAAAATGCAAACAGTAATGTTGAATGCTACTACTGTGGTAAAATGGGTCATATGGCTAAAGACTGCTATAAAAAGCAGAATGACATCATGAATGGAAAACTGCAACAAGGGAATTATGCATCTTCTAGCAGATAGGGTGATGACAGAAATGAGCATTTGTTCATGGTGCAACACATGAACAATTCTGTGACAAGTGTAGAAGAAAGCAATGATGTATGGTATGTTGACTCAGGTGCATCAAACCACATGACAGGTCATGCAGAATGGATGGAGGATGCAAGGAAAATGGAAAAACCAGGATTTGTGGAGACTGGTGATGATACTGCACATCCTATTGTGCAGATTGGAAAAATTCCCTTGTCTATGCAGGATGGGAAAAAGAAATCTGGTTTCTGTTGGTCAAATGGTTGAGCAGGGCTTGCAGGTCAGATTTAATCCTCATGGATGCTTTGTTGAGGATATGAAAAATAAAGGTCTCTTGATAGCAAAAGGGAAGAAGAAGGGCAGAATGTTTACATTGGATGCAGACATGTCTGAATTGAGTGCAGCAATGTTTGCACATGGGACCGGTGTAGTTGCAGATATTGATATCTGGCATAAACGCATTGGTCATGTTAATGTACAGCGACTTAAATCAATGCAGGCCCAAAATATTGTTGCAGGTTTGCCGAAATTCAAGGTTGCAAAAATGCATAAGGTATGTGAAGCCTGTCAATTTGGAAAACAGCCAAGGAAACCATTTCCTAGACATGTTCAAGAGAGTGAGAAGCCATTGGAATTAATCCACTCTGATGTGTGGACTACTAAAGCTGCATCTCTTGGAGGCTGTCATTATTTTGTCACTTTTATTGATGACTATAGCAGAAAAGTTTGGGTGTATTTTATGAAAAAGAAAAGTGAAGTTTTTGGGCATTTCAAAACCCTTAAAGCTATGGCTGAAAAAGAAACAGGTCTGCAAATAAAGTGCCTAAGGTCAGATGGAGGGGGAGAGTACCTCTCAAATGAGTTTGCAAAGTTCTTGCAGGAACATGGCATAAAGCAGCAATATTCATGCAGTCATACCCCACAGCAAAATGGAATTGCAGAAAGAAAAAACAGGCATATTGGAGAGGTATCTCGTGCCATGCTTAATGAAAAAGACCTGCCAGATTTTTATTGGGCTGAAACAGTTGCTACAGCAGTCTACATAATGAACAGGACTCCCACTGCAGCAATACATGGAATGACTCCAGAGGAGAGGTATACTGGTAGGAAACCAGATATTTCTCATTTGAAAATTTTTGGTTGCATTGCCTATGTACATGTGCTAGATGAGTTGAGATCCAAGTTGGATCCAAAAGCTGAGAAGTGCATCTTTATTGGTTACTCTCTGCAGCAAAAAGGGTATAGATGCTATAACCCTTCTACTCGTAAGTTTACAGTGAGCAGAGATGTTGTTTTTGATGAGATGAGTAGCTGGTATAAACCAGTAAATGTGATTGATGATGTAGATGCACAAAATGGTAATGCTGCACAGAATTCACAGCAGCAGTCACAAAATATTAGTGGACCTGGAGCGTCCTCTAGCAGTGGTTCACATTCTTCGCCATGGACAGGCAGATTGAGATCAGGAGAATGTTCTGAAGGCAGTGCAAATAGTGGTATGCAGGTATCACGAAAAGGAAAAGAGAAGGTAGATCAACCCATGTTTGATGTGAATGCAGGTCACTCTTATGTGGATGGTGAATCCAGTGGCTCAGAACAGAGCATTGATGATGAGTTGGGTATTCCTTCTATTGTTACACTTGGAGTAAGGAAGACCAGGGATGTTTTGAGAGCACCTGGGAGTGAACCCACTTTGCCCAGGTCTACCAGAGTTAGGTATCCTGTGGATAGGCTGAAATATGATGGATTTACAGCCATTCACTATGCATATATGGTCAAGGTGATACAAGAACCAGAACCCACTTCTTTTGAGCAATCCATGGGAAAAGAAAAATGGGAGAAAGCCATGGATGAAGAAATGGATGCCTTGGAAGCAAATGCTACATGGGAATTGGTACCTTTGCCTAAAGGTAAGAATGCAATTGGCTGTAAGTGGGTTTATAAGGTGAAGCACAATGCAGATGGTTCTGTGAACAGATACAAGGCAAGATTAGTGGTCAAGGGGTACGCACAAACATATGGCATTGACTATGAAGAAACATTCAGTCCGGTTGCAAGGATGGCAACCGTAAGAGCAGTCATTGCTATGGCTGCATCAAAGGGATGGTCTTTACATCAGATGGATGTAAAGAATGCCTTCTTGCATGGTAATTTGCAAGAAGAGGTCTATATGGAACAGCCACCAGGTTATGTGCATGCTGTTCATCCTGAGTTTGTTTGCAGGTTGAAGAAAGCCTTGTATGGCTTGAAGCAAGCACCTAGAGCATGGTCTGACAAGATAGGACAGTATCTTGTCACTATTGGCTTTCAGATTTCCAAGGCAGATTTCTCACTTTATGTGAGAAAAACAGAGAAAGGTATTATTCTACTTGTCATTTATGTTGATGATTTGATTATGACAGGTGACAGTGATGAAGATATCCTTCATGTGAAAATGCTATTGAAGCAGAAGTTTGAGATGAAGGATTTGGGAGAGCTGCGTTATTTCTTGGGCATTGAGGTGATTAGATCACCAAGTGGGATACAGCTCTTGCAGAGGCAGTATGGATTGGACATGCTGTCCAAATATGGGATGACAGGCTGTAAGCCTATTTCAGTTCCTTTGGAGCAGAATGTGAAGCTGAGCACAGATACAGGTGAGCTTCTAGAAGACCATACTATGTACAGACGCATAGTAGGAAGTTTGATTTATATGACTATTACCAGGCCAGATTTGAGCTATGCTGTTGGATTGGTAAGTTAGTTTATGCAGGCTCCAAGGAAACCACATTTGGATGCGGCTAGACGCATACTCAGGTATGTGAAGTCCACATTGCAGTATGGACTATTTTATGAGACTGGGATTCAGATACAACTGCATGGATACACTGATGCTGATTGGGCTGGTAGTATTTTTGATAGACGATCTACCAGTGGATATGTGTTCTCTTTTGGGAGTGCTGCAGTCACTTGGAGCAACAAGAAAGAGCCTACAGTTGCCTTGTCGAGCACAGAGGCTGAGTACAGGGGTGCAGCCTTGGCTGCATGTGAGGTAGCTTGGTTGCATAAGCTACTTTATGATATGCATCAGTCTACAGATGGGCCAGTTGTCATTTATTGTGACAACATGAGTAGTATACACTTGGCAAATAACCCAGTCTATCATGCTAGAACAAAGCACATTGAGGTGCATTATCACTATGTGCGAGAGAGGGTTTTACTAGGTCTTATTGATCTAGTTTATGTCAGCACAGAGGATCAGGTAGCTGACATATTCACGAAGGCATTGGGCGCAGAGAAGCTGCGCAAGTTCAGAGACCTGCTTGGTGTGCAGGAATTGGGATTGAGCTCGAGGGGGAGTGTTGAGATATCGAGCTCCACTCGTGATACGCCAGGGTGACCGTTGTGTATTTATGTCACCGACTTGTCAGTTGCAGACGCGGTTGGTACACCGCCCATGAATAATAGCTACATGATAGCTATCCTTATCTACTCTAGTTCGTGGCTCAGTTAGTATGCCACCTTAGTTAGTTGAGTTTGGTTTGAGACCCATATATAGGGTTCTTCTATTTCTTTGTACTTGAGTTCTTTTGGCTTACACAACTAAGAAGAGGAAAACTGTTTTCAGCCTCCACCCTTGTGTGTCTTCCCCCATTGTGCAAGCAAGAAAGCTTCAAGCGAGACTCCTTCCTTCTCTCCCACAATCTTGACACGGCCAATCGGCCCACTACACTCGAACGCCTTTCAGTTGGCCCATCCAAGTGAAAGCATTCGAACCAACTTTGAAATTCGGCCCTCGGCCCTGCTGACTAAACCCAGCCCCACTCTGACAAGTTGACATTCAGTCCGACCGATTGGCCCACTTGACTCGGCCACTCAACCTACAACACCATTCGACCCTCGACCCATTAGCCTCGACCCTCGGCCCTCGGCCCTCGGCCCTCTTGACTCGGCCCTTGGCCCATTCGGCCCTTGGCCCATCCGAGTGAATTCACTCGGCCTACAATCCCATTCAGCCCTCGGCCCGTCCGAGTGACATACTCGACCCCTGCAACTTGGACTAATAACCCAAAGACGGACAAGATGGCCATACGCAAGTCAACAAGCCTACTAGGCCTAAAATGAAGCGAGAGGATACGTAAGCCGTTTAGACGATTGTTTTCTGCACTCACCCTGAATTTCCACACCTAAAGTACACTTAAGGATAGCAGAAAGCCTGATTCAGCACAAGTGCACAGGAAAGAACACACACATTGAGGAGGGGTAAATTGAGGATTGGATGCAATAAGTCAAGGAACTCACTCAAATAAACACCTCAAGGAACCCACCATTAGGAGAAGATCCCAAGACATAGATGGGCAACCAAGGTACAGAGTAGGATCAAGCAAGCATCACTAGAGAAGTGGATCTCACCAGCCGGTGCAACCTGATAGACAACTTGGTGGAGCACGAGAATGTGATCATGTCAGAGGAAAGCTCAGACCGTAGGCCGAACAAGGAACTCGACTTAGGAGTTTTTCTAGAGGCGATCCAACAGTTGGTAAACAGCTACGATGTGCACGCTCAATATGAGCACCGTGGTAGAACAACAGAAGCCATCATAATAGACTTGGAGGAGGAACGGAAGCTAGCCCACAAGGCACTACAAGGCATAGTGAAATACAACTAGGACCAACATGCTAGGAGCTTAAGGCAGAACACAGAATTGCATGAGGTACAGTGGGTAGAGTAGAGTGCTGCAGCACTAGAGACATCATTACTAACAGGATTAGGAACAAACCAGGGCTCTAAGGGCTAGTCTAAAATCCCAATCGTTGCAAAGCAACTCGACAAGTACCAACCCCATGATGACACATATAGCTTTGTAGAGCAATTCGAGCAAATCTGCGAGGCCAACGACTTGACTCAACGCTCTCAAGCATTCGGGCTTTGCTTAGGCGACAAGGGTAGGACTTGGTACATGAGTCTAGATGCCAAAGAATGAGCGGATTTTAATGACCTCAAAGACCTCTTCATCAAGAGGTTTTCTGAGCCCGGATACTCTGACAATCTGCTAGTGAGACTGATGAATGTCAAGCAGAAGGAGAAAGAGGACATTTGCGACCCGAGCCTCTTCAAGAGAATTTCCATGGGCAAATGGCCTACCAAGAGAGTGGTGTCCACTATATTTATCAGTGGAATATGGAGTGAGGAGCTGTATAAGGCCTTGGCAGGTATTTCGAGCTTGCAGCGAGACTCGATGCTAGGGTTTTTGAAGAGGCCATTCGAGTGGATGACCAACTGAAAGAGCGGAGCTCCAAGAGCTCAAATTCAAAAGAAACCAACTTGCAAAGTTTAGAGAGAGCATCAGCCTCTAGTGAACGATTAGGACCAACAGCCTAGGACATGGGAAAGGCCTCTGAGACAAACCAAGACTTGACTGAGGTGAAAATGGAGATAGCCAAACTGCAGGATATGTTGAGATGACCAACGCACCCACACGTACAATGCTTGTATTGTGGTAGAAGCCACTTGCCAACCAAGTGTCAAGACCCTAGGTCACGATCTTGTGCTAATTGCGGTAGATTTGGTCACAACGTTGCGCACTGTAGATTACCAATAAGACTCCCTTACTCACAACCCTACGGTCACTCATACCTAGCGAGCAAACCCCAAAAATTCTTCAGAAGGGTGGCCCCATTGGCCCTTCTTGCGCCTAACGACATTAAACCGGTTGTTCCTAGAATGGCAATAAATCCTACAGGTATACCAAGTCCGACTGGTCCCTACGTGACTCATTCACCAACTGATGCACTAGTCCAGTATATGTGGAGGAGCCAAATGAGGAAGAGACTTATGCATACCCATACGTCTCGCACGACAATGAGGGCAATGCAGTCCTTATGGACTATCAGCCAGTGCCGACGATGGTGTTAGGAAGAGGTCGAGGTAGGGGCCTAGGAGGGCAGACGCGGGATCCAATCATATGTTGGACTTGCGGTCATCCAGGGCACATCTCATCACGTTTCCCTGAACGGGAGCAACCAAATAGAGATAAGGCAAACCTAAGATGCCCAGAGTGTGGAATCACTCACCTCTTCATTGACTGTCCCAAGCAAAAACCATCCTCAAGTTCAGTCAACGTGCCATCTATCCCATTGGGACTGTTTGGCATCGAGAATCTTGATGGGGAGGCCACACCTATCCCATTGCGTGTCATGACCCAAGCACAGACAAAGTAGGCCAGCATGTCATTGCCAGGTCTGAGCAACCTCAATGCAGCCTCGATCGGGAAGAAGAGCCATAGAGATGGAGAAAGAAAAAACCCGAAGCTAAGATTACGCTGAAAACCGAGACTGGAACCACTCTACCCACAGGAAAGAAGGTTACTGACACGGAGGTAGAAAAATCATCCCCTAAGATGACCAAAAAGGGAAGTACTAGGGTAGGGGAGTACCCACAACCTAAGCACTAACTAGAGGCTATCGAGAAAGTGAAGGAATGGGTAAGAGAGGCCCAAGAGCACCTAAAAGATGCGAAGACCATCCTAGAGGACGAGATCGTAACATAAGCACACCAGTCTCACCCCCTCGATCGAAAGCAAGAATGCAATTGCACTGCAAGCGGTACCACTTAGGCAAAGCCTCGATGCTACAAGCCAACAAATCAGTCACGGCCATTGGCCAGGACAATTCAGAATAGGAGAAAGGTGAGCAGTCAACTACCTCCTTACCATGCTAGTGACCACCCCTGTGCACTGAGCCTGGGAGACCTGCTTAGGTCGCATTCCACCCTATGGCAAGATCTGAAGCAGCGGGTTGAAGGATCATGAGAGCAAGTTGTTGTAGACCTGCACGATCATGACGCAAAGACACAAATACCAAGCCTAACGCTGCACTCTATGCCTAAGTCCTTGCATGGTAATGCTTTTTGGGAAGGCACCGAGACACATGCAATCCTACCTATCTTAGCCATGGGCGACACAACTCGAAAGGGGATTGTAGACGTAGGATCAGGGGTTAGTGTACTAAGCCACACAATGCTTCAGACATGGGAAAACCCGCCAGTGGAGACCGCCAAGTTCAATGTCACACTAGCAAACAGTATGAAAGTGAAACCATTCAGGGTACTTAAAAACTTGCTAGTGAAGATCGCAGGTGTCCAGTTCTCAGTTGACTTTATAGTCATGAAGGGAGTGGACTATAACATCCTATTAGGCTAGCCCTGGATGTGCAATGCCAAAGTCATCGAGGATTGGGGTAACGGCTTAATCTTCCTGGGCAATAGGACGGAAGCTGTGAGGGTAGAGATGGACACGTGGAAAACCTCACCAATCGACTTGAATGCTATCTCTGCGATGCTTAAGGGTAACGCCCATGTCAAGAAGCCCTATGGGCCCTTGACCAAGTATATCCCATGCCCAGAGAAAGAGCGAGATTGGATACATGTCCTTGCTATGATTGATGTGCCATTCTTAGATCATGAGGCATATGAACAAGCCATCCAGACAGTTGGTAGGACAATAGACACACCCTCCACACCAATCTGTGTGATGGTAGGAACCCTGTGTGGGTGACCTAAGCCTGTCACGTTCCAAGTTCCCATTAACAAGAAGGAACTCCAAGAGATTCTGGAGTATTTGACTGGCACTCTAGCTGACAATCTAGCAGCAAACTTCAAGCCACTCTAGGATCTACTAGATGGACCTAGGTGGCAATGGACCAAGGTGCATGACTTAAACCTCATGTACAATTGGGCTCTTGTCTCTAACCAAAGACAAAAGTTGTGCCAAAACCTAGCACACGATGAGCAATCGGACAAAGATGATTCCATGGACGAGTACAAAGACTGTCATTCCTTCAATAATGAAAGTAAGGGCGAAATAGACACGGTGGAATATGACACTAAGGGACAAGAAATAGAACAAATACGAGCGCACTCCATGCCATAGAAAAAGGGTGCCTTTAGGATGGAAGGAGGAGTCATGCGCATGGAGTGTGACCATGCGTGGTTGGAATACACAGGAGCCATAGATTTTGAATGAGCAGGCCTAACTCGACCATGTATGACATCAGTGCTTAGAGTAGAGTCACCCTATGAACTGCGACCGCCAGGAGAAACCACCTCTTCTAGTGAAAATGGTGAGTTTGATTGCGAGTCGAAAGTGAGCTCAGATAGCGGCCCAGAGATACCTCGACCATCCAAGACCAGACACACCAAGGGGGACCTACTTGTCCACCTGAGGCACAGATGGTTGAAGGAAGATAGGGAAAAACAGCCTAGGGACACACAAACGGAGGAGCAAAGGAAGCCGCAAGATCTCCCGAGGAGATTTATGAAGTTCAAGAAGGGTGACAAGGTAGTGATCATGTTGGGTGCCAAACGCCAAGGGCAATACGAGTGAACCCATCAAGGCACCAGCCAAGGTCAAGGAGGTGAACCTAGCACAGGAAGGGGAGGCACCTCAACTAGTCTTAATTGCCGATGACTTGACTGAGAAAGAGGAGACAAGTCTTGTTGCTCTCTTGCGAGAGTATGTAGACATGTTTGCTTGGTCCCTAGAGGAGCTTAAGGGGGTGGATCCGAATGTAGTGACCATAACATACCCATGACACCAGACGCAACACCGGTCAACCAGTGACCATACCCGATGAGTCCAAAACACGCTTGTGCAGTCAAAGAAGAGATTGACAAGTTGATGAAAGCAGGATTCATCTACAAAATCAAGCACACGGACTGGGTGTCACCCATAGTCATAGTAATGAAGAAGAACGAAAAGATTAGAGTGTGTGTCAATTACAAGAAGGTGAATGCCACCACTAAGAGAGACAATTACCCATTGCCGTACACCGAGCACATGCTTGAACCATCTGCATTGTGCTTCACCTTATAAACCCACTTACAGCCAATTGCATTCTTATCTTTAGGCAAAGGTACCAACTCCCATGTAGCATTTGCTTCCAAGGCATCCATTTCTTCATCCATGGCTTTCTCCCATTCTTCTTTTCCCATGGCTTGCTCAAAAGAAGTGGGTTCTGGTTCTTGTATCACTTTGACCATATAGGCATAGTGAATGGCTGTAAATCCATCATATTTCAGCCTATCCACAGGATACCTAGCTTTGGTAGACCTACGCAAAGTAGGTTCACTCCTAGGTGCTCTCAAAACAACCCTGGTCTTCCTTACTCCAGGTGTAACAATAGAAGGAATACCCAACTCATCATCAATGTTCTGTTTTGAGCCACTGGATTCACCATCCACATAAGAGTAACCTGCATTCACATCAAACATGGCCTGATCTACCTTCTCTTTTCCTTTTCGTGATACCTGCATACCACTATCTGCATTGCTTTGAGAAGATTCTCCTGATCTCAATCTTCCTGTCCATGACAAAGAATGTGAACCACTGCTAGAGGACGCTCCAGGTCCACTAATATTTTGTGACTACTGCTGTGAATTCTGTGCAGCATTACCATTTTGTGCATCTACATCATCAATCATATTTACTGGTTTATACCAGCTACTAATCTCATCAAAAACAACATCTCTACTCACTGTAAACTTAGGAGTAGAAGGGTTATAGCATCTATACCCTTTCTGCTCTGCAAAGAGTAACCAATAAAGATGCACTTCTCAGCTTTTGGATCCAACTTGGATCTCAACTCATCTGGTACATGAACATAGGCAATGCAACCAAAAATCTTCAAAGGAGAAATATCTGGTTTCCTACCACTATACCTCTCCTCTGGAGTCATCCCATGTATTGCTGCAGTGAGAGTCCTATTCATTATGTAGACTGCTGTAGCAACTGCTTCAGGCCAGTAAAAATCTGGCATGTCTTTTTCATTGAGCATGGCACGAGATACCTCTCCAATATGCCTGTTTTTCCTTTCTGCAATTCCATTTTGTTGTGGGGTATGACTGCATGAATATTGCTACTTTATTCCATGCTCCTGCAAGAACCTTGCAAACTCATTTGAGAGGTACTCTCCCCCTCCATCTGACCTTAGGCATTTTATTTGCAGGCCTGTTTCTTTTTCAACCATACTTTAAGAGTTTTGAAATGCCCAAAAACTTCACTTTTCTTTTTCATAAAATACACCCAAACTTTTCTGCTATAGTCATCAATAAAAGTGGCAAAATAATGATAGCCTCCAAGAGATGCAGCTTTAGTAGTCCACACATCAGAGTGGATTAATTCCAATGGCTTTTTACTCTCTTGAACATGTCTAGGAAATGGTTTCCTTGCCTGTTTTCCAAGCTGACAGGCTTCACATACCTTATGCATTTCTGCAACCTTGAATTTAGGCAATCCTGCAACAATATTTTGGGCTTGCATTGATTTAAGTCACTGTACATTAACATGACCAATGCGTTTATGCTAGATATCAATATCTGCAACTACACCGGTCCCATGTGCAAACATTGCTGCACTCAATTCAGGCATGTCTGCATCCAATGTAAACATTCTGCCCTTCTTCTTTCCTTTTGCTATCAAGCGACCTTTATTTTTCATATCCTCAACAAAGCATCCATGGGAATTAAATCTGACCTGCAAGCCCTGCTCAACCATTTGACCAACAGAAACTAGGTTCTTGGTGATATTCGGGACATGAAATACATCCGACAGGTATTTCTTTTTCCCATCCTGCATAGACAAATGAATTTTTCCAATCTGCACAATAGAATGTGTAGTATCATCACCGGTCTCCACAAATCCTAGTTTTTTCCTTTTCCTTGCATCCTGCATCCATTCTGCATGACCTGTCATGTGGTTTGATGCACCTGAGTCAACATACCACACATTGTTGCTTTCTTCTGCACTTGTCACAGAATTGGTCATGTGTTGCACCATAAACAAATGCTCATTTCTGTCATCACCCTGTCTACTAGAAGATGCATAATTCCCTTGTTGCAATTTTCCATTCATGATGTCATTTTGCTTTTTATAGCAGTCTTTAGCCATATGACCCATTTTACCACAGTAGTAGCATTCAACATTGCTATTTGCATTTTGGCCTCTTTGCCATCCACCACGACCTCTTTGGCTCCCCTGCCTCTAGAGTTACCATGTTCTCCTCCATAGGATTGGTTTTCTTGAGTTTGCTGCATATTTTGATTTCTACCACGGCCTCCAGATCGGCCTCCTCTACCTCTTCCAGCATTTGAGTAGAAGACAACTTCTTTTGAAGTTCCTCCTGAAGAAGATGCACCACCATTTCTCTACTCCTCAGAAATTAGAAGAGCAATCAACTCTTCAAAATCAGTAAATTTTTCACGGACGGAAATGGATGTTCAGAATTGTGCATAATCCTTTCCTACACCATTCAAGGCCACAAAAAATAAAGCATCATCTTCCACTGGCGACCCAATGGAAGCAAGTGCATCTGAAATCTTCTTCACCTTCATGTGGTAGTCATTGATGCTCATACTTTCTATTTGCACATTGTGCAACTCTTGCTTGAGCTGCATTTTCCTGGCTTGCGTATTTGTGCTATACATTTTTGACAAAGTATCCCATGCCTCCTTTGGTGTACTTGCATCCTGAATATGCACAATCATAGAGTCTGAAATGCTGATAGACAGCCAATACATAACTTTCCTGGCTCTCTCATGCCATGCTTTAAATGCCTGCATTTGCTGTTGATTGGGAACATCAGGAAGAACTGCTTCTTTTTCATTTCCTGCAACAAATTTCCAATATTCTTTTCCCATAAGGAAATTCATCATTCTAAGCTTCCATGCTTGGAAGTTGTTCTTGTCAAGCTTTTCAGTGACAATCTATGAAAGAGAATCAGACGCCATTACAAAACATTGCAAAAAAATCTGTCACTGCAAAAAACACAGCTTCAGCCTCACAAGGGCAAATCTGCAAAACTGACGAAAGTGGTATTTGACCACATAGTCACTTCCTAGTGACGATTTTGCATCAATAGGCAACAAGGATGATTTTGTAACTCCCAACGTCTCTGTGCACAGGCATACGATGCAATTTCTACAGTAACTTTTCACCGATCTGTAGAACAGTGGTCGCACAGCATAAAACAGGGCGTTTTCCTGAGTGCGTGCGGAAAACTTCATTCTCCAAAACAGGCCCCGAAATGGCCTCAAATAAAAAAAATAGAGCAACCAAGGGCTAAAGCCCTTACCCGTAGCATATACTTCCCTCTTGCTACACCGCGAAGGGCATCTCAATTTGAGACAATGCACTCTTGCACTTTCTAGCTGTGCTACCTACTACAGAGACTTGCTCCCAAAACAGAAAAATGAAAGCAACACTGGTCCTCTTATCAAAACACCGCGAACTTGGTTTGCTTTCTTGAGCTCCTTACCACGAACAAGGCTCTGATACCATGTCAAGATTGTGGGAGAGAAGGAAGGAGTCTCACTTGTAGCTTTTCTGCTTGCATAATGGGGGAATACACACAAAGGTGGAGGCTGAAAACAGTTTTCCTCTTCTTAGTTGTATAAGCCAAAAGAACTCTCATACAAAGAAATAGAAGAACCCTATATATGGGTCTCAAACCAAACTCAACTAACTAAGGTGGCATACTAACTGAGCCACGAACTAGAGTAGATAAGGATAGCTATAATCTAGCTATTATTCATGGGCGGTGTACCAACTGCATCAACTGATAAGTCGGTGACATAAATGCACAAAGGTTACCCTGGCATATTACGAGTGGAGCTCAATATCTCAACACAACAATGCACAAATTGGGTCCTTAAGTGTGGGACAACACCATAGGCTTCAACCCACCAACCCCCAATTCCACTGGCACCTACACCATGCACTACATGGAGAGGTAGATACACCCCTTAGGAAGTGCATAGCTTTGTCTTGCAAGTTAAGATTGCATCACATAGACCTTGGAGGGCACGAGGAGGGATCCATTCAACACCATATTCAAGTTCAAGGACAAATTTTCCCATTGACCATTCTCCAAGAGGGATTTGTCCAATACCATCTTCAATTTCAAGGATAAATTTGCTCATACGCCATTGAGGGATCTGTCCAACACCATCTTCAATTTCAAAGGACAGATCCATCCATCATTAGCGTCATGGAGGGACCTGCCCTAACACCATCTTCCATTTCAAAGGGAAGATCCATCCAACACCATCCTTAGAAAGGGCTTGTATACAAACTCAAAAAGCCGTTTGGCTACACCCACCCCACTTTCCAACTACTACCCATTAGTGCCATGCCATGGGACTGGCACTTGGCTAGGAGGGGGGTAATGTTAACCTCATCGCAAGAAAAAGCAAAAAAAACTAGAAAAGTGCAGGTTCGGGAGCTAAAAGAGACGGCCTAGAAGAAAATCAGACTTGGAAGTGCCCAAAAGCACAGGTATGTCCACAAGAAGTCCAAGGCATAGCCCCATTGGAGCCCAAAAAGTGCTAAATTAGAGAAGGCGCACCTTTGAATGTAAAGGCATAGCCCAAATCCTTGTAAAAATGTGCCATGCTCCCTCTTGTGCAAATTGTAAGGGTAGATGGGTGGTAGGAAGGAAGCTAGGAAGATAGGAGGACAATAGGAAAGAGGGCCTTGGCCATGTAAAAAAGGGAATGACCACCCAAAAGGAATTAGGGTTTTGTATATAAACTCAAAAAGTGAATGAGAAGCTCATTCTTTGGTGTTTGGCAAAAGTGATCTCTTCTTCTTCTCTTCTTCTTTCCTTCTTGCTTGCTTGTGTGTGCTTGAGAGAGGGAGTGTGAGAGTTTGAGGGAGTGAGTGTGTGAGGGTGAGGGATCGAGGAGAAGAAGCTCTCCATCATGTCCTCTCTTCTTCTCTTTTCTTGTCTCGGATGCACGACTATGGAGGATGGAGCTTGAAGGTGGAGGCTTGAGGATGCTTGAGCTCACATCACAAATTGTGGAGCTACCAAGTTGCTTAAGGGAGGATGCTACTTGTTCGAGCATCAAGGTAAGCTCACTACACCCCAGTAGGATCGAAGGCACGCCAGCTAGGTGAGAGATAGCCATTTGTGCTCGCTTGAAATGATTGAAAGAAAAAGCAGTCCATGGGTCTCGACGGTTGAGCATGAGCTCCCATTACAAAGAGTTTGACAAATTGAAAGAAGAGTCAAGAAGATACGAAGAAGAAAGAAGGAGGAAAGAAATTGAAAAAGAGGAAGAATGGAAGAGAAAGGAAGCAGAGGACATTGTGCTAGCAATGCACATGTCAATAGAACACTAGTGCAAACAGGACGAGCTGGGTGCTATGAGCCCACCACGAGATGAAGGCCCAAGCTCAAGTGCCCATGTTCCAGAGATCACGCCACCTCCGATGAAAGAAGGAAAGTGCAAGGACCTAATTGAACCCATCCCTACTCTCGTAGTGCCCACTATCCCAACAACCACAACCACCCAAGGCTCCACGCCTAAAGTTGGTGCTAGCAATGTGTTGGCCTGGGTGCAATTCTTAGTTAATAAAGAAATGGCCTAAGGGACAAGTGAAGGTACCCCTCTAGCAGGAACCAAGCCACTGGCAATAGCAGCACTAGATGCCGAGTTGAGGATAGGACCCTAAGAGAAAGGGTAGAAACCTCCACGACCTCCATTCCCACAATGATGATGCCACTTGCAAACTATGATGAGTATGTCCAAGAGCCTCTCTCGTAGTTAGAGAAAGTAAAGGAGGATAAGAAGGTAGCAGTGGCTGAGCTATGTATTAAGAGGAGATAGAAAATTGGAAAAAGGAGGCAACCTTGGAGGAGCAAAAGAGATTGGAGATAGAGATTGAAGAGCAAGAGCAACAACTCATAATCTTGGTGCAAAGGCAAGGGTCTGAGAGCCTTGAAGAAATGAAAAAGAGAGCAAAAGATTGGGCTAACCATAATGAAAGAAGAGTCAAGGACTTGTGGCGTGCCGTCCATGTTGAGATATCGAGCTCCACTCGTGATATGCCAGGGTGACCGTTGTGCATTTATGTCACCGACGTGTCAGTTGCAGATGCGGTTGGTACACCGCCCATGAATAATAGCTACATGACAGCTATCCTTATCTACTCTAGTTCGTGGCTCAGTTAGTATGCCACCTTAGTTATTTGAGTTTGGTTTGAGACCCATATATAGGGTTCTTCTATTTCTTTATATGAGAGTTCTTTTGGCTTACACAACTAAGAAGAGGAAAACTGTTTTCAGCCTCCACCCTTGTGTGTATTCCCCCATTGTGCAAGTAAGAAAGCTATAAGTGAGACTCCTTCCTTCTCTCCCACAATCTTGACATGGTATCAGAGCCTTGTTCGTAGTAAGGAGCTCAAGAAAGCAAGCCAAGCTCGCGGTGTTCTGGTAAGAGGAGAAGTGTTGCTTTCATTTTCTGTTTTGGGAGCAGATCTCTGCAGGCAGCACAGCCGGAAATTGCAAGAGTGCATTGTCTCAGGTTGAGACGCCTTTCACAGTGAAGCAAGAGGGCAGTATATGCTGCGGGAGAGGGGTTTAGCCCTTGGCGACCCTGTTTTTTTGATTTGAGGCCATTTCGGGGCCTGTTTTGGAGGCGAAAGTTTTCTTCACGCACTCAGGAAAACGCCCAGTTTTATGCTGTGCGACCACTGTTCTACAGGTCGGTGAAAAGTTACCACAGAAATTGCATCGTATGCTTGTGTGCAGAGACATTGGGAGTTACAGAATCATCCTTGGTTCCTGTTTATGCAAAATCGTCACTAGGAAGTGACTGTGTGGTCAAATACCACTTTCACCAGTTTTGCAGATTTGCCCTTGTGAGGGTGAAGCGGTGTTTTTTGCAATGACATAATTTTTTGCAATGTTCTGTAATGGCGTCTGACTCTCTTTCACAGATTGTAACTGAAAAGCTTGACAAGAACAACTTCCAAGCATGGAAGTTTAGAATGACGAATTTCCTTATGGGAAAAGGATATTGGGAATTTGTTGCAGGAAATGAAGAAGAACCAGTTCTTCCTGATGTTCCCAGTCAACAGCAAAACTGCGCATTCAAAGTATGGCATGAGAGAGCCAGGAAAGTTATGTACTGGCTGTCTATCAGTATTTCAGACTCTATGATTGTGCATATTCAGGATGCAAGTACGCCAAAGGAGGCATGGGATACTTTGTCAAAAATATATAGCACAAATACGCAAGCCAGGAAAATGCAGGTCAAGCAAGAGTTGCATAATGTGCAAAGAGAAAGTATGAGCATCAATGACTACCACATGAAGGTGAAGAAGATTGCAGATGCACTTGCTTCCATTGGGTCGCCAGTGGAAGATGATGATTTAGTTTCTGTGACCTTGAATGGTCTAGGAAAGGATTATGCACAGTTTCGGACAGAATGAGAAAATATGTCATCTCTTCAAATGCTCATGAACTTTCTAAGGAAGGCAACATGCTTCGTTGAGAGACTTTTCGTGAGCAAATCTATAGGATTTTGGTTAGTTGAGATCTTAACAAGGTTTATAGACCTATCCTTAATGAACTCTTTGATGAAGTTGTAACACACCTCAATGCATTTTGTCCATGGAAGATTGGTTTCTTGGCTGACTAGATAGCATTCATAGATAATTTGAATGCAGTGTAGAGACCACATCAGTAATACTAGACAGTCTGGCTAGAGAGACTCCTTGCAAGTCTTAATGGCTATAATATACTCAATCTCGGTAGTAAAGAGGGCCATGCATTGCTGCCCTAGACATCCAAGTAATGATACCTCCAACAAAGGTGAAGACGTAGCTAGAGGTGGACTTCCTATTGCCTACATGTCTTGCATAATCTGAGTCAGTGTATCACAACCACCATAATATATGTACATAGTTGTTGTGTCCTTGAGTTACCTCATGATACCACCCTTGATGGCATCCGAATGCTATCTGCCAGATGTAGCCATATAGCATGCCACAACTCCCACTACAAATGCTATGTTAGGATGAGTGGCTATCATAGTATACATCAAACTGTGCACGACATATGCATAAGGGATATCGGCCGTCTCAGCCTTTTGTTCATCAAATTGTAGACACTTAGCCTGTGACTAACCTTCATGTGAGAAGATAGAGGGCAGCCAATAGGCTTACCATCGTGCATATGAAATTGCTCAAAGACTTTTTGGATATACTTCTTCTATGATATATAAAGAAGCCCCTTAGAATGATCACGTGTGATGCACATCCCAAGAATGTGTGAGGCCCATCCCATGTCATTCATCGCAAAGATCTTCTTGAGCTGAGTTTTCAAGGCATCCAACTTATCGTGAGCTCTCCCAACAATTAGCATATAATCCACATAGAGTACCAAAATCATAAGGTTACCATCACGAGCCTTCTTTGTGTATAAACACAGATCCATAGTACTACGCCTATATCCATGTGAATGCACAAAAGCATAAAACTCATGGCACCATTCCATAGGTGTCTACTTAAGCCCATAAAGGCTATTTCTCAACTTACACACTAGGTATTCTTTGCCTTTTTCTTCAATGTCCTTAGGCTACTACACATAGGTCTCATCATGGAAGTCCACATGTAAAAAAGACATCATTACATCCATTTGATAAACATCTTGAGCAACCAATGCTAGTACCAAGTGTAGGGTCATCATTTTAATCACAAGAGAAATGACTTTATCAAAGTCAACCCTATATTTGCGCTTGAAACCTTAGCTAACAATCTAGCCTTATAAGTGGGCTTCGGGAGCCTAGGGATACTTTTCAGCTTGTATATCCACTTGCATGGCAGTGCCTTCTTACCACTAGACAAAGGAATTAAATCTCACATATGGTTAGTATGTAAGAAGTCAAACTTCAACTATATAACCGTGGTCCCATGAGTGACTATCATCTCTGTGAATGGCCTCATTTTCACAAGAGAGAGGCTCATCTACATATATAGGTTGATCTTGCACAATAGGCATTAGGGGAGTTTTGAGGTTCTCAAAAATGCCTTGTAAGCGATCCTAGAGAGACGAAATATTTTAGGAAATAAAATCTTTTTTTGTTTTTAATTTTTTTTATATTTTAGTAAGTAAATATATAAAAAATTGTTAATAAGCCATTATCGTGATATTCTCGTGGTCACATCAAACTTAGAAATCTAGGCCGCCGTAAATGTGACAAAGATTGTCATAATCAAGATCTTACTCATCCAAATTAAAGTGAAAACTAATATTCAATTTGAATTTTGTTCGACGTTTGATTACTTCCCTCCATTCTCACTCTCTTCTTTCTTTCCCATCCTTACTAGTTTCTTATTCGTTTTCCTTCTTGTTTCTGATTCGCATACTTTTTCAATCCAATCTTCTAATCACATCCTTAGCTATGGATCAGTCATCCAATGATCTTTGTAGCTCTAGTAAAAGGCCTCTCTATCATCTTCATATTGAGTTGGATAGTGAGTATGAACCAATAAGGAAGATAACAAAATCCATTACCGTTATAGAGTCTATGAAACATATACTCAGGTTTGAAGGAAAGAAGAATCTTGATCTTTGGTTAGATGGCATGCTATATCCCAAAGATCCTAGCAAAAATAGCACTCTGCCTTTCTATAATAGCTCTTCATTGTTGAGGTTCATTGGTGATGGTTATAATGGGTTTCTAGGCTATACACTTAACTTGGTTGTAGAAAAGGATGTCCTTAAATTGGAGAACTATCTTTTATCAAAACATAACAACAAGTTACTACAGAAGCTAGAAGGCTATCAATAGAGGATTCATTTGTTGGAGAAACACATCAAATCTTATCAATGAAAGCAAACTATTTTAGGACTTTGAAATCGACAAAAGGCTCTTAGTAGTAAAAGAATCCAAGCAGCAAGGTACATTTTTGTTCCACTTAAAAAATATGAAATATGACTTTGTTTATAATTAATTATATTGATTTGTGATGTTGATTTTTTTAAGGTCTATTCTTCAACCGAATGCAAGTAAAAGAGGTTCTTTCAAAGCATCTCAGTTTTATTATCATCTTCTTGCTTCAGTAGTTTCAAAATATATTTTGGAGAGAAGAAATTTAAAAAGGCAAAGAAACAATGCTTAGAGTCATTTATAAAGGATTTCTCTTTGGATACTGAGTTAGTGCAGAAGGCACTAGATAATATTGGTATCAGTCGAGATGCTTATATACACATTTTTCAACTTTTATAGTCAAATATGAAGCAAGGACAAGTACGTAATTGCATACTTCCAAGGCCATCTATGATTAGAACTATTAGACAGAGAGTGAATAACAAGGTAATGGAGATTCTAGGTGAGCCTTTCCATATCAAGGCTAGCTTCAAGGGCAAGAAAAAGGAAGTTGTATTCAATGAATTTAACAATATTTTCCTTGACTTGTCCACCCTACAATGCTTAATGATTAGATTCTACGACTTGTCACTAGAAGAGGCACAAGGAGTGGCTAGATTTGTGGTTAAACTTGATGAAAGTGAGATTCTAAAATGTACAAGACTAGATAGGGTCTCTATTACCTTGATGAATAGAGAACTTTCATCAGATCATTACAATCACTCAATGTCATTCAGTGTTCAATCGAAACACAACATCTGATGGCTAGGAGCATTCAAAGTAGATACAGAGGATTTTGATATATTGTATTGGGGTTTTTATCGAACACCAATACCTGATGTTATTAAGAGATAACAAGCAGGAGAAGAGCTATTTGTTGAAGGATTTGGGAACTATAAGATTGAGTGGCACATAGTTGGTGACTTAAAGACACTTAAATGTGTGTACAATGTATCAAAGGGAGCCAACTCTAGATCTCCTTGCCTATATTGCATGTCCCCAGCCATAGAGTTGAAATCAAGCAAGTGGAATAGAGCTCCCTCTAGGCACAACAAGGATCCATAGTTTAAGCCAGTCCTAGATATTCCTTTAGTGAATACCCATATTTGCACACTTCATGCACTTTGTAGGATAATTGAAAAGATTGTTCATCTTTATATAGGATTTGCATGGAAGATGAAGTCATTATCAACTAGAATAGATGCTATAACAAAGATGGAAAAATTCTTATATGCGGTTGGTTTGCACGGTGGTAATGTTGTTATTGAACCACTGGATCTTCAAAAGTCTAAGGATGGAAATTGTGTCCCAAAAAAGCCATCCATTGGTGGAGTGAAAGCTAGAAGGTTCCTAGACTTTCATGGGAGACTTGGTAAGATAAAATCTAGGAATGGTGGCTCAACTATTAGATACAAACAATGGAAGTGCCTACATAATGCAGTTAAGGATCATGTTGATAATGGACAAGCTCAGAATAGAAAAGCCAATGTTTGGGAAACACTAGACAAAGTATTCCTTTATTGTGATAAAATAGAGTTGAATGATGATGGTCTCAAAGACTTCAAAAACTAATTGGACCTTTTTAAAAAGGCAATGACAGAAGCTTGGTGTAATCAACACTTTACTCACTATATGGTAAGAGGTTTGCATATGTATGTCTCTATATTGTCTAACTCATATATGATTTTCTAATTGAAATTTTTTATTTGTTAACTATGCAACATATTTTATACAACCATGCTCCATATTTTATCAAGAAATATGGATCTCTATCTATTTAGTCAACCTAAGGTATGGAAAAATCACATTTATCAAGCAATAAAAAAATACTTTAGACACACAAGACATGGAGGTGAAAGATACAATTTTTTTTTTAAATTAGAGGTCTTTCAATGGTTCTATAGACAAATTTGGAACCAATTCAAGCTCAAAGACACAATCACATCATGTAATACATCATCGTTGGCAAGGACTATATCCACTATTACCCAAAAAATAAAAGAGAGGATTTCTTGTATATCTTCAATATATGGATAGTTTTTCTTCATATACAATTCAAGAGAAGAAGATGGAAGATATTGCATGCAAAGACAAAGAAGTTAAAGAGAAGGGTGAAATGTTTCAGGAGGATATTGGGAATCAATTAGTGCACGGATTTGATGTTGCTTTGTTTAAAAGTGACAACATTATGAAAGTGAAAGAAAAGGAGATAGAGTTGAGTGCAGAGATTGAAATGGGTCCTCTTGAATGTGTCCCAACATTTCCCAGTTATCTCATCAACAAAAAGAGATATGTATTGCTAAATGATATTCAACATCTTATTGCTTGGCAATCCTTGCTGAATGGGGTCAAAATGATAAGAATTTTATGGGTTATGAAGAGGAATTGCTAGCAACTCTTGATGTTGAGGGATAGAATTTTCAAGACAGTTTTGTAGCCTTGCATTCTTGTATTAATCAAATCATGGAATATGAAGAGGGGGGATACCTTCAGAGGAAGAGTACTTACAAATTCAACAAAGACTTGGTATTGATAACATGGGGTATGAAGAGAAACTGAAGTCTCCATTAGAGGAGAAACCAAAAAGTACAATAAATCTATATGATGATAGTCTTCTTGAAGAAGATGAAAACCCTAAGGTATGAAATATAATTTTAAGATATCCATTGTGATTTATATTAGAGTATGTTATGCATTATACACAAATATTTTTGGATATTTATCTACTAACATCTTATACTATTGTGGTTTATTGTGTAGATAGAAATTGAATATGCATACAACTTTCTTGGAAGAGCCAAGGGCTCAAGGCCATTGAAGTCCAAGGCCTTGGTCATTATATTGGAAGCTTAAATAATCAAACAGTTGTAATTTATCATAGCATGTTGTCAAGCTCTCTAAGCTTACCAATAATGGCTTTGAAAGCTATCTCCAAGGTGATTGGATCCCAAGATTTTAATAGAGGTTCAGACAATATAATTTTGGTAGAGAAGGAAGAAGCTGAAAGAGTTTTGGCTTCATGCCTAGATACAACAGATCTAGGGCATGATACTTTGGAGTTTTTGCCTCTTATTTTCTCTCCCATGTAGGAGATGCCAAGAATTTGAAGCTCCTTCCATGCTATAGGAAACAAGAGTTCCTAAAATGTAGAGGGCTCAATGAGTGGGATGAAACAAAAGATTCCCTTAGAGGACCTAGTGAATTCAACAACATCCTTTTGTACAAGAAGACATTGTTGCTGATTCTGGTGAAAAGGGCAATCCGCTTTCCACTTCTTGAATTCTTCATCAATAAGGCTAAACCTTGTTTGCAAAGTTATTCTAGTAGCATTAGAAGCTTTCATTACATCGCTATAATGGACAAATCCCTCAATCTCTAGGCCTTCCACATGTCTATCATAAAACACCTTAAAATCCTTTAGTTTATCTTCAAGTTCCTTCAAAAGCTCTTGCAAATCAAAGAGATCATTGAGCATATCTTTGATGTAAATAAATCTAGATGAATTTCCAGTTGCATGAAGAAAATCAAACAGATTATCATCATAGGTGACCTCCAAACCCTCCTCCTCCATTCCCTCTAAAGAAAACTTCCTTTTAGTCATCCTGATTACTCACAAAAGAAAATCTAGAAAATAAAAATAAGGGTCATAATATAAAAATCCACATTTGCTCATATGCAGTAGATTAAAGAAAGATTGCTAAGAAAATTTAGGAAATACAAGATGAAAGAAATGAATTAAAACTTACTGTAGCAGAGAAATGATGATATTCCAAGTCTCATTGATCAAACTTTGTTTAACATTAACGACTCATGAAACATGAAAACAATGATTCGGACTGCCTCACAGTTCACAAAATCATGTTTCACACGTCACTTATAAAAAAACTTGATGAATTTGTATTTTATACATCCGAAAAATTTGAATAAAACAATACCTTAAGAACATCAAAGCCCCATCATTATACATGTTTACAAGACCAATATTGCTAGAAAAAAAAAGTGAAACCATTACAGAATTTCTAAGTCCCTGATGTATCTTTCTCCTTTTAAACCAACTAACATCTTCAATGCCTCGAAATTCTGGATTGTAGAGAAAAATATTAAGAAAAGTGTGATACTTGATATTTGCAGGCCTTGCTCCTGAGAATAAATGGTTTCTTGTAAGCATATGCTTGGTTTGACTTGTGATGCTTGTAAGATAAAAAGCTGGTCGAAGATAAGACAAGATATGTGAAAGAAACAGTAACCAAAACTTGAACCTGAGTGTTCATATATATATGCCAACGGTCACCGCACGCTTGATAAAAAAGCAAGCTACACTAATTTGGAGGACATGTACTTAAAATGAAAAAGAGAAAGAATTTTTTTAAAAAAATTAGAGCCATAAAAATGCTATCATGCCAAAAAAGTAAGTGACACATGGCACAACTTTCCAAGCAAAATAGTCTTCAATCGCACATGTGAAATTAACTACGTATTACACCTGCTACACATGTAAACCAACATCATTATAAACCCAATTTTTGAACCACAAAAGAGTTTTTTGAAGACAAAACCCTCTCTATGCTTAACCACACTAACACAACGGTAATTTCTAGTACAAAATTATTCTTCCACGCAAGGGTACTAAAGAAGGTTTCATCGACAACATACACACTCAACTCTCAAGAATGTAAGTTTTTTTCTAAAATATGAGTAAGTTCTGAATCACTTGAACACTCCTACTAAATTATCCCCAAAAATGCCAAACATATGAAACACGATGGGTGCTAGGTTTCTCTTGTCCTCATGAGGCCTCGTCGTGTTTCATATGACTAAGGGTATCCTTGTTTGTGATAATGGCAGAGAACAGTGTAAATCCCATTATTGAGAAGCTCGACAAGAACAACTACCCTTCTCATGGAAGTTTCGTGTGACGAACTTCCTAATTGGAAAGGGCCTTTATGAGTTTGTTTCAGGAGAGCTAGGTATCCCTTCGACTGAAGATGAATTAAAAGCATGGAAAGAATGGAATGCGAAAGACAAAAAGGTGATGTACTGGTTATCTGTAGTCATTGATAGTATGATGTTGGGATATATTAAGAATGTAGAAACTTCACATGCAGCTTGGACAATTTTTGAGAATATGTTTTTAGTAAATACAAAGGCACGAAAGATTGAACTTAAGCAAGAGTTGAATGCCTTGAAGAAAGGAAAATTTTTTGTCAATGAGTATGTGTTGAAGGTGAGGAGCATTGCAGATGCTTCAGCAGTGATTGATGCAATGCTTGATGATGATAATTTGGTTTCATCCACTTTGAGTGGCCTTAACAATAAGAAGGCATGGAAATCATTTGTTACTTCGGTATATGTATGGAAGCCATTTTAAGAATTTGATGAGTTGATCTCTCTCATGATTATGGAAGAGATCAATATGCAAGGTGACTCATCCGAAAAAAATGGTGAACATGTTCAAGCATTTTACTCAAGTTCAGGAAGGGGACGTGGTAGGTCCTCTTTGAGAGGCCGTGGTATAGGACATGTTGGCGATAACCAGCAAAACAGGTTCAATTAGCAATTTGGTGAAATGTAGGTTTCAGGAGGCCGAGGAAACTTTAGAAGTAGGGGGAGCTCTAGAGGAAGAGGTGGATGGCAGAATATAAGTTCTAGAAATTTTGCTATTGTTTGCCATTATTGCGGAAAAACATGTTATATTGCAGCCAATTGTTATGCTAAGAAGGATGATATTCACAGTGGTAAATTGCAGCAAAGAAACTATGCATCGTCTTCATGACATAATGAAGACAAAAATGAGCATCTGTTTGTTATGCAACATATGATGAATGCAGTTATAGGAAAGGGCACACACGATGATGTATGGTATGTCAATTTAGGTGCATCTAATCATATGACTAGTCATGTTGAATGGTTTGGAGAGATGCAAGACTTACAAAATCCAGGTTATTGCAGATGGGTGATGATTCATGCCACCCAATTTCACACATAGGAAAGGTTTCCTTGTCCTTGTATGATGGCCAGACAAAGAGTCTGACAGATGTATTACATGTGCCATCAATCACAAAGAATCTAGTGTCTGTTGGCCAAATGGTAGAGTAGGGGTTGTAGGTCCGATTCAATGCAAAAGGTTGTTTTGTAGAAGACTTTAATGATAAGTGCAGGTTGGTCGCAAAAGGAAGTAGAGTTGGCCGAATGTTCACTTTAGATGCTGGAATTCCTACAATGGATGCTGCTATGTATGCTAAAGGAAAAGGAGTAGTTGTAGATATTGAAATTTGACATAAACGTATTGGACATGCAAATGAGCAAAGGTTGAAATTAATGCAATCTAGAGGATTAGTTACAGGGTTGCCTTCTTTTAGAGTTGCAGAATTGCATAAAGTCTGTGAAGCATGCCAATTTGGTAAGCAGGCAAGACAACCCTTCTTGCATGACAGATAAGTGAGTAGAAAAATACTTGATGTAGTGCATATAGATGTTTGGGGGCCTACACAGAATGTATCTCTTGGTGGCAGCAAATACTTTGTCACATTTATTGATGACTATTCAAGGAAGTTATGGGTATACTTCATGAAGGAAAAGAATGATGTGTTTGAGCACTTCAAATCTTTTAAGACAACTGTTGAAACAGAAACTTGCTTAAAAGTGAAGTGCTTGAGATCAGATGGAGGGGAAGAGTACCTCTCGAATGAGTTTACGGCTTCTTGAGGATTCATGGGATAAAGAGGCAATTCACTTGCAGGTATACGCCACAACAAAATGGGGTTGTAGAAAGAAAAAATAGGCATATTGTAGAAGTTACACGGGCATTAATGACTGAAAAGAATATGCTATCCATACTGCTGTCTATAATATGAATAGAACCCCCATAGCTGCAATTCATGGGATGACTCCTAAAGAATGCTTTACTGGCAAGAAGCCCGATGTATCGCACTTGAAGGTATTTGGATGTGTTGCATATGTTCATGTGCCAGATGAGCTACGGAAGATGCTTGATCCAAAGGCAGAAAAATGTATTTTTATTGGATACTCTTTAGACCAGAAAGGGTATCGCTGTTACAACCCTGTCACAGGTGAGTTCAGAGTGAGCATGGATATTATCTTTGATGAGATGGGCAGCTGCTAGTATGCACTTGATGGTGATGTATTAGATGATGATAATGATCAGGATAGCTATGTGTAAAAAGAAAAACAAGAATCATGGAGACTTAGTGGACTAGAAACATCATATGGTACTATACCTACAGTGAGCCCTTGGTCTGGGAGACTAAGGAGTAGCCCCACATCTTCAGGTGGATCTATAAGTGTTGCAGGGAAGGACAAAAGAAAGAAGAAAGTGTTGGATGGTAATGATGCATCTACTAGTCATTTGGAATTTAATGGAGATTCTAGTGGTTCAGAGAGTTTCGATGATGAGCTTGGTATTCCTTTAGTTAGGACACCAGGTGTACAAAGAGCTCATAGTAATGTAAAGGCTCCATTGAGTGATCCCGTGGTACACAAATCTAGCAAGGTCAGATACCTTGTTAAAAGATTTGGTTTTGAAGGTTATGAAACTCACCATTATGCTTATATGGTGAAACTAGTTGAGGATGTTGAGCCCACTTGTTTTGAGGATGCTGTTGTTCATGCTCATTGGGATGCAGCAATGGATGAGGAGATTGCTGCATTAGAAGCCAATAAGACTTGGAATTTGGTACCCTTATCTAAGGGTAAGAAAGCTATTGGCTGTAAGTGGGATTACAAAGTCAAGCATAATGTAGATGGTTCAGTTAGTAGGTATAAAGCTAGGCTGGTTGCAAAAGGCTATGCTCAAACATATGGCATAGATTATGAAGAGACATTTAGTCCAGTTGCTAGGATGGCAATTGTTAGATGTGTGATTGCCTTGGTAGCAACCAAAGGTTGGAGTTTGCAGCAAATGGATGTTAAGAATGCATTCTTACATGGTGAATTGCAAGAATAAGTGTATATGGAGCAGGCAGCAGGTTATGAGGATTTAGAGCATCCCACATATGTGTGCATGTTAAAGAAGGCGCTCTATAGGCTGAAGCAAGCACCTAGAGCATGGCCCGATAATATTGGAGAGTATCTTATCAATATTGGATTTTGTATTTCTGATGCTGATGACTCACTTTATGTGAGAAAGGGAGATGTAGGTTTGGTCATCATAGTCATCTATGTGGATGACTTGATTATTACAGGTGACAGTGAAAATGGGATTGCTGAAGTTAAGGAATTCTTGAAGAAGAAGTTTGAGATGAAAGATTTGGGTGAGCTGAGATACTTTCTTGGTATTGAGGTGATCAGATGTGATGATGGTATATGGCTATCCCAAAGGGAGTATGGCTTGGATATGTTATCCAAGTATGATATGATAGCATGTAAGCCTCTTTCAGTACCATTGGAGCAAAATGTGAAGTTGAGTGCCGATGTTGGGGATGAGATAGAAGACCCTACTATGTTTAGGAGGATAGTAGGGAGTTTGATTTACATGACTATCACAAGGCCAGACTTGAGCTATGCTGTTGGTTTTATTAGTCAGTTTATGCAGATGCCTAGAAAGCTTCATTTGGATGCAGTTAGATGTATATTGAGGTATGTGAAGTCCACTTTACATTATGGACTTTTTTATGAGGTAGGTAAGGACGTACAGGTCTTTGGATACACAAATGCAGATTGGGCTGGTAGCATGTCAGATAGAACATCTACTAGTGGATTCATGTTTTCCCTTGGTAGTGCAACAGTTACATGGAGCAGCAAAAAGCAACCTACAATTGCTTTATCAAATACAGAGACTGAGTATAGAGGTGCTGCTATGGTAGCATGTGAGGTGGTATGGCTGCAAAAGTTATTAGGTGATTTGGATATGTAGGGAGATAGTCCAGTTGTCATTCATTGTGATAACATGAGCAGCATACAGCTAGCTAGGAATCCAGTGTTCCATGCTAGGACAAAACACATTGAGGTGCACTACCACTTTGTGAGAGAGAAGGTAATTGTAGGAGAGATTGACTTGGTATATGTTAGCACACAGGATTAGATAGCTGACATTTTCACAAACACATTGGATGCAAAGAAGCTTCGAAAGTTCCAAAGCTTACTTGGAGTTGCAGAGATAGAGTTGAGCTTGAGGGGGAGTGTTGAGATGGCAAGTTCAACACGTGCAGACATTGATGATGGACCGCCTGGCTAGATGCGTCCGCACGTCTACACTTAGTACGTTGGTGGTCATTATGATACTCACATGGCCACTGACTTATCACTTATTATATTTAGTTTGTTACACCTATGTATAGCTGGCAAAGGTATAACGCCACTCGATTAGTGTAGTCGGTTATGCACTGTTTGACTTAGAAGGCCATTTTCCTTTATCTTATCTATACTTTGTGTACATTGTATAGTGTGAGAAAGAAGAAAAAGAAATCATCAAGAAAACTTTTTGGTCTCCATCTCTCTTCTTGTGTCATTTAAATGTGTGTCTGTTGGAAAAACATATACTACAAATTTAAAAAAATTATCAATCAAGAAGGATAAAGATGTTTAGGGTAAATAATTTTTTCTAAAAAGTAGTCTAAAAGCTGAGTTGATTCTCGTAGAAGGTTAAAGGTGAAGATACCTCGTAGAATAGATGAGTTGAATACGACTAGGCCTACCATGTTTGTTATGTGACGTATAAAACATGAATGGTGTTATGTTCTTTTTTCCGATTAAGGCCATATTGCTTTTCATTTGACTTGAGCCTGCATTGTTCCCCTTATGCCGCATGAAACATGATACGGTGTTGAGTTCCCTAGTCTTCAAGGCCTACTCACGTTTCATACGTCTTGGGTACTGTTTTATTGAAATTGGATTTGGACTTTGTGATTAGTGTTTACTTGCTACTTCGTGATTGTAGATATATTGATATGAGAGATTAGGAGATCTTTTCTAATTTGTTAGTATTATTTATTTTTTTGGATGTTTCAGATAGCTAGAACTAAGTCCACTGCAAGGAAGTAGAAAGTTGATCCTAGAGGTCTTGCTTCAAAGATACATAAGTCCTCCAAGCCTTCCAAACTTTCAAGGAATTCAAAGCCAAGAAGAAGGTTCTCATAGCATGTGAGGTGCCTTAAGGAGATTAGAAGTGCAATGAAGGCTCTGAATAATGCAATTCCAAAGCTGTCTTTTCAGAGGCTTATTAGAGAAATTTGTGACAAGCATAGTCTATAGAGTTTTAGATGGACTAGGGTAGGTCTCAAATGTATTCAAGAGGCTATAGAGGATTTTTTGATTGAGTTTTTCCAAGATTCTTATATCTCTGTGGCTCATGCACATAGGCTTACTCTTATGGATAAAGACATGATTATTCTCAAGAGATTGAGATATAGGTTTTCAAGGTCCTTGAACCAGTCCCTCTTTCTGCTGTTAAGGCTTTCAATAGTTTAAATGTGCCTCCATATAGAAAGAGGAAAAATGATATTGACCTGAAGGTTGAAGATGTTACGCATGAAAAGGACACAAGACAACATGAGAAAGAGGAAAAGGCCACAATAGAGCAGGGAGATAAATGGAGGGAGTTTAAAAGAAAGAAGGAAGAAGAAAATGAAGCAAAAAAACTCCCATCTTTTGAAGAGGAGTTATCTACCCTTCTTGAAAGGGCTGATCCTAAGGGCTTCAATGTTTCTTGCTTTTTACATGCTGATATTAACAAGAGATCTGATATGGTATTTTTGGACTGTGGTTGTGTTCAAATTCTTTAGAATAAAGTGAGAGAAGTAAATGACTCGATTCTTCTTGTTTGGATGAGGTATAATTTACCAAAATTTGTTTAAACTCACCATATTTTTCTAGCAATAGACTTTCATGTTGATGCTGCTTACTATCTCCATTCCTTTGCTAGGTGTGTAATGCATGAGCACCCCTTTGATATACAACAAAAGATTGTGGTTCTTGATCCATCCATCTCATACTATATGAGAAGTGAGCTTGATGCAAGTGCTCATTGGTTCAATTCAATTGACTTTGAACCTTTGGATCTTCTTCTAATTCCATACAATGAAAAGTAAGTAATTTGATATTTTTAAAGATTTTATGAGATCTTGTTTTGCTATATTATTGAAATATTTTTGTTTTTAGTTCTCATTGGAGCCTAATTGGAATAGAATGTGTGGAGAGGCAATGTTTCCTCATCAATTCTATAAAAGAAAGCCATGGAAATGCCAAGTTGTAAGTTATATAATCTACGGTCTTCTTGATATTTTGATCTTTTTGTTGCAGGTAATCTAAATATTTTGATCTTTCTTTTGTAATAACTCTAAATTTTATTGTCTTTTTGGTACAGAGTTTGCAAAAGATTGATTTAAGTGCTAGAGAAAAGGCCTCCCATGCCTTTTGACTTACTTGCAACGATGAAATATAGACAAGTTGTTGTAAGTTCTTGATTGATATGGTTGGAACATACTAAGAAAATTTATTCTAAAAACTACCATAAACAAGTTACTCTTGTTGATTGCAGTGTCCTCATCAGGATGATAGTTACTCTTGTGGCTAGAGAATAATTGTAAATGCCAGAAGATTGGTTCAGTTTATTTATCTCAATGATGATAAAATTATAAAGGTAATGTGAAACATACTAAACTTTAAGATAGAGTTTTATTGCAAAATAGTCCATTGTAAAAAATAACAATGAACTAAAAATATTTTCTTACAAATGTATGGCAGTTTACAAGGGATTGCTATACAAATGAGCACATTTGGTATGTAAGAGCAAAGCTCTTGAAGTGCATAATGACCAATTATATACAACCGACAAGAAGTGGGGGCTTGGACATTGAAGGAGAGGAGATGCATGTAGCTACAATAGGTGAAGCTATGCCTTCAACAATCAAAGCATCAAAGATAGGCAAAAGGACTCCTAGAAATGATATTTCTTCTTAAAAAAAGTAGCTTTACCTTAGATTGTAAGCCCTTGTGTATAAGTCATGGAGATGGTTGAAAAAAAATTGTACATGTATTTTATATTGATAGTAAAGAGATATTTTCTTCAATATCCTTACATTGTATATTCTTCTCTCTTCTCGTTGATATCTATAAAAAAATATATGTTACAAATGTTTATTAATCAGGAAGTGAAATCAGATATACACCTAAATGAATATAATATGAAATAAAAACTTATTGTTTGTCATTAAGTTGGAACACAAATGAGTGTGGTAGTTCAATATCTTCATTCTATAAATCCATCCTCACTTGATGTAGTGTACATGATGATCTAACCTTTAGGATTGTAATGTCCTCATTGTACCAAACATCAAGATCTACTATAGGATCTTTGCTAAAATTATCAAGATTTTGGTCTAAAGCGACTAGACTACCGCCAACATAATGCCATCTACTATAATCAAAGCTAAGGATAAAAATTTGAGTAGCAGTCATATATTTACAAGCTATAGAGTCTTGATCTATCTTACATATAATTTTCCCTTCTATTCTAGTGTCCCATCCCTCATCAACAAATTGTATAATATGATCATATGTTAGTCTCTTCACTAAAAGCATAGCCTTTGATTTTCTTATCTTAGCATTAGAAAATAAGTCAACAAATATATTAATAGGCATGAACAAAGTAACTTTGCTTAGCCTACTTGAGATACTAGGTTTTAATGCTCTATGTATTTCAGAAATATATTTTACATCTATAGCCCTCACTAGTATTAGCTGGACTTGGCAAAGGCCACTCAAAGCTTGAAAAATCTGGCAAAGGAAGGGGGGATATTGATCCCCGTTGGCTACGTTGCATGGGGACAATATAAGAATGGTCATAGAAGAATATTCCATTCTCTGTAAGCACGGTCTTCTTTCTACCTTTATACATCTCTTCTCCAATCAAGGCATGCATCACATCAATCACATCAACAATAGACTCGACTGGTTGCCATTCCTCAAGATTAGAGGGATAGACATCTACAAGGCAAATGAGAAAATGTTATAATGGAAAACCTTAAACCAAGTTTAAGAAAAGAAAGACTTTAAGAATTAAATCCTTACAATTTTGTTTATGCATTGGAAGATTTGAACTTCTAGGTTCCAAATATAGCTCTCTATGCATAAACACATGTTGCAACAGGACCTCTTTTATGTTAGAATATTAAGCTCTCGTTACTCTTCGGTCAGTCTATCTTTATGTGTGTGACCGTGGATATAGATGTACACATGTGTGACATTCAATAAGTCAGTGTAGTCAGTGACTTAACCACAGTTAGTCATGGTTAGTCATACATATGTGTGTAAGTCTCTTTCAGTTAGTATGATGGAAGAATAATGGAAGAAGACAACAATGAGTTGAGGCTTATCTTCCGCTCCACTCTGTCTCTCTCCCTCTCTTCCAACATGGTATCAGAGCATGAATTCCTGAAGCCTGCTTGGCAGTGGCCATTTGACATCAAGACATCAGATTTGAAGAAAACGTCAACAAAAGAGACAGTGCTTGCAGCCCGTTTTTTTTTTGCAAAAGCTATATCGTGCTATACAAAAATGGATTTTGGAGAAACAGCCTATTCTTCTTGACCGTTTTGATGCGGTCTACAACTTTGCAGAAGAAAGTTTTTTCAAATTCCTCATATATTTTGAGATATTCAGCACAGACCTGTGCAGACTGGCTGTTTACTGCAGTAAACAACAGGTGATTCCAGGGCATTGGTGGCTTTCATCCTATCAATGTATATGCCCTTATTATCATGAATTTGAGCATGATATTGGAGTGTTAAATGCTCAGTTTTGGAGCTTATTTGCAAGCTGGAAATAGTGAACTGGTTGTTGTCCTGAATTTGGAAACAATATACCTACAGGGTTGAAGTATCTGTGATGCTTATTTGCTATTGACAAATGCTTGGATCATACTACTTGAGTGGTAGATGATTTTTGGGATATTGTGAGTGCTAAAAGTCCAGAGTTTGGAATGATTTGCTGGTGGATATACCAGGGTATTGACTGGTTAGTGTCTGTAGGAAGGATACCTATCATCTTCACTTGATATGCGTGCACTGTATTCTAACCGGTTGGACATGCATCAACTCTTTCATAGAGTAGCAACTAAATGAGATGTTTTGGGACTGTTTTGAGGTCCAAATACTCTTGTTTTAACAGAGAAAATATTGCTGGTTATACCAGTGGGTTGGTTGTATTTGGTACTACTACTTGCGTACAATACAAACATTGATACTTATATGGATATAGTTTGTTGTTGGGATGTTTGGCCACTACCATAGAATGTTTTAAACTGATTTGATCTTGGTTTATGCTCAGTTGACTGTGTTTTTTCATTGTTAGAATACAGTTTCTAGCAATCAGGTTGTCAAGAAAATTGTCCTAAATTGCAGGAAACTGTCATGAACAGCAGGAAACCAGTCTTAAGCTATAGGAAAAGGAGTTAAATACTAACATGATGTATATATCACTAAATACCTAAGTTGCAACTATGGTAAATGCTCAAGGCACTGAAAATATCACTCAAATTGTGGGAGAAAGGTTGGACAACAAAATTTTTGCTTTATGGAAGTTTCGTATGAATAATTTTTTGGTTGGCAGAAGTTATTGGGACTTATGTATAGGTGATGAGGATGAACCTGAAATGCATGAAAGGAATCCAACAAATGATCAGAAAAGGGCTCATAAGCTATGGACTGAGAGAGCATGCAAGATGTTACATTGGTTTTCTTTTGTCAAGATTGTGGGAGAGAAGGAAGGAGTCTCACTTGTAGCTCTCTCACTTGCACAATGGGGGAATACACACAAAGGTGGAGGCTGAAAACAGTTTTCCTCTTCTTAGTTGTGTAAGCCAAAAGAATTCTCTTACAAAGAAATAGAAGAACCCTATATATGGGTCTCAAACCAAACTTAATTAACTAAGGTGGCATACTAAAACTGAACCACGAACTAGAGTAGATAAGGATAGCTGTCATCTAGCTATTATTCATGGGCGGTGTACCAACTGCATTTGCAACTAACAAGTCGGTGACATAAATGCACAACGGTCACCCTGGCATATCACGAGTGGAGCTCGATATCTCAATACTCCCCCTCGAGCTCAATCCCAATTCCTGCACACCAAGCAGGTATCTGAACTTGCGCAGCTTCTTTGCGCCCAATGCCTTCGTGAATATGTCAGCTACCTGATCCTCTGTGCTGACATAAACTAGGTCAATAAGACCTAGTAAAACCCTCTCCCGGACATAGTGATAATGCACCTCAATGTGCTTTGTTCTAGCATGATATACTGGGTTATTTTCCAAGTGTATACTACTCATGCTGTCACAATAAATGACAACTGGCCCATCTGTAGGCTGATGTATATCATAAAGTAGCTTATGCAACCAAGCTACCTCACATGCAGCCATTGCTGCACCCCTGTACTCAGCCTTTGTGATCGATAAGGCAATTGTAGGTTGTTTCTTGCTACTCCAAGTGACTGCAGCACTCCCAAAAGAGAACACATATCCACTGGTAGATCGTCTATCAGAAATATTACCAGCCCAATCAGCATCAGTATATCCATGCAATTGTATCTCAACCCCAGTCTCATAAAATAGTCCATACTGCAATGTGGACTTCACATACCTGAGTATGCATCTAGCCGCATCCAAATGCGGTTTCCTTGGAGCCTGCATAAACTGACTTACCAATCCAACATCATAGCTCAAATCTGGCCTGGTAATAGTCATATAAATCAAACTTCCTACTATGCATCTGTACATAGTAGTGTCTTTGAGAAGCTCACTTGCATCTGCGCTCAACTTCACATTCTGCTCCAAAGGAATTGAAATAGGCTTACAGCCTGTCATCCCATATTTGGACAGCATGTCCAATCCATACTGCCTCTGCAAGAGCCATATCCCACTTGGTGATCTAATCACCTCAATGCCCAAGAAATAACGCAGCTCTCCCAAATCCTTCATCTCAAACTTCTGCTTCAATAGCATTTTCACATGAAGGATATCTTCATCACTATCACCTGTGATAATCAAATCATCAACATAAATGACAAGAAGCATAATACCTTTCTCTGTTTTTCTCATATAAAGTGAGAAATCTACCTTGGAAATATGAAAGCCAATAGTGACAAGATACTGTCCTATCTTGTCAGACCATGCTTTAGGTGCTTGCTTCAAGCCATACAAGGCTTTCTTCAACTTGCAAACAAACTCAGGATGAATAGCATGCACATAACCTGGTGGCTGCTCCATATAGACCTCTTCTTGCAAATCACCATGCAAGAAGGCATTCTTTACATCCATCTGATGTAAAGACCACCCCTTTGATGCAGCCATAGCAATGACTGTATCAAAGGGATAGCAATGACTGCTCTTACGGTTGCCATCCTTGCAACCAGACTGAATGTTTCCTCATAATCAATGCCATATATTTGTGCATACCCCTTGACTACTAATCTTGCCTTGTATCTGTTCACAGAACCATCTGCATTGTGCTTCACCTTATAAACCCACTTACAACCAATTGCATTCTTATCTTTAGGCAAAGATACCAATTCCCATGTAGCATTTGCTTCCAAGGCATCCATTTCTTCATCCATGGCTTTCTCCCATTTTTCTTTTCCCATGGCTTGCTCAAAAGAAGTGGGTTCTGGTTCATGTATCACTTTGACTATATAGGCATAGTGAATGGCTGTAAATCCATCATATTTCAGCCTATCCATAGGATACCTAGCTCTGGTAGACCTGCACAAAGTAGGTTCACTCCCAGGTGCTCTCAAAACATCCCTCGTCTTCCTTACTCCAGGTGTAACAATAGAAGGAATACCCAACTCATCATCAATGCTCTGTTCTGAGCTACTGGATTCACCATCCACATAAGAGTAACCTGCATTCACATCAAACATGGGCTGATCTACCTTCTCCTTTCCTTTTCGTGATACCTGCATACCACTATCTACATTGCTTTGAGAAGATTCTCTTGATCTCAATCTACCTGTCCATGGCGAAGAATGTGAACCACTGCTAGAGGACACTGCAGGTCCACTAATATCTTGTGACTACTGCTTTGAATTCTGTGCAACAGTACCATTTTGTGCATCTACATTATCAATCACATTTACTGGTTTATACCAGCTACTCATCTCATCAAAAACATCTCTGCTCACTGTAAACTTACGAGTAGAAGGGTTATAGCATCTATACCTTTTCTGCTGTAGAGAGTAACCAATAAAGATGCACTTCTCAGCTTTTGGATCCAACTTGGATCTCAACTCATCTGGCACATGAACATAGGCAATGCAACAAAAAATTTTCAAATGAGAAATATCTGGTTTCCTACCAGTATACCTCTCCTCTGGAGTCATGCCATGTATTGCTGCAGTGGGAGTCCTGTGCATTATGTAGACTGCTGTAGCAACTGCCTTAGCCCAGTAAAAATCTAGCAGGTCTTTTTCATTGAGCATGGCACGAGATACCTCTCCAATATGCCTGTTTTTTCTAATGCAATTCCATTTTGTTGTGGGGTATGACTACATGAATATTGCTGCCTTATGCCATGCTCTTGCAAGAACCTTGCAAACTCATTTGAGAGGTACTCTCCCCCTCCATCTGACCTTAGGCATTTTATTTGCAGGCCTGTTTCTTTTTCAACCATAGCTTTAAGAGTTTTGAAATGCCCAAAAACTTCACTTTTCTTTTTCATAAAATACACCCAAACTTTTCTGCTATAGTCATCAATAAAAGTGGCAAAATAATGATAGCCTCCAAGAGATGCAGCTTTAGTAGTCCACACATCAGAGTGGATTAATTCCAATGGCTTTTTACTCTCTTGAACATGTCTAGGAAATGGTTTCCTTGCCTGTTTTCCAAGCTGACAGGCTTCACATACCTTATGCATTTCTGCAACCTTGAATTTAGGCAATCCTGCAACAATATTTTGGGCTTGCATTGATTTAAGTCACTGTACATTAACATGACCAATGCGTTTATGCTAGATATCAATATCTGCAACTACACCGGTCCCATGTGCAAACATTGCTGCACTCAATTCAGGCATGTCTGCATCCAATGTAAACATTCTGCCCTTCTTCTTTCCTTTTGCTATCAAGCGACCTTTATTTTTCATATCCTCAACAAAGCATCCATGGGAATTAAATCTGACCTGCAAGCCCTGCTCAACCATTTGACCAACAGAAACTAGGTTCTTGGTGATATTCGGGACATGAAATACATCCGACAGGTATTTCTTTTTCCCATCCTGCATAGACAAATGAATTTTTCCAATCTGCACAATAGAATGTGTAGTATCATCACCGGTCTCCACAAATCCTAGTTTTTCCATTTTCCTTGCATCCTGCATCCATTCTGCATGACTTGTCATGTGGTTTGACGCACCTGAGTCAACATACCACACTTCGTTGCTTTCTTCTGCACTTGTCACAGAATTGTTTATGTGCTGCACCATAAACAAATGCTCATTTCTGTCATCACCTTGTCTACTAGAAGATGCATAATTTCCTTGTTGCAATTTTCCATTCATGATGTCATTCTGCTTTTTATAGTAGTCTTTAGCCATATGACCCATTTTACCAAAGTAGTAGCATTCAACATTGTTGTTTGCATTTTGGCCTCTTTGCCATCCACCACAACCTCTTTGGCTCCCCTTGCCTCTAGAGTTACCACGTCCTCCTCCATAGGACTGGTTTTCTTGAGTTTGCTGCATATTCTGATTTTTACCATAGCCTCTAGATCGGCCCCCTCTACCTCTGCCTCTACCTCTTCCAGCATTTGAGTAGAAGACAGTTTCTTTTGAGGTTCCTCCTGAAGAAGATGCACCACCATTTCTCCGCTCCTCAGAAATTAGAAGAGCAATCAACTCTTCAAAATCAGGAAATCTTTCACGGACGGAAATGGATGTTCGGAACTGTGCATAATCCTTTCCTAGACCATTCAAGGTCACAGAAACTAAATCATCATCTTCCACTGGCGACCCAATGGAAGCAAGTGCATCTGCAATCTTCTTCACCTTCATGTGGTAGTCATTGATGCTCATACTTTCTCTTTGCACATTGTGCAACTCTTGCTTGAGCTGCATTTTCCTAGCTTGCGTATTTGTGCTATACATTTTTGACAAAGTATCCCATGCCTCCTTTGGTGTACTTGCATCCTGAATATGCACAATCATAGAGTGTGAAATAGTGATAGACAGCCAGTACATAACTTTTCTGGCTCTCTCATGCCATCCTTTAAATGCCTACATTTGCTGTTGATTGGGAACATCAGGAAGAACTGCTTCTTCTTCATTTCCTGCAACGAATTCCCAATATCATTTTCCCATAAGGAAATTCTTCATTCTAAACTTCCATGCTTGGAAGTTGTTCTTGTCAATCTTTTCAGTGAAAATCTGTGAAAGAGAATCAGACGCCATTCAGAATATTGCAAAAAATTCTATCACTGCAAAAAACACAGCTTCAGCCTCACAAGGGCAAATATGCAAAACTGACGAAAGTGGTATTTGACCACACAATCACTTCCTAGTGATGATTTTGCATCAATAGGCAACAAGGATGATTCTGTAACTCCCAATGTCTCTGCGCACAGGCATATGATGCAATTTCTACAGTAACTTTTCACTGACCTGTAGAATAGTGGTCGCACAGCATAAAACATGGCCTTTTCCTGAGTGCGTGCGGAAAACTTCCGCCTCCAAAACAGGCATCGAAATGGCCTCGAATAAAAAAAACAAGGCAACCAAGGCCTAAAGCCCTTTCCCACAGCATATACTGCCGTCTTGCTACACCGCGAAGGGCGTCTCAATCTGAGACAATGCACTGTTGCACTTTCTGGCTGTGCTACCTGCAGAGACTTGCTCCCAAAACATAAAAATGAAAGCAACACTGGTCCTCTTACCAGAATACTGCAAACTTGGTTTGCTTTCTTGAGCTCCTTACCACGAACAAGGATCTGATACCATGTCAAGATTGTGGGAGAGAAGGAAGGAGTCTCACTTATAGCTCTCTCACTTGCACAATGGGGGAATACACACAAAGATGGAGGCTGAAAACAGTTTTCCTCTTCTTAGTTGTGTAAGCCAAAAGAACTCTCTTACAAAGAAATAGAAGAACCCTATATATGGGTCTCAAACCAAATTCAACTAACTAAGCTGGCATACTTACTGAACCACGAACTAGAGTAGATAAGGATAGCTGTCATCTAGCTATTATTCATGGGCGGTGTACCAACCGCATCTGCAACTAACAAGTCGGTGACATATATGCACAACGGTCACCCTGGCATATCACGAGTGGAGCTCGATATCTCAACATCCTTATGTATATCAGATGCTATAGTTATACAGATTACTGGATGTAGTTTCCCAAAAGATGCATGGGACATACTCATTAAGAATTATGGAAATGTAACACATGGAAGAAATATTCAACTAAAGCAACAGTTCAATAACATGTCTAGGAATGGCAGAAGCATTCAGGCCTACACTAGAGAGATCAACAATATAGTAGATCAGCTTGCCACCATTGGATCTTCAGTGTCTGAGGATGATATGATTGTAGTGACATTGAATGGACTTGGCAAAGAGTATAAAGCATTGGATACATCTATTTCTTTGAGAGCTGAATCCCCTAATTGGGATGAGCTGATTGCTTTGTTGCTGGAGCTTGGTTTGAATACCGGTTCTATTACATCTCAAAGCAGAGACATTGTTCTTTACTCTAGCCAGCATGGTAGAGGCGACAGAGTCCGTGGCTCTTTTCGAGGTCAAGGAGACACTCAAAATGCTTATGGACAGCATCGACAGAATGCATGGTATGGCACACATACAAAAGGCTAGTGTGGATTTGACAGCTTTAGAGGCAGGGGGAGATCACCCCATGGTAGAGGTGGTGGATTTGGTTCATGGTAGTCAAATGATTAGTCAAACAGAGATAAGGACTTTCATTACTGCAACAGATATGAACACATTGAAAAGGATTGTTACAAGAAGCAAGGAGATATGAAGGCAAAGGGAAAATATCATGGACACTATGCATCTTCTAGTGGTGCTCATGATGAGCAGGTTAATAGATTGTTTGCCATGCAACATGTGTCTAAGAATGCATCTAGGTAGAATATAGATGAGAGATGGTACATTGATTCAGGGGCTTCAAATCATATGACACCCCATGGAGAATGGTTTGATGAGATGGTTGTAGGCTCACATGGTTATGTGTGTACTAGGGATGCCACCCAACACGACATTCATCACATAAGAATTGTTCCATTGTTGATGCCTGATGGCAAGAAAAAGAGCTTACATGATGTACTACATGTACCTACAATAACCCAGAATCTTTTTTCAGTTGGACAAATGGTAGAATAGAATTTGTAGATGAGATTTAATAGAGATGGATGCTTTGTTGAAGAATATGTCATAGGCACAACTAGCCCAATCAGCATCAGTAAACCCTATCAAGTCAAGAGATTTTCCATATGCATAAAATAGCCCATAATCTATAGTACCATTTACATTTCTCATGATCCTCCTAATTGCATCTAAATGTGGTTTGCGAGGCTTCTGCATGAACTGACTAATAAGCCCCACTACATAACATAAGTCAAGATGTATATCAAGCTGCCCACCATCTGTCGATACATGGTCACATTCTCTATATCATTCCCAACATCAACCTATAGCTTAACATTCTTATCAAGAGGTGTCTCCATAGGCTTGCATTCATCCATACCATACTTATGTAACATGTCATGAGCATACTACTTCTGTAGCAGGCATATACCTTGAGGCGTAGAGACTACCTCAATCCCAAGAAAATACTTTAGTTCACCAAGGTCTTTGACTCTGAATTTAGCCTATAAACATGATTTAATTTCAGCAATGACCTCTTCATCATCTCTAGTGATGATAAGATCATCTACATAAACCACTAGAAACACATATACATGATCTGTCTTCTTCGTGAACAGACTCTGATCTGCATCACCCAATCTAAATCCATGTTGCTGTAAATAACCAGTGATCCAAGCATTCCATGCTCTAGGTCCCTGTTTCACTCCATATAAAGACTTTTTCAGCTTACATACATGTGTAGGAAAGTCCGGGTGAACATAGCCTTCAGGCTGATCCATATATACTTCCTCAACCAAATCACCATTCAAGAAAGCATTCTTGACATCCATTTGCCATAATTTCTAGCCTTTGCATACTGCCAAAGTAATGACAATTCTGACTGTTGCCATTTTAGCCACCCGACTGAAAGTCTCCTCATAGTCAAGGCCATATTGTGCATACCCTTTTGCAACCAGCCTGGCCTTATAGCATTCTAACAAGCCATCTGACTTGCACTTAACCTTGTACACCCATTTTCAGCCAATGGGGACTTTGCCTTTAGCCAACTCAACCAATTCCCATGTCTCATTTTGCATACTCCTCATCCATGGTAGCACACCACTTATCATCGCTAACTACATCATCAAACTTTGTAGATTCTTTGTAACTTGTCACACTAGCCATATATGCATAATGGCGGGCTGAATAACCAGTGTATATAAACCTAACAACTGGTTTTCTGACTCTCTCAGATCTCTGTAACTGTGGCCCACTCACAACTCATTTTCAGCATGCTTCTTGAAGTCCTTGAATGTATCAAACAAATCATCCTTATGTTTTAGTATGTAAGGCCAAGTATACCTACTGAAATCATCAATGAAAGATACATAGTAATGAGCACCACCAAACAAAGTATTATGAGACAAACCCCATACATCTGAATGTGCCAATTGTAAGGATCGTGAGCTATTTCATACATGTCTCATAAATGGAAACCGTGCTTGCTTTCCAAACTAACATGCATCACATACATGTCCAAAGTCATGATACTTGATTTTGAACTTAAGTCCAAGCACAATCTCCTTCTGTTGCGTAGATTTCAGTTTTTGTACATTCACATTCCCAATCCACTTATGCCATTTCTCAACATCCCGTATAGCACCATCATCACGTGCAAACATGGTTGGTCAACCAGTGGTTATACATTTGGATTGGGTAGTAGTATGATCAGTTGGCAGAGTAAGAAACAGCCTACTGTTGCATTGTCTAGTGCAGAAGTTGAGTACAGAGGAGTTGTCTTAGCGGCTTGCGAAGTAGTTTGGTTGATGAAACTATTGAAAGACTTGGGAATACAACTGGAAAGTAGAGTGAGATTGCATTGTGATAACCTCAGCAGTGTTATGTTGGCTAGCAATCCTGTCTACCATGCTAGGTCCAAACATATTGAGGTTCACTACCATTTCATTAGAGAAATGTTCTTACAAGGCAAATTGACTTGATTCATGTGAAGAATTGAAGACTACGTAGCAGATATATTTACCAAGGCAAATATATTTCATTAGAGAAATGGTTCTTAAAAGGTAGATTGACTTGATTCATGTGAAGATTGAAGACCACGTAGCAAATATATTTACCAAGTCCTTTGGTAAAGAAAAGTTCACATATTTTAGACAACTACTTGGAGTTTATTAGATGGTTTGAGCTTGAGGGGGAGTGTTAGAATATCAAGTTTCAGTTACTCTTCAATCAGTCTATCTTTATGTGTGTGACTGACATTAGTTGGATACAACTGTACATGTGTGTGACATAATAAGTCAATGTAGTCAGTGACTTAACCACAGTTAGTCTTGGTTAGTCTTACCTATGCGTGTAAGTCTCTTTCAATTAGTAAGATGGAAGAATAATGGAAGAAGAACAACAATGGACTGAGGCTCATCTTTCACGCCACTCTACCTTTCTCCCTCTCTTCCAACATTTTATGCTATTATTATTTACTGCAAGCTTGAAATCACGGATTCTACCCTTCTAAGCAGAGATGAACGAGCTCTCATATCTTCGCCTTTTCCCACGTTTTGCTTGTTGCATGGTGATCCAACTGTCTTTGCTAATGATTGTAGGAATCCATCTTCCATCTTTTTGGAATGAGTTAAACACTGATATGGATGTGATTTGGGAGCTTGGACACCTTGTTAAAGGTTGAATTTCTGTATCCATAGCACACACACACACACACACACACACACACACACACACACACACACACACACACACACACACACACACACACACACACACACACACACACACACACACAGAGAGAGAGAGAGAGAGAGAGAGAGAGAGAGAGAGAGAGAGAGAGGAGGCTACCACGAGAGGGACAAAAGAAAGGAGGGAAAAAAATATGTGCCAAGCTTTTTACTAATTTGAATTTAGAGTAAACCTGTCATTATCATTGCTTCATACATATCATTAAATAAAAAAGGCCAATTGTATATCATTAATGTAAAGAATGTCCTAATCATGAATATAAGAGGCTAAAAATAGATATTGATAATACAAATTTGTAATATTATTATATATGTATCTTCTTGTAAAATATTTTTTTGTCTTTTTTAAAATAGAAGTTCTGTTATGGAGGCTTTTCTCCTATTGGTCTAGAGCACTCTCTTTCTATCTCCTAAAAGGCTTTTTTGAGACCTCAAAACTCCCCTAATGTGGGGCCTGAGCCACTAGAGCATCGCCTAATGTAGGCTGTCTAGTTGGATATACATGAGAAGGAGGCTCCTCTTAAAAGATCACTCGTGTACCTCAACTAGCTCCTTAGGCTGATTATGCAAATTTTTCTCATGGAAAATGACATTATGGTTGCAGACAACCTTGCGAGCCTGCGTATCCCATAGATGATAACCCATCTCACTTGCATTCCCATAACCAAGAAAGGTGCATTTCATAGACTTAAGATCGAGCTTATTGTGCTTGTACTTGGGAACACGACAGAATGTCTCACAATCAAAGACGTGAAAATGAGCATATGATGGAGGTTTTCAAGTCTATACCTCCTTTGCAGCATGGCAATCTATAGCAGTGCAAGGGGACTTGTTGAATCAAGTGTATGATAGTAGTAATTGTCTCAACGAAAAAGTGCTATGGTAAGCCTACTTGGCTAAGCATACTATAGACTCTCTCATGAATTATCGTGTTCATGTGTTTGACAATATCATTCTGAGGAGGGGTGTAAGGGCGGTGATTAATATCCCACCCATCACAAAACTGGTCAAAAGCTTTTGAGACATACTTATTCCCATTATCTAACCTTAGATATTTTATTCTATACCTAGATTGGTTCTCAACAAGAGCAAGCCAATGCTAAAAGGTAGACAATACTTCCAATTTCTACGTAATAAGGTAAGCCTAGACCTTATGTGAGTAATCACTAGTGAATGTGACAAAGTACTTTCCACACCTATAGCGATTGATAAGGCATGGGATTGCATACATCCGAATGAACAAGAACCAAAGACTCACCCATGTGCTTCAATCTAGACTTTTTATGTGTAGTACATGTTTGCCTACCATATAAACAATGATCACAAGACTCAAAAAACTTATAGTCTAGGGATGAAAGATACTACAAAGTGGTAAGCATTTTCATTCCTCTCAAAGATATATGCCCAAGGCAATGATGCCAAAGAGATATATGTGGAATTGCAGCCATAGCCAAAGCATGGTCAACTGATCCAAATACAAGCAAATGATAGAGGGTACTAGACTTAGCACCATGTGAAATAACAATATTTCCATGGGTAATCTTCTATGAGAAATCACCAAAAGAGATAACATAACCTGTATCATCCAAGGTGCCATTAGAGATAAGGATCTTTGTGAGATCTGGTACACCTGATGTACATCATCATGAAGAGTGAACATGCTACCTGAACCAAAACATAGTTGGACATCACCAATACTAACTATCTCCAATACCAAGCCATTATCCAAATAGAGAGATCCATTGATACTACGATAGGAGTGAAAACACTCTCTATGAGGGATTACATGAAAGGAAGCCCCTAAATCTATCAACTAATATTGAGTATATCCTAACAAAGTATCAGTCATCTGTGAAGCATCCAAAGAAGAAGTTGCCAAGATAAAGTCATTAGATACATCATGCTATACCACATTAGTCTCCTCAATCTTGATACTAGACTTTGGTGCACAAATCGGATGCTGGATGCGCGCGTAGTGAGTGCCGAAAGGTCCCCAAGAACAAAGAACTCTACATAAACTTCATAAAAGCAAGAAGAGAGTTTGCATAACATGAAGCAAAAAGAAAAATTGGGTACAATCTCCCCCCATGCCTTGTGTGAGCACTCCACAAGGCATATATTTATAAATTTATTAATCTCCAAGCTCAAAAATAGCCCAATTTACAATTAACATGCTTTGGCTTTTGTGTTTGCTTTTGTCTAAATAAAGAATAAAGCGGTTGGGTGCCCCAAAAGTCAGGCTATGCCTAAATACAATGTCCAATAATGAAATATTTAAACCGAGCGCCCATGTGCATACAAAATAATAAATGTTTATCAAGCACTTCAATAAATAAGCATGCCTAAATAAATATTAGCACCATACCTTTAATGATAAGCTGTGCACCCATTAAAAATGATAGTTTCTTCTATGTAAATTTGAATACATGCCATCACCTGGTGCTTCCCAATGCCACCACTGTCTTCTCTACATATCAAGCGAAGCATTCACAATTGTTAGAAAATAATAAAATCAAACTAACAAAAGTAAATATCTAGCAATCTTCAGCTACAAAATAAATAAATAGGTTGAAACTTTGTCCTAACCTTAATTTAATGCAAGTGCACTCTAAACTCATAAACGTCCATTAATTTAAATATGCATTTTATAGAATCACTCGTTGTGGAATCACCCACGTGCACATTAAATTAATTTGACACCCAAAAAGGACATGCATCCCGGTCAACTTCTTGCACAAGGAATCCACCTTGTGTACAAGCCCCGACAAATAAATATAGTTTTATGGAATCCACTACAAAACCTCTCACGGAATCCACCGTGGAATAAAACCTCACGGAAGCCATCGTGGTCTCATGAAATCCACGGTGGAGTATTTATGGCCAGTTCTAGTAGTCATAAAGTCAGTATCTAAAATAGTTTCAAGTTCATAGATTTTAGTTTCTTCTTTTAACAAAGGAGGGTTTTCATAGACAGGGTGGACATGTAATTGGCCTCTAAAAGGTCGTAGGAAACTGATATGAAAAGTATTATGAATTTTCTAGTGTTGGGGTAGTTCTAATTTAATTGCATTGTCATTGATTTTGTGAATGATTTTGAAAGGTCCATAAAAACTAGGGGCTAACTTAACAACATGGTATTTCTCAATACTTTGCAATCTTCTCTTTTCAATGTGTAACCAAACATAATCATCAACTTTGAAACTCATGGCTTTTCTTTTCTTATTAGCTTGTTTAGTGTATGATTGCTAGGCTTTCGCAATCGTATCTTTGACTTCAGCAGAGATAGTAGCATGTGTATTGGCAATATCATCAGTAACTTTAACTTTGTTTGACAATGATGTAACAGGTGTAGACAATCTATGTCCATAAATAATTTCAAAAGGTGCTTTATGTATAGCTGTATGTGGTGTATTACTGTATGCAAATTGAAGTAAATGCAAGTGTGTATCCCATGTTTGTGGTTTTGAAATTGCGTATGCACACAAAAGATCTAAAATTGTAATGTTAGTAGCTTTTATTTGCCCATTGGTTTCAGGATGAAATGCAAATGAGAAATCTGTAATATTCTCGTGCTCCCCATAGGAACCCCCCCAGGAGAAAAATTTCAAAATTTTAAAAATTTTTTAACCCCCTCTCTCTCCCCCTGCCGATTGCATGGCGGGGGGGAGAGAGAGAGAGAGAGAGAGAGAGAGAGAGAGAGAGAGAGAGAGAGAGAGAGAGAGAGAGAGAGAGAGAGAGAGAGAGAGAGAGAGAGAGAGAGAGAGAGAGAGAGAGAGAGAGAGAGATGAAGTAATAAAGAGAGGGGGCATGTAGCCCCCCAGGTGGTCGGAGGACGTCGCCTCCCCCCCATATCACCTCCTCTATAAAGCACCCCCCCCTCGTGGGGGACTCATCGTCAAGAGGGGAGAAGCTCCCCCCCCTTGCAGACAGTCAGAGACCCCCCCTTGTTAGAGACAGGCGGGCCCCCTATTGGCCGTAAGCACTGGTTGTGAGCAACAATGCCCCTCCCTCCGGTTTTGCAGCGCACACCCCCCCAGCATCCGATAGGCAGCCCACCCCACTTGTGATTGTTGTGTGAGAGAGAGAAGGGCTAAGAAGAGAGAGAAGAGGGAAGAGAGAGGATAGAGGAGAGAAGAAGAAAGAGAAAGAGAAGGAGAAGAAGAAGAAGAAGAAGGGGAAGAGGGAGAGGGAGAGGGAGAAGGAGAGAAGAAGAAGAAGAGGGAAGAGAGAGAAGAGGGAGAGAGGGAGAAGGAGAGAAAAAGAAGAAGGAGAAGAGGGAGAGAAGGAGGAGAAGAGGGAAGAGAGAGAAGAGGGAGAGAAGAAGAAGGAGTGGGAGAGAGAAGGGAAGAAGAGGGAGAGAAGAAGGAGAGAGAGAGAGAAGAGGAGAGGAGAGGGAGAGAAGAAGTGAAGGAAGGAGAGGGGTAGAAGAAGAAGAAGAAGAAGAGGGAGAGAAAGAGGGGAAGAGGGAAGAGAGAGAAGAGGGAGAGAAGGAGAAGGAGAGAAGAAGGAGTGGGAGAGAGAAGGGAAGAAGAGGGAGAGAAGAAGAAGGAGAGAGAGAGAGAAGAGAAGAAGAGAGGGAGAGAAGAAGTGAAGGAAGGAGAGGGAGAGAAGAAGAGAAGGGAGGGAAGAAGAGAAGAGGTAGAAGAAGAAGAGAGGGAGAGAGAGAAGAGGAAGAGGAGAAGAGAAGAAGTAGAAGAAGAAGGGGAGAGGGAGAGAAAAAGAGAAGAGGTAGAAGAAGAAGAGGAAGAGGAGAGGGAGAGAAGAAGAGAAGAGAGAGAAGAGGAAGAGGAGAAGGAGAGAAGAAGAGAAGAAGAGAGAAGGAAGAAGAGGAGGAGGAGGAGAGAAGAAAAGTAGAAGAAGAGGAAGAGGATGAAGGAGAGAAGAGAGGGAAGGAGAGGAAGAGGAGAGAGAGAGAAGAAGAGAAGGAGAGGGAGAAGAAGAGAAGGAGAGGGGTGTCCCTCTTCCACTCTAGCACCTTGTACACAAGGGAGGAAGAGAGAGATAATCCAAAGATGAAGGGCCATGTTTACTAACGGACTCGAAGGCTCGCTCTGTAAAAGCTCCACATATCCACAAATGACAGAACGTGACAGGAGACAAGGCCTTGGAGTTTAATCTTTTATTTATGGCCTTTGATCAAATATAGCAATAGGAGGTCACCTTCCTTGAAGGATCATTGCTTAACATGTAGGTATCAAACTAGGTCTCTTGTTTGTCTATTTTAGCAAGGAGGATATACAAGTTACATTGCATACATTGGGAATGGAAAGATAAGGGTGCACTAAGGGTAGCAATGACAGAAAAGGAAGGTATCACAATTGCATTAGGAAGATATAAGGTAATCTTAATTTATATTTCATTGAGAGTTAAAGAGGCCTTTGATTATCATACACTGCGTATGAATGTTTATTGCATTCATGGCTTAGGCGAAAGGAAAGAAAAAGAAAAAGAGTAAAAATCTTGCAAAGTATCACACTCAAAGATAGAAGGTTAGAAGATGTTGCATTTACTTAAAGTTGATGTCCAATGGATGACCAACAAGGAGGGTTTATTGCCATACCTTGAAAACCTAAGAACCCAACTCCAAGGACTTACTCGTTTCTTTTCCAACAAAGGGTTGTCCATCAAAGGCTCTATGGTTGTGAAACTCAATAAACTAGATAGATTGTCAAGTAAGTTGCAACCATCGAGGGCCGTGCAAGACAAAGGGTCCTTAGGTTGAGTCCAAGATACAGTCCATTAGACCTATGGATTTAGGGCAGTTGTGAATTGCCAAGAAAGCAAATTGACCTACGAAGTTTAGGACGACGGGACTGTCCAGGAACTATTTGACTATAGTATAGGGAAACCTAAGGTAGTGATAATTTGGGGTCAATGGGGTATAAGCCCTAACCCAAGGGGGAGAGCGAACTTTAGGGTAGTTGATTCATGCTAAGCATGTTGCTTGGAACTGTTGAAATGGTTTTAACGAAGGTTGATCATATTAAAGATGGATTGTTGACCCAAGTTATGCTTGGTTGTTGAAAGGGTTGTAAAAGTGTGTTGACACATCCAAGTTAAATTCTAATTGTGCATGCAATGGGATTGCGATGCCTTGAAGTAAGAGGTTGTGCATTCAACTGTTTGTTAATGTGGTTTTGGTGGATGTTAACCCAAGTGGGGTGTGTTTGATGATTGCATGGGCAAATCTGAGATGACTGATTGCCATGGAAACAAAAGGAATGTTTTCCCTAGTGATTGTTTTAAGCTGGGTGCTTCAGCTGTGGTTGATTTCCTAAAAGGGATAAACCCGCGATTTGAGGAGCGGGCACGTTATAGTTGGTATCAGAGCAAAACTGCTTAAGCTAAGGGCTATGCTACTGTTAGAGGCATAACCTTAGGGATTATTTATCACTTTAGTTTGAGCCTTAGGGAGTAAGGGATATGTAGGGGTGTTAGTTGTACCTTTTTGAATGAAGAGTCATGAACCTTTTTTGTATGTAACTATTCGTGGAAGGAAGGGAGAAGGGGAATGCGCTGCTGTAGAAGACAGTTCTGTTTTCTTGACAATGAAAGGATGTTACTTGATTTCGCCTGTGTATTTAATTCTCTGTACTGTATTCTGAATTATCTGATTTCATGGATAAGGTTAATGATGATGAATAGTGAATATTGAATAGCGTATTGTGATCAGAATGTGTATTTGAGAAGTTAGATTGTCAACATTCAGAACGAGATTCTGATTATCTACTATGGAAGTTCTGTATCTGTTTGGTATATTAAGGGTGGAAATTAGCCCTTAACACTTGGCGATCCTGCAAATCTTCATTGGGCGATAGGCGGAGATACAGAGAATGAACCGCATCAGTGCAGGAATTCAGTTTCAACAAACAGGTGGCAATGGAAACCTGGCTTGAGGAATTCAAGCACTGGACCACTGAGGAAGAGGAGTTTGAAGAATTTGCCCAAGTCCTACTGCACGAATTTGAGTACTAGAAAACAGAGCAAGAGGCGATTCAATTGTATAATCCGGTATTTCTGAAGGTTGCTTTTCCTGAATTGCCTGGAGACCTTGGCAGAAAAGTTAAAGGGTTGGTGTGGAAGGCACAATTCAAACATTTTAAGTTATTCCCTACGGAGTCTCTGGAAATAGCCTGGGAATGGTTTTGGGGAGAACAGTGCTTATGCAGATTTCAGCATTCATATGACTTGAGGAATGCACCTCGAAAGTGTAAGGGGCCTTGGTTTAAAGTCTATGGGTGTGTCTGCCACCACTGCTGTGAGTATTGTTTCCCTTGGAATTGAAGACAGATAAGCCTGAAGATGTGTAGTGCATGTCTGCTGAAAAGTACAGAGGTGAGGGGTTTGGACCTTATTATACCAGGTTACAGGCCAAATTAGAACAGGAAGAGAAGCAAAAACAGAAGGAGCATCAAAGGTCAAATAGTGGAAGTCAGGTTGATACCCTAGATTTGGGTTATCTGAGTGATCAGGAAGCCCAGACAAAGGAGGCAGGACCAAGTCAGAGATCAGGATATGTAGAGGATTCTCAGCAACATGTTGTTCAGGCAGTACCAATCACACCAAGACCAGAAGAAAGCAACAGAAACAGATTCCTGGGTGCATTGGCACTAACTCAGATTCATAAGCAGACAAGGAGGAAGCTGAAATTTAATCCATTGTCTAAACCAGTGATCAAGAAACAGACTGCAACAACAATAATACCAGGACCAATGGCACAACCTATTAACCCAGCAAATCTCAGAGTTAAATTTGCCACATTCAAGGGTTAATCCAAGAAGGAAGACCCTGATGCCCATGTAGCTCAATTTAGCACAAAATGGGAGGCAAGTGGACTAGGAGTATTGTATGGAGATGATGTGAAGAAGCAGCAGTTTGCTGCCACACTGGAGGGTAAGGCCATGAACTGGTTCATACAGTATGGTGCAGCACATTTTCCTGACACACAAGCTTTGCAGACAGCTTTTTTGTCAAGATTCAGGAGGTGGAAGACTCCAACTGATATCCTGAAAAAACTGAAAACAATGAAACAAAAGAGGCTCCTGGTGGAGGATTATGCACAACAATTCCTGGACTTGAATGGGAGGCTGGCACCAGCAGAGAGACCTACTAATGAAATGTTAGGGGAATATTTCTGTAATGGTTTGAGAGACACTCTCCGAACTGCAGTAGCAAGTACAGACATCCCTGGGGGAGCAGGAGGCTTCAATGAATTGGTAACAGCTGCCAGAAGAGCAGAGAAAAGATTGGGAAGTGTTAAATATAGAAAGAAGAAGAAACAAGACAGTGATTCAGACTCAGATAAAGAGTCAGATTCAGATTCAGAGACTGACTCAGACACAGATTCAGAAGATGAGGATTCTGACTTAGATTCAGAGGGTTCTGATACTGAGGACAGGAAGACTAAAAGCAGGAAAAAGAAGAGGAAGCACAAACATAAAGGCAGGAGCAAAACAAGAAAGGATAAGAATGGTAATGGTAAGTCCAAAGCCAAGGTGCAAAATTTGAGCAAGCAGATTGCTGCAACATTGAAGAGTATGGGAATCTCTACTCCTACTAAAAAGGAGAGACCCTATTGCAACACTTGTCAGAAACAGGGACATACAGATGCAAACTGTTGGTATAATTCTAATAACAGGTCAAATCCTGGACCATCAGCATAGAGAGCTAATGGACCAGCTGTCAATGCTGTGGAACCAGACAGGAACAGAGGAGGGGAAGGCTCTAGAAGATTTCAAGGAAGGAACAATTGGGTGCCACCCAACCATCAAGGACCTGAAGATCCATGTACCTACTGTGCTCAGACAGGGCATAGGCAAGGTCCGAATTGCCCTCTGTGGTGCAAGCATAGGGAAGAAAGGGGGATACCTATTATCAGATACAATAATTAGAGGCAGCCTGCACAACTGCAGTAGAATAGACCTCCACAGGCCAATGTTGTGATTGTGAAAGAGTCAAAGCAAAGTTCTGAAGATAGGTGGCAAGAGAATCAGAAAACTAGGCATGGCTTATTTCAGCATCATTGTGATTGTTCTAACTGTATGCAGATGGAAGGTGTTCCTGAAAAGGCAGCACCAGTTTTGGTAGTTACCAGATTAGGGGCACAGTATGTTGCCGACCCTGTTGTCTCTCATAAGGAGATGAAAAACCCTCATTTTTGGGATACACAGAAACAAGTCAGACAGGAATGTCTGAATCTGATTCAGAAAAAGTAGAAAAAGGAGAGTATTGATTTGAAAGGTCAGAAGATAGGCAAGCAGATGGATATTCAGGAGGAGATTCTGCAACAGGAAGCCAAAGAGGCTCAGCTAACAGCAGAATTCCTGAAGAATACCACAGTCACTATGGATCAGATATTGAGTCTCGTGCCGAAATTTAAAAGACAGGTGCTTAAAAGCCTTGCTGAGGAGGATTACCGGGCTGGTGAGCCTGATGTATGTCAAGTTGAAGCTGAGGATGTGGACTATAAAGTTCCTAAAATCACTGTGACTTATCAGAATCAGGAGATACAGGGAGCACTTTTGGATGGAGGGTCAGGTGTGAATATTTTACCTGAGTTCCTGTATACAAAGCTTAATCTCCCTGAATTGGAAGAAGCTCCATTTCAATTGAAGATGGCTGATCAGAGAAGGATCCAACCTCTTGGAATACTCAGGAATCAGCAAATCACAATTTCCGGTTTGACCTTTCCTGTAACTTTTGTAGTGCTCAAGATGGATGAAGGGGATAGTCCCTATCCACTTCTATTGGGAAGGCCTTGGTTCAAGTAGGCTAAAGTGAAATAGGATTGGGGTGCTGCAAGGGTAACAATCAAGAAGGGAAAGAAGAGAATTCATCTGAATATGGTACCTAGTGTTATTTTGCCAAAAGACACTAGAGCTTTGTATGCACAGGGTATAAACATGGTTGGAGAAGTAGAGGATAATGAAGAGGATGCTTTTCTTAAAGTGAATGAATCAATTGTACCTGTGTTTGACATTGATGTTGTCAGAATTTTGGAAAACCTGAAGGAACAGAGGAAATCTACAGTTTCTGAAAAACAGGTTCCAATTAAACAGGAAGCCCCTGAAGTGGAGAAAGTTTTGAATAAGCAATTGTCTGAGGAGGAAGAGAAGATGCATATTCAGCAGATCTTACAGACAGAGAAAGCTTTTGAGGAACAAATGGCCAAAACAGCTAGGGTACAAGAAGATGACCTACAGGATATGAATCTGGGTTCTGAACATGAGCCCAAGATGGTAAAAGTCAGTGTCCATGCACAGGGACAATTTAAATTTGATTTAGGCAAATTACTCAAGGAGTTCAAGGATATTTTTGCCTAGACTTATACTGATATGAAGGGTGTAGATCCAAGCTTTTGTATGCATAGGATTAATTTGAAAAAGGATGCTGTTCCTGTTATTTCTCAAAGGTACAGGATGAATCCTAATTATGCTAAAGCTGTCAAGGAGGAACTGGACAAGTTATTGAAAGTGGGGTTTATCTATCCTGTGGAGAAAGTTACTTGGTTGTCACCAATAGTTGTGGTACCTAAGAAGAATGGCAAACTCAGGATCTGTGTTGATTACAGGAAACTCAATGCAGCAACTGTAACAGATCCATTTCCTTTACCATTTCAGGACACATTGCTGGATGCTGTTGCAGGACATCAGATGTATAGTTTTCTGGATGGTTTTAGTGGCTACAATCAGATACTTATGGCTGTGGAAGATAGGGAGAAAACAACATTTGTGACAGAATGGGGTGTTTATGCAAGTAATGTTATGGTCTTTGGGTTGAAGAATGCTCCTCCCACATTTCAGAAATGGGTTCAGGAGGTTTTTGCTCCATATTTGACAACTTTTATGAGGGTATTTTTGGATGACTTTAGTGTTTTTGGAAAGACAGAAGATCATCTGAAACATCTCAAATTGTGCTTTGAAAGATGTAGAATGGCCAGGTTGAGCCTGAATCCTGCCAAATGTGCATTTGCAGTTAAAAGGGGTATTTTACTGGGTCATATCATTTCAGAAGAAGGAATGCAGGTGGATCCTAAAAAGGTGGCAGCAATTCAGAAGGCTAAAGCACCAACTAATCTGAAGGAGCAGATTTGTGGGACAGATTAAGTGGCATAGTAGGTTTCTGAAATACTTGTCTCATGTATGTGTGCCATTAACTAAGCTAACAAAGAAGGATATTCAGTTTGTTTGGTCAAAAGAACAGGAGAAAGCATTTAGATTACTCAAAAAGATGTTACAGGTGGCTCCTATTATGCAACCTCCTGATTGGAGTTTGCCATTCCATGTCTTTGGAGATGCTTCGGATATAGCTGTAGGAGCAGTGCTCATGCAGGAGAAACAGAAAGGTTGGTTTAGACCAGTCTATTATGCCTCTAAAGTGATGACAAGAGCAGAGAGAAATTATTCTGTGACTGAAAGAGAATGTTTGGGTGTAATATTTGCATTAAGAAAATTCAGACACTATCTTTTGGGTAATCCTATTGTTATTCATGTGGATCACCTTGGTGAACAAGCCTGAACCAACTGGTAGATTGGCAAGATGGATTTTGCTGCTACAGGAGTTTGATTATACTATTGTTCATAGGCCAGGCAGAGAACATCTGGTTGTGCTGATTATTTGAGCAGGTTGGAGACAGGAGAACCTCCAGAAGGAATTTCAGATGATTTACCTGATGTTGATCTGTTTCAGATTCAGCCAACTGGATCAGAGGACTGGTATGATCAAATGTTGAATTATCTTACAGAGGGAGTGTTTCCTAAAGGGATGACATCAGATTACAGAAGGAAGATGGTACTTAGAAGCAACACTTTTTCTGTCATTGGAGGGTATCTTTATAAGAAGGGAGTGGATCAGATTCTCAGAAGATGTGTTCCTAATAGTCAGCAAACTGCAGTGTTGGCTAAGGCACATACAGGAGATGCTGAAGGACATTTCTCAGGTGAAATAACCAGCAGAAAAATATTTCAGAGTGGTCTATGGTGGCCTACAGTTATTGAGGATTCACATTTGTTTGCCAAGACTTGTGAGAAGTGTCAGAGGGATGGTTACCCTAAAAACAAGGATAGGATGATTCAAAACCCTGTCTTGCCATTAGGTCCATTTGAGAAGTGGGGTTTGGATTTCATGGGTCCATTTAAGCCAGCTGCACAAAACACAGGAAACATGTATATTTTGGTTGCAACAGATTACTGTACTAAATGGGTGGAAGCTGTGGCTTTGAAGGATAACAAGGCCAGGAGTGTAGCCTCCTTCTTGTACAACAATATTATGACAAGATTTGGGTGTCCCATTGAACTGGTTTCAGATCAGGGAGTTCATTTCCTGAATAAGGTGATTAGAGTACTGACTGAAACTCATATGATTAGTCACAAGATGTCTTCTGTATATCATCCACAGGCAAATGGGTTAGCTGAAAGTACCAATAAGATCTTGGTTAAGATCTTGAAGAGGACAGTCAGAAAACAGGAAGGATTGGGATCTGAAACTCAATTCAGCACTTTGGCCTTTCAAAATAGCTTTTAAAGTCAGTACAGGGCTTACACCATTCAGATTGGTTTATGGAAAGGAAGTTGTAGTGCCAATGGAGTTCATTGTGCCATCTTTGAGAGTGGCTGTGCAACACAAATTGACACAGGATGAGTCATTGCAATACAGATTAAAGCAGTTGTTGACTTTGGATGAAGATAGGTTTCATAGTGCTTATGTGGCAACGGTGATTCAGAATAGGAGGTCAGCATGGTTGGACCAATATCTGAAGAAGAAAAAATTGAAGGAAGGGGATTTAGCTCTGATGTACAATTCCAAATTGGGCAAGCATCTTGGGAAGCTCAAACTCAGGTATGTGGGGCCATACACAATTTTTTAGGACATTGGTCAGGGAACATTTATTTTGTCTGACTTGGAGGGGAATTTGCTTAAAAAACCTGTTAATGGTTTCCGGTTGAAGAAATTCTTGCCTAGTGTATTTCATGACACTAGAGATGTGCAATGTGACTTGGTGGGAGTGATCTCATGTTCTAATTTTGAAGGACAATATTATTATTCTATTGTTGAAACCAACTGGGTGACAAGGGCATTATAAGGAGAATAAGAGATGATGGCAAACGTCAAGTCTTCACATGTGCTGAGGTGGGTTTTCCAAAGTTTGGCGCATGCAAACGGCTGTTCGAGCTGGAGTCTACTCGCGCACAGAGGATTCATTCGTGTTCTATGTTTTCAAGGCCTCACGTTTTCTGTGATGTTCTGCTGAGCGTTCTGCTATACTTCTACTTTGTTCTCAGTGCTTGTTTGCAAGTCCTTTTCTTTCCGAAGCTTCTCGCTATGAGGAGAAAACTCAGTTCACCAGAGAAGATGGCTGATGAGCCAGTCCGGCGTTCTGCTCGTGGTAAGGAGAAATTACCATAGGCTGAAGCAAATGACTCAGATGCTAGCGAGGAGGATCTTACCAATTATGAAATGAAACCACGCGCCGCGAGAGATTTGGCCTTGAAATTGATGTATCCTTTACAGGATTTTCAGGTTCAGATGAATATTGAGCATGAAGATAATGTTTTATGGCTGGAGCAGATGAAGCTAACTGAGTATGCTAGATTGCCATGGGAGAAGTATGAACAGAACATTTATGCACCCACTCAGTTGGCCTGTTTGCAGTCAGCTGATGTACCTTCCTATCTTAAGGAAGTGACCCCTGAGTTTTTAGCCAAAGTTTTTAAGTTGCCAATGGAAGGAGAAACAGAATGGAGCAAAGCATCAGATGAGCAGATGGTTGCTGAGTTTGGAGCTGCAGAAGGAAGCAGGAACTATTATGTAATAAAAAAGGTTAAGAGTAAAAACAGAAGAATTCAGCTGACATGGTTCATGGAGAGGATCTTACTTCTGGTGAAATTCGACTACATGAGCAAAGATACATTTGGTTTACTGGTAGCTGCAGAATCAGGCATTATGTTCAATTGGGCACATATCATGTACAACAAATTAGTTGTACAGTGGAAATGCAAAAACATACCCTGACAATTCAAAAATTGGATTCCAAAATTTTAAAAGAACAGATTAAAGCTTTGAAAGTTCAGAGAGGAAAGGCAGATTTGTTTTAGAAGAAATTTGAAGAGGCAGAAAGTAGTCAATCTGACTATGAAGACAAATTCAAAGCACTGATTCAGTTTGTTAGTAAACACAGAAGTGTTTTTAGAGGGAGAACTGATGTGTCAGAATCAGAGGAGTGGAAGAATATTCAGCAATGGTTATTGGATTTTTCTGATGAGAAGGATTTTTCAAATACTTTGGAGCCCGAGGAAGTGAAGAAAGATAGTGAGGAAGTAATTCAGGAAGAAAATTTGATTCAGGAAAGATTGGCAATTATTCCTGTTGGAGATGTCTACAATGTACCAATCCAACAGGAGGTTGTTTTTACAAATGTGCAGGATGCAAATGTGGATTTCTCCATAGAGGAAGCACAGATGATGGAAGATACACCAAAAGTAAACTAGTACTGAAAAGTGATCAAAATTTGAAGACAGTAAGATCAAGGGATTTTGTGGGTCCGGGTCAACTATTTTGGAAAAATAGTATCCATTGGGTGTGCCAGTGTTAGAGACATAACCTTAGGGATTATTTATCACTTTAGTTTGAGCCTTAGGGAGTAAGGGATATGTAGGGGTGTTAGTTGTACCTTTTTGAATGAAGAGTCATGAACCTTTTTTGTATGTAACTATTCGTGGAAGGAAGGGAGAAGGGGAATGCGCTGCTGTAGAAGACAGTTCTGTTTTCTTGACAATGAAAGGATGTTACTTGATTTCGCTTGTGTATTTAATTCTTTGTACTGTATTCTGAATTATCTGATTCATGGATAAGGTTAATGATGATGAATAGTGAATATTGAATAGCGTATTGTGATCAGAATGTGTATTTGAGAAGTTAGATTATCAACATTCAGAACCTGATTCTGATTATCTGCTATGGAAGTTCTGTATCTGTTTGGTATATTAAGGGTGGAAATTAGCCCTTAACAGCTACATCATCAGAGTTGCACACCGGGAGCGTGATGGGTCCTAACCCACAGGTTTTAGAACCAATGATAACTTGTTATCAAGGAACCCTAAGCACATTCGAGATGAGGACATCTCGATTCCTCTAAGGGGGAGAGGATGTAATATTCTTGTGCTCCCCATAGGAACCCCCCCCCCCCCCCCAAGAGAAAATTTTCAAATTTTTTTTACCCCCTATCGACTGCATGGTGGGGTGAGAGAGAGATAGTGGAAGTAATAAAGAGAGGGGGGCATGCAGCCCCCCTGGTGGCGGGAGGACCTTGCCTCCTCCCCATACCATCTCCTCTATAAAGCCCCCCTCCCCCCTGTGGGGGACTCGTCGTCAAGAGGGGAGAAGCTCCCCCCCTTGCGAATGGTCAGAGACCCCCCCGTCAGAGGTAGGCGCCCCCCTGCTAGCCATAAGCACCGGCCGTGAGCAACAGCGACCCTCCCTCCGATTTTGTAGTGTGCACCCCCTGGCATCCGATCGGCAGCCCACCGTACCTATGATCATTGTGAGAGAGAGAAGGGGTGAGAAGAGAGAGAAGAGGGAAGAGAGAGGAGAGAGGAGAGAAGAAGAAAGAGAAGGAGAAGAAGAAGAAGGGGAAGAGGGAGAGGGAGAAGGAGAGAAGAAGAAGGAGAAGAGGGAGAGAAGGAGGAGAGGAGGGAAGAGAGAGAAGAGGGAGAGAGGGAGAAGGAGAGAAGAAGAAGAAGGACAAGAGGGAGAGAAGGAGGAGAAGAGGGAAAGAAGGAGAAGGAGAGAAGAAGAAGGAGTGGGAGAGAGAAGGGAAGAAGACGGAGAGAAGAAGAAGGAGAGAGAGAGAGAGAGGAGAAGAAGAGAGGGAGAGAAGAAGTGAAGGAAGGAGAGGGAGAGAAGAAGAAGAAGGAGAAGAGGAAGAGGAGGGAAGAGAGAGAAGAGGGAGAGAAGGAGAAGGAGAGAAGAAGAATGAGTGGGAGAGAGAAGGGAAGAAGAGGGAGGGAAGAAGAAGGAGAGAGAGAGAGAAGAGAAGAAAAGAGGGAGAGAAGAAGTGAAGGAAGGAGAGGGATAGAAGAAGAGAAGGGAGGGAAGAAGAGAAGAAGTAGAAGAAGAAGAGGAGAGGGAGAGAAGAAGAGAAGAGGTAGAAGAAGAAGAGGAGAGGGAGAGAGAGAAGAGGAAGAGGAGAGGGAGAGAAGAAGAGAAGAGAGAGAAGAGGAAGAGGAGAGGGAGAGAAGAAGAGAAGGAGAGAGAGAAGGAAGAAGAAGAGGAGGAGAGAATAAAAGTACAAGAAGAGGAAGAGGAGGAAGGAGAGAAGAGAGGGAAGGAGAGGAAGAGGAGAGAGAGAGAAGAAGAGAAGGAGAGGGAGAAGAAGAGAAGGAGAGGGGTGTCCCTCTTCCACTCTAGCACCTTGTACACAAGGGAGGAAGAGAGAGATAATCCAAAGATGAAGGGCCATGTTTACTAACGGAATCGAAGGCTCGCTCTGTAAAAGCTCCACATATCCACAAATGACAGAACGTGACAGGAGACAAGGCCTTGGAGTTTAAGTTTTTATTTATGGCCTTTGATCAAATATAGCAATAGGAGGTCACCTTCCTTGAAGGATCATTGCTTAACAGGTAGGTATCAAACTAGGTCTCTTGTTTGTCTATTTTAGCAAGGAGGATATTCAAGTTACATTGCGTACATTGGGAATGGAAAGATAAGGTGCACTAAGGGTCACAATGACAGAAAAGGAAGGTATCACAATTGCATTAGGAAGATATAAGGTAATATTAATTTATATTTCATTGAGAGTTAAAGAGGCCTTTGATTATCATACACTGCGTACGAATGTTTATTGCATTCATGGCTTAGGCGAAAGGAAAGAAAAAGAAAAAGAGTAAAAATCCTGCAAAGTATCACACTCAAAGATAGAAGGTTAGAAGATGTTGCATTTACTTAAAGTTGATGTCCAATTGATGATCAACAAGGAGGGTTTATTGCCATACCTTGAAAACCTAAGAACCCAACTCCAAGGACTTAGTCATTTCTTTTCATTGTCCGCTTGATGAATGTCAACCAGAGAGAAAAGGAGGACATAAGAGACTATGTCACACATGTACGTAGCATCTTCAAGAGGATGTCGGCCAATGAGTGACCTAATGAAAAGGCTGTGTCTACAGTGTTCATAAATGGAATCTGTAGCGAGGAACTCTACAAGGCCTTGGCTAGTAACTCCACACTACACAGAGACGTGCTGGCTAGGGTTTTTGATGAAGCAATAAGGGTAGACGACCAGTTGAAGGAGCGAAGCATGAGGAACACCAGTCGGGACGGTGTAGGCGAGAGGGCTTCAAAGCGGTCAACAACATTGGGTGAGAGAGAGAGCTCTAGCACGCGGGATAAGAGAAAGAGAGTTGACCAAGGCAAGGACCTGGCTGAGGTGAGAATGGAGCTTGTGCGTTTGCAAGAACAAATAAGGAAGCCTACGCGAGCCCACGTGCAGTGTATACACTGCGATGGAAACCACCTCCCAGCCAAGTGTCAAGATCCTAGATCTAGACCGTGTTCAAACTATGGTAGGTTCGGACATGACACGTTGCACTGCAGATTTCCCAAGAGGTTTCTGTAGGCATAGCAATACAACCCTCCTTACCTAAGCAACATGCCATCTAACTTCCTTGGCAGGGGAGCCTAGTTGGCACTCCCAGCACCAAACGACACGAGACTAGTCATCCCTAGGCTAGAGATGAACCCAACAGGCATACCCAGACCACCAGGACCCTACGTAACCCAACCACCGAGTGACGCTCCTGTTCATTATGTGGAGGAACCTAGTGAAGAAGAAAGCTACATAAACCCATACATCTCCTATGACGGGGAAGGCAATCCAGTCCTGATGGACTATCGATCGGTGTCGGTGATGGCGATGGGCAGACGAAGAGGCAAAGGCTTTGGAGGACCAAGCCAGGACCCAATCTCATGTTGGACTTGCAGTCATCCAGGCCATATATCATCATGCTGCCTAGAAAGGAAACATGCAAGTTAGAACAAGGCTGACCTTAGGTGCGCCGAATGTGGGATCATGCATTTGTTCCCTGACTTCCCTTGGTGGAAACCATCAGCCAGTTTGGCCAACATGCCCTCTGTACCCTTGGGGCTATTTGGCATAGAGACCTTTGGTGGAGAGGACACACCCATCCCATTGCATGTCATTACGCGAGCACAAACAAGACGAACATGTGTCAAGAATCACGTGGTGGGGGGAATTGCTCAAGATGCTGCGCCAAACACACACAGAATGAACAAGGAGAAGCTCACTCAAGAGACAAGAAGTTAGATGGAGGCCAAAACGTTTTCTTGCTGGTTTTTTCTACTTCTTCCACACACTTTACAATGTACACAAAGTATAGATAAGATACAATATAAAGGAAAGTGGCCTACTAAGTCAAACAATGCATAACCGACTACACTAGTCGACTGGCGCTATAACTATGCCAGCTTCTGTAAATAGGTGTAACAACTTGAATATAATAAGTAATGAGTTAGTGGCCATGTGAGAGTCATAATGACCACGGACGTGCTAAGTATAGATGTGTGGACCCATCTAAGAAGGCGGTCCATCATCAATGTCCGCATGTGTTGAGCTTGTCATCTCAATACTCCCCCTCAAGCTCAATTGCATCTCTGCAGCTCCAAGTAAGCTTCGAAACTTTTGAAGCTTCTCTGTACCCAATGCCTTCGTGAAGATGTCAGCTATTTGATCCTGTGTGCTGGCATACACCAAGTCAATCTCACTTGCTAGTACCTTCTCTCTCACAAAGTGGTAGTGTACCTCAATATGTTTTGTCCTGGCATGGAACACAGGGTTCCTAGTCAACTGTATACTGCTCATGTTGTCACAATAAATGACAACTGGACCTTCCACCTGCACATCCAAATCAGCCATTAACTTTTGTAGCCATACTACCTCACATGCTGCAATAGCAGCACCTCTATACTCAGCCTCTGTACTCGACAAAGCAACTGTAGATTATTTTTTGATGCTCCAAGCAACTGCTGCACTACCAAGAGAGAACATGTATCCACTGGTAGATCTTCTATCAGACATACTACCAGCCCAATCTGCATCTGTGTATCCAAACACCTGTACATCTGTACCTGCCTCATAGAAAAGCCCATAATGTAATGTGGATTTCACATATCTCAATATGCATCTGACTGCATCCAAATGTGGCTTTCTAGGTACTTGCGTAAACTGACTCACAAGACCAACAGCGTAGCTCAAGTCTGGCCTTGTAATGGTCATGTAGATCAAACTCCCCACTATCCTCCTGAACATAGTAGGGTCTTCTATCTCATCCCCAACATCAGCACTCAACTTTACATTCTGCTCCAATGGGGCTGAAAGTGGTTTGCATGCTGTCATACCATACTTGGACAACATATTCAAGCCATACTGTCTTTGGGATAGCCATATACCATCATCACATTTGATCACCTCAATGCCAAGGAAGTACCTTAGCTCACCTAAATCCTTCATCTCAAACTTCTTCTGCAAAAAATCCTTGACTTCAGCAATCCCACTATCACTATCACCTGTAATAATCAAATCATCCACATAGATGACTATGATGACCAAACCTGCATCTCCCTTTCTCACATAAAGTGAATGATCAACATCAGTAACATAAAAGCCAATATTGACAAGATACTCTCTAATCTTCTCACCATGCTCTAGGTGCTTGCTTGAGCCCATAGAGTGCCTTCTTCAATCTACACACATACGTGGGATGCTATAAATCTTCATAACCTGCTGGCTGATCCATATACACTTCTTCGTGTAAACCACCATGCAAGAAGGCATTCTTCACATCCATTTGTTGCAACCTCCAACCTTTGTCTGCTGCCAAAGCAATCACACATCTGACATTTTCCATCCTAGCAACTGGATTGAAGGTTTCATCATAATCTATGCCATATGTCTGGGCATAGCCTTTTGCAACCAGCCTAGCTTTGTACCTACTAATAGAACCATCTGCATTGTGCTTAATCTTATAAACCCACTTAGATCCAATAGATTTCTTGCCTTTCGGCAATGATACTAGATCCCAAGTTTTATTGGCCTTTAATGCAGCCATCTCCTCATCCATTGCTGCATCCCAATGAGTATGACCAACAGCATCCTCAAAACAAGTGGGCTCAGCATCCTCAATTAGTTTCACCATATAAGCATAATGGTGAGTTGCATAACCTTCAAAACCAAATCTTTTAACAGGGTATCTGACCCTGCTAGATCTGTGTACCACCAGATCACTCAATGGAGCCTTTACATTATTATGAGCTCTCTGTACACCTAGTGTCCTCACTGAAGGAATGCCAAGCTCATCATCCAAGCTCTCTGAGCCACTAGAGTCTCCATCAAGAACTGCATCGATGCCTTTTGACACTTTATTATTTCCTTTGTCTTTACTTGTAGTGCTAATAGATGCACCTGAAGATGTAGAGCTACTCCTTAGTCTCCCAGACCAAGGACTACCAGGTGATGTCTCTGGTCCACTAAGAGTCCGTGATTCTTGCTTTTCAGCCTGCATATGAGTGTCATGATCATCATCATCATCCAATGCATCACCACTAGATGCATACCAATTGCTCATTTCATCAAAGATAACATCCCTACTCACTCTGAACTTACATGTGACAGGGTTATAACAGCAATACCCTTTCTGCTCTAAAGAGTATCCAATAAAAATATATTTTTCTGCCTTTGGATCAAGCTTCTTTCGTAGTCATCTGGCACATGAACATACGCAACACAGCCAAATACCTTCAAGTGCGATACATCAGGCTTCTTGTCAGTAAAGCATTCTTCAGGAGTCATCCCATGAACTACAGCTGTGGGAGTTCTGTTCATAATATAAATAGTAGTATGAATAGCCTCAGACAAAAAATGCTTAGGCATATTCTTTTCAGCCATCAAGGCATGTGCAACTTTTGCAATATGCATGTTTTTCCTTTCTGCAACCCCATTTTGCTGTGGGGTATATCTACATGTGAACTGTCTCTTTATCCCATGAGACCTCAGAAAATCACTGAACTCATTCGAGAGGTACTCTCCCCCTCCATCTGACCTCAAGCACTTTACCTTCAAGTCTGTTTCTCTTTCAACTGCAACCTTGAAAGTTCTAAAGTGCTCAAACGCTTCACTCTTTTCCTTCATAAAATATACCCACAGCTTTCTAGAACAATCATCAATGAATGTGTCAAAGAATGAACTACCTCCAAGAGATATATTTTGTGTAGGTCCCCAAATGTTTGTATGCACAACATCAATGTTATTTCTGCTTACATCTCTGTCATGTGAAAAGGGTTGTCTTTCCTGCTTACCAAACTGACATGCTTCGCATACCTTCTGAAATTCTGCAACTCTAAATGTAGGCAAATCTGTAACCAACCCTTTAGACTGCATTAATTTCAGTCTTTGTACATTTGCACGTCCAATGCATTTGTGCCAAATTTCAATATTTGCAACAACACCTTTTCCTTTAGCATACATAGCAGCATTCATAGTAGGAATTCTAGCATCCAGAGTAAACATACGTCCAACTCTACTTCCCTTTACTACCAACCTGCACTTGTCATTGAAGTCTTCTACAAAGCAGCCCTTTGCATTAAATTTGACTTGCAGCACTTTCTCTACCATTTAACCGACTGACACCAAGTTCTTTGTAATAGATGGCATATGTAATACATCTGAAAGACTCTTTGTCTTACCATCATGCAAGGACAAGGGAACTTTTTCAATGTGTGAAATTGGGTGGCATGAATCATCACCCGTCTGCACATAACCTGCATTTTGCAAATCTTGCATCTCTCCAAACCATTTTGCATGGGTGGTCATATGATTGGATACACCTGAATCAACATACCAAACATCATCATGTGTTCCCTTTCCTGTAACAACATTCAGCATATGTTGCATAACAAAAAGACGTTCATTTTTGTCTTCATTCTATCGTGAAGACGATGCATAGTTTCCTTGCTGCAACTTACCACTGCGAATATCATCTTTCTTAGCATAACATTGGACTGCAATATGACCTGTTTTGCCACAATAGTGACACACAATACCAGAGTTGTTAGAACCTCTATTCTGCCATCCACCTCTTCCTCTAAATCTCCCCCTACCTCTAAAGTTACCACGACCTCTTGAAACCTGCATATCTCCAAATTGCTGATTTAATCTATTTTGTTGGTTATCACTACCAGGTCCTGTACCATGGCCTCTTGAAGAGAACCTGCCACGTCCCCTTCCTGAACTGGAGTAGAAAGCTTGGACCTGTTCACCACTTCTTTCAGATGTCTCACTTTGCATGTTGATCTCTTTAGTGATCATAAGGGAGACCAACTCATCAAAATATGGAAATGGCTTTCTGACATATATAGAAGTTACAAAAGACTTCCAAACCTTTTCATTGTTAAGTCCACCCAAGGTAGACGACACCAAATCATCATCATCGGGCATTGCATCAATCTCGCTGCCAATGCATCTCCAATGCTCCTTACCTTTAGTGCATACTCATTGATAGACATCTTTCCTTTCTTTAGTGTATTCAACTCTTGCTTGAGTTGAATCTTTCGTGCCTTTGTATTTATGGAAAACATACTTTCAAGTATGGTCCAAGTTGCATATGAATTCTTTGCATTTCTGATATGTCCCAGCATATTATTGTCAATTACTGCAGATAGCCAATACATGACCTTCTTGTCTTTTGCATTCCATTCCTTTCATGCCTTTGTCTCTTCTGCAGTTGGAGGATCACTCACCTCCAGCTCCTTTTCTTCACCTAAAACAAACTCGTAGAGGCCTTTTCCAATAAGGAAGTTCGTGACATGGAACTTCCATGAAGGGTAGTTGTTCTTGTCGAGCTTCTCAATGATGGGGCTTCCACTGTTCTCTGCCATTATCACAAAACTAATACCAAATAGCAAGCAAATCTTCTACAACCCTCAACCTGTAGTGCACAGCAATACATCAGACACCCTTTTTCATTGTCTGCTTAACAATACATGTAATCTGCAACCTCTTTGCAGATAAACCTTATGTTTACTTCCTGCAAACATCTCAAGAATTATAGATTCGCAATCTGTAACCTATGCACCCACTTTCGATCAAAACAGCTGAAATCACAGTGTACCTTGAAACTGTTGTCTGCAACCTTACGGCTCTAAAACGGAGCTTGAAACGGCCTCAGATGCCCAAAATAACTGCAGAAAAGCCCTAAAGAGCATATTTGTAGAAAACATAGCGCTCTTCGCACATACCAAATCTCACTGCAATTTGAGATTTTTGCTCTGTCCTACTTCCGGTGTCTCCACAGGCACTATCCCACACACAGAATGCACAAGGAGAAGCTCACTCAAGAGACAAGAAGATAAATGGAGGCCAAAACGTTTTCTTGCTGGTTTTTCTACTTCTTCCACACACTTTACAATGTACACAAAGTATAGATAAGATACAACATAAATGAAAGTGGCCTACTAAGTCAAACAATGCATAACCGACTACACTAGTCGACTGGCGCTATAACTATGCCAGCTTCTGTAAATAGGTGTAACAACTTGAATATAAAAAGTAATGAGTGAGTGACCATGTGAAAGTCATAATGACCACGGACGTGCTAAGTGTAGATGTGTGGATCCGTCTAACCAGGCGGTCCATCATCAATTTCTGCATGTGTTGAGATTGTCATCTCAACAACATGCATCTCTCACCCTGGGCCAAGTAACCTGGACGCAGCCTCACTAGGAAAGAAGAGCCAGAGGAGAAGGAGAAAGAGAGCAGACGCAAGGATCACTCTTAATACTGAGTAAGATACAACCTTAGTGCCGGAAAGAGGGGTCACAGACGCCGAGGCAGAGACCTTCGCCCCCAAGACGGCGGAACTAGGTAGTGCCAAGGTGGGGAAATACCCTCATCCTAGGCGGCAACTTGAGGCTATCGCCAAGGTAAAGGAGTGGGTCAAGGATGCCCAAGAACACCTTAAAGATGTAGAACCCATATTAGAGGATCTGATGGAGGACCTTTCTAGTGCAAGCACACCCGATTCGCCATCGCGACCTCAATCGGGGAATGCGCTAACACCACGAGAGATGCCACAAAGGTAAGACCATGAAGAAAATTATCAACAAGCTAGCCATGACATGTGGCCGAAGAGTGGTGACCGAGGAGAAAGCCAACTACCCAGCAATCTCCTCACCACCGTAGTAACCACCCTAGTGACCATTAATTTGGGAGCCTGCTTCGGCAGCACCCTCCATTGTGGCGAGAATTGAGGCACTGGGTGGAGGGAAAGGGGGAGCATGCTGCCGTTGACTTGCACGAGCAGGACGTAGTCACGCAAATTCCAAGCCTAACGCAGCACTCGACTCCAAGGTCACTGCACATCAACGCTTTTTGGGAAGGCACGGAGATGCATGCAGTCCTACCTGTCCTAGCCTTAGGGGACGCAACACGGAAAGGAATTGTGGACACCGGCGCAAGGGTTAGTGTTTTAAGCCACGCAGTTTTACAGGCCTGGGGAAACCCACCTATGGAAGCAGCTAGGTTCAATGTTACATTGGCCAATGGAATGAAGGTCAGACCATTCGGGGTCTTAAAAAACTGGCCAGTGAAGATCGCAAGAGTGCAATTTTCCGTAAACTTCATTGTCATGAAGGGGGTGGACTACAACATACTACTAGGCTGGCCATGGATGAGGAATGCACGAGTGGTCGAAGATTGGGGAAACAACCTAATATTCTTGGGGAATAGGACGGAGGGGGTGAGAGTTGAGATGGACACATGGAGGACTACCGCAGTCGACCTCGATGCCATCTCGACCATGCTAAAAGGCAATACCCAGGCGCCAAGCACTATGGGATGCTGACCAAGTATATTCCCTGCCCTGAGGACGAGAGGGATTGGATGCACGTCTTGGCAACCATTGACCTGCCATTCTTAGATGAGGAAGAGTTGTATAAGAAAGTGGCTAAGTCACCAAGCATGCCAACAGAGGAGCCCACTGTGCCACTCTGCATGATGGCGGGAAGCTCGCAGGATCCAGGGAGACCGGTCTCATTCCACACCCCCACCAACAAGCTCGAGCTTCAGGGAATCATAGGGTACCTAACCACTAAATTGAAAGGCAACGAGGTGGCTAATCTAAAGCCCCTAAGCGATCTCTTGGCTTGGCCTAAATGGAAATGGACCAAAGTGCACGATCTCAACCTATCATACAACTGGGATTTAATCACCAACAAAGAGGAGATCGGAGAGGAGAATCTAGGGGATGACGAGCAATCGGAGGGGTAAGATTCCGGTGATAAGGAGTATGAGGACTGTCGCTCTGAGACAGACGAGAGCGAGGAAGGGTTTAACACGATAGATTATGACACTGAAGGGAGAGCAATCGAGCAGATTGAGGCAGTCTCTAGGCCGAAATGGGAAAGGGATGGAAAAGGAGTCATGCAAATGGAATGCGATAGGACCTGGCTGGAGCAGGTGGGAGCTATGGATTATGAGCAGGTAGGGGTGGCACAATCACTGGTGGTCCCAATACTAAAAATGGAATCACCTCTACTGAACTATGACCCCCGGGCAAAACTCCTTCCTCAAGTGAGGGATGTGAGTTTAACTAAGAGTCTGAAGTCAGTACAGAGAGTGATCCCGAAATACCCCAACTCTCTAATGTCAGACGCACTAAAGGGGACTTGCCAGTCCACTTAAGGCGCAAGCGGATTAAGGAGGGGATCAGGAAGAAAACTAGAGACTCAGAAGGAGAGAGGCAAAAGAAACCACAGGACCTACCCAAATGCTTCACAAAGTTTAAGAAGGGTGATAGAGTTGTGGTTCTGCTAGGAGCAAAGAGATAAGGGCAAGCCAGGGAACCAATTGAGGGACCCGCCAGGGTCAAGGAAGTCGACCTAGCAGAGGAGGGCAAGAAACCATGACCCGTGTTCATTGCTGACGACCTGACCAAGGAGGAGGAGGCTAGGCTGGTTGCTCTCCTACGGGAGTATGTCGATGTGTTCGCCTGGTCCATGGAGGAACTGAGAGGAGTCGATCCTAGGGTTGTGACCCATAACATTCCCATGGTCCCAGAAGCAGTGCCAACGAAGCAGAGACCTTACGCTATGAATCCCAAACACGCTCATGCGGTGAAGGAAGAGATCGATAAGCTCATGAAGGCAGGATTTATATATGAGATCGAGCACACAAATTGGGTATCGCCCATAGTGAATTATAAGAAGGTGAATGCCGCTACAAAGCAAGACAACTACCCTTTGCCATATATCGAGCACATGCTAGAGAGAGTAGCAGGCAAAGAAGCTTATAGCTTTCTGGATGAATTCTCAGGCTACAATCAAGTGCAAGTGCATCCTGACGACAGGCACAAGACTGTGTTCGCCATGGAGTGGGATGTCTTTAGCTACATCGTTATGCCCTTTGGACTAATGAATGCTCCTACGACCTTCCAACTATTAATGTGCATGATCTTCAAGGATATGCTGCGACGTAGGCTAGAGGTGTTTGTGGACGACCTATGCATACATTCCAGTTGGGCCGAACACTTAGAGAGACTGGATCCGTCTTTGAACAGTGCCGACTATAGAAACTTTCACTAAACCCCTTGAAGTGCCAGTTCTGGGTGAAGCACGAATGCATCCTAGGGCATGTAGTGTCACGAATGGCATTGCCACTCGCTTTTCAAAAGTCAGGGCCATTACTGACCTCCCAACGTCCACCAATTACAAGGGCGCCCAGTGTTTCTTAGGCTAGACAGGATACTACCGACACTTTGTACTAAAGTATGCACTGATTGCTAGACCATTGTACAAGCTACTGATTGTATTCAAGTGGACTGAGGAATGCCAACGCGCATATGAACAATTAAAGAATGCCCTCACCACTGCACCCATCTTACGAGCCCCAGACTGGAGTGTAGCATTCCATGTACACATAGATGCCTCCAAATTTGCCATCGGAGCCGTTCTCTGCCAACTTGGTGAACATAGTCTTGATTACCCCATGAGCTTTGCTAGCAAGCAGCTCACCGAAACAGAACTGAACTACTCCACTATAGAAAGGGAAGGGCTAGCCATGGTGTTCACCGTGAAGAAATTTAGGCCTAACCTGTTGGCCACACCCTTCGTCTTTTACGTGGACCATCAAGCCCTGTTGTATCTTGTAAACAAGCCATGCACCACAGGCCACATAGCAAGGTGGTTACTTCTCATGCTGGATTTTGATTTCTCGGTGATTGTGCGTAAAGGGAAGAAGCACTACATGGCGGATCACATGTCCTGCATACCCACTGGGGAAGCTGTTGGCCAAGGCATCCTTGACGATTTATCGGACGCGCACCTCTTTGACTTCTCTAACAAAGGGGACTTGTTTAGAGCTGATTTGACACCCTATTGGGCAGACGATGTTGTCCAAGTGTTAGAAAACGTCTTGCCAGAGAGACCTATTGAGAAAGCCAGGCTAAGGAGACTCATCTTAAAAATCTAGCCCTACTAATTAATTGCTGGCCAACTCTATATGTTGGGACAGGACGGGCTGTTACGTAGATGTGTGTGCGAGCACAAGATGCACGATGTATTGAGAGAGGTGCACGGTGGGATAGCTGGCGGGCATTTTAGTGGGGACACGACTGCTCGTAAGGTATTACAATCCCAACTCTAGTGGCCCACCCTATTCCCCGACGCCGCTAAGTTTGTCAAACACTCCGACGAATGCCAAAGGACTAAGATACCTATGTGCAAAGATAAGATGGAGTTAACCCCCATAATAGCTCGATAGCCCCTCGAGAAATGGGGCATTGACTTCATCGGACCTATTAGTCCAACGGCTCAATACTCCCAGGCGTGCTACATCATTGTGGCAATGGACTACCTGACGAAGTGGGCGAAGGCGCGAGCCACTAGAAGGAACGACGCTAGGACCACTGCGAAGTTCCTGTGGGAACAGGTCTTTTCACGGTTTGGGTGTCCAATCGAACTAGTGAGTGATCAAGGTGCACACTTCATTAACGAAGCAATATCCCACCTGCTCTCAACCTTTTTAATCATTCATAGAAGGTCTTCCCCCTACTACCCACAGGCAAATGGGCAAGTGGAATCCACAAATAAAAACTTGGTCAATGTGCTTACTAAGGTAGTATCCACATCACGAAGAGACTGGGATAATAAGCTGATGGGGCTGCTTGTGGGCTTATCGGATAGCTTATAAGACGGCTTTCAGGCAAACACCCTTTAGGATGACCTACGGGACGGAGGCCATTCTACCTCTCGAATTTTTTGTCCCTAGCTTGAGAATAGCAGCGCAGGAGCGTTGGGAGGGGAGAGAGGCTTGGACTAACCGCTTAGAGGAACTAGAGCGTCTCACAAAAACTCGGCTTTTAGGCACCCATGCTCTAATCTGCGAAAAGGCACGACGAAAGCTGTGATATGACAAGCACGTCAACCACCGGAACTTTGATCATGGGGACCTCGTGTTACTCTACTTGGTGAAAGGGCACAAATAGAAAATGAAATTTCGAGGGCTGGGGCCTTTCCGGGTGTGTGCAATTAGCAGAATGGGCAATGTCGAGTTAGAGACGCTCGAAGGGGAAGGAATAGGCTTCTTCAATGGTAGTTGCATGAAAAAGTACTATCCCCCTTCCCATCTGCTGCACGAACCACCGATGCGCGAACCCCCTGTCGTTGTCTACATGGCCACAATCACCAAACTAACCGATCATGATGAAGACACAGTGGCACCTGCCTACCTTCGAATCACGATCACGTAGAGCAGACATATTCTTTTGATGCTCTGATCGACGAAGGGGCCGATCGGAATGTCTTGACACATTACCATTGGACACGCATTGGTCAGCCCAAATTACAGCCCACGAACACAAAACTTAGCCCACGAAGCGGCTGTCTCCGTCAAGTCTGGGAGTATCCAAGTCATCTTTTATGTGTTACCAAACACTAAAGGGGCCGGTGATAAATCACTACTAGGGCGCACTTTCAAAAAGCAGACAAGCTGCAATGTGGACTACAACCTAGACCGCATTCACCTGACCATGGGCAGTGTGTGTATAGTAACTACTTTCAGCAAGGGCCATCTTGTGCCTTCTACAACTGCAGAGCCATCGATGGAGACCCCAGCAGCCAAGCCTAAGGGAAAGGGTAGGAATGCCTTACCCCGTATCCCAACCGCTAGAGGCAAACCCACCCAAGCTCTCCACATGGCTAGGGAGCCCACGCACATATGGGTGCTGAAACGGTGAGCGCCGCCTCCTGCTAGACCACAGAAACACACTTCTAAATGCAAAAATTATCAGTCGCGGCCTAAGAGGCAGCCGAGGCGCCATCAACATGGGTGCACCGCCACGCCACGATGGATGTTGAAAGATCTCCTGCGAGCGCAGGGATACTATGAGGGCAACCTCTGGATATGGGCACCTAAGGTCAGACACCTGAAAGAGTCAACTTTGGGTAGCCGCACTCTAGCTAGATAGATCGGCACATGCAAAGCACAAGTTGCACAGAACGTCAAATCAACAATGGTGACGGTTAAGGCCACCCAGCACCTTCAATGCCCCAAACCGGATGATCTAGCACCATCCAGGTCAGACAAGGTGCACATCCCCATGACTGCTCAAATGAATTGTAGCACGCTCCCTAGGGCACAAGAGCTCACCGCAATGTTTCCAAATGATCCAAAGTGCACAATTCCATTAACGACCCGTGCAAGGGAGTCACTATTGTCCAGCCCAACTGCTCCATCGCCACCAGCGGGTTTGAAACCTTTGTACGAAAGATGATCCTTCCTGTCATCAGTGGCCAAGGATCTCATTGAGACCTTCGGGAATGACGTAGTGACGTGCATCAAGGAGTTGGACAACACCTTCACTACATTCGCTAGAAGCTATGAGAGATTTGACCTAGGATTTCTTCACGAACCCCTCGCTTTCGATGTTCGCTTGTTGCCATGCACTTGGGAGGACTACGAGTTCATGACCATCAAGTTTCCCAAAATTGCGGCCGAGCTAATCGCTAATGGAGAGATCTTGAAGGAACAGGCTGTTCTCAGATGACTAGTCACCTCATACTGCAAGCCCGCTCGCTCTGTGCCGGAATGTGAACTGGAGGGGCTTGTGCAACTTGCCAGCTCTGCTTCTCCATTCCTGCAACTGTGGTATGCCTTACGACTCCAATGGGAGAAAAAAGGCTGCCGGATCATGACTAATGTTGAGCAAAGGAGGGCAATCAAAATAATTGAATGTGACCCTACGTACGTGGCACCTCTTTCATTCAGAGTTTTGGCCATTACACACAACTTACACTTAGATGATTAGTTACTGGCCCACTCATACATCGACCAGTTCCTCAAAGAGGAGGAGTTGCACATTGCTAGTCGCCTCAACTCGGGAGACATATTCCATGATGTCTTAACCTACATCACTCAAGCTTCCCTGCAACTAGGCGAACTTGATTGCCATGCCCAGTTTGAATACAACCCTAACATGTATACCTAGCTTATGGCCAAGTAGCCCACCCCACACAACCCATGCGAGCCTTCCCTCCCCCGTGCCACTTAGAAAAGAGGGAAGAAGAGCCAGTGACGATGACCGAGTGAGGTAACAAAAGGGTGAAGGCTAACAATGCTCTACTAAATTCAAAAGAGGAAAGGAAGCAAGGAGGAAAAGATGTTGGTTGTTAATTATTGCTAAAAAAATTCCATCTCCTAAAATCTACCCAGTAAACCGGCGCACATGTTTTTTCTTGGTATATGCTAGGAATGAATCAAATCATAACTCTAATGTTGACTGGGGTAATGACAGGCACATACCATGGCAGGACAGAACGGAAGCAGAGATGACAAAATATGGAATCAGTATCGAAACACAGGGCTTCAACCAATTTACTTTCAAGCGTACCATGAACCTGGATGAGGCTATCTCAGAGGAATCGGCTGTAAGAGAGTTGGTGAACAAATGCAGCCTCCAAAATTATGTAGAGAAAGTTGGGTAGGCTGTCGACTACAGCATGTGCGCAGAGTTCTTGAGAAATTTCAATGAAGAACGAATCTGTAGCACGGTCATGGTAAGGGAAGGTAATCAAGAAAGACGGGTATAGGTACCCCTTGATGCTGCCACTGTCGAAAGAGCCCTGGGACTCTTGCCCAAAAAGGAAAGACACCCAAAAAGGGACGTATATGCCATGCTGGGAGTCAAAAAAAAAAGATGTCCACACAGTTGATAGAATTAGTCTAGCCGACATTCCAGACCCAGCGACAAGGATGCAGGCTAAAATGATCCATTCTCTCTTCTCCAGCCACAGGTACAATGCGCTCATGAACAGGATCAGTGTACCACTGCTGGAAAGCATTGTGGCAGAGGTCCCAAAGGAGCTGGACTGGAACGGTTTCGTCCAGAAGACTATAAAGAGTTCCATCGCCCTTCTAGCCCCCGCCGCAACGCCAGTTGGTGGGGACTCCCCAGCCTCCACCACGAGATCCACGAGGAAAAAACCTGCCATCAAGGCCTCCATGATCAGGTACGGAGGCATACTTACAGCAATCATCGACGAGGCCATTAAGGGTGCTGGCATGGAAGGAGAACAGATTGAGCACCAAGACTCACCACGTCGAGAGGAGGAAGTCTCAAGTGAAAGGACGGCTAGCAATAATGTAGGGGACCCTGAAGTACCACCCCCGCAAAAGGCTGGGCCTCAAACGCAAACGAAGGACAACAAGGGCCAAAAGAGGGCAAAGACACTGAGCAAAAGGGAGAAAGCCGAGGTGAAGAGGGCTCAAAAAGAGTCATGTGGGTTGGAAGAACAACTGCAGAAGGAGGAGGAGGAAGAACTCGCAAGAGTTAAAGAGGAGTCAAAAAGGGCAGAAGAGGAACGACAGTGAAGGGCGGAAGAGGAAGCCTACGAACTGAGCATGAAGGAACTGGCCGAGTTGACTGAGGCCACTCGCAGGTCTGTTGAAGAAGCTCACAGACCAAGAGAAATCAACCCCTATGGTCCTCACCATGAAGCCGAAGCGAGTGGCAGCGCGAGGGCAGCCCCGATGACCGCAGGCAAGGGAAAGTCACCATTACATCCCCTGCCTCCCTCCTTTGTGCCGATGCCAACAGACACCCCAAGTACCCCACAGCCCATGCCTTCTCCGGACACGGCCCAACTGATGAGCATGATGTAGATGCTCGTCAGTAAGGTGGTAGAGATTGTCCCAGAACTTGGCACAAAATGACCTGCCATCGCTGATGCTGAATCCAGGAAAGACCCTAAATGGCAAAAACTCGAAGCATCTACCACCACAGCCCCCATTCCCTTGTCACCAGGAGTAGATTACGACGCCTACGTGGCCCAGCTCTTAGCGCAGCTGGAGGCGAAAAAGGAGGAAAAGAAGGTGGCCCTACTGGAGGTGGAGAAAGAAAGGGAAACCTTGGCAGCCCTAAAGCTCAAAGTTTCAAAGCAAGAGGCTAATCGGCGAAGGGAGGTCAACGCGTTACAAGACCACTTGGAGGCGAAGAAGAAGGAGGCCCAGGACAATGAGAATCGCCTACGACAGAGGCTGGAGGATGAAGAACAGAACCTGATGGCCGAGCAACGGAGTTTAAAGTTATTGGTGCAACACTATGCTGACCTAGAGCAAAGAACGGCCAGACTAGAGGGGTACGGCCTATTGGCAACTCAAGAAGGTGAACCGAGCGGGGGACGCCATGGCAAAGCTTCAGTATGAGCTCAAGGAGAAAAATGTTGAGAATCAGCAATCACACTCAAACAGCCTCTTTGTATGGAGTCTCAGGGTCAAGGATATGCAGGCTAACTTATCCCATATGCACAATGGTGCCTACTGCAGTTTCCTACTTTCCTATAAAGCATTGTACTTGCTTCCTTTCTTAATGTAATGATAGTACTCTTTTCATTTCAGTAAAGTGTCAATGTCATTGTCCACATACACAAGATTGTGTTTATGAGTCCAAGTCTCAATCTTGGAACCTAATTCACTTGTGTAACAAACAGTGTCCATTCCATCATGAGTCTACACTTCTCTTTCCATCCTCCATAGCTTCCGGTTATGTCATGCTCTAGATCCCGCATTTCTAACATGGTATCAGAGCCCAGTTGGGCATGGCATTGCTTCTCCAGCCTCTCTTGATTCTTCTGAACCTCCATCCAGCTCAGTGTCAGTGTATGACTTCTTTTCTCAACTCTACTCTCACTGAAGCTTCCATGGCAGCCATAGCCAGCAGCACCCTGTCAGATTGAACTCCTTATATCTCACTCCACAGGTCAAATCTCTTGGAGCTTCCTTCTGGAAAAGTATTCCCCAACTCATAAAGCTTCCATGTATCACATCAATCCAGGACATTGGACCATCTGGAGCTCAGCATTGTGAAAATCCCCAATCTCTGCTCTGTGTCTGCCATAGCCAGACAGGACCTACCTTGCTTGGAGCTTCCATAACTCTTCAACCAGGCCATTTCAGCCCACGATTTCTTCTGGAGAGTTGTTCCTCTGCTCAAGGCGCTTCATCTTGGCACAATAATCGATGACATTGATGCTCCCTGGCTCCAACATTGCAGAAATTCACTGTCGTTGTCCAGATCTGTGCCGATTCTATTTGTGGCCTCTGTGTGCACCGTACAGCCCGCGATCTGGACAATCTCCATGGGGCTTTGATAGCCCATGACATAAGCTTCCTAGACATGTAAAAAGTTTTGAAAATGATCCACTGTAGCTCCTGCAATCAGCAAAAAACCAGGCCCCTGTCTCAGAAACCCTAATTCCACCATAGCCAAAAGCTTCAAAATCTTGACATTTTTCACTGTGTCTCTCACTAAAGTTATCAACAGTGATTTTAATCACTGAGCAATACTCTCTGAAGTTCGTTAAAGTACTGTCACTCAGATCTGAAGGCATCAGCATCAAATCAAGAAGGGGAAGATCACTTGGAGTAAAAGACTTTTGCAGATTTGGTATTCATTGACACTCAGTTAGTGCTTTTTAGCACTTGTGTCTCTCAATCAATTCTTCTGTTGCTCAAATCTAATAAAGTCTGAAGTTGATTTGCTACTGTTCCCGTAAATCTAACATGGGCAAAGACTCACCAAATGCTCGATTCAAAGGAGTCGGATTCCACACTTGGCAAACCCGCATCAAGCTCATCCTGATGAAGAAGGGTCTCTGGGCCATCACAAATGGCAAAGAGAAGAAACCGCGGGACGCGGACCTTGCAACTACTTGGCAAAAGAATGATGACAGAGCCCAGGCCATTATCAAATTGGAGCTAGATGACAGTTATATCCATCACGTGGATAACTGTGAGACCTCACAGGATACATGGAAAAGACTTGACACCCTGTTCGGTGCACAATCTAAATCATCAAAGTATGGTCTCCTAATTGAATTCTTCAGGCTTGAAATGAAGTCCAACACATCACTTGCCACACATCTTAATTACATGGAAGGACTCCTAACCCAACTTGCAGGAATCAACATTAAAATGGATGAAGATGTTTGCATCGGTGTTCTACTTAAGAGCTTGCCTCCTGAATATAATAATGTATCAACAACTCTAATCAACATGCCAAATCCTGAACTTGTTGATATCCAGGCATCACTGTTAGAAGAAGAAAAGAAGCTAAAAACTAAAGAAGAACCAAGTACCTCTAGAGATGAGCATGCATTATATGTTGGCAACAGGTACAAAGGCAAGAAAGATCAGCTCTTTTGTGACTTCTGCAAAAGGACCGGACACACCGAGAAGTTCTGCCACGCAAGAAAGAGATCCCAAAAGGCCTATCTAGTCGCAGTCAAAGAAGAAGAAGAAAATGAAGCAAAGGAAGAAGAAGATGAAGACCACCAGGATCGGAAGGACAAGACTCATCAGTCCTTATACTCTCATAATTCTGATAGACTGTTTTAAAAAGCCTTGTATTTCCTTTCCCTAATGCTTCCTGCCATAAGCTTTGTAAACTCCTTATGTAACTTGGCATTACAGTCCCTGTACACTTTGTGAGGCCCCTGTTACAGCCTCTGGATGTCCACCATGTTTATGGTACCCACACTTAGCTTTTTCTGTGATAGCCTCTGGTGTTTTGCCATGTCTGTGGTATGCCCACACTTTGCAGGTGGTTCTCATTACAGTCTCTACACACTTTGTGCCTTTACTAGTTGTGATTGAGGAGGGGTGTTGAGAATCAGCAATCACACTCAAACAGCCTCTTTGTATGGAGTCTCAGGGTCAAGGATATGCAGGCTAACTTATCCCATATGCACAATGGTGCCTACTGCAGTTTCCTACTTTCCTATAAAGCATTGTACTTGCTTCCTTTCTTAATGTAATGGTAGTACTCTTTTCATTTCAGTAAAGTGTCAATGTCATTGTCCACATACACAAGATTGTGTTTATGAGTCCAAGTCTCAATCTTGGAACCTAATTCACTTGTGTAACAAACAGTGTCCATTCCATCATGAGTCTACACTTCTCTTTCCATCCTCCATAGCTTCCGGTTATGTCATGCTCTAGATCCCGCATTTCTAACAAAAAATAGGCTAGAAGGAGAGATAGAATTCCTGGCACAGGGCTGGTCCACAACCCTTGCAATGAAAGTGCAAGAACAACAACAGGAGGTACAACAGCTGCAAGGGCCATTGGAAGCTACCAATGAAAACACTGAGGCCCTCATGGCCATGGCCTTCATGCAACGGAGACTGCACCTTGCAAAAATCCAGAGCCATGAGTAGCTAGCATAGGAGAGATCAAAATGAATTAATGAGGCAAAGCATAAATTCAGTATCGCAACTCAAGCGAAGGAAATTGCCGAAGCAGAGCTGGCTCGGAAGTCCAGGGAGTGGCATCAACTTTGGGCTTAAACGAACGAACAACAATAGATGATGATCACACTGGCGAGTGCGCTGGAAGAGGAACGCCAAAAGATGGATGAAAGGGCCAACACTTGGGAAGCAAATAACTTTGACACAATTAGGCAATCAATGGAGCGCTTGGTGGTGGCAGAGTGCGAGAGAGTGCTTGCCGAATCTAGAGCTGAAGCAACCAATGTATGCATCCACGCACAAAGGCAATCCTTCCTTAGCACCGTGCTCCATGTCATCCAAGCACAGGGCAATGACTCAGTGGAAAGGGTGAGAAGAAAATTGGAATTGACTACTTGGGCGCTAAGGTACAGTCTTTAGGAACAGGAGCTTCCCGCCAGCACACGGGACTCACCAAGGAACAACAATTCAGCTACCTGCGCAGTGCTGGCCTCTCCACTGTTGAGCTCAAGGACCTAGGATCCAAAGAGCAGGAGCCGCCCGCACCACCATCACAAACAATCCCAGCCATGGCCGAATAGGATACCAAGAAAGGCCCGGATTTGGACCAAGAGGCCGACCAGGAACTACGGAAAGCGCCTAGTTCCCCTTTTCCAGACCTCCTACCAAACGAGACTAAAGATGCCCACATGCCGGAGCACATTGTGGCAACCACAAGAAGGAGACAGGAGCTGGCAGAGGATGCACAACGTAGAGCCCGGTCACTGCCAAAACAATTCTCTGACGAACCAGTACCACTACAAAGGGACCCCAACCCCATTGATTGGCCGCATGAATTGGTCATCTGGCATGACCAGGAGTTTCATAGGAGGCCTTTTGAGATGTCCTTCTCCTACCCACGCTTGCTGAACCGGGTGCTGCTGCTCAGTATCCTATCCAAAATCAAGGAGCTAGCCAATGACCTAGTGAACCGTTGGGTGGAAGAAAGGAGCCTAATTATGACTCGGTGGAGACAGGAGCCTGCAGACTACTGGCAGGACAAGGTGAATCGGATTCCCAAATCCGTCCAAGGCTACAAGGCATAGCCAAAGTGGCGGCGGAGGATTTGGGACACCAATTTTGATGCCTAGACCGCCTTCTGCAGCTCACTCCCCGAGAAGCGAAATGACCCCTCCCCCATGCCCTACTCCTACCGGCATGGAGTGGACTATGACCGTGCCATTCATGGGGATTTTGACTTTCCTAAAATAATGTAAATGCCCAAACTCCCGAGGAATGCTTAGTCTTTAGACAACAAGATATTCTTCCATCCATCACCCGCTTCCTCGCGGACTTCTCCTCCTGCCTCGGATCTTGCCTTCCTAACCACCTACAACTATCTTAGGTTGTTCAAATTCCTATCACTACAAAAGCCTACCGCTGAAGAAGCTCACCTCCCCCCTTCTTTTTTGACATCAATCTAGGCATCGATAATAGAGCCATGACTCGATTAATGATGAGAGCATCCCTCCTCCCCTCCTTTTTCTTGGAGCTCTTAGAAAACATGAATGACACCCGCTTCACAAGGTGTAACCACCCATTTTTGTCATCCACACCTCTGAAGGCCCAAGTTGCAATTAAAGAATATCTCCAAAGCCGTGCCTTTCTATCCCAATGCTTGCGACCTCCCCGCGCTTCAACTGATGGTGATCGGCACTAGCCAAACACCTTCCAAAAAAAAAAAAGCATACACTTTGCTCACGGCACCTAGGGATTACTCCTAGCCCCTCTCCCCACTCCACGCTTAGGACACATCAAGGGTAGGACTTTCAAACCTATCACCCTAAGCTTTGCACTACACTACACCTCCAACAATGCATGAATTGGGTCCTCAAGTGTGAGGCTTTACCAAGGGCTTGCCCAAGGTTAGACCCACCTCCCAGTTCCACTGCACATGCACTTACACCTCACCGTGAGACAGATACCCCCTTAGGGAGTGCACAACTTTCTCTTGCAGGCTGTTCGTAACTCCGTCAAACTGCCATTGGCTACATCTTGGCACCATGTGTTCTTCAACTGATCATGGAGCCTCGGTTTTGGCAGTCATCACCGACGACAAATTCCAACTGTGATACAAGGCCGAGCATCTTCTTGCAAATCAAAGCAAGCCGGAACCTCTCCAAATCACCAAGAACCAACACCCCACCATCTCTCATCGCAGCGCCGCCTTTTCAACACTGGTCATCTACCCGCCATTTCCACTTAGCACCAATCCCAACTACCCTGCTGCTCCCCACCCCAATGCCATGGGACTGGTACTCTGCTAGGAGGGGGGTAATGTTTACTGCAGCACAGAGGAAAGAAAAATGGAGCAGAAGTGCGAGAGAAATGAAAAAAGGAGACAACCAAGAAGGCACAGGACAAAGAAAGGAAAAAGCGTCCTGGATGGAGGTCAGACTCTAAAAATTTGAACGACTATGTCGCCTCAAGAAAAGAAAAGAGTAAAAGCAAGCCATTAAATATGAAGGTGCTTCCGAATCCCTGTAAAAAGAGCAGCGGGCTCACTCCCGTGCCAATTGTATGCATTAGTGGGAATGAGATAAGCTAGAATGGTTGGAAATAGGAAAAGAGGGCCTAGGCTAATGGCCAGCCATGTAAAAAGTGGGGATGACCGCCCAAAAAGTGGGGCATGTATATAAAGTTCAAAAGTAAATGAGAAGTTCATTCTTGGGTGTGGCTAAAGCTTCTTCTTCTTCTCTTGCTTCTTACCTTCTTTCTTGTGCTTGAGTGAGGGATTGAGGGAGTGTGAGGGAGTGAGGGAGTGAGTGTGTGTGAGTGAGAGATCGTGGAGAAGAAGCTCCCCATCTTCTCTCTTCATCTTTCCTTTCCTTCTTCTCTTCTCTTGTCTCGCGCGGCTATGGAGGATGGAGCTTGACGGAGAGGGATTGAGGTTGCTTGAGCTTGCCACAAGGATCGTGGAGCTACCGGAATGTGAGAGAGAGGAGGGAACTCGATCGAGCATCAAGGTAAGCTCACTACACCCACAAGGTAGGCATTGCGCGTCGGCTATGTGAGAGGTAGCCATGGCCGCTTGGCTTGAAACGCTTGATCAATAAGCGGTCCGTAGGTCTCGGGGTAGAGCTCCGTAGCTCCCCTACAGGCATAAGAAAATAAGAAGTAGGTTAATGCAAAAGGAAAAAAGAATGAGAATGATGGTAGCTCTACCCAAAGTAGGCAAATGTAGTATCTAATACTGTTATTGAGAAGATAAAAGAAAATAAAGATATTGATTTGCTGATTGTAGCTTCAAATACACATGCTATGATATGGAAGGCATGTATATCACTAAAAGGGATATGATAGATGCCTTGTTATCTGCTCATGATGGTTTGTCACAATCATGGATTGTTGATAGTGGTGCTTCATTTCATGTAACTCCATCTTTGGAGTGTTTTTCATCTTATGCAACAAGTAACCTTGGGAAAGTCGACCTAGGGAATAACCATGCATGTGATATTGAAGGAATGGGCACCATAGACTTGGCTCTTGAAAATAGTCAAGAATTGATTCTTCATGATTTAAGGTATGTACTTGCCATTAAGAAGAGCTTGATTTTTGTTGGGCAGTTTGTTGAGATGACAAGCTCAACACATGCGGACATTAATGATGGACCACCTGGTTAGATGGGTCCACATATCTACATTTAGCATATTGGTGGTTATTATGACTCTCACATGGCCACCACTGGCTCATTACTTATTATATTCAGGTTGTTACACCTATTTACAGCTGGCATAGTTATAGCGCCAGCAATCGACTAGTGTAGCTGGTTATGCATTGTTTGACTTAATAGGCCACTTTCCTTTACGTTGTATCTTATCTATACTTTGTGTACATTGAAAAGAGTATGGAAGAAGAAGAAGAAACCAGCAAGAAAACGTTTTGGCCTCCATCTCTCTTCTTGTCTCTTGAGTGAGCTTCTCCTTATGCATTCTATGTGTGTTCGGCGCAGCATCATTGAGCAAGTCCCCCCACCACGCGATTCTTGACATGGTATCAAAGCTGCACCACTAATTGAGGTTGGTTTTGAAGGCTAAAGCGAAGGAGATGAGCCAAGGATTCGAGCAAGCAAGCAACGGGTAAAAAGCTCTTCCATTCTCTACTTCTTCTCTTGGACAGTGCCTGTGGAGGCACCGGAAGCACGGCAGAGCAAAAATCTCAAATTGCAGTGAGATTTGGTGTGTGTAAAGAGTGCTATGTATTCTGCAGATAAGCCCTTTAGGGCTATTTCCGCTGCTATTTTGGCCATCCAAGGTCATTTCAGGCCCCGTTTTAGACTCGCAAGGTTACGGACAATAGTTTGAGATACCCTACAATTTCGACTGTGTCTGCTGTATATAAGTGCACAGGTTACAGATTTTAGATCTATAAGTTTAAAGGTGTTTACCAGCGAATAAACACAAGGTTTATCTGCAAATTGGTTGCAGATTGCATGTAATGTTGAGCAGACAATGAAAAAGGCTGTCTGGTGTATTGCTGTGTACTACAGGTCGAGGGTTGCAGAAGATTTGCTTGCTCTTTGGTATTAGTTTTGTGATAATGGCAGAGAACAGTGGAAACCCCATCATTGAGAAGCTCGACAAGAACAACTACCCTTCATGGAAGTTCCGTGTCACGAACTTCCTTATTGGAAAAGGCCTCTACGAGTTTGTTTCAGGTGAAGAAAAGGAGCCGGAGATGAGTGATCCTCCAACTGTAGAAGAGACAAAGGCACGGAAGGAATGGAATGCAAAAGACAAAAAGGTCATGTATTGGCTGTCTGCAGTAATTAACAATAATATGCTGGGACATATTAGAAATGCAGAGAATTCCTATGTAGGTTGGACCATACTTGAAAGTATGTTTTCCGTAAATACAAAGGCACGAAAGATTCAACTCAAGCAAGAGTTGAATACATTGAAGAAAGGGAAGATGTCTATCAATGAGTATGCACTGAAGGTAAGGAGCATTGCAGATGCCTTGGCAGCGATTGATGCAATGCCTGATGATGATGATTTGGTGTCGTCTACCTTGGGTGGACTTAACAATGAAAAGGCTTGGAAGTCTTTTGTAACTTCTGTATATGTCAAAAAGCGATTTCCAGATTTCGATGAGTTGGTCTCCCTTATGATCACTGAAGAGATCAACATGCAGAGTGAGACATCTGAAAGAAGTGGTGAACAAGTCCAAGATTTCTACTCCAGTTCAGGAAGGGGATGTGGCAGGTTCTCTTCAAGAGGCCGTGGTATAGGACGTGGTAGTAACAACCAGCAAAACAGATTGAATCAAAAATTTGGCAATATGCAGGTTTCAGGAGGTTGTGATAACTTTAGAGACAGGGGGAGCTTTAGAGGAAGAGGTGAATGGCAGAACAGAGGTTCTAACAACTCTGGTATTGTGTGTCACTACTGTGGCAAAACAGGTCATATTGCAGCCCAATGTTATGCTAAAAAAGATGATATTCGTAGTGGTAAGTTGCAGCAAGGAAACTATGCATCATCTTCACGACAGAATGAAGATAAAAATGAACGTCTGTTTGTTATGCAACATATGCAAATGCTGTTACAGGAAAGGGAACACATGATGATGTTTGGTATGTTAATTAGGTGCATCCAATCATATGACCAGCCATGTAGAATGGTTTGGAGAGATACAGGATTTGCAAAATATAGGTTATGTGCAGACGGGTGATGATTCATGCCACCCAATTTCACCCATTGGAAAAGTTTCCTTGTCCTTGCATGACGGTAAGACAAAGAGTCTTTTAGGTGTATTACATGTGCCATCTATTACAAAGAACTTAGTGTCAGTCGGTCAGATGGTAGAGCAAGGGCTACAAGTCAGATTTAATGCAAAGGGCTGCTTTGTAGAAGACTTTAATGGCAAGTGCAGGTTGGTTGCAAAGGGAAGTAGAGTTGGACGTATGTTTACTCTGGATGTTGGAATGAATACTACTATGTATGCTAAAAGAAAAGGTGTTGTTGCAAATATTGAAATTTGGCACAAACGCATTGGACATGCAAATGTACAAAGGCTGAAATTAATGCAGTCCAAAGGGTTGGTTACAGGTTTGCCTACATTTAGAGTTGCAGAATTTCATAAGGTATGCGAAGCACGTCAGTTTGGTAAGCAAGCAAGACAACCCTTTTCACATGACATAGATGTAAGCAAAAATATCCTTGATGTTGTGCATATAGATATTTGGGGGCCTACACAAAATGTGTCTCTTGGAGGCAGTTCATACTTTGTCACATTCATTGATGATTGTTCTAGAAAGCTGTGGGTATATTTTATGAAGGAAAAGAGTGAAGTGTTTGAGCACTTTAGAATTTTCAAGGCTACAGTTGAAAGAGAAACATGCTTGAAAGTAAAGTGCTTGAGTTCAAATGGAGGGGGAGAGTACCTCTCGAATGAGTTCAGTGATTTTCTAAGGTCTCATGGGATAAAGAGATAGTTCACATGCAGGTATACCCCATAGCAAAATGGGATTGCAGAAAGGAAAAATAGGCATATTGCAAAAGTTGCACGCGCCTTGATGGCTGAAAAGAATATGCCTAAGCATTTTTTGTCTAAGGCTGTCCATACTGCTGTCTACATTATGAATAGAACTCCCACAGCTGCAGTTCATGGGATGACACCTGAAGAATGCTTTACTGGCAAGAAGCCTGATGTATCGCACTTGAAGGTATTTGGCTGTGTTGCATATGTTCATGTGCCTGATGATCTATGGAAGAAGCTTGATCCAAAGGTAGAAAAATGTGTCTTTATTGGATAGTCTTTAGAGCAGAAAGGGTATCGCTATTATAACCCTGTCACATGTAAGTTCAGAGTGAGCAAGGATGTTATCTTTGATGAAATGAGCAGTTGGTATGTATCTAGTGGTGATGCATTGGATGATCATGATGATCATGACACTCATGTGTAGGTTGAAAAGCAAGAATCACGAACCCTTAGTGGACCAGAGACATCATCCAGTAGTCCTTGGTCTGAGAGACTAAGGAGTAGCTCTACATCTTCAGGTGCATCTAGTAGCACTACAGGTAAAGACAAAGGAAATAATAAAGTGACAGATGGCATTGATGTAGTTCTTGATGGAGACTCCAGTGGCTCAGAGAGCTTGGATGATGAGCTTGGCATTCCTTCTGTCAGGACACCAGGTGTACAGAGAGCTCATATTAATGTAAAGGCTCCGTTGAGTGATCCGGTGGTACATAGATCTAGCAGGGTCAGATACCTTGTTAAAAGATTTGGTTTTGAAGGTTATGCAGCTCACCATTATGCTTATATGGTGAAACTAGTTGAGGATGTTGAGCCCACTTGTTTTGAGAATGCTGTTGGTCATACTCATTGGGATGCAACAATGGATGAGGAGATGGCTGCATTAGAGGCCAATAAGACTTGGGATCTAGTATCATTGCCGAAGGGCAAGAAAGCTATTGGATATAAGTGGTTTATAAGATTAAGCACAATGTAGATGGTTCTATTAGTAGGTACAAAGCTAGGCTGGTTGCAAAAGGCTATGCCCAGACATATGGCATAGATTAGGAGGTTGCAGCAAATGGATGTGAAGAATGTCAAGATTGTGGGAGAGAAGGAGGAGTCTCACTTGTAGCTCTCTCACTTGCACAATGGGGGAATACACACAAAGGTGGAGGCTGAAAACAGTTTTCCTCTTCTTAGTTGTGTAAGCCAAAAGAACTCTCTTACAAAGAAACAGAAGAACCCTATATATGGGTCTCAAACTAAACTCAACTAACTAAGGTGGCATACTAACTGAACCAGGAACTAGAGTAGATAAGGATAGCTGTCATCTAGCTGTTATTCATGGGCGGTGTACCAACCGCATCTGTAACTAACAAGTCGGTGGCATAAATGCACAACGGTCACCCTGGCATATCACGAGTGGAGCTCAATATCTCAACACTCCCCCTCGAGCTCAATCCCAATTCCTGCACACCAAGTAGGTCTCTGAACTTGCGCAGCTTCTCTGCGCCCAATGCCTTCGTGAATATGTCAGCTACCTGATCCTCTGTGCTGACATAAACTAGATCAATAAGACCTATTAAAACCCTCTCTCGCACATAGTGATAATGCACTTCAATGTGCTTTGTTCTAGCATGATATACTGGGTTATTTGCCAAGTATATACTACTCATGTTGTCACAATAAATGACAACTGGCCCATCTATAGACTGATGCATATCATAAAGTAGCTTATGCAACCAAGCTACCTCACATGCAGCCATTGTTGCACCCCTGTACTCAGCCTTTGTGCTCGACAAGGCAACTGTAGGTTGTTTCTTGTTGCTCCAAGTGACTGCAGCACTCCCAAAAGAGAACATATATCCACTAGTAGATTATCTATCAGAAATACTACCAGCCCAATCAGCATCAGTGTATCCATGCAACTGTATCTGAACCCCAGTCTCATAAAATAGTCCATACTGCAATATGGACTTCACATACCTGAGTACGCATCTAGCCACATCCAAATGCGGTTTTCTTGGAGCCTGTATAAACTGGCTTACCAATCCAACAACATAGCTCAAATCTGGCCTGGTAATAGTCATATAAATCAAACTTCATACTATGCGTCTGTACATAGTAGGGTCTTCGAGAAGCTCACCTGCATCTGTGCTCAACTTCACATTCTGCTCCAAAGGAACTGAAATAGGCTTACAACCTGTCATTCCATATTTGGACAGCATGTCCAATCCATACTGCCTCTGCAAGAGCCATATCCCACTTGGTGATCTAATCACCTCAATGCCCAAGAAATAACGCAGCTCTCCCAAATCCTTCATCTCAAACTTCTGCTTCAATAGCATTTTCACATGAAGGATATCTTCATCACTATCACCTGTGATAATCAAATCATCAACATAAATGACAAGCAGCATAATACTTTTATATGTTTTTCTCACATAAATTGAGAAATATGCCTTGGAAATCTGAAAGCCAATAGTGACAAGATACTGTTCTATCTTGTCAGACCATGGTCTAGGTGCTTGCTTCAAGCCATACAAGGCTTTCTTCAACCTGCAAACAAACTCAGGATGAATAGCATGCACATAACCTGGTGGCTGCTCCATATAGACCTCTTCTTGCAAATCACCATGCAAGAATGCATTCTTTACATCCATCTGATGTAAAGACCATCCCTTTGATGCAACCATAGCAATGACTGCTCTTACGGTTGCCATTCTTGCAACAGGACTGAATGTTTTCTCATAATCAATGCCATATGTTTGTGCATACCCCTTGACTACTAATCTTGCCTTGTATTTGTTCACAGAACCATTTGCATCGTGCTTTACCTTATAAACCCACTTACAACCAATTGCATTCTTATCTTTAGGCAAAGGTACCAATTCCCATGTAGCATTTGCTTCCAAGGCATCCATTTCTTCATCCATGGCTTTCTCCCATTTTTCTTTCCCCATGGCTTGCTCAAAAGAAGTGGGTTCTGGTTCTTGTATCACTTTGACTATATAAGCATAGTGAATGGCTGTAAATCCATCATATTTCAGCCTATCCACAGGATACCTAGCTCTGGTAGACCTGCGCAAAGTAGGCTCACTTTGCGGTGCTCTCAAAACATCCCTGGTCTTCCTTACTCCAGGTGTAACAATAGAAGGAATACCCAACTCATCATCAATGCTCTGTTCTGAGCCACTGGATTCACTATCCACATAAGAGTAACCTGCATTCACATCAAACATGGGCTGATCTACCTTCTCTTTTCCTTTTCGTGATACCTGCATACCACTATCTGCATTTCTTTGAGAAGATTCTCCTGATCTCAATCTACCTGTCCATGGCGAAGAATGTGAACAACTGCTAGAGGACACTCCAGGTCCACTAATATCTTGTGACTGCTGCTGTGAATTCTGTGCAGCAGTACCATTTTGTGCATCTACATTATCAATCACATTTACTGGTTTATACCAGCTACTTATCTCATCAAAAACATCTCTGCTCTCTGTAAACTTACGAGTAGAAGGGTTATAGCATCTATACCCTTTGTGCTGTTGGAGAGAGTAACCAATAAAGATGCACTTCTCAGCTTTTGGATCCAACTTGGATCTCAACTCATCTGGCACATGAATATAGGCAATGCAACCAAAAATTTTCAAATGAGAAATATCTGGTTTCCTACCAGTATATCTCTCCTCTGGAGTCATGCCATGTATTGCTGCAATGGGAGTCCTGTTCATTATGTAGACTGCTGTAGCAACTGCCTCAGCCCAGTAAAAATCTGGCATGTCTTTTTCATTGAGCATGGTACGAGATACCTCTCCAATATGCATGTTTTTTCTTTCTGCAATTCCATTTTGCTGTGGGGTATGACTATATGAATATTGCTGCTTTATGCCATGCTCCTGCAAGAACCTTGCAAACTCATTTGAGAGGTACTCTCCCTCTCCGTCTGACCTTAGGCATTTTATTTGCAGGCCTGTTTCTTTTTCAACCATAGCTTTAAGAGTTTTGAAATGCCCAAAAACTTCACTTTTCTTTTTCATAAAATACACCCAAATTTTTCTACTATAGTCATAAATAAAAGTAACAAAATAATGGCAGCCTCCAATAGATGCAGCTTTAATAGTCCACACATCAGAGTGGATTAATTCCAATGGCTTCTTACTCTCTTGAACATGTCTAGGAAATGGTTTCCTTGCCTGTTTTCCAAATTGACATGCTTCACATACCTTATGCATTTCTACAACCTTGAATTTAGGCAATCTTGCAACAATATTTTGGTCTTGCATTGATTTAAGTCGCTGTATATTAACATGGCCAATGCGTTTATGCCAAATATCAATATCTACAACTACACCGGTCCCATGTGCAAACATTGCTGCACTCAATTCAGACATGTCTGCATCCAACGTAAACATTCTGCCCTTCTTCTTTCCTTTTGCTATCAAGTGACCTTTATTTTTCATATCCTCAACAAAGCATCCATGAGAATTAAATCTGACCTGCAAGCCCTGCTCAACCATTTGACCAACAGAAACCAGGTTCTTGGTGATATTTGGGACATGAAATACATCCGATAGGTATTTCTTTTTCCCATCCTGCATAGACAAATGAATTTTTCCAATCTGCACAATAGGATGTGCAGTATCATCACCAGTCTCCGCAAATCCTGGTTTTTCCATTTTCCTTGTATCCTGCATCCATTCTGCATGACCTGTCATGTGGTTTGACGCACCTGAGTCAACATACCACACTTCGTTGCTTTCTTCTGCACTTGTCACAGAATTGTTTATGTGCTGCACCATAAACAAATGCTCATTTTTATCATCACCCTGTCTACTAGAAGATGCATAATTCCCTTGTTGCAATTTTCCATTCATGATGTCATTCTGCTTTTTATAGCAGTCTTAAGCCATATGACCCATTTTACCACAGTAGTAGCATTCAACATTGTTGTTTGCATTTTGGCATCTTTGCCATCCACCACGACCTCTTTGGCTCCCCCTGCCTCTAGAGTTACCACATCCTCCTCCATAGAACTGGTTTTCTTGAGTTTGCTGCATATTCTGATTTCTACCATGGCCTCCAGATCGGCCCCCTCTACCTCTTCGAGCATTTGAGTAGAAGATAGTTTATTTTGAGGTTCCTCCTAAATAAGATGCACCACCATTTCTCTGCTCCTCAGAAATTAGAAGAGCAATTAACTCCTCAAAATCAGGAAATCTTTCACGGACAGAAATGGATGTTCAGAACTATGCATAATCCTTTCCTAGACCATTCAAGGTCACGGAAACTAAATCATCATCTTCCACTGGTGACCCAATGGAAGCAAGTGCATCTACAATCTTCTTCACCTTCATGTGGTAGTCATTGATGCTCATACTTTCTCTTTGCACATTGTGCAACTCTTGCTTGAGCTGCATTTTCCTGGCTTGCGTATTTGTGCTATACATTTTTGACAAAGTATCCCATGCCTCCTTTGGCGTACTTGCATCCTGAATATGCACAATCATAGAGTCTGAAATACTGATAGACAGCCAGTACATAACTTTTCTGGCTCTCTCATGCCATCCTTTAAATGCCTGCATTTGCTGTTGATTGGGAACATCATGAAGAACTGGTTCCTCTTTATTTCCTGCAACGAATTCCCAATATCCTTTTCCCATAAGGAAATTCATCATTCTAAACTTCCATGCTTGGAAGTTGTTCTTGTCAAGCTTTTCAGTGACAATCTGTGAAAGAGAATCAAATGCCATTACAGAACACTACAAAAAATTCTGTCACTGCAAAAAACACAGCTTCAGCCTCACAAGGGCAAATCTGCAAAACTGACGAAAGTGGTATTTGACCACACAGTCACTTCCTAGTGATGATTTTGCATCAACAGGCAAGAAGGATGATTCTGTAACTCCCAATGTCTCTGCGCACAGGCATATGATGCAATTTCTACAGTAACTTTTCACCAACCTATAGAACAGTGGTCGCACAGCAAAAAACAGGGCCTTTTTCTGAGTGCGTACGGAAAACTTCCACCTCCAAAACAAGCACCGAAATGGCCTCGAATCAAAAAAACAGGGCAACCAAGGGCCAAAGCCCTATCCCCAACATATACTACTGTCTTGCTACACCGCAAAGGACGTCTCAATCTGAGATAATGCACTCTTGCACTCTCCGGCTGTTCTACCTCTGCAAAGACTTGCTCCCAAAACAGAAAAATGAAAGCAACACTGGTTCTCTTACCAGAACACCGCGAACTTGGTTTTCTTTCTTGAGCTCCTTACCACGAACAAGGCTCTGTTACCATATCAAGATTATGGGAGAGAAGGAAGGAGTCTCACTTGTAGCTCTCTCACTTGCACAATGGGGACATACACACAAAGGTGGAGGCTGAAAACAGTTTTCCTCTTCTTAGTTGTGTAAGCCAAAAGAACTCTCTTACAAAGAAATAGAAGAACCCTATATATGGGTCTCAAACCAAACTCAACTAACTAAGGTGGCATACTAACTGAACCACGAACTAGAGTAGATAAGGATAGCTGTCATCTAGCTATTATTCATGGGCGGTGTACCAACCGCATCTACAACTAACAAGTCGGTGACATAAATGCACAACGGTCACCCTGGCATATCACAAGTGGAGCTCGATATCTCAATAAAGAATGCCTTCTTGCATGGTGATTTGCAAGAAGAAGTGGATATGGATCAGCCAACAGGTTATGAAGATTTAGAGCATCCCACATATGTGTGCAAGTTGAAGAAGGTGCTCTGTGGGCTCAAGCAAGCACCTAGAGCATGGTCTGACAAGATCAGAGAGTATCTTGTTAATATTGGCTTTTATGTTTCTGATGCTGATCACTCACTTTATGTGAGAAAGGGAGATGCAGGTTTGGTCATCATAGTCATCTATGTGGATGACTTGATTATTATAGGTGATAGTGATAGTGGGATTGCTGAAGTCAATGACTTTTTGAATAAAAAGTTTGAGATGAAGGATTTAGGTGAGCTAAGGTACTTCCTTGGCATTGAGGTGATCAGATGTGATGATGGTATATGGCTATCCCAAAGATAGTATGGCTTGGATATGTTATCCAAGTATGGTATGACAGCATGCAAACGACTTTCAGTCCCGTTGGAGCAGAATGTAAAGTTGAGTGCTGATGTGGGGGATGAGATAGAAGACCCTACTATGTTTAGGATGATAGTGGGAAGTTTGATCTACATGACCATTACAAGGCCAGACTTGAGCTACGCTGTTGGTCTTGTGAGTCAGTTTATGCAAGTACCTAGAAAGCCACATTTGGATGCAGTCAGACGCATATTGAGATATGCAAAGTCCACATTACATTATGGACTTTTCTATGAGGCAGGTACAGATGTACAGGTGTTTGGATACACAGATGCAGATTGGGCTCTGATAGAAGATCTACCAGCGGATACATGTTCTCTCTTGGTAGTGCAGCAGTTACTTGGAGCAGCAAAAAGCAATCTGCAGTTGCTTGTCGAGTACAAAGGCTGAGTATAGAGGTGCTGATGTTGCAGCATGTGAGGTAGTATGGCTGCAAAAGTTATTAGCTGATTTAGATGTGCAAGTGGAAGGTCCAATTGTCATTTATTATGACAACATGAGCAGTATACAGTTGGCTAGGAACCCTGTGTTCCATGCCAGGACAAAACATATTGAGGTACACTACCACTTTGTGAGAGAGAAGGTACTAGCAGGTGAGATTGACTTGGTGTATGTCAGCACACAGGATCAGATATCAGACATCTTCATGAAGGCATTGGGTACAGAGAAGCTTCAAAAGTTTTGAAGCTTACTTGGAGTTGCAGAGATACAATTGAGCTTGAGGGGGAGTGTTGAGATGACAATCTCAACACATGCAGACATTAATGATGGACCACCTGGTTAGATGGGTCCACACGTCTACACTTAGCACGTCGGTGGTTATTATGACTCTCACATGGCCACTGACTCATTACTTATTATATTCAGGTTGTTACACCTATTTACAACTGGCATAGTTATAGCGTCAATTGACTAGTGTAGTCGGTTATGCATTGTTTGACTTAGTAGGCCACTTTCCTTTATGTTGTATCTTATATATACTTTGTGTACATTGAAAAGAGTGTGGAAGAAGAAGAAACCAGCAAGAAAACATTTTGGCCTCCATCTCTCTTCTTGTCTCTTCTTGAGTGAGCTTCTCCTTGTGCATTCTGTGTGTGTTCGGTGCAGCATCATTGAGCAAGTCCCCCCACCACGCGATTCTTGACACAGTTAGACAGCAGGGGTTATTTCACTACCTTTGGTGGTGGAATGTAGAAGATACAGAAAGGATCCATGCTAGTCACTAGAGGCAATAAAAAGGGAACTCTATATTGTCCTCGTTGCAAGGCACTTCCTAGAAAGTTTGTTGTAGTTTGTAGAATTGTAGTCACACATGGAATTATGGCACAAGAATCTTGGACACATGAGACAAAAAGGTTTACAGGCACTTTCTTCACTTGGAAGAGTTGATGTGAAAAACTCAAAGCTCAAATTTTGTGATGACAGTGTTTTGGGAAAACATGTAAAGAGTTTGTACTCTCATGGAGCCTCTAGGAAGGCATGTATTTTGGATTTAGTTCATTCTGATGTATGTACCATGGCAATAAAAACTCATAGTGGTTTCCATTTTTTTGTGTATTTCATTTATGGTGATTCTAGAAAGCTATGGGTTTACTTGCTTAAGCAAAAAAGCGAGGCATTGGATGCCTTTAAAAGGTTTTATGCACTCAAAAAGGGTTTAAAATTAAAGTGCATAAGAATAGACAATGGGGAGAGCATGTATCTTAAGAATTCAATAAGTTTTGTGATGAAAATGGTATTAAATAGGAGCTTACATCTCCTTATAATTTGTCATCTAATGGTGAACTTTATGTGAGAAGATTCAGTTCATGCTATCCATAGCTAATCTTGTGCAATTGTTTTGGGTAGAGGCACTTAATCGCGATGCATATTTGCAATTGATCTCCACATTGTGCACTTGAAAGTGGCATCTCTAAAGAGGTTTGGTCTAGCAAACTTTCTTCATATCCATCATTGCTTTAGCATATGTAGCAGGTTCTTTGACCTCCATCACTTTTGTCATGTAAGCATAATGCTTCGCAGAATAACCATGGTAAGTTAGCCTATTCACAAGGTACCTGACTCTCTACGAGCATCTAAGCTATGGTGCACTACTCAATTTCCCTCTCTCATGCAATAGAATGTACCTAATCTGCCTAGTGCCAAGCGTATAGAAAATCGGAATACCAAGCTCACTATCTAGACTGTCAGTTGAGTCGTAGTTTGAAGTCATCATGCCAGATGTCATCACAACAAATGTATCATCAAGGAATTCTTATTTTCCTTTGCTATCCACCACATTATATGCTGTGGTGCACTACTCAATTCCCCTCTCTCATGAGGTAGAATGTACCTATTCTGCCTAGTGTCAAGCGTATACACAGTCGGAATACCAAGCTCATTGTCTAGACTATCATTTGAGTCATAGCCTGAAGTCATCATGCTAGGTGTCATCACACCAGATGTATCATCAAGGACTTTTTCTTTTCCTTTGCTATACACCACATCATATCTCCCCCTCACTGACATACTAGTGTCAATGGATGATAGATAGAGCTCCACAATCTCCCTATCCATGGAAATACCATCGTACCACTAGGGCCTATCAATGCAGTACTTTGCTGCGAATCAACTATAGAAATGGTTGCCTTAAGTTCTGGAATGGTCGCATCTAATGTAAACATCTTGCCATCCCTTCTGACTCGAGCAATTAATTTGTAGCCATTACTTTATTCTTTAATAAAGCAACCATCTCTATTGAATCTAACCTGCAAATTTTGTTCTACCATCTGTCCCACTGACAAGAGATTCTTAGTTATTGACGGTACATGCAATACATCATGTAGGCTCTTTTTCTTGCCATTAGGCATCATCAATGGAACAACTCCTATGTGCTAAATGTCATGATGGGTGTCATCTCCAATACAAACATAACCATGTGAACCTGCAACCAACTCATCAAACCACTCTCCATGGGGTGTCATATGGTTAGAAGCCCCAGAGTCAATGTACCATCTCTCATCTTTGTTCTGCCTCTGCTAATTAGTGTCTCCCGAGTAGAGGGATCATAGCATTTATATGCCTTCTTCTCTTGTGAATAACCAATAAAGACACACTTGTGTGCTTTTGGATCCAGCTTCTTCTGCTTCTCATCAGGGATATGCACATAAGCAAGACATCCAAATACTTTCATGTGACTAATATCAAGTTTGTAGCCATACAACTTCTCAAATGGTGTCATATCATGAATATCTGTAGTGGGGGGACTTGTTCAAGATATACATGGTTGTCATAACAGCCTCAACCCAATAATAGAGTGGCCTCTTCTTCTCATTCATCATTACACGCATAGCTTCCATTAACACCCTGTTCTTCTATTTAGCTACCCCATTTTGGTGTGAAGTGCAGCTGCATGTAAGCTGCCTACGTATGCCATTTTTAGCCAAACTCATTTGACACATACTCCCCACCACTGTCAGATCTCAAACAAGAGATATAGCAATCAAATTCCTTTTCAACCTACTTCTTAAATTGTTGAAAAACAACAAACACTTTATCCTTTGTTTTCAGTGTATAAACCCAAGTATAGCGATTGAATTCATCAGTGAATGTTACATAATACCTAGAGCCTCCCATAGATGCATTATGGGTCGGCCCCCACACATCGAAGTGAACTAACTGCAATGGTTGCTTACTATTTCTTACATGCTTGACAAACGGCAACCTTGACTGTTTACCAAATTGACAAGCATCATAGACATGACCAATATCCGTGTAAGCAAACTTGGGTAGACCTGTAGCAAGCTTTTTTTTTGCATCATTTGTAGCCACTAAAGATTAACATGTCCCAATCTCTTATGCCATATTTCTATGTCTCTAATTGTGTGAGAGCCATGGGCAAACATGGATGATTTCAACTCTGGCAAAATGGCATCAAGAGTAAACATCCTGCCATTCCTATGACCACGAAACTCCCCAATGAAGCAACCATTCTTATTAAACCTAACTTGTAAATTTTTCTCAACCATCTGGCCCACAAACAACAGATTTTTAGTAATTGATGGGACATGCAATACATAATGTAAGTTCTTCTTCTTGCCATCATGGATTACTAAAGGCACTTTGCCTTTACATTCAATACTATGTTGCATGTCATCCCCTATGCATACATAGCCATTCCTCTCGAGCACCATGTCAATAAACTAGTCACCATAAGGGGTTATATGATTTGATGCCCCTAAATCAATATACCAAACAACATCCTCAGTAGAATTTTTAGCAACCTTGTCTTTCACATATGTCATGGCAAACAATCTATCCCTATAAGCATCATTTGTCTAATTGGACGATACATAATGTCCATGTTGCTTTTCCCTTTTGATTGCCCTGCTTCTTCCAATAGTCCTTGGCAATATGACCGTACTTTCCACAATAATGGCAGTCCTGCTGGTTATTATGACCATAAGATACATTTTGTTGGATTCCTCTGCTAGAACCATAACCTCTACCATGGCTGCCACAGCCATGTTGATTCAAATAGAAGAAAACATCCTTGCTCTTGGAATTGCTAGAGCTTGTAGCCAATCCCAATTTAGCCTCTTCATGAATTAGCAATGCAACAAGCTCATTGAAATCCGACATTACATCCCACATAGAGATGGAAGTATCAAATGACTTACATTCAGATCCCAAGCCATTTAATGTCACTGCAACCATGTCTTCACCCTCAACCTATGATGATCTACAATAGTCTTAATCTCTGTGATATCATCATGTATAGATCTGCCTTTTCTCTCCATGTTGTTGAATTTTTGCTTTAACTGTATCTTCTAGGCATTGGTAGTTGTGCCATAATACCTGATCAATATGTTCCATGCATCTGCTAGTGACTTACAGTTCATGATCGGCATTACCATAGCATTTGAGATACATAAATATAACTAGTGGAGCACCTTGCGAGCTCTTTCCAACCAAGCTTGGTTAGAAACTTGAGCCATCCGGCTTGTTTGGCAAACAAATTTGGTTGGGATTGGAAGTATTTGAGGGATATGTCCTCTGTGAAGACCACTGTGTGTCTGTTTTGAACATAATGCTTCCATTTCCTAAGGTAGTGAATCACTGCTAGCATCTCCTTCTCATGTGTGCTCCATGTAGTCTATCTAAGAGGTCTTCAACTAAGGGCATGGATACTTGTTCTTGATGGTGATCTTATTAAGAATACCATATTAGAGAATTCAAGAATCTCCCAAGTTGACCAAGTGGCTAAATCTTATTTCCATGTTTGAGAGTGGGATTTGGGGGGATTGCTTATATAGTATCTAGGGAAAATTTCACCCTCAAGTAAGGGGATACGATTTGATCATGTGTCCAAATATGAATCAAATTAGGAATTTCAAATTCCTGAATATGTGGTTTAAGGGCCCTATGTGAGAAATGTGGGATCTAGAGCATGGCAAAGGCGGAAGCTATGGAGGATGGAAGGAGAAGTGTGGACTCATGATGGAAAAGACACTGTTTGTTACACAAGTGAATTAGGTTCCAAGATTGAGACTTGGACTCATAAACACAATCTTGTGTATGTGGACAATGACATTGACACTTCATTGAAAAGAAAAGAGTACTATCATTGCATTAAGAAAAGGAAGCAAGTACAATGCTTTATAGGAAAGTAGAAAACTGCAGTAGGCACCATTGTGCATATGGGATAGGTTAGCCTGCATAACCTTGACCCTGAAGCTCCATACAAAGAGGCTGTTTGAGTGAGTGTGATTGCTGATTCTCAACACCCCTTCTCAATCACAACTAGAAAGGCACAAAGTGTGTAGAGGTTGTAATGAAAACCACCTGCAAAGTGTGGGCATACCACAAACATGGCAAAACACCAGAGGCTGTCGCAAAAAGGGCTAAGTGTGGGTACCATAAACATGGTGGACATCCAGAGCTGTAACAGGGGCCTCACAAAGTGTACAGGGACTGTAATGCCAAGTTACATAAGGAGTTTACAAAGCTTATGGCAGGAAGCATTAGGGCAAGGAAGTACAAGGCTTTTAAAACAGTCTATCAGAGTTATGAGAGTAGAAGGACTGATGAGTCTTCTCCTTCCGATCCTGGTGGTCTTCATCTTCATCTTCATCTTCATCTTCATCTTTTGGTCCATGGTCTTCTTCTTCTTTTATAGTTGCAAGATAGGCCTTTTGGGACCTCTTCCTAGCATGACAGAACTTTTTCAGTATGTCCGGTCCTTTTGCAGAAGTCACAGAAGAGCGGTTCCTTTTTACTTTTGTATCTATTGTTTACATATAACATTTGTTCATCCTTTGAAGTGCTGGGCTCTTCTTTGCTTTTAAGTTTCTTTTCTTCTTCTAACAATGATGCCTGGATATCAACAAGTTCAGGATTTGGCATGTTGATTAAAGTTGTTGATACATTATTATATTCAGGAGGCAAACTCTTAAGTAGAACACCGATGCAAACATCTTCATCCATTTTAATGTTGATTCCTGCAAGTTGGGTTAGGAGTCCTTCCATGTAATTGAGATGTGTGGCAAGTGATGTGCTGGACTTCATTTCGAGCCTGAAGAACTCAATCAGGAGACCATACTTTGATGATTTAGATTGTGCACCGAACAGGGTGTCAAGTCTTTTCCATGTATCCTGTGAGGTCTCACAGTTATCCACATGGTGGATATAACTGTCGTCTAGCTCCAGTTTGATAATGGCCTGGGCTCTTTCATCATTCTTTTGCCAAGTAGCTACAAGGTCCGCGTCCCAAGGTTTCTTCTCTTTGCCATTTGTGATGGCCCAGAGACCCTTTTTCATCAAGATGAGCTTGATGCGGGTTTGGCAGGTGTGAAACCCAACTCCTTTGAATCGAGCATTCGGAGAGTCTTTTCCCATGTTGAGGTTGCAAGATCAGCAGCAAATCAACACCAGATTTTTGAGATTTTATCAGTAGAAGAGCAGAATGCAGTGTGTCAAGTGACACAGTTAGTGACAGTGTGAAAACACACTATGTCAGTGTTGATGTTGAGCTTGATTCTTGATTCTTCTTGTTCGGGATCGTTCGGTCGTTCTTCAATCTTCTCAGGTCCTTCCCCTCCTTGATTTGATGCTGGGTCAATGGATTAGAGTGACAGAGGCTTGGGTTGAGTGTCAGGAGAAAGAAAAACTGAGGAAAAAAAGCTTGAGAAATTTTGGCTATGGTGGAATTAGGGTTTCTGAGACATGGGCCTGGTTTTTTCAACATTGCAGGAGCTATACTTGATCATTTTCAGAAATTTTTACATGCCTAGGAAGCTGACTTCATGGGCTATCAAAACCCCATGATAATTGTCAAGATCATGGACAGTATGGCGCGTGCAGGCAGCTCGAACAGATTCGGCGCAGTTCAGGACAGCAATGACAAATTTGTGCAATGTCGGGGTCAGGGCGCAGCAATGTAGTCGATTTTCATGCCAGGATGAAGCGGCTTGAGTAGAGGAACAACTTCCTAGAAGAAATCAAGAGCTGAAGTGGCCTGGTTGAGATGTTATTGAAGCTCCAAGTGAGGTAGGTCCTATGTGGCTATGGCAGACACAGAGCAAAGATTGAGAATTTTCACAATGCTGAGCTCCAGATGGTCAAATGTCCTAGATTGATGTGATACAGGGAAGCTTTTGAGTTGGGGAATACTTTTCCAGAAGGAAACTCCAAGAGATTTGACCTGTGGAGTGAGATATAAGCAGCTTAATCTGACAGGTGATGCTGGCTATGGCTGCCATGGAAGCTTCAGTGAGAGTAGAGTTGGGAGATGAAGTCATCATTGCTTCTCCAGCCTCTCTTGATTCCTCTCAACCTCAATCTAGCTCTAATACCATGTGAGAAATGCTGGATCTAGAGCATGGCAAAGGCGGAAGCTATGGAGGATGGAAGGAGAAGTGTGGACTCATGATGGAAAAGACACTGTTTGTTACACAAGTGAATTAGGTTCCAAGATTGAGACTTGGACTCATAAACACAATCTTGTGTATGTGGACAATGACATTGACACTTCACTGAAAAGAAAAGAGTACTATCATTGCATTAAGAAAAGGAAGCAAGTACAATGCTTTATAGGAAAGTAGGAAACTGCAGTAGGCACCATTGTGCATATGGGATAGGTTAGCCTGCATATCCTTGACCCTGAAGCTCCATACAAAGAGGTTGTTTGAGTGAGTGTGATTGCTGATTCTCAACACCCTATACTCTCTACACATAGTTGGAGTCCCCCATCCTTCTTCTTGACAAACAACACTAGGGCACTGAACGGGGATTTGTTGTGTTGGATGAAACCTTTCTCTTTCAATTCATGTAATTATTTCTTCAACTCCATGTAATATTTCCATGCAATTAAAAGTTAGTTGGTTAGTTTAAAAGCTAGTTAGTCAATTAATAAGTTAGTATGGTTACTAACTAAAGACTAACTAAGGTAAAAACTAACTAACTAACATTAATAATTAACAATTTTTATTTAATTAAAAATATTTTACTTAAAAAATAAAGAGTTATAAATCTGATATTTTCCTTGGATTAACAAGGACCATAGCCATCCTTCACAGAAGCTACAATGTGAACGAGAGTTATGAGCCATATCAATAACTAGTGCTAATATGTATAGTATGGATGCTCCAAAAAAATTAGATTTTGGGAAAAACTAGCATATTTTAGATATTATCCTGAAAACATATGGAGATTTCTAGAACTGGATGTTATTTAAAAGAAAAGACAAGTGATGTTTTAGTTAGTTTTGGAGATTTTATAAAAAGAAAAAATTAAAGAGAGAGATTGGCAAAATCGCACGTGTCGCGATCGAAGTCTACAAGCAGTAGACAACACTTCAAACAGGGAGAGAAAGAAGAAGTGATCTGAAAGATTTCTAATCAAGTGTGTTGGAGTTTTACTCCCCTTTTGGAGCTAATGGAATCATCAAATTTATGAGTTAAGCATTGGATCACTGATTTTTCCAAGAGCCCCTCCATCAAGAACTCTTGTTCTCAGCCACATTCCCTATTCTCTAATTCATTATAAATATGAGGCATGGGGAGGCAGAAGGAAGCACAAGGAGACCCCGAGAGGCTATGAGAGAGGTTGAGAGAGAGAGAGAGAGAGAGAGAGAGAGAGAGAGTGAGGGAGGGAGGGAGGGAGGGAGGGAGGGAAGGAGAGAGAGAGAGAGAGAGAGAGAGAGAGAGAGAGAGAGAGTTCTTCTTCCCTTTCCCCCTCCTGAGAGGGTGGCCACATGCATTCTCTCTTTTCCTTTTCCCGGAGCTCATCCCCTAGTCCGCAAGCCAACTTTTCCCAATTGCCCTCCTCTCGAGCAAGTGGCTGCCAAAGTTTTGTGTCAGTCGTGTTTAAAAGAGAAGAAGATCATGGCCCCCAAGCAGACAAGGAAGCACAAGGATACCTCGAGAGGCTGAGAGAGAGAGAGAGAGAGAGAGAGAGAGAGAGAGAGAGAGAGAGAGAGAGAAGGTTCTTCCTCCCTTTCCCCCTCCTGATAGGGTGGCCACATGCATTCTCTCTTTTCCTTTTCCCAGAGCTCATCCCCTAGTCCGCAAGCCAACTTTTCCCAACCTCCCTCCTCTCAAGCAAGTGGCTGCCAAAGTCTTGTGTGAGTCGTGTTTAAAAGAGAAGAAGATCATGGCCCCCAAGCAGAAAATGTTACACACAGATGGCAATCCCTCAACAAGGAACGGAGCCTCGGGTGAGGGTATCACTACCAATCCAACAGTGGTTTTGGTTGTAAGTAATGTATTTCTAAATTAATAGATGCTTTCTTTGACTCTCGCATGAGATACATTAGGCTCCATACTATGATATACGAGAAGAGGTCATGGGAAGGGATAGACCTCTTCTCATATATTCGAAAGATCGAGTTTGCAAAGTGCATGTATCAAGGGAAGTTAATTGCACTTAGTTGCGTATGGCTTATTTGTTGATAGAGCAATCGGTCAGGGGTTATGAGTAGCATAATCGTAAAAAGAATAACATTAAGAATTGTGCATATAAGTATTAAGTAAGTTTTACTTAGAATTGCTCTTTGATCATCCCAAGGGGGAGAGTGAATATCCGATGGAATTATTATCGCGTCTATTCTTGTATTTTTTGGAAAAAAATACAATTAGTTTTATTGGTTGATTGAACAACACCCTAAAGGCTTTTTACAATCAATTGATTGTTGCATTATGATTTGGATAAATATTCCAAGTGCTCGTGTTTGATGGTAAAAGCATGGTAAGGGTTAGTAATGACAAGTAGCCATGGGAAATAAAGGAATATTTCACTGGAAGATGATATTAGATGGATTGCATTGATTATGATTGATTCTTAATTGGATTAATTAAAGAAGGATATTTTGCATGGGTGGATCATCTCCAAGATTGCACCGCGGATTACCCCGAGATGGCACTGCTAGATTCACGGGTCGAAGGTCGAGTGGTGAAAAGACAAACCATGGAAGTTGTGTCTCACTCCTAGGTCACTTAGGGTCAGTGGAGTTCTGGACACCCCTTACCTAGATCAGAACAGAATTGTAGACTACCGTGAGTCCAATGTCTAGGGCGTTGGAAGATCCTATTCTAGATAAAGGATGGAAATTTTGGTGCCATGTGATTTGAACCGGGTACTTTTGTTGGATAGAAGGGATACATAATTCTCCTATATGGGCAGGAGACAAAGATTAACTTGAACATAAGTTAAGGAACTTGTTTGTCAAAAGGACTGCTTGTTTTGTTTTCGTGTCAGTGCTATAAATTTCACAAAGCAATCATGTTCCCTAAAAGGCCTAATTAAGGAAGCTGACTGTGAATGTCATACATAAATGTGATAGGACCTAATTAGAAAACTAAAGCTATCGAGGGAAGAAACGGGTGGAAAACCCTGATGGTTTGTCCTATGGCAGGGTGGTCCCAGAGAACTATGAGGCTTCTCACAAGGTCTTACTGTCGTTTGACCTATAGGTATTATTAAGTTAGAACCTGATTCATGCCATTTTAGGGGTTTGGAATGGGACTATGCCCTACAAGTAGAGAGGTTGAGCAACATATCCCTCTCGTTTCCCATTCTCCTTGAACCAAGTGCGGTATGGGTCTGCTTCGGATTGGGTATCTCTATAAAGTAGGATGTTCAAAACCCGATGCTAGAATGCTGTCAAGAGGCCTTGATAACTAGGAATGATCCTAGTGGGTTCGACCACGAACGTTTCATTGCGAGGCGGACTTAGAAAACCCTAGGCGACAAACCCCAAAAAATTCCATGGGAGTGTCAGGCGGCGGTGACACTTAGATTTGTTTCTCGATGGGGCGCTAAAACGTGATTAGATAGCCAATATGTGGGCACGTTACAATTGGTATCATCCATGCAATTAAAAGTTAGTTAGTTAGTTTGAAAGTTAATTAGTTGATTAATAAGTTAGTAAGGTTACTAACTAAAGACTAACTAAGATTAAAAAAACTAACTAATATTAATAACTAACAATTTTTATTTAATTAAAAATATTTTATTTAAAAAATCAAAAGTCATAAATTTGATATTTTCCTTGGATTAACAAGGACCATAGCCACCCTTCACAGAAGCTACAACGTGAATGAGAGTTATGAGCCATATCAATCACTAGTGTTAATATGTATAGTATAGATGCTCCAAAGAAATATTAGATTTTAGGCAAAACTAGCATATTATAGATATATTAGATATTATCCTGAAATGATATGGAGATTTCTAGAATTTGATGTCATTTAAAAGAAAACACAAGTGATGTTTTAGTTAGTTTTTGGAGATTTTATAAAAAGAAAAAAATAAAGAGAGAGATTGGCAAAATTGGGGACGCCGCGATCGCAATCTATAGGCAGTAGACAACACTTTGAATAGAGAGAAAGAAGGAGTGATCTAAAAGATTTCTAAGTAATTGTCTTAGAGTTTTACCCCCTTTTGGAGCCAATGGAACCATCAGATTTATGAGTTAAACATTAGATCACTGATTTTTCCAAGAGCCCTCCACCAAGAACTCTTGTTCTTAGCCACATCCCCTCTTCTCTAATTCATTATAAATATGAGGTATGGGGAGGCACAAGGAAGCACAAGGAGACCCCAAGAGGCACACAGAGAGAGAGAGAGAGAGAGAAAGAAAGTTATATTAACGTCTTCTAAAGACCAAAACTGGCCTATGAGACAAACTGTGATACAACTGATGAGGTCCAGCTATCCAAAATAAAAGTGATGAATGAAAAGCTAAAAAACTGGAAATTGAAAATACGGTGCTGTGAGTGTGATAAGTGTCGTGTATGTGTATGTGCGTATGTAGCTCTGGTACTCCAGATAATGGCTACAAAAGGGGAACGAATGTCGGCTCTGATAGGGGAACAAATATCGGCTGTGATAAAGTGGTGCGATATGTATATGTAACAGATGCAGGGAGATATACTATCCTGGGATGTAGTAGCAGTCGTCAAAGTCGCTAATAGCAGGTGATCCCTCCTGGATGCAGAATTTTTGTAAATCGGCGGTGGAGAAAGAGCAAACTGGAGATCTGAGATCCAATGTGTCGAGTGTCGTCGGATCTCAGTCTGCTGTCGATGTAGATCAAGAATCCTCCGGATCTCCTGTCGGTGTGGCTGTGGGGTCCGAAACCCACGGATCCTCGTGCAGTGTCGAGTACGCTGGTCCTCAGCCTGCTATAGTGTGAGCCCGGAGGTTTGGCTAGAGGTTGGTACAGTAGCTCTCACTCTGTCTGTCTGAAAGAACTGTGTAATAGTCATCTGGGTGGGCCCCTCTCTGACTGGGACCCACTGTGTGCTTTGCTCTCTGATGTGCCATGCCTCTCCCAGAAAACGGCCAAATGATCTCTGATCCATATCAGTCATACATCCCTGAAGTGAGATGCTCAATGTGTATCTAGATCTCAACTCTGAGTATGCCAAGCATCTGAGAACAAAATGCTCCTCACTCTCCACCTCTGATCTGCAAAGGGGGCATATCCTCTCCTCCCCCGGGATGCCACTGGCTCTGCCACTCTCAATCATAAGCTGATGTGATGATACCCTAAGCTGTCCAATAAGAACTCTCAATTGATGTGGCATATAGATCTACATATATCTCGGAATCTCTATGAATCCCTGCTCTGATATCCTTAAGAACTGTGTATAATAATGTGCCATCTCTGTCCATATCCTGAAATCTGTGTAGGAAGCAGACTGTCTGAAATAATGCCTCGACTAGCATGGGCGGTGTGGCAAGCTCTGCTCGCACAATGTCATGTGGGACTGAGGCCTTGCTGCGAATCAATCTGGATATCATGATCACCTGAGATCTCTCCATCAATGTCCATACATAATCGGCAAGGCTTGGCCCCCATATAGCTGCTCCATACATCAGTGCTGGAGTGACTAGAGTATCAAAGAGCCACCCCTTGGTGCGGGGCTCTTGGAAATGTGCCTAATGACAATGTCGCTCCATAAGAGCCAATGCTGAGTATCCTCTAGTGAGGCGGTCACGAGCTGCCTGTGTCATCGAGAAAGTCCCTGAAGCTGCTGTAAAGGTGACTCCCAAATATACATATGATCCAGTGACCTCAATACTCCCTCCTGTTGCCATGAAAATACTATGTCTGCGTATCTGAGCTGATGTATGGAATATAAGAACCTTGGTTTTACCAAGGTTCACTGTCATGCCTCTTTGTATGCAAAAATCATCCAATGCTAATAAATGATGCTGTAATCCCTGAGCTGAGTCGAGACCAACACAATGCCATCTGCATATAGTAAGATATGAACTGTGGCTCCACTGAGATCTATACCTCCACCGGCTCGCTGTTGAATGAACTCTGCTATCTCATCAATGTATAGCCCAAATAGAGTCGGTGAGAGTGGGCATCCGTGCTTCACACCAATGGTGCTCACAAGGGGATCTGATATACCTCCCGGACATCTGACTCTGCCAGTAACCCGCTCATATAGTGCATAAATACCCAGATCAAGTAGGCGTCTGAAAAGCCTCTCTCTCAGAACCGTGTCAAAGGCTTTGAGAAAATCCACAAAGCAACAGTACAATCTCTGTTCCTCCCTTTCCCCCTCCTTAGAGGGTGGCCACACGCATTCTCTCTTTTCCTTTTCTCAGAGCTCATCCCCTAACCCGCAAGCCAATTTTTCCCAATTTTCCTCCTCTCGAGTAAGTGGCTGCCAAAGTCTTGTGTGAGTCATGTTTAAAAGAGAAGAAGATCATGGCCCCCAAGCAGAAAATGTTACGCGCAGATGGCAATCCCTCAACAAGCAACGGAGCCTCAGGCCAGGGTATCACTACCAATCCAACAACAGTTCTAGTTGTAAGTAATGTATTTCTAAATTAATAGATGCTTGCTTTGACTCTCGCATGAGATACATTAGGCACCATACTATGATATACGAGAAGAGGTCATGGGAAGGGATAGGCCTCTTCTCACATATTTGAAAGATCGAGTTTGCAAAGTTCATGTATCAAGGGAAGTTAGTTGCACTTAGTTGTGTCTGGCTTATTCGTTGATAGAGCAATCGGTCAGGGGTTATGAATAACATAATCGTGCATACAAGTATTAAGTAAATTTTACTTAGAATAGCTCTGTGATCCCAAGGGGGAGAGCGAATATGCGATGGAATTATTATCGTGTCTATTCTTGTATTGTTTAGGAAAAAATACAATTAATTTTTTTGGTTGATTGAACAACACCCTAAATGCTTTTTACAATCAATTGATTGTTGCATTATGATTTGGATAAATATTCTAAGTGCTCGTGTTTGATGGTAAAAGCATGGTAAGGGTCAGTAATGACAAGTAGCCATGGAAAATAAAGGAATGTTTCACTGGAAGATGATATTAGACGGATTGCATTGATTATGCTTTATTCTTAATTGGATTAATTAAAGAACAATATTTTGCATGGGTGGATCGTCTCCAAGATCGCACCATGGATTATCCTCAGATGGCACTGCTGGATTCAAGGGTTGAAGGTCGAGTGGTGAAAAGGCCAACCATGGAAGTTGTGTCTCACTCCTAGGTCCCTTGGGGTCAGTGGAGTTCTGGACACCCCTTACCTAGATCGGAATAGAATTGTAGACTACCATGAGCCCAATGTCTAGGGTGTTAGAGGATCCTATTCTAGATAAAGGATGGAAATTTTGGTGCCATGTGATTCGGACCAAGTACTTTTGTTGGATAGAAGGGATACATAATTCTCCTATATGAGCAGGAGACAAAGATTAACTTGAAGATAAGTTAAGAAACTTGTTTGTCAAAAGGACTGCTTGTTTTGTTTTTGTGTCAGTGCTATAAATTACACAAAGCAATCCTATTCCCTAAAAGGCCTCATTAAGAAAGCTGATTGTGAATGTCATACATAAATGTGATAGGACCTAATTAGAAAACTAAAGCTATCAAAGGATGAGGCTTCTCACAAGGTTTTATTGGCGTTTGACCTTTAGATATTGTTAAGTTAGAACCCAATTCATGCCATTTTAGGGGTCTGGAATGGGATTATGCCCTCCAGGCAGAGAGGTTCAGTAACATATCCCTCTCGTTTCCCATTTTCCTTGAACCAAGTGCGGCACGGGTCTACTTCGGATTGGGTATCTTTGTGTAAAGTAGGATGTCCAAAACCTGATGCTAGAATGCTGTCAAGAGACCTTGACAACTAGGAATGATCCTAGTGGGTTCGGCCACGAACGTTTCATTATGAGACGGACTTAGGGAACCCTAGGCGACAAACCCCAAAAAATTCCATGGGAGTGCCGGGCGGCGACACTTAGATTTGTTTCTCGATGGGGCACTAAAATGTGATTAGATAGCCAATAGACGGGCACGTTACAATTGGTATCATCCATGCAATTAAAAGTTAGTTGGTTAGTTTGAAAGTTAGTTAGTCAATTAATAAGGTTACCAACTAAAGACTAACTAAGGTAAAAACTAACTAATATTAATAACTAACAATTTTTATTTAAATAAAATATTTTATTTAAAAAATCAAGAGTCATAAATTTGATATTTTCCTTGGATTAACAAGGACCATAGCCACCCTTCACAAAAGCTACAACGTGAATGAGAGTTATGAGCCATATCAATCAATAGTGTTAATATGTATAGTATGGATGCTTCAAAAAAATATTAGATTTTGGGTAAAACTAGCATATTCTAGATATATTAGATATTATCCTAAAAAGATATGGAGATTTCTAGAATTGAATGTCATTTAAAATAAAAGAAAAGAGATGTTTTAGTTAGTTTTGGAGATTGTGCATCAACACATAAGCATTACAGTCATAATAGTAGCACAAGCTTCTTATATTTAGAATTTGCAGAGAGTTGTAGTATTCAGTACAACCTTATCTCACAGTTTGTGCTCATAACAACTCAAATAGCATGACATAATCATATAGCAAAACCTAGGTATGCATGAGCATCAAGTCATGCGTCAATGAGCTATTGGCAGTGGAAAACAACCTGTCTAGACTTTCTTACAGCATATGACTTGCAACTATTCCTCCAATTTGTTTGCCCAAGTATTCTATCACATAAGTTGCATGACAAGTTTAATGGCAACATTTTGTTCAATGTCCAAGTTCTATTCTTTTTGCACTAATCATTGAATATGGCTGGTCCTTTCAGTCATACATAAGAGCAGATTTTGATCATGTCACTCTACTAAATTGTAGCCATCAAGCTCTAAGAGGTTTACAATGATGCAAACCAACCAACAACACACATAAGAGAAGCTTGATTTGTTAATAGAAATGCTGCCCATACATTGGAGACAACACAAGTACTACCTCCAAGATGTAAATAAAGTATTCTCGAATAGTATTTAGTCCTCAAGATGATTCACAATCATCAAGCAAGCATATTGTTGTAGCTCACAAGCTGATCACACTAACTTAGTATTCCAGTAAAATATGGGATCTCAATCCCATGTACAAGGGCTCCATGAACTTGTGCCTTCTTATGCTCTGAGGGCATAGTACCATTCATGATTGCTTGAGCTTGCTAATCTGCAGATCTAATGCCACTTTGAAATCGAGCTCAGATTCAACTCTGATGCGTATGGATTTCAGTCCATGACTATTGGCCATTGCAAGTGGCATATCACTCAAGGATTCTTTGCTTGACAAACGTTATACCTTTATTACTCACCAAGCATCAGACAAGCAATAATTTGTATATGAATCACCTTTGAACCAGGTGCCAATCAACCAAAAAAATGCAAATCTATCCTTGATTGACCCTGACCTCAATAGGCACACCCAAGTGCTTTGTCATATTCCATTGAATCCTCTTTAGAAGGCCTCAACCAGACCTAATTGTAGTAGTCATAGAAGTAATACCTTGGAGTGATGTGATCAAGTATGATAGCAGCTCAAATGCGATCCACATTGTCAACTAGGAATAGGCACAATCTCAGATCTATTCATGCTGATTAGAAGCACACATGTTTGCTATTGTTTGATGCTCCAATGGTCAATACTTAGCACTATGGACTCCCTTGAATGCCTCATACACAATCCCCGATGAGAAGATATATTAGCTACATACCTCTTACCTGAGGTTGCCATTGACTACAGTCCATATTCAGCTTTCAGTTATGCCTATGCTCAACAAGACCATGCTCTCATACCATGTAGAGAGAGAGAGAGAGAGAGAGAGAGAGAGATGAGGTCACATAGAGCTAGCTACTCTCATTTTCTTCATCATTATTCAAGTAGTCCCACTCAACCTTAGTAAACTAATACATCGAGATCTAAGTGATCAAAACCATACTAATCTACTGACTATAGTTGAGTCATAACCTGACTTATTCAATGACACACACATGTTAGAGATAGTTGGACACATAGCTATCATGTCGGGCATACATGCAGCTTGAGCTTGAAGTCTCAACAGCTAGCACCCCAACGGCTTCACAATTAGCAAGTAGCACAATATCTGAGCCCCAAACCATGCCCCTCACACAAATGGCTAGCCCGCATCCTAAGGATCAGGCGAAGTTGCAAACACCACTTGCTGAGCTCTCTAGCCCAGTCAAACCCCAAACCTCCTATAGGCCTTAAACCCTCTTATGAGTGGAGATCTATTCTTACGTTGGCCTCCAATCTAGTTGAGAACATGGGGGATGACTTGGTCACATGAATTAGATGTTTGGATGCTACCTTCACAATTCTTGCTAAAAGCTATGAATGGTTGGTGGGCCTAGGCCTCCTAGACGAGCCTAGCAAGCTCACAAACGAAGGCTAATCACCTCCTGTAGCGAGACCAAAGCCTCTACCCCCACGAAGGAAGAGCTAGAAGAACTTAAAACCCTAGCCATCACTGACTCCTCCTTTCTACGTAAATGGTAGGATCTCTGTCTTCAATGGGAACAAGAGAGATGCCCAATCATGACCAATTCTAAGCAGAGACATGCCATCAATGGGAACAAGAGGGATGCCCAATCATGACCAATTCCAAGTACAGACATGCCATCAAAACCTCTGAGTACGACCCTACTTATGTAGCTCCTAGATCCTTTAGAATATTGGCCATCACTTGCAATATCGACCCTTAGAAGATAATAACATGGCCCACCCCTATCTAGATCAAGTCCTTACCAAGGAAGAGCTACAAATTGCTAGTAGGATCAACTCTGTGACTTCCTAACTGATGTTTTGACCTACATTATGCATGTAGGTATTAGACCTCATGATATGGACCATCATGCTCACTTGGAGCATAACCTACACTTCTATGCATGGCTAATGCAAAAGTGAAGCACCGCAAGCTTACACTTAATGCCCTTAACCCTTCATTCTCCAATCCTAGGAAGGATTCACATCATCTTGGGGGGGAGAGGGTAAGGTGGGAAAGAAATCGTCTCAAATCTCAACCAATGTCTAAAGGATGGATAACAATCAATGTATAATTGAGGAAAATTGTTATAATATTTTTGGATTGTGTGGAATACTTGAAGAAAAAGTCTTTATTTTATACTTAAGCACTTCATCTTTCCATAGCCTACATTCATTATCTACTTATTATCTTGAGTTATCTCAAGAAAACTAGCTGTAAGTTGTGGTATTGTGACATGAACCTACGATGGCAAGCTAGGACAAAGGAAAGCTTCTATTCATGAAAGAAGAACAAGAAAAGTACGGTGGTCTAACAATTGAAATAAGGGCCTTCAATTGGTTCAAGTTCAGGAACATCATGAACTTGGATGAGGTGGTCATGGAAGAATCACCAGTGAAGCTGCTTATCAACCAATGGAATCTAGGAAAGTACGTGGAGAAGGACAAGTCCCTAGTCCACCATTCCCAACCACACCAATGATGGCATCAACCTAGCCAATATTCTAGGCCCTAAGGTTAAGTTGCAAGCAAAGATGATCCGCACTCTATTCTATAGCCAAATGTACAATGCCTTAATGAGCAGAATTGGGGTGCCCTTGCTAGAGAGCCTTGCAGCCAAGTTCATGGATGAAGTGAAGTGGAATTGCTACATGTGAAAAATCATTGAAGCTTTGGCAAAGGCACTAGCCATATGTACAAGACCAGCGCGGGGAGTCTTTGGCTTCCATAGCAAAGACAGCAAGGAAGAAATCATAATCAAAAGCATCGATTATAGGGTTTGGTAGGGTGCTAAGTGGGGGAGACACTTGAAAGATCACCACCCCAAGAGCAAGAGCAGTCAAGTGAAAGGACAGTGAGTGAAGGTAGAGAACCAGAGATACCATCTAGTCAAGGAGGGCTTAGAAAGCCAAAGAAGAAGACTCCTCAAAAGCAGGGGCAAGAAACCAGGGAGAGAATGACCAAGGAAGAAAAGGCCAAGTTGCAGAGAGTGTAGGCAGTGTCAAGGAGGTTTGAAGAAGAGAGAAGGAGGAAAGTAGAAGTAAAGGTAGAAGAGCTACACAAGAAGGAAGAAGAAGATTTGGCTCAAGCCATTCATATGTCAGTGGAACAACCTTCTAGGGAGGAGGATTTGACCGCTATGAGTCCATTAAGGGAAGAAGACCCAAGCACTAGTGCCAAAATACGAGAGATTAAACCACCTTTGATGGAAGCAAAAGGCAAAGGAAAGGGCCTATTGTATCCAATCATACTACCTGCTCTTGTGCCCCAACTAGTAACCAACACAACCACCCAAGGCATCACCAGCATAGTGGATGCATGCAACCTCATGGCTTGGGTGCAATATCTAGTTAATAAAGTGCAAGAAATAGCCCCATATTTGAGCGGAGGAGCTCCAATGGCTAGATCAAAGAGACCGACCATTACGAATGTTGAATCAAGGCAAGATCCTAAGAAGAAAAAGATAGAGGCATCAACAACTTATATACCTACTACAGTAGTGCTGCCGTGTTATGGGCTATGAAAAATACGTTAATGAGCTTCTCACACAGCTAAAAAGAGCAAAGGAGGAAAAAGAAGATAGCCATGGCAGAATTGGAGGCTGAAAGAGAAGCATTGGTAGGCTTCCAATTATTCAGAAAGGACTCACCAAGTAGTAGGGTACCAAAGGGAAATCTACGAGTTGAAGGAAGAAGACAATTGGCAAGAAATTCTTGAGAAAGAACAACAAGAGTTGATAGGTTTGCAAAGAGAGCACAAGCTCATCCTCGTGCAACATGGAGAATTGAGAGAGAAGTTGAAAAGAATCGAAGAGGTAGCAGACAACCTTGAAGTAGAGGACATAGAAAAAGCTCAGAATGAGGAAGAGTATTGAAGATACATGAAGGAAATCGAGCACAGGTTGCTAACAGAGCTGGAAGAGCAAGAAAGGCTAGAAAGGAAAATTGAGCACTTGGAAAAGGAGAAAGAAGAAGCAATCCAAAGGTGGAAGGAACAAGAGCCGAAGATGGTGGCCTTAGCACAAAGGGAAAATGAAAACCTAGAGGAAATGAAGCAAAGCGTAGAGGAATGGGTAGCTAAGAGTGAGGGAAGAGTGAAAGAATTGGCAAGCCGCCTAGCCCATACTGAAGGCAACATAGTCTCAGTAGAGAGCAGGGCAGTAGAGGCCATAAAGATGAGCATGGAAGCTCAGCAACATGCCTTCCTCAACACCATTTTAGATGTCACGTAGACAGAAGAAGAGGAGGCCATTGAAACCTTAAAGAAGAAGCTAGATATTACCTGCAGAGCCATAAGGCGTGGCCTATGTGTTCAAGTGAATGAAGCAGAAACCAACCTAAGCCAACAAGAGCAAAGGGAGTAATTGCTAAGGGCAGGACTAATAGTTCAAGAGAGGGAATTGCTTGGGTATACGGAGGAATATGGACCACATGAGCTAGTAAGAGAAGAAGAACAACAGATAGCACTTCTTGAAGTAGGGAAAGATTTCAAGGTGGGGCAAGAAGACAAAGAACAGGTCCCCCAACCACCCTCTCCAAGATCAAAGCTCAGCGAGAAGTGCTGCCAACAGAGATTGCAACTGCAGAAAGATAAGCAAAAGTTTGGAAAGAGAGGAAGAAGATGTTGGAACAAGCACAAAGAAGGCTAAGGGCATGACTCCTAGCAATCCCAGAGGCTCCCATCCCACAAAAAGAAGAATGCTTTCCTGTTAACTAGAACATGGAACTTATAGTGTGGGAATAGTGGGAAAACAGGTGCAAGCCATTCAAATTTACTTTTCAATACCCACCCACATTGAGTCGAGTATTATCCCCTAAAGTGGTGGAGGAGGTGATAAGCATGGGCAGAAGGCTTGGAGATCAGTGGAGTGCAAAAAGAGAGAAGAATTGAACATTGTGGGGGATGGAGGCATAAGACTATTGGGAAGACAAAGTTATGGCAGTGCCCAAGACCATGAAGGGGTATAAGTCATTGCCAAAGTGAAGGTGGAGAATTTGGAATGGGAACATGGATGCATGGATGCCATTTTGTTGCACCCTATCCTACGAGAGAAACGACCCAACATACATGTTGTATCCAAGAAGAGTAGGGGTGGACTTCAACTCCAACATCCATGGTCATTACGATTTCCCTAAAATCTATAATGTGAATGCTACTAAGCCAGAGGAAGCCCTTACATTCTCTGAAAATGACCTAGGGCCCTCCATCTCCCATTTCCTTAGTGAATTCTCTTCTTGCTTTGACCATGCTTTCACTACAACATGTGACTACCTTAGGTACTTAGAGTTTTACTTAAGCAAAAACTTACATCTCATGAATACTGCCTATTGCCTCTATTTTTTTATTTGAATGCTAGAAAAGATAGTTGTGCGATGGCCAGGCTCATGATGAGAGTCACCCTCCTTCCATCCTTAACAACCCCTCTAAATGTATGTATGAATCTAAAGGACTATATATAGAGCAAGAACTTCCTTAGTAAGTCCCTTAAGCCCCCAACCTCTTTGCTTCGACGGCCAGGAACACAAGGACTAGTTTCTCGTGTACATTCCAAAAAATAAATAAATAAATAAATAAGAGAAAGAAAAGGAAAAGACAAGAATAAAGAAAGAAAAGAAAATCAAGTAGAAAGCGCGAAAACACACCTCAATTGATGAGTGCCACAATCACTACACCTAGGGGTCCCCAAGTTAGGTGTGTCTAGTGGCCTTGGCCAGTCGGCTCCACCCCTAAACCCCCTAGCCCTTTTGCTCCCCACTTCATGCTTAGGGCACATTAGGGGGGCAGGACACATGTAGGGGATTCACACTCGCCTGCGGTTACACCCATCTCCCTAAGCTACACCCACTACACTTTCCCTATGTACAAAGAACTAGGTCCTCAAGTATATGATAATACTCAAGGTTCTGACCCAGATCCCAGTTCCATTGGCATAAACATAATGCACTGCATAGTGGGGTAGGCACACCCCCCAGGTGTAGTACACTCTCTTTTCTTTTTCACGTGAATCTGACAACCTACACACCTAACCACCGACATTGGAGACTCCTGTCACCCACAAAAGATACTCTTGGTCCCCATAACCTCAACCATTTTGACACACTTCTCTCTCCCATGTCCAATCCCCATTAAAAACCCCATCATTGACTCATATGACCACCCTTCAATCAACTAAGCCTCATCAACAAAGTCTCACAAGTGCCATGGGACTAGCACTCAACTAGGAGGGGGTAATGTTAACCCCTGTACAAGACATAGAAAAAGGAAGCAAAACAAAATTCAAAAAAATGTAAAAATGTGGACAAAAGCGAAAAATGCGGCCCGACAGAAGGATAAGAGGAGAAAAGGCCAAAAGTGTGAGGGCAACCTTAAAAGTCGAGGCAAAGGAAAAGGCACTTAAAATGTAAAGGCACCCCCAAATTTTTGTAAAAGAGCACCAGGCTCCCTCGTGTGCAAGTTGTAAAGAGTAGATGGGCATAGGTGAAGGCATAACATAAATAGAAGGGAATAGGAAAAGAGGACCTTGGCAAGATGGCCGGTCATGCAATAAAAAGAGATGGATGCCCAAAGTGATAAGGGCATGCATAAAATCCAAAGAGTGAATAGAGAAGCTCATTCTTGGTGTGTGGAAAAAGTGGCTCTCTTCTTCTTCTTCTTCTTCACATCTTCTTCTTGCTTGCTTATGCTTGTGCTTGAGAGAGGGAGTATGAGAGTGTGAGGGAGTCAGTGTGTGAGGGTGAGGAACCATGGTGGAGAAGCTCGCCATCTTATCCTCTCTTCTTCTCTTCTCCTCTCTTCTCTCATCTCATGTGTGCGACTATGGAGCATGGAGCTTGAAGGTGGAGGGTTGAAGGAGTCACTGTTGGCAAAATGATCCTTAGGCATGAACTATGGGTTTGTCATGGTAGGCTTCATGCTTTGATATAGTTGTAAATTATTTTATGCAAATGTCACTTGATGTTTTGTGGTTGCAACAACTTGTTTTAAGAAATCACATTCTTAATTAGATTTCCCAAAGTAGGAGACAATTACATTTTAATCACTTGCCACCTAAACCACCTAAAAAGCCTCTTACAATGGATTAGCCTCCACCCAATCCTGTAACTAACTAGACTAAGTTTTATAGTAGGATCTAGATTAGCATGTAGCTAAGTTTGGTCATGATGCAATATAGAATGACCAAATAAAGATGACTTACTTTGTTGCTAGTTTGGATGGTAAGGCAGTGGACTAGTTCAGTGTCTGTATGGGCTAGCCAGGTTTGCTACCTGTAATGATTTGAGGAATGATTTCTTGTTGAGGTTTCACAACGACAAGATTCTTGGTGATGTGCTAGATAAAATTAAAATAGTAAAGCGAAAACGAATGTTGGTGGAAGACTATTCACAACAGTTTAAAAACCTATTCAATAGTTTGGACCAAAAAGTCAAATATCTTTTGATATGAAAACTTATCGTTTCATAAATGGATTAAATAAAAATATTTAGAGGGAAATTGCAAATGTGGAAATAAGAGCTGAGTAGAGGACAATTTGATTAAAGTAGTTTTATGGGTGGAAAACAACTTGACTTTGTTCATTTTGCCAAGGACTAGGAGATGCATGATCTAATTCTACAATTGATGTTAAGTGTGTTCCTAAAGATAATGAAGACTCAAAAGATGAAAGTGACAATTTTGATTTTGAATGCAATGAAGGTCTTGATGGTTCTAATAATAAAGTCATGAAGAGAAAGAAGAAGAAGAAGAAGCATAAAAAGAAGACAAGAGGTTAAAATCTCACCATAAATCCTCAAAATTGAAATCTTCCTCTAAGAAGACATTTGAAAGTAAGTTAGATTTAAAAATAGCAGAAAAACTAAAAGCCTTAGGAGTTTCAATGTTGGAGAGACAACAAAAGGCATATCAGATTTATAATAAAACAAGCCATAGAGCAAAGATTTATTGGTACAACCCCAATGTGAGAAATTCACAACTACCTATAAGAATGCAACAATAGATAATGGTTCATCAAGTTGTTATGGATAATCAGATGTGGAGGGGATTTAGGGGATCTAGAAGATCCAATTTGCCATTAAGTTGTAGAGGGGATTTAGGGGATCTAAAAGATTTGATTATCCATCAAATTATAGAGGGGATTTAGGGGATCTTTATCTATAGCCATTGGCCCTAGTTGTTACAGTTATCACAAATTTTATTAAGGAACAGACGAAGATGCTTGGCCCAAAAGGACATGTTGGTATGGGATTAGAGGAGTTCCTTGAAGTTCAAGATTTCAAGATGGCACTAGTTCAGAATGTGGATAGTCTTCCGTAGGATCATATTAGATGTAATTGCTCTAGTTGGTGATAGAGGATTGTTAAGAAGATGCTAAGGCAATGGTAGTTACACAAAACTCAAAGAAAGAAGGGACAGGATTGGGAAATCCAAAAGGATGTCTAAAATTAAGAATTGCACAAAGTATAACAATTGTAGAGGCAAGGAAGACCTATAGAAGTAACATAGGATGGTCAGCAAAGGAGTTGAAAGAAAATCTTGAAGAATGGAAGTTCAATATATCTACGATTATAAAAACAACAGTTAGTGAAGCACTATTGCAGGCATTAGTCACTTCATCTCTACAGTTAATGCTTGCATGCATTAATTCCTATTCAACAACAATTGATGAAACCTAGATTACAGTCCCCTAGATCAAACCACCCTTTTCATGTTTTTATCAATGCATCTGATGTTGTTATTGGTGCAATTTAAATGCATGATGAGGTTCATAAATGATTCAAGCGCATATATTATGCTAGCAGAAGGCTTAGTGCTACGAAGAAGAATTATTATGTTATTGAAAGGGGGGCTCTTAGCATGATGTTTACCTTGCAAAAATACATGCATTATTTGTTGGCTAATAAATTTATTATTCATGTGGATCATCAAGCTTTGCTTCATTTGTTAAATAAACAAAAAATAATCAGTAGGTTAGCCTGCTGGATGCTATTCGTGTAGGAATTTGCTTATTTTGTTGTCCATATGCTCGGTAAGGATCATGTTATTGCAGATTTTTTGAGTAGGTTGGATGGACAGGAACATCTAATTGGAATTGATGATTAGTTGCATGATGTTGATTTGTTTAAAGTACATAAGTATAATGATGTCACTAATTACGATCAACTTCTAAAGTTTTTACTTTCAAGTAGCATGCTAGATTTGTTCAGTTCCGACATGCAAAGGAAGCCAGCTCTTTTGAGTGAATCTTTCAAGGTTATTTTTTGATAGTTGTATAAAATGGGGACCTGATAATGTATTGGAAAGATGCATTCCAAAAGAGGAAAAATGGACAATACTTGAAGAGACCCATTCATTCATTTAAGGAGGTCGTTTTTTTGAGAAATAGTGGGCCAAAAGATTCTACAATCTAGATTGTAGTGGCCTACTGTTTTAAAATATGCTTATTAGTTTTCTAAGTCATGTTTGGTTTGAGCTAAGGAAGGATAGCATCATATGTGAGTGTTAGTCTTATGGTCTTTTGGGGTTTGTATCTCTAGTTTCATTGGTCCTTCTATACACTTTTTTGATGTGTTTTAGAGTGAAGCGCTTTACATCAATAGCAATCTTAGCAGGTAGGGAGAACAACATTGAGGTAGAAGTAGCTAGCAAGCTAACACTTGATTTCTCTTCCTCGTATTTCTCAATAATCTATTTCTAGTACCCATGCCATGGTTGATGTTTAGCCAAAGTACCACTTGCCTCTAGAGGAGATGCATCAAGCATGCGGTTTTTCTCTAGCCCCATATAGGTAGAAGAAGCAGGTAGACTCACTATCAATAAGCTGTTTAACTCCTCTTCCACTATGGGTTTAATGTATTGTGTTGGGGGTAAAGATACATGTGTGTACGCCATCTTGTATTTACAACACACACCATGATTGCACACATATACACCATAGGTGGTGGGCACCCATCACAATCAATTTTTTCTTTATTCTTTTAGTGACTATTGAATAAGGGAAGCTTGGTCACACATTGTGACTATTGGAGTTTCCACATATGCTCTCTCTCTCTCTCTCTCTCTCTCTCTCTCTCTCTCTCTCTCTCTCTCTCTCTCTCTCCATTTGCCATTGCTCTTGCTTCCACTTGCGTGATTCATCTTGGGATCTACCTTTCAATTGGTATCAAAGTGGACATTTGAGGAGCTTCTTCATCCTTTTCTTTAGCATGGATTCAAAGATTTAGTCGTAAGGTTTGATGGCAACCATTGTTTCTTCCTACTACCGAGGTATGCATTGAGTTTTCCCTTCTCTTGCACTTGCTTCTGACTTGTTGAGGAGCTTCAAAAGGCTTAGTTGAGCCCTGTGAGCTAAAAAGCAGTCATTTTATCCATTTTGAGTGGATATAGAACATGCTTCAAAAGTCATGGACAACTATGATAGCTTCACAACACTTTCATTTTTTTGCCATAAATTTTGCACACGATATCAAATTCAAGTATTCTATAGCTAGAAACAAAGAGCGCAATAAGAGCTACAGATCTAAGTACTCATAGAGTTGATGCTATGCAATTTTTAGTGCTCTATGTGTGTAAAACATAACAATTCTGGTTTGGATAGCAAGCATTTGATTGGTTTATGCTCTACTGATGCTTATATGGAATGTTTACAATACTTGGATAATACATTGATGCTTGGGAAAGGCTTTTGGACTGATTAGAGACTGTCATTATTGGTACCTACTTATTTTGTAAATATCCTTGAAGACATGGTGGACATTCAATTCACTATGTGCACTTACCCATTCTATCTAGAGTCCTCACTCAATTTAAGGCCAGAAGCAAAGAAGTACCTACACTTCAACAACTCCCAAATGATTGAAAAATAAAAATAAAAATAAAAATAAAGAAAAAAGAAAAAAGAAAAGAGAGGAAGAAAAAGAAACAAAAAGAAACTTTTAGTGTAGAGGAGCACACTGCACAAGCATTACACCTAGAGTTCTTCGAATTTTTGACCCCTAGCCCATTCCCATGGCTTAAGGCCTGTCAAGGGCAAGACATCCCTGGCATATAATTATCTTAGTCGTTTAAGTGTTTATTACTATAATAACAATTTGGACATAAAGCGTAAAATAGTGAGTTTCATGCTTTGAATGCCTATTGTGCCTATATAGTATTTTGGGTATGCTACATATCTAGGTGATATCTAGCATTGATGTATGAGCCCAAATTTGGTTATAACATGCTTTTATACTTGGATTTGAGCTACATTTGGTGTAATTTGGGCTTTGGTCAATTGCTTTAGGCTTTTATTCTTACTCACTTTTATAGGTATTGAAGCTTCATTGTATATTTATGCCCTTGAATATATTAGAGATGTGCTTAGGCTTCCCAAATGCTTTCATGCATATATATTGAACTTTGCTTGCTCATATTGCATTACATATTTTCTTCTAAAGCTTTGTTCTTTGAGACATTGGGACTCTTGGTTCATGTATAAGCTCTCTTGTAGGCTATTAGATGTAGTTACCTCCATTTGTGGATTGATTTAATTTTGTATGCTTTGGATACCAACACTTACCTCTATCATTAGTTTTTTAGTGATGTATATGCTTATGGGATGTACAATTTATTGACACTTTGAGTTTGTGATAGTCTTTGATACATGTGGTCTATGCTTAGTCAATGCTAGTTGCATTCTTTGTATCCTAGTTGTTGCTTGGATATCTCTAATAGTGGAAGCTTTCTTTCTTCGCTATTTGTGGTGCGCAGATCGGACGCAGATAGCTCACGTGGTGAATTCCCAAAGGTCCCCAAGAACAAAGTACTCTACTTTTTAGCACAAAGACCAATGTAAAAACAAGCACGACATGAGACAAGAGACAAATTGGGTTGAATCTCCCCCATGCCTTGTGTGAGCGCTTCACAAAGCATGTATTTAATGTATATTTCCAATCTTTATGCTCAAAAATAGCCCAATTACAAAAATATGACAAGCTTTTAGCTTTTGAGTTTGCTTTCTACCAAAAATAAGAAAATAAAGCTAATGGACGGTGCCCATAGTGTCTGGCACGCCTGATCTCAATGTCCAAATAAGAATAACATATCCAGGCGCATAAGCGCATACAAAATAATAATAAATAATCGATGTCTCTATAGACATAATCAAAATATAGGCGTGGCGCCTATCAAAATATAGTCCAAAGATCGAAAACCCGCTAGACTCCAATGCTTTCCTCCGCCACTGCTGCTATCTCTACACATCAACTGAAGCATTCACAATCGTTAGTAAAATAACACAATTAAACCGACAAAAGTGAATACCTAGCAGTCTTCAGCTACATAAATAAATCAACTGGTTAGAAATAAATCCTAACCTTAATTTATTACGAGTGCGCACTCTAAACTCATAAACGTTTATTAATTTAATATGCATTTTGCGGAATCACCCGCTATGGAATCACCCATGTACACACTAAATTAATGAAACGCCCGAAAAGGACAGGCGTCCCCATCAACTTCTCGCACAAAGAATCCTCTTTGCGTATGAGCCCCGGTCATCTAAGTTTACGGAATCCACCGTAAAACCTCACGGAATCCACCGTGGAATATGCCTCCTGGCATCATACCCCCGGGGTGGGATAGCAATTGACCTCAATTGCTATTAGCTCAATGTGGAGCTAACAAAGTGGGGAAAGCATTTAGGTCTCTAGCGTGCATCCATTGTGCTTCTTCTACAGGATGGTTCTTAAATTTCACGAGATATCTAGAGTACCTTCGGCCAGTTCTAGTGGTCATGTAGTCAGTATCTATTATGGCTTCTGGTTCAAGTATTTCAGTCTCTTCTTCTAGTAAAGGTGGGTTTTCATAGACAGGGTGGATAGGTAATTGTCCTCTAAATGGTCTCAATAAACTAATATGAAATGTATTATGAATTTTCCAATGGGATGGCAGTTCTAACTTGAATGCATTGTCATTAATCTTATGAATGATTCTAAATGGTCCGTAGAATCTAGGAGCTAATTTGACAACTGGATGTCTATCTACACTTTGCAGTCTACGCTTTTCTATTCTAAGCCAAACATAATCATCAACTTTGAAATTCATGGCTTGTCTTTTCTTGTTGGCTTGTTTGGTATATGATTGTTGGGCTTTAGCAATCATATCCTTTACTTCATCAAAAATAGTGTTATGCATAACAGCAATATCATCGGCACTCTGTGTTTTATTTGACAAAGAGGCAACAGGTGTAGATAATCTATATCCATAAATAACTTCAAAAGGTGCTTTCTTTGTAGATGTGTGCGGTGTATTATTGTAAGCAAACTGTAATAAATGCAAATGAGTATCCCATGTTTGAGGTTTAGAGATAGTGTATGCACGTAAAAGATCTAAAATAGTGCTATTTGTGGCTTCTGTTTGTCCATTTGTTTCTGGATGAAATGCAGATGAAAAATCAATCTTTGTGCCTAGATTTGCAAACAGTGTAATCCAGAAATTATTACAAAATCTAGAATCTCTATCTGAAATAATCACTTTCGGCAATCCATGGTTAGTAAAAACAGTTTTCAAAAATAACTGTGCTGCTTGTGATGTTGTTAAAGTTTTCTTACATGCAATGAAATATGCTTGCTTACTAAATCTATCTACAATTGTCCAAATCATGTCATGGTTAGATTTAGTATTTGGTAAGCCAGTAATGAAATCCATAGATATATGTTCCCAAGGTTTAGATGGAATAGATAAAGGCATTAATAATCCATACTGTTTACCATGATGTCTTTTTATTCTTTGACAAATCAGACATTCAGAAACAAAATTAGACACATCTGCATCCATATGCGGCCAATAAAAATCTTCAGTTAACATGCGTAATGTAGAAATGATACCTCTATGACCTTGATATGGGGGACAATGAATTTCATTCAAAACAAAAGATCGGAATGGAATAGTAACACACAGTCTCTTTTCAAAGAACATGAATCCATCATTATATGACAATGAATCAACAGGAATGAAATTATTTTGAACTAATTTTTGCCAATCAGAATGAAAAGTAATATCCTGGTGATATGTGTCTTTCATAGCAATCAAAGAATCAAAAGATATGATAGAAATGTTATGAATTGCAGGTCTTCTACTCAATGCATCGGCAACTACATTTTCTTTTCCAGGTTGGTATTGAATGATAGGATGGAAACTTTGAATGAATGAAGCCCATTTGATATGGCGGTCAGAAATTTGGGGTTGGCTAAGTAGATGTCTAATGCTTTGCTGATCGGTCTTTATCATGAATTCTGAACCCATTAAATAATGCTTCCATTGTTTCAATGCTTGTACAACTGCTAAGAGTTCCTTGTCATAAGTGGAATATTTGAGCTCAGAGGGTTTCAGCTTAGAACTAGAATATGCTATTGGATGGTTGTCTTGCATTAGCACGGCTCCTATTCCTGATCCACTAGCATCTGTCACAACTAAAAAGAATGGTCTGTTAAAGTCAGGCAATTGTAGAACAGGGGCATTGGTCAATGCACGTTTGAGTAAATCAAAAGATTTCTGCTGGTTTTCAGTCCATTGATAAACAATACCTTTCTTAAGAAGTTTGGTCAGTGGTAAAGCAAGTAATGAGAAATTACGTACAAACTTCCTATAGAAACTAGCAAGACCAAGGAATGAGCGTAATTCATGTACATTTTTAGGAATAGGCCAATGCAATATTGCGTCAATTTTCTTAGGATCAACTTTAATTCCTTCTTTTGATACAATATGACCTAGATATTCTATTTCTGTCTTAAAGAATTCACCCCTGTCAGGATTTGCAAACAATTGATTTTCTTTTAGTAATTGAAAAACTAATGATAAATGCTCATAATGCTCTTTTTCACTTTGACTGAACACTAAAATATCATCAAAGAAAACAATCACACAATATTGATATTTTAGAAAAATACGGTTCATCATTCTACTGAAAGTGGCAGGTGCATTAGTTAATCCGAATGGCATAACTAAGAATTCGTAATGGCCAAACTGTGTCCTGAATGCAGTCTTAAATATGTCAGATCTATCTAACCTCACCTGATGATATCCAGATTTAAGGTCAATTTTACTAAATATAGAAGATCCTTGCAGTTTGTCCATAAGGTCGTCAACTCTAGGTATAGGATACATATTCTTTACAGTGATCTTGTTTAATGCTCGGTAGTCAATACACATTCGATAAGTATTATTCTTTTTCTTGACTAGGAGCACAGGTGCACCGAATGGGGAACTGCTAGGTCGAATTAAACCTCTATTTAGTAATTCTTCTACTTGACTCTGGATTTCTTTTTGCTCTATTTGATTGTGCCTATATGGGGCTTTGCAAGGTGGTTGTGTGCCAGGTATTAGGTCAATCTTATGGTCTTCTGGACGGGATGGAGGTAAACCTGGTGGTAGGTCTTCTGCAAAACAATCCTTAAAATATGCAAGAAATTCCTTATGCCTAGGGTGCAGATGATGTTCCTTTGCATGCAATTCATTCACCCAAATGAGATATGATTTAGTATTCTTGCGTAGTGCACGTTTTGCTTGAGTATGCGAAAGCAGTGGAAACATATGAGATGCATGCATACCAAATAATGTAATAGATTTTCCTTGAAAATTAATATTCATTGTGTGTGTGGAATAATCTATGTTTGGATTATGTTGGTGTCTCCATGGCATTCCTAGAATAATGTCGCTAGATTGTAATGGGACAACTAAGAAATTTCTTCTTTCAGTATATGGACCAATTTGAATTTCTAAATCTTGAACTTCTTGTGTGCCATTGTACCTAGTGCCTAAAAATGCAGCTTTTATGCGATAGTGCGTAGGTACAGTATGCAATTTCAATTCCTTTACCAATTTTGCTGAAATAAAGTCATGGGTACTACCGTCAACATGCAATATAGTTCTTTCTTTTCCATGCACCATACATTTCATAGTCAACAATGAATGTAAAGTAGGCATACCTGGTAAAGTGTCGGAAGTAGTAGTAGGATCATCTTCTTCTTCAGTGAAATCCGGCATATCCTCATGCTCGTCTTCGTCCATAGCTCCAAGGTAGTTGATATGTGCTGATGGCTTCTTTGAATGACAATTTGCTGCGAGATGGCCTGGCTGGTGACACTTGTAGCATACGATGGGCTTGGCTTTGGTCACATTATTTGCAATGGCTGGGAGTCTGGGTATATTTGGATTTGCTTGTTGGATAGGCTTAGGATTTGGATTGACAGTGGATGGTAATGCAGGTGGTTTAGGCCAATTCTTGCGGAAAGATGGTGATGAGAAACGACCTGGATTAAACCTTCTGAAATTTGAATTGAATTGTTTAGATCCATAATTACCGTTTGCTTGGAATGGCTGTGGTCGTCGATCTCTTCCACGTAACTTATCTTCAGTGTCGTGAGCTAAGGAGATAGCATCTTCAAGGGTAGCAGGCTTGAACATATTCACCTCAACGTAGTAATGTCCAAGAAGTCCAGACATGTACTTCCGCTTATGTGTCGTCTCTGGTACGTCTTCAAGCATGCGTAGCTGTAGGAGTGCATTCCAAAAACGCTCTGTATACTGTGGAATAGGCTCACGGTCGCGTTGTTGAAGTAAATCCCATTGCTTGATAGCCTTCTCATAAAATTGCGGTGGAAGGAAATTTTGCATGAACTTCTTCTTGAAATCTTCCCATGTAGCAAGACATTCTATACTCTTGCGGACTACAGTCCACCAAAGTGATGCTCTATCTATCAGATGATTAGTAACACACTTGATTTTATCTTTCTCAGGATAAGTTTCCTCATGGAAATAGTCATCAAACTGGCTAATGAATGATAAAACAGTCTTTCCTTCTCTTATGCCATTGAAAGTGCGAAACTTGAAACTTCGTTTACTTATCTTGGATTCCTTGCGAATGGTTTATGCTTCAAGAGTGGCATCGATGGTACGGCGAATCAGATCTTCAGCTTGAGGTTCTTCTTTATCAGTGGACGCTCCTTGTAGCTTTGTCAATTGCGCTTGCAAGGCTTGCCTAGCTCTTCGCTCTTCGTCCAATTGTAACATGATAAGATCCAGCTTTTGTTCCATGGTAGGCTCGGGTAGGTCGTCTTCAGCCATAGGATCATCCATATGTGGGGTAGTCATCCTGTAAAACTCAACAAACCTTTCTCACTCAAAATCAGTTAGCGGGATGAGCGTAGCTCAAATTTGGGGTTACAAGGCTATGTATTTTTGGGTATTTTCTTCTTCAATTTTCAGAAATTCTGAAATATTTATGTCTCCGTTTGCTGAAAGTACTTCAACGAACTTGTAGATAGGTAAAACAGCTTGCTGCAAACAACTTTCCAGTTCTGAGTTTTTGCAAACGAACAAGTCTTTTAGGAGTTTCGAGCGTTAGTCAGTTCTGATTTAGTCTGACTTGCAGAGTTGCAGACTTAACAGACTTGCAGGGTTGTTGACTTGCTGAACTTAGCCGATTTGCAGAACTTGCAGGACTTGATTCCAAGTGACTTACTGAACTTGTCTTCTGTAGTGCGAGACCCGGAGTTTACAGACTTATTTGCCTTCACTGACTTGCAGAGTTTGAAGTAACTTAAGCTTAATGTATTAAGCTTAAGCTTAATAAGCTTGAATAAGGAAGAAGTATGGCAGCACGTCGTGAATTCGTGGAGGGGGGGGGGGGGGGGGGGGCCGTTTTGACTGCGCGTGATTTTCGGGGGCTTCCCTTGCTGATCGATTTGTAAATTGGAAGCTTAATAAGCTTCTTAAGCTTTGTTTTAAGCTTTTAAACTAAGCTTTTTGGAAGAAAGAGATATGGCTTCTTACTGTTTATCACGACTTATTCATGGAGATGAGGGAGTGGTCCTCCGCCGACAGAGAGTGGTCCTTCGCGATCTGACAGTGGAAATAGGGGTTCTTGATCGCCAGAAGTCTGCCTGTATCGACGGTTCGCGACGAGATTGACTGTAGAGGCCGTTTGTTCCTGGAGCTCCGCCTTCGCCCGAGATTGGTAGCGATTGGAAGCCCTTGATCTCTGCTCCGCTCTGATACCACTGGTGCGCAGATCGGACGCAGATAGCTCACGTGGTGAATTCCCAAAGGTCCCCAAGAACAAAGTACTCTACTTTTTAGCACAAAGACCAATGTAAAAACAAGCACGACATGAGACAAGAGACAAATTGGGTTGAATCTCCCCCATGCCTTGTGTGAGCGCTTCACAAAGCATGTATTTAATGTATATTTCCAATCTTTATGCTCAAAAATAACCCAATTACAAAAATATGACAAGCTTTTAGCTTTTGAGTTTGCTTTCTACCAAAAATAAGAAAATAAAGCTAATGGACGGTGCCCATAGTGTCTGGCACGCCCGATCTCAATGTCCAAATAAGAATAACATATCCAGGCGCATAAGCGCATACAAAATAATAATAAATAATCGATGTCTCTATAGACATAATCAAAATATAGGCGTGGCACCTATCAAAATATAGTCCAAAGATCGAAAACCCGCTAGACTCCAATGCTTTCCTCCGCCACTGCTGCTATCTCTACACATCAACTGAAGCATTCACAATCGTTAGTAAAATAACACAATTAAACCGACAAAAGTGAATACCTAGCAGTCTTCAGCTACATAAATAAATCAACTGGTTAGAAATAAATCCTAACCTTAATTTATTACGAGTGCGCACTCTAAACTCATAAACGTTTATTAATTTAATATGCATTTTGCGGAATCACCCGCTATGGAATCACCCATGTACACACTAAATTAATGAACCGCCCGAAAAGGACAGGCGTCCCCATCAACTTCTTGCACAAAGAATCCTCTTTGCGTATGAGCCCCGGTCATCTAAGTTTACGGAATCCACCGTAAAACCTCACGGAATCCACCGTGGAATATGCCTCCTGGCATCAATTTGCTCAAGTTTGGATTGATATATACTATTGCGTTTATTTCAACATTGCTATAATTATAGTTTTCAGTATTTTCTTAGAGAGCGGACATTGTACTTTTGCAGTCTATTGCTTACAGTTGGTGGATAGCTCTATACTTTGATATTCTGTCATATTTTTTCCCTTGTTTTGGCTAAGTTTTTGGGGATGATTTGTAGTCATTTGTAGTAGTCCATTCTATTGGATTTTGCAGTAGGATACTATCATTATGGTTGCTTCTTCGAATGATAGTGTAATTTTCAATATTAAAAAGCTTAATGGCATGAATTTCACCTATTGGAAGATGCATATATGGCAGGTATTGGTTTAAAAGAAGCAGGTTATGTTGTTGAAAAACAAGAGTGTAATGCTCAAAGGTATGGACTAGGATGATTGGGATGAATTGGCATAGCTATGTAAATCCACCCTTATACTATGATTGCCTAAATAGGTTTACTTCAATGTTTTTGCAATTGAGGATAATGCCTAGAAGTTATAGAAAAAGTTATGTAATATTTATAGCAAGCAAAGTCCTGCATCACAAATGTATTGGTTGAAACAACTTATGGACCTTCACATGAAGGATGAGACTAGTGTGTCCATGTATTTGAATGAATTTCATTTGATTTTTAGTCAATTGACTTTGCAAGGCATTGAATTCAAGGATAACCTGTCTCCCTTGTTCTTACTTGTGACCTTTTTTGAGTCATGGGATACTTTTCGTATAGCCATGTGTGCTAATATGTCTAAGGATAGCCCAAAAAATCTAAGATGTTAAGGATGCTTTACTCATGGTAGAGACTCACAAGGGGATAGACATGGCAACAGAAGCGGTAAAGACCACCGTGGTAGAGACTCACAAAAATTGTAGTCTTGTACTAAGTCCCATGGTCGTAAGTGCTCTCTAATATGTCATTAGTGTGGAAGAAGAGTCATATTTGACTGTAGTGACATAAGATGTGTGATGATAAGCATAAAGAGAAAGCCAAGGGCAAAGTGTATGAAAAGTTTGATTATCATAACAATATCCGCAAGTTAGTCCTATCATAGCATGAACAGTTTTGTGAGATTAGGAAATGACTTAGCATTGGATATTATTAACATTGGGAATGCATGGATGTTGTTTCCTTCAAGTATCTCTTTTACTATGCATAATCTATGTCATGTATTGGCTTTGATCCAAAGCCTTCTATCTACTAGATAGTTGGATGATGCATGCTATTATATATCTCTTGGTGATTCTGCATGGAAGATTACTCGTGGAAATCTTTGTTTTGCTCAAGGTGCTAAGGTTGGAAGCCTCTATTCTTTTATTTGTATTTTGATCCCTTGACCATTTGACTATGGTGACATACCATGTGTATTTTTATGGCATTGTCATCTTGGGCACATGTTTTGGCTATGGTTGACATACCATGTGTATTTCTATGGCATTCTCACCTTGGACACATGTCCTTAAAGGGAATGAAAATTCTTATTTGTAGTATATTTGTTGGGTAAAGGTGCATGTGCCTAGTTGCTCATGTATTACTACACTGACAGTACCTACATACCTATACACTTCAAGTAGCAAGCACCCATTACTGTCATTTTATTTTTTATTCTTTCAATGACATTTAAATCAAGGGAAGACCGGTCACACATTGTGATTGTTGGATTTTCCACATCTCTCTCTCTCTCTCTCTCTCTCTCTCTCTCTCTCTCTCTCTCTTCACCATAGCTCTTGCTTTTTCTTGAGTTCTTCCACTTTGGGCTCACTCCCTTCAATTGGTATTAGAGCCAACCATTCGAGGAGCTTCTACTTTCATGGTAGCCATTGTTTCTTTCTCTTGAGGTATGCGTTGAGTCTTTTCTTTCTTCTAGCTTGTTCCAACTTGCTTTGCGCTTGTTTACGAGATTTCCAAGGCTTAGTTGAGCCTTTGTGAGTGCTTATTGATTTGAGAAGTAGCCATTTTATCCATTTTTGAGTGGATACAAAGCATGCTATAGAAGTCGTGGATAGCTATGGTAGGTTGACAACATTGTCGTATTTTGGCCATAACTTCTACATACGATATTGAATTTTGGCATTCAATAGTTAAAAACAAAGAGCATGATAAGAGCTATAGATGTAGGTACTCAAAGAGTTTATTCTGCATAGTTTTCTATTCTTTGTTTCATATAGAACATAACTATTTTGATTTGAACAACAAACAATAAGTCTCATAATGCATGTTTGATGCTTCGGGGATGTTATTTTGGTGCTAGAATTGTATGATTATGGTTTTGTACCGATTTGAGCAGACATTTGGCTAAGTTTTCTAAGAAATTTCATTGATGTAATAACAAGACTAAATGACATTTATCTGGGGAAAAGCATATGCCTCTTGTCACTCTATGCTTTCAGGGCTTTGTATTGATACCTGAATGTTTGCTTGTTGACACTTGGACATGCTTAACACATGTCTTAGAATGCCTTTGGACTTTGATTGAGCTCACATTCACTTAGTTTTGACTATCATATCCCTAGTGTTCATAGTAGATAGCAAGTAGTTATTTGATAAAGATTATACTCATTATGCTTTGAAGCTACTTGGGTACCATATATTGGATGTACCACTACTTCAATTGTTATGTATACTTACTAATATGCTATGGTATGATTTTGAGCTGAGATTTGTACTCTATTGCATTGATATTGGTTGTGATTATGTGCCTTGGTTACTTAAGTGGCTTATGCAATTATGAGCTTGAAAAATCTATTGGGTTTTATGCTCTCGCTGACTTATGCTTCATGTATCCTAGATACTCAGATGTCATTGATATGATGTTTTGAGCTTTGCTTGCTCATTTGGCATTTGAATTTTACTTCAATGGCACCTACTACGTTTTATGTATTGAGCCACATTGGCACTTAGATGTACTACAAAGCATTTGGTTTATGAAATTGGAGCTTGAGCTTATTATAGTGAGACAGTTGGACTCATTGTGACATGTACATGTTCTCTTGATATTTATTGGATGCAGTTATCCCATTGTGGACCGATTTGATCTCTTAGCTTGAACCTAGTACTTATGTCTATCAGGGTGTTGTCAGTTGTATTTATATACTTCTAGGTTATGTATTGAGCTTGCTTAGTGGGTTACACATCTCATAGTTTTCTTCATTTACCTTTGAGACCTACCCTATGCATGATATCTATGCCTATTGCATGTATGGTTTCTGACACATTGCAGTTGTGATAGTCTTCAATGCTAATTATTCTTGGCTTCTTCCTTCTTGGTTGCTCATAGTTGGTTGTTGGTATATTGTTGCAATTTATTACAGTAATCTATCATTTCAACTCTATGCATTTTTTTAGGATAGTCACTTGGACTTGATAGTCTTTTGCTTACAATTTGTGGACAGCTCATTAGTTTGGGAGTATCTCTTGTCTCCCACTTGATTTAGTAGTGGTTTTGAGGTTGATTTACGGTGTTATAGCATCTCCTTTTTCCCTTCTGTGTACTTGTTTGGTCTCATTATGGCTAGTGGTTCTCATGATAGTGCTATCTTCAATATTGAAAAACTAGATGGGACCAATTATAGCTACTGAAAGACCAAGATATAGTAGGTTTTAGTGCAAAAATTGCAGGTTAGACTACTCAAAAAAGGGGTATGTCAAACCCAAAAACATTGTGACTAAGGATTGGGATGAACTAGATGAGCTATGCAAGACCAAAATCATTTTATCACTCTCTAAGAAGGTTCACTACAATGTTGTAACTGAAAATCAAACTACGTATGAACTTTGGACACAAGTTAAGAATCTTTATGACAAAGCAAAGTCCTACATCTCAAATGTATTGGCTAAAAAAAATGATGGGCCTTTGCATGAAAGAAGGGAATTCTATGTTTGTAGACTTGAATGAGTTTCACTCCATCATCAGTCATTTAGCTTCACACGAGATTGAGTTCACGAATACTCTATATCCTTTATTTTTGCTTGGTACTCTACATAAGTGGTGTAATACTTTCTATACAACTCTCTATGTGCTAAGCATGGGCTAAAATTGCAAAATGTTGAGAGTTCCTTCTTGACAAAAGAGGTGAACAAAAAGAATGTGGATGCTTCCTGTACGTCCCATGCATTGACTAAGAGGGGTTGATAGGATGAAAAGGGCCATGGTAGAGACTCTAACAAGTCTCAATCCAAGATACGTGGATAGTCTCACAGTAAGTCATACGGCTGTAAGTCTGGTCTTACTTGTCATTATTGTGAAAAAGTAGGTCATATTTAGCCATAATGCCATAAAATACAAAAAGAGAAGTGCAAGGAAAATGGAAAGAATAAAGTACAAGACAAGAATGGTGATTGGAGCATTGTGCATACTAGCAAGTCTAGTATCAAGATTGAGGAAATTAGTGTGGTGTAGCCTAATGTATCTAATGATCTTATCTTGGCAACTTCTTCTTTGGATGTTTCCCCAGGTAGCTAACTGATGCTTTGTCAAGATATACTCAGTATTGATAGATTCAAGGGGGCTTCCTTTCATGTAACCCCTCAAAGAGAGTGGTTTCACAATTATCATAGTATGATTGGATCTGCTTGTTTGGATAATGACATGGCATTAGAGATCATTAGTATTGGTGATTTCCAACAGTGTTTTGGTTCAAGAAGCATATTCACACTTCATGATGTACATCATGTACGATCTCTTACAAAGAGCCTTATTTGTGTTGATACCGTGGATTATGTAGGTTACGTTGTCTCTTTTGGTGATTCCTCATGGGAGATTTCTCGTGGAAATCTCGTTATTACACATGGTACTAAGTCAAGTACCTTTTATCATTTACTTGTATTTGGGTCAATTGACCATGTTTGGGCTATGGTTGTAGTTCCACATGTATCTCTTTGGCATCATCTCCTTGGGCACATGTTTTTGAAAGGAATACAAATTATTATGAGTTAGTAATATTCTCAACCCTTAGACTATAAGTGTTTTGAGTCTTATGATTATTTTTAATATGGTAGGCTAACACATAGTATGCATAAGAAGTTTGGCATGAAGCGTATGGGTGAGCCTTTGGCTCTTGTTCATTCGGATGTGTGTGGTCCCAGTTGCTAGGTGGTGCGACGTACTTTCACATTCATTGATGATTACTCACATAAGTTCTAGGCTTTTCCTATTAAGCAAAAATCGGATGTCTTGTCTATCTTTTAGCATTGGCTTGCTTTTGTTGAGAACTAGTTTGGGCATAGGGGTTGAAATGCCTAAGGTTAGATAATGGGGTTGAGCATGTCTCAAAAGATTTTGAGTAGTTTTGTGATGAGCATAGTACTAAGCATTAGTTGATCCCCTACACTCCTCCCCAAAATGGTATCATTGAACGCATAAACAAGACAATTCAAGAGAGAGTTTGTAGTATGCTTAGCCAAATAGGCTTATCGCAACACTTTAGGGATGAGGTAGTTTCTACAATTGTACAATTGATTAACCGGTCCCCTTTCACTACTATTGATTGTTAGGTTGTAGATAAGATATGGACTGGAAAATCTCCATCTTATGCTCATTTACACATCTTTGGTTGTGAGGAATTCTGCAATGTTCGTAAGGACAAGCACAATAAGCTGGTTCCTAAGTCCATGAAATACATATTTCTTGGTTATGGGGATGCAGGTGAGAGGGTCTATCACCTATGGGATCCATAGGCTCGCAAGGCTATCCATAGCCATGATGTCGTTTTCCATGAGGAAAAGATGCATAAGGAGCTTAAGAAAGTGATTGAAGTACACAAGGTGATCTTTTAGGAGGAGCATATCCTATTAAGTAGAAGTTAGATATCTTGTCTACCTTTTAGTGTTGGCTTGCTCTTGTTGAGAACTAGTCTAGGAATATATTAAAATGAGTAAGGTTTGACAATGGTGATGAGTATCTTTCCAAAGCATTTATGTAGTTTTGTGATGAGAGGTATATTAAGTGTGGGTTGACCACCCCATACACCCCACCTAAGAATAATATTGTCAAGCACATGAATACGGCCATTGAGAAAAGAGTTCATAATATACTTAGTCAAGTAGGCTTACTCCAACATTTTTGGGTTGAGACAATTACTATTGTGGTACATTTTATAAACAAATACGCATGCATTGCTATTGGTTGTCAGGTTGTAAAGGAGGTATGGTCTAGAAAACCTCCCTCATATGTGCATCTTAGAGTCTTTGGATGTGAGGCTTATTGCTGTGTACCCAAGGAGAAATGCAATAAGATGGATCTCAAGTCAATGAAATGCATCTTTCTTAGTTATAGGTATGTAAGTGAGATGGGCTATCACCTATGAGATCCTAGGCTTGGAAGATTATCCCCAGCCATGATGTTGTTTTCCATGAGCACATAATACATAAGTAGCCTGAGTAGATAGTTGAGGTATGCAAAGTGATTTTTTACGAGAAGCCTCATGTTACCATACAACCCATTAATCAACCTACAAAATTGATATTCTAGTGGCCCATGATATGATGTTGGATAGGATATACAAGCCCCATAGTTTATTTTGAGACAGTCTACTAGAGATATATGCTAGTGTGATCTATTTGTATCCTCCATGAACTATGTAATTGTGATAGATTTTTGTGAGCCCCTTACTTTTATGCAGAGGCCATTCGTAGAGGTGATGGTCACTCTTGGGAGAGGGCCATAACCATGATGGCCTGTTAAAGGTGAAGAGAGCATCTCTTGCAAAATTCAATCTTTGAAAGATGAATGAGGAGTCAAATAGACCCGTCCATGATATCAAAGAAGACCATTGTGCCACTAATAATTTGGATACTCTTCTCCTTTTCCTTATTGAAATTTCTTCATCATTTTGGATGCTTGCTCATCAAGCAAGTACTTTTCTTGAATGTTATAGATACAATCTTTATGCACGATGGAAATGGAACACGTCCATATTCTTAACAAGGCATCTGCTACCACATTATCTTTTCTAGCCATATATGATATCTCAAAGTCATATCCTTGAAGAGGGGCCAACCATCTTCATTGCTTGGGAGACAAATTGGGTTGCGAAAGAAAGTATTTTTGCACATGATGATTGCTTTTGACTTTGAAATGGCTACCATAGATATAGTGATATCACTTTTTAATAACATGCAATATTGCTAATATCTCTTGCTCATAGACATATAGTTGGCACCCCTTGTCATTAGAATTTCAGCTCTCATAAGCTATGACTCCATGATCTTGGTATTGATGATTATCCGATTGTGGAAGAAATGCATGAAAAAAGGATGATGAATTTTATGATCCTATGGATGGGTTTCCATTCAATCCAAATGGCACCAGTGATTCTCATTCTTTCTTATGTATATTTCACATGATGCATATATTAGCTGGCAAGGGAGAAAATACACTTTGACTCGAGGGTATCATTAATAGCAAGGTTGCACATATTCTTATAGATATGTGTCGCACTCATAGCTTCATCAATACCAAATCTTTGAGAATGTTGAAGTTACTACTCATTGATATGGAATCATCCTTATAGATATAAGTTGCAAATGATGCCTATAAGTCTCGTAAAGAAGTATATCCATGTACTTCTATTGAATTGTCACCTACTTGCATAATATAAGCAGATTTGATCACTTTGGATATAGGGCCAATTGATAATGTTGTTAGTTGTAGTTGGCTGAAAACTCTTAGTAATTTTACTTTGGATTTAGAACAAATGCAAATGGAATTTAATTGGCAAGGGTAACACATAGAATTGAAGGGCATTGACCATAAACACAAAGAGCTCATCTCTATGAAGAAATTGCTAAAGGAAATTAATGCCAAGTCATACATCTTCACTCTTTTGCTTGGAAAAGTAGATAAAGGTTAACCATCAAATCAACCATCTTCTTCTCTAAAGAAAAAGAATCCAAGATTGGAAGAGATATAGGAGGAATATAAGGATTTATTTCAACCACCATTATCATTGCCTCCTAAACGAGAGGCTGACTATCGTATCAACTTGTTGCCTAACATGAAGCCCATTAATAAACCTTCCTATCACTTATCTAAGTCTCAGAGGTAAGAGGTGGAGTGACAAGTCAAGGAGTTGTTGCAAATGGGCTTAATTCAGCCAAGTCAATCATCATTTACCTCTCCCATGCTCTTGGTTAAGAAAAAGGATGGATTATTCCACATGTGCATTGAATATAAGGATTTGAACAAGTCAACAATTAAGAATATGTATCCTATCCCCGCATTGACGATCTCTTGGATGAACTTAAGGATGCAAAGGTCTTTAGCAAAATAGATCTTTGTTCGGGTTACTATCAAATTCGAATGAAGAAAGGGAATGATTTCAAAACAGTATTTTGGATTGAAAGGGAATCATATCACTTACTGGTTATGCCATTTGGGCTTTTCAATGCACCTGCTACTTTTCAAGCCCTTATGAACAAAATATTACAATGTTGCTCATTCAAAGCAGTCCTTGTATTCCTCAATGAATCCTTATCTATAGCAAGTCCAAGGAAGACCATTTGAAGCATGTACAAGAGGTCTTTGATACCCTAAGAAGGCACACACTCTTTGCTAAGATGATGAAGTGTTTTCTCATAGAAGATAAAGTTGAATACTTAGGTCATATTGTGGGCAAGCAAGGAATTAAAGTGTCTAAAAAAGGTGAAATGTTTCAAAGAATGGTATGTCCCTACGAATTTCACATATTTGAGAGGACTCCTTGGATTATCATTTTTTTATAGGAGTTTCATCAAGAGTTATGCTCATATGGCGAATTCATTAACATATAGATTAAAAAAAGAAGCCTTCTTTTGGGATTCCATGGCTGATAAAAGCTTTAATGAGCTGAAATCTCTTTTAATTTCCGCATTTATCCTTGCATGCCCAGATTTCTCTAAGAAGTTTATCATATGCATGGATGCTCATGAAAGAGTAGGGGCTATTTTATATCAAGATCATGGAGTCATAGCTTATGAGAGCTGAAAGCTTGATGACAAGGAGTGCCAACTACATGTTTATGAGTAAGAGATATTACAACATTGCATGCTATTAAAAAGCAGCATCACTATATTTATGGAAGCTATTTCAAAGTCAAAATTGATTGTCGTGTGCTAAAATCCTTTTTTTCGTAAGCAAATTTGTCTTCCAAGATTTATTTTATACTCAGTATCTACACACTTGTATATCCCTTTTGTATACCGCAAGTGGCGGCCACCCATCTCTGTCATCTTTATTCCTTATACTTTACTATGATAGAGTAATAAAGAGAAGATAAGTCACACATTGTGATTGTTGGAGTTCCCACACACTAGTCTTGCTCTCTTGAGTTCAAACCTCCATAGCCATCACTCTTGCTTCTACTTGTACTCTTCTCTCTCTCACTCTTGCTCACCCTTTCACTCCCTTCAACTTTCTTTGTTGGCCACATATTTGCAAATAACAACATCAACATCATAAAAGAAGATGAAATTGACATAAGGACAAGTTTGAAGTCCTTATTAGCTATTAATTTAAGAAGATCTAGGCATACATCCTAGACCCAACAAAAGGATGGTGGCCCTAAAAAAGTAATGAAATATCTCAATTTTCCCAAATTATCTAAGCTTGAAGCAAATATTTCACTGGTTGGAATTGAAAATCCAAGGGAAAACTTGGCTAGGACAACTCAAGCCTTTCCTTGTTTGGAAAGCTTGTTTCATTGAACTATATCTTTCAGCTTGAGCTTTCAACCCTTTACAACCTTTGGATCTTCCATCTTCCCTTGTATATTTTGTAAAAATTTTCAAACACTTTACCAAAAAAGTTCAAAGACTTCTATGAGCTCTATTTAGCTTAATGTGAAGGGATATATGTACTTATACTTTTTGTAAAACACACTAATTAAATTCCACATGGACCTATTCCCACCCAACTATGGATTACAACCTAGATGGGAACCAATGGCAAATTTGTCAAGTTTCTATAATGTTGTAGTTTTCCATTGGTTTCAAACTAGAAACTAGTATAGGCCTAGGTGAGCACATGGTCAAGATCAGTTTGGAGCCAAATAGCTAACACAAAGGATTTAACTTTTATTTAGCTTATTTTATAGCCTTGCACATCTTTATGATTAGCAAATCATATAGATAGTACGCTTTTTTGCCTTTTTCACCTTTCAATGCTCATTGAAATAATATCTAGACATTTAAAATAGTGGAATTCACTTTCTTCCATGCAAACAAGTTTCCTATAATATCCTAACTAATGCTTAGACTAGTTGGGATCCACCAAGCATGCTCATGATTTTCAAAGAGAAAGAAACTTAAATTATTTTTAGGTCTCAAGCTCAATTTGTTCCCATTACTAATGATAAATAGACACGAGCTCAAGCTTGTAAGGCTACTTGCCTTTCTCATGAGTCATGCTTGCCTGGGTGCGTGCGTGCAGGCTCCTCAATAGAGAGCTTACACATGGGACCTACATTTGATGCACAGGGTTGGTTAGCGAATGGGCATGATTAATTTTTGAACTTGAAAAATCACATCCAAAAGTTATCATGGATTGTAGCACTAAGACCAATTAGCATACAATAAATGCAGAAATTGGTATGGCTCCTTAATTACTTTGAACAAAGATCATCAACAAAGAATAGGAGGGAGAAATTGGTATGGCATCTTAACTACTTTCGAGAGAATGTTCATTTACCATGAAGATTGGACTACAGTGGATCTCCCTTAGGGCTAAACTCCACACATTACACCTTGGAGCATCACCTAGGAACCACGCTCCCTCAACAAGCCAGGAGCTACCTTGTAGACCTACATTACAAGCCTTACCATCCACGATCCCATAGTCCACCTTAGCACCTTTCCCCAACAAACAAGCAACTCACCTCAAAACAATGTTTTTTCGAGCTTATGCAAGGTACAAGGGCAAGGGGTCAAAACACATAACTATGGCATACCCCCTTAGCCACTTACCCCAACCCAATTGAGAGACCGTCCCCACTCACATCACTCAAATGCAAGGGGTGGGTGTGTGTGTGTGTGTGTGTGCAATTACAAGGTAGCTCCTAGCTCGTGGAGGAAGCATGGTGGCCAGGTGACGTGTCCCAAGGTGCAATGGCTGGAATCTGGATTCCACGAACTCACGATGTTGAAGACTAAATGTGAAAAAAAGGGCAACAAGCGCCTCTTCCCACTGGCCAAAATGTCAAACATTTCTTGCGGACGAGAAAGTCAACGAAGTCGGGTCCAGCGTACAACTGTGCTGTGATGAGGCTTGATGGGATGGTATGTGATCGTGTATGGGGCCAAGAGTCGATCGCAGGGCTATGGTAGATCAGCAAGCGCGCTGGAAACGATAGAGCCGCAACAGAGAGAGCAGCAGGATCTGTAGGATGAGCATAATACCGATGGGATCACGGGGGATGAGAGGAGGAGTATGTAGCAGCAGGAGCGAGGAGAAGTCATCATCATCATCGACATCGACATCCGCATCATCAGCATGGGAGGCGATCTGCCCTGAGCTATTTGCGCTGATACTGAAGGCGGTGCAGGAGAAGGCGAGGGAGGACCCCTCGGAGGCGCGTAGGGTGGTGGCCCTGGCAGGCGTGTGCCGCCGATGGCGCCATCTCGTCCAGCAGTCCTACTCCTCCCCCCGGGGCCTCCTGCAGTTCCCCTTCTCCCTCATCCGATCCTCCGCCGGCCATGTCCGCTGCCTGCTCAAGCGCGCCGGCCCGGGCCTCTTCGTCCTCTTCCAAGAGAACTCCCCCGGCCCCAAGCTCGACTTCCTCATGGCCGCCTGCAGGAAACCATGGCGGCCGGCCTGCGCCTCCTTTTCCATCAGCGCTAGCCCCCGCTGCTTCTCGAAGCACGACCATGCCTACATGGGGAAGCTCACGTCCGACCTTTGGGGCCAGGAGTTCTGCCTCTGGGAGGCCTGCGGGCACGACCCCTCCGCCAAGCGCCCCGCGGCCCGCATCCGCTTCTGGGACGAGAGGGCCGAGGGCAGCCCCTTCATGCAGAGACGCATGGCGTGTGAGGTTTTCAATGTTGCTGTGGGGAAGAAAGGCTCCAGGAGAGCTTCTCAAGCCGTAGTACCTGAACAGAGGCAGGCGTCAAGCCATAGTGCAGCTCATGGATGGCAAAAATGGGCATGCTTCTTAGATCCTTCATCATCATCATCCTTATCGTCTGCAACAGTGATCAGGCCTGCCCCGGCGGCCAAGAAGACATTCTTGAGGTCTTACAGCAGCCTCAGAAGGAACAGCGGCCAGCTCCTGGAGAGGAACAGGTCATGCAGGAGATCCAGGGAGCTGGCCCCAAACCCTAATTCATTCCTCATGGAGAGCAAGACCCCTGAGTGGGATGAGCATAGAGGCTGCTGGTCCCTTGACTTCCATGGGCGCGCCTCCCTGCCCTCCCACCATAGCTTCCAGCTTGTCCGTAAGAGAGCACCTCCAAGTCCACCTTCAACTGTAGATGAAAACCGCCCTATCAATGATCATAATACCTCCTCAGCCCTTCCTCAAGATGCAGAAGAGCAACAGACCGTCTTTCTACAGTTGGGTAAGGTCGGCAAAGGGCTTTACACTATGGACTTTTGCTACCCCTTGTCAGCATTCCAAGCATTTTCCATCTCACTTAGTAGCTTTGCTACCAAAGTGGGAGTGGAACCATGAGATTCATGCCTCCATTAGCTAAATTCAGTTCATTGGTGACCATTCTAGTCTCAAATCGATGCTCGTAAATATTATGCATGATAATAAATCTTTTGCGTTGTCCAAAAAGCCTTGGTCATAGGGATTATCACATCTAACTAACGTACATCATCAAAGGATCTTTGGTAGCCATAGTACGGGTAACAAGTAGTTTTCAAAGAAAATTCTACATATTTTGGTATGGTTATCATGTTGTTGCAATTCAATAACAATTAACAATTGCATCATTCACAAGATTACATGTGTTCAATGAAAACGTGTGCATGTGTGTTGCTACCCCTTGTCAACATTCCAAGCATTTTCCATCTCATCTAGTAGCTTTGCTACCAACATGGGAGTGGAACCATAAGTTTCATGCCTCCATTAGCTAAATTCAGCTCATTAGTGACCATTCTAGTCTCAAATCGATGATAGTAAGTATTATGTGTGATAGTAACTTTTTTGCATTGTCCAAAAAGCCTTGGTTATAGGGATTACCACATCTAACTAATGTATATCATCAAAGGATATTTGGTAGCCATAATATGGGTAACAAGTAGTTTTTGAAGAAATTTCTACATATTTTGGCATGGTTATCATGTTGTTGCAATTCGATAATAATTAACAATTGCATCGTTCACAAGATTCAATGTGTTCAATGAAAATGCATGCATGCACACATGCACACACATATACATATCTATATATGTATATATGATCCTTAACAATAAACTTTTGTTCCAAAACTTGGTGTTATGATTAGTGAGTAGTAGAATCCTAGTGATTTAACAAAATCCTTAATGACTACTCTACTCATTTGATAAGCAATCCACTTCCCTACCTCTTTGGCTGCTCGAACTCTAGCTAGTTCTACTTTCTTTACCTTAAATTTGCATTAGAGTGACCTTATCTATGAGTCATTGCATAGTCCTTTATAGTAGCTTTGATTGCTTCAAAATATTAATAATCTTTTAATTCTCTAGATATTACACGATGGTCACTTTACCTTTTGCTTCCTTGAGGGTTTCTCTATACATAAGCCCTCTATATCAGGTGCATTGAAGGTCTACTTAGAAAATACCTTCTCTATTAACTTTTCATTAATGATAATTACATGCACTATTTTTTTCACAAATACAAAAAAGATTTTCTAACTTTCTAAACATCACACCCTTTTGTAAGTATGTTTTTGTAAATTTCATGCAGTAAAAATCCATTTCTTTGGAACTCACATAATAGGCATATAACACATGATGATATATGGTATATCAATTCATGTGCATCTAATCATATGGCCAATCATGTTGAATGGTTTGGGAGATGTAAGACTTACAAAATCCGAGTTATATGCAGACGGGTGATGATTCATGCCACCCAATTTCACACATTGGAAAGGTCCCCTTGTCCTTGCATGATGGCTAGACAAAGAGTCTAACAAATGTATTACATGTGCCATCAATCACAAAGAATTTAGTGTCTTTTGGCCAAATGGTAGAGTAACGGTTACAGGTTCGATTTAATGCAAAACTTTGTTTTATAGAAGACTTTAATGATAAGTGAAGGTTGGTTATAAAAGAAAGTAGAGTTGATTGCATGCTCAATTTAGATAATATAATTTTTGCAATGAATGTTGCTATGTATGCTAAAGAAAAATGAGTTTTGCAGACATTGAAATATAGCATAAACGTATTGGACATCGAAATGTGCAAAGGCTGAAATTAATGCAGTCCTCCAAAGGATTGCCCGAAATTAATGCAGTTCTCCAAAAGATCTGTCAAAGAGTAGGCAATTTCCAATCTCTTCGATCTTCTTTCTCAGGAGAAGAGGGGAGACGAGCTGCGTAGTCTATTGACAGATCTATGGCCTTTCTTTTTGTTGATTCCCAAGGCCAAAACTACCAAAATTTTCAGGGGCATAATTGATGCAGTGGCCAAGATTCCTAACACATCTGTGTTAGAAGATGGGCATAGAAACCCACTGTAAGCAAGGGAGTATAAGGGCAGATGTTTGTGAATATGTTAGAAGATGGGCATAGAAGCCCACTGTAAGCAAGGGAGTATAAGGGCAGATGGGTGTGAATAGCCCTAAGGGCAGGGGAAACCCTAACCCTAGCTGGCAAAGGGCTATATAAACAGCCTATGGGTCACTATCACTTGTGAGAGAGTGTACCCAAGTTGTACTCTAAGCAACTTAGTAAGCAAGATTTCATTCTTGTACTTTGAGCTCTTCTCTCCCTCTTGTGCACACATTCTACTACTGCAAACTTTGATTCTCAACATGGTATCAGAGCCATCTCTGATCTCCTCAGCTTCCCTCAGCATCAGTCATCACTAAGTGCACATTAGCTGTCATTTTCTTCACTCTATCCTTCTTTCCTCCATAGCTGCCTGCAACCTACCTCCATTGGAGGACTTGAGGAGGACAAAGGAGGCCATATTAACCTGAGATTTCTTCTGGAGATCTTTTTCCCACATCAGGGCGCAGCTCCCTGTCAGTTCAAACACTGACATTGTCCACGTGTGAGGCCAGCATTGCCAACATTCGAAAAAATGGTGCAGTCTGGACAGGCGCAAATCTCGGGCTGAATCATGGGCAGCAGGTGGTGCAATCCCAACCTCTATCATAGGGGTTTGATAGCCCCCCAAGTGGGCTATCCTCAGATAAGAGGGCTCTGGGAAATTCCTCTTCTGCTATAGCTGCTACAAGCCAAACCCTAACTGTGTTTTTTTGGGCAGCCATAGCCAACAAGCTCCAAGCTTGACATTTTGGGATTTTTACACTCTGAGCTTCATTAACAGTGATTCTAATCACTGAAGCAGAGTCTCTGAATCCTATTCCAGAGTCTAAAGCTCTTGGGCATGATTAACGGACATCACCAAGCATCGGGAAGCCGACTTCCAACCGGGTTCCATTCAAGCACTTCACTAAGCTTGACAATAGTGTTCTCTTAACACTAATCATAAATCATCAGTTGAATAGCTTGCTGGGCATTCACTAAAACCCAGTGAGTTTTTTATTCCTCTTCATATATTGTTGTAAGGTTATGTGTAAAATGAACACATAGACCATTATGCACAAGAAGTGTATTGCATACCGTAAGTGACATTGTCTCAAGTACTTTGGTCAGTAAAATCAATAGCATGAGTGTCATCATACTCTCCTCAAAGTCATCAACAACAAGCATTGAGATCATAGACAAACCGTGTCCAACACAAGCCTCATCCACTAAGCCGTACCACAAGGAGGAGCCTGAAGTCTAGTCTAGGTTTACTTCATTAAAACCTAAAAAGACTATTAAACCACGGAAGAAGTTTGCACATAAGAAAGGACCACCAAAGTCATACCTGGAAATATTACACTTATATGATTTTCAACCTTTCTCTTCATTGCAACTTTGACTTCACTTTGTCTAAATTGCTTCCGCATTCAGTGAAAGGTTTGTAAGGGACTAGACACTGCCCTTGTCGTAACAAGTGGTAAGACCTTCCCAATGACCACAACATATGCTGATGTCCGTCCTCAAATTCGAAAGTTTGATGGTAAGGATTTCCATCCATGGCAGGTACTTATAAAATACAAAATGATGGAGAGAGGGTATTGGCCTCTTATTCAAGGCAGTAGAGTTGTAAACTCTACAAATATGATTGATATAGAGGATGACCAACGAGCTCAAGCAATCATAATGCTACACGTAGATGAATCCCTGATTCATCATGTTGATCAACTAAACACTGCTAAAGAAAAATGGGATGAGCTTGAAAAGCTCTATGGAGCCACTGGGAAGAATACTAAAATCTTCCTTAAAATTGAATTCTTTAGCTTGGAATATCGTTCAGGATAAGATTTGGGAAAATTCATTTCTCATATGAAGGGACTTATGGCATAGCTTGCTTCTGTACAAGCTCCAATACTTGAAGAAGATGCTATTGCTATTCTCCTAAAAGCTGTAAAACATGTGTTTCCTACTCTTGTAACCACTCTCACCAACATTCCAGATCCTACTTTGGCAAGTACCATTCAATCCTGTTTGGATGAAGAAAAGAGGAACCACAAAGAAAGCAGCAACAGTCAGGCAACTTCAAATTCTCGTGAACAAGTATTGGTTCATACAGTTCTCACTAAATGTTCTTTCTGTAAGAAAAAAGGACATCTTGTAAACAACTGCTGGAAGAAATATCCCGAGAAGATGAAATGTAACAAATGCAAGAAGATAGGGCATATAACAAGTAAATTCCCCAACACTCCTGAAATACCCAAAGAATTGGTGGCCAACTATGTCTCCAATTCATCTGAAGATCGACTGTTTTGACTATTTAAATCATCTACCTAAAACAACCTTGTAAGCCTGATTTATAAAGGCATCCAAAAAGGGGGGGGACCTTTTACGTGTCTTGTAATCCAATGCCACCCTGGCATTGAGGGGGGGTGTTAGAAGATGGGCATAGAAACCCACTGTAAGCAAGGGAGTATAAGGGCAGATGGGTGTGAATAGCCCTAAGGGCAAGGGAAACCCTAACCCTAGCTGGCAAAGGGCTATATAAACACCCTATGGGTCACTATCACTTGTGAGAGAGTGTACCCAAGTTGTACTCTAAGCAACTTAGTAAGCAAGATTTCATTCTTGTACTTTGAGCTCTTCTCTCCCTCTTGTGCACACATTCTACTGCTGCAAACTCTGATTCTCAACAATCTGAACTTCAGATCTCCTTGTGTAGAGAAATGGTGGAGATGTTTTACAAATGAACCTATTATCCTTCTCCTCAATATTGCTCCGTAAATTGACACGCTTCTCAACAAACTGCTCCCGCGTAACCAGTCCAATAGTTTCCTTCTTAAAGGCACTTTCCAAGAGCTCTGAGGTGCCATAGCCAAATTACAGGAGGCCCGTCTGTGGCCCCGGCCGACTTATTCTTGAGTTCTTGGATTTGCTTGCGCTCTATCTCATGCTGCTTCTCCAGCCTGCGGATGCGTGTGGCATCCTGGGTTGTGCCGACATAACCATCGCCCATACAAGACATCTTGACTGGGTTTTTGTTCTTTCCGTTCCTGTGTTGCTTACAGGAGAGAGTAGCTTACAACAAAATGATGAAGTATCGAAATGCTTCTTCATCTCTAGATATGGCTGCTATGAGTCCACCCCTTGCACCTGGTTCTCCCTCCTCTATGTTGATGATGAGTCCTCTTCAATCTTGAAATTCCGCTCTGATACCAAATGAAAAATTGAAGTGGAGGGAGTCCATGAGATAGAGCAAATCAGATGTCAGGAGCTCCATGTTAACTTCTCCTCCATAATTCTTCTTCCATTCTCAGTGTCAACTACCACAAGTGGTATCCTCAAAAGATAGATACCCCCAACTTAAGGACACTTTACATATGCTTCTATTTTAGATACATACATCCATAGAGTATGGCCTAGGATATGTCATATTTATCAACATTCCTAGAGGGGTTCTCTGGTGCTTGAATGAGCTCTGTTTCATGAGAATTGAGGGAAAAAACAACCGCAAGGTAAAAAACGTGACCTGCACAGATTGCGCCAGTTTGTTGGTCATCTTCTCTTGCTCCAACTTAGACATTGACAACCATAAACACGCTCTACTATTGATAAACAACTTGTTAGGGATTGAAGAAAGCTTCATAGCATTGGTATCTTGGTTCTCAACTCATTTGTGGGATGTTTGAATCAAACATTGGGTGGAAAATAGAGCACATCTGTTGTTAATTATATAGGGATAGCATACATCTACTTGGTTGTAGCTCATTGGGAGCTATATTGACCTCTACTGATATTTACTAGTGATTGGCAATGTATATGCCTTTACTCTCATGTATTTTGGCATGGCCTTGAAGAGTTCAACACTCAGATTTAAATGGTTATAGCAGACTAAAATATGTCAAGAATGAAAGCTAAAATCTATCATGGAATTTCCAACACTAAAACACGGAATTGTTTGATCAAGAAACGCTTGAGAATGATGCAAACAATCATCTTGGATGCTTGGCAAGTGTTGTAACAACACTTATCTATACATGGGCATGATATTGGAGTGTTAAATACTCAATTTTGGAGCTTATTTGCAAGCTAGAAATAGTGAACTAGTAATTATCCCAAATTTGGAAATAGTATAGGGTTGAAGTATCTGTGATGCTTATTTGCTATTGGACAAATACTTGGATCATACCACTTGAGTGCTAGATGCTTTTTGGGATATTATGAGTGCTGAAAGCCCAAAGTTTGGACTGATTTGTTGCTGGTTATACCATTGACTGGTTATTGTCTACAGGAAGGATGCCTATCATCTTCACTTGACATACATGCAATCTATTCTGACCGATTAGATTGGTATCAACTCCTACATAGAGTGGCAACTTTATGAGATGTTTTGGGGCTTTTTTGAGGTCTACATACTCTTGTTTAGTAGAGAAAACACTGCTGGCTATACACAGACTGTTGTTACAAATTGTTGTTTGTCATTGATTGTCATGAACACCTACATGTCTACTATGCAGGCACATGTTGTCTATTTGGAATTCCACTACATCTAGATGTTTTGCCACATGACTGGGGATGTATTCGTCGACATATATATGAGTTGAAATACATTGTTTATTGTTGGTTTTTATTGTAAAAAACTTATTGAACTAAAACTGTCATAAACATCTAAGGCGTGTGTAGGGATTAGTGAGCACTAAATTTGTAGCTATGACAAATGCTCAAGGCACTGATAACATCACTCAAATTGTCAGTGAGAAGATCGACAACAAAAACTTCGATCTATGGAAGTTTAGGATGTAGAACTTTTTGATTGGTAGAGGTTATTGGGATTTTTGTATGGGGGTTGAAGCTAAACCCGAATTGCCTAAATGGGATCCGACACAAAAACAACAGAGAGCTCACTGACAATGGTCGGAAAGAGCTAGTAAAGTACTATACTGGTTTTCTTTGCGAATTTCTGATGCGATGACTATGTAGATTACCAATTTCCATTCCCCGAAAGATGCTTGGGATGCATTCATGAAGAATTATGGTAATGTCACGCATGCAAGGAAGATATATCTAAAGCAGCAATTCAACATCATATTCTAAATGCAACAAGAATCAAAACACAAATATTGAAATGGATCCTCCTACTTGTCTACTCATCAAAAATCCAAAATGCTTACTTGTTTTGAAGATTAAAAGCCCAAATCTCTTACCTATCTCAAGCTCTGGTTGTTTGGCATACAACCCTTACTTCGTCGCTCGATCTGAGATGCACAAGTGCTCAAGCTTGAATCCGTTAGTCTTGGCAACGGAACCAAAATGTAGTGGGAGCTCACGCTCAACTGCCAAGACCCACGGACCGCTTATTTCTTCAAGCGTTTCAAGTGAGAAAAAATGGCTATCTCTCACCTGGTTGACGCGCCTTAGATCCTATAGGGATGTAGTGAGCTTACCTTGATGCTTGAATGAGTAGCCTCCTCCCTCAAGCAAATTAGTAGCTCCACAATTTGAGATGCAAGCTCAAGCAACATCAAGCCTCTACCTTCAAGCTCCATCCTCCATAGTCACGCACAAGAGAGAAGAAAAGAAAAGAAAGAAAATAAAATAAAATAAAAGAAGAAGAAGAAGAGAGGAGATGATGGAGAGCTTCTTCTCCTTGATCCCTCACCCTCACACACTCACTCCCTCACACTCTCACACTCCCTCTCTCAAGCACACACAAGCAGGCAAGAAGGAGAGAAGAAGGGAAGAGGAAAAGACCACTTTAGCCACATACCAAGAATGATCCTTTCATTCACTTTTTGAGTTTATATACAAAACCCTAAATCCCTTGGACACTTATCCACTTTTTTACATGACCAGGCATCTTGTCAATGTCCTCTTTCTCTATTCCCTTCTAGTTGCCTTAGCCCTTCACCTACGTCCGTTTAGACTTTACAACTTGCACAGGAGGGAGCTTGGTGCTCTTTTTCAAAAGTTTTATGGGTGCCTTGCATTTAAAAATGCACTTTTACCTTTGACTTAGCTTTTGAGGCCACCCTTGTGCTTTTGGCCATTTCCCTTCCTGCTTCTTCCTTTGCATCCGCATTTGGAGTTTTCTTGGACTTCTTTTTCTCCTTCTCGAATTGGGGTTAACACCTTTCATGATGACAAAGTTAACTAAAAACTATAGTCTAGCTATTTTGATTAGCCAACATTTTAACATGCCTTGTGGGCAAACCTTGAATCCATTGACAACCATTAGATTGAAGCAAACAAGGTCGGTTGGAGGATTTCCCCAAGCATGAAGTACATTCTCATTAATGAAGCTAATTCTAGCTCCAATGTCAATGATTCCCTTCCTCGTGGAATCCTTGATGGCTTCTACTAGAAGTATTGCATGGCATTCTACCCCTTCCTAGAAGGGGTTAACCCCCAAGGTTCCTAGGGTAGACATGACTAGGTAGTTGGGGCTATGCGTTGTGGGTTGATAGTGTAGAGCATGCACCATCCATCTAACTTTTAAATGCTTGCAAGGCTTCCTTTCATTAGGATTCTAAGTGGAATGGAGACATTGATGGATACAAGGATTGAGATCACACTGGGTTCTATCTCTTGATTATGAAATCTACATTGCTCTATGTTCTACAGATTTGTGGTTTCTCATACAATTGTTGGTCAAAATAGAGTAGATCATTTGTGGAGTTTCCAACGTTTGGGGACTAAGTAGGTGGAGACTCATGTGCAAAGTTGGAGGATGGGAAAATTGATGGTTTCCATGGCCACCTCTAATGGTAGTTCTTTATGTGCTACTTCCACCCATTCCATAACCTTACTTATTAGGGCCAAGTGTTGCTTAGAGTCAAGATATTCCCCTACCTTCACTATCATAGATTTCTCTATTTTCATACAATTGTTGCACTTTCTACACTCAATAGAGGAGTTTTGCCTTATTGAATGGTTAAGCCTTCACTTTTCAACTTTAGTTTAGCATGTTTTTGCCTCTTTTTGACCCACCTATTATTGTTGATCCTCAATAGATATTTTAGCTTTCTTGCTTTGCACTTGAGTAATAGCATTGATTGGAATGGGAAGTATGATTTCGTCCTTAATCATCTGGACAATGAAGAGACTCAAGGGCACTAAGGATATGATTGCCTTGCTATTGCTAGCTTTCCCTCTCACGTAATCTAGATACATGTGGGTTATTCCATATTTAGGTCATCATTGGTTTGCTTCATTCTCTTTGGGTTGTTCCTATCTTTATGGACAATGTAATCTAGATACATGTGGGTTATTCCACATTTAGGTCATCATTGGTTTGCTTCATTCTCTTTGGGTTGTTCCTATCTTTATGGACAATGTGAGGATATGTGTCTCAATTGTCCACACTTCTAGCAAGTTACTCTCCTAGGATGGTGGATCATTCCTCGTTCGCTTCCTCCCAGCATCATAATATGCATGAGCCTGTAATCCATTGAGATAGAGTGACCCTCTTCATCATAGCAAATAAAGGTGTTAGTACACTCCTCATGATCTGTTGGTTCCTCAACATAATAAACATGTGCAAGACTTAAGGGATGATAAATGATTGGGCCTAGGGGTCTAGGATTCCAATGGGGTTGATTTCAACTCTTTGTGACGTTTTGGATTGCTTTTGGGGAGTTGCCAAGGCTAAAGACTATGATAGACTTGAATAATTGAAATCTTGAATATTGTATTCGTGATAGCCAAAGTTGGGGTTTGGTCTTAGAAGTCTACATGGAGCTTTGCAATAGGTAGCTTCATGCTTAAAGCATCCATAATTAGTATAGCTGCATGCTAGCCTCAAGCACTCTGAAGGGAGATGGTCTCTGTTGCAATGTATGCATTGCATATTCTATTGAGACTAGAGGATCTATGAGGCTATGATTTACAACTCAACCTTAGATGGATTCAACATCAATGTTGTACCTAATGAGGCAATTCAAATAGATGACCTCTACATAGAGAGAAGCAAATATAAAAGGGGAATAAGAACCCAATAATCATTATTGCTTTTAAGAAAAAAAATTAGAGCTCTCAAGGCTCATGGAAGCTATAAAGTAGTTAAGAGCCTGTAGACCACACATAACCTACATGCATTGTGATGGTTACCACCACAAGTGGAGTGTGCATGGTTGCTTTGGCCATGATGCTACCTATTTTGTTGAGCCCCTAGAAGGCTTCTATATCATACTATACATGCACATGTTAAATCTCAACTATCAACTTGTGACTCTTCCTACCCAAGGAGCCCTCAATTGGCCTTGTCAACCCCACCTAATCAAGTAGTGACCTTTTCTACCCAAGGAACACTCAATTAGCCTTGCCAACCCTACCTAGTCAAGGATCTCCTATCCATAGGCTAAGACCCCTAAGGTCAATCATAACATACCCTCCTAGTGATACCTTGTGCATCTTATAGAAGAAAAATACAATGAGTAGGAGTATGCAAGTCCTTATGTAACATATGATGAAGAGGGTAATGCAATCCTCATGGGCTACTACACTTGATTCCAATCATGCCACTAGACACAACAAAGGAAGAGGTATGAACCACCCAAGACAAATGGTTGTGTGTTAGAATTGCAATCAACTTGGGAATTATATGTCAAAAAAGTGCCTGAAAAATCAAGAGCTACTTTCAAAAGATAAGGTCAACCCAAGATGCAATGATTGCAGCATTACTCACATGTATTGAGATGGCTCTAAACTCTAGGAATCCAATAGCATTCCATTTGGGTCTATATAGCCTAACATTGTGTTAAGAAACGTCAAGGCCCACAATATTGACCAAGTAAGCCGAAGGCACAACGAGGGACCATGTCACAGGTGAGGATGGAGTTGTTGATGTGCATTACACATGACTCAACACTGTGGGATGAGGGAGCTAGAGGTACTCCCTCATACACACCTCCCCTTGAAAAAACTTGATCTTCACATCAAGTAGGGAGGCACAACTCACTACCATCTCAAAAAATCATCTTTGACTCAGATTCATACTTAGTTTTAGGGGTTTTAAAGTGCCTCACTATCAAGGCACTCATCAATGTGTTTGGACGCTAGGTGCCATGCCCACCACTGACTCTATAGAAATGTGAAACATGGACTTTTCAAAACTGCAACTATGTCCCACCCACTGACTCGATTTACAAACATGGAATGGAAATGGCCCTAGACAAGCTAGAACTGACTTTGACTTTATTGTGTAGCTCAAACATCCATGTGCCGACCATATTTACAAGCAAAGAGTGGAGGGTAACCCAGTTAGAGTTGGTTGCATACCCATGCTTCAACTTAGGGCCAAATAGTTTGAGTGCATCGAACTAGGACTTGGCACCAAGCTTTCACTTTGAATGCCAAGCCCAAACTGCAAGGGTCCAAGCAATGATACCTTGCGAGAGGAGGCCCACCTTGGCCACATCTATCAATTCTCTACTAATGAAGAAGACAACAGTCAACCTCTATGGGGTAGCCACATGCTGCATAGTGAAAGAGGTGCGCTTTGCCTTTGATGTACCTCCCCTTGAAAATAATTGGGCCTTGGTCTCCCAAATATTCTTTGAAGCATGCCTATGGCCGAAGCTGGGTGGTAAGGGCCACAAGGTCTCCTAGTAGAAGCTGTGTGTCACGTTGCACAAAAAGTGTGGACCTAGGTGGAAACACCTCCCAACTTCTTCCTTTTCCTGCCCTCGATGGCTCGAATCTTCGTTGGCATGCCCTTCTTAGTTTTTCTCTTAGTGCCCTTGGGGGCACAGATCTGACTTGAAGCACCTTTGGGTTGTGACCATTCGACCCACTAGGTTGCAGCATGTCACTTTGCCCACCATGTGAGATCCATGTCTCTTGCATCAAGTACTCTCACCCTCTTTGTGCCGCACACCTTTGGAGAGAGAGGATGAGAGTACTTGCCCTAATTGGACTAGCAAGCTGGAGTGCCTAGACAATGCATGATGATTTGACGGGTTGCATCAAATCATTGCTCCTATAAAGTGAGGGCCATTTTCCTCACAGCAATCACCTTTGGGCCTCTATTGCCCATATCTATCCTTATCATGCACAAGAAGAGAAGGCAAGCTTCATATGTATCTATACATGCCATGCCCACTTGACCTTTTAGGCCCTTGGTGGCCAGATCATTCTCTATGGTCCATGCCAAAGCAAGACGACTTTGATTCATAGTATCAAACTTCTAGCTTGCATCATGAGGGCCATGTCCTCCACCATAGTCACTTTGAACTAGCCCACACTTTCTTGACTACACCAATGAGGGCTAAGCCTTCACATCTTGCCCTCTCCTTCATCACTTGCTCCATGAAGAGCTAGATCCACTTGGAATACTCTAGAGAGTGAAGCCTCATTGACTCCACCTTGTTTCGATTTCATAATCATCTGACTAATTTGCCTTCCCCAAGTAGGTTGCATCCCTTTGGCACAATAACCACCAAAATGGGCTTGATTGCACATGTGGGCTTTTCTGACTCGTGCACCTCCTTGAATTTCACCTTCATGTTGAGCACGAGGCCCCATCTCATCCCATAACTCAGCCACTTGGGTTTCATTCATGAAGATCCATTCACCATGGTTGGCAGACCATACTCGAAGCACCCCAGCACTCCCAATCATGTCACCGTGTGTGAGGGCCTGTCACCCTCCGACACCCATTGCTCTGCATGCATCTTCATTGTACGAGGGCCTTTTACCCTCACAATGAACCATGAAGCACAAATAGTTGACTCCTCATCAAGCTTGTAGTAGTAGGACCTCACTTCTTCACAGAAGCTAACCCATTGTTGCCTACTTTTTGCTAACTCGAAACTTGATGGCATCGGAATTGACTCCTTTGTCTCATCCTCCACCCTAGCAACAAACGATAAGTTCTTAGGTTTCCAAAATTTTCTTCTCTTCAAGGAGCCCTTCCTAGCTCCCATCTTCTCACCTCTACCTTCCTCTCCATCACGCTCTTCATCAACACACTCGGCCATTCATTTATACTCGCGATTGCACGAGTCTTCCACATCCCTCTCTTCTGCTAATACATAATCACTTTCATCATCCTCTGCTATTAAGTAATCATCTAAACACTTAGATGTTCCTTTATCCTCTTGGCTCAAGGAGCTTTCTATATTCTCTTCTCCATTCAATTCAGTATTCACAGCACATTCATTTATACTCGCGGCACCATGAGTCTCATCAACAAGGTTGCCTGTTCGTTTACCCTCATGGCATAAGGAGTCATCCACACACATATCACCACTTGCTTCATTCTCTTCACATGGCTCATCAACCGTAGCATCAACACATGGCATACATGGTCCCAGTTCATTTAAGCTTGGGCTGGACAAGCACTCCAACACATCCACACTAACACACATCAACTCTTCATTCTTTTCCAACTCAACATCTAGCCTATTGGCCTCATTAGCACAAGCATCATCATGTGGTCCTAATTCATTTAGGCTTGTTGGGTTGGACGAGCTCTCCCTAACCTCCACACCATCTTGCATCACCGCTTCATTCCTCTCCAACTCAACATTTGGCCCATTGGCCTCATGCACAAAAATGAACACACGGTCCCAGTTCATTTAGGCTCCCTCCTAGGCTAGAGAGCTCTTCTCCACTTCCACTCCTTCACTCTCTACTTCTATTTGCTCCAATACATGGGGCACACTACCCCGCAACAACACATTCTGCTCAATCATATGGGACTCAGTCTCACTCCCCTCGTCCAATTCTTCTATCATGACTCCATCAAACACACATTTTGGCCCACATGCCACCTTAAGCACAAGTTCTTCTTTTGACTTCAACACAACATCTACATTCTGCTTCACTTTGGCTCCCTTAGCCTCAACATGAACTTGACTTGAACTCGACGCCTTGGTCACATCATGCATCACATCATTATTTTGCATTGTCATTGGACTTAGTTTGCCACTTGGCACTTTGCCACCTACACAATTAGAAGCACATGGCCCGGTTTGTTTAGAATCACCCTAAGTACATGAGTTCTTCTTAGACATATCAACATGAGAGGCACTCTTGGCCTTGGCACCCTTTTCCACTACACTCTACTTCATTCTCTTTTCTACTACCTGCATCAAACTCTTAAGTTGGGCTTTCAAGGCATGTCTCCTTTTTGCTCTCAAATCTTTTGATTCATAGTTTAAATCCTCATTATCTTCATCTAATTCATCTTCACTCTCCTCTTCCAATGCTTTCTTCACCTTGGTTGACTGAATTTCTGCTAAAGCCCTCAAGGCATTCCCCATCATAGCATCAGTGTTACACCCTTTCTCCTCTTCATCGCTTGACTTCTCTTCACTCTCCTCATCATTGTCATCATTAGAACTAGAGCTCAAACTCGGCTCTCTTCTCTTGGTTGGCAGAGGCTAGCTCTACAGTGTATTCACATGACTAGGCATAAGCTGTCTCGGTAGCAACTTCACTTGACTTGACTCACATCTCTTCTTCTCTATCACATTTTCTCTCACATCCACACTAGACACCTTTTTCTTTACAACATCATCTTCTTTCTTTACCCCAGATATTCCACTAGTTGCAATAGATGCATCAAAATCCAAAGCAATTTTTCTCTTCAACTCACTCTCCACATCGAGAGTATCCCACTCGCACATACAACATCTCTCCAACCCAATCTCCAATCTCCTCATTCATTTCTCTCAAATTCGTCTTCAACTCATCTTGTCTCCCTTCAATCATCTTCATCTTCTTCTCAAACTCATTTATCACTCTGGGAGGGGCACTTGCCCCGTTTCCATACATATACTCCATCTTATCCTTTAAACCTTGGAGATCATATTCCCACGTAAAAAAGTCATCTAAAATGCTTCTTCTTTTTTTGTACAAAATCCTTATCATCTCAACTCTCAACTTAGAAATGGTCATCCTTAAAGCTTTCTCAATACGCCTCATCCATCCCAAGCTCCCCAACATGAGGGCTTGCGCATGCCACTCATGAGGGTGGCTCTAATACAAAGTGTGATGGTCCAACCCCCTCAGAATCCCATGTGAGGCGGCACACCCACAACCTTGCCCAAGCGCCTAGAGAGCACTAAACCTACTGTGCTATATCGTGACATCATCAACTCAACACGACACGGAATGAACACAACACGACACAAAGCATGCATAAGAGAACTCAAAGAAGGCACACGAGTTTGCAGAATGGACCATCTTGAGGGCAGGAGCTCATATTCATAGTAAGAGAGTATGTACAAGGTAAGTCGGAGGCACAGCGAGGGACCATGTCACAGGTGAGGGTGGAGCTATCAACACACATTGCACATGACTTGACACCATGGTATGAGGGAGCTAGAGGTACTCCCTCATACAACCCTAACAATGAAGAATTAGTACCAAAAATATTATGTTAAGAAAGGTCAAGGCCCAAGCCCACAAATTCTCATGAGTATAGAAGTTGAAAGCATACCAATCATGTTTTACATGAAGCAAGAAGATGTGGGAAAGGAAGTCTTGCTTGAAAGAACTCTTAAGCTTGCGACTAAGTGTGATGTTGACTATGAAGCATAACGAATATACTTGAGTCTACCTAGCATTGATATAATTGCAACTTTTAGTAAAGATAATCTAGCCTACTCTTACAAGAAAGGTAAGAATACACCCTTCGTAATCAACCATGAATCCAAGTGAGGGCAATAAGGAAGTTCTCAAAGAATTTCTCAAAGCTTAAGAGAAGAAATGGAAGCCGCTTCTATTGATAAATATGTCATATCCTATGGTTGTATGTATCTAAAGTACAATCGTATGTAAAGTGTCCTTAAGTTTGGGGTATCTATCTTTGGAGGATACCATTTTTGTGGTGTGGACTGTTGGAGAAATGGAGAAGAATAATGGAGAGCAATATTGAGCTCTGAACTTCTCATCTGATTGACTTTTTACAAAATCTCTCCATTTTGGTTTTCATTTGGTATCAGAGCAGCAGCTGCAGGTGACCAGGGAACAATGGGATTGACTTCCTTGATGTGGAAGAGTTAGGTGATGTTGTCTATATTGAGCTTCCTAAGGTGGGAGCAAAGTATCAACCGGGAGAGACAATGTGCACTATTGAGAGTGTTAAGGCATCCAGCTCTGTGTATGCACCTGAAGGTGAAGTTGTAGACATCAGATTTGAGAGAAGGTAAGCAGCTGATACTGCTGCTTTAAGGCACGCTTCATTGGAGACATACAAGCACCAATACTCGTGGATACCGCAGGCGTTGAATGACATGTTCTCTCCATTCTATTCCAAGAGCCGCTGAATAATAGGAATACCAGAGGTGAGCTATTTCCCTTCGAGTCAGGACTGATACCATGATCGAATATGTCGTTGATTTTTTTGATTGCTACCTTCTGTCCTGTATATGTATCAATGGCTGAGCATACGCTGAGCACACCAAGCCATAGCTCCCTTTGCCAATGACCTCCTGGCCGATTTGGTAACGATTTGCTTCCACATACTCTGTGAAGGAGGAGGCTGCCAGAGAGTTGGCCAGTGGAAAGGAAGGCCAGAGGCAGGGACCCCATGAGGAAGTTACCGTCCAAAGAAAAGCCTAGTACCATGATCGAATATGTCGTTGATTTTTTTGATTGCTACCTTCTGTCCTGTATATGTATCAATGGTTGAGCATACGCTGAGCACACCAGGCTATAGCTCCCTTTGCCAATGACCTCTTGGCCGATTTGGTAACGATTTGCTTCCGCATACTCTGTGAAGGAGGAGGCTGCCAGAGAGTTGGGCAGTGGCGAGGAAGGGCACAGGCAGGGACCCCGTGAGGAAGTTACCGTCCAAAGAAAAGCCTAGTAAATAGGGCCTCATCCTTAGCAGCAGCCGCCTTCTTCGCACACTCCTTAAGACTGCAACAACTGAGGAACTGTGATTGATGTTTTACTCCACTGGATTGATCTCCAGTAATAACAAACGAGAAGCCATAAAGAAAGAAAGGAAGAAGAAGAAGAAGTTGAAGAAGAAAAGCAAGAGATGGAGGCCCCCGCAAATAGATCAATCACGTTCTGAGTGGAACTGACAATCAATAGATTTTGAAAACCAAGCTACTTTTGTGAAACAAATTTAGTTTGATTCCCGATGTATGACTCAAAATCAATAGTCGTTTCTGACAAGATGGGAGCCCTCATCTGCCTTCTTCTCAAATGCTTCTGCAGATTGAGAGCAAGAAGTAAATTCTTGCACGCACCACAAACCTTTTCCATAGGTTGAGCAAGAGATTAGACTGATGTTGAATATGCTTCACCGTTTCATAGCTCGGCATGTGGCAGTTAAAGGACCAGCCACGCGAGCTCCTACCAGATCTGCGCGTCATGAAAAAAAAGCTAAAAGAAAGTCAAAGCCCTAGAAGCATACTGAGTCAATCATTCGAACACAATTGATGCAAATGCGGGATGAGTTCTGGGACACTGCTCCTCACTATGGAGGGAAGAAAGAAATTTGGGATGCTCTCCATGTTGCAACAAAAGCAAAATTGAGCCTTGCACAGGCTATTGTAGACAGTGCAGGCATCATTGTCACGTCAGAGGATTTGTCAACATGTTATGATGAAAGAGGTGCTAAATATGACCTGCCAAAGTATGTCTTTAGCGAGCCTAGCAACCTTATCAAAGATGATTGAAAGATTGGAAGCTAGAGTTCCTATGGAATGCAGTGGAACGGCTGCTTTGGAATTCAATTTTACTAGCATGCTGCTCTAAGTTGAGTGGTTACTGCAGGGGTACAATTCAGTACAATGGACAACATCTGATGTGCTAGGTGCTACATGTGTTGTGCTTGCAAAAGTGTGAGAAGTGTGTGATACACTTCCATCACAAGATTTAGTCATTGGGGCATATTGCTGAATACCATTTCTAGACAGGTTGTATTGTTGTTTTCTTTTGAATTTGCAGCACTCATAATGTCTGACACGGCACAGATCACTCAGATCGTGGGAGACAAATTGACCAAAGACAACTATAGTGTTTGGTCTTACAGGATGGAGAATTTTTTGATGGGTAGATGTCTATGGGACCTCATAACAGGTGATGATGAATGTCCAAAAGTTCCTGAACATCCAGCCAAAGAGCAAAAGAAAGCGTACAAGGATTGGACAGGGAAGAATAGGAAGGTTTTGCATTGGATCTCTATATGTATTTCAGAAACATTGATTCCTCACATAAAAAAGGCAAGTACTTGGGAGGCTTGGGAAATCATTGAAAAAATGTATGGAACATGTACAGAGGCTCGTAAGATACAACTTAAGCAGAGATTACATGGTGCATGGAGAGGCAATCGCAGTATCAATGACTATGTGGCAGAAATCAAGCAAATTGCAGAAGACCTTGCATCCATTAATGCACCTGTTGATGATGATGATTTAGTGTTAGTGACACTAAATAGACTTAGACCAGCTTTCAAATCTTTGGATACCTCTATTTCCATTAGAGGAGGCTCTATGCCTAACTTTGAGGAGCTTATTGGATTGCTACTTACAGAAGAAATCAAGCTGGGATTGAATGCATCTAGTAGTGGCAAAAATGCAGGTGGAGATAGTGTTTTCTATCACCAGAGATGTCGTGGCAGCTCATCTAGAGCTAGAGGCTCTTCACTTGGTCGTAGTAATTATGGTTTTGCTCTTCGAAGAGGTAACTTTGTTCGTGGTGACTTCATGCATAGAGGCAGGGGGAGATCTTTCCCTAGAGGTAGAGGACGGTCTAGTCCTTCTTCACAAAGAGATGGCACTTGTCATTATTGTGAGCAGTTTGGTCACTTTGAGAGGGATTGTTATCAGAAACAGAATGCCATGTCTAGGGGTCGTGGAAGGATCCAATATGGCCACTATGCAGGCACTTATGGTGATACAGGTTATGGACCTAGAGGTGGATCGCCTAGAGGTCACCTATTTGCTATGGAGCATGTGCTTGGGAGCATGACTCACCCTCTTCGTGAGAATGACTGGTTTTTGGATTTAGGAGCTACAAACCACATGACTCATCATGCTGAGTGGTTTGATAGCAAGGAGCAAATGCAAAATGATGAATATGTTGCCACTGATGATGATACTTTACACAAAATTACTCATATTGGTAGTGTGCCACTTGTTACTAAAGATGGGATTGAGAACAAGCTTGGTGATGTACTTTATGTGCCCACAATAACTAAGAATTTAGCATCAGTTGGTCAAATGACAGATCAAGGATTGCAGGTGAGATTCAATAAGTTTGGATGTTTCATTGAAGAGTTCCATAATGGGAGAATTGGCAGGGTGATTGCTCATGGTAAAAAGAAAGCGAGATTGTTTGCTTTGGATGCAGGTACTCCAATGATTCAGAACTCTATGTATGTTGAGAGAGGATATGGGCAAGATAAGGATGTGGAATTATGGCATAGACAGATTGGTCATGTTAATTTGCAAAGATTGAAGCAAATGCAAACAAAACAGATAGTCCGTGGTCTACTGCATTTAGGATATGTGAATTTTGATCATGTATGTGAGGCTTGTCAATTTGGCAAGCAGTCCAAATTGCCATTTCCAAAGAGGAGGAGAATAAGCAGCTATCCTTTGGAAATAATACACTCAAATATTTGGGGCCCATGTCAAAGTGTTTCCATGAGTGGAAAATGTAGATTCTATATCACCTTCATTGATGATTTTAGCAGAATGACTTGGGTATACTTTATGCAGCATAAAAGTGAAGCATTTGAAAAGTTCTTGGAATTTAAATCTATGGCTGAAAAGCAGTTTGGATGCTACATAAAATGTTTGAGGTCAGATAATGGTGGAGAGTACATGTCATATGAGTTTTGTGACTTCTTGAGAGATCATGGTATCAAAAGGCAATTGACATGCAGATACATACCTCAGCAAAATGGTGTGGCTGAAAGGAAGAATTGGATTATTGCAGAGGTTGCAAGGGCAATGATGAACCAAATGAACATGCCATTGTCATATTGGGCAGAAGCAATGCATACTGCAGTTCACATTATGAATAGACACCTACAGCCTTGACTCATAATATGTCACCATATGAGAGAATGTATGGCAGGACACCCACTGTTGCATACCTTAGAGTCTTTGGATGTGTTTGTTATGTTCATATTCCGGATGATTTGAGAAAGAAGATGGAACCTAAGGCTGCAAAATGCATTTTCCTTGGATATCTTGATGAGAAGAAGGGATACAAATGCTATGATCCAGTGAGTAAGGAAGTATACATAAGCAGGGATGTCAGATTCAGTGAATATGAATCATGGTACAAGCCCAAAATTGCAGTGAATGTTGATTCCTATGAAAGCAATGATGATGATGGCTATGGAAGGAAAATTTCAGCAAACAACAAGGCTGAAAATCAGCATGTGGAAGATGCTTTAGGACCTCAAGAGAGTGTGGAAAGCAGTGGCAACTACAGTCCATGGAGTGGTAGATTGAGAAATGCACAAAGGAGTGCAGAAGTTGCAAAAGGTAAGAGACCAATGACTAAAAGTTCATAAGATGAATCTATAGATGACGAGTATGGCATTCCGCATGTTAAAACATCTGGCACTAGAAGTGCAGGAAAGTATGTGCCACCACATGCTAGATCAGATGAGACACACGGTAGTGCACCTCAATTGAGAAGGTCAGAAAGGGTAAGGTATCCGATTGATAGATTCTTATAATGGGTTCATGAAGATGCATTATGCATACATGGTTTCTTATGTACAACATGTGGAGACTACTTGCTTTGAAAAAGCAATAGAGAGAAAAAAGTGGAGACAAGCAATGGATGAAGAGATGGATGCACTAAGGAAAAACAAGACTTGGGATTTAGTGAAACTACCTTATGGCAAGAAGTCCATTGGATGTAAATGGGTTTATCAAATGTAAGTCGGATGGTCCTCTTGAAAGGTATAAAGCAAGGCTAGTTGCAAAAGGATATGCACAAACTTATGGTTTGGACTATGAAGAAACATTCAGTCTAGTAGCTAAAATGACGACAGTGAGATCGGTAATTGCTTTGGCTTCTATCTATGGTTGGAAGCTTTATCAAATGGACATGAAAAATGCATTTTTGAATGGCAACTTAGAAGAGGAAGTGTACATGGATCAACCAGAGGGCTATGTGGATCCAAAATACCCACATTATGTATGCAAGTTGAAGAAGGCTTTATATGGACTAAAGCAAGCACCAAGAGCATGGTGTGATAGAATCAACAAATTCTTATGCAGTATGGGATTTCAGCATAGCAAAGCTGATTATTCACTTTATGTGAGGCATACAAAAGATGGTATGATTGTTGTGGTCATTTATGTTGATGATCTTATTATTACAGGTACACTTGAGAAGGAGATTACTCAAGTCAAGCATGGGTTACATAAAGAGTTTGATATAAAGGACCTTGGTTTGTTGAGATACTTCTTGGGTGTTGAGGTTATTGACACACCTCATGGTATATGGCTGATACAAAGGCAATATGCACTAGAGATGTTGGAAAAATATGGCATGACTAGATGCAAACCGGTTGATACACCATTGGATCAAAATGTTAAGTTGATGGATGATGGATCTTATGTTGAGGATGTCACTATGTTCAGAAAGATGGTTGGTAGTCTTATCTACTTGACCATTACAAGACCAGACTTGAGTTATGTTGTTGGATTGATAAGTCAGTTTATGCAGAAACCATGCAAATCACATTTGGATGTAGTGAGAAGAGTTCTTAGATATGTGAAGAATATAGCTGGATTTGGCTTGTTTTATGAAAAAGGAATCAAGCCTACATTGGTTGGATACTCAGATGCAGATTGGGCAGGTAGCTCTATGGATAGAAGATCTACTAGTGACTATGCATTCTCATTTGGATCAGCCATGGTAAGTTGGAGCAGTAAGAAGCAACCTACAGTTGCTCTATCAAGCACTGAAGCAGAGTATAGAGGCATTGCATTGGCAGCATGTGAGCAGATATGGCTAAGATTGATCTTATATGACATGGGCATAGAGATTGATGGTGGAGTCATTATGTATTGTGACAATGTTAGCAGCATTATGTTGGCAAAGAACCCAGTCTACCATGCAAGGACAAAACACATAGAAGTGCACTATCATTTCATTAGAGAAAAAGACATTGATGGAGAGATTGACTTGGTCCATGTGAAAACAAATGACCAAGTTGCTGATATCTTTACCAAAGCATTAAGTAAAGATAAGTTTGAGTACTTCAGGAGTGCACTTGGAGTCTTATGTGTGCAAGCTCATTCTGAGCTTGAGGGGGAGTGTTGATAAATATGTCATATCCTATGGTTGTATGTATCTAAAGTATAATCGTATGTAAAGTGTCCTTAAGTTTGGAGTATCTATCTTTGGAGGATACCATTTTTGTGGTATGGACTGTTGGAGAAATGGAGAAGAATAATGGAGAGCAATATTGAGCTCTGAACTTCTCATTTGATTGACTTTTTACGAAATCTCTCCATTTTGGTTTTCAGCTTCAATACCACTCCTCTTGGAAAAAGAGACAAGAAAACCAAGATTTCTAGGAGCATTCCAACACTCTTAAAGGCTACCAAGACTAGACCTCAGACAACTCCACATAGAAGAAATAAGACAATAAGAGCTTATACTATTGTAAGAATAAATAAAGAACTAATTGGAAGTTGCAATGGGTTCCTAAAACCCTATTACATGCTTTATGTTTTTTTATTTAGTTGATTTAGACAAGTGACTTTATTATTATATTTTATATGGATTTTTACTTTTAGTCATTCACCACACAATCATGACTTGTTGCAAATGTGAATCTCTTACATGAGTCGCATTGTTCTAGGTGGATGACATGTGTTTTCATGGTTAGATTATTAGGTTGGAGAACTAGAGGAGATTATTATTTTTATACTTTCCCAAGGAGGTGTTGTATGGAGGGGGAATAATATTTTTGATCATTTGAGAAATATTATTTGTGCACTTAATACACAAGACGTTCATATTTTGTATGACTCTATTTGTTTGATAAGTCCTAAGGTTGCACATGATTATTTATATATTATTTAGATTCTCTTTAGATATTCAAAAAAGAGGAGCCATACATGAGAGCAAAAGAGTGGAAGTATTATTCTATTTTTGGGCATAAGATCAATGAATTTAACAAATACATGCATTGAGAAGAGTCCTCTCAATGCATGGGGGGAGATTGTATCCAATTTGTGTTTGTTCTCTCTTTTTGCATTTGTCTCTGTATTTCTTTTGCAAGCAACTTAATTTTATGCAAGGTCTATCAATTTATGGTTCAATTTCTCCAACTATATGCTAAAGGCTACTAGAAAAGAAATTGATGGATATGGTTGTCTAAATCACTAGTTAAAACATCTCTATTGACCACAGTTAAAGATCCATCCAAAGTGAGGAATAAGAGAGATAACCTAAGTGCAAATCCAAGCTAAGGGACAAGCCCATTAAGGAGATAAAACTAGATAAATAGTCATCGAAATATAAATACTTGCCTATCAAAAGACAACACCAGAGCACACAACTATAAATGTATAATAGCCTAAGGTGTTTGCTGCTTCACAAGAGAAATCAAAGTTATTTGAGAAACCATTAACTCAAAAGGAGAAAATGAAAAATAGCACCCCTATGATGTTGCCTAATCTAAAGAAGAAAATATGAAAGAGAAAATCACAGAACCATCTAGTATAGGCAAAGAACAAGCTAGGGTAGTTGCTAGTCCATCCCAACCCAAGTCTTTCGAACAGAAAGATCCTTCATTATCAAAACAAAAATAGAAAATATAGTAGCAACCATATGCCATTACCCAAGCTAAGAAAATGGATCCTCAAGGTTAAAGGAAACATCGAGGACAATCTCTTGAAGCATTACCACAATCACATTCAAGACCTCTAAACTCAAGATTACATCTAATCAATCCAAGGATCCAAGTAAGTAGTCATCCTTAGCTGCTCACATTGCCAAATCCACTAAATCTGTAACTACTACTACTCTCACATCCAAACTGGAACTTAAACAATTGTAGCAGTCAAGTGTGAATATATCCACCAACTTAGCCAAGGAATAAGACCTTGGTGCTTCAAGAGAATATCATACAAGTTTTAAGTCCAAGGGCACCATGAAAATGTGATTTTCTCAACTAGAAACCGAAATTCACTTTAAGATCTCCAGGACCTAAAGAAACAGTGACAAAATAGAAATTTCAAAAAGGAAATGACTCAAGAACTAAGTGCCTCAAGGAATTTGACAATATATTGACATTAGTTGCTTACAACACGTCAATCTAACATCAAAATTGAGTTTGATGAGCACAAAAAGCTCCTAGGATGGCCATTGACATGGGAAGAGCAAGACTACATCTGCACATGTTACCTAATAGTTATAAATGAACTCCATATTGAGCACTTCTAAAAGGGCATGGAGGAAGTTCAATAATTGGAATGGAAAGAAGAAGGATAAAGTGAGCTAAAAAAGAAATGGTATTCCATTCACGCTTCATCTACCAAAATAGGAAGTATACTAGCAAAGATGAGCTACATGGTATTGCATGAATAATCCAATGTATATAGTTCTCACCTTCTTATGAGTACTCATGGCCATACGAAACTTCCAATTACCTAAATAGCCTCTACAACACCCTCTACTCCTCAAAGAGGAATAGTTGCATGTTACGAGTAGAATAGAGTAAGAAGATTTGATACTGGATGTAATTTTATATGTATCATTCCTAGCTATGACACTAGAACTTCTGGAGATCTATGCCTCAATCCAAACTTCTACAAATGGTCTATTCCAAAGCAACAATGTACCATAGTCCAAAACCCTCCACATGTATATAAATGAATAGCCCTTTGTATTTGTGGAAAATTCTATTTTTTAATTAAATATCCTACACTAAAAGAGTCCAATCCCTACAATACTCAAAAGCATTGCTATCAAAATAATTTTCTAAGCAAGAAAAAGCCCACACACACCACAAGTGTCCAACCACTACAATGCTCAAAAGGATAGTTAGCTTTATTGTGTAAGGGAGGAACAAGCTAGGAGCTACAGTTCAAGGTAACATGGAGAGAATCTCAACTTGTAGCTAAAATTTTTGATTCTTTAAACTAGAATCAACTGCAAGTTGCTCTCAAGTTTCATCAAATGGATGCAAGTTACAATATGTGGTAAGCATAAACACACAATGATTGCTTATGTCAAACTTTTGGTGTTTCAACCACCTTCCCTTTTAGGATCACATTACTTGGTTTGAGCTTTAGAAAGCTTTGATTATTTAGATGGACTTACAACTACTATGGGCTACTAGCTTTTACCATAGATAGTTATAGTTTCTTTCTTTAGGGCCTAGTTTCCTAGTTTGAGCAATGACATAGAGATAATAATGTTTCAATTTGTGCTTTAGGCTTGGCAATGTGTGTTTCTTAGACACTTTAATTCTTCATGTAGATTGGATACTGCTATGGGTTATTGCTCTTTGCATTTAAGAGCGGATTTTAAAGACAAATTTTGAAGCGAAAAAGATCCTGGGAGGCCATAAAATACCAAATTTTCAAGCAATTGTGAATTGATGAGTTGGATTTTTCCTAGATGGAATTCGATGCTAGGAACTCAACGCAAGTCTCAGTTCGTCGGTCGGAGGCCGTTTGACCCCCCATTTAATCCCTGCAAGGTTTCATGTTGTAAAGTAGCTACATGATTCGAAAGCCGAAAAGTGTGTGGTGGGTAGCAAATTTATGCATTTTGATGTCATGAAGCCAGTCGTCTAGACGGATCTCAATTCCGAGCATGTTTGCCCCCTCAAAAGCGAAAAACCCACTTTCCCCATAGTGTGAAACCCCCAAAGTGAACCAGTTTTTTGGGGTTTTAACTTTAAGCTTGGTTTTAGCTTGTGGAATGAAGGGGCATGAAGAAAAAATGTTTATTTGGGGGGGAGGCATTTTTTTTCAGTGCCCTCTCCAATCATTAAAAAATGATTTTTTGAGCCTGCAACCATCAGAAAAACCCTCTTGGCTATGCGATGCTTCATTTTTTCGCTCATCATCTCTCAAAAAATGATTGAATTTGATGCACTATTTAGCAAGATCTCATTCTAGTCTTTCTTTCTCCTATCTCCTCTCCCCTTTTGTGGACTATTCTTATGGATCAATGTAAAAGAGAGGGGGATGGGCTAATATGGACGTTTTTTGTCAAATGATGAAGCAAGAGTGGAGAGACACATGAATCGGAGTTGGACAAATCGTCAACGGTTGTGGAAGAGCATCAATGAGCCTCCAACGTCGAAATACGTGGGTCATAATAGGCGATTTTATGAGAAAAAAGTAGATTTTACCATTTTATGATGGATTCTTGTTTGAAATAGTTAGTAATGCTTGGATTTGATTGCCAATACTCTATTTTATAAGTCATGTTGAAAGAATCATAAAAAATCAGTCATATAATGATTATATGCAAAACACGTAAAACTTGAGATTGGGCAGTTTAAAGAAAAATATGCGGTTTTTGGATTTTTGCTGTGCATTTTCTGTTCCCATGGAATGAAATATGCTAAGAAAATCATTCTCTATGAGAGTAATCAGTCTACATTAGAAAATCAATAATTATTTATAATTTTATATAAATAAATAGAGAAAATTAAAGAAAAATAAAAAATTTAGGTCCTTCGCATCATAAAAATAAGAAAAAATAAGATTAATGTGCATGATTGTATAATGGAGCTGAAACATGACGTTTAGCCTCATTTAAGTCCCATTTCTTTGTTAAAGTGAGTTTTTATCACTTTCCATAATGAAAAATACATTAAAAACCATGCCTACACCTATCAAGACAAGCAAAATCTTAAACGATAGGGGTTAAGGGGTTTGTTGAGTGGTTGAAATATGTTAAATGTTGATTATTGATGTTGCATATCATATAGAGTTTGCGGTTGTTTGAAATTAAAGGGACTAGTAGCACGAGGAAACTCGATGCTAACCCTAAGTAACAAAGCACTCGCGTAGAAAACGAAATCATGAAAAGAATTGTCTTCACACCATCACGTTGCTGATTTTCAATGAATATTTGTTTTGGCACAATGGTCATATTCACTTTTGCATTGATGCACCTCATGGTATTGTATCCTAGATGCATAGTACCTGTTTGTATGAGTGATGACCCAACGTTGAAAGTGTGAGGTATCAAGAGCCGTAGGGCTAGATATTTGGTTCCTTGGGAGTTATTTGGTGAGGTTTATATATCATCTCTTAGATCATTTATCAAAAGAGTGGACTTTGTTTCGAATGTGTTTTATGTTCACGATGCATCTTGGGGCCAATCCCCGAGGTGTAGGACAGTCGTAGTGGAGCCACGATGATCAACTGAGGGGTGCTCCTTGTGTGTGCACTACGTGGTGTATAACATGAGCATGTTTAGGGACTCCTTTAGTTATTCGTTGTACTATGAGAAATGCTACAAACGAAAAGTTCTTAGATGCTCTTAGCTGAGAGGTCATGTGGGATGGTTTTAGGTGAGTAGAGAGGCCCAACTAGTGCCTTAGAGCTAGTGTCATGCCCATTTTAGGTCCCAACAGCATTGCTTAATTCCAATGTCTTCTTTCGATAGAGAACCATAGAATTTTTAGTCAATGATTACTCTAGATATGCCATTTTAGTATCCTTAGCTAGCTTTGTTGCCTATGGTATTTGGTTGCATTTTAATTTAACTTCTAGATCCTATGGATATATTTAAGAATGTGGATCTAGCATGTGGGATCACTTGGTTGGGATTCAAGATTCAAAATATGTAAGAGAGGATATATGTAGCATTGGTTGGTGAGGGGATCTTGGCTGTGAGAGATGGCAAATGGAAAGGTCACTCTTATCACATGCATTATAGATATTGACTTTCTCTTATTCTCCTTATTCACCCTACTGCCAACAATTTGATCATCAAAGCAAGGTGGAAAAGCTACTTCAAGCATAAAGAGACCAATCACATCAACTTCTACTTTATAGATGAGTTGTTAGAGACCATGCCCATCATGAACTACTTAGATTGACTTTTAGTTTGTCCATTCTACATCTTTGCCTCTCCCTGATTCTCTTCAAAATCCCCTTTTCCTTGACAATGAGAAATCTTCCCATCTTTAGCAAACTATGTTTTCTTGCTTCATCCACCGCCAACAATAAGAAGAATCCTAATGGAACTAACCATGTATTAGCCAATGTAAGCATGCATACTTATGTATTACTCATATATGATTTGGGCCCGCAAGTGCAGGATAATACTCTTGGCTTGTTGGGAGTTTGAACCATCTCCCAATCCAACAACATATGTCTTGTGCACGAAAATAAGAGATTAGAATTTAGCACTCCCCTTAAGAAGTGAATGGATATAAGGTTTTCATTGTAGGTACAGAAGTTCGTTAAGGATCCTAAGTTATCATCTCTACTTCACTAATGAATCTCCCACCTTCTACATCCTACAACCAATTCTTTTTTATGGTTCAAGTTTTATCTAGTAAGAAGGGACTAACATCCAAGTGCACTCTCAATAGTGACACTATATTCTACAAGTTGTGTCGTCAACTTCAACCATCATCCACTAAGTACCAAGAAGCATTCTTCATCTTCACCAACAATGACAAGTATCATTCCTTCCCAAAGCCACATCATCATCGTCCCAACAAGAATTCCACATCTATAATGCAAGCTATAGTATGCTACATTTGATGATGAGTGCCAGGGGACTTATCGCACTTGTTTAGGAAGGGAGTAATGTTAACCTTAAGAAGTGAAGAAGATGCAAATTCAAAGTGTTGGAATTTATTTTCCAAAAATGATTATTTTTCAGTCTTCATTATATTATTTAAGGCACTATAAAGCACTATTTTTCCATAATGTGTAACTATATTTCATATTGTTCATTCCTTATTGATGAGAGATCATTATTATTCTTGTAATATATTTTGAGAGCTAGAATTACTCATGTGCAATTTGTAATACCTTGTACAATGGATGTGAGGGTTGTGGTTATGTAGCTTCTATTCACTTTTTCCTAGAGTAGGTTCAATTAACCTAAGCTATATGCATACATTATTGGAAGGACCGATCAGGAGCTACAAAAGTGGGTAGAGTGTCAACTTTGGGTGAAAACCCTAATCCTAATATTTCATTTTAGCAACAATTGCCCCTATACCATAGACTTCAGCCTTTCATAATATTTTATGCCATACCAATGGTGCATTGGTTGTTACAAGCACGTAAAGAATTTAAGAAGAGGAGATGATGGGACGACTAGTCTGCTACGGCGTGGAGGATGGGTGGAGGTGGAAGCGACAGAAAGTTGGTGGGCTTGTTGAGGAGAGGGGATAGCAAAGCTATTGCCATAGTGTAGTGGAAACGAGGATAGTGGATGGACTTGGGGAGTAGTAGTTGCAATTGTCTAGCAATGGAGGTCAGCAAAGAAGCCAAACGCTACACAATCAAGGTGATATCAATAATTCTAATCAGGTCGAATCGAAAAATTAAAAAAATAGCAATTTATTAATGTGTAAATATAGAAAAATCAAGAAAAGAGATTTTAAATAAAAAAAATAGTTTTTATGCACTAAAAAATTACAAAAAATATGAATGTATTTGTGGATGTACGATGGGTCTAAGGCATGAGGTTTCGCCTCAGCTTAGCCCCATTTCCTTGTTATAGTGCATGATTTATTGCTTTTCAAACAAGAAAATGATATGAAACACTCTTTACACCTACCACCGTAAGCATAACATTAAATGATAGGGAGAGGAAAATTGGTGAAGAAGAACAAGTGCACAAAAAGTCTCAACCCAAGTTAACTAACTTGAACCAATTCATAGATGAACTTATGAACTCAAGTTAATTGACTCGTAGACCCAATTCATAGTTGAAAAATAAGAGTCAAGCTTGCACAATGCGCGTCTTAACTCCTATGAATTGGAATTTAGAAGCCCATAAAAAGTCGCAACCCAAGTCAACTAACCCGAACCAATTCATAGATGAACTTATGAACCCAAGTTAACCGATTTATAGATCCAATTCACAGATGAACTTGTCAGCAGTATATACCACTGACTTACGACATGATGCAAGGAAGATTACGAGGTAGTACCATGTGTCGTAGTAGTGTAGGTGGAAATTGGAATGTGGACGCTGGCAAAATTGGACAAACTGCCTTCTGCATCAAATGTTTGGGGTAATGGATAAGGGAACGATGGGCAAAGGTGGCGGCGCAGGCGACGCACGAAGAATATTCATAGCCCAGATTCCGGGGGGTTTGTAGGTGTTCCCTTTTGAGGAAGAAAAAGCAGGCGGAGAGAGAGACGGAGAGAAAGAGTGAGTCTTTGCAGTTGGATAAAAGCAGGTGCGCAGGTGCACAGAGAGAGAGAGAGAGAGAGAGAGAGAGAGAGAGAGAGAGAGTCGTTGGAGGCCCAATTTGAAAGAACCCAAATCGGGAATTCCGCAATTGCTCTCGATCATGAGTACCTCGGACTCTCACAGTCAGTTGTTGGTGTCAATCCAGCTCTGCCATGATGGCCCCCCCTTGCCGCCCTCTCTTTCGCCCTTCGTTTATGGCTCACACCCCCTTCTTGGCTCCTGGGACATCAGTGCAGCTGTAAGTCCTCCATCGTATGATTTAAGGAAAAAACAAAAAAGACTTCCTTGCTAATTTCGTCTTTGCCATTCTCACGGCTTGTTTTGCTCATACGATCTTGATTGAATGAATTGTTATCATTCTATCTGCCAGATTGATTGATCACTCTCACTGCAAGTCAGCATCGCTTCCCTGTGCTAGTTTTCATTGCCATTTATGTTTCAATATAGTTATGGTCGAAGTGTTTTAAATCTGTTTGAGAAATTCATGGATGAGTATTACCGCCAGCATCCCGACATTCTCAGCTTTTATACAGATCTCTTTGGTGGATACACCTGTCACCCGGATGGGATAATCCACAACTTTGTGATGTTGCACTTATTCTTGCAAGAACACAAAGACATCAAGCACATGAGAGGTAGGTGTGGGACAACATATCCTTAGAAACGTTTTGCACATAAGATACCCTATTTAAAGCCCACTTCCAGAGGGTTTGAGGGATGGACTTTTGCATACAAAGGATGGGACTTTCTATAAAACACTTATTTGAATGAGAGGCTGCGAGAGTCTTTCCTATGCAGGGTATCAGTGGTCTTGAAGTGGGCCTAAACCATGGTGCCAAAGAAGTGCTAGTCTCACCAACAGTTTGGCTTTGGTTGGTGTCAACAGGATCCATGACTGCAAAGTTTGTTTGAGCAGAGACTTTGAGATTTGAACATCATTATTTTGAGAGGACAAAACTGTCCCATGGGGCATATCATTCTTCTTCTTGACATGATTTCCTTCGCATTGTATGCCTTTTCTCTTCTCCAATATAGTTCTCTATCTGCCTTTTCTCTTCTCCAACATAGTTCTCTACTGACATGTTCTCTTCTCTAACAGTCCTCAACTGGCTTATCGTACAGTACGTGATTGAGCTGTTGATTGCACATTTTGGTCTCTAGAAAATAGAAATGCAGATTGGACGAAGTGTACAATGTAGAGAGGTTTTGGGAGTTTGGAATACTTTGTAGATACCAATTCTCTTCACAGTTCATCTTGACCACATTTAACTCCCATTCATGCACGCACTAAATATGGATCACATCCAAGTGGCAATAAAATATGGAGCATGTCGTGAACTTTGGCTTGTTGATTATTGCTGATTGAGCCAAAGTAGATACACTCAGAATGTATTTCTTTGTGGAACAAGGTGTGAAGGATTTAATGATCATGTGTTTTTTCATCAACAATAATATTTTGTGAGTATTTTGAAAATATTGTGCATGGCAAAGTATTGTACTTGTCAAGATCTTTTTGTTGATGGCCGTATTGCTTGGACATTTATGTATTTGGTGAAAGTCACCCAAAGGGTGAATAGCCTTAGGAAAATTAAAGGGACATTATTTAATCAATGAAAATAGGTGGGTGTGAAGATGTATGCTGCCAAAGAAAGCCATGCAATGTAAACTTTCATGTTAGTTGAAAATGAATGGAGATTAGAGAAGAAGGTAGCTTGCTGTCCAATCTGTGTGCATGCTCTTTGTCATTAATTGCACACAATAATCTGCTGTTTAATCAATGTTAATGGTGCACAATTTGATCTTCATGATTGTGAAAGTGTCCAACAAGTGGTATCAGAGCAATGTCAGATGGAGTGATTGTGCTATCATAGCAATGTCAAATGAAGTGATTTTGGGTAGAGGAGTGTCTGTGTAGGGTGAAGAAGGGAAGAATAATTGTTAACAAAGTAACAAGGTTATGATGGCATGGAGAAGAATAAAGATATGGCATGTGGGTCAACCAGCATGAAGAGAATAAAAGAGTCAACTATTGGGCATAAACAGGCATGTTGACAGATGGGCAGATCGTCAATGGGCAGCTTGACAGGCTTTTTGGGCAATTCACCACACATAGGATCATGTTGCAGTCAATGGATAGATTAACACAGACAACAGCTAGATTTGCCAATCGTGGAAATGTGATGAAGAAAACACCTAGTTCAAAGCGCCCAAATTAGTCACCAAGCTCAAGATGATGTTGAACTGCTCTCATGATTGGGCTGTTATGGTTTGGATGTGATCTCTATGATCAAATTGTCATGATTTTTCTAATTAAAACCTGAAAAGGGAAAGGTTAAATGTTTTGGGCAGCAGTCAAAGCCAGACAAAGAATAAAAGCCCACACTGTGTGAAGGGTCCTAAAGTTTCATCTAAACACAACAAAGAAGAAGATTTTCAAAAAATTGACATTTTCAACCAAATTTTGAAGGCTTCTAAAGACTTTGAGAAACACTTTGATAGGATAGGCATATGGAGCTTATTTCACACGATTGGATGATGCCTTAAACAACACAATTGGATCAAAATATGACATTCAAAAGAACATTCTAAGAGAAGGCTTGTCTCAATCGTACGATTGGTTGGTTTATGTTTCTTCCACTTTGGCAAAGAGTATGGGAAGAAATAGTTGGCATCCTTTATATATTGCCGGGTTTTTTTTTTTTTTTTTTTGGGTATCCTCTTCTAAATGAACTTGCTTGCTGAAGATTGAGGAGAAGGTGGAGTCATTAGTGCTACCTGAGAGCAGCAAGGTTGATGGTAAAAATGATCAAATTTGGTAGTTTAAGATGAGGAACTGGCTGATGATGGACTTGTGGAATATAACCGGGGGATGAAAGAAGACTGCTTGCACCAATAAAGAAGTCGGCCTTGAAGCTACTTTCAAAAGAAGTGACAAACAAGAAAAGGAACAAGGAAAAGAGAATGAACTAGAAGATAAAGTGTCCAATGTGAAGGACATAATGAAAAAAGAAGCTGAATACAAAGAGAAGGTAAAGGAGTAGAGAAAAGGGCTTAGAAGGCATAGTGTACGATCAACATATAGGTAAAAGGCTCTATATTTCCCATATCAACAATGCCAAGTCTCCGGAAACAACATGGGATATTCTATGTAACATATAGAGGCAGTTTACTCGAGTATTGTATTTGAAACATAAGCTTCATATTTTTTCATTGTCCATCGAAAAACCACTCTACTTTTTGGTTGTGATGCAATGAACTCTACCAGGATTTTCCGTTTCCCATAATGTTGATTAATACTTTTCAGGGCTACTTTGACTTTAGATATAGAGGACTATGATAATTTAATAGCCATTCCTACAACACTCAAAAGAGGAGTGCAATGAATTAAGTGAGTTAGAGAGTATATAGATGATATGGATTTGGTAAGTGCAATCCTTGAAGGTTTAACACCAACCTATAAGCACTAATATATATCTTTGATGGTACATGATTATGCTTTCTCATTTGAAGGGTTGTTGGGGATTCTTCTTCAATAGGAGCCATCTTTAAAGATGCATTAGTCCACTAGTTGAGGGGAAGTGAAGAAGCATTGGCTGTTAAAAAAAGTAATTAAAGACGAAGAGGTTATGAAATGCTCCCTAGGATCCAAACTACAAATGAGACACAACACAAGTAGTCCCCACGACAAACAACATAAAAGGAATGGATATTAGACCCACCTCCTAGCCATAGAGCCAAATGGGCTCACCCTTAAGGAGCTAGCAACATATTAGGTCATAACCACATCCCAAGAGTTGGAGCCCCACAAGCGCACACCATCCTAGTGTGTGAACACAGTGGCCTATTGGCCGATAGTCCAAGAGTGGTGATTACACCATGATGTGCACAATAGGACTAAGTCCTATAGATAGGACTTGGTTGCACAAACCCTAAAGCGTCCCTAGTGCATCCACACTAGGTTAGTTTGTAATCAATGCTACTAGTGCCCATTCGGATGTCCAAGGATGTAACACTTCCTTTCTTATGAATAATTGTTGTGGTCGTCAATATCCTTAGAAAAGAAGTGGGAAACATGAGTCTTCAATGAATGCACAAACTACTAAGTTGCCTTCGCCTTCAGGCAGTTCTTCCACCTTACTAAAGCCTTAGAAAAGAAGTGGGAAACACGACTCTTCAATGAATGTACAAACTGCTATTGCCTTCGCCTCCTTTAGGTGGTTCTTTCACCTTAGTAGAAATTGGGGATAGATAGTTTGAAGGAATTGTTTCGTCCTATAGTCAAGAACCAATTTAGGTTCTAGTTGAATGTAACGAGCAATATTCTTTAGTTGCAGGACTTAATCTATTGGGACAATTAGTTTACCTTGCCCTATCATTCTTTCAAACAACTCATGTGGAATACCTAGTGAAATTAGATGTTCAGAAATAAATTTGATCAGTAAGACATGCTACTTATCTTCTTGGTAATCTAGAAGCTGCCCATACCCCTACTGGAGGACATCATAGTTTGTGGTCACCCTTCCTCTTCTCCTTCAAGCGCCCTATCCCATCACTCAGGTCCTATCCTTGGAGGCTCGATCTTGCTAGCGGCATAATGAGATTGTTGGTGACAACACTCCTACCCTTGCATCAGTGCTCCATAGCTGGCGACCTCTTCCACTTCCTTCAGGCTTAACCAGATTTGCATTTGGCTGCCTTGAGACCTCTACATTTGGCATCACCTTCCCCAGCTTGGCATCAGCATCTTCTTGTTTCGCATCACCCTACATTTGGCGTCAATTTTTGCAGCCCTAGATACCTACATTTTTGGGTTGATAGGCCCTCACAGGCTCACGTTTACCCTCCTGGTGCTGTCCCTTCATTTGGCATCATTATTTCTCCCCTAGGGTCAACATATTTGGGCTGCTTTCCTTGTGTTTAAAAGCTCTGACATACTTTGGGATTCACATTTTGCTACCTAGGCCACTTCCCGGTATCTAAGGACTATGGTTTGCTCCCTCAATAGCTGGTGATCATCTTCCACATCTCCGATGGCATTTGAGGACTGCAATTCACTCCCTCAATAGCTTTTCTTTGCCTTCGAGTGATTACTTTGATAGTCCATTGCCCGGAGGACTATGTTTCGCTCCCTTCATTGTGTAGATTCCCACAGGTGGTGCCGCTTGATTCAAACAGGACAGTGCAGCGTGTCGGTTTGTGTTCACACTGTTCATACTGAGGAGTATTGATCAATACTTTTCAAGGTTACTCATACTTTAGATATAGAGGACTATGATAATTTGATAGCCATTCTTACAACACTCAAAAGAGGCGTGCAATGAATTGAGTGAGTTAGAGAGTATATAGACGATATGGATTTGGTAAGTGCAACCCTTGAAGGTTTAACACCAACCTATAAACACATATATATATCTTTGATGGTACATGATTGTGCTCTCTCATTTGAAGGGTTGTTTGGGATTCTTCTTCAATAGTTGTCTTTAAAGATGCATTCGTCCACTAGTTGAGGGGGAGTGAAGAAGCATTGGTTGTTAAACAAAGTAATTAAAGACGAAGAGGTTACAAAATGTTCCCTAGGATCCAAACTACATATGTGACACAACACAAGTAATACCCATGACAAGCGATAAAAGGAATGGATATTAGACCCACCTCCTAGCCATAGAGCCAAATGGGCTCACCCTTAAGGAGCTAGCAACATATTAGGTCATAACCACATCCCAAGAGCTAGAGCCCCATACAACAAGCGCACACCATCCTAGTGTGTGAACACAGTGGCCTATTGGCCGATAGTCCAAGAGTGGCGATTACACCATGATGTCCACAATAGGGCTAAGTTCTATAGATAGGACTTGGTTGCACAAACCTTAAAGCGCCTCTAATGCATCCACACTAGGTTAGTTTGTGATCAATGCTACTAGTGCCCATTCGGATGCTCAAGGATGTAACACTTTCTTTCTTATGAATAATTGTTGTGGTCGCCAATATCCTTAGAAAAGAAGTGGGAAACATGAGTCTTCAATGAATGCACAAACTACTAAGTTGCCTTCGCCTTTAGGCGGTTCTTCCACCTTACTAAAGCATTAGAAAAGAAGTGGGAAACATGACTTTTCAATGAATATACAAATTGCTATTGCTTGTGCCTTCAGGTGGTTCTTCCACCTTACTAGATACTAGGGATAGACGGTTCGATGGAATTGTTTCATCCTATAGTCAAGAACCAATTTAGGTTCTAGTCGAATGTAATGAGCAATATTCTTTAGCTGCAAGACTTAATCTATTGGGACAATTAGTTTACCTTACCCTATCGTTCTTTCAAACAACTCACGTGGAATATCTAGTGAAATTAGATGTTCGGAAGTAAATTTGATGAGTAAGACATGCTACTTATCTTCTTGATAAACTAGAAACTGCTCATACCCCTATTGGAGGACATCGTAGTTCGTGATCACCCTTCCTCTTCTCCTTCAGGTGCCCTATCCCATCACTCAGGTCCTGTGCTTGGAGGCTCCATCTTGTTGGCGTCATCATTCGATTGTTGGCGACAACACTCCTACCTTGGCATCAGTTCTCCATAGCTGGTGACCTCTTCCACTTCCTTCAGGCTTAACCAGATTTGCATTTGGCTGCCTTAAGACCTCCTCTACATTTGGCGTCACCTTCCCCAGCTTGGCGTCAGTATCTTCGTGCTTGGTATCACCTCACATATGGCGTAAATTTTTGCAGCCCCAGATACCTACGTTTTTGGGTTGACAGGCCCTCACAGGCTGCGCTTACCCTTCTTGCGGCTGTCCCTTCATTTGGCGTCATCGTTCATCATTTGGTGTTAGCATTTGGGCTGCTTTCCCTGTGTTTGAAAGCTTTGACACACTTTGGGATTTGCGTTTTGCTACCCAGGCCACTCCCCGGTATCTGAGGACTATGGTTCACTCCTTCGATAGCTGGTGACCATCTTCCACATTTTCGACGGCATTAGAGGGCTACACTTCGCTCCCTCGATCGCTATTCTTCGCCTTCGAGTGATTACTTTGATAGCCCACTCCCCGGAGGATTGCCTTTCGCTCCCTTCATTGTGTAGATTTCCACAGGTAGTGCCGCTTGATTCAAACAGGACAATGTGGTTCGCTCTTCAGCTTTAGCTCTGTTGTATTGGCTTTTATTCTCATAGCTTGATTCAGTGTATCATCATCATGTTCTTGTGTTTTTGAGTTTCTCCTCTCTCAGTGTTTGTCGTACACATTCTGTGTTTCTCATTGCAAACCCTATTCTCTCTTTGGTCTCTGTCATTTTTTGACATGGTATCAGTGCTAGAGGCACTCAGTGAGCCATGAAGATCCTCTACATTAGAGAAGGCAAAGACAAGTTGCGGGTGTGGCATCTTCGAGTGATTTCCCTCTTCATTTCTATTGAATCACCAGTAGATAGAGATACCTTGCACTTTCTCTTCCACCCACCCTCCCTTTTACAAGTTCACACTTCGGTGCTATGACTTGTCCATAGGCAAATGGATAGACCAGTGGGTGCTCCTCTTTTAGCATCACTAGAAACCCCACCAATGCTTGCCGCCATGGACCTTTGCTCCCCACTCCCCCGGAGTATATGCATCTATCCCCAGGTACTCGTTGTGCCACCTCTCCTTTCTGGACCACAGAGTTTATTTTGCATCAACTTTCCGATTTTATGCTCACGACAATATGAAACATGTGATGCGCAATAGAAATTTGTTAATAATTAATAGTTGATCTGTTTAATATCACTTTTTACAACCAACTCTTCAATAATTTTTGATTGATAAATTGAAAAGTAATTGTAAGACCTTTTGTGTTTTAGGGTTGTGATACAAAAAGAGTTGCGCAAGCTGCCAGGGCAATACCTGACTCTTTGGTTGGATAGGAGTTGGATCCTATTGTTCTACTAGTAAGAACTATAGTAAATACAATCAAAATATTTATAGCTCCCACATAAATGAGCAATTGTGCGGCGGCTACAAAATCAACGTTTGGTATAAGGTGGAATAGGGATATGCAAGTAAGAACCAATCCTGACATGAAAGTAGAATGAACTACATTAGCGAATGATACTACCTGATGGAATACATAATTCTATTAGAATGAACATTTCTAATAGGGGCTAACCAAACCTACGAGGCTAGTATTGAAAGACAATGCAAGTGATGGTGTGTTTAGTCCTTGTGTCTTCAAAGATGTCATGGTGGCTAAATGCAGTAATGTGGAGAAAGTGATTGATAAAAGCTATATGGAACCTTTCAAAAGCACTAGTAAACGCTTGGTCAGAAGTATGTGAATGACTTAGAAGGTTACAATTTATTGGATTCTATGAAGCTTATGGAATTATATGCTTTTGATGGGTCTATTTCTTTAGTTTTACAATTTAATACAGATCTTGTGAGCAAGTTGGAAGATTATATCCATGGAAAAACTGTTGTTTCATGCCATTTGTGAGTGTCTTGAGAAGCACTCCTCACAATTTACTCTTCCAGCATTACTTCTTCTTTGCCCATGCGTTGCAGGTCAGCAATTAAAGCAAGTGTTGATCAGCAAGGTAATTGAGCACGTAGATGTAGCTTGTGAGGGAGGGCCTAGTCTTGAATACCCCGAAAGCCATGCAACTTTCTTGTATGATAGACTCGCTCATGAGTTTTTATCTCAAACAATAGAAATCAATGTCATATTGATGCATTAATCCAGTAGTTTATGGTTCACACCATCTATGTTCTAAAACTATATGTGCACATCCTAGCAAAGCTATATGAAGGTTAGTGCAAGACCTTATGATTTCAATCATGTTGTTTTGAACTTATTAATACAAATATGTGTAACTCCGTGGACCTTGCATTGCTTAGCAAGCTATCATATGATTTTATCTCTCTTTTTTTAATCTTACCACTTTCCATTGATCTCTCATATCTTTAACTCACTTATCACAATCCGTTTCGTAATGGAGCTCATTACATTACATATGTGATCGTAACGGATCTGAAGGAGAATATGCTGAAGCATTATAAAGCTATTACAGAGTGATGCATTTAGAGATTGATCCTTATGATCAAAGTTACATACTTTATAATGCTGCTTGCCAGTTCATTTTTATTTGTGATGAAGTGGTAAAAAAACTAGTAGAAAAATAAATAGATAAATAAGGCATAAATCTAGTTGAAATGCCAAGGATTGTTAGGTTTACTTTTTTAGATGTGAAAAAATGGGTTTTTGATTTAATTTTATAAAAAAAAGGTTTGCTTCTTTTTCTTTTACCTAAGGTATGGTTGAGTGGCTTAAGGCATTAGTTTGTTGAATCAACATACAATAAGATTATATCATGGGTTCAAATCTCGTTTCCTCCAAACAAATGCAAGACACAAGCAATGCAACCGTAACATGACAAAAGCAACTCATACGTTGCAGAAAATGAATCGTAGCTTGCCAAGGGAGGGAGCGCTAGTTTTTGTCCATGTTGTTCATTGACTTTAAAAAGCTATGCTAACTCAAAGAAATGCTACTTTTAGAATATAAATACTTTTCAGAGAAGCTATAGATCTTTAAAATAATATTTATTGAGAAAATAAAAGCTTTAGATAAAAGCCAATTTAAGCAACAAACTTGCAATTCACTCCAAGATACTAATTCAAATAATAGCTATAAGAAATGCAAACAAAAGAAACCACATAATTCGGTTGATGATCATGATTGAAGGGACAAAGATAATGGTAAGAAAAAAAAAACCAAATTAATAAATACGTATTATCATAGCACCTAAGTAAAAGGCATTAGTGCATTGATTATGGCTTTCAGCATTGAGGTGCTAAACCTTCCCTAAGATGTTTTGATTAGCTTGTTATTCCAAAGAGAGTCACTCTTATTCTAAGAATGATGGCTCTTCCACTTGGTTAGCGCTGTTAAATCATAGCAAGCCAACTTTCTAATTGTTTGATGTATGTTTTTGTTACTTTCTATCTAAAAGGCCTACGCGCCAAGTGTTGAGAAACCCTTCACCCACAGTTTGCGTTTTTGCGTTTCTGCATTTTGCGTTTAGGGTTTACAACCCCAAAAAGGGGCGCCATCCTAGACTGACTGGGCCTTTTTATAGGCCACTCTCTCATTCATTCCTCACGGCTGATTCATTCAGTCCATCACCTCTTCTCTCCAGCCTCTCCACTACCCGCACACCCCTTCAGGAGGACATTGCGGTTCGTGGTTCGTGGCTGTCTTTATCATCTTTCTTGTGCTACGGCACCCTTGTTCCCTTGTATCACATTCACTCCATGATTTGGAACTTCATCATTCCATTCATCAGAGTTTTGTCTCTCTTCTCTTCTCTTCTCCATGTTTGCCGAGTTCACTTCGTGTTCCTTCCCTCCAACCTTACTGTCTCGCTGGTACGTCATCTTTTGACATGGTATCAGAGCTGGATTTGCTCACCTAGCAGCGAAGATCCTCCACTCCAGTGAAGGCAAAGACCAGTGGTAGGTTCGGCATCCACTTCTCTTTTTCTTCTGCTGCATCAAAATCTCGTTTTTGCAGATTTCAGTCCCTTACTGCTGGTCACATCCTCCTCCCACTGACAGCTCACTTCCAGCCCTTCCACTACCATCCCACCCCTTGAGGCGGACATTGCGGTTCGTGGTTTATGGTGGCTGACCTCTTCCTTCTTCAGCAAGGCACACTGGTATCCATGGCTTCTTTACCAACAGATGACCAGACTATTGGGTGCTCCTACTGTGGCATCACCGGACACACCACCGATGCTTGCGGACTTCGACCCTTGCTCCCCATCCCCCCAGAGTATATGCATTTTCCATCAGGCACTCCTTGTGCCACCTCTCCTTTCTGGGCCACAGAGATTGTTCTGCGTCGGCTATCAGAGTACTATACTCAAGGCAATAAGACGCATCCGATGCGTACTAAGTCCTTTCGAGCACATGGAGGATTGATTGACGCTACCACCTCCTGGAGATCGTCGTAATGCCAGCGGCAGTCTTCTCCCACTTATTTTCAGGTATAGTGGCTTCCACGACCTACGGCTCTGCAGTCTGCTCCACCGAGAGATAGTGATTGTTTGATACTGTCTCCTCATTAGTCTGCTCCTTTGAGAGATGGTGGCTGCTTGACTCCTTCCTCTTCTTTGGCTACCCAGTCTGCTCCACTGAGAGACGACGACTGTTGCCCACCTCTTGCTCATCTTGAGCCTCCTTTTTCCCCACCCTCTTCCACTCAGGTTCGAGAGGCCACTTCTGGGTGCTTTCTGGCTTCCTCTTTGGCACCCCAGATACCTTCTTTGGTACGACCCGCGGCACTTCCTTTGTCATCAGACATTTCAGAGTTCGTGATCCATGAGTTTTTGGATTCCCTCTCTACTTCAGAGAGGGATTCTGAGGGAGATGTTATTTCTTTGCCCTCAGAGGGAGCATCTACTTCTTCGACTTCGGCGAGGGCCCCTCCACCTCCCACCTCAGAGGGGGAACCTACTCCACATGAAGTTCTTCACCCATCCTCTACTTTCTTGGGGTGGCTATCTTCGACCAATCATCTCTTCTACTGATACCTAGGATCTTCAAGTACCACCTAGATCGAGACCTCGGAGGTTCAACCGCGACTTGGTGACGAGGCCTTCGTATTCCTTCTAGCATGGATGCACGGAGCTAGTGGCTTCTCTCCCGAGGTTGAGTTTCGGGTTCTCCAGTTCACTCTATCTACTATTCTTTCCTACAAGTTCCCTTTGCGGTGAAAATCTTGGATCTTAGGGGTCCTCTTTCTTCTTGCCTTGGTCACTTGGTCAGCATGGAGCCAAATCCGAGATCGAGTACGGACATATCCTTATGGTTCTCGGCACCACACAAAGTTTGACATTCCTCCTATGCATTGCATGTTTTCATCATCTTTGTACTAGGGCGCTTGGGTAAGTAAACAATTTCCCCATGAGGAACACTGTCTAAGTGGCACTTGATGCATGAGCATTCTTCAGCATGTAGCATTGCATCTCCACCTCACTCTTCTCTTGTTCCCCTTTTTGGGCCTGAGAGGGGGTGTTGAGAAACCCTTCACCCGTAGTTTGCGTTTTTACGTTTTTGCGTTTTGGGTTTGCGTTTAGGGTTTGCAGCCCCAAAAAGGGGCACCATTCTAGACTAATTGTGCCTATTTAAAAGGGGCGCCATCCTAGACTGACTGTGCCTATTTATAGGCCACTCTCTCATTCGTTCCTCACGGCTGATTCATTCAGTCCGTCACCTCTTCTCTCTAGCCTCTCCACTACCCTCACACCCCTTCAGGAGGACATTGCGGTTCGTGTTCGTGGCTATCTTCATCATCTTCCTTGTGCTACGGCATTCATGATTCCATTCATCAGAGTTCTCTCTTCTCTTCTCTTCTCCATGTTTGCCGAGTTCACTTTGTGTTCCTCCCCTCCAACCCTACTGTCTCGCTGGTACGTCATCTTTTGACACCAAGTGCTTGCCATTGCTGCATATTGCTTTGCCAAGATAGACAATGCAATTGATTGTGAATATGGCTTATCGCACGGCATAGCAAAGATTGGCTATATCGCATTGATTGTGTTTGTTTTCTACGATCGTATTATTTTTTATAGGTCTGGAGATCATAACATTTTTTATAGGTCTAGTAAGTATCATAAAGCAACAATTCGGCTAATTCATTTTATTTTGGGCAAGTGGGTAAGGTCGTTGAGAACCTCATATATATGGGTTTTTCCTTTAACTTCCTTGAGTTAAAATAACATATGGTCGTATGTAAGAACACTATGTTAAATGATAAAAGGCATAGCAAAATAAAACGGATAGAAATTGAACCTTTTGTTAGACAATACGATATGGGCTACCATGTAGCCTTCATAACTCCAGATACGTGCGCCAATTATTGTGTCTCTAATTTTAATATCCTTATGTTTTGATTATTCATATATATATACGATAAATGGTATGACAAACATACCTTGTCTTCACATTGGATCAAGAATTGGGTCAGATAGATTAAAACCTGCTAATTCATAGAGAGTCGACTCAACCAGAAATTAAAGCAGTGTGTATTAAATGCACAAAGATTAGACAATCGGAATCATAACACACGACAATATAAACATGCTATCGAAACAAACCCATGGAAAATCCAAATGCCATGCAACTTTCTTGTACGATAGACTCGCTAATGAATATTCATAGGAAAAAGAAGAAAGGAATGAGTAAGTACCACTTACTTAATGTAAAATCAAAATTAAGATTAAATAGAGATATAAGTAGAAAATGACTCTAAATTTGGACAGGTTGCAACCTTTGGTCCTTATTTTTTTTCTTCTAGTGGAAATAATTTATAGATATTTTACCATTAACATCCTTTATATAACAATGCTAAGATTGTCTTTATATCCATAGCACAAAACTATCTGGACTCTTGACTATTTTAGTATTTATAGGAAATCTATGTATTTCAATATTTTCATTTCAGATTTGATTCTACTTTTATTTGGGTATGTTATAATATAGCTATTTTCTTATTGGCCATTTTTATTTTGTTTTTATTGGCAAATTGGTTGCATCTACAACCATGTATAGAAACCATTAATTAAAGGTTCTTTAATGTCTCAATTATCATATATCCGGACTTTTTGGTTAATGTAAGCTCCTTATCTTAGATTAGATACTTAATTTATATAGCTATTTCTTTATTAATAAAGTCCAGGGTTTGTATTTGAACCAATAGTCTTCAGATCATGAGCTTGACGAGTTTGCCAATTACTCTACCCCGCAGAACCATCTTATTGATTATTCAATTAAATCTAGCATTAGATAATATTGCTAGAACCTTCAATTTGACTAAATTTTGTTATTTCTTTTCAAGAAACTATCATTTCCTATTATGCCAAAATTCTTATATTAGATGACAGTAACTGATTTAAATATCTTATAGACAAAATTCTACTTTATATGAACTTTCAAACAATCGTAAACTAGACACCCACCTTTTACATATAACGTTTACTTAATTCCTTGCTTTAGTGGATCTTAGCATCCAAAGTCTATCTATTTAAACCTATGGCATGTATTTGGAGTTTCCTCGAGGGTGGTCAAGCTTGAGGCCACCCTAGCCCATTGAGTGCTCTATCCCAAACCATAAACATTGTACACTCTACTGCAATAGATTTCGTGGAAAACCAGCTATATCTGATCTTGGTGAGCCTTTTCAAGTAGCTCTTATCTTTCAATCGAGATTAGACTATACGTTTTTCGCTTCCCAATGTAATTTTTAAGTTAGATCACGAATGCCATAAAGATATCCCTATTATGGTTATATTAGAAGCAAAATGTAATAAACTTATTTTTAAAGACAACATCCATCAATTAGATCTGTTTGTTGTAGCCATGTCAATCCTAGCTAGTCATTGTTTGGAATGACTGTAGCCACGTCATTTTATACATTGTCTAGCTTTTGCTACCACATTACGGTTATATTAGAAGCAAAATGTGGTAATAAACTTATCGTTCTAAACATTGTCTAGCTTTTGTTGCTGCATGTATTAGAAGAAAAACTGTAATAGGTAAGTTAGGCAAGGCATATCATACATTTTAGATATCAAAGATTATTATTATACAAGAATTCTTGTATCCCTCATGCAGATTGCAAAGCCACTAGGTTCATTGCATTGTTTTAGTCCCGGTTTAGGGCAGAATATCTATGCTTTGGAATTGGAGGGTTCTTCCTTAGTAGTCGGTAGTAAGGGATTAGCCAAGGATATGATTGACCTTTCATGGTTTAAAGAGCAATACAAAGATATCAATCAAGTTATGAAATGTAGCATTGAGTCCTCTTTCAAGATTAATTGGCAGAAACTCAATGTTTACTGCGCTAAAATGATGTTAAAATTGGGCATTGATCCTTCAAACAAGAGAAATCTCGTGATTGATGAAAACAATAGATGGGTTGATATGCTTCTTTTGAAAATCTCCAATTCATCCATGACATCAAATGATTCAGCCTATGCCAACTGTATCTGCTTCTTCCAAATTTGCTGTATCCTCTTGTCAAAGTGAGTTAGAGATTAAGGATAAGGAGAATCGGGATTTAAACAGTGATGCCATAGAAAAATTAAGGAAGAACTTGAGAAACTCAAGGAAGAACTGTGAGCCGAATGCGTGGGATGTAAGAACTTCGAAGAGAAGTTTATAGCTAGAACAGAAGATGCATTTTGAAAATACACCTAAAGTTGATTCAAAAGGTTCAATAAAATCCTAAATCAAAAGATGTGAAGGAATTTGATGATACGAAGCCTAAACTTGAAGGTATAAATCATAGGTCATTTGCGAGATTGGAGAGCAACCAACAAGGAGAGCTGGAGATCCCAAGGTGTGTGATTCTCTTAACTGGGTAGGATAAAATGCCTTTGCATATGACGTTATTACTTACCCCTCTGAAAGCGCCGTTGCTATCAATCCTTTAGGCTACAAACACAGTATAGGTTGTTGGAGGCTCTTTGGTTTGGGAGCTGCTTGGCAACCTGTACTACATGGGGCTGCTCCACTATTTTTTGGGGATTCAATCCACCCAAAACCAGCATGGTATTGTTATCTCTCAATCACAGTATGTTCAAAAGTTGCTAGTAAGGTTTAACATGCAAGATTGTAAATGTATGTGCACAGCTATGGAAATAGGGCCGAAACTTTCAATGCATGATGGCAGTGATCTATCAGATGTTATATTTACAGCTAGGCTGTTGGTTGTCTCATCTATTCGTGCAATAGTCGTCTTGACATACAATATGTAGACTCATATGTGAGCAGATACAGGCACAGTCCAAGGATCCTACAATGGCAAGTTGTTAAGCCCATTTTTCGCTATTTGCAAGGAACACAATTGTATGGTTTGCTATTTTACAGGGGGAGACTTGCAAATGCATGCTTACAATGATTAGATTAGGCTGGTAATCACAATACAAGGTAGTCTACTAGAGGACATTATTTCTTTCTAGGTCAATCATGCATTTCTTTGGCTAAGCAAGAAGCAACCTACCATGGCTACCTCATCTTGTGAAGTTCAGTATAGGGCAGCTTTCATAGCAACAATCGAATATGTTTAGTTAGCGTGTATTGGCTGATCTTCATGTTCATTTGGAGGGACCAACACCTATTCTTTCTGATAGTTAAGCGTGCTGTTGTAGTAGCATGGAATCCAGTGTTTCATGCTCCTATGTAACGCATTGATATGCAATCACTATGAGATCAATGTAGGGGAGACTAGCATGATCTACATTCCCACATAGAAGAACGTTGCAGATATTTTCACCAAGGCACTATCATGTGAAAAGTTTGAGGAATTTCGAAAATCCTTCAACTTACTACCTTTTCGTGATTGATTCATTCTTTGTACACCATCACATTGGCATTGCAAGGGGGTGTTAGAATTGGTCAATTATGGGCAGTGCCCAATGTTTTAGTGTGTGTTGTGGACACAACTAAGTTGATAAGTTGTGTCACTACTTCTAAAGTTAGTTTAACTCTAGTTGAGTTAAGGATAGATGTAACTTACCTATTGTACTTTCATTCTCATCATTCTATTACTTGCATCTTTTGAGTGTGGGACTGCTGCCCAGTCCAGCTCACTGTCTTGTGTTCACACACACACACACACACACACACACTCTCTCTCTCTCTCTCTCTCTCTCTCTCTCTCTCTCTCTCTATTTCCAAGAGAAAGGGACTTTACTTTGTATAGAAAAATCATATATCAAACTTCACAAATCACTAGATTTTTAACTTTCTTGATGTTAAATAATGAGGATACTAGTAATGATGCCTTTTCTTCTACGTTTCACTGATTGCAGTTTTGGTTCAGGTACTGATGTTACATGTCTCTGATCAACATTGGGAACTTGATTTTTTAATTCCTCCAAGCCATGGTAGGTCTTTTTAAATCATGAATATGAAAATATCAACAGATTAACTGAAATAAATGTGTTGGAATGTGTCCAGGAGGTCTGGAGTTTAAATTTGTCTTGAAAGATAATACAAATTCAGTACTTTGGACTATGGAAGAAGATGCAGTTCGGCTATCTATAAGGGACAATAATCAGGAGCTCCAAAGCTTAACTACACATTTTCAGTTCCCAGATACTGGAGAGAAACTATGTCTACTAGCAACTGTGCAGTTGGAAGTCGTATCTACCTTTTCGCTTGCTGTAAGTTGGCGAGCCCAAAAAATTGGTGAAGAATCTCAGGTAACTTCACTTCTCAAGGATCAAGTTAGTATTCTAGAGTCATAAAATTGAAAAGACTGTTCTCTTAATTTAAGCTCACAGCTTTACTACTGTCCAGTGTTTGGCTTCGTCACAACCCAAACATGATCTTGCTACTCATGGGGTTCACATCCCATACCTTACTGCCAATGTTGCAATTCAACACCCTGCAGACATGGCAGAGGGATCTTGCCCATTGTCTCAACCTGTACTGACTGAGATAAAGGGTCCAGAGGCTACAGAAGTCCAAGAAAATAATGACAGACCTTTTCAGCGTAGTCGGTCTGTGTCAGTTCAGGTATATCAGATAGTCATAAAAAGTGTTTTCTTACATTCCAAAATAAGGTTAAGCAATTCTACAGTTAATTGGGTAATGAATCATGCAAGCGAGGACATCAGATGGTGGTATTTTCTCAGAAAAGAAATTGATGCCACATCACCTAGCCAAAGCTTTTTCATTTGACAGGACTTAGTTGTCCTTGGATCGGAGTCACCAAAAAACAGTTCGATACCCACAAAAACAATAGACATTTGCGCTGAACTTAAAGAATTCACACCAGATGGCAGGTGCAGGAACTCATCTAGTGATCCTCTGCTGGCTACTGCTGACAGTCTACTCACACATTCAACTGATCTTAATCAATCCAATGAAAAGGATCTGAGTGTGAACAATGAGGTTTGTTCGTTCAATGATTTCAATTTCAGAACATTTGGAATTTGTTGTCTATCTAGCAAGGTATCACATTTTGAAACTTTATGAATAGGATGAAGCAAAGTTGAGAGAGAGAGGATTTGCGCCATTATTATCAGATCAGCTACTTGTACCCAAGGAGCGGCGGAGATTGGCCATTGTTATGGTAGGTTCTTATTGACATGTGAATGCCTAGCTTGAATTAATAGGTTCCATGTTTTTAGTAATTTTGTCTTCATCCAAGTAATCACAGATGTATATGCTTCTTGTTTCTCTCAATGGAGAGCCTGTTTAGATGTTCCCTCAGCTCCTACAAAGACAAACTTGATTATGTATCTCTTTCTCTCAATAGATGGTCTTTGTCTCACAGTTCTCCATGCAAAAATTGAATGCCTCATTAAACCTATGAACCCAGATTTATAGCATTGCAATGCGTTGGCAATGAAGTGGCATATTTCATCATTAAATGTGGAAGAATGTACCTCTTTATCAGCAGCCACACATCCTCCGGTGTTCAATTTATTACGACCAAATTGTTTTCCAAAATCATAAAGAACATGTTTTCAAAAAAGCATGTATAATTGTAATTCTGTTTTATCTAAGATCATGAAGTCTTGTTGATAATGAGGTCTCTCTTGTCTTGTCATGCCAATTCTTATTGATTCACTGCCCTTATTGGGACCCTGTTTATGCATATACCAATGGCTACCTAAGCATTGAATTTCGCCATCTGTTGAACAAATCAAATCAGAACCAATTTTTCTTCGACACCACTCCTCAATTGAATCCTAGTTTCATTCCGATTCTAGTGAAGATATATTACTATGTGCCCTTACATATATGATGGTGTTTTCGCCTTGTGGTTGATGTCACTAGTGGAGTGACGTGAATCATAATCACCAGCCCAATCAAAATCACTGTAAGCATGTAATTGCAGTGGTCCCCCTTTGGCATAAAGCAATCCAAGAGATCTAGTACCTTGCAAGTAATGGAAGACACGCTTAACAGCTTGCCAATGTGACATGCGTGGCTGATGCATATATCTGACGAGTTGTGTTGTTAGGACGTGGCCATAGTAGCCCGTACAGCAGACTGGCATGTCAAGCTGAGCAGAGCAGAGCAGAGCCAATGCTCTGATACCAAATGTGAGAGAGGACAGGATCGAAGCTCAGCACAGAAAACCAGTAGATAGTAGAGAGTGAAGCACGACACCCAATGCAATAGACTGAAAGAGTGTAAACTGAAAGTACAAGGTACAACCCTAAAACCTTAGCGTTGTAGGGGGGTGTTCACACGTGAACACGGTAAGTGTCCGTGTGTGTGTGTGTCATAAGCACATATGAAATAATACCATAAGTCTGGGGGAAAGAGAGTAAAAAGTGCCTCAGTGTCCTACTGATCACCGACACTTTTATGTGAGCGTAGGCGTAAGTGAGGCATGAGTGAAATACCCAACAAAAAGGATCAGACAACACCAGTGAGATTGCGACAGGTTTGTGTGCATGTTTCTTGGAGGATCACGAGCCTTGTTGCATTGTCTTTACCATGACAATTGGAGGTGTTTGTTGCAAGAGGAGCTTGGTTCCCTTGTAGGAGGGATATGTTTGGCTATCTTGTTTGGATTCATACTTGGGTTATGTTTCCTAGACCTGAGCTTCCCAAGATTTTGTGTTATAGGGGTGAGAAGTGTGTTCCACATGCAGAAAAATGCTTCTTTGATGGATTACTTCTATAGATTTGGATCTCTTTCCCACTACATGCTTGTAGGAGGGAGCCTCGCCCTTCATTGTGTGGCTGCCTGATTATTGCCGGTTGCTAGTTGGAGTTTCTATCTTTAAACTTCTAGAAAAAGTCCCAAATCATTGCACTTTTTCCTTGACTTGGTGGTTTTCCAGTTCTTTTCAGGCTTGGAGCTCTCTCTGAGAATGCACACCCAATGTGCTCCCTACAATTGAGCACTCAAGCGGAGGCCTGGTCTTGCTGGAACAAGTATATGTAGAAATTAGTCCACCCCCTCACCTCCTTTAGGTAGGATTGTACTCTCCTGTACTGAGAATCTTGTCTCTAATGTTGTTGGGCTGATGTACTTGGAAGAACTCCATGCACCGTGTCACATTCCTGTGTCCAAAAAGCAGAAGAGGTGCGGGAAGACAGCTTTGTGAATTTACTTGCTAAGACAGCTCACACTTCCATCTCTTGTACCTAAAGGGTGTGGTGTCTAGGGGAGTCTTATAACAACATCTAGATATGAGTTCCAACGGTGCAACTTTAAATATTTGGTATGGTAAATACATGAAGTGATTCTACCCTAGGATTGCTTTTCCGCATCTACAAAGAAGGTACCTTCCCTTCTATCCCCTCTTCTTTATTTCATTGGGCTTGTGAAAATGAGGATCCCATCTAAATTGAACTATATTCGATTGATCTACGAGACGTTTCTAATGAACAAGCATGGCCTAAGATAGCATGACATAACAGCCACATTAGTCTGTGCAAACTACTTGGTGGGGTCTAATTAAAGGCTATTTGAGTCTTGTAGGGGCAAGGAAATACACAATATAAAAGGTGATGAGGAGCAGCATCTTGAAGCAATTGTTTTATGTGCTGCATAACATTTACATATCCTACTATAACTGCAGGGTTTGAGGTGGCTGTAGGGAAACCCACCATTGGAAAGACACACTTCATCCGTAGAATGGCTGATGGTTTAGGCTTCAGCCCATGGGAGGCCAGTCAAGGTGACTTTTGTCATTCTTAAATAGGTGAACTACCCTGGATGAGCGAAGCCTCTCTTTTGCATGATTGGGAATTTAAACATGCATATATCAAGAACAAGGATGAGGCCATCAAGATCTATCCTACTACATTAAAAACGTTGCCGTGCCCATAGCGTCCCATGATGAAGCAATCTGACACAAGCAGTTGTGTTGATGTAGGACCATTGATGATAGCTAGATGTAGTTGCTGAAGAAGAGGATGTTGAAAGAGATGCATACTGCCAGTCCCTTGGAAGACTTGTCTAGTATAATTGCTGATGGTTTCTTTGATGCTGGAAAGAGCTAGTTCTGCTTCCTAGGTAGCTTGCATTAGTTGATTCTAGCCCTAAGAAGGTATTGAAGATCTTTTGGCAGAAGTTAAAGTGTGATCCTATAAGCTTTCGTGTCGCATTTCTAGATGTGTGAAGGTAAAATGTTGGCATTTCTAGATGCGTGAAGGTAAATGCTGGCTATTGTAGACTCTTGGGCCTTGGCATTGTTTGACAGGCAGCTACATTGATGATAATGGAAAAAACCATCCAAAAGCATGCAATATATCATTGTTGAATTTTGAACTAGAAAACAACACAATGCATGTTTTTTTCTGTTTCATAATTAAGGTTAGTTTTCTTTTGTAGGTTGGACTTCCAGCAAGAGGGAAAAGTTTTACAGCTGGTAAGCTAACAAGGTATTTACGGTGGCTGGGTCATGTTACAAAACACTTCAATGTTGGCAAAGTAGGTGGATTTTCTATCTTAGATCACGTTTTTGTTTGTGTAATTTGTATCAATATGGGGTGTCTATTCTATCATACATAAAGAAATATAAAGTATGCATTACCTTATGCTTGGCATTGAAGTTATGCATTAATTACCTTAGAGATATAATTATGGTTCTTAACTTACCTTTTTTGTCTGTGCAGTATCGTCGCCTTAAACATGGATGCAACCAGGTGTGAAAAGATTTGAAATTCATACTTTCCATTAAAATCCTTTTTAAAAAAGAATGATTATTTTCAATTACAAGTGAAAATGAAAAGACTAGGAGTTTGATTACTGAAATGTAGTTGCAGTTTGCAGTAAAAAGCATGGTCTTACTAAAGTCTAAAACCAGTTTGTGATGGAAGGCAAGGGGAAGAAAAAATTGTCTCTCTAATTGGCAAATTGGTATCTTTTGCATATAATTTGATCACAAAATCATCTTAAGCATATTAGTGAAAACCAGGTCATTGGCAATGCTTCTAGGAAGGTGATTAGCAGAAATGTTGTAGAAGATTAAAGTAACTTTTGTGGCTTGAATGTTTTCTACTTGTAAAATGAAATCAGATTATTGGCAGTCCTCATAGATTTACCTGGACTGGGTCACTATTAGTGCTCACTCTAAAGTTCTAAAGCATGGAACACTGAGAAATCTGATAGCATTTTATGTGTTTTATGTTGTTTGTCTCTTGGTTGTGAGCTCTGTCAGAGTCTGACAGAGACATTGGAGCTCAGACAGTCGGTGCATTTCATTTTCCAGCCTGTCGGTTTGTGTTCACACTGTTCATACTGAGGAGTACTGAATGCATTTCAGTTTTATGCTAGTTGGCAGGCGTGTTCATGCTGGTGACAAGTGGTGGCAGCATTTTTGTCAGGTTGGCCAGATTTTGGGCACTCTTCTGCTGCTGATTGGCCAGTTCTTCACTCTCTCACCAGTAGCAAAGCAAAGCAAGAAGATAGGAGACAAAAGTTGGCACACACATGAATAACTTTTCCATTAGTTCTCATTACTTATATACATGAGCTTTAGAGTTTTTTTTCCTAGCCTTATGACTAGTCTCTTCCCTTTGCATGCCTTTTACATGATTTAAAATAGTTTCCTAGATTGTGGTCTAATAGTGCATGCACCTTGTATTGGCCTTGAAGGTTCATGGAAATTAATTACAATTTGCACGAGAGGGAGGTCAGCTCTCATTAATCATAAGTTAATGATATTCTTGAAAAATTCTAAGTGTTGCAAAAAATGATGTGTGTCCTTGGGCGGTCTTAGACACTTGCATGTTGTCCCCAATTCGTTAGTCTTACGAACTCGAGGATTTCCAAAAAATTGATTAACATTTATCCCATTCTAGACGAATGCAAGTTCTATGGCACTCGGCTTTGAGGATGGGTGCTTTATATTGGGGACGGCCGTGAGGAAGTAATCCTGTGGAGGGATGGTGGCGCTTTGGATGAAGAGGCATTGGTTCTTGGCAAGGTGGCTCGTCGACGAGGGTGTCAGTTTTATGGGCAAGTTGGAGTGTAGAAGAGGTGAGGCTTGGAGGACGAGGGGCCCATTGATCTTATTGGGATGTCTTTGTGGTCTTCCATGTACTTGAATCAGCGTTTTCTTCCTCGGGGTATGGCTACCATAATGTGCAGTGAGATGCGTATGTGAATGCAATTGGAAGATCTGTTGAATCTCAAGCAAGCTCAGAATATTGTCCCACACTTAAGGACCTAGTGAGTGTAAAGTTTTATTGTGCGGTACATATCTCACGGTGATGACAGGTTGTTTGAGCAAGCTCGGTTTTGAGACATTGCATTGTCTGAAGTGTGAAACCTAGTCTTCTATGACTCATACATTCCGCATCTAGGGTCGGCCTAGCAGGATATCGTAGCCGACCCCCTTCATGACAATGAAGTCCATTGAGAATTGGACTCCTGTGATCTTCAATGGGCAATCTTTTAGCACTCCGAACCATCACTAGCACTGGTCGATAGTTCATAAGGATCGGATTGCCCTCTTCATCATATGAGACGTAAGGGTTCATATATGCCTCTTCGTCATTTGGCTCCTTCACGTAGTGGACTAGAGCATCACTCGGTGGGTGGGTCCAGGCGGCCTAGGTATGCCTGTGGGGTTAATTTCCATTCTAGGGACGACTCGTTTCGCGTCATTAGGTGCTCGAAGAGCCAATGGGGCTCCCCTCCTAAAGAAGTTCGGTGGTCTACTCCCTAGGTACGGCTGGTTAAGGCTGTGAGTATGCAAGTCTTCTTGGAAGTCTACAATACATGGCATCATGACCAAACCTACCGCAATTAATTGAAAGCCGAGATTGAGGGACTTGACACTCTCCTGGGAGGTGGTTTCTGGTGCAATGCACACATTGGACATGTGGGCACGTAGGTCTCCTTACCATCTCTTGCAATCTAGCTAGCTCCATCTTCATTCCTGCTAGCTTTTGACTTTGGTCAATGCTTTTCCCTTTATCTTGGGCACTTGTTGGGACTGACCGTTCACTAGATGCTGTGACCTTTCAGAGGATCTAGAATTAGCTTCGTCTCGATTAGAGCTTCGGGAGCTTCTCTCCTTGAGCTGGTTGTTAACTCGTATGGCCTCTTCAAAGACCCTAGCTAGTGAGTCTCTTTGCAAGCTCGAGTTTCTTGCCAAGGCCTTGTAGAGTTCCTCATTGCTTATTACACTTATAAAGATTGTGGAGCGCTCTCTCAGTGGGTCATTCATTAGTTGGGATTCTCTTATAGAGACTTTGCACGAGGGTAACATAGTCCCTAATGTTCTCTTTGTTCTGATTGACATTCAGCGCCGAACTATGAGATTGTTGGAGTACCCAGCCTCAGAGAATCTCTTAATGAAGAGGTTCTTGAGGTTGTTGAAGTTATTGCGTTCCACCACATTCAGGCTTGTGTACCATGTCCTACCCTTATCGCCTAGGCATAGACCGAAAGCTTGCGAGCGCTGAGCAAGATCGGTGAGATCATTAGCCTCGTAGACCTGCTTGAATTGCTCTACGAAACTATACGGGTTGTTGCCCTACTAATATTTGTCTAGCTGCTTTGCGACCATGGGGATCTTCGAGTGGCTCTTGGAACCCTGGGTGACTCCTAATCCTGCAAGCAATGAGGTTGCTAAGGTTGCCGCGCTCTACTCCGCTGACGTAATGTCAACGAGCCGCTTCGTAAGAAGCTCACTTAGTGTCAAGTTTGCCTCTAGCGCTCTCTCTCTCTCTCTCTCTCTCTCGCTCTGTGCGTTAGGTCTTGTTCGATTCCTATTCGCTAGAGTTAATACACGCTAGACTTATCGCATCTCTATGTCTTGCCGCAATTTCCTAGCTTGCTGCTCCTATTTATAGGCTGTGATGCTCTGCCGTGCCCTACGTGCTAATCTCCTCTCCTCCTCGAGGTTTGTGATGATATCCTTTGATGGTCTAACATGGTGGTCCATCCGGGTTTGGAGATCATATTCACTCAACATCTGCTGGATTTCAACTGGGAAATCGAGCTCGTTGCACTGGTTCCTGCCATATCTGCGGCCTCTTGCTCCACCAAGTTGTTGTTGTGGTTGGTCAAGTGGGGTAGTGCTGTGCCTTCAATGGAGTCGATCCTTCTATGCGTCTAGTCTCTCTCTTGGTCCTATAGATCGGGATTCTGGATTGCCCGTCTAGGTCTTAGGGTCGTCTCCTATTGGTGGGTTTGTTCTGCTTATTATTTTTGAGTGTATTTCTTTCTTTATTACAAACAATCCTCAACTTATGTACACTCCGAACGTACGTGGTGTTCTTTTCGTGCACTCTGTGAAATTAGGCTTTCAGTTTTTTTAAGTGCACTTCAAGTGTCGAAAATAGTGTGGGGTGCGAATGCAGGATAACAGATACAACTCTCTTACTCCCTTGTATGTTCTTGGCCACATATGCTTCCAGGCTCAGTTGCTGGCCGCTCTCAGGGGTCCCTAGAGTCTCTACTGCATCTTTTAGCTCGGTCAAATCTTAATCGGGGTCTACCGGTCGATTTGTGGCTCTAAGCAGGTTGGACAGCTAGCGGGTCAGTTAGCATTGCTTGTAGGCTTGTAGGTCTTGTTGCGTGCAGTTAAGCGGCTCAACGAGTCATCCGATGCGTCTGGAAGGCTATCGGAAGGTTTTCTTGCTATGAAAGGTGCTCTGCTTTGCCCGAGATGCATTGGATCAGTCAATTTTCATCATCAACCTTTGGTCCAATTTGACAGGGTCCGATTCTCAGGGTCCGATTCTCAGTGTCCAATTCCCAAAATCGGGGTGGTCCGATTTTTGTTTGTCCGTTTTTGACGTGTCAGATTTCGAGGCGGTCCGATTTTGGTGAGTCAGATTGTCTGAATTGGATGAGCCACGTGTCCGATTGGATGGGTTGGGTGGTGTTTGAGTGGTCCGATTTCCAAAATCGAACTGTCCGATTATCCGGAATCGGATGTTCGAGTCTGATTGTGGGAATTGGACCCTATCAGTTGTGTTCGATTTCGACGGTTGTGGTTCCAGCAGAGGCAAGGACCTAGAGTGGACCACTGCGAGTGGCCGCCACCTGCACAGGAAAAGCTAGCACTAGCCGAAATCGATTAAAGGGAGTGTGATTTGCATTGATTGTGATTGAATTTACACATTTTGTCACATAAACACTTGGGAGTGCACTAGAAAAGCAGAAAGTCCGATTGCGCATAGTGCACATTGAGGAGCACTCCACTAGCATGTGAGTGCACATAACATTAAGAATTGTTTTAAATAACAAGGAATTCACGCAAGATAATATAAACTGAATGAACCCACTAGTAGGAGGAGACCCCAGACATTGACTAGTGGCCAAGGATCCTAATCACCGAATACTGAGAGACTTGAATCGTCGAGTTGCTTAGGGAGCAACAACGATAGACACGATCAGGGATGCAACTCTATCTGACTTGATCAATCAGATATACACTAGTGGCTCAAGAAGTCGGCAACATGTCAGGAACCAATGTCAACCCGAAAAATGACGAGCTTGACTTGGGAGAATTCCGAGTCAACATCCAGCATGTAGTGACGGGTCGGCACAAAGATCGAGACAATCGTTGTTCCTTATGCGCGGAGAGATAGAAAGAGTGAGAGAGAGCAGAGTAGAGAGTGTGTGCGATTTTTTTTGTGGGTACAATAACAAGTGTACCACTTTAGGTTTTTAGATAGATATATACGTGTAAGTACAAGTGCTAAGGGTGTGTTCACACCCGAGCACATTTAAAGGCACGAGGGCCTTTATTCCCAACAACCTCCCACCTAAAGGCAATGTGCCTTTAGAGGAGAAATGAATCAACTAAGTCTAGGTATGCACTAAGCTGAAATACATATATCTATCCAACTCCCATCATCTATCGACAATGAGTAAACAGCTTTGCTGGAAGACCCTTCCTGAGAAGGTCTGCAGGATTATCATCTGTATGCACTTTGACAAGCTCAATGCTCTTGCTGTCAAGTACATCTCTAATGAAGTGGTACTTCACCTGTATGTGCTTTGTCTTTGCATGAAAGACAGGATTCCATGGTAGCATGATAGCACTCTGACTATCACAATGGAGAACAGGTAACTTTGTGATGCTAAACTCTCCCACTAGATGTGAAAGCCATAAAGCCTCCTTGCATGCCTTAGTGGCAGCCACATACTCTGCCTCTGTAGTAGACAATGCAACACACTTTTGTAGCTTGGAGATCCAAGAGATTGCTCCTCCTGTGAAAGTAAACACATACCTAGAAGTGGACTTTCTGCAATTTGCATGACCAGCATAGTCTGCATCCGTAAAGCCAACAACAGATGCCTTCTGCTTTCCAAAGGAGATTCACAATTTCTTTGTGCCTTTGAGGTATCTCATAATATCTTTCACTGCATCCCAATGCTTTTTGCTAGGGTTTGCCATGTATCTGCTAACCACTCCCACTGCAAAGGCAATGTCAGGACGTGTAGCAACCATAGCATACATCAAACTGCCAACAGCTGAAGCATATGGCATCTTGGTCATTTCAGCCTTCTCATCATCAGATGTAGGGCTGTCCTCTGCACTAAGTTTCACATATGGAGGCGATGGAATCCCAATTGTTTTTTCCACTTCCATATTGAAACGCCGCAAAACCTTGGAGACATACTCCTTTTGAGATAGATAGAGCAATCCTTTTAACCTATCTTGGATTATTAGCATACCAAGAATGTGATTTGCATCACCAAGATCCTTCATGTCAAAACTACCATGAAGACTTTGCTTCAGTGAATCCAAGGCATGAGTATCCTTGCCAGCAATCAGCATGTCATCATCATACAGAACCAAGATAATCAGGCCCCATCTGCTGCCTTCTTAGTGTACAAGCAATGATCCACTCGACTTCTATGAAAACCTTGAGATTGCATAAATGTATCAAATTTATGATACCATTCTCTTGGTGCTTGTTGTTGGGTATTTGACTCACGCCTTACTTACGCCTACGCTCATATGGGAGTGTCGGTGATCAGTAGGACACTGGGGCACTTTTTACTCTCGGTAGGAGAGGTTTTTTCCCCCAGACTTATGGTCTTATTGTCATATGTACTTATGTGCTTATGTTACACACATTTGGGCACTTAGTGTGTGTCGGGTGTGAACACCCCCCTACAACCCTAAGGTTTAAGGATTGTACTTTGTACTTTCAGATTACACTCATTCAGTCAATTCTCTTGGGTGTCGTGCTTCAACTCTGTCTCTCACTCTCACACTGTCTACTGAATCTCTGCTGTACCTTGATCCTCTGTTCTCACATTTGGTATCAGAGCTTAGCTCTGAACTCAGCTCCAGGCCGTCAGCTCCAGCCGCCAGCACAGCTCCACTTGCCTGTCCCAGCGCGCCACCAGCAGGAGCCGTCAACATCAGTCTCGTCACGTCAGCTGCAGGCGCTGACGTTTGCCAGCGCAGCCTTCGCACGAGTGTCCGCCTACAGCCAAACTCTGTCAGTCTCGTCAGTCCGCCTGACATCAGTCTCGTCACGTCACGACTGACATCAGTCTCGCTCACGTCAGCAGCTCGCGTGCTGTTCGACAGTGCAGTCTTCGTCAGACGACGCCTGTCAGACCACCGTCAGACCACGCACAGCCCACCTGCCCGCCTGCCACCGTTTTAAAACGTTACGTCAGCAGCCTGTCGCCTGCCCAGTCCACGTCACTCAACGAAAGCACTGCGACGACTGTCCTGCGCCTGCCAGTCAACGTCCTGCCCACCGTTTTGACCACGCGCAGCCTGCTCGTCTGACGACCACGTCAGGTAAAATTTTCAACAATTTTTTTTAAATTTCAGCCCAGAACATAGTTTCGGAAGCGGAGGTTCACATGCGGCAAGCACAGAACAAGTGGGGGGATAAATTTCATGCAAATTTCTGGACTGGATCGGTAGAAATTTTGGGGCTTTTGTGTATTTGGAGGAAAGTTGCATTTGAACTGCTGATACAGTCACAGAAAGACTGTTTTTGACAGAAATTTTGGCAAAAATTTTGGGGATTTTGAGATAACAGTGATGCAGTGCACTGTTTGCACCTTGGGAAGCGTGCATTAAAAGACAATTTTCTGACAGAGTACGCCCTTGCACATTAATTGCAGAAACGTATTTGCTGCAATTTCTGGAAATTTGCAGATTTCCAGTTAATACTGCTTTGACATTGCTCATTTTGTCTTTGGAAATTTTGTCATCATGGCAAATCAGAGAGGTGATGTTTTTACGTATGTATCCAAGGAAGACAGACTGGACGGAAACAACTATTCCCTTTGGTCATTCATGATGAAGAATGTATTAGTGGCCAAGAATTTATGGGATTATGTCAGTGGAGAGAAAACTCGACCGGGAGTTGTAGCTCCCGTTACTCCTCCTCCCCAAGGCACACGTGGACAACGGGGACCTCAGCCCGCTCCACTTCAGCAACTTCCACCCAAAACTGCAGCTCAAAAAGCTTGGGATACCCGTGATGCACAGGCCTTGTCGCTGATTACTCTGGCAGTTCAGCGGTCCATCATACCTCATATCCGTTCGGCATCTTCTTCACGAGATGCATGGTTGACTTTGGAGCATATGTTTGCAGGAAAGAATGAGACTTGGATCTCTTTCTTGAAGAAAGAGTTGGAAACTCTGAAGATGCATGAAGGTGATTCTATGCAGGATCACTTAAACAAGATTCAGGACTTGAGGGAGCAGCTCATGAATGTAGATGAGTATTTTTCGGATGCACAGTTGATATCCACCACCTTGAATTCCTTACCTCCTTCGTACTTGTCTTTTCATACTGCATTGAACCTCACCATGAGGATTGCTGAGCACCCACTCACTTTTATTCAGCTGGTTAGCTTGCTTCTAGAGGAGGAGCAAACACGGAAAAATAGTGGTGTGGATGCTATAGTCTCTAAGCAGGCTTTTATGGCAAAACAGAAAGGCAAGAACAGCAAGGTGAAAAATGCTCCACAGAGTTCTGACACTTCGGGCACATCGCAGAATCAGTCACAAGGGGGGACGCAACCAAAGAAAGGAAAATGTCATTATTGTAAGAAGCCCGGCCACTATATCACTGAGTGTAGAAAGCGCATTGCCAAAGAGAAGAAGGAGTCAGGAATGTCTGTTTCTACTACTCCTTCCACTGCTAGTGAGTCCGCGTCCTTTGTTGTGGACAGGGACTATTGTTTTTATACTTGCAGTTATGACATCTCTTGGGCCGATAGAGCACTTAGCTCTATAGAGGATGCTGACACTTGGTTCTTTGACAGTGGTGCTTCTAGACATATCACATCTCGCAGAGATTTGTTTGCTTTAGTTAGTGCACCTCCCGTTGGGAAATCGGTACAGTGTGCCAATAATGCATCATACCCTGTTCATGGTATTGGGGAGATTCAGCTCACAGCCATTGATGGCTCTATTCTCTGCCTGCAGGATGCTTTGTTTGTGCCTGGAAGAAAGAAGATTTTGCTTTCTATTTCTTCTTTGGCACGTTGTGGTATGCAGGTCACCTTTGATGATGACCGTTGTATGGTTCGAGAAAAAGAATGCATGACATTGGTCTTGACAGGATCTTTGTGTCATGGTTTATATGAGTTGGATGCTCTTTCAGTAGATCAGTCAGCATACTTGACATCCACTCTTACTCTTGCTATGATACAGGCGGAGTTATGGCATGCTCGTTTAGGGCATGTAAACTTTGGCAGCTTGATGCTTTTACAGCGTACTCAGATGCTGGATGGCTTACCTCTCTTGGAGAGACCTCCTGAGCACTTATGCGAGGGATGCATTTTGGGGAAAATGCATCGGTTCTCATTTCCTCGTGATGTTGCTTTCACGGCAACAACTATATTGCAGTTGGTGCATTCAGATGTTTGTGGGTCTATGCAGACCATGTCATTGGGTGGTTGTTATTATTTTGTGACATTCATTGATGACTTCACACGTTTTTGCTGGGTCTATTGTTTGAAAAAGAAGTCAGAAGTGTATGATGCATTTTTGGCTTTCAGTGCACTTGTTGAAAACCAATCTGGATGCCACATTAAGACTCTCCGTTCGGACCGAGGGGGGGAATACATGTCCTCTATGCTGAATTCTTTTTTGCAGCAGAAGGGCATAGTACGTCAGTATACTATAGCTTAGACTCCACAGCAGAATGGGGTAGGAGAGAGGAAAAATCGGTCACTCATGGAGATGGCCAGATGTATGTTGAAGGCAAAGAGCTTGCCTCATAGTTTTTGGATGGAAGCAGTCATGTGTGCTTGCCATATTTTGAACAGATGCCCTACCAAAGCCTTGAAGACCATCACACCATTTGAGGCTTGGAACAGCCGTAAAGCTTCGGTTGGTCACTTTCGTACCTTTGGGTGTCTTGCCTATGCCCATATTCCACAGGTACTTAGAAGAAAATTGGACAACAAGGCTGTTAAGTGCATTTTTATGGGATATAGCAATGAGAGCAAAGGCTACAGACTCTATGATCCCGTTACTAAGAAGGTTTTTGTCAGCAGGGATGTTGTTTTTGATGAAAAATCAGAATTATCCTTGGCTGGTTTGGACACATATCAGGCTGCCCGTGATGTTTTTGAAGGGTTGCTGCCCATTACTTTTGTTGATTCAGCTGGAGGTTCACAAAATGAACCTAATGTTCAGCCAGCTGCTCCTATGGAAAGTGCAGAAATTCAGCCATTGGCTGATCGGAATATTCAGCATCATGCTGAAACAGAAATTCAGCAAGAGCTTGCACACAGCCAGGATGCTAGACAGCTACCTAGATGGTATTTGCAGACTATGCAAGATAGTCCTTTGGATGCACCCATGGCTGGTCGTACTAGAAGGCAAACTCGTTTGCATGATTCAGCACATACCATGGAGTTTATTATGGCAGCAAGTACTTTTGATAATGAAGAGCCTGAATGTTATGAGGATGCACAACACAATGTGCATTGGAAGGCAGCCATGCAAGCTGAATTAGATTCTATTACTAAGAATCAAAGTTGGGATTTGGTGTCCTTGCCATTTGGGAAGAAAGCCATTGGAACGAAATGGGTCTACAAATTGAAAAGAAAAGCAGATGGATCCATTGATAAATACAAGGCACGACTGGTAGCTAAAGGCTACGCACAGAAAAAGGGCATTGATTATGAGGAGACATTTGCTTCTACTTCCTGTATGACGACCATCAGGTTTATGATTGCTTTGGCTGCACATTATGGTTGGACAGTACATCAGCTAGATATCAAGACTGCATTTTTACATGGGGAACTTCAGGAGGAAGTTTATGTACAACAGCCCATTGGTTTTGCAGTTGAAGGCTCAGAACATTTGGTATGCAAGCTCAAAAAGGCACTATATGGTTTAAAACAAGCTCCTAGAGCTTGGTATGAAAAGATAAATGCTTTCTTGCTTGATCAGGGGTTTCTAAACAGCTCATCTGAGTCTACCCTTTACGTATGTAAAGAAGGGGGATCTATGCTGATTTTATGTCTTTATGTTGATGACCTTTTGCTCACTGGAACACATGCTGATCAGATTTCAGCATTCAAACAAAATTTGCAGCAAACTTTTGACATGTCTGACTTGGGAGTTTTGCATTACTACTTGGGCATCCAGTTCATACATAATACTCGAGGTATTGGGTTATCACAGTCAAGGTATATTGGGCAGCTTCTTGAGAAATTTGGCTTACAGGATTGCAAGCAAGTTACTACTCCCATGGAACCTGGACTGAAACTGTCATTACATGATGACAGTGATTTGTTTGATATACATACATATGCTCCTGCAGTTGGATGTCTTATCTATCTATGCAATACTAGGCCGGACATACAGTTTGCAATTTCGGCTTTGAGCAGGTATATGCATCAGCCACGTATGTCACATTGGCAAGCTGTCAAGCGTGTTTTTCGCTACTTGCAGGGTACTCGTTCTCTCGGGTTGCTTTATGCCAAGGGGGGACCACTGCATTTACATGCTTACAGTGATTCTGATTGGGCTGGTGATTATGATACACGTCACTCTACTAGTGGCAATTGTTTCTTTCTTGGCACTTCTTGCATTTCTTGGCTTAGCAAGAAACAATCCACTGTTGCCACATCGTCATGTGAAGCTGAATACAAGGCAGCTTTCACTACCACAGTTGAATGCGTATGGCTTAGACGCTTGCTAGCTGGTTTGGATGTATCTGTTACTGAGCCTACTCCATTGTTCACTGACAGTCAGAGTTCCATTGCAGTGGCACGGAATCTAGTGTTTCATGCTCGCACGAAACACATTGAGATTCACTATCACTTTGTCAGAGAGAGGCTACATGCAGGTGATATCAGCCTTGTCTATTGTCCTACCACCAGTAATGTGGCAAACATCTTCACCAAAGCTCTTCCTCGTGACAAATTTGAAGCATTTCGCGATGCTTTAAATTTGATATCCTTTGGTGGCGGATGATCCTTGTACTCTTGATCACTCTTCACTCCAGGGGGGTTTGTTGGGTATTTGACTCACGCCTTACTTACGCCTACGCTCATATGGGAGTGTCGGTGATCAGTAGGACATTGGGGCACTTTTTACTCTCGGTAGGAGAGGTTTTTTCCCCCAGACTTATGGTCTTATTGTCGTATGTACTTATGTGCTTATGTTACACACATTTGGGCACTTAGTGTGTGTCGGGTGTGAACACCCCCCTACAACCCTAAGGTTTAAGGGTTGTACTTTGTACTTTCAGATTACACTCATTCAGTCAATTCTCTTTGGTGTCGTGCTTCAACTCTGTCTCTCACTCTCACACTGTCTACTGAATCTCTGCTGTACCTTGATCCTCTGTTCTCACACTTGTTTCAGTCCATACAAATATCTTTTGAGTTTACATACCATCTTCTCTTTCCCTTTTTCCACAAACCCTTACAGGTTGCTGCATATATATGTCTTCATGCGGATCACCATGTAAGAATGCAGTCTTTACATCCATCTGTATGAGCTCCATATCTTCAGCTACAACCAAGCCCAAAATGGTTTTTAATGTAGTCATTTTGACTACAGAAGAGAAGATCTCATCAAAGTCAATTTAATGCTCTTGCTTGTATCCCTTTGCAACCAATCTAGCTTTGTACTTTAGTGAGGAACTAGAAGTGACCTTCATCTTGTAAACCATTTGCATGGAAGTGTTTTCTGCCCTTTAGGCAACTGCACCAAGTCCCAAGTGCCATTTTTTTCAAGAGATTCCATTTGTGACAACATGGCTTTATACCATTTCTTGCTGTCCTGTTTGTCCATTGCTTCCTTGAAGCAAGAGAGTTCACTACAGTCTGTCAAGATTGACATATTCAGCCACATTATTTGCACCAGGAATGAATCTATCAGGTTGTCTAGTAACCCTAGACGATCTCCTAACCCAATGATCATTGTTTGCTGGCTGTTCAACATTTTCAGCTTGCTATCTTGGCATTTCAGCTTGCAAATCAGCATTAACAGCTCGCTGTCCTGGCTGTTCCTACACATGTAGTGGCTCATTATCATGGGCAATAGCTAGCTGATCATTTTCAGCATTATTTTTTGCATTTACAGGTTCATTTACAGCAGGTATTTGCTGCTGTACAACAGGCACATTTTGCTGTCCAAAAGGTATTTCTTCCCGGAATACAACCCTACGGACCTCCTCAGTCTTTTTGGGCTGTTTATGCATGCGATCTTCCCAAAAGATAACATCATTGTTGTGTACTATTTTCCTTTTCTTGGGATTCCACAGTCTATATCCCATTTCATCCTCATCACCATATCCTAGGAAAATGCATTTACAAGACTTTGGCTCAAGTTTGTTGCGTTTTTCTTTACAAATGTGCACAAAAGCCTCGCAGCCAAACACTTTTAGGTGAGCATACGAAGGTGGCTTGTATGACCACGCTTCTTGGGGAACTCCCCCCCCCCCCCCCCCCCCCCCCAACACCCAAAAGACCTATTTGGTGACCGATTAATCAAGTGCACTGCTGTCATAACAATCTCTGCCTAGAAACCATGGGGTAATGCAGTATGAGACAGTATCGTACGGACCTTATCCTGTATGGTCAGATTCATACGCTTTGCAACTCCATTTTGGTGTGGATTATGAGAGACAGTGAGCTCCCTCTTTATCCCTTAGCTGTCACAAAATGCATGAAAGGCCTTGGACACATATTCCCCACCATTATCAGAGCGAAGTCACTTGAGTGTCTTATCAGTTTGATTTTCAACCAATGCCAAGAATTTTTGAACTTATCAAGCACTGCATCCTTGCTATGAATAGGATAAACCCATACCTTTCGTGTAGCATCATCGAAAAAGGTGACAAAATATTTCTTTCCTCCTAAAGATAATCCTGGCATTTGACATACATCGGAATGTACTAACTCTAGAGGAGAAGATTTCAAAGAAAGAGACTTTTTGTGAGACGTCTGTGTATGTTTACCATAAATACAATGATCACAATGCTCAAAATCAGCATAACGAAGACAAGGCAAGTAAACCAAACGAGAAAGCACTTTCATTTCTGTTTGACTCACGTGTCCCAACCGGCCATGCCACAAAGAAACGCTTGGTTGCTTGGTCATGGCAACAACATGATGACGACTCACACTAGATACATGGAGAGGATACAAAGTATCACTTTCACTTCACTTTTACAACCTCTAGTAATCACTCTAGATCCCTTATAAATCTTCCATTTTCCATCACCAAAGGTGGTATGAAAACCATCATCATCTAGCTGCCTTGTGCTAATCAAACTATTCTTGAGCTGAGGTACATGCCATACATGCTAAAGTGTGAAGACAGAGCCATGCTGAAACTGCAACTGCACACTGTCAACACCTGCAATGTCACATGTACAACACCATGTCAACCCCCTATATAGGCAGAGAACCACTCTCGATGAGGGGTGACATGAAATGAAGCACCTGAATAGAGAATCCAGGTATGCATGTCCTCATTTGTATTTGCAAGTAAAGCATGTGCACCAAAGTGTGAAGAGACCAAAAGTACGTCATTCCCACTGTCCTCACTGTCATGAGTGACTACATTCACTTCTTCAATTTTGACATTGCTCTTCTTGGGTTGAGCCTCTTTCTTCTCTTGCTATCATCTGTCTTCTTGCCCTTTCCTTTCTCTTTCTTCCATTTGTAGCAATCACATTTAAAGTGACTCTTCTTACCACAATGGTGGCATTCAATAGCAGGCCTTTCTGAATGCAGTCCTGCATGTAACTCAAGCCGAAGGTGAAGATACCATGGAAGGGCTGTAGAGCAAGCTAGAACTTACAAGACGAGTTTGAGATACAGCCTTCATGAAAGAGTATGAAAGAGAGCACCAGCCTATGCAGGAGCAACAACGACAATACGTAAGACAAGCTGGGCTCTTGATGAAGGAGCTAGAGGAGTTAGGGTTTAGAGAGCCAAAACAGCCAGCTTAACCACCTACTGCAGCTCCAACGGAACTACTAAGAGAAGAAGGGCCAGAGACTTTGAACAAGGCCAAGACGAAGAAGAACAACCGCAAGTGCCAAGCCCAGCACAATAGGTGCAAGCACACAGAAGAGCAGGGTGAAGAAGTTGCCCTTGAGAGGGTTGTGGAAAGAAAGCGCAGGGAGAGAGAGCAGGTAGAACTAGAATCCAAGCAAGGCTGCAGTAAGTTCCCAAGACCTAGGTCCTGCAAAGAGAGGAATGCCACTCTGTAAATTGGGCCCATGAATTGGCTATTTGGGAGCAATGGGAAAATCAAAGCCGACCCTTTGAGCTCTATTTCCACTATCCTCGTTCTTTAGACAGAGTTGTTGAGAAACCCTTTACCCTTCACCTGCAATTTGCGTTTTTGCGTTTTTGCATTTTGCATTTAGGGTCTGTAGCACCAAAAAGGAGCGCCGTCCTAGACTTACTGTGCCTTTTTATAGGCCACTCTTTCATTCATTTCTCACGGCTGATTCATTCAGTCCATCACCTCTTCTCTCCAGCCTCTCCACTACCCTCACACCCCTTCAGGAGGACATTGCGATTCGTGGTTCGTGGCTGTCATCATCATCTTCCTTGTGCTACGGCACCCTTGTTCCCTTGTATCACATTCACTCCATGATTCAGAACTTCATCCTTCCATTTTCTTCTCTCTTCTCTTCTCTTCTCCATATTTGCCGAGTTCACTCCATGTGCCTCCCCGCCAACCCTACTGTCTCGCTGGTACGTCATCTTTTGACATGATATCAGAGCTAGATCTGCTCACCTAGCGGCAAAGATCCTCCACTCCAGTGAAGGTAAAGACCAGTGGCGGGTTTGGCATCCACTTCTTTTCTTCTTCCACTGCATCAAAATCTCGTTTTTGCAGATTTCAGGTGTTTCAGCTTGCTGCCCATACTGCGTTCGCGGAAGACATCTCAGCCGAAGCTGTCCAATGCTGTCTCCATCAGTTGGCGCCTGATTTTCAGCCCTCTTTACGCAGTTTGGAGCTGATTCCAGCCAGGCGACTGCTGTTCCTGTGCAAACTTGCTGCTGTATAGTCTGCCACATCATCACAAGCCTGCTCCTGCGTTTCTAGTCTTTCTCTCTTGCAGGCTGTCCTGCCTCCGTTTTTAGCCTTTCTCTCTCCTACTGCCTGCGTTTCTAGTCTTTCTCTCTCTTGCAACCTGTCGTGCTTGCATTTTTATTCTCTCTCTCTCTTGTAGGCTGTCCTGCCTGCGTTTTTAGTCTTTCTCTCTCCTGCAGACTGTCCTGTTTGCGTTTTTAGTCTTTCTTTCTCCTCATCTGCATTTTTCTACTAGTTGCAACCTCTTACTGCTGGTCACATCCTCCTCCCACTGGCAGCTCACTTCAGTCCTTCCACTGCCCTCCCACCCCTTGAGTCGGACATTGCGGTTCGTGCTTCACACTGCCCTCACATCCCTTGAGGCGGACAGTGCAGTTCGTGGTTCATGGTGGCTGACCTCTTCCTTCCAAAAAACTCATGGATCACGGACTCCAAAATGTCTGATGACGAAGGAAGTGCTGCCGGTCGTGCCGAAGAAGGTATCATGGGTGTCGAAAAGCTCCTAAAGGTAGCCTCTCGAACCTGAGTAGTTGAGGGTGGGGAAGGATGGGACTCAGAATGAGCAAGAGGTGGGCAACAATCGCTATCTCTTAGTGGAGCAGACTGGGTAGCCGAATAAGAGGAAGGAGTCGAGCAACCACTGTCTCTTGAAGGAGCAGACTGATGAGGAGACAGTATCAAACAATTAGTGTCTCTCGATGGAGCGGACTGCAAATCCATAGGTCGTGGAAGCCACTGTACCTGAAAATAAGTGGGAGAAGACTGCCGTTGGCATTGTGACAATCTTCAGGAGGTCGTAGCGCCAATCGATCCTCCATGTGCTCGAAAGGACTGAGTGCACATCGGATGCGTCTTATTGCCTTGAGCATAATACTTTGATAGCCGATGCAGAACAATCTCTATGGCCCAGAAAGGAGAGATGGCACAAGGAGTGCCTGGTGGAAGACGCATATACTCCGGGGGGGGTGGGGAGCAAGAGTGGAAGTTGGCAAGCATTGGTGGTGTGTCTGATGATGCCACAGTAGGAGCACCCAGTAGTCTGGTCATCTATTGGTAAAGAAGCCATGGATACTAGTGTGTCTTGCTGATAACATAAAAGACTACTTGCAGAGTAGATCCTTCCTTACTAGTTCCTTAGATCCCCTCGTAACATAGCCCCTGAAGAGCATAGGATTGACGCCTAGCGTACTTTCTTACCATGTGTCATGAGGACATGTATTTTTGAAACCTCACTTAACATGTGGATTAATTTTTAATCACATGATTAAGTAAATGTTGCGCATGTGAGGTGCAACTGGGGTTAAAGTAAATATATGAGCCTAGAACTCGAAGAAATCACGGGATGTTAAAGACAAAAGTTTCTATAAGTTATGCCGCACAGGTACTTGGTGGTATCTGGTGCTAGTTGTTGGTCTCAGTCATCCATTTCGGCCATAAGTGTTAGTTGGTGGCACTAGAGAAGTGGCGTTTAATGGTACCTAACACCAATCTGATAGTCAAAGATGGCGCAAAGACACTCGGGAATGGAAGTTGCCTAGCCAATTTCATTATTGGCCAGTCAGATTATTTTTTAGGGCATCGAAATAATTATTAGATTAATTTTCAGTATTTAAAGACCGGAAATTAATATTTGATTATGGTAAATGCTAGAAAAACCATTTGGGAAGGTTGCCACTTGTCAAAAATGCCCATGCAAGACTGAAAAATGTTTTTAGAGGCTGGAGAGAGGCATTTTTATAAATTCAGCTTGCAAGAGAGAGGGAGGAGAGGCTACTGGTCTGATTTGCAGCCATTGGAGGACCTTCTGAGGTTGTTAAGGGTAGGAGAAGACCAATCAACAGCAGGAGACAACATCTATAGGCTGTTGAGACAGGGTAACAGCAGTAAATGAGTGATTTTCTTTAGTTCTTTGCATCTACAAGCTATTGTGGCAGGGCAGCAGCTGCATTTGACTGATTTTCAGTCATTCTTCGCGACAAAACTCTGAATTTTATCCCTCTATAGCTTTCCCTCTCATGTCCCAGCCATTTCATAGCTTTGTATTGAAGATCTCAGCATTTGGACCCTTGGAGACTAAGAAATTTCAAATTTCTCTGCTGTAAACCGTAATTTGTAGTAGAAATTAGGGTTTAGCAGCAGCCTTGCGAAGCGTTCTAGAAATTGGAAGCTCTAAGACTTGGATTCAACAGGGCTGAAGCTATTTTTAGCCTATTCAAGTGGAGGAACCAGCAAATAATTGAATTTGGGGCTTTTTCAATCTCCATCAAAGTGGGTGAAGGCTAATTGATTGCCCGAATCAAGGGGCAAATCGGATTAAAGACTTATTGGTGATTCATCACAGCAAGGGGAGTTGGAATACCGAAAGGGATTGGGAGAATCCCATTGTAAATCAACTTCTTCTTCAATAAAGCTAAAGAAATACCGAAAGTGGCGCCAATTTTGGGGCCAATTGGGTATGCATTGTCCAAGATCAATAGGTTGTTTGCTGCTGTAATTAAGTTGTAATCAGGGATTTACCACCCATCCAACCACGGAAGGAAGTCTTCAACTATTGGGGATTTCTAAGAGAAAACAACTCCTGCCATTGCGTCACGAAGCTGCCCTTGCCTCCGCATGTACTGTCGCTTATGCCCGACCTCCCCCCCGCCTCCGCATGTACCGTCGCCTATGCTCGATCTCCCCCCCGCCTTGCCCCCGCTTCCCCCCCACCCTGCACTCACCTGCTGCCCACCTATGCCCAACCGATCGTTGCACCCGCCGCCCTGTCCCCCTGCGCCCCCCACCTACCCGCCTTGCGCCCTACCCTGCTACAGCGTTGCGCCTATCCCGTCCACTCCCCCGCCTGTCTCCTTACCAATCCCCCGCCCGTTATTCCCAAACCCCCGTTTCCTCCCCCCCCCCCGCCCCCCCCCCCCCCTCCCCCCCCCCCCAGTTGCTCTCTCCCCCAGCAGCAACTCTCCTCTCCGTTAGCACAGCACCGTGATAGGTAGGTTCTCAGTAGGGACGCGCAATGGAAACCTGTGGTCAAACGCCGACGCATTCTGCGAGTGCTCCCTAGTCAAACACCTTGCGCATCATCCTCTCTGAGGAACAGCTCTTAGATATCCATGTCACAGAGCTGGAGTTGAAAGAAACAACGATCTTTGGTTAGGTCGTTGGACACTCCCCATCGAGGGCCCAACTGTGGGATGACTCCACTTTGCATATTGGCACAACGCAAATCACGGAGGCAGTCCTCATGGGCCAAGGGATGTTCATGGTTCAACTCACCTCTGCAGACATAGCTCTTTAGTTAGTGGAGAGCTCACCCTATGCCTCCATGAAGGGGGCCATTTACATGGTTTGCTAGTATACCGGCTTCACAGTGGAGACATTTGCGCTCCATAACACATTTCTCAGACATCCAGTCACCTTACTTTTCCCCGGACTGACGGTAGAGTACTGCCAATTAGTGGACTTTGGATGGCTCTTTGGCATAGTTTTTTCTACCTCTTCGCGGATGCAGGAGTCGCAAAGGTACGAGTGACCGTGAAAGACACAAAGAGTATACCAAAGTTCCTAGAGATTGAGGCAAGAGGTCACTCCTTTAGGCAGTAGGTCATTATGACTGGGCAACCAGGGCAGTGCTTGTGCTGCCACGACTTTGGGCATCAGGCAATAGATTGTACGCGTTTCGGAGCCAAGGCGACTCCGCTAACAGGCCTACAGGTGGACATTGACGGGTTCACACGGGTCCAGAGACGACAGAGAGGGAGACGACACGGGGGAACGCAGCCAGCTCCTTAGACATAGCCTTGACAGCAAGGAGCAGGAAGGCGAGTGATGCCCCCCCGGCAGAGCACTCCGCAGCCCCCCTTGCCTGCCCCACCCGGCAGGACTGCAATTCTGCACATTCACCATCCATGCCACAGACTACCTCACTTGAGATCCCATAGCCCCCACACCCACCCCCCCATCTCCCATGGATCCCCCACTGACCCTGGTCCATAGCTCCCCCCTTTCTAGGGCCACTAGCCCCCCCCACACCCGCCATGTATCTCCAACCACCCCACCATCCCTTGATCCTCTTTCCCCCCACCACCTCCCCTGTCGAGCAACCCCCTTGATCCGCACTCAGTACAGGTGATCCCCCCCAGGCCCACCCCCCCTCCCTCCCATAGGAGGTGATGAGCCACACATGCGTATATCCTCCTCGCACGAGCAGTCTTGTCCTCCCCACACAGCCACGAGCTCATCTGCCCCTGTCGCCCGTCACACTTTCCCGAGACAGATGCAATTATTACCACAGGAGTTCTTCCGCAGTGGCCCGAGGTCCTACTTGAGAGTTGCAAAGCGCAGACAGTTCCCACTACCTCTAGAGGTGGGGATCTTCGTGGTTCGTAAGTCAAGGAGGAGCAAGGTCCATCTACTAGCACCATTGGATGGACCAAACTACACCTTTTTCCTTTAGTCCTCTCACTCAGGGGATTGGACGACGACATAGATAGAGGAGGAGGTGAAGAGTCAGGTGGCGGACCACATCTCCTAGTGGATGGGAGAAGAAGGACTAGCACTATTTGCACAGCAGTGGCCAGGTTGCATGATGGACATTAACTGGTGGGCTCGTGCCGAGGTCCCACACTTGAGCATTATCTTTCGAGCCCCTCCACAGTGGAGAGCTTCGATGGATGTGATTGAGTGGCCCCTGGCACGGGTGGCCCGTTTCTACCAGTGTACAGAGTCATGACTCTCAGCATGGTTGATAGATGTGCATTGGTGGTACCACTTGGAGCATCTATCACCCCTATGGTTTGGCATGAGGGCCGCCATGGGGGACTGGAGTTCGTCGTCCAGGCCTGCGGCAAAGTGTATTTGCATGCCCCATAGTTCTTCCTCCTCGTCAGTAGCTTCCACACTAAATAGATGCCTGTTCGGTCAATCACAGGTTTCTCCATGAGCCTACACCTTGCATCCTGGAATGTGAATAGTCTCCACTACAGTGGGGCACATGGTTCCAAGAAGTTGATTATTGGGCAGGAGCTGCAGCCGGCCCTTGCAGGACGGATAGACATCCTACTTCTGTAGGAGCACAAGCTCACCCCTGCCCAGGCCCAGCGGGTAGGGAAGGTTCTCCCAGGCAAGTCATACATCTACTGGGAGTACACCATCGGTGCCCACAGCAGGAGTGGAGGCGTATGCACCTCTATTGGCCTGAGCCTTACCGTGTGTGTACAGGATCATGGGGTGATTGTGGCAGGGAGGGTTCTATGGGTTAGGTGGGATATTGGGGACTCGTGCCTCGGAGTCCTCAATGTCTATGCCCCCACTGAGGTTAGGGCATGCAATAGGTTCGGGGTGGAGATTGCAGTAGGACTTCCAGAGGTGCTCCTGGATTGTTGGAGGAGACTTCAACAACCTTGAGGTAGGGTAGAGGCAAAAACTACTAGGGCATGACTGGGGAGGAGCAGGAGGCATGGGAGGTCTTCCTAGTGGCAGTAGGAGCTCGCGATGCTTGGAGAGACCCAGCTTTCCACAAGAGGGAAAGGTTATTGGACTTCTCGTGGGGATACAGGGGGCTAGGCGAAGTCTTGCTGGAGCGGTTGGACAGGTTCTATGTGGGAGAGTGGGGATGCTCTTGTGGAGACCTGATAGGGCAATTGATTGGCACCACTTTGTCTCAATCACTGTCCGGTCCTCTTGACACTTGATCCCCCAGCATCTTCCCTAGGTACATGATCCTGTTGGATCCCTGACTTGATCTACAGGAGAGAGGAGGTGAAGAGACAGATTGAGTAGATTCGGACTAGGGAGGGAAGCAAGAGGGACCAGATCGCAGAGGAGGTTGGAGAGGTCCTAGCCGAGTCGAGTAATATCTGCCAGGAGGTAGCCCTAACAGGCCAGGCAACAGTGCTGGGAGAAGGAGAGAGCACTCCGGTGGGACCTAGCGGCCACGCAAAGATTATTATAGGAGACACCAAGGGATCCCATCCTCCACGCACAGGAGGTGCACGCACGAGGAGCCATCGCTGGCCTAGAGGATAGGTGCTCGGAGTTCTTATTCTGCATCTCAGCAGCCTTCTGGGCGCGGAAGGCAGACACGATGTGCAGGGAGTTCTTTCAGGCACACCAGCCCGGCACCTTAGGAGAGAAAATACGCAGCCTTTGAGATCAGTACACCTATCCGTCGACTCACTTACACTATCTCACTGTTCAGCATTGTTCAGTTCAGTACTATTGAGCACCTTGACTATTGTGTCTGCCCTCTCTATGTGCTTCTGCTTCTACTCTACAGAGAGGCATTTTAGCGGATTCGACCTGCAAGAGAGGAGAAGGAGATGCTGCTCGTTTGATTTGCAGCAATTGGAGGACCTTTTGAGGTAGCCACGGGTAAGAGAAGACCAATCAACAGCAGGTGACAACATCTACAAGCTGTTAAGATAGGGCAGCAACAATAAATGACTGATTTTTTTCAGTTCTTTGCATCTACAAGCTGTTGAGACAGGGCAGCAGCAGTAAATGACAGATTTTCTTCAGTTCTTTGCGAAGAAAGTCTGAATTTTCTCTCTCTTCAACATTCTCTTTCATCTCCCAACCTTTCTACAGCCTTGCTCTGAAGATTACAGCATTGAGATCACCAAAGGCTAAGAAATTTCAGATTTCTCTGCTATAAATCCTAATCTGCAGAAATTAGGGTTTAGCAGCAGCCTCTGGAAGCGTGCCAAAAATTGAAAGTTCTAAGACTTGAATTCAATAGGGATGAAGCTGTTTTTAGTCAAATTCAAGTGGAGGGGTCAACAAATCAATGAATTTGGGGTATTTTCCATCTCCATCAAAGCAGGTGAAGGCCAATTGACTGCCTGATTCAAGGGGCAAATCAAATTGATTGAAGACCTGCTAGTCATTTTGGAAAGCAAGGGAAGTTGGAATATCGAAAGGGATTGGGAGAATCCCATTATACATCAACTTCTTCTTCAATTAAGTTAAATAAATACCGAAAGGGGCACCAGTTTTGGGGCCAACAAGGTGTCCAATGTCCAAGATTATATAGTACATTATGCATTTCATTTTTGTGAATTTGATAATTGCTGTAAATAGTGCTTAATCAAGTTATTTACTACCCTATCCGAGGAGGAAGGTTGGTTTCACAAGCCGCCTTTTTCCACTTTTCCTTGCGTCTTTTTAATTTTCTTTTTGCTTTCTTGCACTGGGGTTAACATCACCCCCATCCTAGCCGAGTGCCAATCCCACGGCACTTGCAGGCACTTGTTGATGAGGGCTCGGGTGGTTGAAGGGTTGCCATGTGAGTTGGTGATGGGGCTTCGTGGAGATCAGACAGGGAGAAGAAGCATCATAAAATTGGATAAGAGATCGCAGAGGCCGAGAGTAGATTGAGTGGGTGATGGGGACCTCCGATGTCGATGGTTCATCGCAGTTGTTAAGTGTACCTAAAAAAGAAAAAGGAAGTGCACTACTTGGGAAGTATACCTACCTCACCGTGCAGTGTGGGTATCCATGCCAGTGAAATTGGGAGTTTGGTCGAACCTTAGGAAAGCCTACAGTGTTGTCCCATACTTAAGGACTCAGTTTGCGTACGAGGGGAGGTCCTGTGGGTGTGACTTAGGGAAATAGGTCTACCGTAGGCAAGCACAAATTCCCTAGCCATGTCCTACACTTGATGTGCCCTAAGTGTAAAGTGCGGGGATAGGAAGAGTTAGGGGATTAGGTAAGGAGCCGGCCGACCGAGGCCACCGAATGTACCTAACTTAAGAATCCCTAGAAGCAGTGGTTATGGCACTCTAATATTACATGGGAATTCCATTTCGTCCTTTTCTTGTGTTTCTTCTCTATCTTTTCTTGTCATTTTCTCCTTTCTTTTTCTCTTTTCTTTTCTTTTCTTTTCGCTCCATTTTTTTCTTTCTCTCTTTATTTTTTGACACTTAATACATGGCGTAACCAGCCTTTCTTTCGTGGATTTTTTTTTTGCAAATAAAGTGTGGCTAATTATATTACTGCAAAAAACTTGAGAACATAAAAATGCTCCTGCTCAACAAACTAGCTGGAGCTGATAGAGAATCACAGAAGAAATATCAAATATACACGCCTCTCAGGGTAGTCTGGGGGGATGGGGGCAAGAAGCCATGAAGGGGGGGTGAATCAACATTTGGGGCTGCCTACCTGCATCACGAAAAACAAATCCTGACAGCCCGAAGTGCGCATGAAGTCCCATCGGCCACGAAGAGAGTGGATGATGGAGGTCCAGAGCTTTGCCAAAGTCGCCTGTATAGAAAGTCTCTCTCCTCCAAAAACCTCTTGACACCGCACCTTCCAGATATGCCATCCAGTGAGACTCCCTACGATCTCCCATACCTCAAAGCAATCTGCTATGGACTCCAGTAACTGGAGGATGGATAGATCCTCCAAGCCGGCTACTGCACACGACCTAGCCTCAATAAGGAAGATCATGTCCTGCATCCTAGCCTCATACAGAAGGTAACGACCCTAGCTAACTGCCTGCCAGCAAAAAGCTCCCCATGAGATACATCCAAGGCTGGGTGCTATGTGGCGGAGAATGCAGCATGCTCCTCTCCACACTAGCTGCGCCGCTTCACACGACCAAAGGCAGTGCTTTGGAGTTTCCAAAAGCTATTGTGTGCAGCGTTTATATCCTCCATTCTTCTACATCTGGGCTAACCAACTCCCTACCGCCAGGCCTCCATGTGCCACCAGCCATACGAAATACGATACCCTTCTCGGCCTCCAGCTATCCCACAGGTGGCGCCAAAAAGTCCATCGGAAAGCATCCGTGATGTTGTGCTCCGCCCACTACCTGCTACATGACGGCGCCCAGTCCATGTTCTCCTGCATCAGCATGTGTCTGCCAATCCTACATGTGTACTCCATGAACCTCAGTGGCTTCTTAGTGACCGCAGTGGCCGACCATAGCCACTCTCCTGTATCCCACTCCAGCTCATCAAGTGGTCTGCCCTCCCAAATCCAGAGGCGCCACTCCCGGAGCTTCTCCCAAAAAACATAGGGGTCTAGTCGCCATGTCTTCCCCTAAAGGCCCACAACCCGAATCCTCCTCCATGAAAAGACATCTATCCCCTCATCCTGCTGCCCTCTATCAAGGGCCAGTCGCCCCCCCTCCTGAACAGTGAAGAAAGTCCCATGTGGGGCACCGCCCACTCCACCTGCCACCTGTAAGGGGATACTTGTCGTTGAAAACTTAGCGGCCCATACATCCTCGAGCTCTACCGGCTCTCGTACCGGGGGCCAAGCCACTCCTGAGATATTGCTTCGTCAACCTCCCTTCTCCTCAACTCGACTCCTCTCTGGCAACCAAATGCCCGGTGCAACGCCTCCTCATCCACCAACCTGTACACCTCCCACAAGGTCCTAACGGTGCGAGCCAGGCCGGCCTCCAAACCAGTCCACTAGATGTGGGGGCGCTCGCCGATCTGTACCCCCTTCTGAACTCTGACCTAGGGGTTCCAAACCACCGACTAACAGTCTATCTCCTCTTGGCAACCTGGGGGGCTCTGAATTAGGGCCTTACAAAGGCCCTACCGCCACACACGAAGTAAGCTACGTAGGAAGGGGGATCTAGGGGGCGTGATCTGGGCCGTCGTAAAGATCCATCTCAAGGACGGTCTACGATCCCCGCCAAGCCTTGGTCTGCACCCCTGGAGACCCTCTTGTAGTAGGACCTTCCAGATCTGCCCTCCTGGTGTGAGACCGCGGACTACAAGCTTGCCCAAAAAAGCCATACTCTGATACTCTGAGTCAATGATCCCAAGCCCTCCCTTTGACCAATGCCGAATGATGGTCGCCGATGCCACCTTGGCCCGAGAGTCCCTGGAACCGTCCGACCCAGTCCAAAGAAAATTTCGCACTAGGCGGCGAAGCTGAGCAACACAGGATGATGAGAAGCACCAACATGAGGCAATGTACCAAGCCATTGCTAGGAGGACCTGGTTGATCAGCAAGGCTCGGCCCGCTAGGGAGAGGCGAGCAGTACTCCAATAGGTCAGCTTCCTCCGAATAGAGTCGAGAATTGGGAGAAACTGCTGGACAGGGGTGATGTCGAGTCCCACCTAGAACCCTAGGTAGCGGACGGTCTGCCCTCTGCACACCCATCTAAATCCCAAGTGGACGCCCCACTCCGTACTAGGGTTCGAGTCATAAGGAAACCAACCAATTTCCGCCAGTTGATTTTCGCTCCTGCTACAGTACAGAACACCTTGAGAGCTAGTCTCACTCTCTCCAGTATCAACTCATCGTCCTCTATGTAAAGTGTTGTATCATCTGCATACTTTGAGTCTAACAGCTCCCTCTCCTCTCTCACTGGAAGTTGAAGGCCGCGTAACCCACTCACACGTAATCTGAGGAAGTGAGACATTGCCTCTACAAAGAGTAGGAACAGATACGGGGCTGGGCAGCCTTGCCATACCAATCTCTCCAGCCGAAACTCCTCCCCTCTCCTGCCACCTATAAGAACCTTGCTGATAGCCGATCTGTAGAGTGCAGAGACCCCATGGATCCATGCCTGGGGGAAAACCAACCTCTCCATGGTGCCCTCCAAGAAATCCGGTCCACCCTGTCATAGGCTTTCTCAAATTCCTTTAGTACAGCCAATCCCTTACCACTGTGTTGGGCCCACTCTGTCACCTCAAAGAAGGTAAAGACATTGTCTAGGATGCTCCTATCCTGGACAAAGCCTGTCTGTGTGTCATGAATGATGTCTAGAAGCATGGGGCGGAGTCGCCTACAAATCATCTTTGCCAGTGCCTTATAGGCAACTGGCAACACGGTGATCGGTCTCCACTAGGATAGCTCCAACCGGTCTCCCCCTTTGGGGAGGATAGCATCCGACCTGACCTGAAAATCTCCTGGAAAGACAGCAGTAAGGGGTCTTTCACTACCTCCCAAAAGGTGGTGAAGAAGACCTTACAGAGGCCATCCTCTCCCAGGCATTTCTGCCCATCCTGTGTGTGAAAAGCCTCCTCTAATTCCTTCTCTGTGAAGAGGGCTAGGAGGGAGCGTCCCATCTCCTCTGTGACGGGACAGGATGTGATCCCAGACCTGCTGTCTGCAACACTGTCCTTTGGCTAAGGTTGTCTCCCGCTCGAAAAGGCGTCTATAGTAGTCGGTGGCAATCTCCATCACCTTGTCTAGTCTAGAGCACCAAGAAACCGCCCCACCAGTCAAGGTAAAGATGTACCCGCTAGTAGACTTGCAAGTATCCAGGTCACATGCCATGTCTACCTCACAATACCCTTGCAGATCTAATGTGCCCTTGCCATAGCAAATACATTTTCTGTGTGTGCCCCTAAGGTACCGTAAGATACATTTCAATGCTTCCCAATGTGCTTTGCCAGGATTTGACATGAACCTGCTTACAACTCCCACTCCATAAGCAATGTGAGGTCTAGTGGCAACCATAGCATGCATGAGTGAACCACAAGCTGAAGCATAAGGAACACCCTTCATAGTACTAGCTGCCTTATCATCTTTTGGGGAATTTGCTTTGCTAAGCTTAAGATAAGGTGGAAAAGGTACACCAAGAGGCTTAGCATTAGCCATAGAAGAACAATCAAGTACTTTACTGATATACTTTTCTTGTGGGAGAAATAAGAGTTGTTGCTCTCTATCTCGTGTTATACGCATGCCCAAAATATGTTCAGTTGCACCCAAATCCTTAATGGAAAAGGCTGAATTTAGATATCTTTTTAATGCATTAATCTGGCTTTTATGCTTACCAGCAATAAGCATACCATCCACATAAAGCACAAGTATAATAAGGCTTCCATCATCAGCCTTCTTAATATATAAGTAGTGATCTGTACTACTCCTTTTAAATCCATGTGAGAGCATGAAGGCATCAAAATTTTTATACCATTGTCTAGGAACTTGTTTCAAACCATACAAGCTTGTCTTAAGCTTACATACCAAATGCTCCTTTCCTTGTATAACAAAGGCTTCGGGCTGTTTCATGTACAACTCTTCTTCCAGATCACCATGCAGAAATGTGGTTCTAATATCCATCTGATCAAGTTCAAGATCCATAGATGCTACAATGGCAAATAACACTCGAAGAGTGATCATTTTGACAACAGGAGAAAACACTTCGTGATAATCAATGCTCTCCTTTTGTATATAGCCCTTAGCCACAAGTTTGGCTTTGTATTTGGGTTTGCCATCCACACATTTGATTTTATAGACCCATTTGTTAGGAATGACTTTCCTATCCTTGGCCAATGTAACCAAATCCCAAGTATCATTTTGATACAATGACTTCATTTCTTCCTGCATAGCTAGCTCCCACTTTTTCCTTAATTCACATGATAAGGCCTCTTTATACGTAAGAGGCTCACCTTCATCTATGAGCAAAATGCAGTCCAAAGAAGGATCAAATCTTTGTATAGGTCTTCCGATACATGTAGACCTTCTTACCCAATGATTTGTGTTATTAGGTAATGGATCCACATCCAAGGGAATGTCAATGACCTCATTGTTTGGCTGCTGCTGAACTGCATGTTTCGGGTTCCTACATGCAGCCCACAATGTTAGTGAGGGCACCATATCAGGTTGATGATGATGGTAGCACTAGAGATAGAGGAAGATGATGGAGTTGAAGTTTGTAGCTACCAAGGAAGAAGGAAAATGATTTGCCAAGTGAGTGGAAAAGGCTATAAATAGCCAAATATCTCCAAAACTAGCCAATCAGCATTTAACGTTGGTAAATACTAAAAATGCTAGACTAGAAAAACCTCGAAAAAAATGGACAATGTCCGGCAGTTGAGGCAGATTGATATATGTAGAAATTGCCCAGGAAATGCACACAAAGTCCTGATTGGAGGAGAAAATGCATTGAAAGGAAATAAAATGATTGCTCTAGAATGAGTTACCTTCTCTGTCAAAACAAGTGAGAGATAGGTCAGAGCTCCTAAAGTCCTCGTCTGACTTAGGTTGAGGCTCATAGATCAAGGCATGACAATCATGACTGCTAACATCTCCTCTCAAATCCTAGATGTGGCGGAAGACCAAGGGAGAAAAGGATCTCAAGGTGGCAAGAGGAATGCCAATGTCGATGAAGTTTGTTGATGAAGAAGCTCCTCACTCATGATGCTAGAAAACCCCCTTTGAAACACTAGGGACCAAGGAATGCACAACTGCATCAATGAAATCATCCCCCTTTGGAAGGGATGGAGGGTATGAGGGAACCACCGAAGAAGAGGGTGGGGGATGGGAAGGAACCTATGGAAAAGATGGCGCATAAGTAGGAACAAGTGTAGCAATAGACAACTACCTCAAAGGACCTTGCATAAGAGAAGGGGCATGGAGTCTATAAAGCCCGCTCTCTTGCCAACCTATTGTGATAATAGCTTGTGTAGAAGAATCCTCAATACAAATGGCTTGCTTAGTAAAGACAACCCCGGTACCAAGCCTAGTAAGGCCATAAATTGAGAGGAGTGAAAAGCCCAAGTCGGAACATAAAGTGCGTGTGAAAGGGAGCTCGACACATGGTCAAGAAACAAAGACAAAGTGTCAATACCACTAATAGGCACTAATACAATGTCACCAATAGTGATTGAACCTTTAGAAGGGCATAGATCTAGCAACAAATTACCTCTTGGAGTCATATGACTAGAAGCTTCACTATCAACAAGCCAAGGTCTCTTAGAAGACAAGGCAACCTTTGAAGAAGGCTCCTCCAAGTCAATAATATGAAGGAACACTGACTCATTGATAACCATTGGAGTAGAGACAGAAGGCTTGGATGTGTTAGCTCCATCCTTCGCTCTTGGACGAAGGTGAGGGTACTTATAAGATTTCTCCTTTGGATGTCTTCTTTCTACAACATGGGCATTTAGGCTTCTCTGAGTCGGAGTTAGTAGAACCTGAAGAACTCTCGTCTTCTAGCCTTGGACTTACCTTGCTTTTTCTTCCCCCTTCTGAACTTGTAACAAAAGCTTTGGTGGAGGTGGATCCACTGGCTACCCCCCACTCGTCATGCTTCGAAACAAGCTGGGCAAGCTCCTCCCATAGAGGCTTCTTACAAGTTCTCGATATAAGAACCTTGCCTGCTGAGGCCCCTAGATGGCTGTCTTCTACACCAAATTGCTGTTCTCTAATAAAAAAAATGGACTAGTAGCTCTCTCTCTCCCCCAAGCTGTAAACTAATTGAATGGCTGAGACCCAGCCCCCAAAACGTTTTCTTAGTTTGCATGGGCATTTTTGCCAAGTGGCAGTCTTCTAAACCCATGTTTCAACATTATTCGACCATTTAATTAATTTTCAAAATTAAATAATCCTAAAAATGAATTTCAGCCCTTCTAACCCTACCCAAAATTAAATGTGTCAATCCATAATTAAATTGGCTAGACCATTTGCAACCTGAAGTGGTCTTCAACCTTTGTTGACCCTTTAGAATATCATTAATTAATTAATTAATGCTAGTCCCTAATGTCACCACCAACACTTATTGGTCAAATAATTGTTCTAGGGTCAAAACTGACACCAACTAACCCCCAAAGCTCAGCTGGCATAACCTACTACAGCTTTTTCCTTTGACACCCACTGCATCCTCGGGGTCGTTGCATCCTCGGGGTTGTTGGTCTATTACCATGAAATACTTGGCATGCGCATCTCATGTGCTAAACAACCTTGCATATTTGATAAATAACTTAATCAAATGTTATCGGCAAGATTAAAGCACCTCAAAATTTCACGTCCTCCTGTGACACTCTCTCTAGCTCATTACCTCTGGCTTGGTCCTTGAGTCACACGAGTTTGAGGTTTAATATTTTTTATAGTGTGTTTGCTACATGAGCACTGCATTTCAGTAGACATTCACTTTAGTATTCTTTGTGTTCATTGTCTCTGAGTTACTCTACCCTAATTGTGTTCCACTAGTTTGTGCTTTGTTGTATGATTGGTTTTTGTTTTTGGTGTTTAGAGCATTTCTTTATGGGAGGCTACTTGGGAGTCGGTATATTCATTGAAGATTTGCTTTCCTCACTTTATTCTTGAGGATATTGCTAAGGATAGTAATCATTCATAAGGGTGGAAGTGTTATGTGCCTGGACATCTGGATGGGTGCTAGTAGCAGTGGTCATAGTGGTTATGAGGTGACTTAGTGGGAATGCACTAAGAGTACCTTGGGTTTAGGGCAGTGGAGTCCTATAAATAGGACTCAAGGCCCTATTGTGCACATTGACTTTGTGATCACCACTCCTGGACTCTTGGCTTATTGGCCGACACATTTGTACATTGGGATGGTGTGGGTTGGTGGTATGGGATGCCAACCCTTGGGATGTGGTTGTGACCCGGAGTGCTACTAGCTCCAAGGCTCCGTTTGGCTCTATGGCTGGGAGGTGAGTTTGATGTCCAATCCTTATGTTGAGTTTTGCTTGTGTTGTGTCTTGTGTGCAAGTTGGATCCTAGGGGGACTTGAGGAGCAGCGTCTTCATCACAGGTAGATAGTCAATTCAAGGATACAAGGATATTCCATGAATCATGGGAGCTTTTGTTTGCTGGAGCTTAGCTGGAGGAGCAGCAGTTCGAGGAGTGAGAGTGACAGGGGGAGAGAGAGAGAGTGAAAAGTACGATTAGATTTGAGTGTACTAACAATGTGTTGGTACACAAAGAAGAAAATGTATTTATACTTAGGGTACGTAAGGGTGCATTCACACGTGCAACTAAAAAATGTACGTGTACTATACATGGAGGTGATAAAGGGCCTTTATCCCAACAACCTTCCACTTAAAGATCTGAAGTGAACCTCTAACCAACTCCCACTAGTCGTATGCAATGCTCATGTTGAGCTTTGCTGAGACTTTTAGTGAGAATATCTGCAGTATCCTCTGTTTTGATCTTGGCCAATGTGATTAGACTATCTTTCAGAATTTGTCTAATAAAGTGATATCACACATCTATATACTTTGTATGTGAATGATACATGACATTCTTAGCGAGATACACATCATGTTTTTAGATACAATGACGAGTGTGTACCTTTAGGTTTTTAGATAGATATATATGTGTAAGTACAAGTGCTAAGGGTGCGTTCACACCCAATCACATTTAAAGGCACGAGGCCTTTATTCCCAACAACCTCCCACCTAAAGGCAATGTGCCTTAAGAGGAGAAAAAAGAATCAGCTAAGTCTAGGTATGTACAAAGCTGAAATACATATATCTATCCAACTCCCATCATCTGTCGGCAATGAGCAAACTGCTCTGCTGGAAGACCCTTCGTGAGAAGGTTTGTAGGGTTATCATCTATATGCACTTTGACAAGCTCAATGCTTTTGCTGTCAAGTACATCTCTAATGAAGTGGTACTTCACCTGTATGTGCTTTTTCTTTGCATGAAAGACAGGATTCCGTGCTAGCATGATAGCACTTTGACTATCACAATGGAAAACGGGTAACTCTGTGATGCCAAGCTCTCCGACTAGACGTGAAAGCCATAAAGCCTCCTTGCATGCCTCAGTGGCAGCCACATACTTTGCCTCTGTTGTAGACAATGCAACACACTTTTGTAGCTTGGAGATCCAAGAGACTGCTCCTCCTGTGAAAGTAAACATATACCCAGAAGTGGACATCCTGCAGTCCGCATGACCAGCATAGTCTTCATCCGTAAAGCCAACAACAGATGCCTTCTGCTTTCCAAAGCAGATGCACAACTCCTTTGTGCCTTTGAGGTATCTCATAATACCTTTCACTGCATCCGAATGCTTCTTGCCAGGGGTTGCCATGTATCTGCTAACCACTCCCACTGCAAAGGCAATGTCAGAACGTGTAGCAACCATAGCATACATCAAACTGCCAACAGCTGAAGCATATGGTAGCTTGGCCATTTCAGCCTTCTCATGATGAGATGTAGGGTTGTCCTCTGCACTAAGTTTCACATATGGAGGCAATGGAACCCCAATTGTTCCCTCCCCCCCCATATTGAAACACTGCAAAACTTTGGAGTTATACTCCTGGTGAGATAGATAGAGTAAGCCTTTCGATCTATCTCTGAGTATTCGCATGACAAGAATGCGATTTGCATCACTAAGATCCTTCATGTCAAAGTTGCCATGAAGACTTTGCTTCAATGAATCCAAGGTATGAGTATCCCTGCTAGCAATCAGCATGTCATCAACATACAAAACCAAGATAATCAGGCTGCCATCTGCTACCTTCTTGGTGTACAAGCAGTGATCCACTTGACTTCTATGAAAGCCTCGGGACTGCATGAATGTATCAAACGTATGATACCATTCTCTTGGTGCTTGTTTCAGCCCATACAAACTCCATTTGAGTTTACATACCATTTTTTCTTTCCCTTGTTCAACAAACCCTTCAAGCTACTGCATATATATGTCTTCATGAAGATTACCATGTAAAAACACAATTTTTACATCCATCTGTATGAGCTCCATATCCTCAACTGCAACCAAGCCCAAAATGGTTCTCAATGTAGTCATCTTGACTACAGGAGAGAAAATCTCATCAAAGTCAATTCCATGGTCCTGCTTGTACCCTTTTGCAACCAATCTTGCTTTGTACTTTGGTGTGGAACCAGAAGTGTCCTTCATCTTGTTAACCCATTTGCATGGAAGGGTTTTCTGCCCTTTAGGCAACTGCACCAAGTCCCAAGTGCCATTTTTTTCAAGAGATTCCATCTCTGACAGCATGGCTTTATACCATTTTTTGCTATCGTGTCTGTGCATTGCTTCCTTGAAGCAAGACGGTTCACCACAGTCTGTCAACATGACATAAACAACCACATTAATTGTACCAGGAACAAACCTGTCAAGTTGTCTAGTAGCCCTAGACGATTTCCTAACCCAATGGTCATTGTTTGCTGGTTGTTCCTGCAAATTTCCATTTTCAGCATACTGTCCTCGCATTTCAGCCCGCAAATCAACATTAACAGCTTGCTGTCCTGGCTGTTCCTGCACATGTAATGGCTCATCTTCATGGGCAATAGCTGGCTGATCATTTCCAGCATCATTTCGTGCATTTACAGGTTCATTTACAGCAGGTATTTGCTGCTGTACAACGGGCACATTTTGCTGTCCAAAAGGTATTTCTTCCCGGAATACAACCCTACAGACCTCCTCAGTCTTTTCGGGTTGTTTGTGCATGCGATCTTCCTGGAAGATAACTTCATTGCTGCGTACTTCTTTCCTTTTCTCGGGATCCCACAATTTATATCCCATTTCACCCTCGTCACCATATCCTAGGAAAATGCATTTACAAGACTTTGGCTCAAGTTTGCTGCGTTTTTCTTTACAAATGTGCACAAAAGCATCGCAGCCAAACACTTTTAGATGAGCATATGAAGGTGGCTTGCCCGACCACGCTTTTTGGGGAACTTCCCCTCCCCCAAAGACCTATTTGGTGACCGATTAATCAAGTGAACGGCTGTCATAATAGCCTCTGCCCAAAAACCATGGGGTAATGCAGCATGAGACAACATCGTATGGACCTTATCTTGTATGTTCTGATTCATATGCTGTGCAACTCCATTTTGGGGCAGATTATGAGGGGCAGTGAGCTCCCTCTTTATCCCTTTGCTGTTACAAAATGCTTGAAAGGCCTTGGACACATATTCCCCACCATTGTCAAAGCGAAGACAATGAAGTTTCTTATCTGTGTGATTTTCAGCCAATGCCAAGCATTTTTTAAACTTATCAAGCATTTCATCCTTGCTACGAATAGGGTAAACCCATACTTTCCGTGTAGCATCATCGACAAAGGTGACAAAATATTTATTTCCCCCTAAAGATAATCCTGGCATTTGACATACATCCGAACGTACTAACTCTAGAGGAGAAAATTTCAATGAAAGAGACTTTTTATGTGACGTCTGTGCATGTTTGCCATGAATGCAATGATCACAATGCTCAAAATCAACATAACGAAGACAAGGCAAGTAACACAAATGAGAAAGCACTTTCATTCCTATTTGACTCATGTGTTTAAACTGGGCATGCCACAAAGAAACGCTTGGCTGCTCGGTCACGGCAACAAGATGGTCACGCACACTAGATACATGAAGTGAATACAAAGTATCACTCTTGCAACCTGTGGCAATAACCCTAGATCCCTTACAGATCTTCCATTTTCCATCACCAAAGGTGGTATGAAAACCATCATGATCTAGCTGCCCTGTGCTAATCAAGCTCTTCTTGAGCTGAGGTACATGCCGTACATGTTGAAGTGTAAAGACAGAGCCATACTGAAACTGTAACTGCACACTGCCAATACCTGCAATCTCACATGCATAGTTGTACCCAAGAGGGACAACACCATGTCAACCCCCTGTATAGGCGGAAAACCACTCACGATGAGGGGTGACATGAAAGGAAGCACCTGAATCAAGAATTGAGGTATGCATGTCATCATCTGTATCTGTAAGTAAAGCACGTGCACGAAAGTGTGAAGAGACAAAGAGTACGTCACTCCCATTGTTACTGTTATGAGTGACTACATTCACCTCTTCAATTTTTACACTGCTCTTCTTAGGCTGACTATCTTACTTCTATTTCTTGCTATCATCTTTCTTATTGCCTTTTCCTTTCTCTTTCTTCCATTTGTAGCAGTCACGTTTAAAGTGACTCTTCTTGCCACAATGATGGCATTCAACATCTTTGCCACGTGATTTACTGTGTCCCTTGCCATCATATTTGCCCTTTTGCTGTGATCTGCCCCTAGTATGCAAAGCACTGGAAGACTTACTGGATGCATTGTTCTGCCGATTCATCTCTTCCATAAATAGAGCGCTCTCTACATCAGCATACAAAAGGATCACATTAGAATTGCTCATAGCAGTCCTGAATGTATCCCAACTCTCTGGTAGAGTACAAAGCAAGAAAGTAGCCTTAAATTCCTCATCAATCATGAATGAATTTCAAGGCAACTAGCTGGCTGAAAATGGAGTTAAACTCACTCAAGTGAGTTGACATTGCTGTACCTTTTTTCATACGCAAATCCATAAGCTTTTTCAGCCAATACACTTTACTTGCAGCACTCTTCTGTGCATACAGTTCTTCCAGTCTAGTCCATATAGCATATTTAGAATCCAAACCTTCAATGTTGAAGAGCAAGGCATTAGAAATCGATAGCTCTATGGTTGAGAGTGCAAGCTCATTCAACTCATCCCGATCGTCCTGATCCATGCCCGTAGGGTTTGCCCCTTTGGTTTTGATCGGCTTTGCCTACTCTTTTTGTAACAGGATATTGTAGCACTGCTTTTGCCACATTGCAAAATTATGTGCACCTTCAAGCTTCTTTATGTGCATCAGATTACTACTGTCATTGCTTGCAGCCATGATTTTCAGCCCAAATGTGACAAAAAAACCAGCAAATGCAGGCCCGAACTGTCACCCAAGTGACCAAGGTACAAACATGTACCAATCAGCAATAAATGACCATGCAGAAGTACAGATTTCAGATTTGTAATTAAATTTTCAGAAGCACCAAACCATGTGCTACAGCATTATCCAACTGATTACAGCTGTTCCAAGGGCATGGGCATCACATTACATGAGAAATCCCAAAATTTCAGCTGCAATTTCTGTTGTATATGTACCCATGGGCATAAAATTTGACACAAATGGTTAAAAGCCCGAAAATTTTATGCTCAAAGCGTCAAACACACATTTGCATTTCCTTTGTCATGCATCGGACAGTCCAATTTTGCCAAAATAAAGCAATTTCAGCAAAAACCCCAAATTTTACCAAGTGTTGATGTCCAAATTGTGTGGAATTCAACCTGCATGTACATAAAATGACCAAATGCTGCACAAATTTAGCCCAAACTGCGAAAGCCCCAAATTGTACGGGGTCCAATGTGCCTCAATGTCGAGAAATTGGGTTAATTTCAGCCCAATTTGCGCATGCACATCCAAAGCCCCAAATTTCAGGGACAAAATGTCACAAATTCCTGCAATCTTTGAGATAGATATCACTAGATATCACTGTTGCACTTGCACGCACCAAATCTAGACAAATCCTCAAATTAATTTCAGTGAAATTGAGAGAATTTCACTAAAATGTGAAAAGCCCCTAAATTCCCAGGCAAATGTGCACTGACTTTGCAATTTCTGAGTGAGATTGTCCAATTCTGTGTTAAGAACCAAAAGATTGGTTCCATAAATCGGTTGAAAAATTCCTAACAATTGCTAATTATTTTAATTTCTTATTACTTGAAATTTGAAACCAATTGGGAATATATTTGAATAAAAAAAAATTAATTAACGAATTCAAACTTATATACTTAATTGTTATTCATTCGTTAATTTATGCGTGTTTTTATATCTATATGTACGTGCATGTATATTCATGCACGTACATGTAAATATAAAATTAATAATAAGTAACTAATTAATTTCAGTGAAATTGAGAGAATTTCACTAAAATGTGAAAAGCCCCTAAATTCCCAGGCAAATGTGCACTGACTTTGCAATTTCTGAGTGAGATTGTCCAATTCTGTGTTGAGATCCCCAAATTTGGGAAAAACCCCAAATTTCTGGGCCAATTTTGCACAGATCTGAGACTTTGTGCTTGCGCGCGCGAAACCCTGTCAAGAAAGGGGTAGAATCTGAAATTTTCTTAAAGAAAAAAAGAAAAAATTAGGAATGTGACGGGGGGTCCTTGACCTTCTACTCCGTTTGTGTGACGGGATGACCTGTCGCCCGTCGCGTTACGCCTGCTGTTGCCGTGCAGCTGTCGCCCGTCGTGTTACGCCTGCAATTGCCATGGTCCACGCTGGACCTCTGACCAGCTGCAGCCCGTCACGTTTGCTACTGCCCGTTCTGTCCAACTAGTGACTATCGCTTGTCACTTGTTACGTAGCTCGACTGTCTATTCGTCTCCTCGCCACGTGTCGCCTGCTTCTCAATAGTCCACAAGACTGTTACACGAGACTCTGCGTGTCGTCTGCACCTCTCAACAGTCTACAAGACTTTTACACCTATTGATCTAGCCCTCAACAGCTTGAGTGAGCCATTGGCTTTGATACCAGTTTGTAGGGACCGATTGAGCACGACGATCGAGACAAACTGTTCTACGCGCAGTGAGAGACAGAGAGAGTGCGAGAGCGAGCAGAGTAGACAGTGAGCACGTTTTTAGGTACATATAGATATATATGTGTAAGTAAAACTACTAAGGGTGCATTCACACCCAAGCACATTTAAAGGCATGAGACCTTTATTCCCAACACCTTTAAGAACAATATGCCTTGCATACGGTCTTTCCAAAGGTCAAAGCCATGACCATCAAACCGTTTGATTTCCATCAAGCTCTTGATATCTAAATTGGAAGAAGTTGCAGCCATTTTTATCACGAACACAAGAGTTGTTGGGTATTTGACTCACGCCTCACTTACGCCTACGCTCATATGGGAGTGTCGGTGATCAGTAGGACACTGGGGCACTTTTTACTCTCGGTAGGAGAGGTTTTTTCCCCCAGACTTATAGTCTTATTTTCGTATGTGCTTATGTGCTTATATTACACACTTATGGGCACTTACCGTGTTTGGGTGTGAACACCCCCTACAACCTTAAGGTTTAAGGGTTGTACTTTGTACTTTCATTCCACACTCTTTCAGTCTATTCGTTTTGGGTGTCGTGCTTCACTCTGTCTCTCTCACTCTCACACTGTCTACTACACTCTCAGTTGCACCTCGATCCTCTCACCCCCTCACATTTGGTATCAGAGCTCAGCTCTGAGCTCAGCTCTGAGCTCAGCTCCTGTCTGCAGTGTGCAGTCCCGGCCGCACCTGAGCCACCTGTACCAGCACCCTGTACCTGCGTGCTGTTGCTGCACCTTCAGGCGCTGCCACCTCTGCCCAGCGTGTCCTCTGCCCTGCGTCTGCCCAGTGTGCCCCTGCGCCTGTCAGTCTGCCTGCGCAGCCTCCCTGCGCTGAGCTAGCCTGCGCCGTCAACTCCAGCCGCCAGTGCGCCACCTGTACCTGTGCGCGCCCTGCCCAGCGCGCCACCTGTCAGCTGGAGGCGCCGCCAACTCTGCACAGCGCGCCATCTGTCTGCGTGCGCCAGTCCTGGCTGCGCGCCACTGGCCTGCATGAGCCACCTGTCCGTGTGACGCCGCCTCCTGTACCTGCAGCAGCCCGCCATCAGGTTTGCCAGCCTGTTCCTGTGCGCAGACGTTGCCTTGGGATCTGTGCATGTCGTCAGTCAGCTGCAATCATTCTGTAGAGGTAACATTTTGCATTTTTTATTTCAAACATAGGAGTTCGTGCAGCAGCAGGATCAGTTTTCTGCATTGGGACACGTGCTTGTGTCTGTGACAGAGACACATTAAATGCACATTTTGGGGTATTTGTGACAGAAATTTTGGGGATTTTGATATTACAGTGTTGCTGAGCACTATTTGCACCTTGGGAAGCGTGCATTAAAGACAGTTCTTGACAGAGTACACCCTTGCACATTAATTGCAGAAGTGTGCTTGCTGCAATTTCTGAAAATTTGCAGATTTCCAGCCCTTACTGATTTGACATTGCTCATTTGTCTTTGGAAATTTGTCATCATGGCAAATCAGGGAGGTGATGTATTTACCTATGTATCCAAGGAAGACAGATTGGATGGAAACAATTATTCGCTATGGTCATTCATGATGAAGAATGTATTAGTGGCTAAGAATTTATGGGATTATGTCAGTGGAGAGGAAACTAGACCGGGAGTTGTAGCTCCTGGTACTCCTCCTCCTCAAGGGGCACGTGGACAACGAGGACCTCAGCCCGCTCCACCTCAGCCACTTCCTCCAAGAACTGCAGCTCAAAAAGCTTGGGATACACGAGATGCACAGGCTTTGTCGCTGATTGCTTTGGCATTTCAGCGGTCCATCATCCCTCACATTCGTTCAGTATCTTCTTCACGAGATGCATGGCTGACTTTGGAGCATATGCTTGCAGGAAAGAATGAGACTCGAATCTCTTTCTTGAAGAAAGAGTTAGAGACTTTGAAGATGAATGAGGGTGATTCTATGCAGGATCACTTGAATAAGATTCAGGACTTGCGCGAGCAGCTCATGAATGTAGATGAGTACTTTTCGGATGCACAGTTGATATCCACTACCTTGAATTCCTTACCTCCTTCATACTTGTCTTTTCATACTGCATTGAACCTCACCATGAGGATTGCCGAGCACCCACTCACTTTTATTCAGCTGGTTAGTTTGCTTCTAGAGGAGGAGCAAACAAGGAAAAATAGTGGTGTGGATGCTATAGTCTCTGAGCAGGCTTTTGTGGCAAAACAGAAAGGCAAAAACAGCAAGGTGAAAAATGCTCCACAGAGTTCTGGTACTTCTGGCACATCACAGAATCAGACACAAGGGGGGACACAAGCTAAAAAGAGAAAATGTCATTATTGTAAGAAGCTAGGCCAGTATATCACTGAGTGCAGGAAGCGCATTGCCAAAGAGAAGAAGGAGTCAGGAATGTCTGTTTCTACTACTCCTTCCACTGCTAGTGAGTCCGCGTCCTTTGTTGTGGACAGGGACTATTGTTTTTACACTTGCAGTTATGACATCTCTTGGGCTGATAGAGCACTTAGCTCTACAGAAGATGCTGACACTTGGTTCTTTGACAGTGGTGCTTCTAGGCATATTACATCTCACAGAGATTTGTTTGCTTCAGTGAGTGCATCTTCCGTTGGGAAATCTGTATAGTGTGCCAATAATGCATCATACCCTGTTCTTGGTATTGGGGAGATTCAGCTCACAGCCATTGATGGCTCTATTCTCCACCTATAGGATGCTTTTTTGTGCCTGGAATCAAGAAGAATTTGCTATCTATTTCCTCCTTGGCACGTTGTGGTTTGCAGGACACATTTGATGATGACCGTTGCATGGTTAGAGATAAAGAATGCATGACTTTGGTCTTGACAGGATCTTTGTGTCATGGTTTATATGCGTTGGATGCTCTTTCAGTAGATCAGTCGGCATACTTGACATCCACTCTTACTCCTGCTATGATACAGGCGGAGTTATGGCATGCTCGTTTGGGGCATGTAAACTTTGGCAGTTTGATGCTTTTGCAGCGTACTCAGATGCTGGATGGCTTACCTCTCTTGGAGAGACCTCCTGAGCACTTATGCGAGGGATGCATTTTGGGGAAAATGCATCGTTTCTCATTTCCCCGTGATGTTGCTTTCAGAGCAACAACCAGATTGCAGTTGGTGCATTCAGATGTTTGTGGGCCTATGCAAACAATGTCATTGGGCGGTTGTTATTATTTTGTGACATTCATTGATGACTTTACACGTTTTTGCTGGGTCTACTGTTTGAAAAAGAAATCAGAAGTGTGTGATGTATTTTTGGCTTTCAGTGCACTTGTTGAAAATCAATCTGGATGTAAAATTAAGACTCTCTGTTCGGACCGAGGGGGGGAATACATGTCCTCTATGCTGAATTCTTTTTTGAAGCAGAAAGGCATAGTCCATCAGTACACTACTGCCTATACTCCACAGCAGAATGGGGTAGTAGAGAGGAAGAATCGGTCACTCATGGAGATGGCGAGATGTATGCTGAAGGCAAAGAGCTTGCCTCATAGTTTTTGGATGGAAACAGTCATGTGTGCTTGCCATATTTTGAACAGATGCCCTACCAAAGCCTTGAAGACCATCACACCTTTTGAGGCTTGGAACAGCCGTAAACCTTCTGTTGGCCACTTCCGTACCTTTGGGTGTCTTGCCTATGCCCATATTCCACAGGTACTTAGAAAAAAGTTGGACAACAAGGCTGTTAAGTGCATTTTCATGGGATATAGTAGTGAGAGCAAAGGCTACAGACTCTATGATCCCGTTACAAAGAAGGTTTTTGTCAGCAGGGATGTTGTTTTTGATGAAAAATCAGAATTATCCCTGGCTGGTTTGGACACATATCAGGCTGCCCGTGATGTTTTTGAAGGGCTGCTGCCCATTAGTTTTGGTGATTCAGCTGGAGCTTCAAAAAATGAACCTAATGTTCAGCCAGCTGCTCCTATGGAAAGTGCAGAAATTCAGCCATTGGCTGATCGGAATATTCAGCATAATGCTGAAATTGAAATTCAGCAAGAGCTTGCACACAGTCAGGAAGCTAGACAATTACCTAGATGGTATTTGCAGACTATGCAAGATAGTCCTTTGGATGCACCCATGGCTGGTCGTACTAGAAGGCAAACTCGTTTGCATGATTCAGCACATACCATGGAGTTTGTTATGGCAGCAAGTACTTTTGATAATGAAGAGCCTGAATGTTTTGAGGATGCACAACACAGTGTGCATTGAATGGCAGCAATGCAAGCTGAATTAGATTCTATCACTAAGAATCAAACTTGGGATTTGGTGTCCTTGCCATTTGGGAAGAAAGCCATTGGAACGAAATGGGTCTACAAATTGAAAAGAAAAGCAGATGGATCCATTGATAAATACAAGGCACGACTGGTAGCTAAAGGCTACGCACAGAAAAAGGGCATTGATTATGAGGAGACATTTGCTTCTACTTCCTGTATGACAACCATCAGGTCTATGATTGCTTTGGCTGCACATTATGGTTGGACAGTGCATCAGCTGGATATCAAGACTGCATTTTTACATTGGGAACTTCAGGAGGAAGTTTAAGTACAGCAGCCCATTGGTTTTGCAGTTGAAGGCTCAGAACATTTGGTTTGCAAGCTCAAAAAGGGAGTATATGGTTTGAAACAAGCTCCTAGAGCTTGGTATGAAAAAATAGATGCTTTCTTGCTTGGTCAAGGGTTTTTCAACAGCTCATCTGAGTCTACCCTTTACGTATGTAAAGAAGGGGGATCTATGCTGATTATATGTCTTTATGTTGATGACCTTTTGCTCACTGGAACACATGCTGATCAGATTTCAGCATTCAAACAAAATTTGCAGCAAACTTTTGACATGTCTGACTTGGGAATTTTGCATTACTAGTTGGGCATCCAGTTCATACATGATGCTCGAGGTATTGGGCAGCTTCTTGAGAAGTTTGGCTTACAGGATTGCAAGTCAGTTTGTACCCCCATGGAACCTGGACTGAAACTGTCATTACATGATGACAGTGATTTGTTTGATATACATACATATGCTCATGCAGTTGGATGTCTTATCTACCTATGCAACACTAGGCCGGACATACAGTTTGCAGTTTTAGCTTTGAGCAGGTATATGCATCAGCCACGTATGTCACATTGGCAAGCTGTCAAGCGTGTTTTTCGTTACTTGCAGGGTACTAGATCTCTTGGGTTGCTTTATGCCAAGGGGGGACCAGTGCAGTTATATGCTGACAGTGATTCTGATTGGGCTAGTGATTATGATACACGTCACTCCACTAGTGGCAATTGTTTCTTTCTTGGCTCTTCTTGCATTTTTTGGCTTAGCGAGAAACAATCCACTGTTGCCACATCATCATGTGAAGCTGAATACAAGGCAGCTTTCACTACCACAATTGAATGTGTATGGCTTAGACGCTTGCTAGCTGATCTGGATGTATCTGTTACGGAGCCTACTCCTTTGTTCACTGACAGTCAGAGTGCCATTGCAGTGGCACGGAACCCCGTGTTTCATGCCCGCACGAAACACATTGAGATCCATTATCACTTTGTCAGAGAGAGGCTACATGCAGGTGATATCAGCCTTGTCTATTATCCTACCACCAGTAATGTGGCAGACATCTTCACCAAAGCTCTTCCTCGTGACAAATTTGAAGCATTTCGCGATGCTTTAAATTTGATATCCTTTGGTGGCGGATGATCCTTGTACTCTTGATCACTCTTCAATCTAGGGGGGTTTGTTGGGTATTTGACTCATGCCTCACTTACGCCTACGCTCATATGGGAGTGTCGGTGATCAGTAGGACACTGGGGCACTTTTTACTCTCGGTAGGATAGGTTTTTTCCCCTAGACTTATAGTCTTATTTTCGTATGTGCTTATGTGCTTATATTACACACTTATGGGCACTTACCGTGTTTGGGTGTGAACACCCCCTTCAACCCTAAGGTTTAAGGGTTGTACTTTGTACTTTCATTCCACACTCTTTCAGTCTATTCGTTTTGGGTGTCGTGCTTCACTCTGTCTCTCTCACTCTCACACTGTCTACTGCACTCTCAGCTGCAGCTCGATCCTCTCACCCCCTCACAAGAGTAAATGCCCTTGATTACAGAAGTACAAGCTGAACCAGCAAATACACTGCTGTTCCTTTTCAAAAAATAATAAATCTCTGCTGTTTGAATATGAACCAGCCACCACACGGGCAAAAACTGCAGAAATTTACCAAATTCTGCACAAAGCCCCAAAATTTCAGGTCCAATAGTGCATAAATGTCAGCCAATCTGACCTAGCTGAGCAAAATTTTACAAATGCATTGAAAAGCCCCAATTTTCCGCGGTCCAATGTCAGGAATTTTACTTGAAAGAGTGAAATTCTGATAAATTTGGCAAAAATCCCCAATTTGATTGAGGTCAACATGCACAATGTCTGCAATTTCTGACACGAATGTCATTGCCGGGCATAGATGGGATTAAATCTGGGAAAAGCCCCAAAATTTTGGGCTCAAATTTGCACAAGTCCGAGACCTGTGCTTCCACACACGAACTCTTGTCAGAGGATGGGAATGAAAGAATTTTGGAAATTTCTGTTAAAAAGAAAATGTGATTTTTGTTTAAAGAAATGGGGAAAGGGGTCCGTTGACCCGCCGTCTGAGTTCGTTGCCGATCACATGTCATGTCACCTTGCACCCGGCTACGGCGGTCACACTTGCTCGTTGGCGCACGTGCTGGTCGCAGGTCCATCATGCCTGCCACTGCCTTGTCGCCCGCTGCAGCCAAGTCATGCCACATGCCTGCTGCCACACGCTCAGTCGCCTGCATGCTACACGCCTGCTGGTCACTGTGAGCAGTCTTTTGCTCGGCTAACGGAACTTGACGACTAGTGCTAATTGTGAGCAGTTTTCAATGACAAGTGACTGTCGGCTTGTACCTTCAACTCTGATACCAGTTGTTGGAGGTCAGCTGGAGGAGTGAGCAGCAGTTTGAGGAGTGAGAGTGGCAGGGAGAGAGAGAGAGAGTGAAAAGTACGATTAGATCTGAGTGTACCAACAATGTGTTGGTACACAAGGAATAAAATGTATTTATGCTTGGGGCACGTAAGGGTGCATTCACATGTACAACTAAAAAATGTACGTGTACTATACATGAAGGTGAAAAAGGGCCTTTATCCCAACACAGTTTCCATATCACAGGCTGCAGGGCAATAGATTTGTATCATACCCACTTCGGACTTTTATAGACAATGCGGACTGTGACACAAGATAGGAAACTATTATGAGCATCAGAGCTTGGTACAATCTGGACAGTGAGATCCAGTCATGGTATAGAGCTGTAGATGTTTTTATTACCCTGAATTATTTATGGTCTGGACAGAGATGATTCAGGCTCCCAAAGGGAAATGGGAGACTTGGAGTGCATGAGGGGGAGAGAGGATTTTCTTGTTATGGGGACTCTGGCAGTTGCTTCCACCTTGGATCACATGGTTTGGCATTATGGGCCACTTGATTTTTGTGCTTGTACTAGACTTTCTCCCTTAATATCAGCTTGGGAGAAGTGGAGTTCCCTGTTTTGACTATCTACTTTCTCCTTTCCAGGGATATAGTTTTACTATAGTTTTTGTGGAGTTTTTTCAGAGAAAATTTCTTCCTTAAAATCTACACAAGTTCTGTCTTTCCTCCCATACATGCCAAATCTAGGTGAGAAATTGTCATAAAATGTTGAACTTATATTATTTTATGCTAGCATTTAACCTTGCAAATAACAGTTCAGATTGTCACATTACAGAGTCTACAAAAGTCAAAAGTTGTCTGTTGTGTTATGTTCAAATCACAATTTTGCAAGAACTGTTCAACCTTAAATCCATGTTGTAAATGATGTTCCTATTGTATTCATTGCAGAGTTCTAATTTTTTTCGTCCTGATAATCCAGATGGTGTAGAAGCACGCAATGAGGTATGAATTATGAATCAATATCCTTGTTTCGAAAATCAGTGTTGTATGACATTGCATCCTTTAAAGTTGACATCTTCAAAACTCAATGGTACTAAATGTAGATATTGTTATTGGGTGTAAATTGAAGATAAGGTTCAGTCTAGATGGATCAAGATGGACCAGACTGATTGCGACATAAAATGACAAACTCACATAGGCATTGTGTTTAGTCATTTCAGCTATAATGCCACCGTAGTTATCAACCATGGATGGATTCACATTTGCTTCAGGCCTACTTTTTTGACATGTCTATCGCCATCTTTTCATTGCAAGCTCATGTTGACAAGAAGGTTTGGCACCCGAATGTTAGCTCCTTCTCAAGTACCTGATTGATGTGAATGATTTGAATCAGGGGAATTTTGATCTAGATTTCAACAACATTAATAGATGGCTATGCAATTTGCTTGCACCAAAGGACTAACTTAATATAGCTCCATAGTAGGTTAATATGGTTGTACCTTTTCTCTGTTGAACATATGGTTATTGGGATTGAATACATATGTGCACATTCATCTACATTGATACATGGGTACAGAGTATAAGTACTTATGTATGCATGATCAGAGTACAAGAGATGGTGAAAAATAGGATCTAATGTGCTTTAATGGGGGTGTGCACATGGAAGAAAAAAGGGGATTAGCATTACATAGTGAAAGGACACACACACACGCACACGCACGCACGCTCTCTCTCTCTCTCTCTTTTTTTCGTAAAAGGTAATTGTGTTAATTACGAAAAAAAGGTACAAGTTTACATGATTACAAGATACACGAGGGCTCTAAGCCAACGTGTGTAAAATCCTCTCTATGTGATTACAAGATACACGAGGGCCCTAAGCCAATGTGTGTAAAATCCTAGTACTAAGCCACAAAAAAGTTACACAAGTCATGGCAAAGACCCAGAGGAAATTGCCATATGCCAGGGAAACAAGTCCTCCCGAGCGAGCAAGTCCGAGTGCCGAATGAGATCTATCTGCCGATGCAAGAGACCTTTAAGCTGGGCAATGTGCCTCGGTACATTAGAGGCCGAATCAAAAAGAAAGGCATTCCGCGTGGTCCAAATGTGCCAGCATCCCCAGTATCTGAAAAAGTGGAATAAGATCCTTATATGCAACTGTGGCGGTGTGGGGTATTTTGGGCGCACAAAAACCTAATCGAAAGGGGTTAGTGAGGACCCCACCACTGCGCGCCAAACTTGTGACAAGAGTGACTAGATATTCTTGGCGAGCGGGCAAGAAATAAATTGATGGTCCACGGGTGATGATCCACACACACAGCGCGCAACGAAGAGCCAGCATATGAGTTTCAGCATCCAAAATAGCTCCACTACCTAGGCGTTTGGGGGTACATGTATGTGACCATGAAATCCACGAAATACCTGCGTGCAATGAATCCTTCTTCCATAACATGAAACGAATGGGACGAGTGAGAGCCTTCAAAGTAGTAGGAGTCCACGGCAGCAATGGCAAGAAATATGTGAGCATTGGCAGCATAATTGTCTGAGCCACTTTGAGGCGGACATGGAATGGCTACGCTTGCGACTTCCAATACATAAATTTAGCTGCCAATTTCTGTGAAATCCACTCTAGTAGTTCCTTTGGCCGAACATCAACCCCCAATGGGTATCCAAGATGCCTGACAATGGAGCCACAGGGAACAACCTGACCTTGCCAGCCCAATGACTGTAAATCAGACTCCGTGCAATTGAGAATGGCTGATTTGAAGGCATTGATGCGAAGACCAGAAGCATGACCAAAGAGCGTCCAAACATCTAATGCCTTGCGAATGTTGTCCTTGTCCGCACGCAAAATCATAAAGCTATCATCAGCCAGAGATTGGCTAATGAAGTGCTGTCCCAAAGGAAGAGACAATCCGGCCAGCTGAGCAGAAGCTGCCATTGAAGATAACATTGAAAGAACCGGGTGAGTCGCCAGGGCAAAGAAGAGAGGACTCAAAGGGCAACCTTGTCTCACCGAGCGTGCAAGGACAAATGGCTCTGTAACCCCACCATTGAGCATAACGCGTGAAGAAGCCGCAGCACTAATGGTGTAGATCAATCGGGACATCCGAGTATCAAAACCCATAGTAGACATTAGTTATGCAATGAAATACCAGTCTAAATAGTCAAAAGCCTTTTCTAGATCCAATTGAATCAATACCACTTCCTGACCGGAGTGCCTCGCATAGTCAATAGCCATTTGCAGCTACCTTAGATCTAGCCATCTTTCCTACATAGTAAGATATTTGGAATCTCAATGAATAAGATAGAAAGTGAAACCCTATGATATAGTCCATAAACTTTATGACTCAATCACATAGATGCACACTCTTTTTTTCTCTGAAACAATGAATTACACTCATACTGAACACATTCTTTGCATGAGGAGATCTACATGGAGTAACTTAAGGGCTTTTCAGACCTTGGTAGGGAACACTTAGTGTGTAGATTGAGGAAGAGCCTTTATGGCCTTAAGCAGGCTCCTAGAGAATGGTATCACTGGACATAGCAGAAATTACAGTCTACCCAAAGACTCATGTTGGGACCACTTGCATGTCCAAAATGGAGGTCGAAATGACCTCAAATAGACAAAATCATAGCAATTAAGTCTTAAAAGGCTTGCCTATATTATATGCACTATTCTTCTTGCTCACTAAGTTTCATTGCAATTGGAGACTACAACCCTGCGCCTATAACCTAAGGTAAATCAAGCAAGGTAAAAGAGCTTCTTACCCATTTCTTTATTGCTTGCTTTTGTGCTCCAACACCTTCATCTTAGCCTTCAAATTGAGCTTCCCCTGTTCAGTCAGTCATAGGTTTCCCCATGAGCTTACATCTTGCATCGTGGAATGTGAACAGTCTCCACTACAGTGGGGCACGTGGCCCCAGAAAGTTGATTGTTCGGCAGGAGTTGCAGCCTGCCCTTGCCGGACCGATCGACATCTTGCTTCTGCAGGAGCATAAGCTCACCCTCACCCAGGCTTAGCGGGTTGGGAAGGTACTTCCGGGCAGCTCGCACACTTAGTGGGAGCACGCCATAGGTGCCCACAGCAGGAGTGGAGGCGTATGCACCTCTACTGGCCCGAGTCTCACCACTTGTGTACGAGACCACGGGACGATAGTGGCAGGAAGGGTTCTATGAATTAGATTGGATATTGGGGACTCGTGTATTGGAGTCTTCAATGTCTATGCCCCTACGGAGGTTAGGGCACGCAGCAGGTTCTGAGTGGAGATTGCAGCTGGACTCCCAGAGGTGGACTCTTGGATTGTTGGAGGAGACTTCAACAACCTGGAGGCTTTGGAGGACCAGCAGGGCAGAGGAAGAAACTATCAGGGCATGGCTGGGGAGGAGCAGGAGGCATGGGAGGTCTTTTTGCTTGCAGTCAGAGCACATGATGCTTGGAAGGACCCTGCCTTCCACAGGAGAGAGAGGTCATTGGACTTCTCCTGGGGATATAGGCGGCTAGGTGGAGTCTTGTTGGATCAGTTGGACAGGTTTTATGTGGGTGAGTGGGGAGGCTCTCGTGAAGGCTAGATTGAGCAATTGGCAGGCACCACGTTATCCGATCATTGCCCGGTTCTCCTGACACTTGACCCCCTAGCATCCGCCCTAGATACACGATCCTGTCGAATCCGTGACTCAATGCATAGGAGGGAGGAGGTGTTGAGACAGATAGAGAAGATTTGGACTAGAGAATGGGATAGGAGGGACCGGATAGCAGAGAGGTTGCAGAGGTCCTAGCCGAGTCAAGCAGAATCTACCAAGAGGCAGCCATACAGGCTAGGCAGCAACGTTGGGAGGAGAGAGCACTCCGGCGGGATCTTCCAGCCACACAGAGATTATTGCAGGACGCACCAGGGGATCCCACCCTCCACGCATAGGAGGTGCACCCGTATGTAGCCATTGCTGGCCTAGAGGACAGGCGCTCGGAGTTCTCTTTCCGCATCTCAGCAGCCTTTTTGGCGCGAAAGGGGGACACGATGTGCAGGGAGTTCTTCCAGGTGCACCAGCCCCACACCACATGAGAGCAGATATGCGGCCTTCGCTATCAGTATGGGAGGACCCGTTCTAGCCCAGATGAGGTGATGGAGATTGCCACCGACTATTACATGCGCCTTTTCCAGCAGGAGACAGCTTCAGCTAGAGGACAGAGATGTAGACAGCAGGTATGGGATCACATTCCGTCCCTCGTCACAGAGGAGATAGGACACTCCCTCCTAGCCCCCTTCATAGAGAAGGAACTAGAGGAGGCTTTCCATACACACGATGGGCAGAAATGCCTGGGGGAGGATGGCCTCTCTAAGGCTTTCTTCACTACCTACTGGGAAGTGGTGAAGGACCCGCTACTGAGGGCTTTCCAGGGGATCTTCAACTCAGGACAGATGCCAGGGAGTCTATCGGCAGGCCTTATCAGTCTTCTCCCCAAAGGGGGAGACCGGTTGAAGCTCTCCCAGTGGAGACCGATCACCTTATTGTCAGTGGCCTATAAGGCACTAGCAAAGATGATTGGTAGGAGATTACGCCCCATGTTTCTAGATATCATTCATGACACACAGACAAGCTTTATCCAGGATAGGAGCATCCTAGACAATATATTTACATTCTTTGAGGCGACAGTGTGGGCTCAGCACTGTTGGGCAGAGACTGGCAGTATTACTCTTGGATTTCGAGAAAGCTTATGACAGGGTGTACTGGGATTTCCTAGAGGGCACCATGGTGAAGTTGGAATTCCCCCACGCTTGGATTCGTGGGGTCTTTGGCCTGTACAGATCGGCCACCAGCAGGGTTTTCATAGGCGGAAGGTGAGGGGAGGAGTTTCGGCTGGAGAAATCGGTTCGACAGGGCTATCTCCTGGCCCCATACCTGTTCCTACTCTTCGTAGAGGCAATGTCTCACTTCCTCAGGTCACGTGTGAGCGGATTATGTGGCCTTCGACTTCCAGTGAGAGAGGAGACTGAGTTGTTAGGCTTAGAGTACGCAGATGAGACCGGCCTCTACATAGAGGACGATGAGGTGATGCTGGAGAGAATGAGGCTGGCTCTTGACGTGTTGTGCATTGCAGCAGGAGCGAAAATCAACTGGCAAAAGTCGGTTGGTTTCCTCACAGGCCCGGACTCCAGTACGGAGTGGGGCGTCCACCTGGGATTTAGATGGGTGAGCAGAGGGCAGACCGTCCGATACCTAGGGTTCTAGGTGGGACTCGACATCACTCCTGCCCAGTAGTTTCTTCCTGTCCTTGATTCTATTCGGAGGAAGTTGACCTACTGGACCACGGTTTGCCTCTTACTAGCTGATCAAGCCTTGGTGGTTAACCAGGTCCTGCTAGCGACGGCCTGGTACATCGCCTCGTGTTGGTATTTCTCCTCATCGTGCGTAGTGCAGCTTCGCCGCCTAGTGCGGAATTTCCTTTGGTCTAGCTCTGATGGCTCCAAGGATTCCAGGGCCAAGGTGGCGTGGGCAACCATCATACGACATAGGTCAGAGGGAGGGCTTGGGATCATAGACCCACAGTATTAGAGTATGGCCCTCTTGGGAAAGCTAGTTGTCCGCGGTCTCACACCAGGCGGGCAGACCTGGAAGGTCTTATTGCAGGAGGGCCTTCAGGATTGCAAACCAAGGCTTGGCGGCGAGTGGAGGCCATCCTTGAGATGGATCTTTACGTCAGCCTAGATCACCTCCCCCAAATCAACTTTCCTTCGCAGCCTACCTTGCTTGTGGCAGGGCCTCCGTAAGGCCCTAATCCAGAGCCCCCTAGGTTGCCAGGAGGAAATAGACCGTCAACCGGTGATGTGGAACCTCCAGGTCAAAGATTGGGAAGGGGCACAGATAGGTGAGTGCCCCCACATACAGTGGGCTGGGTGGGAGGCCGGTCCGGTTGGTACCATCAGGACATGGCGGGAGGTGTACAGGATGGCAGAGGAGGAGGTGTTACAGCGAGTATCAGACTGCCAGAGAGGAGTGGAGTTGAGGAGAAGAGGGATAGACATAGCAATATCTTCGGAATAGCTTTCTCCCCTGATACGAGAGCCGATAGAGCCCGGGGAGACATGGGCAGCTAGGTTTTCACCAGTAGGCATTCCCCTTCAGGTGGCAGGTAGAGTGGGTGGTGCCCCACAAGGGAACTTTCTTCGTCGTTCAGGAGGGAGATGTCTGGACCTTGACAGAGGGCAACAGGATGAGGGGATTGCTACCCTTTCGTGGAGGATTCAGATGGTGGGTCTCAGGGGAAGACATGGCGAGTGGACCTCTATGTTTTCTCGAAGGAGCTCAGGGAGTGGCACCTTTGGATTTGGGAGGGCAGACCACTTGATGAACTGGAGTGGGATCCAAGAGAGTGGCCATGGCCAGCCTCTGCGGTCGCCAGAAAGCCACCCAGGTTCCTAGAGTACACTGCTAGGATCTGTAGACATGTACTGATGTAGGAGGATATGGACTGGGCGCCTTCACGCAGCAGGCATTGGGCAGAGAACAGCATCACGGAGCCCTTCCGATGGACCTTCTGGCGCCGCCTATGGGATAGTTGGAGGCCGAGGAGGGTGTTGTACTTCTTATGGCTGGTGGCACATGGAGGTTTGGCGGTGGGAAGCTGGCTTGCCCAGATGCAGAAGGAGGGAGGCTGTAAGTGCTGCACCCAGCAGCCTTTGGAAACCCCAAAGCACTGCCTTTGGTCATGTGAGGAGGCGCAACTCGTGTAGAGAGGAGCATGCCGTATCCTTCGACGTATAGCACCCAGCCTTGGGTGTATCTCATGGGGAGCTTTCTGTTGGCAGGCAGTCAGCCAGGGCCGTCACCTTTTGTATGAGGCCAAGATGCAGGACACGATATTCATGATCGAAGCAGGGTCTGGAGGCTCTACCCATCCACCAGGTACTGGAGCCCACAACAGACCGCTGAGAGGTATGGGAGATCATAGGGAGTCTTGTTGGATGGCATATATGATAGGCGTGGTGCCAGGAGGCTTTCGGCGGAGTGAGACTTTCAGCACATGCGGCTTTAGCAGAGCTCTGGACCTCCATCATCCACTCCCTCCGCGGCCGATGGGATCAGGTGCAGGGCGAGTCCAGGGCTCATCAGGAGCTTCGCGGTCACTTCATGCGTACCTGGGGCGGCCAGGATCTGTTCTTTGTGATGCAGTTGGCGATATACATCCCTCCCCCCCCCCCCCCCCCTCCCCCCCCCCGCCCCCATGGCTTCTTGCCCCTATCCCCCCTAGACCGCCCTGAGAGGCTTGTATACATGATGTATTGGCAACTTTACATCGGCTCCAACTAGTCTGTTGAGCATGAGCACTCTGTTGTAATCAATTTTTTTGAGTAATATAATCAGCCACATTTTACTTGCAAAAAAAAAAGATAGGCTATTTGTAATTTCAATTTTCTTTGTATGATATGTATGAATCATAATGTTTGAGTTCTAAACCATAGTATAGCTTGTCAAAAGACTAACTTTGATATAAGTGACAAGTCCATAATGGATCATGAATATGTAACGTATTATTTTCAATTGACTTTATTATCACTCAAGCTCAATTAGCCATTTTTGTTTAAGAGAGAGTTCCATAGAGGTTAAGAATCTCTTTCCCTAGTCAAAACTAATAAAAATCCCTATATAAATAAACCCACATTTCTTATTTTACCCCCTCTTGAAAGAAACTTACGAAACACGTTTTAAAGTTTCGTTTCTAAACATTTTTGGCTGCTATGCTTGTGTAATGCAGAGCAAAAAAGACACAAATGGTGTGCTTCGGCTCAAACTTCATTTGCTGAAGCAAGGTATAAAGGATCGTTGCACGCATGGTGGAAGGTAGGCTCGTACAACATTTGAAGGTTCGGCTATACTTCAAGAGATGTCCTGTAAGAGGTAACCATTGCTAGAACTTCTTTAGAAATACATCGAAGAAGAGCAGAATAGGCACACGCATTGTTTGAATCCCACGTAAGCAGAAAAGGACGTTGAGAATGTGGAATAGCTTCATATATGATGTACCAGATCTGGTTTTGCATAAACCAAGCTTTCATCACAACTGTCATGGGGATGCCAAATTTTGAGATGCTTTAATCTTGTTGGTCACATTTGATTAAATTATTAATAAAATGTGCAAGGTTTTTTAGCAGATGTGATGCACATGGCGGTTATTTCATGGTGACAAGGCAAGGACCTCGAGGATGTAGTGGGTGCCAAAGTTAAAAGTTGTAATAAGTTGTCTGATAGGTATTAGGAGGTACTCAGTGTCAGATTCGGACCTAGAACAATTTATTGGCCACTAATGTTAGTGGTGACATTATAGACTAGGCATTAATTAATTAATTAATGCTAGTCTAAGGATCTATATATGCTCAGGGATACTTGGAAGACAAATTGGTCTAGTCAATTTATTTATGGGTTGGTGAAATTGATTTTTTTAGCATTGGAATAATTATTAAATTAATTTTTAAAATTAATATTTTGAAAATTAATTTAATTGGAAAATGGGATTAGAAGGCTGCCACTTGGCAAAAGTTACCCATGCAAGTGAAAAATACATTTTTAGGGGTTGGTGGAAGTCTATTCGAGCCATTGTGAGAGAAAAGGATGCTATCAGAGAGCAAGGAGAGTTTAGTGATGTGATATGTAACCACAAGCGATGAGTCCTACAGCATGTGACAGTAGTTTGGAGCCCTCCAAGAGTAGGTGATAGCAAGCCAAGGTTCTTTTGATGTAGATGATGGCATACAGGAGGGGACAACAATCTTGCATGTGGTCCTAAGCGGTAGGTGATAGCTTCCATGGCATTTTGAGCAAGGAAGGAGTAGTTTTTCAATATTTCTCACAATGAAACTCTGAAATTCCTCTTTCTATAGCATTCTCTCTCATCCCCTAATCATCTCTCAAGTTATCTCAGCATTTTCCAACAGTTCGAGCTATCACAAGAAGAGATTTCAGTCAATCTTTGCTGTAAATCCTAATGTACAATAGAAATTAGGGTTTTGACAGCCACCTCATGATATGTGCTCAGAGTTGAGGGCATAGGACTTGAATTCTAGCAGCTAAAATTAAGGAAATTCAGGGAGATTTAAGAGGCCAGCTAGCCAATATCAGATTTGGGGCTGAATTTGTCTTTCAAGGAGTAGGGTGAAGGCCAATCCCCAAGCAAACCAAGGGGAAAATTGGTTTGGAGGCTTGTTGGTTAGTTCTGACAATAAGAGACACTTGGATTAGCAGAGGAGATCAAAAGGATCTCGTATAAGATAAAGAAATATCCCAAGGGGCGCCAACTTTGGGGCCAATAGGCTATCCAATGTCCATGATTGTATGGTAAAGTGTGCATTTTAGTTTTGTGAATTTGTTAATTGCTGTAATTAAGTGCTTAATTAGGTTATTTACCACCCTGTCCGAGAAGGAAGGCTAGTTTCAACAACACTCCATGCTAGATAGTTAGGTCCATGTGAATTATGATCTGTAGAAGTGCATAGAGGAGCCATCCGGAGAGGATGAGAAGAGAAGATAGAAGGTTGACAGAGAGAGAAGACGGCCAACCAAATAGCATCGGTTGCACAAAAATAGAGTTCACATGCAGTATTTACAGGCCGATCACAAAAATTGGACTGCAGAAAATTGAAAACAGCCAAAGATAGAGTCAGATGTCAATAGATGTTATTGCCCAGCCTCAGAAGGCAGTAAATGCTGAAAATGCAGCAATAAAATATTCAAAAACTGAAAATGCAGGCTGGACAAAATTAAATGCTGACATAGGTTGCCATAGAGGCATTAATTCTTAAAACACAGGCAGCAGCAAGTTGACTTGCAGCAGGGAGCAGTCGCCAGATCAGCAGGGGTGTAGACTGCAGCAAAGAAACACATAGCAGGAGTCCATGATCATGCAATCTGATACCATGTCAAAAGTGGTGCAGCAATGGAAGCATAGACAAAAGCTGAAATAAACTGCCGAACACAAGATAGAAGTGAGAGAAAGGGAAGAATACTGCAAAAGAAGAGGACTTAGAGATGTGCTCGGGAAATGGAATCCACATGTCAAACACAGTCGCGTACAACAGTGAGTTGCTGGCTGTGTGGGCACTGGTATTGGCTCCTCTCTCCAACGGGAAGGCCACCTAAAGATTGACAATGACTGAAGAGGAGGTGCCCAAGAGTAAATAGGCCATAACCAGCAGCTGGTCTGCTGGCCGACTGGGATAAAATGCCACAAATAAATCGCTAAAATAACAATAATGTGCCCAGCCCTAAATGGCATGCACTAACTCTCACATGAGCTGACAATTTTGCTAACAAGTGGAGGATGGAGGTGAGTGTCCCTAGGGGGGCATTAGGGCAGGGTGTAGAGGGTGGGGCGAGGGAGAAGTAGACATAGCAGGGTTGAGGTAGGCAAGGCGGGGTATAGAGGCTGGGGCGGGGTGTAGAGGGCGGGGGCGAGGGAGACAGGGCGGGGTAGGGAGGTAGGGCGGGGGTGCAGAGGGAGGGGCAGGGTGTAGACCAAATTGGTCTATGGGACATATCCATGTACAAAAGAATATCCTCATGGTATTAGGAAATTGAAAAAGTGAAAAATCCTATCTAATGTGCAATGAGTGTGTCTCATCATCTAGGTGAGCCATCAGCGTATAGAAGTATGTCCATCTATGAAAAGTCCTATCTAATGTGCAATGAGTGTGTGCCTCAGCACCTAGGCAAGCCATCAGTGTATACAACTATGTCCATCTGGGGACATGAGACTATAGGTACAACAATGCCATGCAGATCTAACTCCATCCAGTGTGAACAGAGGTATCCTGCCAAGAAGCGGCACAAGATGGCAATGGCTGGGAAGCAGCCAGCAGGAGAAGGCATGCTAGCAGTTTTCCTTTCTCTGATCTACTCCTCAAAATTAATAAAGGACTTAAAATTTAGGAAAGAAAAGAGAAAAATTGGTCTGACAAGAATAAGTGTGTGGGGCAGTATTTATGAATGGATTTGGGAAAGCTTATTTGTAAGTCCAAATTTACAAAATATGGGGAACCCATGATGAACCTGAGCATAATTTGAGATCACAATGGCAATATTAAATTGAATAAGTTTTAAATTGTGGTACTTAACATATCACAGGTAGCAGCTTTGGCAATGGAGGATATGCTACAATGGATGCAACAGGGTGGGCAAGTGAGTGCCAATCTCTTTACTTGCAACAATTTCTTTTCAATTTGAAAATGACATAATTCCTCTACCTTTAGATCGGCATTTTCGATGCTACAAACAGCACCAGAGAAAGGAGAAAGATGCTGCTAAGAATGGCTGAAGGAGAATGCAAGGTTGGTGATATTGCAAGTTCTTGATCCCACTATTTCTGACAGGGTAATGGCAAACTAATGCATGAGAGATGGCCATAAAATTTGTTTCCAGGACTGGAAATTGGTATTCATAAAAGATTCATCTGGTGTGTTATGTGTTGGCATGATATGCTTGTGGTTGGCCTTTTAGACTACTGTTTGAAAGCTTGGAGAACAGTTGTTTTAAGGATGGTGAAAAGGATCCAAAAAGAATAGATTCTCTGTGATGCAAAGGCAACATTATAGTCTGATTTCGTTTTTTTAGAGGGGCATCGTTAACTTGATATTCTTTCAATTAGGTGAAGCTGCACTGTTGGGCTTGAATTCAGGGCATTCACTAGAGTTTGTGCATAAAGGAATGAAATGATTCATAAACATAACCTTTGCATATAATGTCTAATTCTGTTCTCTCGTTTACAGGTCATTTTTCTTGAAATTATATGCAATGATCAGGAAGTTATTGACCGGAATATTAGGCTGAAAATTCAGCAAAGTCCAGACTATGTGGACGTGTTAGTTACTCATTAACACACTCATATTTGAAGTTTAGTTTTTGGAAATTTCTGTGTACATGTCTTCATGTGCAAATGTTTCCAAGTTTTAAGCTATCAGAGTTCCTTGTTTCTTGTTTTGTTTTTGATTTTAAGGCATAGAAATATGTAGTAATTCTGAGAAATGTTACTGTTAAAAGGCCAGATTTTGATGAAGCACTAAAAGATTTCAAGGACCGCCTTGCCAACTATGAAAAGGTAAAGTCACTTTCATCAAATAATTGAACATGTCATCAGTGGTTTCAATGCATTCTATAGTGCAACTGTCTATGCATGTTTTCATTTCACCCTATGTATATAAGGTTGTTCAGCGTGTGGACGAGAGGTAGTGATGGGAGACAAGAGCTAGTGGACAGGAGAGTGTGATGAGAGATGAAAGCTGGTGGGCAAGAGTTAGTGATGAGAGAGGAGAGCTAATGGACAAGAGTTTGTGGCGAGAGGTTAACTCGATAAGAGTGAAGAGCTACGTGCGAAGAGTGTGATAAGAGGGATGTCAACCAAGATCAAAGCAAATAACGAGAGCCAAAAGCAATCAATTGACCCAACAGATGGAATGAAGTGACAGCCAACCAAACAATGAAAACAATGGTCATGCATTTCATTCTTGCATGTTGAGTTTTGCATTTTTTGAGTTTTGTTCACTCTCCTTTCTTCAGTCCACATACAACCAAACAACTATGAAAAGCATGATGTATTTTCAATCCACAAACTATATCAGGATGTTCAGTGTGTCCTAAAGAAAATACTGGCTCGGAACCTGCTGTGTGTGCATAAGTGTTGATGTGGAACTTATGTCGAAGCAAGAGAACAGTTTCTATGATGGGCTTATGGACATCTTAACATAGAATAATTGTAGCTCACTTTGTCATGTTTAGGCCTATGAACCAGTTGCTGAAGGTTCTTATATCAAAATGATAGATACTGTTCGTGGTGAGGGAGGCCAGCTGCAGGTAACTTCGCATTAGTGTTCTGCAAAACTCACAGCTTTTAGCATTCGGATTTAAACCACCTTACAAAATACGAATAAGAAAGTTTGCTTGATTAAATCCCACCTGTCCATTATTACAATGCTTGTGAGGTCTGTAAAACTGTTTATTAACAAGGTATATGGTATGAGTTGTTTTGTTCGACTATGGATTGATTTCTTTATTGTTTCTCAGTTAAGTATGCATTTATTTTTCCGAAGTTACTTATTGTCATGATTGACAACAAAAGTGCTGATAAGTCAATTGGGTGACTCCAGCCAACATGATACAGTGCCAAAACTTGTGAGACTTTATTACTGTGTTTAGATCATAGGAACTTGGAAGTTTGAACTATGGAGTAACTATCTAGAAACATTGGATTTTCAAAAACTACGTTCAGATTGATTAAAAATATTTTACAAGCTATTTGGATATTTCGAAATAGTTGATAATTTGCACTGATTTGAATGCAATTGCATAGTATCACTAAAAAAATTCAGCCTGAGATATAGACTTTTGATGTGCCTTAAATTACAAATACTTCTAGTTCCTGTTTTCTGCAGAATGATCACTGTGGAAACATTTACTTTTTAAACTCATTTTGACCCCTGCTATCCTTTTCCAAGTACTGAGTCACCATTTACCTGTATTCTTCATCCCTTTCTTATTCCACATTCCATTAGGTGATGTTCTTTATCCATGCACATGCACCTCTCCTCTCTGTGCTACTTTTTTAATCTCAATGTGTTTGACATTGTAAACATAGTAATTTATGGAGGTACAAAGTGCTGAGTAATGTAAAATTTTCTGAAAGTATGAATAGTAGGAAAAATTATGCATTTGTCAGGTCATCTTATATGAGTGCATGACATGCAGATCAATGATATCAGTGGTTACCTTCCAGGGCGAATTGTTTTTTTCCTGGTACGCTTTCCACATTTCTCAAGTACAATATGCTAGTTTAGTGGGTGTGGGTGTGTGGGGGTTTGTGGCTATGCATGTTTCTGTAAAAGGGGAGAGGGGCAAGGGGAAGGGGGCAGAACCCTTCTTTAACCTGAAGGGAATGATGATTATCTTTCCTGTTTTCCTTGAGGGTGAGTCATACCAGTCAAGACTTCTTTGATATTGTAAATCTTCTCCTAAGAATATTGTAACATGGTTACTCCTCGAAAGGGCTGACCTTTGTGTTTTCCTTTTTATATGTGAGAATTGGTCTTTGAAGTGATTAAGTCCTGTAATTTGTTGTCTTTTGCATTTCATCATGGGTCTCACCCCATTTTGGGTTTCCCATATGTTGCAAAAAAGAACTACAAAAAAGAAAAACTGTGGGGGTGTAAAAATAGGTTATTAATGGATCAGACTGGAATTTGGTCAACCTTTTTAATTGCAGAAATTAGGGCTATATAGATCTTCTGCATGCATCCAACATGGTTTATAATACATACAACAGTATTTTGAGTCCATGCCACTTTTCCTAGTATGAATATGTAAATCATTGTCAATTTATCTGTTACTGCATGTTTCCTAGTGGGTATGAGTGTGCCAGGTTCACGCTGAGCTGTATGCTCTCTCCTTTGCTGCTGGAGCCTTGCTAGAGCAGTGCTTGGGGAATGCTATATTAGAGTTAGGGTGCAGGTGAGTTAAGCAGTGCCAAGCTTGCATGAGTAGAGAGGGTTGAGAGAGTGCCAAAGTATGTATAGAGTGTTTGTGCTCTGGGAGGCTTGCTAGTGCACACTGCCGAAGCAGTGATTAGAGACAAAATAAACCTTACACCTGGATGTATGCAAGAGATGGGCTTTGATCATGTTAGCTGGTCTTGTCTATGGAAGCTGATGGCTATAATGGGATTTGGTCCTTGCATTGCTTCTCTTGTTGATACCATCAGCCAGGATACGATGACTTCTCTTGTTGATACCATTAGCTGGGATGCTGTGGCACAGTCTGTGCTTAATGGGGGGTCACAAATGAGATTGCCTTGTCTCGTTCTTGTCGTTAAGGATGTCCTCTTAGTCCTTTACTATTTGCATTGGTCACTCACCCAATGCTCTCTTGGATAAATTGGCTGATGATGGGGAGATCACTGGTTTGACTCTTCCTACTGGTGCTCAACTTTTGGATCAATCTCTAGCAGATGTTTCCTTTATGCTTCTTAAGGCTGACCAGACGAGTCTGTTTGGTTTTGGCTTCAGTGCCTCATATCCATACTCAGAAATCTACACTGATTTCTTGCTCGAGACAAATTTGCAAGTTTTGGGCTGGCAAGGTGTGGTTGTTTCTAAGGTGAAATTACTGGCACTTAGGTTTATCCCATTGGTGTGGATGTGGCTCCTTTGGCCTTGCTTGATTGGATGTCTTCCCAAGTTCATGATAGGTTTATGCATTGGAAATCTTTGGGCTGGCCTCTTCATATGCTTAAGCATCTCAAACACTAAGGGACAATGATTAGAAAGCACATAGCGTTGCAAAACCTGAATTTCCAAAAGTTCTAGCAAAAAAGAATCCTCACGCATGACATACATGCGATCTAACTGGCTCTAGGTTTCAAAGTGTTTCACTGAATGAAAGGCATAGCCATGGTCAAATGGCAATGACCAAGACCAAAGACCGTGTTTCAACACCAATGATGCAGAGGCATTTCAATCCTGGCATTCAGGACCATCCATCAAGGGATGTCTAGAAGTAAACTGAGATGGATCCAAACACAAATTAAATTCCCCCATGATAAAACCGAGTCTTTGAAGAGAAAGACATGAATGTAACTTCTGCCATAATTCGCAATAGCTAGAGACATTTATTACCAAACAGCCATAGCACTTCTCCATCATTGGTAATGTAAACAACATGAAATCTACTGACACATCCCTCTTAATCAACAGAGGTTCAAACTTCTCATGAACAATTAGCACATCAGAATGAGTTCCAACAGGAATACTAGTGTAAAGAATCTTGAACCCATGATAGTGCAAGCTTCTTCTTGCTTCTTTGTGACTTCTGCTCGATAGCACACAAAACATCCCAACTATTTTTTTTGCAAATAAAATGTGGCTAGTTATATTACTTCAGAAAAACCCCTGAATACAAGGAAGTGCTCATGCTCAACAGACTAGCTGGAGCTGATGCAGAGTCACAGATATATCAGATGTACAAGCCTCTTAGGGCAGTCTAGGGGGGATGGGAGCAAGAAGCCATGGAGGGGGGGTGTATTGCCATCTGGGGCTGCGTGCGTGCATCACGAAAAATAGATCCTAGCCACCCCAAGTGCGCATGAAATGACAACGGAGCTCCTGACAAGCCTTGGACTCGCCCTGCACCTGGTCCCATCGGCCGCGCAGGGAGTGGATGATGGAGGTCTAGAGCTCTGCTAAGGTACCCTGTACTGAAAGTCTCTCCCCACCAAAAGCCTCCTGACACCATGCCTTCCAGTTATGTCATCTAGTAAGACTCCCTATGATCTTCCATACCTTAGAGCGGTCTGCTGTGGGCTCCAGTACTTGGCGGATGGGTAGAGCCTCCAAACCGACCACTTTGCACGACCCTGCCTCAATAATGAATATCGTGTCCTACATCTCGGCCTTATATAGAAGGTGACGGCACTGGTTGACTACTTGCCAACAGAAAGTCCCCGATGAGATACATCCAAGGCTGGGTGCAATACGGCGAAGGATGCGGCATGCTCCTCTCCACACGAGCTGCGCCGCCTCACATGACCAAAGGCAATGCTTTGGGTTTTTCAGGGGCTATTGTGTGCAACGCTTACAACCTCCCTCCTTTTGCATCTAGGCTAGCCAACTTCCAACCGCCAAGCCTCCATGTGCCACCAGCCATAAGAAACACAATACCCTCCTCGGCCTCCAGCTATCCCATAGGTGCCGCCAGAAGGTTCGTCGGAAAGGCTCCGTGATGCTGTGCTCCGCCCAGTGCTTGCTACGTGATGACGCCCAATCCATGTCCTCCTGGATCAGTACGTGTCTACCAATCTTGGCGGTGTACTCCATGTAAAGATACGGATCCATATCACTACAAGTATATCCCTGCAAATGTAGGAAAGTATCGAACTTGTGGTACCATTCACTATGTGTTTCTTACCCTTTTCCATAAAGCCCTTAGGCGGCTGTATAATATATATATATATATACACATATACATATACATATATATATATATATGTATACATATACATATACATATATATATATATGTACACACACACACACACACACACACACATATATATATATATATATCCTCATTTAACAAAGCACAACTAAGGCGAAAACTAGTCATTGGGTAGTCATCTTGATGACATGAGAAAAGATTTCATCAAAATCAATACCATGCTCCTGCTTAAAACCCTTAGCAACCAATTTGGCCTTGTAAGCTTGCTTGGGCATCTAGGGATATTCTTCAACTTGTGCACCTACTTGCAATTCAATTCATGTTTCCCATTGGGCAAAGGGTCCAAATCCCATCTATGGTATTTGTGCAATGAATCAAACTCACATTGCATGGCCCTCTCCAAAGAGTCACTATCACCTTTGTGCATGGCTTGCTTATAAGTAAGGGACTCATTGTAATCTATCACGAGTCATAGGTGATAGTCCATCTCATCTGCATCCCCATAACCAAGAAAGATGCATTTCATTGACTTAGGATTCAACTTATTACATTTGTCCTTGGGTACATTGCAGAAAGTCTTATATCCAAAGACTAAGATGCACATATGAGGGAGGTTTTCCAAATCATATCTCCTATGCAATCTAACATCCAATAGCAATGCATGGGGATCCATTTATCAAATGTATGGTGGTAGTAATTACCTCAGTCTAAAAATGCTACGCTAAGCCTGCTTGACTAAGCATACTTCAAACTCTTTTCTAAAGGATCTTGTTCATGCGCTCGGCAATACTATTCTAGAGCAGGTTGTAGGGGGCAGTCAACAGATGCTTAAGACCCCTCTCATCGTCAAATTGCTCAAATGCCTCAGAGACATTCACCCCCATTGTCTGATCTTAGACTTTTCAGCTATACGTAGACCGATTTTGAACTAGAGCAAGTCAATGCTCAAAAGGTAGATAAGTTATTCGATTTTTGCTTAATAGGATATGCTCACACCTTATACGAATAATCATCAATGAATATAATAAAGTACTTCATGCCACAAAATGACTGACAGGGCATGGGACCACATACATCAAAATGTAGAAGAGCTAGAGGCTCACCCATGCACGTAATGCCAGATTTTTTATGAGAGCAATGTGTCTACCTGCCATAAAGACAATGATCATAAGAATCAAAACATTTATAATCAAAAGGTGGAAGATATTGCAAACAAGTGAGCATTTTCATTTCCTCTAAGGACATGTGATTTAAATGAAATTTTTAGAATTAACTATTCTAAAATGTCATTTCATTCCTTATCCTTGCCCAAAAAATTAATTGTCCCAATCCATAATTAAAATGGCTAGGACTTTTTGACTTCCAAGTGATTGTGAGTATTAATTAGCCCTTGAACTGACAGTAATTAATTGATTAATGCGTAGATTGTATTGCACCACTCACACTTAATGACTAATTAAATATCCTAGGCCCAAATTGACACCAGGCACCACCTAGCCTTCTCTACAACTTTTGCCTTCGACACCCATAGACATATTGGGATTCATGGCCCATCATTGTGACTTAATGACTTAGATATCACACATGCACCTCATACATGCACATTGAAATAATGTTTAAGCTAAATGCTAAGAAAAACATTAAAAGTTCATATCCCTTGATAGACTTAGAAACATTGAGAAACAAGGATACTCTTTAGATGCCTTGTGCGGAAGAAGAGGCGAGACTACTTAGTGAAAGCAAAGGTAGAGATATACTAATTATTTTTGGGATGGGATAGCAAGAGTGCATGGAAGGTATTTCATGAGAGAGAGCCCCCCATACAGATTATAGCAGCGGATGCTTGGCTTGACTATGGGAGACAACTATATGATGTGCTTGGACAACCACCCATGCAGCCCCCACATGCCCATAGGCCAACATAGTGGTCTTTCTTCACCTAGAAAGTGGTTTGAGATGTGATTTATAGATTACAAAATGGGAGGACAGAGAATGAGGATGGCCTAGTGATAGAATATTTCTCACTCTTATGACATTTTAGCACCCATAGAATGGAGTAGTATGTGAGGGGTTTCCTAGGAGCTGGTCTGATAATACTATAAGAGCGGTGATCCTCTAATCCCTAGGAATTATAATCACCACTCTTTAAGAGTGGCAATCCTCTAACTCCTAGGGATTTTAAAACCATCATGATCAGCCATATGTTGGTTAAGATATATGGTCTATATTGGAGCATAAGCTTAGTGAGTGGGCTGAGCTAAAGTACAAGAGAGCACAAGGACAGGCAGGTTTTAGATGTGGATATTGCACAGTAGATCATATCATTGCATTGAGAGCCATTATCGAGGAGGATCAAGCTCAAGACCCATAAGATCTACTATTGCTTTGTGGATCTACAAAGCATTTGATACATTTCCTGGTACATGCATCATTTAGAGGTTGTAGGATGTTGGAGTACCAGATGCCATATAATGATATATTTATGCACTATATGAGATAGTAATAGACCATGTATAGGCACTAGGGGGATGTCAAAGAGGATTGATAGTACCATATGCGTGAAACAAGGATGCCCACTTTCATCCACATTGTTTGGACTAGATATAGGTGAACTGTCTGATTACATTGATCAAGGAGCTGAAGCTAATTTACTAGGGGGCTGATACCAGTATTATTGTATGCAGATGACATTTTTCTTATTTTGGATTGATTGGAGCGATTGAATGCCAACAAGAAGATCTACACACCTTTTATAGGGACAAAGACTTCACAATGGAGCTTGGGAAGACAAAATCCATGGTCTTCAACACTCGAGCAGCATGATGACTAGATCCATTTACTGATTCACATTTGGAGGAAATATAGTGGAGCACGTAAGGGAGTATGTTTATCTAGGAATCGCCTTCTCTTGCCCAGAATTTTCACTAAGAGGGGCAACGAAGGCCCATTTGGCATGAGGTTATGCAACACTAAGGGCACTTGAGAGTCAATATGCTCACATACAATTCCACGATTCTTGTGTCAAACTATGGTGGTTTGACATCCTAGTCACATTTACACTACTATGTGGAGCAAAGGTATGGGGCTACAGCTTGTAACCAAGTACTTGAGTCCACTTATTAACTAGACTAGAGCAAATAGAGACATATCACATTGTTAGAGCAACACGGGGGTTAGTGCTTGTAGTCATGGAAGGCACTCTTTAGAGGAGTGACTTTTTTTCACAAACTTTGGAACCTCCCACACTAGAGACTCAAGATTGGCATTGAGTTCATCTAGATAGTTAGTAGTTGAGGGTAAGAAGGATTATTGGTTTTCACATATAACTATTTGGATTAGCCTACATGGCTTAGACATTGACCACCTTCTACCCTTCGACTACAGTCTTAATTGCGGTGCACTTTCTCTCAGCCAATTAGAGTTGAACCAAATGATCAGAGCTTTGTGTGTGAATGAATGAGAATACAATCCCTAAGGTACTAACTACCACACCCATTAATGGGTCTTTCCATGGGGAGGAAACCCTTCTCCAACTAGAAGGTAAAAAGTGCTTGCGAGATAAGGGAGTATTCATACCAAAACTTAGGAGGAATGTGATAAGTGTAAGAACCCCCCCTCGAGTGAATGATGTGAACATATATAGGGAGTTTGTGGATGAATTCCCAAACGGTATCAAGCCGATAGCCTTGTGAAAGGCTTCGAACTTCTCTCTAAAGAGAGCTTTCGTAAACACATCACCAAGTTATTCTATGTAGGGACATAAACCAAGTTAATCTTCCTTGCATGGAGCCTCTCTCTAACATAATGATAATGCACCTTAATGTGCTTAGTGTGAGCATGAAAAACTGGATTCCTCGCAACTGCCATGGCACTCTCACTATCAGTATAGATAGGAGTGGGTGATTGGTATCCCACACTAAGATGGACCAAAAGGTGTCTAAGCCATACACATTCCAATGTAGCTGTAAATGCTGCCCTATATTTAGCTTCACAATTAGATATGGCCATTGTAGACTACTTGCTCAACTAAGAAATGCATGAATCACCAAGCATCAAAAAATCACTACTAGTGGACACGCTTGTGTCAAAACAACTAGCCCAATCGCTCTTTGTAAATGCATGCAAGCAAAGAGGAGTACCTTTAGGATAGAAAAGGCCCAATATTTGAGTGCCTTTGAGATAACGAAAGACATGTTTAACTACTTGCCAATGTTTAGTACTAGGCTTTTGCATAAAGCATGCAGTTTGAGAGACCCCAAACGAGCGCTCAGCACCGTCACGTCGTAAGGTTCTACCCCCCCGCTCCATCTGATCGCGCCCGCCCCCCACTTTTGATCGTGCCCCTCGCTTCGCTTGATTGCACCCCCCTTGATCGCGGGCCGTGTCCTCCCCCCCGTCTATCCGCCCTGCTTGACCGTTTTACCCCTCGCCTGGACGTTTTTTCCCCGCGTGTCCACCCACACGACCATATCCCCCCCCCCCCCCCCCCCCCCCCCCCGCGGCCCGCTTGGCCGTTTCCCCCTGCCTGTCCACCCAGGTGTGATTGCCCCCTCCACCTCGACATCTCGCTGCCCCCTCGGCCCCCCCCACCTGCCCGGCCATTCCCCCCTGCCTATCCGCCCAGGCAAAGCTCCCCCCCCCCCCCCCCGGGCCATTAATCCCCCCCACCCTCCAGTTGCTTGCTCTATCTGCAGCAACTCCCTTCCCTCAGGTAGCACCATGACGTGATCTGTAGTTCTCTCAGAAGGAACGAGCAATGGAAACCTCTGGTCAGATGCCGACGCACTCAGGGAGTGCCCCCCAGTCAAACACCTTGCACGTAGTCCTCTCTGAGGAGCAACTCTTAGCTGTTCGAGCTAAGAAGATGGAGCTAATGGAAATAACAATTTATGGTCAGGTAGTAGGACATTCCCCAGCCAGGGCCCAGCTTCGGGACTGGCTTCACTCCACGGTGCACATTGGCACAACGCAGATCGTGGAGGCGGTCCTATTGGGCGAAGGGATCTTCATGGTCCGGCTCAATTCGGCAGACGCAGTTCGTGAGTTACTCGCCAGTTCACCATATGCGTCCACAAAGGGGGTTATATACACGGTCCCTTGGTACAGTGGCTTTACTGTGGAGGCGTTTGCACTTCATAATAGGTTTCTTCGGCACTTGGTCACCCTTCTTTTCCCCATCTTGACGATTGAGTATCGCCAATTGGTGGAAGACTTTGCATGGCTCTTGGGCATTGTCCTTTTTGCATCCTTCGCGGATGTAGTGACAACAGCAGGAGTCCCAAAGGTACAGGTGGCAGTGAAAGAGGTCAAGAATATCCTATAGTTCCTAGAGATTGAGGCAGGCAGGCACTCCTTTAGGTAGCAGGTCATTGTGACTGGGCAACAGGGCAGTGCCTGCGCTGCCATGACTTTGGGCATCAGGCAGTAGTTTGTACGCATTTCGGAGCCACGGTGGCTCCGCCGACAAGCCCATAGGTGGACACTGACCGCTTCACACGGGTCCAGAGACGACAGAGAGGGCGATGGCAGGGGGAACGCAGCCAACTCCTCAGACCCAGCCTTGTCAGCAGGGTGCAGACGGGCGAGCGATGCCCCCTCGACAGAGACTCCACAGCCTCTGTTGAGAACCCTTCACCCTTCACCTGCAGTTTGCGTTTTTGCATTTATGCGTTTCGCGTTTAGGGTTTGTAGCCCCAAAAAAGGGTGCCATCCTAGACTGACAGTGCCTATTTATAGGCCACTCTCTCATTCATTCCTCACGGCTGATTCATTCAGTCCGTCACCTCTTCTCCCCCCGCCAACCCTACTGTCTTGCTGGTACGTCATCTTTTGACATGGTATCAGAGCTGGATCTGCTCAAACAGCGGCAAAGATCCTCCACTATAGTGAAGGCAAAGACCGATGGCGGCTCGGCATCCACTTCTCTTCTTCCTCCGCTACATCAACAATCTTGTTTTTGCAGGTTTCAGGTGTTTGAGCTTGCTGCCCACAACTCGTTCGCCGAGGACATCTTAGTCGAAGCTGGCCATTGCTGTCTCCATCAGTTGGTGCCTGATTTCCAGCCCTCTTCACGCAATTTGGAGCTGATTCCAGCCTGCTGTTTCTGTGCAGACCTGCTGCCATATAGCCTGTTACGCCATCACAGTCTTGCTGCCTGCGTTTTTAGTCTTTCTCTCTCCTGCAGGCTAGCATATTTATATACAGAGGACATGGGTCAGCCCTGCACAGCCACTGCCATCGAAGATGGCACATTATTATACACAGTTCTTGAGCATATCAGAGCAGGGATTCATAGAGATTCCGAGATATATGCAGATCTATATGCCACATCGATTGAGAGTTCTTATTGGACAGCTCAGGGTATCATCACATCAGCTTATGATTAAGAGTGGCAGATCCAGTGGCATCCCACAGGAGGAGAGGATATGCCCCCTTTGCAGATCAGAGGTGGAGAGTGAGGAGCATTTTGTTCTCAGATGCCCGACATGCTCAGAGTTGAGATCTAGATACACATTGAGCAGCTCACTTCAGGGATGTATGACTGATATGGATCAGAGATCATTTGGCCGTTTTCTGGGAGAGGCATGGCACATCAGAGAGCAGAGCACACAGCGGGTCCCACTCAGAGAGGGGCCCACCCAGACGACTATTACACAGTTCTTTCAGACAGACAGAGTGAGAGCTACTGTACCAGCCTCCAGCCAGACCTCCGGGCTCACACTACAGCAGGTTGAGGACCAGCGTACCCGACGCCGCACGAGGATCTGTGGATTTCGGACCCCACAGCCCACCGACAGGAGATCCGGAGGATTCTTGATCTACATCGACAGCAGACTGAGATCCGACGACACTCGACACATTGGATCTCAGATCTCCAGCTTGCTCTTTCTCCACCGCCGATGTACCACATCCTGCATCCAGGAGGGATCACCTGCTATTAGCGACTTCGACGACTGCTACTACATCCCAGGATAGTATATCTCCCTGCATCTGTTACATATACATATCGCACCACTTTATCACTGCCGACAGTTGTTCCCCTATCACAGCCGACATTTGTTCCCCTTTTGTAGCCATTATCTGGAGTACCAGAGCTACATACGCACATACACATACACGACACTTATCACACTCACAGCATCGTATTTTCAGTCTCCAGTTTTTAGCTTTTCATTCAGCACTTTTATTTTGGATAGCTGGACCTCATCAGTTGTATCACAGTTTGTCTCATAGGCCAGTTTTGGTCTTTAGAAGACGTTAATATAACTTTCTTTCTTTCTTTCTTTCTCTCCAGCAAGCTGTCTTGCCTGCGTTTTTAGTCTTTCTCTCTCCTCACCTACGTTTTTCTACTGGTTGCAACCTCTTACTGCTGGTCGCATCCTCCTCCCACTGGCAGCTCACTTCCAGCCCTTCCACTACCCTCCCACCCCTTGAGGCGGACATTGCGGTTCGTGCTTCACACTGCCCTCACATCCCTTGAGGCGGACATTGCAGTTCGTGGTTCATGGTGGCTGACCTCTTTCTTCTTTAGCAAGGCACACTAGTATCCATGGCTTCTTTACCAACAGATGACTAGACTACTAGGTGCTTCTACTATGGCATCACCGGATACACCACCGATGATTGCCAACTTCGACCTTTACTCCCCACCCCCCCGGAGTATATGTGTCTTCGACCAGCCACTCCTTGTGCCACCTCTCCTTTCTGGGCCACAGAGATCGTTCTACATCGGCTATTAGAGTACTATGCTCAAGGCAATAAGATGCATCCAATGCACACTAAGTCCTTTCGAGCACATGGAGGATCGATTGGTGCTACGATCTCCTGGAGATCGTTGCAATGCCAGTGGCAGTCTTCTCCCACTTATTTTCAGGTATAGTGGCTTCCACGACCTATGGATGTGTAGTCCGCTCCATCGAGAGACAATGATTGTTTGATACCATCTCCTCGTTAGTCTGCTCCTTTGAGAGACAGTGGGTGCTCTACTCCTTCCTCTTCTTCGGCTACCTAGCTCTCCCCACTGAGAGTTAGCGAGACTGTTGCCCACCTCTTGCTCATTCTGAGCCCCAACCTTCCCCACCCTTTGCTCATCCTGAGCCTCCTTCTTCCCCATCCTCGACTATTCAGGTTCGAGAGGCTACCTCTGGGAGCTCTTCAGCAAGACCAGCGGCACTTCCTTCGTCATTAGACCTTTCAGAGTTTATGATCCATGAGTTTTTGGATTTCCTATCTACTTTAGAGGGGGATTCAGAGGGGGATGTTATTTCTTTGCCCTCAGAGGGGGCATCTACTTCTTCTTTGACTTCAGCAGGGGCCCCTCCGCTTCTGACCTCAGAGGGGGAATCTACTCCACATGAAGTTTTTCACCCATCCTCTACTTTCTTGGGGTGGCTGTCTTCGACCACTCATCTCTTCTACTGATACCCAGGATCTTCATGCACCACCTAAATCGGGACCTTGGAGGTTCAGCCACGACTTGGTGACGAGGCCTTCGTATTCCTTCCACCATGGATGCATGGAGCTAGTGGCTTCTCTCCCGAGGTTGAGTTTCGGGTTCTCTAGCTCACTCTGTCTACTGTTCTTTACTGTAGGTTTCCTTTCCGGTAGAAATCTTGGATCTTAGGGATCCTCTACATCTTCTTTCTCCTCTTTTCTTCTTGCCTTGGCCACTTGGTCAGCATAGAGCCAGCTCCGGAGATCGAGTACAGGCATATCCTTATGGTTCTCGGCACCACACAAAGTCCGACATTCCTCCTATGCATTGCATGTTTTCATCATCTTTGTACTAGGGCGCTTGGGCAAGTGAACAATTTTCCCACGAGGGACACTCTCCCAGTGGCACCTGCTGCATGAGCATTCTTTAGCATGTAGCATTGCATCTCCACCTCACTGTTCTCTTATTCCCCTTTTTGGACCTGAGAGGGGATGTTGAGAAATCCTTCACCCTTCAGTTTGCGTTTTTGCGTTTTTGCGTTTTGCATTTAGGATTTGCAGCCCCAAAAAGGGGCGCCATCCTAGACTGATTGTGCCTATTTATAGGCCACTCTCTCATTCATTCCTCACAGTTGATTCATTCAGTCCGTCATCTCTTCTCCCCGCCAACCCTACTGTCTCGTTGGTACGCCATCTTTTGATAGCCTCCCCCTGTCCGTCCCACCCGGTAGGACCGCAGCCCCCCATATCCTCCACCCGCACCACAGAATCCCTCGCTTGAGTTTCCACAGTCCCCTCACCCATCCCCCTCCCCCCCCTTCCCCACACCTGCCATGCATCTCCATCCATCCCACCATCCCTTGATCCTCTTCCCTCCCACCACCTCCCGTACCAAGCACCCCCCCTGATCCGCACCTAGTTCAGGTGATCCCCCCCCAGGCCCCCCCCCCCGCCCCCCCCCCCCCCCACACAGGAGGTGATGAGCCACACACATTTACCTTCCCCGTGCACTAGCAGTCTTCCCCCTCCGACACAGCTACTAGCTCATCTGCCCTTGCCACTCGTCACACCTTCCGGAGAGAGGCACAACTGTTGCCACAACCCATGGTCCTACCTGAGAGTTGCGCAGCGCGGAGAGTTCCCACTACCTCTAGAGGTGGGGATCTTCGTGGTTCGTAAGTCAAGGAGGGGCAAGGTCCATCTACTACCATCATCGGATGGACCAAACTATGCCTTTTTTCTTTAGTCTTCTTACTCAGGGGAGTGGACGACTACACAGATTGAGGATTTGAAGAGTCAGGTGGCGGATCACATCTCCCAGTGGATGGGAGATGAAGGATTAGCACTGTTTGCACAGTAGTGGCCTGGCTGTATGATGGACATTAACTGGTGGGCTGGTACCGAGGTCCCACACTTGATCATTATCTTTCGAGGCCCTCCACAGTGGAGAGCTCCGAGGGACGTGATCGAGTGGCCCCTGGCACAGGCGGCCCGTTTCTACCAGTGTACAGAGTCGTGACTCTCAGCATGGCTGATAGATGCATTGATAGTATCACTTGGAGTATCTATCACCCCTACGGTTCGCGGCCAAGGGCCACCATGGGGGACTGGAGTTCACCGTCGAGATTGGCAGCAAAGCGTACTTGCATGCCTCACAGTTTCTTCTTCTCATCAGCAACATCCACACCAAACAGATACCTGTTCGGTCAATCACAGGTTTCCCCATGAGCTTACACCTTGCATCCTGGAATGTGAAGTCTCCACTACAGTGGGGCACACGGTTCCAGGAAGTTGATTATTCGGCAGGATTTGCAGCCTACCCTTGCCGAACGGATCGACATCTTGCTTCTGCAGGAGCACAAGCTCACCCCCGCCCAGGCCTAGCGGGTTGGAAAGGTACTTCTGGGCAGCTCGCACACTTACTGGGAGCACGCCATAGGTGCCCATGGCAGGATGGAGGGGTATGCACCTCTATTGGCCTGAATCTCACCTCCTGTGTACAAGACCACGAGATGATAATGGCAGGAAGGGTTCTATGGATTAGATTGGATATTGGGGACTCGTGCATCGGAGTCCTCAATGTCTATGCCCCTAGGGAGGCCAGGGCACGCAGGAGGTTCTGGGTGGAGATCGCAGATGGACTCTCAGAGGTGGACTCCTGGATCGTTGGAGGAGATTTCAACAACCTGGAGGCTTTGGAGGACTAGCAGGACAGAGGTAGAAACTACCAGGGCATGGCCAGGGAGGAGCAGGAGGCATGGGAGGTCTTTTTGCTTGCAGTCGGAGCACGTGATGCTTGGAGAGACCCTACCTTCCTTAGGAGGTAGAGGTCGTCGGACTTCTCTTGGGGATACACGCAGCTAGGTGGAGTCCTGTTGGAGCGGTTGGACAGGTTTTATGTGGGAGAGTGGGGAGGCTCTCATGGAGGCCAGATTGAGCAGTTGATAGGCACCACGTTGTCCGATCATTGCCCGGTTCTCCTAATGCTTCACCCCCCAGCATCCGCCTAGATACACGATCCTATCGGATCTCTGACTCGATCTATAGGAGGGAGGAGGTGACGAGACAGATAGAGCAAATTTGGACCAGAGAGTGGGATAGGAGGGACTGGGTAGCAGAGGAGGTTGCAGAGGTCCTAGCTAAGTCGAGCAGAATTTTCCAAGAGGCAGCCATACAGGCCAAGCAGCAGTGCTAGGAGGAGGAGAGAGCACTCCGACGAGACCTGGCAGCCATGCAGAGGTTATTATAGGAGGCACCAGGGGATCTTATCCTCCACGCATAGGAGGTACGTGCTCGAGTAGCCATTGCTGGCCTAGAGGACAGGTGCTCGGAGTTCTCATTCCGAACCTCAGCAGCCTTTTGGGCGTGGAAGGGGGACACAATGTGTAGGGAGTTCTTCTAGGTGCACCAGCCTCACACCGCAGGAGAACAAATACGCAGCCTTTCGAGATTAGTATGGGAGGACTGAGTCTAGCCCAGACGAGGTGATGGAGATTGCCACCGACTATTACACGTGCCTTTTTTAGTAGGATATAGCTTCAGCTAGAGGACAAGGATGTAGACAGTAGGTATGGGATCACATCCCGTCCCTCGTCATAGAGGAGATGGGATGCTCCCTCCTAGCTACCTTCATAGAGAAGGGACTAGTGGAGGCTTTGCATACACAGGATGGGCAGAAATGCCCGGGGGAGGATGGCCTCTCTAAGGCCTTCTTCACTACCTACTGGGAAGTGGTGAAGGACCCCCTATTGATGGCCTTCCAGGAGATTTTCTCTTCAGGACAGATGCCAAGGAGTCTCTCGGCAGGCTTTATCAATCTCCTCCTCAAAGGGGGAGACCGGTTGGAGCTTTTCTAGTGGAGAGCGATCACCTTATTGTTAGTGGCCTATAAGACACTGGCAAAGATGATTGGTAGGCGACTACGCCCCATGCTTCCAAACATCATCCATGACACACAGACAGGCTTTGTCCAAGATAGGAGCATCCTTGACAATGTATTCACCTTCTTTGAGGCGACAGAGTGGGCTCAGCACAGTGGGCAGAGACTGACTGTACTACTCTAGGATTTTGAGAAAGCTTTTGACAAGATAGATAGGGATTTCCTAGAAGGAACCATGGTGAAGTTGGGATTCCCCTAGGTTTGGATTCGCGGAGTCTCCGCCCTTTACAAATCGGCCACCAATAGGGTTCTCATAGGGCGAAGGCGAGGGGAAGAGTTTTGGCTAGAGAGATCGGTCCGGGAGGGCTGCCCCCTGGCCCCATACCTGTTTCTACTATTTGCAGAGGCGATGTCTTACTTCCTCAAGTCACGTGTGAGCGGATTACGCGGCCTTTGACTTTCAGTGAGAGAGGAGACTGAGTTGTTAGACTTGGAGTATGTAGATGATATAGCTCTCTATATAGAGGATGATGAGTTGATGCTGGAGAGAGTGAGGCTGGCTCTTGATGTGTTCTGTTTTGCAGCGGGAGCAAAAATCAATCGGCGAAAGTTGGTTGGTTTTCTCACAGACGTGGACTCTAGTATGGAGTGGGGCGTGCACTTGGGATTTAGATGGGTGAGCAGAGGACCAGACCATCCGGTACCTAGGGTTCTAGGTCGGACTTGACATCATTCCTGCCTAACAGTTTCTTCCTGTCCTTGATTCTATTTGAAGGAAACTGACCTACTGGAGCATGGCTCGCCTCTCACTAGCCGGCCAAGCCCTGGTGGTTAATGAGGTCCTCCTAGTGACGGCATGGTATATCACGTCGTGTTGGTACTTCTCCTCATCTTGCATAGTGCAGCTTTGCCACCTAGTGCGGAATTTCCTTTGATTAGGGTCGGATGGTTCCTAGGGATTCTAGGGCCAAGGTGGCATGGGCAACCATCATACGGCATCGGCCAGAGGGAGGGCTTGGGATCATAGACCCAGAGTATCAGAGTATGGCCCTCTTGGGCAAGCTAGTTGTCCGCAGTCTCACACCAGGCGGGCAGACTTGGAACGTCTTATTGCAGGAGGGCCTTCAGGACTGTAGACCGAGGCTTGGCGGTGAGTGGAGGCACTCCTTGAGATGGATCTTCCGGTTAGCCCAGATCATCACCCCCCCCCCCCCCCCAGAGATCACCTTTTCTATGCAACTTACTGTGCGTTTGGCAGGGCCTACGTAAGGCCCTAATCTAGAGTCCCCCAGGCTGCCAGGAGGAGATAGACCGTCAGTCGATGATCTCGAACCCCTTGGTCAAAGATCGAGAAGGGACAGATAGGTGAGCGCCTCCACATCCAGTGGGCTATTTGGGAGGCTGGCCCGGCTCGTACCATCAGAACATGGTGGGAGGTATACAGGATGGCGGACGAGGAGGTGGTGTAGCGAGTATCAAGCTGCTAGAGAGGAGTGGAGGTGAGGAGAAGGAAGATAGATGCAGCAATACCTCTGGAGTGGCTTGCTCCCTCGATACGAGAGCCGATAGAGCTCGGGGAGGTATGGACAGCTAGATTTTCACTAGCATGCATCCCCTACAGGTGGCAAGTAGAGTGGGCGGTGCCCCACAGGGGACTTTTTTCGACGTTTAGGAGGGGGGACGTCTGACCCTTGATAGAGGGTAGCAGGATGAGGGGATTGCCGCCCTTTCGTGGTGGAGGATTCGGGTGGTGGGCCTTCAGGGGAAGACATGGTGACTTGACCCCTATGTTTTTTGGAGGAGCTGAGGGAGTGGCACCTTTGGATTTGGGAGGGCAGACCACTTGATGAGCTGGAGTGGGATCCAGGAGAGTGGCTATGGCCGGCTTTTGCAGTCACCAAGAAGCCACCTAGGTTCCTAGAGTACACTGCTAGGATTGGTAGACACGTACTGATGTAGGACGATATGGATTGGGCGCTGTCATGTAGCAGGCAGTGGGCGGAGCACAGTATCACGGAGCCTTTCCGACGGGCCTTCTGGCGCCGCCTATGGGATAGTTGGAGGCCGAGGAGGGTGTCATATTTCTTATGGCTAGTGGCACATGGAGGCTTGGCGGTGGGAAGTTGACTTGCCCAGATGCAGAAGGAGGGAGGTTGTAAGCGTTGCACAGAGCAGCCTCTGGAAATCCCAAAGCACTGGCTGTGGTCATGTGAGAAGGCATAGCTTGTGTGGAGAGGAGCATGCCATATCCTTCGCCGTATAGGACCCGACCTTGGATGTATGTCATGGGGAGTTTTCTATTGGTAGGCAGTCAGCTAGGGCCGTCACCTTTTGTATGAGGCCGGGATGTAGGACACGATATTCATTATCGAGGGAGGATCGTGCGCAGTGGTCGTTTTGGAGGCTCTACCCATCCGCCAGGTATTGGAGCCCACTACAGACCTCTCGGAGGTATGGGAGATCATAGGGAGTCTTACAGGATGGCATATTTGGAAGGCGCTGTGTTAGGGGGCTTTCGGTGGAGAGAGACTTTTAGCACAGGCGACCCTAGCAGAGCTTTGGACCTCCATCATCCACTCCCTCCGCGGCGGATGGGGTGCAAGGCGAGTCTAGGGCTCGCCAAGAGCTCGGAGGTCACTTCATGTGCACTTGGGGCGGCCAGGATCTGTTTTTTGTGATGCAGGCAGGCAGCCCCATTTGGCGATTCCCCCCCTCCTTCTCCGCCCCGCCCCCCCATGGCTTCTTGCTCCCATCCCCCCTAGACTGCCTTGATAGGCTTGTATACATGATGCATTTGTGACTTTGCATCAGCTCTAGCTAGTTTGTTGAGCATGAGCACTCCGCTGTAATCAAATTTTTTTGAGTAATATAATCAGCCACATTTAACTTGGAAAAAAAAGAGAGACCCTAAACTAAATAAACGATCGACAACCTACTGATAAAGAGAAGTATCAAAAGGTTCTCGTGCATCGTGAAGTATAAACATGTGGCTTGTCTCAACGGGAGTGGAGATAGGATTGCAATCTTGCATTTGAAAATACCCAAGAAGTTGTCCAATGTACTTAGACTGTTGCAAAATAATGTGCCCCTCAAATACAGTAAAATGTGTGCCAAGATAGTAGTGCAAGTGGCCAAGATTTGTCACATCAAAAGTATGCTATAATTCAACTTTTAAAGCTGAAATATGTCCAATGAGGTCTAGTCAACATCACATCATCCACATAGAGAATGAGAATCAAGAGGCTATCCCCATCTTTGCGGGTATAAAGTGTGCTCCTACTGTGTGAATTATTGAAGCCAAGAGCAACCAAGTATGCATGTATCTTCTCATACCGTGCCCTAGGTACTTGCTTGAACCATTGAGGGCCTTACGCAAGCGGCACACTTTGCTTTCTAACGCTTTCTGAACAAGATAAACCTCTGCATGAATATCACCATTCATAAAAGCAGTCTTCACATCCAACTAATACACATGCCAATCATAATGAGCAGCCAAAGCAATGATATTGCAAATGGTGGTCATACGTGAAGTGGATGCAAACATCTTATCATAGTCAATCCCATGCTGTTGGGCATACCCTTTGGCAACAAGACGTGCCTTGTAGCGACAATACTACCATCAGATCTATGTTTTAATTTGTAAACCCACTAAATGCCTATGAAACGCTTGCGAATAGGCAAGCCACATAACTCCCATGTCCCATTTTTATCAATTGAGTTCAACTCTAATTGCATAGCTGCTATCCAATGTTTGTTTTGTAAAGCATCATGTAAAGAAATGGGTTCTTCATTGCATGCAGTAGCTACAAGTGCCTACACAACCAATTTACCCTATGCATGGTGTGAGTGGCTGCTCTTGTTGTACCGGAAAGAGGAACGGGCTGTTTGCTGTGCTGCAATGTATTTAAGAGTCATCTAGGAACAATTTTAGCTTCCTGAATAGCAGCCCTCTCATCAGCCACTTCATAATCAGAAATGCCTTGATCAACGGGCTGAAAATCCGGCTGCTTTTTAGTACATGTTTGCTACTGATTTTGCTGCTGTCAATCCTCAATAGGTTGGTGAAATTGACCAAAATCAGGTTCATTTTACTGAAAAAAAGGCAACAAATTGTCAAGCGTGTCCATAGGCCCCACATTGGGCTGATTTTTGCACTCCATGAAGGGCTGACCAGGATGTTTAGCGAATATCACATCTCTACTAACAAAAATCTTGTTGGGAGAGGGTTGGTACAAGAAATACCCTTTACTTTACCAATAAAGATGAATTTGACAGCTGTGTCTTCCAATTTATGTCTTCGTGGTTGTGACACAAAAGCATATGGTTCAAAAAATTGAAGGTATCGATGAAGAATTTTCAGCTAAAAGGGATCCAATGTGTGCAAATGTTGATGTAGAAGGTATACTTGGCCTCAATGTTGGTGAATTTGGGGAAATCTCAAAAAAGCCTCAAATTTATTGGTGAAAATTGGTGAAATTGAAGCTCGAATGTGAAAAGCCCCAAATTTTAACATAGGACCAAGCAATTTTTGAGCAATATGGGTGAAAGTGAACATCCTTGTTTCACTCCTATGGTACTGTCAATCCTCTTTGACAGCCCCCCAGGTGCTCGTACATGACTTGTCACTACCTCATATAATGCATAGACACCCCATTGTAGACCCTCTGGTACTCCAATATCCTGCAATCTTTGCATGATGCGCGTACGAGGCATTGTATCAAAAGCTTTGCAAAAGTCTACAAAGTAACAATAGATCCTCTTGTCTCGGGCTCGACCCTCCTTAGTAATGGCTCTAAGTGTGAGAATATGGTTCAGCGTGGTATATCCTCGTCTGAAACCTGCCTCTCCTTGTGCTCTCTTGCCTTGCATTTCAGCCCACTCATTGAGTTCATGCCCCAATATAGATCCATATATCTTGGCCAAAGAATGACCTATCATGATAGTCTTGTAGATGAAGGGGTCACCACTTTTAAATAGCGGAATTATAGTATTGCCTGACCAACTCATAGGGAAACCTTCACATATTGCTCTATTGAACATATGTGCTAATATGGGTGCTAATATGTCACAAGCATATGAGAAATGTTCTGCTACTAGTCCATCCTTAGAGAGAGAGAGAGAGAGAGAGAGAGAGAGAGAGAGAGAGTCAACACTTAAGTCTAGATTCATTTAGAGAGATATATCATATCAACCATAATTCCTGAAATTATAGGCAGGTGGGAGAGGCGGGAGTCGAGAGGCGGGCCTGGCAGTCAGGCGGCCACGTAGTCGAGAGAGGCGCAAGAGTCAGGGGTTAGGCAAGCAAGATTGCTGGAATGGCCAATCCAAACAGGGAACAGCCAAGGAATGGGTGGGAACGGGATATGGAACGGGCCGGAACGTTTTGCCAGTGTTTCTTGGGCTTGGACTTCCCGGAACGTGTTAATTTGTTCCTACGTGCCGGAACGGGTGTTCCCTATTTCTATGCCACATTCTATACATACAACTCTAGATGTACATTGCAGCTTTCTATAGTCTCCACCATAGTTCCTTAAACACTACTAGTGTTAGATTAGGATTTCTCTTTCATTCTACTGACGAGATGACATTTAAACATGCATATGCTCTAGCCTTGTCTCATTGTACACTTATTTTTAGCATTGCTCATAGGCCACTTATTTTACTTTAACTTTTATCACCACTTTACTAATGAGATGACATTAGTCATGGATGTACTTTTACTTTTACTATTATGTCCACTTTACTGATGAGATGATGTTAGCCATGGATGTACTTTGGATTGTCCCATAGGCCACATTGGCATTATGTAGATGTTCATATATCTCTTTCTTTTTTTGAAAAAATCTTTCATATATCTTTCATACATTGGCATTATGTAGACGTTCATATATCTTTCTTTATAAGAAAGAATCTTCCAATCCTTAACTCATGTTTTTTAAAATTATGGGGGTTGCAACTGAAACAGAGTTCATGTTTAAACTTTAACCAAGAGAGCATATGTTGTTGAATATGAAATCACATTATTTGTTTATACATGTATGGGCAGGTCAATACACACACAAATCCTCGGCCAATTTTGCTAACTAGACCTGGAGAAAGTTTAGGCAATATACAAAATCGTGTTGGTGGAGATCAATGTTTGAGGTTAGCTTTGAAAATTTCTATATTTCCTACCTGGAATCTTTATCTCAAACAAATTTAGCTTCTTTTTGCAGAGATTATATTGTTAGTTTGTATTCCAAAATGAACATGCGGCTTGATCATAGAGTTCATTTTGAACAACTCACAATGATTATTAGAATGAAAAGTCATAGAATTCATTTTGGATGACCCAAAATGAACACTGGAAGAAAAACAGTTAATGGTTTTGTTTTAGACTTCTTATTTCATTACAACGTGAATTACGTCTAATATAATAAAACAAAGGTATTAAGCAAAGAGAAAAATGTTTAAAGCACCACTTCCCTTCATTGCTATCTTGTTCTCTCTTTTCTGTGCCCTTTTACCTCAAAACTACCCTACATACCATTATCTGGCTGTAGTATAGATGGGCATCTGCTTCTACCCTCCCCTCTCTCTCCAACCATCACTATCATATCCGTATTACCTTCACAATCTTGAGTCTACCACCAGTTGGCTCTCCTTGTCCATAAAAGAAGATACTGCTAAACACTTGTGCTTTCTACAAACAAAGCATAGATCGAGGATGCATGAGTGCACTAATACTTGTAGAATCTCTCATGCGATAGGAGTGAGAATGAAACAAAGGGGGAAGAGTCCCATACATGTAAGGGGCGAAAAAGGGTTTCTACCTTGCATCCTTGTAATAGGAGCCATCATCTCACCCTTACAAGATGTAAGAGGTTGCAACTATGCAAGAGGTTTTAAGGTTGAGGAAATGAGACCCTTAGAGGGTGCTAAAGAAAGAAACTAGTGTACACTCATTTTCTGGCCATATCGACTCAAAAGGCTAGGGTTTCCGAACTCCATGGGAGAGCTAGCCAAGCAAGAGGGCCCTAGGAAGCCCTGTGGGCATGCAGGGGGGTAGGTCTATAGATAGAAAGATATATTAATATCTGCAAAAGGCCAATGTGTCTTACGATAAAAAAACCAATACATCTATATCCAATGTCATCTCATCACAGTAAAGCTAAAGTGAAGTAACATGAAATAAATGTATCCTAATATGAGGCTATGATCTACTAAAATCAAAATGAATCTAAAAACTGAAGACTATATCTATATATATGTGATATCTACATAGAGTGGTCCATCTCTTAGAATCTCCATCTTGAAATGGTCCAGGGCCGCTCCGCTAATGTGTTGAGGGGTGAGTCTCTTGTGTCTCACAATAATGGTTCTGATTTGATTATGGTATGGGCATCTTAGATGTTGGCTAGGTGGTTGGGGTCGTTGTGCTCTGCAAAGTGCAATGGCCGAGTCTAGTGTGACTCCGTGACATGATGTAGATGCGGTCTGAATAGATGAGGCTGGATTTGATAAGCTAGTGGTACCTGTGGAATCAGACCTATGAAAGAAGTTTGTCATTGGCCTCTATTTGGGTCCTTTGGGTGGGGTGGTCTCCTATCTCGTAACAATGTTGTGCAGTGCCTCTGGAGCTCCAAGAGGAAAAGCCCTAAGCATCTCTGGTCCTCATACTCCATGACACACTGAAGAGGACTGAAGCCATCACAGAAGAGATAGTGGTATCTCCCTCATATACCATAGTAGACTGTGCATCTACATATGTAGTGTTCCTCCATCTTTTGCCCTCAACTACAGAGCTGACACATCCTCTCCTCTGCTGTAATATCCATCCATTTGCGTGTCTCTAACTACAACTAGTGGGAGGGGGTACGTATCTGTCCAGTAGCAGCTCTCATACCATGGGAGAGGTGTGTCCATTTACTATGGTCGAACAATGAATCCATCCTCCAAGAGGTAGAAAATGGTCCCTGTAATGCTCTGTCCTGGATCCTAGAGGGAGGCATGGCTAGATTCAAGTTCTCCTTGTTTCCACTCTCAAAATGTCAGCTCTAATGTTTAAACTCAGCTCAAGTTGGGTAAGGGGGAGTTTAGGGCAATCAAAACTAAAGTCAAATGGGGGAAGCTGATTGATGTCTAGGCCATGTAGGCTCATCCATGTTATCATCTGTGAGTACCAACAGTCTTTCTCCCTTTCCTGTGCTAACTTTTTGGAGGAGGCCAATGCCAATCTAGAGTATCTATGACATGGGAGCTCCCATATCTTGTGTATGAATGTCACTGTTGTGAAGAGTGCCTCTACAACAATGGGTGTTGCCCCTAGCTCTTCTCGGATGATAGGGTGTGGTGTAGAGGCCTTAATCTTGATCCTATCTGATGTCATCATTATTAGTGTTCTCTCTATCAAGCCAAACTAGAGTCTGAGATGTATCAACTCTTTTTGAGCACAGATAGTAAGAAGGCATGGAGGAAATTTCATGGTAGACAACCCCTAATTCAGTTGACATCACCTACAGTATGGCATGAACATGCCAGTGTGTTGTATGATGTTCCATCACAAGAGCAGATTCCCTATCCATCAAACTCTAGGCCAACACAGTGTGGATTCTTTATGGAAAAATGGTGAGGTATGCCATTTGGAGGTTGAAGAATGGGAGAGCACATGATCAAGATGGCCTTGTGGCAAAACATTTTGCACATGCATGTTATGCCTTGCCCCTATCTTGTGAAATATCTTCAATAGAGCTGTATTTGAGGGGTTTCCAGCAAGTTGGTGTGACCACACAATAGTGTCAATTTTTAAGAGCCGAGATCCATTGGTCGCTAACAACTACCGCACTATTATGATTGGCCATATGCTAGCAAAGATATATGCCTCTATTGTGAAGCATGAGTTGAGTTGGTGGGCTGAAACAAATGGGATACAGTCTGCAAGACAAGCTGGCTTCCGCCAAGGATACAATACATTAGACCATATATTCACACTGAGGGCCTCAATCACGAAGGCAAAAAATCTATTGTTGTTTCGTGGATTTCCGCAAAGCTTTTGATAGGGTACCATGTGCAAGACTCATGCAGAGGTTGCAAACCATTGGGATCCCAAAGGATATGCAATGGTGTATTTATAGATTGTAAGACACAGTGACAAGTAGAGTATGAGTGCCTGGAGGCACAACAGACTCAGTGTCTAGTATGGTTGGTGTGAAGCAAGGCTGTCCACTCTCTCCTTTGTTGTTTGGATTGTACATTGAGGAGATTTCAGATTACATACAAAGATGGGGTGGTATGGGAGCCAGCTTAGTTGGAATATTGATACCAATTCTATTATATGCAGACGTTATTGGGCTATAGTGACATTTGGATGCATTGCATGTGTTTTGTGAAGAGAAAAGCTTCAAGGTTAATCTTGGAAAGACTAAAATTATGGTCTTTAACACCTTGCAGCTTGGGTGACACGTTCAGAGCATCACTTTATGTATGATGGTCAATGTGTGCAAATGGTTAGACAATATGTATACCTTGGGGTCGCTTTCAAAGGGCCATGGTTTTCATGGAAGGGGACTTCAAAGGCTAGGCTTGCACATGCATATGTAGCTTTGGGCACTCTAGAGCAATAGTGTGCACACATACAGTTCCACGAGCCCCGTATAAAATTGTGGCTCTTTGACGCTTTAGTTATGCCCACACTACTCTATGGAGCAACCATTTGGGACCCAAGCCTTTATCATACTAGATGGGCGCCTCTCTTGGACTGTAACGGACTTGAAGCACAACATTATGATGGTTTGGAATATATGGAGAGACCATTGGTCATGATGATAGCATGCATGATAAGGGCGAAAGCCTCAGTACCACAAGAGATCATCCGAGCAGAATTGGGTGCAGCACCCATGGTAGTGGAGGTACTATTCCAAGCAATCGCCTTCCTCCAGAGGATATGGCAGCTCCCTAAAGACCGATACCCTAGGCTAGCTCTAGAGTCTTCAAGACGGCTTGTAGCAAAGGGAGATAGATAGTGTTGGTGTGCACATATGAGTACTTGGTTGAACTTGCTTGGCATGAATATAGACAGATTGCCACCATTCCATTACAGCCTTGATTGTCTCACTTTGAGTCTTAGCCGTTCATAGTTGAATAGAGTGATTGGAGCAGACATCACTAAAGTGGAGACTGAGAAGACTTGGTCCAAGCCCCCTTTCCCATTAGGCACAAAGATGGCACAGTGCCAATGTCACTTCTTGCAACTTTCCCATGATGGTTTCATAGTGAGGCCGAGATATATGGATGCTCAACTTTCTCACATGCTTCCAGTTGCTATTGGAGAGATCCACACCTCATAACATTAGCTAATGATTGAGACAGGTCGATGCAGCCATGTTGTAGCAAATGAGAGGATGTGCTAGCTTTGTGGATGGGAGTTAGAGATGAAGGAACACTACATTTGTAGATGCATTGTATACTATGATATCCGAGGTTGCTACCTTTGCCTCTTTAAGTAGGGATTTGGACCATTGAGATGGGTGATGGACTATGAGGACTAGAGATGTCTGGGCCTTTTCTTATTGGAGCTCCAACGGTGCAAAGCAACATTGTTACATGATCGGAGGCAACCCCTGCCACATCCACCCCTCCAGATAGTAGTTATAGACTTTTTTAGTATAGCTGACCCCCCGGTCCCTACCACCTTAGACACTACATCTCCGACTGACCGGCGCCATGGAGGGACATTATCAAGTGGCATCACATTAGACAAAGCGACAGCATTATACAGAGCACGACAGCTTCGGATATCTGCTTGGCAACGTGGGCATGCTCATATGTGACACATTCATGTCACGATTGCTTATTACAGACGAAGATTACCACATCGAGTGGGTTGGAGGTAGCTTGCAAAGTCTTGGTGGATTCCATACACTGAGAGGGAGATATTCTATACTCTTTTTAGTTTTTCAGTTTTCCATATTTTTCATTTTCCATTTCAATTTATCATGTAGACCTAGACATAATTCTATTTTCTTCTCTGATGAGAGATGATGATACCAATTATATTAGTTATAGTCTCATAGGCCATTCTGGCCTTCTAGAGACGTTAATAGATCTTTATTGCTTTCTTTCTATACAATCCCAACCATCATAGTGTTCTCTTTGTGGGTCTGTGTGATCTGTGAGTGGGGTCGGTCATCTATGGTATAAGCTGCAACCCCATATTTCAGCTCCGTACAAGAGGGTAGAAGTGACTAAGGTCTCAAACAACCATAATTTGGTGTGGGGCTCTTGAAATTGTACATGAGCACACTAACTCTCAAGGCCCCCAAGTGTTGTATAACCTCTTGCTAGTCGGGCTTCAGATGCCCCCCTCAGTGAAAATGTCAGGCCAGAGAAGGTGACTCCCAAGTATACATTTTCCCTTACATACTCCACTGCATCCCCTCTGAATGTGAACTGGTATATAGATCAGGTCACCCATGCTGCTGAGGTATTGAATACCATCACTTTGGTTTTTCCAAGATTCACTATGAGGTCTTTATCTCTGCAAAAAGTGTGCAATGCATCCAAGTGTTGTTGCAAGCCCTCTGGTGAATCAGGGATAAGTACAATATCATTTGCATAAAGTAATACCGGTATCAATACTTGAGCTAAGTGAGCTTGAGTCCCCTCTCCCCCATCAATATATTCAAACACCTCATCTATATATAATCCAAATAATGTGGGTGAGAGCGGACATCCTTGTTTTACTCCTATGGTGCTATCAATTCTTTCAGACATCCCTCTAGATCTACGTATATTGCCTGTCACTTTCTCATATAGTGTATAGATGCTTCAGTGCAAACCTTCCGGCACACCAATTTCCTGTAGTCTTTGCATGAAACGTGCTCAAGGTAGTGTGTCAAATGCCTAACGAAAGTCTACAAAGCAACAATAGATCTTCTTGCCTCAAGCCCGTCCTTCCTCAATAATTGCTTTAAGCGTGAGGATGTGATCCAAAGTGGTGTATCTATGTCTGGAACCAGCCTGTCCTTGTGCTCTTCTATCCTCCCTATTTGCCCATGCACTAAGCTCGTGTTCCAATATGGAGCCATATATCTTGGCCAATGTGTGGTCAACCATGATGGTCCTGTAGTTACTAGGGATCAAAGGATCACCTATTTTAAATAATGGAACTATAGTATGGTCTGACCAACTCTCAGGGAATCCCTCACAAACAGCCCTATTGAGCATTTTAGCTAGTATGGGTGCTAGTATGTCATGTGCATGTGAGAAGTGCTCTGCTACTAAACCATCCTCATCCTGTGCCTTTCCATTCTGCAGTCTACAAACTGCTTCTCTGACTATCTTACTGGTGAAAAATGCCCATTGTTTTGCCCTACAGGCCTGCAGAGGCTGTATGGGGTGTCTGTCCTTGTACATCATCCAGCTATCTTCCATAATGCAGTTGAGCATCAGGTGATGTAATCTGTATAGGGGGTTTCCTTTCATGAAACATTCTCCATGCCCTTTTGCTGTTCTGCCGCAGGAATAGCTGATATATTTCTGTCTCATGCTTTGCCAAGTATGTTTCTTCTTCCATACAAGGCATCTGAAAAGTGTCCTTCCTTGGTGGTGTGTCTGAATGCCTAAAGCAATCTCCTTTTGTAGTTGTGTGCAAGTGGCTCTGCATTCATCATCATACCAACCATTTTGGGGGGCTGCAGAGTGTGGAGGTTATGCAATATATTTTGTGACTGACGTTATGCAATAATCACCCTGCCATCCCTATATACTGCATATTTTCCTTCCTTTCGTGCCTCCAAAATCCTAGGCATGTTTGCCCTTCTATGTTCCCATTGGGCAAGTGTCAAATCCTCATCGAGGTATATCTTTTCCTATTTTAGAGTCCCACGTTTTGTGAGTCAAACTTTCTTCTTATCTAAACTCTCAAATTTCAGCATGAGGATATGCCCTCTCTTGTCTGTTGGGTCTCCCACATGCTATGCATCTAAGATGGTTATTTCCTTTACTCCCATTTTGTCACCTAGAGCAGTTGCATCTTCTTGTGGAGTTCCTTTCTCAGCCCATCCCACCACACAGATTTGGAGTTCCCAACTCTTTCATCTTGCTTCTTCTTCTATGGTTGCATTCATCAATTCTATTTTGTTTGCATGTCCCCCTTTGTTCCTTTTTAATACCTCAATCCATTCAGCATTTTCCTTAATGACATGTGCCACTCTTTCCATTTTCTTCCTTGCTCCTTCAACTACATCTGCCATGTGTGCATGTCTTTCTTGGAGCATTCCATCTCTTTTTCTAGTTTTGGTGCATCGTGTGATGGCCTTTGTACATCAAGTTTCTCTTTATATGCTGCTAGGTCTTTCTTATATGCATCTAACTCTGATTTAAGTTGAGCGATTTCTTCATCTTTGATGATTATGCAAGCATTAGTATATTTCTACCGACTTTCCATTTCCATTCTCCAAGTTATATCCAGTTTTATAAAGTTTTCCATCATTTCAGTCTGTAATTCTGCGTTGATTTCATTGTATTTACCTTGTTCCCACTCATTAATGCATGTTTGCATATGTGTTTTCGTTTCTTGCTGTATTTTCTCATACATTGATGCATACATCTCTTTAATTTCAGCCCGTATGAAGGATTTCATGTCTTCCATGCTTCCCATGCTTGTTGTTTTCAATAATTTTGCAATCTTTGAGCATCTTTTAATGCTTGTTGGTGTGGGTGCATCGTGTATGCATCTTCGATAAAGTTTTGGAGGGGTTTGGAAGGGTTGTTCTTCATTCGGGTAATACCTTGTTTTGTTGCGGATGTTGGTTCACTCATGTTTGCTACATCAGATTTTTTCTCAATATGTGCACTTTTTCATTCACTACAATATACTTTACTTTGTGAGTGTCTTGTCGTGCAAGCTATCACTGCAAACTCTTCAAGCATTTGGTCACATAGGGAGAGTGTTTCATCACTCTCTTTGCATTCGTCACTCTATCAAGCAATCAATGTTGTCTCAGAGCATTTCTCTCTATCTCATAGCATTTCATCACAGTCTCTGCATTTTCATTACCACACACAAAATAGTATTTTGTTGGTGTAACGTGCTCGCCTATTGGCTGTCCAAGCACGTTTTAGCGGTCCATCGAGAAATGAATCCAAGTTTGGCTGCTCGACACCCCCATGGAATGTTACGGGGTTTGTCGCTTGGGGTTTCTCGAGTCTGCCTCGCAATGGAACGTTCATGGCCAAAACCCACTGGGATCGACTTGAAATTTGAGTCCCTAGTGGTCAAGGTTTCCTGATAGCATTCTAGCGTCAGTTCCTGGACATTCTACTTTATGTAGAGATACCCAAGCTGAAGCAGATCCATGCCGCACTTGGTTCAAAGAGAATGGGAAATGAGAGGGATGCGCCGCTCAACTTCTCTACCCGTAGGGCATGGTCCCATTCTGGTCCCCTAAAACGGCATGAGTCGGGGTTCTAACCTAGCAATTACTAAAGGTCGGTCGTTGGTAAAACCTTGTGAAAAGTCTCCCAATTCTTTGGGACCACCCTGTTGTTGGATAGACCCGTTGGGGGTTCCGCCCACCTGCTTCCCTCAACAGGCATTCTTTAGTTATCTGATTAGGTCCAATCACATTTATGTGTAACATTTAAAATCAGCTTCCTTAATTAAGCCTTTTAGGGAACCGGGTTCGTTCGCGTAACTTATAGCGTTGACACGAAAACAGAGCAAACAGTCCTTTTGACAAACAAGTTTCTTAACTTATCTTCAAGTTAATCTTTGTTTCCTGCACATACAGGAGAAATTATATGTCCCTTCTGCCCTGCAGAAGTAACCGGTTCAAATCACATGTTACCACAATTTCCATCCTTTATCTAGAATAGGATCTTCCAACTCCAGTGACTTTGGGGCCACGGAGGTCCTCAACTTTGTTCCGGACTTGGCCAGGGGTATCTAGAGCTCCACCTGACCCACAAGCTGCTTAGGAGTGAAAACATTATTTCCATGGTTGGCCTTTTCACCACTCGACCTTCGGCCCATGAATTGAGTAGTGCCCTTCTTGGGTTGATCCACAGTGCGATCTTGGAGGTGTTGGGAATAAAGGCCTTGTGCCTTTTAAATGTGCTCGGGTGTGAACACACCCTTAGCACTTGTACTTACACATATATATCTATCTAAAAACCTAAAGGTACTCTCTCGTCATTGCACCTAAAAAACGTGCTCACTTTCTACTCTCCTCTCTCTCACTCTCTCTGTCTCTCACTACGCATAACGATTGTGTGTCTAGATCTCCGTGCCTAACTCGTCACTACAAACTGATATCAGAGCCAGGTTGAGGCGTTCGTACCTCTCGAAGTTCGAGTAGGATAGGCAAGCAGGTCGTGATGCGACTGATGGGAGCTGTAGCCTGAATCAGGCAGCATTTTATCACAGACAATAGGTCGTAACCTGCAGATGACTCCAGTGTGGAGAGTGTGCACTTGGCCCCCAGCGTGGAATGGCAGGAACAATAGCCATGTGGCCCCCAGCGTGGAGTGACGGGCGACAACCAGTTGAGCAGGCCTGCAATATCGTAGCGTGGCGGACTGACGACCAGCAGTTGCAACCAGGCCAGCGCAACCATCAGCGCGTGATGCAGGCTGGCGCCTGATGAGGTAGCAGTTGACGGGATTGGAGGCGTGTTGCATGACGACAACGCGACGGGAGGGAGAGGGGGGGGGGGGGGGGCGCTGCACGAGTGACGAAAGTCACGCAGCCACACGAACCACGGGGAGTCAACGCCCATTTTTTTAAAAAATTGAAATCAGAAAATTTTAGTCTGATTTACTTCCCGTTACCGGGTGTTCGTGTGCACAAGCACAGAAGGCAAGTCTTTGTCCAGAAATTTGGGGGTTTTTCTCAAATTGGTGCCTAACACACATTGCAGTGTTCTCTGGACTAGAAATTGGAGACATTGAATGCGCAGGCCTCAGAATTTTTTTTGGGGATTCTCTAATGCAAGTGACATTTTTTCTTGGATGGCTTTTCCCAGATTTGCTTGTCTTGCATCAAATTCCCCAAATCTGGGACTAGAATTTGGGGCTTTTCCCAGATTTGGGGAATTTGTGCAATCTTGGCCAGAAATTTGGGGCTTTTCCCAGATTTGGGGAATTTGATGCAGGACAAGCAAATCTGTCTCAAAAATTGCAGGAATTTGTGACATTTTGTCCCTGACATTTGGGGCTTTTAATGTACATGCACAAGTTGGGCTGAAATTTACCAAATTTCTCGACATTGATGCATATTGGACCCCGTGCAATTTGGGGCTTTTGTAGTTCGGGCAAAATTTGTGCAGCATTTGGGCATTTTATGTACATGCAGGTCGAATTCCACGCAATTTGGACATCAACACTTGGTAAAATTTGGGGGTTTTGCTGAAATTGCTCTATTTTGGCAAAACTGGCCTGTCCTATGCATGTCAGAGAAAATGCAGATGTGTGTTTGATGCTTTGAGCACAAATTTTTTTGGGGCTTTTGACCGTTCGTGTCAAATTTTATGAGGGTACATGTACAATAGAAATTGCAGCTGAAATTTTGGGATTTCTCATGTAATGTGATGCATATGGCCTTGGAACAGCTGTAATCAGTTGGATCATGCTATAGCACATGATTTGGTGCTTCTGAAAATTTAATTACAGATCTGAAATCTGTGCTTCTGCGTGGTCATTTATTGCTGATTGGTACTTGTTTGTACCTTGGTCACTTGGGCGACAATTTGGGCCTGCATTTGCTGTTTTTTTTTTTTTGGATCAAATTTGGGCTGAAAATCATGGCTGGCAGCAATGACAGCAGTAATCTGATGCACATAAAGAAGCTTGAAGGCGCACATAACTTTGCAGTTTGGCAAAAGCAGTGCTACAATATCCTGTTGCTAAAGAAGCAGGCAAAGCCGATCAAAACCAAAGAGGCAAAGCCCGTGGACATGGAACAGGAGAATCGGGATGAGTTAAATGAGCTTGCACACTCAACCATAGAGCTATCGATTTCTGATGCCTTGCTATTCAACATCGAAGGTTTGGATTCTGCATATGCTATATGGACTAGACTGGAAGAACTGTATCCATAGAAGAGTGCTGCAAGCAAAGTGTATTGGCTGAAAAGGCTTATGGATTTGCGTATGAAAGAGGGTACAGCAATGTCTACTCACTTGAGTGAGTTTAACTCCATTTTCAGCCAGCTGGTTGCCTTGAAGTCTACTTATGGAAGAAATGAATCGGCAGAACAATGCATCCAGTAAGTCTTCCAGTGCTTTGCATACTAGGGGCAGATCACAGCAAAAGGGCAAATATGATAGCAAGGGACGCAGTAAATCATGTGACAAAGATGTTGAATGCCATCATTGTGAAGGGTCACTTTAAACGTGACTACTACAAATGGAAGAAAGAGAAAGGAAAAGGCAAGAAGACAGATGATAGCAAGGAAGAGAAGAAGGACAGTCAGCCTAAGAAGAGCAGTGTAAAAATTGAAGAGGTGAACGTAGTCACTCATGACAGTGACAGTGGGAGTGACGTACTCTTTGTCTCTTCACACTTTGGTGCACATGCTTTACTTGCAGATACAGATGATGACATGTATACCTGGATTCTTGATTCAGGTGCTTCATTTCATGTCACCCCTTATCGTGAGTGGTTCTTGTATATGAGACCACGGGACCATAGTGGCAGGAAGGGTTCTATGGATCTGATTGGATAATGGGGGCTCGTGCATTGGAGTTCTCAATGTCTATGCCCCTACGAAGGTTAGGGCACGCGGTAGGTTGTGGATGGAGATCGCAGATGGACTCCCAGAGGTGGACTCCTAGATCGTTGGAGCAGATTTCAACAACCTGGAGGCTTTGGAAGAGCAGTCGGGTAGAGGCAAAAACTACCAAGGCATGGTTGGGGAAGAGTAGGAGGCATGGGAGGTCTTTTTGCTTGTAGTCGGAGCACGTGATGCTTGGAGAGACCCTGCCTTCCATAGGAGGGAGAGGTCGTTGGACTTCTCTTGGGGATACAGGCGGCTAGGTGGAGTCCTGCTGGAGTGGTTGGATAGGTTTTATGTGGGAGAGTGGGGAGGCTCTCGTGGAGGCCAGATTGAGCAGTTGGCAAGCACCACGTTGTCCGATCATTGCCCGGTTCTCCTAACGCTTGATGCTCCAGCATCCATCCTAGACGCACGATCCTGTCGGATCCCTGACTCGATCTATACGAGGGAGGAGGTGACAAGGCAGATGTTAAGACTTCAAGCTCGATCTACTATCTTTGGTATGACCATACCCGACATTTGAGTTGTCCAGCTGTACTACATGATGCAGACATTAAATAAGTTGGTGGTTAGGACCTAGCTGTTTGGTGTGAATGGTCCTAGACCTTAAGTTGTAACTATTTTCTTTAGTGATGTGTGGAATGGAAGAATAGAAGAAATGTGTGAGAGCTCATTGCTCTACACTGCTGAGTCCAACCCCCTCTGTCTCTGTTTCAGACTTCAAACATGGTATCAGAGCACCCATGACTGGGCTCTGTGGAGAATAGCATTATGGAAGAAGACCTGGAGATTGAAGGAAAAAGACCTGCTGTGTAGGACTGACTGTCATTGTTTCTGCAGAGGTATGTATTGAATGCATCTTCATTATACTTGAAGGAGAGTGTGTCAGGACCTATTTGGAGCTTTGAGGTGGGTTGGTTGAGCACCTGGAAGAAGACCTTGGTCATCATTATGAAGAGAAGCTGCTGCTGAAGACATTCTAAGAGACTGCGTGTTTGCGCCTGATTGCCTGATGGTCTGCCTTGGCTGCTCATGGACATGATAAGCATCATCTATGTCATTTGTAGCTTGTACACATGCTTGAGAAGACATCTTGATAGTCTGACATGGCAATGGTTAAGTTGGAGCTGAGATAAGAGCTGAAACAGTCAGCTACAGATCTGAAATTCAGACCAGGCCTGCCACAAACAGGGAATACACAGCAAATATACTTCTCTGACATGAGCTTGGGAGCTCTCTGACATGCCTGGAAGGACTTGATATAGCATACATATGCTCAAGAAGACATATGTATTGAATATCATGCTTGGAAGGTGTACTTTCTTGATGAAATCACTCAGATTTGTGAGCTCTTGACAGGCTGAAAACGGTCATTCATTGTTTATAGGAAGCACTTATATCTTGGAAGATTGCATGTTTTTTGTCGGCTTTGATGACATGTATGACATGGGATATGTCTGCTAAATTGGTTGTGGATTGGTATGAGCATTGGATGCTCTTGGAAACTGAAATTTGGATCAGAAAACAAATACTTTGACACTCTATTGGTTGGTCATGAACAGTGAATGCATTGTTTGACATTGCTCCTGAAGACAGGACACTCATCGGTGTTGACAGGTTCATGTATTGGTTCCCATGTATGGTGGCATATGTCTGTGACATTTTGAAGAGTTTGGTGGACTAAAATACACTGTCATTGGCTATCTTTGCTTGGCTGAAATTTACAGCAAGTGTACCTTGCTCTTGTACTTGCAATACATGATGTATACAGTGTCAGACTGACATGTCTGGGAACTCATATGCAGAGATAGATCTCTGAACTTCTGCAAGCGTTATGGGACATGTATGACATGTATACTCAATGTGTTTGGCCTTAAAATTACAACTGGTTACTCACAGTTTACAGTTTTCAGACTGTATGTATTTACCCTGGCAGTGAGGTTGCAGGAGTTTAAGCTGAAGCAACTACATAGCATATGTATTGATTGTTATACCTACGGGTTAGACCACTTGTTTGTGGACTATTTTGAGCTGTCATTGGGCTGAAATACCCTGGTTTTTTACTGCAATTAATTGCAGAAAACTGTCATAAATAGTTGAGGATTGAACTTGGTCAGTCATACCTGTTGGCTTGCAGGAAGTTAGGCAGTGACTAAATATTGTCTGGTACAATATGACTAATGCAGAGAGGACTGACAACATAACCCAGATAGTGGGGAAAAAGCTTGACAGTAACAATTATGCCATATGGAACTTCCGCATGGAGAACTTCTTAATAGGGAAAGGCTACTGGGAGTTGGTGACTGGAGCGGAAGCTGAACCTGAGCTCCCAGATTGACCTACGGCTGATCAAAGACGATTACACCGAGCTTGGACAGAAAGAGCTCGTAGAGTCTTGCACTGGCTCTCTTTATGTATCTCAGATGCCATGGTAATGCAAATAATGAACTGCAGCTCTTCTAAGAATGCATGGGACATTTTGGTCAAGTACTATGGTACAATCACAAGTGCCAGGAAGATACAGTTGAAGCAGAAGTTCAACAACATGGAGAGAAAGAGCAGATCTATACAGGATTATGTCATGGAGGTTAAGACCATTGCAGATCAGTTGGCATCTGTTGGTTCACAGGTTGAAGATGAAGACATGGTTGCTGTGACTTTGAATGGCTTGGGACCTGAGTATAAGTCTTTTGACAATTCTGTGTCTGTGAGGGCTGAAATGCTTGATTTTAATGAGCTGGTTGCATTGCTTATACATAAGAAGGTTAAACTTGTCTTGGCTACAAGGTCAAGCAGTTCTAAAAATAAAGATGCAGTTTTTTATTCGAATCAGCGCGGCCGTGGCAGCCGAGGTAGAGGCTATGGATCTAGCAGAGGAGGCCAACAGAATGCATCCTATGGCAATAACAACCAACAGGTATCGAATGCAAGAGGTGGTGGAAACTTTAGAGGCAGGGGGAGATCTAGCCCTAGAGGCAGAGGCTCCTGGCAGCAGCAGCGCCCATCTGACAATCCCAATAGGGATAAGGATTGTCACTACTGCGGGAAGTATGGGCATATTGCTAAGGACTGCTGGAAGAAGTAGGGCAATCAGAAGGGAAAACAACATGGACATTTTGCTACGTCTAGTCAAGGAGATGATTTCTCAGGTGATAGACTGTTTCCATGCAGTATGTAAAAGACAGGGCTACTGAAAAATGCACTGATGATGCAGTTTGGTACATTGATTCAGGGGCATCGAACCATATGACCCCTCACGGTGATTGGTTTACTAATATGGTGGCTGAAAAACATGGCTATGTCTGTATAGGTGATGACACGCAGCATAGCATTGAGCATAAAAGTAAAGTGCCTCTTGTGGTTCATGATGGCAGAAAGAAAAATTTGCATGATGTATTGCATGTTCCTTCGATTACAAAGAACTTACTGTCTGTCGGAGGAGCAGAACTTGCAGGTTAGATTCAATAAGCATGGCTGCTTTATTAAAGAGTCTGGCAATGGATGTAAGTTGATAGCTCGTGGTCACAGGAATGGCAGAATGTTTACTCTTGATGCTACCTTACGAGAGCTGAATTCAGCTATGTTTGCCCATGGTTCTGGAACTATCAGAGATTTGGAAATTTGGCACAAGAGAGTGGGGCATGTGAATTTGCAAAGGCTGCAAATTATGCAGAAAAAACAGCTTGTTACAGGTTTACCCAAGTTCCAATATTCAGATATTGGTCATGTTTGCAATGCTTGCCAGTTTGGTAAGCAATCCAGGTTGCCATTTGTCAGATATGTAAGGCAGAGTACACGTCCGTTGCAGTTAGTGCACTCTGATGTTTGGGAGCCAGCCCATAATGCATCTATGGGAGGCTCTAGATACTATGTGACATTCATTGATGACTTTAGTCACTATACTTGGGTCTATATTCTGAAGACAAAGGATGAGGTGTTTGCTGTTTTTCAGCAGTTTAAAAAGTAGGTTGAAAAGAAATTTGCATGCTATATCTCTTGCTTGAGATTAGATAGCGGTGGGGAGTATGTGTCAAATGAGTTTAATAATTTTCTGGCTGAAAATGGCATACGCAAGCAGCTTACATGCAACTACACTCCTCAGCAAAATGGGGTAGCTGAAAGAAAGAACAGGGTCTTGATGGAAGCTGCTCGTGCCATGATGAATGAGAAGAAGATGCCACTCTATTATTGGGCTAAGGCTGTCACGACAGCCATATATATCTTGAATCGGACTCCCACTGCAGGTATTCATGAGATGACACCGTTTGAGAGGGTATGGCTATAAGCCGGATGTAAGTCACATGAAAGTCTTTGGCTGTCTTGCCCATGTGCACATTCGAGATAAGAAAAGGAAGAAGCTGGATCCAAAAGCGCATAAGTGTGTTTTCATTGGATATTTGCAGGAAAAGAAGGCATACAAATGCTATGATCTCTCTACCAGGGAGACTTTGGTGAGCAGGGATGTTATTTTTGATGAGATGGGTTCTTGGTATGTATCACCGGCTACAGTGCTATCAGATATGCCTTCTACTCATGTATCTATAGTTGATTCATAGCAGAGCACTGCTATGACAGGTCCTAGTGGTCAGACAGTATCCCCATGGATAGGGAGATTGAGGAGCTCACTGTCCACTGACACCAGTATCTCAGTGAGGGGGAGATATGATGTCTTGGACAGCAAAGGAAAAGAGAAAGCTACTGAGGATGCATTTGGTATGATGACACCTGGTAGAATGACTTCTGGATATGAGTGTGCTGACACTTTAGACAGTGAACTTGGTATTCCGACTGTCTATACACCTGGCACGAGGCAGAGCAGGTACATTCCGCCTCATGAGAGAGGGGAATCGAGTAGTGCACCACAGCCTAGACGATCGCAGAGAGTCAAATATCCTGTTGACAGGTTGACGTACAGTGGCTACTCTGCAAAGCATTATGCTTACATGACAAAAGTGATGGAGGTCAATATGCAAACCATTGGATATACCTCTTGATCAGAATGTCAAGCTAGACATGAGCACTGGAGCTGAAGTAGAGGATGTGACTATGTACAGGCAGATAGTTGGCAGTCTGATTTACTTGACCATTACTAGGCCTGACTTGAGCTATGCTGTAGGGCTTATAAGCCAGTTTATGCAGAAGCCCAGAAAGCCACACTTGGATGCAGTTAGACGTATTATGAGATATGTTAAGTCCACTGTAGAGTATGGGCTGTTTTATGTCAGAGATAAGCCCTTGAAACTCATTGGATACACGGATGCAGATTGGGAAGGATGATCATATGACCGTAGATCTACGAGTGGATATGCTTTTGGATTTGGTAGTGGCGTGATTAGCTGGAGCAGCAAGAAGCAGCCTACGGTTGCTTTGTCGAGTACTGAGGCAAAGTACAGGGGTGCTGCATTGGCAGCATGCGAGATTTCATGACTGCTCAAGCTTATGGCTGATTTGGACATATAGGTAGATGCTCCAGTGAAGTTACTATGCGATAATCTGAGTAGTGTACTCTTGGCCATGAATCCAGTATATCATGCCAGAATGAAACACATAGAGGTACACTACCACTTCATCAGAGAGCTGGTTCTTGCAGGACGAGTTGATCTCATGCATGTAAAGATTGATGAGCAGGTTGCGGATATCTTTACCAAGTCCTTGGGTAAAGATAAGTTCAGTGTTTTTAGACAGTTGCTTGGTGTGCAGATGTTGTCTTGAGCTTGAGGGGGAGTGTTAAGACTTCAAGCTCGATCTACTATCTTTGGTATAACCATACCCAACACTTGAGTTGTCTATAGCTGCACTACATGATGCAGACATTAAATAAGTTAGTGGTTAGGACCAAGCTGTTTGGTGTGAATGGTCCTAGACCTTAAGTTGTAACTATTCTCTTTAGTGATGTGTGAAATGGAAGAATAGAAGAAATGTGTGAGAGCTCATTGCTCTACATTGTTGAGTCCAACCCTCTCTGTCTCTGTTTCAGACTTCAAACAGCAGATAGAGCAGATTTGACCAGAGAGTGGGATTGGAGGGACCGGATAGCAAAGGAGGTTGCAAAGGTCCTAGCCGAGTCGAGCAGAATTTGCCAAGAGGCGGCCATACAGACTAGGTAGTAGTGCTGGGAGGCGGAGAAAGCACTCTGGCGGGACCTTGCAGCCATGCAGAGATTATTGCAGGTGCCACCAGGGGATCCCACCCTCCACGCGCAGGAGGTGTGCGTGCGAGCAGTCATTGTTGGCTTAGAAGACAGGCGCTCGGAGTTCTCGTTCCGAACCTCAACAGCCTTCTGGGCGTGGAAGGGGGACATGATATGCAGGGAGTTCTTCCAGGTGCACCAGTCCCCCACTGGAGGAGAGCATACGCAGCCTTCGGGATCAGTATGGAAGAACCTGTTCTAGCCCTGACAAGGTGATGGAGATTGCCACCGACTATTACACGCGCCTTTTCGCGTAGGAGACAGCTTCAGTTGGAGAACAGAGATGTAGAGAGCAGGTATGGGATCACATCCCGTCCCTCGTCACAGAGGAGATGGGACAATCCCTCCTAGCCCCATTCACAGAGAAGGAACTAGAGGAGGCTTTGTATACACAGGATGGGCAGAAATGCCCGGGGGAGGATGGCCTCTCTAAAGCCTTCTTCACTACCTTCTGGGAAGTGGTGAAGGACCCCCTACTGAGGGCCTTCCAGGAGATTTTTACTTTAGGAGAGATGCCAAGAGTCTCTCGGAAGTCCTCTCTCCAAAGGGGAAGACCGGTTGGAGCTCTCCTAGTGGAGATCAATCACCTTATTGTCAGTGGCGTACTACTCTTGGATTTCGAGAAAGCTTATGACAGGGTGGACTGCAAGAGGGCCTTTAAGACTATAGACCGAGGCTTGGCGGTGAGTGGAGGCCGTCCCTGAGATGGATCTTCACGTTTGCCCAGATCACCCCTCCCAGATCACCTTTCCTTTGCAGCTTACTCCACATGTGGCAGGGCCTCTGAAAGGCCCTAATCCAGAGCCGCCCATGCTGCCAGGAGGAAATAGACCGTCGGCCGATGATATGGAACTCCTAGGTCAAAGATCTGGAAGAGGCATAGATAGGTGAACGCTCCCACATCCAGTGGGCTGGGTTGGAGACTGGCCCGGCTCGTACTATGAGGACATGGCGGGAGGTGTACAGGATGGCGGACTAGGAGGTGTTGCAATTTGTAGGCTGCCAGAGAGGAGTGGAGTTGAGGAGAAGGGAGATAGACGTACCAATACCTCCGGAGTGGCTTGCTCCCCCGATACAAGAGCCGATAGAGCTTGGGGAGGTATGGGCAGCTACGTTTTCACCAGCAGGCATCCCCCTTCAGGTGGCAGGTAGAGTGGGTAGCGCCCCGTAGGGGACTTTCTTGGTCGTTCAGGAGGGGGGACGTCTTGCCCTTGACAGAGAGCAACACGATGAGGGGATTGCCGCCCTTTTGTGGAGGAGGATTTGGGTGGTGGGCCTTCAAGGGTAGACATGGCAACTGGACCCATATGTTTTTTGGAAGGAGCTCAGGGAGTGACACCTTTGGATCTGGGAGGGTAGACCACTTGATGAGCTGGAGTGGGATCCAGGAGAGTGGCTATGGCTGGCCTCTGCGGTCGCCAAGAAGCCACCTAGGTTCCTAGAGTACATTGCCAGGATTGGCAAACATATACCGATGTAGGAGAATATGGACTGGGCGCCGTCACGTAGCATGCACTGGGCGGAGCACAGCATCACGGAGCCCTTCCGACAGACCTTCTGGCGCCGCCTATGGGATAGCTGGAGGCCGAGGAGGGTGTTGTACTTCTTATGGCTGGTGGCACAAAGAGGCTTGGTGGTGGGAAGTTGGCTTGCCCAGATGTAAGAGGGAGATTATAAGCTCTGCACACAACAGCCTCTAGAAAACCCAAAGCACTGCCTTTGGTCATGTGAGGAGGCGCAGCTCGTGTGGAGAGGAGCACGCCGCATCCTTCGCGGTATAGCAGCAAACCTTGGATGTATCTCATGGGGAGCTTTCTGTTGGTAGGCAGTCAGCCAGGGTCGTCACCTTTTGTATGAGGCTGGGATGCAGGACACGATATTCATTATTGAGGCAGGGTCGTGTGTAGTGGTCGGTTTGGAGGCTTTATCCATCTACCAGGTACTGGAGTCCACATAGACTGCTTGGAGGTATGGAAGATCATAGGAAGTCTTATTGGATGGCATATTTGGAAGGCGCAGTGTCAGGAGGATTTTGGCAGAGAGACTTTCTGTCAGAAGTGGAGCAGCGGTGGAAGCATAAACATGTACTGAAATAAACTGCTGAAACACAAGACCAAAAAAGAAGAAGAAAAGAACACGATACAGATGAGAACTCAGATGTATGCACGGGAAATGGAATCCATATATCTAAACACGGTCGCATACAACAGTGAGTCACTTGCTGAGTGGGCACTGGCACTGGCTCCTCTCTCCACAGAGTCTACAGATGGTGAAGATGATGATGATACTGACTGAGGAGGAGCACTGAGTATAAATAGGCTGAAAAAGTGGGGAGCAATAATGCTGGTCAGACAGCATTAATGCTGGCCGACTGGTGCATAAAATACTCCAGTGGCATAAAATGCCACACTAGAAAATACCTAAAATACCTAATAAAAATGCCCAACTAGATCAAGCTCAGACTCACACATGAGCTGACAAATACTCTGCTAACACCCTCTCTCAGATCATGGGTGATCTGATACAATACAATAGTACAAGGAAAAGGGATCAGGAACTATACAACATAGAACTACCAAGTAGAACCATGGATACCCAAGCAGTGGGTGATCAAGCCACCACCAAGGTGCCTCGGAGAGAACTTGATGTCGATGTCGATCGTACCAAACACCTGAAAATAGAGAAGATCATAGCATGTCTCTGTGTCCATCACCAATGTCTCGTAGTAGCATACAAGACCATCCTGGCAAAAATGCCCCTGAACATTGGTGACCATGGATTCCCCGCGCCTTTGGCCAGACCGCCAAAGTGTCCTCTCATGTGAGCTCCAGACGAAAGCCTCCCGCTCTCTGTCAGATAACCAGCTCATCATGAACCTGGATGTCAATCCCAGCTCCAGGATTTGATTCCACCAGACTGAAGTTGATGCATCAGGGACGTCCCTCTCTGGAACCTGTGCACCTGTATAAAAGTATAGATGAGGCGCGGCTGCCCCATCTGAACACCCGCTCACACTCCCTCTCTGGCACAAGAGAGTCGTGAGGGATGACCTCATCACCACCACTAGAAAGCAGCCGAGAAAGGGGCCACCAAGCCCTTCCCGCGATCCGGAGAAGAGGATCCCTTCCGCGCCTTGGACTTCTCCTTGGTCGGAGGATCTGAGTCGGAGTTTGATGAAGGAGAGGAAACATCGGTAGAGTCAACATCGCGCTTCGTCCTCTGCTCCTTCTTCCTGGAAGCCGCTAACTTCTTGCAGTCCTTCCGCAAATGTCCCTTCTTGCCACAGTGGTAACATTGGGCCTTCGACTTCTTCTTCCCGTCACCCCTCTCTGAAGCTACATAAGCCTCGCCTCCATAATGTGCCGGAAGCCGCCCCTGTAATCTCAAAGATGCCTCATGCTCAAGAAGCATCGAGGTCATATGTGTAAAACTGACAGGAGTTGATGATGTCTGCGCCCGCAAAGCATCGGCCACTCCATCAAACTCCGGGGGGAGCTTGTAGAGGACCGTCCCGACGAGATGCGCCTCGGGAAGAGTAGATTGCATGTGCCGAAGCTGGTCCTGTACCTGCGTAACACGAAGAAGAAAAGACTGAATAGTATCTTTCGGCTCAAATTTCATCTGCTGGAGCTGGCCATAAAGTGTGACTGCCTGCATGGTGGAAGGTGCCTCGTACATCTGCTGCAACTTTTGCCATACTTCAAGAGATGTCCTACAGGAGGTAACCGCCGGTAAGACCGCTTTAGAAATACACCGAAGCAACGCCGAGTAAGCACGGGCATCGTCCGAGTCCCATGTGAGCACCGCTTCCTCATCGTTGTCCTCATCAAAGTCTTCAGGAAGAGGAAAAGGACGGAGAGGTCGAGGATTAGCTCCACAAACGATGTACCATAACCGCTTCTGCACAAACCAAGCTTTCACGATAGCACTCTAGGTGAGATAATCAGGTCCATGTAACTTATCATCAGTGGAAGTGCACGGAGGAGCCATATGGAAGGTAGAGAGGAAACACAACCAAAGCACAAGCACAGACTGCAGAAAATGAGAGTTCACATGCAATATAACCCAAAATCTGATCAATAGAAGACAAAATCTGCTGCAGAAAGTCAAAAAATCAGTCAGAAACTGCCAAAAACAGCAAAAACGGCCTGAAGTAACAGTCACCCAGCCACGAGAGACGCTGAATCAGCAAAACGCAGGCTGTAAACTGCAGAAAAATAGGTAGAAAACTGTCGCCAGCAGCTGCAAATGAAAAACGCCGGCAGTAGAGGGTGCGTAGGCAGCAGGCGATGGCAAGACTGCAAAAAACGCAGGCTGAAAACAGCCCCAAAACAGGTCGCCTGGCTGCGACAGCAGTCGTCTGATCAGCAGGGGTACAAAACAGTCCTGAAATCAGCAATAAAACACAGCAGAAACACACATCCTGAAAACTGATACCATGTCAGAAGTGGAGCAGCGGTGGAAGCATAAACATGTGCTGAAATAAACTGCTGAAACACAAGACAAAAAGAAAAAAAGAAAAGAACACGATATAGATGAGAACTCAGATGTATGCACGGGAAATGGAATCCATATATCTAAACACGAGACAGTCGCATACAACAGTGAGTCACTGGCTGAGTGGGCACTGGCACTGGCTCCTCTCTCCACAGAGTCTGCAGATGGTGAAGATGATGATGATACTGACTGAGGAGGAGCACTGAGTATAAATAGGCTGAAATAGTGGGGAGCAATAATGCTGGTCGGACAGCATTAATGCTGGCCGACTAGTGCATAAAATACTCCACTGGCATAAAATGCCACACTAGAAAATACCTAAAATACCTAATAAAAATGCCCAGCCAGATCAAGCTCAGACTCACACATGAGCTGACAAATACTCTGCTAACACTTTCAGCATATGCGACCTTAGCAGAGCTCTGGACCTCCATCATCCACTCGCTCCATGGCTGATGGGACCAGGTGCAGGGCGAGTCCAAGGCGAGTCAGGAGCTCTGAGGTCACTTCATGCGCACTTGGGGCGGCCAGGGTCTATTCTTCGTGATGCAAGCAGGCAGCCCTAGTTAGCGATATATTACACATCCCCCGCACCACCCCCCCCCTCCCCCGCCCGCCATGGCTTCTTGCCCCCATCCCTCCTAGACCGCCTTGAGAGGCTTGTATACATGATGTATTGGTGACTTTGCATGAGCTCCAGCTAGTCTGTCAAGCATGAGCACTTTGTTGTAATCAGTCTTTTTGAGTAATATAGTCAGCCACATTTTACTTGCAAAAAAAATAAAAACTAAAAATCTTGAGTGGTTCTCCACCTATACAGGGGGTCGACATGGTGTTGTCCATCTTGAGGACAACTATGCATGTGAGATTACAGGTATTGGCAGTGTGCAGCAGTTACAGTTTTAGCATAGCTCTGTCTTTATACTTCAGCATGTACGGCATGTACCTCAGCTCAAGAAGAGCTTGATTAGCATAGGGCAGCTAGATGATGATGGTTTTCATACCACCTTTAGTGATGAAAAATGGAAGATCTACAAGGGATCTAGGGTTATTGCCAGAGGTTGCAAGAGTGATATTTTGTATCCACTTCATGTATCTAGTGTGCATGACCATGTTGTTGCGGTGACCGAGCAGCCAAGCGTTTCTTTGTGGCATGGCCGATTGGGACACATGAGTTAAACATGAATGAAAGTGTTTTCTCGTTTGGGTTGCTTGCCTTGTCTTCATTATGCTAATTTTGAGCACTGTGATCATTATATTTATGGCAAATATGCACAGACATCTCATAAAAAGTCTCTTTCTTTGAAATCTTCTCCTTTAGAGTTAGTACATTCAGATGTATGTCAAATGCCAGGATTATCTTTAGGGGGAAAGAAATATTTTGTCACCTTTGTCGATGATGCTACACGGAAGGTATGGGTTTACCCTATTTGTAGCAAGGATGAAGTGCTTGTCAAGTTTAAAAAATTATTGGCATTGGCTGAAATCAAACATATAAGACACTGTCAAAATTGAAGAAGTGAATGTAGTTACTCATGACAGTGAGGACAGTGGGAATGACGTACTTTTGATCTCTTCACACTTTGGTGCACATGCTTTACTTGCAGATACAGATGAGAACATGCATATCTGGATTCTCGATTCAAGTGCTTCCTTTCATGTCACCCCTCATCGAGAGTGCTTCTCTGCTTATACAGGGGGTTGACATGTTGTGCATGTGACATTGCAGGCATTGACAGTGTGCAGTTGCAGTTTCAGCATGGCTCTGTCTTCACACTTCAGCATGTACGGCATGTACCTTAGCTCAAGAAGAGTTTGATGAGCACAGGGCAGCTGGATGATGATGGTTTTCATATCACCTTTGGTGATGGAAAATGGAAGATTTCTAAGGGATCTAAAGTGATTGCCAGAGGTTGTAAAAGTGAAGTGAAAGTGATACTTTGTATCCTCTCCATGTATCTAGTGTGAGTCATCATGTTGTTGCCGTGACCGAGCAACCAAGCGTTTCTTTGTGGCATGGCCGGTTGGGACACATGAGTCAAACAGGAATGAAAGTGTTTTCTTGTTTGGGTTACTTGCCTTGTCTTTGTTATGCTGATTTTGAGCATTGTGATCCACTCATGATTCAAGAAAATATGAAATGTCGGATCCATGATATGCAACCATTCAATTGATGCTCCGCACAAAAATTATGAATGCACTGAAGAAAATGTGCCTAGCCTATCTACATGTGCTCATGCGTCATGCAAAATGCAAACAAAAAGACACACACAATGGAAAACAAATTTCTAATGACTTTGACTAATGAGTTTAAATTCCTAGCCAAAAAAACTTTGCCCTCAAGTTCACAGTGGTGGACGCGCGGCGTCATGCCACCGTTCTCTCTCACACTCTCTTTCCCTCCTCTCTACTTTGCCTATAAAAGGATCCTTCCCCTCCCCCCAAAAACCAAAAAATAGTTTGCCTTTATCAATCCTCAGTGTGTGTGTGTGTGTGCATACTTTGAATTTTTTTTTTCATTGCAAAGGAGTTGCTAGTGACCTCCTTTCCAACCAAAAATAAATCAACCACACCCTCTCCATCTCCCTCTGAGTCATGTTCTCTCTTACACTCTCTTTCCCTATGTTCTCTCTGTTTCCTATAAAAGGATCCTTCCCCTCCCCCCCAAAAACGCATTACAGTTTGTCTTCATCAACCCTTTATATGTATGTATAAGTATATCTCTCTCTCTTGTGTGAATATATTGTATTCCAGTTATTTTTAATACTAGTAACCATTGTTCATATATGCAAGAATTAGATGTGATTTTCATGTTTAGTGTATGTTGGATATTTTTAAGTAGTTTTTAATGGTATTATGTTTCTTTTGCTATTGTGATGTTCTTGGGTTTAATATCATTATTCTAAAGGGGACTTACAAAAAGTCTCTTTTTTTGAAATCTTCTCCTCTAGAGTTAATACATTCCGATGTATGTCAGATGCCAGGATTATCTTTAGGGGGAAAGAAATATTTTGTCACCTTTGTTGATGATGCTACATGAAAGGTATGGGCTTATCCTATTCATAGCAACGATGAAGTGCTTGACAAGTTCAAAAAATTCTTGGCATTGGTTGAAAATCAAACTGATAAGACACTCAAGTGTCTTCGCTCTAATAATGGTGGGGAATATGTGTCCAAGGCCTTTCAGGCATTTTGTGATAGCAAAGAGATAAAGAGGGAGCTCATTGCCCCTCATAATCCACCCCAAAATGGAGTTGCAGAGGGTATGAATCGGACCATACAGGATAAGGTCCATACGATGCTGTCTCATGCTGTATTACCCCATGGTTTTTGGACAGAGGCTATTATGACAGCTGCTCACTTAATTAATCGGTCACCAAACAGGTCTTTGGGGGGGGGGAGTTCCCATAGAAGCGTGGTCGGACAAGCCACCTTCATATGCTCATCCAAAAGTGTTTGGTTGTGAGGCTTTTGTGCACATTCGAAAAGAAAAATGCAGCAAACTTGAGCCAAAGTCCTGTAAATGCATTTTCCTAGGATATGGTGACGAGGGTGAAATGGGGTATAGATTATGGGATCCTGAGAAAGGAAAAGTAGTATGGAGCAATGACGTTATCTTCTGGGAAGGTCGCATGAACAAACAACTCGAAAAGAGTGAGGAGGTCCGTAGGGTTGTATTTCGGGAAGAAATATATTTTAGACAGCAAAATGTGCCCGCGGTACAGTAGCAAATACTTACTGTAAATGAACCTATAAATGCAGGAAATGATGTTGGAAATGATCAGCTAGCTATTGCCCATGAAAATGAGCCACTACATGTGCAGGAACAGTTAGGATAGCAAGCTGTTAATGCTGATTTGCAGGCTGTAAAGCCAGGACAACATGTTGAAAATGGAAATTTGCAGGAACAGCTAGCAAACAATGACCATTGGGTTAGGAGATCATCTAGGGCTACTAGACAAGCTAACAGATTTGTTCCTGGTGCAAATAATGTGGCTGATTATGTCATGTTGACGGACTGTGGTGAACTGTCTTGCTTCAAGGAAGCAATGGATATACAGGACAGCAAGAAATGTTATAAAGCCATGTTGTCAGAGATGGAATCTCTTGGAAAAAATGCATCCACTAAGTTTTCTAGTGCTTTGCATACTAGGGGTAGATCATAGCAGAAAGGCAAATCTGATAGCAAGGGACGTAGTAAATCACGTGGCAAAGATGTTGAATGCCACCATTGTGGTAAAAAGGGTCACTTTAAACGTGGTTGCTACAAATGGAAGAAAGAGAAAGGAAAGGACAAGAAGAGAGATGATAGGAAGGAAGAGAAGAAAGAGGGTTAACCCAAGAAGAGTAATGTCAAAATTGAAGAAGTGAATGTAGTCACTCATGACAGTGAGGACAGTGGAAATGACGTACTTTTGGTCTCTTCATACTTTGGTGCACATACTTTACTTGCAGCTACAGATGAGAACATGCATACCTGGATTCTCGATTTAGGTACTTCCTTTCATGTCACCCCTTATCAAGAGTGGTTCTCTGCCTATACAGGGGGTTGACATGGTGTTGTGTATTTGACATTGCAGGTGTTGGTAGTGTGCAGTTGCAGTTTTAGCATGGCTCTGTCTTCACACTTCAGTATGTACTGCATATACCTCAGCTCAAGAAGAGTTTGATTAGCACAGGGCAGCTAGATGATGATGGTTTTCATACCACCTTTGGTGATGGAAAATGGAAGATTTCTAAGGGATCTAGAGTGATTGCCAGAGGTTGCAAAAGTAAAGTGAAAGTGATAGTTGGTATCCTCTCCATGTATCTAGTGTGAGTCATCATGTTGTTACCGTGACCGAGCAACAAAGCATTTCTTTGTGGCATGGCCGGTTGGGACACATGAGTCAAATAGGGATGAAAGTGCTTTCTCGTTTGGGTTACTTGCCTTATCTTTGTTATGCTGATTTTGAGCATTGTGATCATTGTATTTATGGTAAATATATACAGACATCTCATAAAAAGTCTCTTTCTTTGAAATCTTCTCCTCTAGAGTTAGTACATTCCGATGTATGTCAGATGTCAGGATTATCTTTAGGAGGAAAGAAATATTTTGTCACCTTTGTCGATGATGCTACACGAAAGGTATGGGTTTATCCTATTCATAGCAAGGATGAAGTGCTTGACAAGTTTAAAAAATTCTTGGCATTGGTTGAAAAGCTAACTGATAAGACACTCAAGTGTCTTCGCTCTGATAATGGTGGGAAATATGTGTCCAAGGCCTTTCAGGCATTTTGTGATAGCAAAGGGATAAAGAGGGAGCTCACTGCCCCTCATAATCCACCCCAAAATGGAGTTGCAGAGCATATGAATCTGACCATATAAGATAAGGTCTGCAGGATACTACCTCATGCTGCATTACCCCATGGTTTTTGGGCAGAGGTTGTTATGAGAGCCATACACTTGATTAATCAGTCACCAAACCGGTCTTGGTGGGGGAGTTTCCCAGGAAGCATGGTCACGCAAGCCACCTTCATATGCTCACCTAAAAGTGTTTGGCTGTGAGGCTTTTGTCCACATTTGTAAAGAAAAATGCAGCAAACTTGAGCCAAAGTCTTGTAAATGCATTGCCTAGAATATGGTGATGAGGGTGAAATGGGATATAGATTGTGGGATCCCAAGAAAAGGAAAATAGTACGAAGCAATGATGTTATCTTATGGGAAGATCGCATGCATAAACAGCCCGAAAAGACTGAGGAGATCCGTAGGGTTGTATTCTAGGAAGAAATATCTTTTGGACAGCAAAATCTGCCTGCTGTACAGTAGCAAATACCTGCTGCAAATGAACCCATAAATGCAGAAAATAATGCTGGAAATGATTAGCCAACTATTGCCCATGATAATGAGCCATTACAAGTGCAGAAACAGCCAGGACAACAAGCTGTTAATGCTGATTTGCAGGCTGAAATGCCTAGACAGCAAGCTGAAAATGCTCAATAGCCAGCAAACAATGATCATTGGATTAGGAGATCGTCTAGGGCTACTAGAAAACCTGATAGATTCATTCTTGGTGTAAATAATGTGGTTGAATATGTCATGTTGACAGACTGTGGTGAACCCTCTTGCTCCAAGGAAGCAATGGATAGACAGGACAGCAAGAAATGGTATAAAGCCATGTTTTCAGAAATGGAATCTCTTGCAAAAAATGGCACTTGGGACTTGAAACAGTTGCCTAAAGGGTAGAAAACCCTTCCATGCAAATGGGTTTCAAGATGAAGGTCACTTCTGGTTCCTCACCAAAGTACAAAGCAAGATTGGTTGCAAAGGGGTACAAGCAAGAGCATGGAATTGACTTTGATGAGATTTTCTATCATGTAGTTAAGATGACTACATTGAGAACCATTTTGGGCTTGGTTGCAATTGAGGATATAGAGCTCATATAGATGGATGTAAAGACAACGTTTTTACATGGTGATCTGCATGAATACATTTATATGCAGCAACTTGAAGGGTTTGTTGAACAAGGGAAAGAAAAAATGGTATGTAAACTCAAAAGGAGTTTGTATGGGTTGAAACAAGCACCAAGAGAATGGTATCATAAGTTTGATACATTCATGTAGTCCCGAGGCTTTCATATAAGTCAAGTGAATCACTGCTAGTACACCAAGAAGGTAGCAAATGGCAGCATGATTATCTTGGTTTTGTATGTTGATGGCATGCTGATTGCTGGCAAGGATACACATGCCTCGGATTCATTGAAGCAAGGTCTTCATGGCAGGTTTGACATGAAGGACCTTGGTGATGCAACTCACATTCTTGGCATGCGAATACTCAGAGATAGATCGAAAGGCTTACTCTATCTATCTCAGTAGGAGTATATCTCCAAAGTTTTGCAGTGTTTCAATATGGAGGGGGGGGGGGGGAACAATTGGGGTTCCATTGCCTCCATATGTGAAACTTAGTGCAGAGGATAGCTCTACATCTGATGATGAGAAGGCTGAAATGGCCAAGATCCCATATGCTTCAAATGTTGGCAGTTTGATGTATGCTATGGTTGCTACACGTCTTGACATTGCCTTTGTAGTGGGAGTGGTTAGCAGATACATGGCAGTTCCTCGCAAGAAGTATTGGGATGCAGTGAAAGGTATTATGAGATACCTCAAAGGCACAAAGGAGTTGTGCATTTGCTTTGGAAAGCAAAAGGCATATGTTGTTGGCTTTACGGATGTAGACTATGCTGGTCATGCGGACTGTAGGAAGTCCACTTCTGGGTACGTGTTTACTTTCATAGGAGGAGCAGTCTCTTGGATCTCCAGGCTACAAAAGTGTGTTGCATTGTCTACTACAGAGGCAGAGTATGTGATTGCCACTGAGGCATACAAGGAGGCTTTATGGCTTTCACGTTTGGTGGGAGAGCTTGGCATCTCAGAGTTACCTGTTCTCCATTGTGATAGTCAGAGTGCTATCATGCTACCACGGAATTCTGTCTTTCATGCAAAGACAAAGCACATACAGGTGAAGTACCACTTCATTAGAGATGTACTTGACAAGAGCATTGAGCTTGTCAAAGTGCATACAGATGATAACCCTACAAACCTTCTCACGAAGGGCCTTCCAGTAGAGCAGTTTGCTCATTGCCGACAGATGATGGGAGTTGGATAGATATATGTATTTCAGCTTTGTACATAGCTCGACTTAGCTAATTCTTTTCTCCTCTTCAAGCACATTGCCTTTAGGTGGGAGGTTGCTGGGAATAAAGGCCTCATGCCTTTTAAATGTGCTATGGTGTGAACACACTCTTAGCACTTGTACTTACACATATATATCTATCTAAAAACCTAAAGGTACTCTCTTGTCATTGTACCTAGAAAAGGTGCTCACTCTCTACTCTGCTCTCTCTCACTCTCTCTATCTCTCACTGCGCATAACGACTGTCTATCTAGATCTCCGTGCGTAACCCGTTACTACAGGAGGTGATCCACCTGTGCAAATAACCTTTCCTTAATTAATTTTTTAAAGAATCAAGCACAGTCAAGGTAGCCCCTAATATCATTTTCCAAGAAAACATTTCTTTATCCCCATGGCAACTTGTCATCACAAACCCTTGCCATGAATTTACCATCAATCACAAGCACTTGGAATGATAATCCAAATGACAATTCAACAAGCAGTTGAATGTAAAAGCTTTTGGTATGTTGTTTGATAAACCAGCAAAACCAATTGTATTTTTCCAAAGAATACAAGAATAGACGTGATAACATTTCCATCCGCATATTTGCTCTTCCCCTTGGGATCTAAGAGCGATACTATGCAAAATTTTACTTAACACTCCCTTTTGCCAAGGCATATGTTAAGGTCTCATACAACTATGCAAGGTGTTAGTTCTATCATTTCAATGCGAGATAATCAATCTGGCAGGAGAATTTATGCCTCCTCTCTAAGTGTCATTTATCTTTTAGCTTTTCCCTAGCGCAATACTATGCAGAATTTTAACTTGACTTTATCTTCCTTTCTTCTAAGGCAAAGAATGCGAGACAAATTTGTAACAATTATAAGCTGTTATACGATGCAAGACTATCTTTGAATGTAAAATAATTTCCGAATTATTGTGCAAGTTATAATCAACTCATGGTTTGGCACCATAAGGTAAACTCTTTAACCGTTATTTAATGCGAAACCTTCATAGGATGGATGCAAGACTTTTAATGCAAGATTATTTCATATACCATTGATGTATGTTTCATATAATCTTTCCCAGGCATGTACCGTTTATGTCCATAACCCTCAAGGTAACCTTGCGAACGTTAAACAATATTGTCCTAAGTAAAGACTAATCGATTACTTATCGATGTTTAATACTTCATTAGAGAGAGCAAAGAACTTGGACTTGAGTGGCCAAAGGTGGGGTGTTGCTCGTAGTTCCATCAGCTCTTGTCACACTTGCACTTGACTTTGTTGCAACTCCCACAATGCTAGAGCTATGTCTTCTTTGGGTCATTGTTGTACGCGGTTCTTCATCAGACCACCGCGAATGGCTTGATAGGCTGTCGCTTAGATAGGGCAAGCCCTCGTGGGGGACAAGGGAGATCTCTCTCTCTCTCTCTCTCTCTCTCTCTTTGTCTCTCTTTGCCCACCAGCGTGCCAAGGCCTCGTTTCTCCTTGCGATAGGGGGGATAAGCTTGCGGAGAAGAGGGAAAGAGTAAACATGTGTGGCCACCCTGTAAGGAGGGGAAAAAGGAGGAACCTTCTAGAAGGTTCTCTCTCTCTCTCTCTCTCTCTCTCTCTCTCTCTCTCTCTCTCTCTCTCTCTCTAGCGACGAGCGAAAAGCTGGACCCCACATGAGATTATCAGAGCTGAGTTTGGAGCATCACCCATGGTGGCTGAGGCCTTGGTCCATGCAGTGACTTTCATACATAGACTATGGGAGCTCCCCCAAGATAGATACCCACGGCTAGCCCTGGCCTCTTCTAGACAACTAGCAGCAGACGGTGACACACTGTTGGTATGCTCAGATGAGTACATGGATGAGTCTACATGGGCTGCAGATTGACAGACTACCCCCCTTTGACTATAGCCTGGATTGCCCTACACTTGACCTAAGCCGATCAGAGCTAAACCATGTGATCAGAGTAGACATACTGAAGTTAGATACGGAGAAGACCTGGATCCAACCCCCCTCCCCCCATGGCACGAGGATGGCACACTACCAGACCCACTTCCTTCAGGTATCTGAGGATGGTTTCATCACCCGATCCAATTACATGGACACACAATTGCCTCATGGACTACGCACAGTTATTGGTCAGATCCGCACCTCATCCCACCACCTGAGGATTGAGACAGGCAGATGGGAGGGTATACAGACAGAAGAACGCATATGCCCACTATGCGACAGAGAGCCAAAGACAAAGGAACACTACATCTGCCAATGCACTGTATATTATGATATACGAGGTAGATACCACAGTCTGTTTCGAGAGGGTTTTGGACCCCTAAGACGGATCATGCAGTTTGAGGATCAAAGATGCTTGGGATTCTTCCTCTTGGAGCTCCAGAGGCGCAGAGCAACAATTCTACAGAGTAGGAGGCCCCCACAGCTCGGCTCACATAGACAGAGAGCAGTCACTGACTTTTTCACTGATACACGACAAAGTATGGCAGATACCACTACTACTGCCACAGCCTACAGGAGTACATCATCATTGGACCTCATCTCTTGTAAGTGTCCCTTTGGATAGAGCAGTGGCACTTAGCCGGTCTAGGCGCCCACATCCACCCGGACGAAGGCCTAGACATCCACACCACAGAAAAATTAAAGCCATCATTGAGCGCCACAGGAGACAAATGCCGAGACGCCTCAGCCATGCAGAGATACACCTCCTTAGAGAATAGACATATCATTGATGGAGAGTTTTCCTTTCTCTACTCTCACTTTCAGATCACTGACATGTTTCCCTTTTATAGGACACTATTTCTTTTTTTTTAGTCTTATAGGCATGTGTTTTTCATCTTTTTCTCGTTCCAGATGAGAAACACACCATCATTATATGTATTGCTTTGGTTTCATAGGCCACATTGGCCTTTTAGAGACGTTAATATACTCTCTCTCTCTCTCTATATATATATATATATATAGGCGGTATTATATGGAGTGGAAGTGTGAGGGGAGAGCATCTCCTCATCTGCATGAAACGACATTGAGAAGCTGCAAAAAGCTTTTATTCGTAGACATTTGGGCATCAAAAGCACCGCACCATATGTACTTATGCTTTTAGAAACTGGCCGTCGGCCAATTGAGGTACATGCTATGATCCGAGTACTAAGATATGCCACCCAAGTATGTCAAATGGATGACTGTAGGCTCCCCAAACGGGCATGGGATGCTAGCACACGCCTACAGAAAACGTGGGAAAGTAAAGTGCTCTCGATAGGATGGGTGTTGTATATGCGAAAATGGTTTAAAGGGTGGGGAGTGGATAGATATCTAGATATGGTATCCAAAGATACATGCATGGACGTATTTCAATCAGACCTCTTACGAGTGTATCAAGCAAAACATCAAAGCAAGGGAGCAAATGGCAAACTTGCTTATTACAATATGCATATCTATCCTTCATGTTGGGAATCCTACATGCAAGCAGAGGCACACACGTAGCCATACCTAGCCAACCCGCTCTCAGTGGTATTTAGACGGAGTATTGCGTGACTTCAAACTCGATCATACACTTTATTGATCGAGACAGGTGCATGGAGTGGAAAGGCAAGGGAGACAAGGTTATGCAAGCTGTGTGGACTATAGAGTGTAGAATCAGAGGAGCACATGATTATGACATGCCCAGCATATGCACACATAAGGGGCTGACTTTGATATCCCTTTACAGGGGCCACTTCACTAGTTTTTGACCACTACTCCTATATCAAAGTGGGGCTCTCATCACCCGCATGTTACTCTTTCGGGAGAACCACGTTGCATAGATTGTTCTTTCACTGTAGCTAACCTTTCCTACCATGGGGGAGAAGAATCATTGTATATCTGGAAAGGTCCCATGGGTTATAATTTGGCCTTCCATGGACGATAATAAACTACTCTATCTACTCTCTCTCTCTCTCAATGTGCCGTTCCTCTCCTTCCTTCCCTTATAACGGGGGAGGTGGGGAGGAAGTGGAGTGGTGGCGGTGGTGGTATTTCCCCCGCCCACCACTTATCATCAAGCATGGCGGCGGGGAGTTTGTGGACTGGGTGAGGTAGCTGTGTCTAGAGTGACTCCTCAAGGTGGGGCCACCAGTTGATTCGATGGGGGCTCTATGGTTGAGGGGATAGTCATTGCCCTATAGAAATTTGTGAGTGTACGTTGGTGTGTGTCGCCATATGCTTGCTTTTGAGTCAGTAAGAAGTGCTCTCCATGTCAGCGTAGCTCCAGTAAGAAGAGCGTGAGACATCTCTGATCTGGAAAATCCATCAACCTAGAGAATGGCCTGAATCCCTCGCTAAATAGGCAATAGAAGCATAATATATTGCGCATTTGCATATATAGTTCTCCTGTGTCTTTGGCTTGAGCTGATAGAGTTGGCAGATCTTGTCCTCTGAGGGTAGGGAGTCTACATTGAATCTACTTGTGTCAATCCATCCTTGGTATGAGGATGTATAGAGCTATCCAATGGCGCATCGTAGACCATGAGACAAGTGTGCATCCATGTATCTCAGTTGGGTAATAAAGCCGTTGGGAGGTATATGCAGAAGATGTTTTTGGTAGAAAGTCATCTTCATCATAGAAACAAAAAACATCAAAGATGTTTTGAAACGAAATGTCACAAAGGCGTTTCGTAAGTTTCTTTCAAGAGGGGGTAAAATAAGAAACACAAGTTATTTATAAAGGGATTTTTATAGCATTAAACTAGAGAAAGAGGTTTTAAACATATTTGGATCTCTTTCTTAAACAACGAAAGGGCAATGGAGTATAAATGATAATATAGCAGAGCCAATTGAGAATAACACATTACATGTCCATTATTTACTTAATCAACTTTGGTAGGCTGAGAAGTAGTTGCTGTCCGCGCATGACAAAGAAAGAAGAGTGAGGGGAGCATGGAAGAAGAAGAGAAAAGGTCTCTGATTAAGATCCCATAGCATCGCGCACCATTTTACTAAAGTTGGGCCTCGTTGTTTTTTTGTCACAGAAACCTCTCTTTTTTTTGTCCACTCATAGAAACGTTTCTTACTATGAGAAACATTTTGGAAGATTTGAAGCCAAAGAAACGTGTTTCTTTCTGCTATGAGTCTTCGTCCCTAGATCCTTAGTAGGTGCCACCCATGTCTTGGTTGTGTCTAGCTGAATAATGTCCATCCTAATGATGCAGTTCAGCTCCTTGCGAGTGAGCTCCAAGTGAGGGAAATCCAACTTGTATAATCTATATAGCCATAACCATCCCTCTATCTAAGCATACCAACACTCTGTATCCCCCTGTAATGCTAGCTTTCTAGATGACTCGTGTGAGCAAGGGGCGTCTCTTTCGTGGCAAGCTCTAGAGAGAAAGATTAACATCTAAAAAAGGCAATAAATTGTGGTTCGCCAATAAATCCATCCTCAAAAAGATGTAGGAAGTGTGTCTGGGGTAAAACTCCATCTTTGGTCCTACAGGGAGAGCTAACTGGATCCAAGTCGTCCTTGTCTCAACTCTCAAGATATCAGCCCTAATGACTGATAAATTCAGCTCAGATGGGTTGAGGTGAACTTTAACACAATCTAGGCTATGAGTGCCAACATTCCCTCTCACCTGCCTTTGTTGGCTGTTTGGAGAAGGAAAATGCTAATCTAGGATATCTATGGCACTGGAACACCCATATGCTATCATCATTGTGTATGACAACTTTTCTCTAATGATAGGGTGTGGGGTGGAGGGTTTACTCCTAATTATGTATGACATCATCATTGTCAATGGCCTCTCTGTGTGGTTCAAGCCATAATAATGGTCTCTCTTTGGGTCAGCCTGGTGAGCGAGCAGACCCAATCATCTGTGGTATAGGTTGCAACCCTAGTCCTTAGCTCTATATAGAAAAGTAAGTGTGACTAGAGTATCAAACAACCATACCCTCATGTGAGGTTATTGAAACTATATGTGGGTTCTACAAGGCGCCTAGTGCTACATAGCCTTGTGCAAGTTAGGCCTTAGTTATCCCCCGTAGTGAAAATCTTAGGCCAAAGAAAGTGACTCCCAAGTATACATGCTCTCTCACATGATCCATTTCATCTTCCCTAAATGTGAAATGATACATAAATCAAGTTACCCTTGCTACTGAAGTGTTAAATACTATGACTTTGATTTTTCCAAGATTCAATGTGAGATCTCTATCTTTGCAAAAGGTATATAGTAAATCTAATTGAATTTGCAAGCCTCCTAGTGAGTTTGAAATGAACACAATACCATTGGTATATAATAGTATTAGTATTAGTATTAATACTTAATTAGGTTAGCCCCAACTCCAACTCCACCTCCCCTATTAATGTAGTGGGATACTTCATCTGTGTATAGTCAAAATAGTGTGCGTGAAAGAAGACATCCATGTTTTACTCTTATAGTGCTGTCAATCCTCTTAGACACCCCCCTAGGTGTGCATATATATCTTGCTACTCTCTCATATAATACATACATACCCCACTACATGCCTTCTAGCACTCCTATCTCTTGCAATCTCTACATGAAACATGCTCAAGGTACTGTGTTAAATGCCTTTTAGAAATCCACAAAGCAACAATATATCCTTCTATCTCGAGCTCTGTCCCCCTCAGTGATTGCTTTGAGTGTGAGGATATGGTCCAATGTGGTGTATTCATGTCTAAAATCAGCCTAGCCCCATGCTCTCCTTCTGTGCATCTCAACCCATGTACTGAGGCCATACTCCAATATTAATCCATCATGATGGTCTTGTACTCACAAGGGACCAAAGGGTTACCACTCTTAAATAATTGTAGTATGGTCTAGCTATACTTTAGGAATCCTTTGCGTTTTGTTTTGTTGAACATGCCTGCCCATATGGGTGTCAATGTGTCACATGCATGTGAGAAGTGCTCTACCACTGGACCGCCCTCATAATGTGTTCTCCGATTCTGTAGTTTGTGGATCACCTCTTTGACAATCTTACTTGTGAAGAACCACTATGTTGACCTAAAGACCTGTGGAGGCAATATGGGTGTCTGCCCTGATACATCATAGAACTATCTCCCATAATGGCACCAAGCATCAAGTGATGTAATCTATTCAAGGGGTTGTCTCTCATGAACCACTATGTTGACCTACAGACCTCTGGAGGCAATATGGGTGTCTGCTCTGATACATCATAGAACTATCTCCCATAATGGCACCAAGCATCAAGTGATGTAATCTATACAAGGGGTTGTCTCTCATGAAACATTCTCCATGCTCTTTTGCTATCTCACCCCAAAAATAGATGGTATATCTCCATCTCAATTTTTGTTAGGTAGTTTCACTTCTTCATTGGCACATGGTGTCTAAAGAGTTTCCTTGCTTGGCAATGTGTCCTAGTGCCCAAAGCAATCTCCCTCTTTAGATGTGTATAGGTGTCCTTGCGCTCAACATTGAACCAACCATTTTAAGGGGTAAAGGGTGAGGGTTTGCATAGGGGAAAGGTGTGTGGGAATGTGTACATAATTGAAGTATGTAAGGCTTGTGCTAAATCTCTTATGCATTCTTCTAGGGATTTTTCTTAAATCTAGCATTTGTAATCTGTCATGCAAAGAGCCACTATATAATGATCACCACTCTTGGACTCTTGGCCTCTAGGTTAGCTCTGTACACTGAGTTAATGTGGGCTGGTAGTATGAAACAATAACTCTTGGGACATAGCTATGACCCAATTTTGTTGCTAGCTCCCAGGCTCGAGGGTGAGCCTATTTGGCTCTACGGTTTGGAGGTGAGTCTGATGTCCGTTCCTTGTATGTTCTTTGCTATTGATACGGCTTGTGTCATGTCTCTTGTGCAAGTTGGATCTTAGTTGAACATTTCATTTGTATCAATGATACATCCTTGGACATCTAGATGGGCATTAGTAGCATTGGTCATAGTGGTCATAAAGTGACCTAGTGCAAATGTACTAGGGCCACTTTGGGGATAGGCTATCGAGTCTCAAGCCCTATTGCAAGGTTCTCTCCGTACATAGTATGGATTGATCCATATGGTATGATCTATATGGTACCGTACCGTACATATTCACATGATTTTGTACGAAAAACAAGCTTTTTTTTGCCACTCTCCCTCCCTCTCTCTCTCCTTTCCTTTTTTTCTTTTCTCTCCCTCTCTCACACTCACACACACACACACACACCCTCTTTTTCTGTCAAGCCTCTCCAGCTTTCTCAAGCCTGTCATCTCTTTTTTTTCGTAATGGTTGTTATATTTATAAAGTACTAAACGACAAAAGAGTTACAAAAGTCATGGCAAAGACGTAGAGGAAATTGCCATATGCCAGGGAAGTAAGTCCTCTCAAGGGAGTAAGTCAAAGTGCCGAATGAGATCTATCTGCCAATGTAAGAGACCTTTAAGCCTAGCAATATGTCCCTGAACATTAGAGGCTGAATCAAAAAGAAAAGCATTCCAAATGGTCCAATTGTGCCAACAGCCCCAGTATTTGAGAAAGTGAAACAAGATCTTCATATGTGACTGTGCTGGTGTGGGGTATTTGGGCCGTGCAAAAACCCAATCAAAAGGGCTTAGCAAGAAACCAACCACTCCTTGCCAAACCGCTGACAAGAGTGACCAGATTTTCTTAGCGAGAGGGCAAGAAATATATCGATGACGGGCCGATTCCACACTGGTGGTGCAAAAGAAACAATTGCCGTTGGAGATTCGATGCTTGGAGAGGGCTGAAGCAAGAGGAAGACCACCAATCATCACCCTCCAAAGAAAAACCTTGCATTTGAAATGTGTCTTGTTCAACTAGCCCTCCATCACAGTTACCTTCCACCATGACTGAGATTTACGCAATCCCCATACAGTATTAGCTTTAGTAACCAGCCATTGATGATCTTTAATCAGAAGATGATACACCTGGTTAGCTGAGGCCTTTTCCAAATTCAGCTGGCCTACAAGGTCCCAGTCCTGCCAGGGACGATCCGAAGCAAGGGCAGGAAAGGGTTGTCTACTTTGGAGCACCATCAAAAGCTGTCCCCATAAATCACGGTATCCACGAGGGATCCTGAAAAGCCTCTTGACTGTACGAAACGATATCAACACATTGCGACTGGCAAGGGTGGCATTTGCAACTGAAGTCAAGCCCAAACGTGCCATGTGGTTAAATTTTGGTCTGAGCTCATGTTTACCTTTCCAAGAAAGTAATCGCGAGGCTGCCAACAATTCCAGTTGAAAAGAGTTAGTAGCTAAGCGGTCCTCCGCTGGATGCCATTGAGCCTTCTGGAGAACCAATTCCCAGGAACATACCAAATGAGCAAGCAGGGAGGATGAAGAACTAGAAAACCGAGAGTCTACATTAAGAACATGCCACCAGGAGCTCCGAATTTGGGTATTACCATGCACAAGCCCGTGATCCTCAAGAAAATAACGGGCTATAAAGACCCAGGGGTGATGATCCAAGCACATGGTACGAAAAAGAGACCAACGGAGTGCCAGCATATGAGTTTCAGCATCCAAAATAGCTCCACCACCCATGCGTTTGAGGATACATACATGCGACCAAGAAATCCATGAAATGCCTGCATGCAAGGAGTCCTTCCATAACATGAAATGAATGTACTGAGTAAGAGCATTCAATGTAGTAGTAGTCCAAGGCAGCAATGGCAACAAATATGTGAGCATTGGCAACATAATTGTTTGAGCCACTTTGAGGCGAACATGGAAGGGCCAAGGCTATGACTTCCAATACAGAAACTTAGCTGCCAGTTTCTGTGAAATCCACTCTAGTAGTTGCTTTGGCCGAACATCAACACCCAAAGGGTACCCAAGATGCTTGACAATGGAACCATGGGGAACAACCATTCCCTACCAGTCCAATGACTGCAAATCTGACTCCGTGCAACTGAGAATGGCTGATTTCAAAGCATTGATATGAAGATCAGAAGCATGACCAAAGAGAGTCTAAACATCTAATGCTTTGCGAAGATTATCCTTGTCTGCACGCAAAATCATAAAGCTGTCATCAGCCAACGATTGACTAATGAAGTGCTGTCCAAAAGGAAGAGACAATCCAGCCAACTGAGTAGAAGCTGCCATATGAGATAACATCGAAAGAACCGGATGAGTCGCAAGGGCAAAAAAGAGAGGACTCAAAGGGCAACCCTGTCTCACAAAGCGTGCAAGGACAAATGGCTCGGTAACACCACCATTCAGCATAACTCGCGAAGAAGCCACAACACTAATGGTGTAGATCAAACGAGACATCCGAGTATCAAAGCCCATAGTAGACATAAGTTCTGCAATGAAAGACCAATCCAAATAATCAAAAGCCTTTTCCAGGTCCAATTGAATCAATACCACCTCCTAATTAGAGTGCCTTGCATAGTCAATAGCCATTTGCACATTTAAGACATTATGCAGAATGTTTTGGCCCTTAATGAAACCATATTGAAGAGGATGCACAATGGCAGGAAGATGCTTATGGAGCCGATTTGCCATCACTTTGGAAAAGATTTTATACATAGAACCCATCAAAGCAATTGGTTGCCAATGTTTCAACATAGACGGCGAAGGAACTTTAGGAAGCAGTTTGATAAGTCCTTTCCATGAGGAAGGCATGAACCTCGTTTTCCAAACTTGCTGAAACATAGCCGTCAATGGTTTCACCAGTCGGGTAGCAAAAACCTCAAAGAATTCATTGGTGAGACCATCCCAACCGGGACTTGTTATCCTTGGGCAAGTGCAACAAAACATCCATAACCTCCGCCTCACGAATATCTGTCTCCAAAGTAGTTTGCATGAACCAAGAAGGTCTAGAAAATAATTCCTACACATATTCACAATAGTCTAAGGATCAATGACCATTTGACCTTCTGCATCCTGGAGTCTAGTCATATTCTCTCGAGCAGGAGATGCATGGAGAGCTCGAAAGAACTTACGAGTTTGACAAGCACTATCTTGCAAATTCTCAGTCAAATTTTGCAATTTGGCCTGCTGATAAGATTTCAATTGAAACTCTTTAATAAGATCAGCAAAACGCATAGCCAATGGCAGTAGAAATACATCATCTCGAGTCTCCACCAGTAGAGAACGAACCAAAGCCAGTAATTCCTCCGCTGCTTGTCGACGCCGCCGACAAAGAGAGGCATGATGGATCCCATATTGCCGAACAACCCACTGAACATTAGAGAGTAATCGTTCAAAAGAAGCATTGCCCTCAGAGGAGAAGTCCAATAAAAATCTATCAATCAATTGCTGCATATAACCCTGAAAGATTGAATGCTTCAAATAAGACGAGTTGAAACGCAAAGGGAGTCTATCCAAAAATTGCTTAAAAGGTGCAAGGGGTTATACAAGCATCTCGAGCTGTAGAGGAAAATGGTCCGACAAGGCATATTGCTGCAACATTTTCATTTCCAGCATCTCAGGAAAAAAAGCATCATCCTACATGATGTACATGCGCTCCAACCGCGACCATGTAGTTGTATACTGCGCAGAATGAAAAGTAAACCCTGTGGAAGAAGGGTGTAGCCATGACCAGAGATCTTACTTAGGTACGGCAAGAGTAAACACATTCCACGCACGGCTTTCCAGAGCGTCCATCACCGAATGCTCTGATATGGATTGTGAAGGATCAACACACATATTAAAATCCCCCATCAAAAAACCCCATTTAGCAAGTGACAAGGAGGTCTATAAAGTATTCCAAAGATCCCGGCGGGATAAAGGGTCATTTGGAGCATAGAGCCCAAGTAACCATAAGATCTCTCCTTCAAATAAAACTTCAATCACCACAAAACGACCATGTACATCATTTTTAATAAGAACAGGCTGATATTTCTCATGTACAATCATAAGCACACCAGAATAATGCATGGCATGTGTCCCTGCATAAAACAAGCGAAACCCATGGCAATCCACAACTTTTCCTGCTTCACCGTGACTCTTGTGCTCAACAGCACACAAGACATCCCACTGATTCTCATGCAATAAACTCCACATGGCATGTTGCTTATTGCGAGAACAAATGCCTCGTACATTCCACGTGGCTATCTTCATGTGTATTCAAAAAAGAAAATCAGGAACGAGGCAAAGCTTGCCTCGCTTTAACCTTTTCTGCTAGAATGTCAAGGACTCTCTCATCCAAAAAATCAGCTAACACGGCAAAAGAGTTCTGACGACCATATTTAGAGGTAGACGGTGTATCCACTGTCTTGGGGATGGAACGGGGATAACGACGATCCCATGGGGTAATCACCTTACCTCTAGCATCAAAAGCCAACTTAGCAGGTGGGCCCTTCGGACCATCTGTATATACTTTCCTAGTGGGTTGATTGCGAGGAGCAGAAGAAACCATAGCATGAGTAGTGTGCTCTGAAGACATGTCTTTCCTGTGCATATAAGTATGCAAGGAATCTTGTGAAGCATTAGGCACAGTATCCGCCATGCCAGCATCAAACCTTTTACCTTTTTTGGCACGTACATCTACCCAGTCATTGTCACGGGAATCCAAACCCGAAACATGTTGTTTGCCTTATCCAAAACTTTAGGTGGCTGGGTCGCATCGTATCCTCTTTTAACCTTCTCTCTCTCTAGCCTATCCTCTCCCAACCTTCTCTCTCTAGCCTCTCCTATCCTCAACCTTCTCTCTTTCTTATTTGCATAATCCTTCATATATGATGTATCCACTGCCATCTATGTACTTGTAAGTTGTAGGTAACAAGTGCATGTTGCATGGGGCATGAGGTTTTGGCATGTTACCCTCAAGTATTCATCTCGTATAATCTAATAGCATTGCTATCATCTTTCATCCAATATAATCAAGTTAAATTTTTTTTAATGCTCATATTATACCGTACCTCAAAAAATCTTAAGGTACCATTTAGTATCATATTTTATTATAGTGTACGGTATCATACCTTTAATATCTGAAAACTATGCCCTATTATGCATGTCATTGTGTGATCACCACTCTAGGACACTTGGCCCATAAACTGACGTGTCCATTAACTTTGAGGGTGTGGAGTGTTTGTATGGGATGCTAGCTCTTGTGATGTGTTCATGACCCAATTTGCTCTACTAGCTCCTAGGCTTAAGGATGGGCTTGTTTGGATCTATGACTGGGAAGTGAATCTTATGTCCATTCCTTTTATGTCCTTTATTGTGGGTACGGCTTGTGTTATGTCGCATTTGCAGATTGGATTCTAGGGGGATGTTTCAAAGTCCCTCCCAAGTGGAGGAAAAATGCAACCACTTCTTAGATTTGGATTGGTCTCTTCCCTAGAGGACACATCCTCCTTGGAGTCATCACAACTAACAAAGACAAGACTTTTACTTTCATAGTGGGGAAGGATGGTTGACTCCAAAGAGAGCACTTGGATTAAATAGAGTTCATAGGATGCTCTAGGCAAAGGATTAGAGTAGTGGCACATTTCAAGAGGAGATGGCACATGCACTAAGACCCCGAATCCAATCACCCGATTGATAGATGGTGAACACATTAGGCTTATCAAAGGGGGCCTTTAGAGATTATAGGGGATTCAGGAGTGTGGCCTTCTTTGGCTACACTATGAGGTTGGGGAGGAGGATTTTGAGGAGTAGGATCAAATCATAGCTAGGAAACCAGATCTCATTGGCAAAGGCGAGACATCTCATGTTATTCTTGTCAGACTTTTGGAGGAGGATGGATGATGGGTTGGACAAAAAAACACAAAATAAGAACTGTCATAATCTACACAAAAGCGTATGCTTTGTTCACAAAAGAACCAGAGCAGCCCACCAAGACTTACTCGGTCAATGGCTGCACCACCCTTGGGACTATACAAATGATAGGCCTTGTGAAACAGGATTCTGTACCACCAAATTGTTTGATGAGTCCCGTCCCCATCTCCCAAAGGAGGAGAGCCTGAATGAAAAGGGAAAGGAAAAAACAATGCAGTCATTGTGGCTCCCATTCTTTTTTTTTTCTTGCAAATAAAGTGTGGCTAATTATATTACTTAAGAAAAAACCTGAATACAAGGAAGTGCTCTTGCTCAATAGACTAGCTGGAGCTGATGCAAAGTTACAGGTATATCAAATGTACAGGCCTCTCAAGGCCATCTAGGGGGGATGGGGGTGAGAAGCCATGGAGGGGGGGTGTATTGCCATTTGGGGATTGCCTGCCTACAATACGAAAAACAGGTCCTGGCTGCCCGAAGAGCGCATGAAATGGAAACGTAGCTCCTAACGAGCTCTAGACTCACCCTTCACCTAGTCCCATCGGCCGCGGAGGGAGTGGATGATAGAGGTCCAGAGCTTTGCTAAGGTCTCTTGTGCCGAAAGTCTCTCTCCGCCAAAAGCCTCCTAACACTGCACCTTCAAGATATGCCATCCAATAAGACTCCTTGTGATCTCCCATACCTCAGAACAGTCTGTTGTGGGCTCCAATACCTAGCAGATGGGTAGAGCCTAAGAGCTACCTTCATGTACACCATCGAGAGATTATTTGCATACATTCTATTGAATCAACATGAGGTGATAGCGAGCATCTTCCATATGAGTATTGGGCTAATGATAATTTCACCGTACTTGCCACTTGTATGTGCCCCCCTATCTACTCTATCTAGTAGTGTCCCATACCACTCTATTTGAGAGTGGAGTAGACCCACATGCTGGACCACCACGATCCCAATGCCCATGAGCTTCTGGTGGTTTTATGCATGTTTTTATAAATCTACCATAGAGAAAATTGTCAAATGCCCAAATAGATCCAACTTGCACATGACACTTAGCACAAGCCATCCTAGCATAACTTAGAGATAGAGAACGATGGACATCAAACCCACCTTCCAGCCATAGAGCCAACACATGCCTTTCCCAAGCCTAGGATCAGTAGCATATTGGTCCAAGCGTGTAAATCATTATTTACCTAACAATAGTAAAAACTAGTTTCTTTTGTGAAATTCCTCATAGGATTTGATGATACTATGCAGTGGTTTGTGCTACAAAGATATTTTGAAAACTATGTTGTTTAGAAGATGAACTCTGGTGTTATTTTTGTGATGGTTTTGCAGCGACCTGGGGGAACAATATGCCAAAAGGCTTGCAGCCTTTGTTAACAAGAGACTTTTGGGAGAGTGCACTGCTTCGGTATGTTTCACTTATTGTAGTGTGCATTCATGGCATATTCTTATTGTACATGTGAAAAGTGCTTTTCTCTTTCATATTTCTTTTACGACGTATTAAAATGTTTATTTTGTGGTCAATCCTCGAAACATCAGATGAGAAAGGTAAGAAGCTAGTTGTTTAAGAGTACAATGAATGGCATTTTCAATTCACTGATCAAATGCCGATGAGTTTGACATGATATGGGCATGAATACCAGTCTAAGCTAATGGATAAGGTCCTATAAAACTCATTTTTAAAACACGTGAGGATTTACCCAACATGAAATTGGATAGCTGCTGCAGAGAGGTAGCAGCCTCTTTCAGAGAAAGAGGGACATGAAGAGAGTGCATGTGAATGTATTGATTTTTTTCCTTCCAACAATCGGATGAAACAAAGGATATGCACTAGATCAGCCCACCAACTCTAAATGGCCAATGTGTGGTCTCTGTTACCTGTTTAACTCAAATGATGTGTGCCCACACAGGTACACACAATTATCGTCTCTAAAAAGGCCAAAGTGGCCTATGGAACCAAATAGATACAATATCATGATTTCAATACATGGGTCACTTGTACAAAAAAAGGAAACGTTACCTAAGCTAGAGATAAAATGTTGAAACTGATAAAAAGCATGATATACCACTTTAGATCTACAATCATGTTAGGCAAGAGCAGGGTGGATGTCCATATATCTCATGATAGAGCACAATGACACTCAGGGAGATTAAGGATCACAAGGAGAAATTGGCTCAAATGGAGAACTGTATGTCTTCTGAGGATGGCCCTCGTGGATTGATGAAGCACAGTGAATATGTCTTCCTCACTAAAATGGCAAGCTGGGCAGCCTCAGAAGCACATAAGGATGGCCTGGATCCATCCATTGTAGCAGCCTCTATCTCATCTCCTAGGATGTCAAGTGAGAGGCTCTCTGAATCTATGGGTCTCTCAAAGATGAACCCCTGGGGCAGATTTGTCTCCGCAGGTCTGAAGGTGGAAGAACTGTGGCCAGTGGCATCAGGGTATGGCTGGATACAAATGGTGGCCTCATGGGACACAAGAAGTCTGTGAGGACTCTCTCTCTGGACCCCTTGCGTTGGCTCAAAACCCATCGTGTCTACAAAGCTGGGAATCTCTGTCTACAAAGCTCAAGTAGGTAGAGGTTGAGCTGGTACTGGTCTGTCGCCCTCAAGTGTGAAAAGGAAGCCCCTTCAATGTGCAGAACTGGCCAATCCCACAGGTCATGTTTGCACCCAAGGGTTGTGTTAGTTTTGGCCAAGTCCTGACTGTTGGGTATTTGACTCACACCTTACTTACGCCTACGCTCATATGGGAGTGTCGGTGATCAGTAGGACACTGGGGCACTTTTTACTCTCGGTAGGAGAGGTTTTTTCCCCCAGACTTATGGTCTTATTGTCGTATGTACTTATGTGCTTATGTTATACACATTTGGGCACTTAGTGTGTGTCGGGTGTGAACACCCCCCTACAACCCTAAGGTTTAAGGGTTGTACTTTGTACTTTTAGATTACACTCATTCAGTCAATTCTCTTGGGTGTCGTGCTTCAACTCTGTCTCTCACTCTCACACTGTCTACTGAATCTCTGCTGTACCTTGATCCTCTGTTCTCACATTTGGTATCAGAGCTCAGCTCTGAACTCAGCTCCAGGCCGTCAGCTCCAGCCGCCAGCACAGCTCCACTTGCCTGTCCCAGCGCGCCACCAGCAGGAGCCGTCAACATCAGTCTCGTCATGTCAGCTGCAGGCGCTGACGTTTGCCAGCGCAGCCTTCGCACGAGTGTCTGCCTGCAATCAAACTCTGTCAGTCTCGTCAGTCCGCCTGACATCAGTCTCGTCACGTCACGACTGACATCAGTCTCGCTCACGTCAGCAGCTCCCGCGCTGTTCGACAGCGCAGTCTTCGTCAGACAACGCCCGTCAGACCACCGTCAGACCACCTGCAGCCCGCCTGCCCGCCTGCCGCTGTTTTAAAACGTTACGTCAGCAGCCCGTCGCCTGCCCAGTCCACGTCACTCAACGAAAGCACTGCGACGACTGTCCTGCACCCGCCAGTCAACGTCCTGCCCACCGTTTTGACCACGCGCAGCTTGCTCGTTTGACGACCACGTCAGGTAAAATTTTCAACATTTTTTTTTAAATTTCAGCCTAGAACACAGTTCTGGAAGCGGAGGTTCACACGCGGCAAGCACAGAACAAGTGGGGGGATAAATTTCATGCAAATTTCTGGACTGGATCGTCAGAAATTTTGGGGCTTTTGTGTATTTGGAGGAAAGTTGCATTTGAACTGCTGATACAGTCACAGAAAGAGTGTTTTTGACATAAATTTTGGCAAAAATTTTGGGGATTTTGAGATAACAGTGATGCAGTGCACTGTTTGCACCTTGGGAAGCGTGCATTAAAAGATAGTTTTCTGACAGAGTACGCCCTTGCACATTAATTGCAGAAACGTATTTGCTGCAATTTTTGGAAATTTGCAGATTTCCAGTTAATATTGCTTTGACATTGCTCATTTTGTCTTTGGAAATTTTGTCATCATGGCAAATCAGGGAGGTGATGTTTTTACGTATGTATCTAAGGAAGACAGACTGGACGGAAACAACTATTCCCTTTGGTCATTCATGATGAAGAATGTATTAGTGGCCAAGAATTTATGGGATTATGTCAGTGGAGAGGAAACTCGACCGGGAGTTATAGCTCCCGTTACTCCTCCCCAAGGCGCACGTGGACAACGGGGACCTCAGCCCGCTCCACTTCAGCAACTTCCACCCAGAACTGCAGCTCAAAAAGCTTGGGATACCCGTGATGCACAGGCCTTGTCGCTGATTGCTCTGGCAGTTCAGCGGTCCATCATACCTCATATCCGTTCGGCATCTTCTTCACGAGATGCATGGTTGACTTTGGAGCATATGTTTGCAGGAAAGAATGAGACTCGGATCTCTTTCTTGAAGAAAGAGTTGGAAACTCTGAAGATTCATGAAGGTGATTCTATGCAGGATCACTTAAACAAGATTCAGGACTTGAGAGAGCAGCTCATGAATGTAGATGAGTATTTTTCAGATGCACAGTTGATATCCACCACCTTGAATTCCTTACCTCCTTCGTACTTGTCTTTTCATACTGCATTGAACCTCACCATGAGGATTGCTGAGCACCCACTCACTTTTATTCAGCTGGTTAGCTTGCTTCTAGAGGAGGAGCAAACACGGAAAAATAGTGGTGTGGATGCTATAGTATCTGAGCAGGCTTTTATGGCAAAACAGAAAGGCAAGAACAGCAAGGTGAAAAATGCTCCACAGAGTTCTGGCACTTCGGGCACATCGCAGAATCAGTCACAAGGGGGGACGCAACCAAAGAAAGGAAAATGTCATTATTGTAAGAAGCCCGGCCACTATATCACTGAGTGCAGAAAGCGCATTGCCAAAGAGAAGGAGGAGTCAGGAATGACTGTTTCTACTACTCCTTCCACTGCTAGTGAGTCCGCGTCCTTTGTTGTGGACAGGGACTATTGTTTTTACACTTGCAGTTATGACATCTCTTGGGCCGATAGAGCACTTAGCTCTACAGAGGATGCTGACACTTGGTTCTTTGACAATGGTGCTTCTAGACATATCACATCTCGCAAAGATTTGTTTGCTTCAGTTAGTGCACCTCCCGTTGGGAAATCGGTACAGTGTGTCAATAATGCATCATACCCTGTTCGTGGTATTGGGGAGATTCAGCTCACAGCCATTGATGGCTCTATTCTCCGCCTGCAGGATGCTTTGTTTGTGCTTGAAATAAAGAAGAATTTGCTTTCTATTTCTTCTTTGGCACGTTGTGGTATGCAGGTCACCTTTGATGATGACCGTTGCATGGTTCGAGAAAAAGAATGTATGACATTGGTCTTGACAGGATCTTTGTGTCATGGTTTATATGAGTTGGATGCTCTTTCAGTAGATCAGTCAGCATACTTGACATCCACTCTTACTCCTGCTATGATACAGGCGGAGTTATGGCATGCTCGTTTAGGGCATGTAAACTTTGGCAGCTTGATGCTTTTACAGCGTACTCAGATGCTGGATGGCTTACCTCTCTTGGAGAGACCTCCTGAGCACTTATGCGAGGGATGCATTTTGGGGAAAATGCATCGATTCTCATTTCCTCGTGATGTTGCTTTCAGGGCAACAACCAGATTGCAGTTGGTGCATTCAGATGTTTGTGGGCCTATGCAGACCATGTCATTGGGTGGTTGTTATTATTTTGTGACATTCATTGATGACTTCACACGTTTTTGCTGGGTCTATTGTTTGAAAAAGAAGTCAGAAGTGTATGATGCATTTTTGGCTTTCAGTGCACTTGTTGAAAACCAATCTGGATGCCACATTAAGACTCTCCGTTCGGACCAAGGGGGGAATACATGTCCTCTATGCTGAATTCTTTTTTGCAGTAGAAGGGCATAGTACATCAGTATACTACAGCTTACACTCCACAGCAGAATGGGGTAGCAGAGAGGAAAAATCGGTCACTCATGGAGATGGCCAGATGTATGCTGAAGGCAAAGAGCTTGCCTCATAGTTTTTGGATGGAAGCAGTCATGTGTGCTTGCCATATTTTGAAGAGATACCCTACCAAAGCCTTGAAGACCATCACACCATTTGAGGCTTGGAACAGCCGTAAACCTTCGGTTGGTCACTTTCGTACCTTTGGGTGTCTTGCCTATGCCCATATTCCACAGGTACTTAGAAGAAAATTGGACAACAAGGCTATTAAGTGCATTTTTATGGGATATAGCAATGAGAGCAAAGGCTACAGACTCTATGATCCCGTTACTAAGAAGGTTTTTGTCAGCAGGGATGTTGTTTTTGATGAAAAATCAGAATTATCCTTGGCTGGTTTGGACACATATCAGGCTGCCCGTGATGTTTTTGAAGGGCTGCTGCCCATTACTTTTGGTGATTCAGCTGGAGGTTCACAAAATGAACCTAGTGTTCAGCCAGCTGCTCCTATGGAAGTGCAGAAATTCAGCCATTGGCTGATCGGAATATTCAAGATCATGCTGAAACAGAAATTCAGCAAGAGCTTGCACACAGCCAAGATGCTAGACAGCTACCTAGATGGTATTTGCAGACTATGCAAGATAGTCCTTTGGATGCACCCATGGTTGGTCGTACTAGAAGGTAAACTCGTTTGCATGATTCAGCACATATCATGGAGTTTATTATGGCAGCAAGTACTTTTGATAATGAAGAGCCTGAATGTTATGAGGATGCACAACACAATGTGCATTGGAAGGCAGCCATGCAAGCTGAATTAGATTCTATTACTAAGAATCAAACTTGGGATTTGGTGTCCTTGCCATTTGGGAAGAAAGCCATTGGAACGAAATGGGTCTACAAATTGAAAAGAAAAGCAGATGGATCCATTGATAAATACAAGGCACAGCTGGTAGCTAAAGGCTACGTACAGAAAAAGGGCATAGATTATGAGGAGACATTTGCTCCTACTTCCCGTATGATGACCATCAGGTCTATGATTGCTTTGGCTGCACATTATGGTTAGACAGTACATCAGCTAGATATCAAGACTGCATTTTTACATGGGGAACTTCAGGAGGAAGTTTATGTACAACAGCCCATTGGGTTTGCAGTTGAAGGCTCAGAACATTTGGTATGCAAGCTCAAAAAGGCACTATATGGTTTAAAACAAGCTCCTAGAGCTTGGTATGAAAAGATAGATGCTTTCTTGCTTGGTCAGGGGTTTCTAAACAGCTCATCTGAGTCTACCCTTTACGTATGTAAAGAAGGGGGATCTATGCTGATTTTATGTCTTTATGTTGATGACCTTTTGCTCACTAGAACACATGCTGATCAGATTTCAGCATTCAAACAAAATTTGCAGCAAACTTTTGACATGTCTGACTTGGGAGTTTTGCATTACTACTTGGGCATCCAGTTCATACATAATGCTCGAGGTATTGGGTTATCACAGTCAAGGTATATTGGGCAGCTTCTTGAGAAATTTGGCTTACAGGATTGCAAGCCAGTTACTACTCCCATGGAACCTGGACTGAAACTGTCATTACATGATGACAGTGATTTGTTTGATATACATACATATGCTCCTGCAGTTGGATGTCTTATCTATCTATGCAATACTAGGCCGGACATACAGTTTGCAGTTTCAGCTTTGAGCAGGTATATGCATCAGCCACGTATGTCACATTGGCAAGCTGTCAAGCGTGTTTTTCGCTACTTGCAGGGTACTCGTTCTCTTGGGTTGCTTTATGCCAAGGGGGGACCACTGCATTTACATGCTTACAGTGATTCTGATTGGGCTGGTGATTATGATACACATCACTCTACTAGTGGCAATTGTTTCTTTCTTGGCACTTCTTGCATTTCTTGGCTTAGCAAGAAACAATCCACTGTTGCCACATCGTCATGTGAAGTTGAATACAAGGCAGCTTTCACTACCACAGTTGAATGCGTATGGCTTAGACGCTTGCTAGCTGATTTGGATGTATCTGTTACTGAGCCTACTCCATTGTTCACTGACAGTCAGAGTGCCATTGCAGTGGCACGGAACCCAGTGTTTCATGCTCGCACGAAATACATTGAGATTCACTATCACTTTGTCAGAGAGAGGCTACATGCAGGTGATATCAGCCTTGTCTATTGTCCTACCACCAGTAATGTGGCAGACATCTTCACCAAAGCTCTTCCTCGTGACAAATTTGAAGCATTTCGCGATGCTTTAAATTTGATATCCTTTGGTGGCGGATGATCCTTGTACTCTTGATCACTCTTCACTCCAGGGGGGTTTGTTGGGTATTTGACTCACACCTTACTTACGCCTACGCTCATATGGGAGTGTCGGTGATCAGTAGGACACTGGGGCACTTTTTACTCTCGGTAGGAGAGGTTTTTTCCCCCAGACTTATGGTCTTATTGTCGTATGTACTTATGTGCTTATGTTACACACATTTGGGCACTTAGTGTGTGTCGAGTGTGAACACCCCCCTACAACCCTAAGGTTTAAGGGTTGTACTTTGTACTTTCAGATTACACTCATTCAGTCAATTCTCTTGGGTGTCGTGCTTCAACTCTGTCTCTCACTCTCACACTGTCTACTGAATCTCTGTTGTACCTTGATCCTCTGTTCTCACACTAACTATGTCAAGTCTAACAATGTCAGGCCTAATCAGCTGTTCTGTTCATGGAAGAAAGTGCATAAGATTGTAACTCCAAATTGTACTTGAAAGGTGGCATTGCTTGGGGACTGAGCCTATGCAGCCCAAACTAGACATCAACCTGCCAATACCAGCACCATCAGTTTGCTGCTAGCCATCACAAGGACCTTTTTTTTTTCCAAGAAAAGAGAAATCTATTAATAACACCTCGGGGAAAGTCCCCCTAAGGTAAATACAAAGTGCAAGAAACTCTGTGAAGAGTAACTAAGTACATCATAGATACGATGGTTGTGTAAACAACCAATGTGGTGGACTAAAGTGCCAGACCATCTGAGGGGTAGTGTGAAAGAAGGTGTCTGAATGCCAAATCCTCAGGAAAGCCTCTCTTTTCTTCCTCATCCTCTCAGAGCTGCCCTGCAACCTCTCCCATCTCCCATGGAGAGTATGGGCTATCTCTGTCCAAATCCTCGATAAAGACTCCCCAGTGGGTATATCCTGAGATCAATGACCCGGCTACATCTCGCAGTCCATATGTACCAAGCTATAATGTTGGAAATTAGCTCCCATCTGTGACAATGTCCCTGAGTCCATTGTGTCTGTGAGTAATTTGGGGTAGGGATTTTGCTCAGATGCTGTCCAATGATGAGAAAAGAAATGCTCCCCTGAGTGTCCTCATAGCCGCATGCTGGACCTGTCTGTGATCCAAGCTGCAGCCCCCCATGTTGCCACCATGGACTTTGATGTACCATGGAATACTATCCTAAGAGCTCTCCTCCAAATCTCTTGGGCTCTAGGACAGTCTCATAGGCAATGTCTTTGAGTCTCCTCTGGCTCACCACATCATGCGCAAGCCACTAGGTCCCTGCCATATCCAAGCCAAGTGCCAACTGCTAAACTCCTATGGGCTAGAAGCCATAGAAACAGAGATATCTTCTTGGGCCTGAAGCTGTCATGTAGCCGCCTCCAAAAGTCGTATAGGAACTCATCGGAGACTCCCTTTCTATGACAATGAGGGATGGCTGCAGGCTGTGCTCTAATCTTACTCATCTGTATCCTCCGTCCCAATCTAGTAGTGTAGCCAAAGAAGGGGATGTCGAATGGCCTATCAAGGAAGGGATCCCTCCACACCCACTCTCTTGGATCCCACTGAAGTCTTTGTAGAGGCCTCCTCTGGTATGCCCAATATCTCCATCCATCTATAAGACAAGTGGTTGGGTCTGGGTCTATGTGCCATTTTCTTTGAGAGTGTGCCACTACTCTGATTCTCTGCCTAGAGCAGCCACTGAGTGCTGTAAGGTCAAGGTCCTCTCTTGCTGGAGGAAACCATCCTCCTCAACTGTGAAAGTGAATGTCCAGTCTCTGCTAGATGCAATGACTGCTAGAAGGATATCCCCTCTAGAGAAAAGACTAATCCAAGTCTGGAAGGAAGTTGTTTCAGTTTGCCAATCTGGTGGAACCCCTTCCATCACGGCCTCAATCATAGCCCTGGCTCCCCTAAGACCACGTAATCTCTGCCTTTGGGTATCGTGTGGTAACTCGTGAAATGCAAACCTCTCCCCCACTGATGTAGCGACCTGTAAAGAGAATCTCCCCCATGATAAGTGTGTCCAATGCCCAATGGTGTGGCCTGACTCTGATCTCAAATAATGATTAAAGAGAAGAGGTTGTCTCCTCTTCTCTTCAATAGTAGTCGGGGGGAGCTGGTGGAGCCCTGGAGATACAGATCTCCAACCTCTAATAATGGCAGCTGCAAATCTAACCTCCAAGCTCCTCCCTAAATCTCTGGTGCTGATCTCCTAAAATATCCAGTGAATGCTGGGCTGCCATGGTCCTCCGTGTATAGGTGTCAAGTCCTCTAGCCTCCCCACCAAAAGTTTCTTCTAGGGCTCCTCACCTAGAAGTAGACCCCTAACAATGAGCTTGACCAATAAGGCTTTGCTCTAACTATCTAGGTCTATGATCCCCAATCCTCCTCTGGATCTAGGCTGTATGATGACATCCCAAGCCACCTTTGCTCTGGCTGGACTCCCATCTCCTCCTGACCAAATGAAGTTCTTGATGAGGCGTTTCACTTGGCCAATACACGACCTAGAGAATGCCCAACAAGAAGTGATGTACCACATGGTTGCAAGAAGAACTTGGTTGGCAACCACTACTCTTCCTACCAACGAGAGTCTCGCCGAGCTCCAATACAAAAGCTTCTGTCTGATGCTTAAAAGGAGGGGTGCCAGCTGCTGCTCTGAGGTAATGTCAATCCGCACATGGCATCCGAGATATCTCACAGATGTCCCACGGGGAACCCATGTGAAATCCTCGTGTGGTCGCCACTCTGGCTATCTAGTGCCACATATCCAAAATCCAAAGGATTTGTGCCAACTAATTAGTGCTCCTGATGCTCTACAAAATGTCTCCATGGCTGTTACAAAGGCTCTAAAGTTGCCCTCATTCCCATCCAAGTAAATTGATGTATCATCAGCAAACTCCACATCAAGAAGCTCCTCAAATTCAAGGATGGGAAGCCTGATACCTTTGATACTTGTAGATCTGTCTCTCGAGAAGGAACTCATGGCCTCTGCTACAAATAGAAACAAGAACGGAGCAAGTGGACATCCCTGTCTAATTGATCTATGGTTGCTCAATCTATCTCCTCTTGCCCCTCCAATCATGACCTGGCTATGTGCTGAAGAATAGAGAGCCGCTACACCCTTGACCCACTGCTCTGGAAAGCCTATCTTGAGCATTGTGCCCTCCAGGAACTCCCAATCCACACGATCATATGCTTTCTCAAAGTCGAGAAGGAGCACAATAAGGTCTTGCCTCCTGGATCTCGCCAAAGTTGTGGTCTTCCAAAAGGTGAAGATGTTGTCCAAGATGCTGCGCTCTCGGACGAATCCTGTCTGAGTGGGGTGCATAATATCTGACATCAATGGTGCCAACCTGAGACTAATCGCCTTTGCAAGGATCTTATACGCAGTTCCAAGCAAGGTGATCAGTCTCCACTCTGTGATCTCCAATCTATCTCCACTTCCTTTCGGGATAAGATGAATCAGCCCCTTAGAAAGTCTCTCTGGCATAGTCCCTGATGCCATAATCTCCTGAAAGGCTGAGTAAAGGCCTTTTTTGATAAGATCCCAGTAGCTCACAAAGAAGGATTTATCTAGTCCATCTTCCCCACTTGCCTGAGGGTGGTACCCAAAGTGCCTCCTCCAACTCCTCCTCTGTAAAATGGGCCATCAGATTTCTGCTCATCCTGTCTGTAACCACCCTCTGTGTGCTTTGCCAAACTACTCTCTCTCTCTCATATCCAGGGGGTCTAGTGGTGGATCCTAGTAGGGATGTATAGTATTGTGTGTGTTGAGCTAAAATATGCATTACTTGCTGATTAGCCTCTTAAACAGCCCCAAAACACACTAAAAATGCTCTTTTAGAGTAAAACCCTAAAACGGGGAGTGGTTCGAGAAAGTTTAGTGGAAATCCTAATTTTTGGGGCGCCCTTCCACTTCTATAAATAGACAAGCTATCCCCATTCAGCAATCATCCTTGTTTTGCAGGTTACACCAGCCCACACACCCTCTGCTGATGTTGGCGCCCAGTTTCCAGCCTGCAGCCCGCCTCCATCTGCTGTCCAGCCATCATCGACTGCAGCCACATCATCTTCAGCCTGCCCATTGCTGTAGGCGACAGCTCTCAGCTGCTGGCGACTGCTCCAAACTGTCCCAGACTGCTGTTCAGCCTGCTGTCCATCATCTCCAGGGTCAGTCAGCCTGCGTTTTCAGCATTGCAGCCCCTGACACTCTCAGATACTGTTTCAGCTTGCTGTTTGCAGCAGACTGTGCACAGTTTCCAGCCCCCGATTGGTGGTACACTACTGTGTTTACTAGTTTCCAGCCTCCAAACTGCTGCGTTTTGGTGACTAACCTGCTGTCATTCACTATTCAACACTTCTACACTCCAACTGGTGGTCAGAGACTTGGGATCTGTCTTCGGTGGACGTCACACTCCGACATTGCTCTGCCCTTGAGCACACTGTACACTCTTACATTCATTTACAGCATTCATTCACTTCAAAGTTGTGTTCTCTCTCTCCCTTCTTCTGTTTATGTTTGAGTTTTGAGTTTTGCGTTTAGGGTTTGAGTTTTGCCCTCTGTGTCTGTGTTTGTGTCTTTGTGTTTCTGTCGTGGTCGTACACTCTGTGTGTCCTTAGTGCAAACCCTAGTAGTCTTCTTAACAGTGTGGCCACCTATCTCACCTCTAGAGGGCCCTGTGCAATGGATCCATCAGCTCTCCTGAGTTTCCGAACACCCTGTCTAGAGTGTTTAGGCCCTGTGGTGCGGAAAAAATCCCTATTAACCCTGTCCCCAGACTGAGTCCAAAAAGAGGCTCTCGCACGAAATATGTACTCTGATCTAGCTTCCTTGATGGAGTCAATCTCTACCCTGGCGGTATGTATCCTCTCAACTATCCATCTGCATCCTGGCCGTCTCTCCTCCTCCCTCTGTAAGGCAACCAATGATACCCTAGCAACTCTTTCCTTCTCTAGAGGGCTCTGTCTCCTCCTTGTGGCCTCCTCTTTGAAGAGGGAACTAATCTCCTATAGGCCCTCATCCAAGTCACTAGCTGCCCGTCCAGCTGAGAAGGGTCTAGATCTCCAACACTGTGTGAGTGTTTCTCTAAGATCATCCTCATAAAAAAAGTGCTTTGAAATCCTAACATTGGAATGGGATCCCCCTACTCTCTCAAAAAGAAGTATCTGAATCGGTGAGTGGTCCGAGAGGGTGTGCCAACTATGATACTTGTAAGGCCGCCTCTGTCGCACACCCAGTCATCCACATAAAATCAAGCAATCCTGGAGAAAGCCCTTGCTCCTATCACTGCGTCTCTCCTGGAGAACTGAAGTGAGCCTGCGGTCCTGCCAAACTTTGTTGTGAACTATGGGTCCTGGCCTCTAACCTGGAATAAGAACTTTCCCAAGCAACCTGCTCTCCTCCCCTAATGATTTCTATGTAACTACCTCTCCTATCCTCAAGAGCCTCCACCATGTTAAAATCACGCCTTACCATCCAGTGATCAACCTGTGGTAGAGACTGACTGAGGGTGGTCCAAAACTGTCTCCTATCTCGTTGGCCATTCAGGGCGTAAATGGTCAACAAACGAATGAGTGCCTTCTCCACTCCCACCGAGACCCACATGGCTCTCCTTGGAATCAGAATACCCTAGCCCTGTACCAACTGAGTCCACTACTCCCCAACACATATACATACTCCAGCCTGTATCTCGGTAGCACCTACAATTGCTGCCTAGTAAGTGTGACTCTGACCTGGCAATAGCTTCTCGCAACATCGGGATATTCTGTGTGCCAAAAGGTGGTGCTCTTGTAACATAAGAAAATCAATTGATCCTCCTACTAGAGCTCTGTGCAGATCTGTCGCATGAGGCTCCGGCCCTGCCTAAAGTGGCGACCTCCGAAGCCTCATACATTCCATGAGAGTATCCTTATGGAGTGTGTCTCAACCTCTCGGACCGGCGTGGCTGTACAGCCCATGCCTGCCTCTGCTGCCTCCTAGTATATACCCGATCATGTGTCCTCTCCGCTACCTCTGCTGCAGGGTGTAATGGGGGGAAGTCCTCAGATTAGGCATATGAGTCCTCTACCTCGTGCTCACTGTCCTGGGCTATCACGACCTCCCCTGCCTGCTGTGTGTTGGGTACCTGAGATGGGCTAAGCTCGAAAAGCTCAACTTGATGGAGCAATGGTCTGGGGGACTGTGGCATATCTAAAGCTTGTTGTAGCTCCTGAGAGGCTACTGGTGTCGTTGCCTCCATGGGCTGAATCACATCCATTTGCATTGCTGCCCCTATCAGTGGATGTGGGACTTGTGGCTCTTCGGCATCCAGAGGAGCGTCTATGGGAGCAGTGGGGGGCTGTAGTGGCTCTGCATGGGCTGACGGCGTGAGGTCCGTGATCATTCTCCATCGTCTCGGCTCTAGGCCCTCGTGCCGTTGCCTCTCACCAGCGCGCTCTCTTCGCTGGCACTGTCTCCTCCTCTGCCTAGCCTTGCGCCGTCTCTAGCGCTCTGCATCACTCCTCTGACGCCTCTCAGGTTTACCACCTCCCTCATCCCTAAAGGAGGTCTGGCGTCGGCGTGTCGTGGGGCCTTTAGCTGCAAGATGTCCAATCATCCTGCAAGCAAAGCACTGACCAGGGAGGCCTGTATAAGAGACTGGCTCGATAAGAAAGCCCTCGTGAATGGAGGGAATTCTAATATTCTGGGGAAGGCATTTCAAGGATTCCGTGGGTATTATTACTCGGACCGATGGGTATCTATGTGGGCCTTCTGAGATTGCATTAGCAAAAGTCCTATCCCTCTGTATGATGTGGCCGAATGCACTGCCAATCTCGGAAAGGTATGGCGTAAAATACTCATCAAGGCCAGGAAAAGAGATGGTGATGGCAGTGCCATCTCCAAGCAATGAAGAGTCCCCGCCCTCGATCCATCTATCAAAGTATGCTACTGAGGTCTTGACATCAAGCGGGCTGGTAGCAAGCACTGCCTCCATCTGCTCGGGTGAGCTGAACTGGAGTCTGAAGCATCCCTTTCCAAGGGGCACCACTCGCGTGATCTTGGCTAGGGTGCCGGTAAGAGCAGACTGGATGGAGTCCTTAAGATTGTGGATAGGCGGACGATCCCCAACCATTCTGCAGGCCAAGGATGATGCTTCTAGGGCTGTCACTCTCTCCATGAGTGCTAGCTCTGTGTTCGGAGCAAAGCGGATCGGTGGGAAGGCGTCGGCCAAGTGTATGCGGGGGGCTGCACTGGAACCCCCTGGGGATGGTGGAGGACCGGCTGCAATCTCGGGCGATACGCTAGCTCCATGTGTCGGTGGTGCAGGTGCTTCCTGGTCTGTTGGCGCAGCGTATAGCCGCTGGTCTGCCTGCTGGGGTTGTGCGGGGGAAGGGGAGATGGATGTTGCTTGTGCAAGGAATCTTACGAAGGCTGCAAGGGTGGATGAGGAGGCTGAGGAAGTGTCCATGGCTGCGAAGCGAGGAGAGAGTGCGGGCAAAGCAGGTTGAGGCATGGGAGGCAGGGCAATTGCTGTGAGCAAGGGAGGCGGCTGTGGTGGGATAGTGGAGGCGGCTGTGAGAGGAAGCGGAAGGTGAGGTGGCAGTAGGAACCCACAGTTAGCAGGGCGAAAGGGGGGACGGCAGGGTTGACGGCCAATTACCGGTCATGAGTTAGAGAGAGAGAGAGAGAGAGAGAGAGAGAAAACGATGGAGGCTGCCCCTCCTGGTCATGCTCGCACCATCGCTGGCCCTTCCTGACTGGCATGTTGCTGCCCTAGCCGGTGCCCAGCCTTCATGCTGCTGTCCTTTCCTGCGTGCATGTGCAGCGGCTCTGCTCTGTTCACAGCCTGTGGAGAGAAGCGTGCTGCCTGCCCACCCTATTCTGGCGTGTGTCTCCTGCACTCTGGCCCTGTTCATGGGGCCAGCAGCCCTGCGCTTGGTGGCCGCCCTGCCTGGAGTGTGCCAGTCTCATCACAAGGACTTTTAGGCTCGTCTAGAGTGCGTATCATTGGTGGTGTCACATAGTTGATGTAGAAAGCACACTAAGGGGTTGCATTGGTTGTTACCAAGTCTTGACTGTGTCAAGTCTAAGAATGTTAGGCCTGATCACCTGGTTCTGTCATTGCAGAAAGTGCATAACATGGCACCTTGAAGCTATAATAGAAAGGTGGCATTGCTTGGGGACTCAGCCTGTGCACCCCAGACAGACATCAACCTGTGAATACCAGCACCATCATTTACTATATCTGCTAGCCATTGCGAGGACTCAGGCTAGTCTAGAGTACCTATCCTAGGGGGTGTTTGGTAGTTGATGTGGAAAGCACAATATGTTTTTTAGGCCTCAATTATGGTAGGTGCAGCTCTCAACTCTACTCGTACAATGGGGTGTGAGACCGGGGCCTTACTCTGGACCATGCGAGAGATCGCCATCACCAAGGGCCACTCTCATCCATCATGGTACTCCTTAGTCCCTTTTGAGAGTCTACCCCTATGTATTAGCCTCCACTACAACATCCTCTCCTCCCTCTTGTACCACATCTAGTGTGTCATCCTCGCAATGTGCTCCATTTTTCCACCTCCATTTGCAGACAAGCTAGGAGCATTGTAAATAAGCATGGTGGCCACCTAAGTGTCAAATCTCCAGGCCTAACACACTCATCCGTCTCGCTGTGAGATGGACTACAGCGGTATCCAACCCCTCTCCCACCGTGTAAACAAGCATTCCCCCCCGCCCCTCCTCTCCATCGGCCCTCCTCCCCTCCAGTTGCCCCCTTCCTCTGCAGCAACATCCCCCACCCTCCCATAGCGCAGCAGCGTGAGTGGTAGGTCCTCAGCAGGGATACACAATGGAACCTTTGGTTGAACACCGGTGCATTCTATGGGTGCCCCCAAGTCAAACATCTTGTGCATCATCCTCTTTGAGGAACAGCTCTTGGCCATCCGAGCCATAGAATCGGAGCTGAAAGAAACAGTGATCTTTGGTCAGGTTGTTGGACACTCCCCATTGAGGGCCTAGCTGTGGGATTGGCTCCACTCCACACTGCGCATTGGTACAACCCAGATCGTGGAGGCAGTCCTCATGGGTCGAGGGATCTTCATGGTTTGACTCACCTCTGCGGACACAGCCCGTGAGTTACAGCCCGTGAGTTAGTGGAGAGCTCGCCCTATGCCTCCATGAAGGGGATCATCTACATGGTTCCCTGGTATAGCGGCTTCACAGTGGAGACATTTGCGCTCCACAACAATTTTCTTAGACACCCAATCACCCTACTTTTCCCCGGATTGGCGGTAGAGTACCGCTAGTTAGCGGAGGACTTTGGACGGCTTTTTGGCACAGTTCTTCCTGCTTCCTTCGCGGATGCAGTGACAGTTGCAGGAGTCCCAAAGGTATGAGTGGTTGTGAAAGACACAAAAAGCATACCAAAGCTCCTAGAGATTGAGGTTGGAGGTCACTCCTTTAGGCAGCAGGTCATTGTGACTAGGCAACTAGGGTGGTGTCTGCACTGCCACGACTTTGGGCATCAGGCAGCAGATTGTACGTTTTTTGGGGCCAAGGCAGCTCCGTCGACAAGCCCATAGGTGGAAGTTGACGGCTTCACATGGGTCCAGAGATGACAGAGAGGGAGCGGCAGGGGGGGCCGCAGCCAGCTCCTCAGACCTTGCCTCGACACCAGGGAGCAGAAGGGCGAGCGACGCCGCTTCGGCAGAGCACTCCGTAGTCCCCCCCTGCCTGCCCCACCCAGCAAGACCGTAGTCCCCCACATCCATCATGTGCACCATAGACTATCTCACCTGAGATCCCACAGCCCTCCCCCCCCCTCCCCCTTGCGTGTTTTCCATCCTCCGCCATATTGACCTTGGCCCACACCCCCCCATCCATCCCCCCCCCCCCCCTTTTGAGGGCCACCAGTTCCCCCGTCACATACCTTCGACCATCCCTCCATCCCCGGAAACCCCCCTCTTCTCCCCCACCACCTCCGGTGCCGAGCACCCCCCCCTAATCCACACCTGGTTCAAGTTATCCCCCCCAGACCCACCCCCCCTCCTCCCAAAGGTGGTGATGAGGCACACACGCCTACATCCTCCTCGTGTTAGCAGTGCTTCCCCTCCCACACTGACACCAACTCATCTTCCCCTACCGCCCGTTACACTTTTCGGAGACCGGCACAACTGTTGCCACAGGAGTTCTTCCGCAGTGGCCCATGGTCCTACGTGAGAGTTGTGGAGCGCGGAGAGTTCCCACTACCTCTTGAGGTGGGGATCTTCGTCGTTCGTAAGTTAAGGAGGAGCAAGGTCCATCTACTAGCACTACCAGATGGATCAAACTACGCTTTTTTCGTTCACTCCTTTTACTCAGAGGATTTGACAATGACACAAATAGAGGAGTTGAAGAGTCAGGTGGTGGACCACACCTTCTAGTGGATGGGAGAAGAATGACTATCACTGTTTGCACAACAGTGGCTTGATTGCATGATGGACATTAACTGGTGGGCTAGTGCCGAGGTTCCACACTTGAGAATTATCTTTCGAGCCCCTCCACAGAGAGCTCCGCGGGATGTGATCGAGAGGCCCGCACAGGCAGCCCATTTCTACTAGTATACAAAGTCATGACTCTCAGCATGGCTTATAGATGCATTGATAGTACCACCTGGAGCATCTATCACTCCTATGGTTCGGCCGAGGGCCACCATGGGGGACTAGAGTTGGCCGTCCAAATTGGTGGCAAAGCGCACATATATGCCCCATAGTTTTTCCTCCTCATTAGCAGCCTCCACACCAAATAGATGCTTGTTCGATCAGCTTACACCTTTCATCGTGGAATGTGAATAGTCTCCACTAGAGTGGGGCAAGTGGTTCCAGGAAGTTGATTGTTCGGCAAGAGTTGCAGCCTACCCTTGCCAGACAGATCGACATCTTACTTCTACAGGAGCACAAGCTCACTCCCACCCAGGCCCAACGGGTAGGGAAGGTACTCCCGGGCAGCTCGCACACTTACTAGGAGCACGCCATAGGTGCCCACGGCAGGAGTGGAGGCATATGCACCTCTATTGGCCCAAGTCTCACCAGCCGTGTATGAAAACACGGGACGATAGTAGTAGGGAGGGTTCTAGGGATCAGATTGGATATTGGGGACTCGTGCCTTGGAGTCCTCAATGTCTATGCCCCTACGGAGGTTAGGGCATGCAGCAAGTTCTGGGTGGAGATCGCGGATGGACTTCCAGAGGTGGACTCCTGGATCGTTGGAGGAGACTTCAACAACCTGGAGGCTTTGGAGGATGAGGAGGGTAGAGGCAGAAACTATTAGGGCATGGATAGGGAGGAGTAGGAGGCATGGGAGGTCTTTCTACTGGTAGTAGAAGCACGCGATGCCTGGAGAGACCCTGCCTTCCACAGGAGGGAAAGTTCGTTGGACTTCTCTTGGGGATACAGGCGGCTAGATGGAGTCTTGCTGGAGCAGTTGGATAGGTTTTATGTGGGAGAGTGGGGAGGCTCTCGTGGAGGCCAGATTGGGCAGCTGGGCACCACGTTGTTCGATCATTGCCCGGTTATCTTGACCTTTGATCCCCCAGCATCTGCCTAGACACACGATCTTGCCGGATCACTGACTAGATCTATTGGAAGGAGGAGGTGACGAGACAGATAGAGCAAATTTGGACCAGGGAGTGGGGTAGGAGGGACCAGATCGCAGAGGAGGTTGTAGAGGTCCTAGCCGAGTCGAGCAAAATCTGCTAGGAGGCAGCCATACAGACTAGGCAGTAGAGCTAGGAGGAGGAGAGAGCACTCCGCCGAAACCTTGCAGCCATGCAAAGATTTTTACAGGAGGCACTAGGGGATCCCACCCTCCACGCATACGAGGTGCGAGTGCGAGCAGCCATTGCTAGCCTTGAGGATAGGTGCTTGGAGTTCTCTTTCCGCACCTCAGCATCCTTCTGGGTGCGGAAGGGGGACACGATGTGTAGGGAGTTCTTCCAGGTGCACCATCGTCACACCGCAGGAGAGCAGATATGCAGCCTTTGGGATCAGTATAGGAGGACTCATTCTAGCCGAGACGAGGCGATGGAGATTGCCACCGACTACTACAGGCACCTCTTCCAGCAGGAGACAACCTCAGCTAGAGGACATCGTTGTAGACACTATGATATCCGAGGCCGCTATCATTGCCTCTTTAAGGAGGGCTTTGGACCACTCAGACGGGTGATGGACTATGAGGACCAAAGATGTCTGGGCCTTTTCTTGCTGGAGCTCCAACGACGCAGAGCATTATTGTTACAGGATAGGAGGCGACCCCAGCATCATCCACCCCTCCAGAGAGCAGTTAGAGACTGCTTCAGCGTAGTTGAACCCCGAGCCGTGACCATCCCAGACACTACATCTCCTACTGATAGGCGTTGCCAAGATACAGCATCAGGAGACATCACAATTGACAGAGCTACAACGCTGCGTAGAGCACGATGCCCTAGAGTACCTACACGGCAACATAGGCGTGCCCATATATGCCACATTCCCATCACGATTGCTCGGTACAGAGGCAGATTGGTGCGGTGACTCAATCAGAGGTAGCTTGCAGAGTCTTGGTGGATTCCATAGACTAAGGGGGAGATACCCTACACTCTTGATCTTTTTAAACTTAGTTCTTTTTCCAACTTTTTCAGTTTTTCAGTTTCCATACATCTCATTCCAATATACCATGTAAACTTACACATAAATTTTATCTCTTCTTATCTGATGAGAGATGATGATACCAATTGTATTGGTTATGGTCTCATAGGCCACTCTGGCCTTTTAGAGACGTTAATAGATCTTTCTTTCTTTCTTTCTTTCTCTCTTCTTTGGTTGCACTAGGGCAGGTGGGCACAGGAAGAGTGGCATAGCAATGGCTAGTGCAGAGCAAGGCATCAGGGCAAGATATCACAGCAAGGCGTCAGGGCAGGACTGCGTGGGGCGGGACGTCAAGGGGTTAGGCCAACAAGACAAGGCAAACAAGACTACAAACAGGCAAAACTGCCAGCCCACAGGTTTGCGTGCCTTCACGGATGTCGCTAGTCACAAGGGAGGCAGTCCTAGACACGGCAAGCAGACGAAGAGTCAAGTCTATGCAGCAAGAGAGTCACAACAGGTCCGTGACATCTCTCCTCTCTCTCTGTCTCTCTCCCTCTTTGAGTCTTAGCCATTCAGAGTTGAATACAGTGATGAGAGCAAACATCACTAAAGTGGAGACAAAGAGGACTTGGTCCAAGCCCCCCTTCCCATTAGGCACGAAGATGGCACAATACTAGTGTCACTTTTTGCATCTTTCCCATGATGGTTTCATAGTGAGGCCGAGATATATGGATGCTCAACTCTCTCATGGGCTTTGAGCTGCTATTGGATAAATCCTCACCTCATCCCATTAGCTAATGATTGAGACAGGTCAACGGAGTCATGTTGCAGCAAATGAGAGGATATGCTAGCTTTGCGGATGGGAGCCAGAGATGGAGGCACACTACATTTGTAGATGTACTATATACTGTGATATCCAAGGGCACTACCATTGCCTCTTTAAGGAGGGCTTTGGACCATTGAGACGAGTGATGGACTATGAGGACCAAAGATGTTTGGGTCTTTTCTTATTGGAGCTCCAACGCGCAGAGTAGCATTGTTATGGGGTCAGAGCCAATCCCATCTACGTCCACCCCTCCACAAAGTAGTTACAGAATTTTTTAATATAGCTAACCCCTGGGCCACAACCACCTTAGACACTACATCTCCTACTGACAAGCGCCATCGAGGGACATCATCAGGTGGCATCATAGTAGACGGAGCTAGAGCATTATGCAGAGCACAATGCCCTAGGGTACTTGCTCGGCAACGTAGGCATGATCATATGCGACACATTCGTGCCACCATAGCTCACTACAGATAAAGATTTCCATGCTGACTCAGTCGGAGATAGCTGGTAGAGTTTTGGTGGATTCCATAGACTGAGCGGGAGATACTCTATACTCTTTCCTTATTTTTCATTTCTCATTTCAGTTTATTATGTAGATCTAGGCATAATTTTGTTTTTCTTCTCTGATGAGAGATGATGATACCAGTTGTATTGGTTATGGTCTCATAGGCCATCTTGGCCTTCTACAGACATTAATAGATCTTTCTTTCTTTCTTTCTCCCCCATAAAGGTAATTGTAGTAATTATAAAAAAAAAGTGCAAGACCACAAGATACAGGATGGCTCTAGGCCATCATGCGTAAAATCAAAGACATCACAATGAAGGTACAAAGGAAGCAAAGTGACTACAAGGGGCAGAAGAAACTATAGTGTGCCAAGTAGGAAAATCCTATCTAGGGAGAATATCACTTTACTCAATCAAGTCTAGCTGCCAATGAAGAACCCCTTTCAACCAGGCTATGTGGCTCTACACACCTAATGAAGCATCAAAGATGAATGCATTCCTCATGGACCATATATGCCAACAACCCTAGAAGCACAAGGAAGGAAAGAGCACTTTCATATCCACCTTCATAGGGTCCACAAACTTGGGATGTTGAAAGACCTAGTCCTTTGGAAGCATTGGTAGGCCAACCACTCGTAACAAAACAGCCAATGGTAGTGACCAAACCCTCCTTGCAGCCAAGCAAGCAAGGAACCAATGGCGGGATGTTTCAATCGACATCTAAACCAAAAAGCAGCAACCAATCCTTCGCTTGAAGAGTATTGAGGCAAGGGGGAGTGCACCGATCAACATTCGCCAAATGAAAACCTTGGATTGGAAAGACGTTTTGTTAAGCCAACTTGTCATCACCATAGATTTTCACCACGCTTGGCCTTTCTAGAGACCCCAGGTGGTATTGCCTTCCTAGACAAGTGAGTACTTAAATAAGTAAATGATATATTTGATTCACAGAAGCACAACCCAAAAGGAGTCTGCCTTTAATCAACCAACCCTACCAAGGGGCCTCCTGGTCCAAAGAGGGGAGAGGTTGCATGGCTTGTAAAGAGGTAGAGATGGCATCCCACAAATTGCGGTATCCTCAGGGGACATGAAAGTAGCATTGGGATGATCTGAAGGAAATAACAGCCCCACTAATAGATAGAAGAAAATCAGCAACAGTGACAACATCGGCCTTTGTTCCTCTTTGCCTTGCCAGTGAGCAGCTTCGAAGTCGCCAGCACTTCTACTCTCAGGGAGTTAGCAGCCTCCCAATCCAGATGATTTAGCAAGGACCGATCTCGAGGATTGGACCAAATGATTCAACAACATAGAAGTCTTAAGATGGACAGGCTGTTTGACATTAAGCACATGTCACCATGGGGCAGAAATCCTTGTATTTCCATGCTTGATTACCTGATTCTCAAGGACAAATCTAGCAATCAAGGACCAAGGTTGCCTACCTTCACACAAGGTCTGGAAGAGTGACCAACAAAGAGCAATCATGTGTGTCTCTAAATCCAAAATAGGCCCGCCACCCATTCTTTTGGGAGTGCAAACATGGTTCCAAGAGATCCAGGAGATACCCATCCAAGTAGAATCTTTTTTCCAAAGAAAAAACTGGACAGATTGAGTGATTTGCTATAAACGAGAGTTCGGCCAATGGAGCAAGGGACGATAACATGAAATCATCGGTATCATGATTGTCTGTGCTATGTTTAATCTTATGTGAAAAAGGTCAAGCTTGTGATTTCCAATACACAAACTTATCCATAATGCTTGAGGAGATCTTATCTATTAGCGCTTTGGGCGAAACCTACACACCCAAAGGATAGCCCAAGTGCATGAAAAGAGAGCCTTTAAGCACCAGCTCACCTTGCTAGCCCAAGGCATGGAGATCACTCTCAGTGCAACTTATAAGGGCCGACTTAGATGCATTAATGTGTAGTCCTGAGGCAAGGCCAAATAAGTCCTTTGTGCCCATCGCTGTTTGTATGTTATCCGGATCAGCCTTAAGAAACATGAAGGTGTCATTTGCCAAGGCCTCACCCACCAACTATTCCTGCGAAGGGAGGGAGAGCCCACCCACCTCACCATTGGTTGCTAGATGAGACAGCATCTTCAGAATGGGGTGAGTGGCCAAGGCAAAGAACAAAGGACTCAATGGGCAACCCAATCTAACCGATCGATGAAGGGAGAACAGTGTTGTGGCACCACCACTAATCAAAACTTTTGACGAGGAATGTATGCTAATAGTATTGATAAGTGTAGACATTCTCAGACCAAAATCCATGCCCTTGCATCATCTGACCTTGGAAAGACCATTCCAAATGATCGAAGGCTTTTTCTAGTTCCAATTGAACAAGCACCATTTATTTGCTTCGTGTATCAAGCATAATCTATTCCCATTTGGACATTCAAGATGTTGTGTAGAATACTATGCCCTTTGATAAATCCATATTGGGCAAGGTGAATAATATTGGGAAGATATTCGTGTAGTGTGTTAGACTTTTGTAAAGATCGTATACAAAGATCACATCAAGGAGATTGGTTGCCAATGCTTCAAAGGCTGAGGGGGAGGGCACTTTAGGAACTAATTGAATCAAACCCTCCTTCCAAGAGGGCAGCATGTGTCCAATTGACCAAATTTTCTGGTATAAGGCTGTCGAAGGTGCAGCCAAGTGAGTGGCATAGGTCTTAAAAAACTCATGGGTAATACCATCCCACCCTCGGCTCTTGTCTTTAGGAAAATGCAAGAGGACGTCCATGACCTCATCTTATGTATTGTCCATATCCAAAGTGTTGGCAACCTCTGATGTACCTTGATCTTGAACTAGATCACAAAATAATGAACGGGCAGCACCAATTGCATGAGAAACAAGGGACTGCAAACCAAGCAAGTCTATGAAATAGGTTCTGCACATTTGCATAATTCCTCGCAGGTCTGTGATCATTTCACCATTGGAGGTGCTCAGACAAACCACATTCTCTTTAGCAAGGGATGCATGAAGGCCACGATAAAACTTATGCGGCTGACAATTATTAGCATGCAAACCCTTTGATAGTCTGCCAAGTTTGGCTTGCTGGTATGATCTCTTTCGAAAAGTATCAAAACAAGCTATGTCAATCTTGTGGAGATGGAAAGAAAAAGGGGATCTTGTGGAAAATCCATCATAACAAAATGTATCATAGCTAGAAGTTGCTTGGTAGCTTGCAACCTTTGCCTGCGTAGGGTGGCATGATATATTCCATATTGCATAGTGACCATTTGCACATTGCATATCAACTAATCCAAGGAACCCACCCCTTGGGATGGTTAGCTTAGGCAGCTTTTCCCTGTGTAGCTTTTCAGTCTTCATCCATGTGGTTGGATTGGGCTTTTGTGAAACTAGAGGTTTTTTTGAATGGTCAGCTAATCAGATTTACCATAAAACAGTGGAGGATAAGAGATGGGTGACAAAGAAAGCAAACAAAGTTTGGTCTATCGGTGATAGTAGAGCCAAGTGGCATGATCAGCTACTCAACTACTTCCCTATGAGGGGAAATTTTTTATATGGAGGCTTACTATCTGTGGTAGTTCCATAGGGAATGTGCTGCATGGTCACAACATCTCCCGTGGTAGATGTATCTTTTGTACATGTGATGAAACCCTTCCTCGTCTTTTTATTTCTTGCCCGGGTGCGAGACAAATTGAGGACTTCATTTTCCAACTAGGAACCTCCATGACATCTCAACATGCAACCATTTGTTCTTGGGTTTAGGGCAAGAGGCCATCCACAGCCACGTTTTGTGTTCCAGAAAGAAATCCGTTTTCTTTGTCAAGTCATACAAAGGAGTTACATTAAATGCAAACGTGTGGATCTAAACATGCTTTTAAAATCAGGACATCTTTAAGGAAAAAAGACTCCATCCGTAGCTCTTTAAATATGGCCATTCTACCCTTTTTCAAGTTTTTCATTCACACAGTCGAAACTTGCAAAGCCTGGCTGCAATCACAGGTGCAGTTGGTTTTTAGAAAGCATACAGAATTGCAAATACAGATTGCATGGCTATTTGGGGTGATTTGAAAAGTAGAACAAACTAGTCAAAATAGTGCTATATGTGCATAAATCTTCATAATGTGATTAGTTATTTCAGTGCATGCAGTTGATCTCTGTGTATTCTTGATCAGGTATGGACCAGCACATTACAAAGGACAATCTCAACAGTGCAGGATCTTATTAAATTTCCAAAGGTAATTTGTTTCATGATAGTAATACTATGTCATTGGCCTTTTATGTTCTGCTTGAAAAATCAAATGTGCCTTCTTTAAAAATAGCTTTTCTCCTAAATATTTCAGTCCACATAGTGTGACTATCAAAAAACACAACCATAGTGGATGATTTCGTCTCCTTGAATAGTCAAACTCTAGTGGAGAACTCCATGAAATGCTTTATGCAACTCCTTAGCTATCTTTTTGTCAAACATGGTTGATGCTAGAAGCAACATGGCCAACTTCTCTTCATTGAGTATTGTTACCTACCATCACTCTGTTATTACATCATAGTCCTAATCAAAGCATAGCTTATGGTGAACACCTTTAGTTTCAATGGTTGTGGCCGTTTGCCTTTGAGCCATTACTGGCTATTATTACTGTTTTCATTTCTAACTGCATGACTGCATCAACCTGCCTGTTTCTTAATCCCACCTGATGTTTCTCCCAGGGGTATCCAATGCACAGGCAATACAACTCATTGGCTGTGCTTCTCTCTATTCATTCATTCATTTTCCCTCGTCCCTTCTTTTCCCTTGTCCAATGCACAGGCAATACAACTCATTGGCTGTTCCAGAAAGAATAATTCTTCTTACATTTCTCCTTTCCCTCATCCTTCTTTTCTTATTCTTTCTTTGTGTTTTAGCACTTCTTGTTCCCCTGGCATTGGTTTTTCTTCCCCTTAAGAGAAAGAGTTAAAACTCCTCAGGCTTCATCGACATTGGCTTAACAAGACTTCAAAAACTATCTATGGTTTGGATTGTCAAGATGAATTGAGATTTTACCATTAACATCCTTGTATTGCCAGTTGCCAAACATAAAAGTTTGTTCCTCAGGCCTACTTACTTGGCAAGAAGTAAATCAAATGGCAACAATGTTTTTTCTCCCAAAGAAAAGAATGATTCTATTAATAAATCCCCTCAGGACAGAATATCCAAAGGAAAAATGAAAAATTAACCCTACCAGGGACTTCCATTAAAAATACAAAAAGGAAGTCTATCACAAGGCCTGAATGAATAACCAATAAGTAGGTCTGTAATGCCAAATCGTGTGTGGCTGACAGTGAAAGAAAGTGCCCGAATCCTAGATCTTTAGAAGTCTATGTGTTGCGCTAGAGCCTCCCACTCCCAGGGAGAGTGGACAATCTCTGAGCAAATCTTGGGCATTGTCTCTACAGTGGATATATCCAATAAATTTATAGCATGACTACATCTGGTCTTTGCAAGCAATGATGCTAGCTCTCTGCTGCCATCTTTGCCAGTGCACCTCGGTCCACTTTGACTGCAAAAAGTTTGGCATGGCAATCCTGCTCAAGAGCTGACCAGAGATGAGATAGGAATAACCCCCTATACATGCTCATATCCGCAAGTTGGGCTTGTGACTGTGAACCAAGCAAGCAACATGCCCATGTCATTATCATAGTCTCTGCTATGCCATTTAACACCATCCTAAGGGCTCTCCTCCAAACCTCTTGAGCCATAGGGCAGTCCTCTAGCTCTCCATATCTACACAAACAACCGGATCCCTCCCATAACCAAGCCAACCGACTACTAAGTTCTTGTGTGCTAGTAACAACAGAAAGACTGAAATCTCTCAGGCCTTAAGCTATCATCCAATCTCCTCCATAAGTCAGCTAGGAAAGCCAGTGGGATACATTGTCCAATCCAATACTGAATAGCAACTGGCATCACTCTAAACCTGGGCATATGGGTCCTCAATTTGGTGGTGTATCCAAAAAAGGGGACATCGTTGGGTCTCTCTAGAAAGGGATCTCTCCATGCTCACACCCTAGGGTCCCACTGTAATCTCTAGAGAGCCCTTCTTCAACTGCTCCTGTATCTCTAACCATCCATCATGCACATCACAGGGAACAGGTCTTAAGTACCAATTTCAGTCATAATGAGCCATCACTCTAATCCTCTACTGAGAACATCCTCTAAACTACAGATCAGCCAGTAAGTCAAGAAAAGTAATTTTCCTGTTCAAATTGTCCTGTTTGTGGAACGACTCCCTGCCCGTTGCGTGCACCTGCTATCCCGTCCCCCAACTGATCCCTCACGCCCGCCCTGCCGGTCCTTGCCCGCTGCCTGTGGCCCGTCACCCCCACCTGTCCCCCCGTTGCCTCCGTCTGTCCCCCCCACCTATGGCCCTATCGCCATCGCCTACGCCCCCCCTCCCCCAGTTGCTCCCCCCCTTGCAGCAACTTTCACCCCACCGGTAGCAAAGCTGTGCGACTGGTAGATTCTCAGCAGGGACACGCAATGGAAACCTCTGGTCAGACGCCAGTGCATTCTACAAGTGCCCCGCGTCAAACACCTTGCACATCGTCCTCTCTGAGGAACAACTCTTAGCCGTCCGTGCCACAAAGCTAGAGTTGAAAGAAATAGTGAACTTTGGTCAGATCGTAGAACACTCCCCATCAAGGGCCCAGCTTCGGGATTGGCTTCACTCCACGCTACGCATTGGCACAACGCAGATCGCAAAGGCAGTTCTCATGTGTGAGGTGCCTCCTCCAACAAACCCGAAGGAGTCCTCTAGTAGTCAACTGAAATTCATATCCATGGACATCACCATCCCGTCTCCCCATGGGTAACCTTGGACTTAGTTGAAGATGGGAGTCTCAGTTCTACTTCACAGGGGAAGCGTGGGCAAGTCACCCCTAACAGCAATCTAACGCCCACCTAAGAAAGACCACTTTGTAATCAATCAAAGGCAGGAGTGAGGTTAACACCGCACTTGGTTCAAAGAGAGTGAGAGACGGGGGAGAGTGTAACTCGATCCCCCTATCCATAAGGTAAAATCTCAGCTCCGGCCCCCTAAAAATTGTGTTAAATCTGGTAACTAATCCTACCGATATTGGGAGGGTCACAATTTAATCAGCTCTATCTAATGTTGGAAAGTTACTTGACTTATCGGGTTCACCTAGCCATAGGCGTCCAATCGTCAGAATCGAAGCCTTCCACTTTCCTCGACGGGGTTTGCTTAGTTTTCTAATTAGTAAAGCATACTACCACACTGTTTGGATATATAAAATCAGCTTTCTTTTATTATTCCGTTAAATTGAATTCGTTAAACTCGATCTTTAGCACATAACAGATAATTCAAAAATCAAATACTTTATTTCACCATCACTCCACAAAGTGGTACAAAACCGTCTTTCCGTAGAAAAACACCGTCCAGCCTAGGATAGCACCTTCCAATCCCTCGAGATTGGGCTGTATGTGATCGCACTCCATCCACGGTCAACAGGGAATTTACTGGCTCAAAGTCCCTCTAAGCTTCCCCAAGCCTCCGGAGCCGTCCTACATAACAGGGGCACTTACCAGTCGGCCCTTTGCCCTCTCAGGTGCTTGAGTGATTAAAAACCAAAAACACCTACCTCCCTCGAGAGCATAGGACCCCCATCCGCAAGTGAGTTTTTCCACACTCCACAGAGTGTAAGGGAGCATTGGGTTGGGGACCCCAATGTCCCGAACCACCACAATCCACAACTTGTCTGGCTGTGCAAGCCCGGAATCATAAGAGCCATAACTCATCATTCACAAATCCAAAAGCAGTCATAACCATAAAACATTTTAACATAGTTGTCAATGCGATGCATAGAATCTATCCCCTTCATCAAATTTTGTGTTACTTCCTAAAAAGCATTTGATAATACTAACATGCTTTTATAAGTCTAAGTAAGTTCTAACTAATCGTGATCCTTTTCTTATGTACTAATCTAATTATCTTCGTTTGGCCATCCATCGTGAATACGGGTTATAGCCGCAACCTCAATTTGTTGTGGGATGGCTGGTTCTTTGGTTTAAATGGGTTCAGGTTAACTTCCGCTTATGCTTCAGCATCATGTTGAGTTCCCTTAACAGGAGTGGTGACCACTTTCACATATTGGGAAGCTCTCTAAGCGTGAGCCCGCTCAGCATCTCGACGTCTCTTAGGAGCCATGGAATAAGCTTATGAATTTGAGCAGCGCTCTCGCGTAGATGTGGAGAGAGAGAGAAAGAGAGAGGTTTGGTTGGTTGCAGCAGAGCTTCGTCGCATCAATAGTAGCAGAGAGACTTCTACATGGATCGTTGTGTGTCTGTGACGTGACGCTCTACCCTTGTTTATATAGTAATGAGGGAGAGGAGGGAGGGGGGGTAAAGAGAGAGCGCTTGCTTTTTAGCATTTTTTATGATGTCATCGTTGATAAAGAGATAACGCTTTCTTTTAGCGCGTTTTTACGACGTCACTGATGACACCAGGGAGGGGATCCATTTTCGTAGCGCGAGGATATCAATTTAACGAATATATGGGCAAGCACCGCACATCTCGTCATTGGGCGGCGTCACTCCAAGGCTCATGACTAAGGCAGCGACTAAGGCGGTGACCAAGGTATAGGCCTTGGAATACTTGGCAACGAGCTATGAAGGCTTCATTGGTGCCGTTGGCTGCACGTGAGAAGCGCCCACTAGCTTATAGGAAAATCTTCCCAAAAGGTCACCTATCCCGGCAATGTCGTCACCCAAGTGCACTTAATTGCCAAGTGGCTATCTACTAGACTAGTTCTTTTTGTTGTTCTATACTACAAACATAGTCTTAATAGTCTAGTCTTGGGAGAGTTTGCCAAGTCTTTCTTCCATGAACTAGCATATAATACATCATTAATAATAATAATTATCTTCATAATTAGAGCTAGTTTCATAATTAGAGCTAGTTTTAAAAATGTGCAACATAAATCACTTTTCTTTGAAATATATACGCATATTAAAATAAACTAAGTAATGGGGACATTACATTCTCCCCTCCTTAGAGAAATCGAGATGTCCTCATCTTGAGAGAAACTGGAGATATTCTTTTATAAGGGTTACCTCATCGACCCAAGTGGCATCCTCTTCAGGATAATCCTTCCATTGTACTAGGTGTTCTCTTAAGATTCCGCTTCTTAGAGGTTTCTCCCTTGTATCTGGAATCTTCTCGGGGTGCATTTTCAAAATTCCTTGGGCAAGCATAACTATTTGTTCATCATTAAGCACATGATCGGGGTTTGGTACATAAGGTTTCAGTAGGCTTACATGAAATACATTGTGAATCCTGAGATGGGGTGGCAATTTAAGCTTGTAGGCTTGCCTTCCCATTGCTTTGATTACTTCGTATGGTCCACAGTACCTTGGACTAAGCTTTTTGTATTTTCCCAAGGATAATGAGCTCTTTTCGGGTTTTACCCTTAGAAACACCATGTCACCTTCCTTGAATGTTCTTATGGATATCTCAAGATCTGCATAGGACTTTTGTCCATCTTAAGCAGCTTGGATGTCATGTTGGATCAATTGGATTTGTTGGTCCATCTCTTCAAGCATAGCCTTAGAAGCCTTTACTTTGAGAGTGGGATCTGAGAATTTTAGAGGTATACGACATTCTTGCCTGTACAAGGCTTGGAATGGCGACATCTTGATTGTTTGTTAAAAGGTAGTGTTATAAGCAAACTCCACCAAAGGTAAATGTTCAATCCACCATTTCGGTTCTTTGCCACAATAAGACCTTGAAATATCTTCAATGGTCTGATTCACCTTCTCAGTTTGGCCATCAGTTTGAGGATGATAAGCAGTACCTGAAGCATAGCTGCGTTCCAATTGCTTGGAATAGGTAAGTCCAAAACTTAGAGGTGAATCTGGAGTCTCGATCACTGATTATGCTCTTTGGCAATCTTTGTAATCTAAATACTTCTTTGATAAAGACTCGAGCAATGTCAGATGACTTATAGGTTGTTTTGACTTGGATCAAGTGTACAACTTTTGTCAATCTATCAACAACTACCATGATGGAATCATATCCACTAGCAGCAATAGGTAATCCAACAACAAAGTCCATACTTATTGACTCCCATTTCATTTGTGGAATGTCCAAGGGTTGTAACTCTCCAAGCATCTTGATCCTTTCCATCTTAACACTTTGACAAGTCAAGCACTGAATTACGTACTTTAATACATCCCTTTTTAATCCTTGCCAGTGATAGCTCTTACAAACTGCGTTGAGTGTCTTGGCATACCCCGGATGTCTTGCAATGGCGTTGTTATGTGCTTCCCATAAGATCTTGGTCTTCACTTCTAGTCCTTTTGGAACATAAAGGCGATCATTGTAATATAGACAACCATTGCTAGCACGATAATCCTTTATCTTAGACCTTTCTTTGTCAGAGCTTTCTCCTTGAAGTACCTTAGCCATGATTCCTTCGTATTCCTTATCTTGAGAAATAGCTTGGCGTACAAGCTCAAGTACAGGATTATCAAGTATGGATACGGTTCTTAAGTTTCGAACTTCTACAACGCTATTAAGAAAGGCTTTTCGGCTTAATGCATCTGCAACAACATTTTCCTTCCTTGGACGATATTTGATTTTAAAATCAAACTCTTGCAATATCTCTATCCATCTTCTCTGCCTCATGTTTAGGTCAATTTGGGTGAAGATCCACTTAAGACTTTTATGATCTGTCACTAAAGTGAATTCCCTTTCCAATAGAAAGTGTCTCCATAGTTTCAAGGCGTCAATTACTGCGAGAAACTCAAGGTCATGAGTGGCATAGTTGGACCCATACAGTTTCAATTTTCCGGAAGTATAGGTCACTGGTCTTCCTTCTTGTACTAGCACCCTACCGATCGCAAGTCCACTTGCATCAGCGATCACCTCAAAAAGACGGGGAGTTTTAATATAAGTGCAGTGGTTATAACTTCTTTCAGCTTATCAAAGATTTCTTGATGCTTATTGGTCCAAATGATTATTGTATTTTTCTTCAAAAGATTTGTCAAGGCTGCAGCAATGAGAGAATAATCCTTGATGAAGATTTGGTACCATCCTGTTAATCCCAAAAATCCTCAGATTTCTTTTACTGTCTTAGGTATTGGCCATTCTAGGATTTCTTTCACTTTGATAGGGTCTACAGAGATTCCATCAGTGGAAACAATGTATCCAAGATATTCAATCGTGTCAATGAGAAATATGCATTTACTCATCTTGGCATAGAGTTGATTTTCACGGAGTGTTACTAGAGCGATCTTTAAGTGACCTTCATGTTCATCTATTGATTTGGAGTATACTAGTATATCGTCAAAGAATACTAGCACAAAATCATCTAGATATGGTCGAAAGATGTCTTACATTAGACAATTGAATGTAGCTAGGGCATTAGTTAATCCGAATGGCATGAGTAAAAATTCATAATGACCATACCTAGTGCTGAAGGCAATCTTTTGGATATCTTGTTCCTTGATTCGAATTTGATAATATCCAGACCTTAGATCAATCTTTGAAAAAACCTTAGCTCCGTATAGGTGATCTAAAAGTTCATCTATCCTGGTTATGGGATACTTGTTTTTTATCGTAACCTGGTTTAGTCCTCTAAAGTCAATGCAGAGTCTAATTGTTCCGTCTTTCTTTTTTGGAAGAGGACAAGTGCTCTCCAAGATGAATTACGATAAATCCTTGTTCTATCAATTGCGTCATTTGTTCTTTAAGCTCAATAGCTTCAGGAATAGACATTTTGTACGGTCGTTTTGACACTCGCTCAGCTCCAGGAATTAATTTTGATTCATGATCAACCTTATGATTTGGAGGCAGTTGAGTCAGTTATTCTGGAAAGACATCCTCGAAGTCGTTGATCCAAGAAGGTAGAGTGCCTTCATTAGTCTTTTCGACCTTATTCAACCAGATCATGTAGATTGGTTGACCTTTCTTCAATCCCTTCCTGAGTTGATTTGCCTTGGCTACTTGGACTCTAGTTCTTCCAGCTTTCCCATATGCCTTTACGGTTTCTCCTTCCAAGTCTTGAAAGATTATTTCCTCTTCAGCACATAGAATCTGGGCTTTGTTCTTCTTGAGCCAATCCATTCCGAGAATGCAATCGTAGCATCCTAGTGGTAAGATTCGAAATTCTATTTCAGTTATGTTGCTGGCTAACTCAAATTAAAGTTTCCCTATAGTTTTGGTTGAGACGATTTCCTTCCCACTAGCCAATTCTACTATCATTTTCCTTGTCCCCTTGGATTCTAGATGCAATCTTTTAGCTGTCTTGGGTGTAAGAAAGGAATGCGTACTACCACAATCAATTAAGATCATAAACGACGTACCCTTGTAAGTAGTTGGAGATTGAATTACTGAACATTGGTGGTTCACTCATTTCTTTTCTACGGTAACATGAACGGATCCTCTTTCAAATTCTTCACCTAACGTGTATTCCTTGGGCTGTCCAATTATGGTATTTACTTGGGCATTAGTTATTCTTCCACATCCATGATGTGGGTTGTTGTTGCCGTTCCCTTGGCGTCTTCCACCAACCAGGTTTGGGCTAGGATTTTAAGGACAGTTAGGACAATTTTCCCTTAGGTGTCCAGTCCTTCCACACTGGTACCATTGCATGATTCCTATCCCATTTGGTCCTTGGGTGATTGCATTAGCTCTACCATTTCCTCTGGCATTAGTCATGTCGATACTATGGTTTGGATAGTCCCTTTCATAGTTGTTTTTTGGATGGTTCCTTTGGCCATTTTGAGCTATTTCCTTGGCCATAGGTTTTACTCACATAAGAGCATCTTCGAGAGTCGTTGGTCTCATTAATTCAAGACGAGTGTTCAAAGGTGGATTTAGTCCTTGGCAGAACCTTGCAATCTGTTGAGACGTTGTCATTGGGAGTGCATATTTGTGCAGACTCACAAACTTGGAATAGTATCCTTCCAAGATTAGACTTAATTTTCGTAAGTTGTAGAATTCATTCATCTTGATTGATTCAAAAGATGGGGGAAGATAACGTTCTTTCACAGCTTCTTTGATCTCCTCCCAAGTTTGGGAAGCTTTTGTTACCCCTTTATCTCGGCAAAACTGTTTCCACCAAAGCTTAGCTTCACCAGTAAGACGAAGACAAGCAGTCATGGACTGATTTGCAGGAATAGTTTCAGCAGCTAGGAAATAGTCGTCCAAAGCCTCAATCCACGCTTCTGCATCTTGCTCCATCTTAATTCCTTCACCGCTAAACCTAGGTGTTGGTGTCTGCTTGAGAAGAAGCTTCTTCTCTTGGAGTTCCTTGTATGTTTTCATCAATTCGCACTAGTTGACGATTCTAATTATTTCCGTAACTTCTTTGTTACAAAACAAGGTGGTTTGGCCTTCTCTCTAGAAATCGATAAGTTTTTGGGAGATTGGGATACTCTAGAAGCTCATAATTTTTTTGACTTTACACTCCCGGTATAAGGGTTATCCTATCGGGAGAGATAACCTTTGTATATTGGTCATACACCCAACGATGTAGGGTCTTTGACTCCCCATTAATTGTCATAGTATAAGAACATCGATTAGTTTTAGTTATTCAAGCCATTTCAACAACTTGAGATGGACTTTCACATCTTCGTATAGAGTTGAGTCTAAGTACAGGTAAGGGTCGTCCCTTTCCCAGATTTGGGCTCCAATTTTATCCCCTTCATAAGCTTAAATAATTCCATAGACGAGTCTTCTCTAAGATATCCATTATGCTTTCTCTTAATTCCAACATGTTTGACTAGCACACAAGTAGTGGAGTACTTGATCTCAAAAATAACTCGCATAAAGGGTACTTCATCATTAACTTATCAAAGCAGCTCAATTATCATCATAAGCTTATAACTCGCGCTCTTCAAAAACAATAGTAAGACTTTATATTTATGAAAAGTACTTACAAAGATGTATTTGATCATACTATGATCTACCAATACATCATCTCATGGATCCTTTCCTCATGAAAAGTATCAGGGTCTATATTCTTATATCTTTGGGGATTCTCATATACATGGCAAACAACATAATGTGGTGGCTCTTGGGGATAATCAAAACATCCAGTACCAAAATAAGGCCTTCTTGGTACTACAACAACTCTCTCGGGTGGTACTATTTGTAACACTTTCCGATATAGCCACAATGTTTCAGGTATAGGCTCATCCCCAATGTCTAGTAACCATTTAGCAAAGGCATTGAACAAAAGGTATATCTTAACTATCCTTAATTTTTCAGCCCATCGAATCCTCCATAGTTGATAATGAAGAAGGATGCTATACTCACAATATATCTCCATATGAGACCTATTCCTTGGCCATAAATTTCCCATGTACCATGAGTTAGGATGAGGTTACAATACAGTTGGAGGAATAAAGATCATCTCCATTATCTCAGATATAGCCTTGCGGTATGAGAAATTTTGCAGCAATCCTTTGCTTGCTCTTCAAATTTTTCAGGAAGTTTGGACCAGCATGTTACTATCTTCTATATATAAATATTCAAATATGAACTGGATGTTAGAAAGAAAGTATGCCTGTGCATGACACAGGCTTACTGATGTTGTGTAGGCATGATGTCTTATTTTATACAGGCTGTACTTCGTTCCCTGTATGGTTACTTTGTACATGATGTCTTATTTTATACAGCCTGTATAACACAAAATACAGTGGACCTGATGAGCAACAATGACTACAGGTGATTGTTGTCGTTCAAGCTCTATAATAACTGGTTCTAGACTGCAGCCAAAAGAGTTTTAGATGCAATAACAATGCAAGGACTGAAAGCAATCCATGATTCTTTAAGGCATCTAACATTTTTGGATTAGTCTGATAGATAGCTATTTTCCCTTTTCTGCAAATTTGGCCTGTTGAAACTATCATTCTGTTATATTTCAGAAAGTAAGTTATGGCTCAACCCTAGGTTTCTATTGAGTCTGTCATTTCTTAGTGGTTTAAAACCTTCTAATGATCAAATTAGTTGGCTGACCGTTGAATCACATCAAGATAGGATTCACCACGTGGATAGCGATATCGCAACTTATCCAATCTCCGTGCTCTGAGAAAATCAATGAACTAGTGTCAGTGTCTACACAGCTTATTCAGGAAAGCTCAACACCATACCTTGTCTGTCGAATAACACAAACCAGTTCAAACCAGAGGCAGAAAAGGATATTCGAGTACAATTACCTAGACACAAGCAGTTGGAAACAAGGAAAAAAACAAGCACAGGCATATCCTTGCTCTGATAGAAAACAAAATACACTTTTTCTGCTCGCATTTGATCTAGTCAAATGAAACCAAACATTAGGAGAAATAAGTGAGCATACTCATATTCTTCTGGCATTTTCTCTTTGATCTCTTGATAAGTCATCCCATCACAAACTCCAGCAGTTATATCATCAAGTGCGCGCCATTCAACCTGGTTGATGAGGCATGAAAACAGATGAACAGTCATGCCAGAGGCTGCCAGTTCCTTGCAATAAGCCTTAACTTATCTCCATTGAGTTGATATCATAGCTTGAGAATTAAATAACAAATGATACTGGCAGGTTGCAGAATAAAAGCCTCTAAAAATTGAAAGCTCATGTACAGCTTGTCACAAAAAGAAAGGGGAGGGTATAAACCTTAAGTCAATGTTAGTTTTGTTATTTAACCAAAGTGCTATAATTTCATGCACAAATCCGAACATGCATTGCTACTGAACTGGACTTTTTGCATGTCTTATTTTATACAGGCTGTACTTCGTTCCCTGTATGGTTACTTTGCAGACATACCCGTGGAGGAGATCCCTTATATACAAGTAAGGAAAACAGTCGATGTATGCGTATTAACTGTTGCATCTTTCCTCTTCTAAGCATTTCAGAGTTCACATAGGAAGTATGGTAGCAGATGCATTGTGTAACTATTCCATAGTTACTAGAATTTTCCTTTACAGATTACACTCCAGTGATCTGAGTTTATGTTACCTATATTGCAATGTGCAGGTCCCCTTACACACAGTCATTGAGATTCAAATGGGACTTTCTGGTATTGAAGAAAAACGATACAAACTGCTGTGACAGATATGGCACAACAAGATTTATTGAAGGAAACAAAAAATCCTCAGATACCCATTGCGAATTTTTTTACAGACACTCTAGCTATGTCAACATTTTTGAACCACAAGATGCAAACACCTGGCAAAGCGAAATCAAGAAACGTGCATTGATGTTTAAATCACATTAATTATATTGCAGGATCCATGTTGGAGGAAAGAATAAACTGGTTCCTTTGGGTTTATAACGAAGTGTAAATGTCATGGGCAAAAGGAGAGCCCTGAAATTCATCATCTTCTAAACAAATATCATGAGCAAATAAGAAGCAATTCATAGGGTAGTTCAAAAACTCTTATGTTTCCTTCTGCTTTAAAGGCTAATGCAGGGTGCAACATTTCAGTTATTGTCTTCAAACACCTCATAAAACTCCTAAGGTCATAATGAAGTATAAAGAAGGCCCAATAAAGAGCAACTGAGTACATCATAAATACAATGGCTGTGAACAACCAATCTGGTGGGCTATCATGCCAAACCATATGTCAGGCTAGGTGAAAGAATGTGCCAGAATCTCATGACCATGAAAAAGCCTCTCCTTCTCATCCTCTTAGAAACACCCTACAGGCTCTCCCATCTCCTATGAGTATGAATGATCTCTGTCCAGATCATTCCCAATTTCAACTTCCTTGTATTTCATAGGAGCACCTCCTCAATGAGGGGGAGATGGATTTTTTGAGTTATAGTGGGGAAGCTTTATCAGACTGCCTGCCCAGGTAACTGGAGAAAAGATATGGATCAAAAAGTCACAACAACAAAAAGCATCTTCACGGTTGCTGGATACAATTCAATTCTTCAAAGGAAAGCAATATCGTGGCCTCTCCTACATTGTCTATCAAGATTGATGAGACAGTGTTGGATGCCTAGGTGGGGCCTCTTAAAAGTGAGGGTGTTTTAGAGGAACCTGTGGTCAAAAGAAAACGGAAATCAAAAGAAAAGGAGGGTACAAAGATTATCAAGAAGCCAAAAGAACAGCTGGTGTGGAAAGAGAAGACAATAGTGGTAAACTTCCGTGAGTTTGACTTAGCAAGCATGCTTTGTGAAGTCAAACCAGATGTGAATTTGCTACATCTCATCCAATTGTCATCGAATGTTCGTAAGGAGTTCAAGAAAATCCTACAAATAGGCTATGTCGTTGAATCTTTTGGTGTCCATCGAGTGGGAAGTGAATGGTGGGATCATGTGGAGCAGCACTGCCCGAGGGAGCAAGCATACCCCACTTAAAGGCCATTGTTCCTTTTTGGAAGTATAACAAGAAAGTGAAGATACTATCCAATGCCCATTAGTACTCTGCTATGTGCAAAGCACTCAAAAGGTAAGCTCTTCATGAGAAGATTTGTAGGGTTATCATTTGTATGGATCTTGATAAGCTTGATGTGCTTATCCTCAAGAACCGACTTGGCCGTTTGGTCAGTTGGGCTCAGCCATCCAAGGTCTGGGGCGTCGTCTAAGTGATGGAAAAACACGCCGAATGGCAAAAATCAATGACGAATGATTCATTAAATCACATATTCACCTAGCTATAGTCTTGTCCTTATTCCTCAATCAACAAGGAAGGTTCTAAGCATACCTAGAATCACCGAGAGTAATGATACATGGATTTCTCCTGTCATTGCTCTCCTAACCTATTACTCTCTCTCAATCTCTCATAAGTTCAAATTAGCTCTAACTATCATAGTGCAATGTAGATACCTCTTCTACAATTCCCAAGTTTCCCACTAGATAAGTAAGCCATATAGCTCCTTTACACTCTTTGCACTCCTTAGTAGCTCTTACATACTTCAGCTCAATGCTATATAAAGCTATATATGGCTATAACTAAGAGATCCAAGAGACTTTACCACCTATGAAAGTGAAGACAAAACTTATAGTAGACCTCTTAGAGTCTACATTTTAAGAGACTATACCACCTATGAAAGTGAAGACAAAACTTGTAGTAGACCTCTTAGAGTCTACATTGCTTGCAAAATTAGCACTTATATATTCAAGAATAGATGCATTCTTCCTTTCGAAGCATACACACATAGATCTAATGTTATTTAAGTATCTCGTGAGACTTTTTACAGCCCCCCAATGCTTCTTACTGGGGTTTTTCATAGACCTACTAACAACTCCAACTACATAGACAATGTCTGGACGTATAGCAACCTTGGCATACATTAAGCTACTAACTTTGGATACATAAGGAACCTTGGTCATTTCAACCTTTTGCTCATCTAACTTAGGGTTGTCCTCCTAGCTAAGTTTCAAATATGAAGGCAATGAAATACTTATAGCATTTTCCCTCTCCATATTGAAATGCTCCAATACCCTCCTAATGTATTTCTTCTAAGACAAATAGACTATCTTTTTGTCTCAATCTCACATAATGTGCATACCAAGAATGCGACAAGTTCATGTCAAAGGTCTCATGCAACCTTTTCTTTAAAGCATCCATATCTATAATTGATTTTCCAACAATCACTATATCATCCACATAAAGAATCGAGATCATAAGGCCACCATCCCTAGCCTTCCTTATGTACAAGTAGTAATTGGTCTCACTCCTAGTATATCCTTGAGCCTACACAAAGGTATGGAACTTATGATACCATTCCTTGGGAGCCTATTTCAAACCATGCAAGCTCTTATGCAGCTTATATACCAATTGCTCATTGCCTTCCATAACAAACCTCTCGAGTTGCTATATATAAATATCTTGATCTGAATCCCCATGTAAGAAAATAGTCTTTACGTCCATTTGAACCAACTCCATATCCTCTCTAGCAACCAAAGCAAGAACCGCACGAAGGGTGGTCATCTTGACTAGTAGTGAGAACATCTCATCAAAGTCAATTCCCTTCTGTTGCTTAAATCCTTTGGCCATAAATCTTACCTTGTACTAAGGCAATGCATTAGATGGTAATACCTCCAACTTGAAGATCCACTTGCATGGTAATGCATGTTTACCGTTAGGCAAAGGAACTAACTCCCAAGTAGTATTATTTTCCAAAGAATCCATCTTCGGCTACATAGTCCTTTTCCACTCATGATTGTCATCCCTAGTCATAGCATTTGCATAATTAGAAGGCTCACCACAATTCGTGACCATGACATAATCTAGAGTCATAGTATATCTATATAGTGGTGTAAAAATCCGTGTAGACATATGTAAAATTGGCTCATCAGAGCCTCTAGCTATCCCATTTGTATGTCTTCTAAAACATGAGGCTTTCCACCATCTCATGGCACTCCTACCTTAGTATTTGTTACCTATCCAACCCTTGCATCATGTGGAATAGGTTGTACAATTTGCTCATGTGTTAGCTATTCATCCTCTCAAAACACTACCTTATGGATCTCAACTATTTTAATGGGCTACTTATGCATTTTATCATCATTAAAGATAACATCACAGCTTTGTACTATCTTCTTTAATTCAACATCGCACAAGCAATAGCCCATTTCACCCGATTCTCCATAGCTTTAAAAAATGCATGTCTTAAACTTACGATTAAGCTTACTCTGCTTACCCCTAGGTATATGTATAAATGCCTCATAGCAAAAACATGTTAGTGATCATAACTAGGTCTCTTGCCAAACCACAATTCCTATGGTATCTTTCTATCCAATGGGGCTTACTAGGAAACCTCTTGATCAAATGCATTATTGTCTTTATAGCTTCAACCCAAAGTCCATTAGTGAGACTAACGTTAGAGCATACTACATACCCTTTCCTGAATGGCCATGTTCATCTTCTCAACCACACCATTTTAAATAAGATTCTCAAGAGCTATTAACTCTCTTGATGCCATGGTTTACACAAAAGTTTATAAAGGTATGGGAGGTGTACTCTCCACCATTATTAGTCCTCAAGCACTTAAGCTTCTTGCCAGTATAACTAATTCTCTACAAATGCCAAAAAAAAATTAAATGCATCCAACACATCACTCTTCTTGTGACCTAACCTCTTGCATGTGCCATGAATACCTAGATTTACTTGGAATGAGCTTGTATGGCCTCCCTTCGAGCATGAAGAACGCCCTTGTAAAGGTCCATAGCCCATGAGTGTGTTTCTTTCATTCTCAACCTCTATAAACTTTACATGCAAGGAGGAAACATGAGCTTAGACATGAGAGAGTACCCAAGAGAAGGAATAAGAAAGCTTCACTTGTTTGGTTCCTCACTCACACACTCTCTCTTTCTTAACTCTCTCATTCTCACTCTCTTCCTCTCTCACGACTAAAAAGCACGGAAGCAAAAACTCAAAAATTGCACATATATGAATAGCCTATTTTATTCTTTCTCATCCTTTAAATACAAAAAGATTAAGGTTAGGATTTTTCCACCCCCCTTGGGCATCCTTCGCATTTTGTGGTTTGTTTTAGTTGGCCATGGCTTTGTTTACATGCAGTTAAGCTTTAGTCTTGACAAAAGAATAAAATGGATGTCGAATGCTAGTTGATAAGTACAATTTGTGTGAATGGGAGTCTGGTTTACATACAATAACAACAATAAGTGTTAGAAAAGTAATTGTTTTCTCCTAAATCTGTAGGCATGTTTTTGTCTATCTTTTTTCTTAATTCTACCTTGCCATTAACATTTATCCCCCCCTTAGATGAGTGTCAATCCCATGGCACTTTCGCCAACCGAGTGGGAGTGCCTACTAGTGAAAGGCTTTGGGACATCTTAATGAGTGAAATGGCAGTGGTAGATGGTGTGATTGGGCAATAGAGATGTGGGTAGCAAGGTAATAAGAACAAAGAGACTTAGAGTTAGCCTTAAGAGAAGGAAGAGGTGATGGCCAATGTTGAGGGGGTCATGATAGGTGCAGGATACTGACATTGATAGTTTTTTAGGAGCTCTGTGGTATCTTATTGTCACTTGTGATCTTCCTAAGGGGTGTGTCTAACTACTCATGATTGTTAGTTGTGATCAAATTCCAAGTAAACTTGTCCCACACTTGAGGAGCAAATTGGTAGAAGAGTGTGGTATAGTGATATCCTTAGGATGATAAGTGGTCCAAGCAAGCATGGAATGTCCCGCCCTTGTCGTGCCCTGAGGTTGTGACATGGAAAAGGGGCTAGGGTGTTGCTCTAGGTGCACTGAATGTGCATGTACTTTTCTTTCTTTATCCTTCTTTTTCTTCCTTTTTTTTGTCTTTTTTTTCTCTTTTTTTGAATAAATAAATACATTAAAAATGACTAGGTACAAGAGAGGGATAGATCACTTAGGTGGTGGCCTAAGTGTGCACTAGAGACAATCCTTGGTGATAAGATACTCCTTGATGTGCTCTTGTAGTAGCTACAATGATATCTCTAGGTAAAATGTGTGTGTACACTTTGTGAACCTATTTTCCTCCATGTCCTTCAATAACTAGGTACAATAAGTTGGAACTAATAAGACATGAAGGTGAAATTGAACCATTTTCACTCGATCAATTCCAGCACTGATGTAGAAAATGAATGGGGGTAGCTCATCTTCCAAGGGGTCACTGCTTGTTCGAGCAGCCTGATGAAGAGGCAAAGATAGTTGCAAGTGTAATGAAGAAGGGATCTAGGCAATTAGTGAATGCTCTTGTGAAATACACATAGGAAGGGGTCAAGTCAAGAGATTGGATTATGCAATTTTTGTTGACATGGATTGCTCTAATATTGGGGATCATTGGCAAAATTGTACCTACCCTAATCCTTTTCCTACTTGACCATGTTTTCTTGGATATGGGTAGAAGAGTGGATCATCTCGCTCTCTCTTTCAAGACTAAATGAAGGCTTCCCAAACCATATTTTTGCCTCCCAGGATGGGGTAATGCCATTTTGGTAATCGTGGTATAATTTCATGGGCTTCAATTTTAGTTATCTCCCCCTGCTTCCTTGACTTGTACAAGACTTTTAATAATCTTCCACATCTAAAGGTTCCATCAAATTTAGAGCAACATTTTCAACTATTTGTATGCTTCTCCGTACAATGTATAATGGGAGCGGCTTCCTAAATTTACTCTGCTCATTTACCTAGAAATCAAGCTTCACAGCAAGGACGGTCCTTTTTCTCTTTGTATTTTTGCATTGTCTCCTCTAGGTTCTCTTTCTCTTCCTATGGTAGGTTCTCACAGGGAATGGAATACTCTATTACTTTATGTGGCTCAACTCATAATTTCTAGATCATGACTATATAGGCCTCCTTTACTCCGAGCCTTTCTCTTTATCTATTGGGTGCTCTTTTGACTCCCCTATGTCACCAATTGTAGCAAATTTGGGAGATTTATTGGGGGGTCATAATTGTGGGTGCTCTTTTGACTCCCCTATGTCAGGAATTATAGCAATTTTGGGAGATCCATGGGGGGGGTGTCATAACTCTAGGTGCTCTAAGGTGATGGGAGAGGTTGGTTGGGGCATTTTAGGTTGCATTAACCTGCTGCCATGAGTTCATGCTCTTCATTGTCCTTATGCTTCAATTATTAGATTAGATCCTCCTAGGTTGGTCCTTCTATCTTTCAATTGATTCTTTGAATCCTCTCCATACTTTAGAAGGTATTGGAAAGCAATCCTAGTCAAGCCTTGAGTTTTTCTAGATTTTCAAATTGAGGCACATGTAGCTTCCCTGAATAGTTCTTGTTGCTTCACCATGACCAATTTGCTAGCCTCTAACTAGACTCTATGCTAGCTTTCACTATATAGGGCTGCTCCTAGGTCATTGGAGAGCTTCATCAAAGTGGTCTCATAGTGACATTGCATGTCATTTTCTACCTTGCTCACAAGCCCTAACAAGCTAGTGGATATTGTCTCTTGCAAGTCTATATATGAGGCAATCCATTGGCCTTATATTTGTTGATACTTTTGATATTAAATCTCATGTAGATATATATTTTCCTTCTTCTAGGCCACTTCAATCTTAGCAAGGAAGAGATGGTAGATTATATCTATTATCTACATACTTCAATCAACCATTTTTGTTCTATACCTTGTGAGTGATTGGTCTTGCTCCTTGAGTCTATCCTGAAGCTCATTCATAGTGGTGTCTTATTCTTTGAGTTGATCCCAAAGCTTTTTAAGCATTAAGTTGCATCCATTAGCTAGTTCTGAAGCTCCTATACCTATTTTACTTGGAGGTTCTTGAGCGTAGTTTCACACTCTTTTGACTGGTTTTGGAGATTCATGAGTGCCAAGTCATGCTTCTACTCTTGATTTTCTTGAATCTCCTTAAGTGCCTTGTCTCATACCTACAATTGATCTTGGAGCTCTTCAATCTCCTTTTCTAATATTAAGAAGCTTTTATACTCCTCCCATGTCCTCTCCAACCTATCCTAAAAAGCTCGTGGTTGGTTTTGAGTACATTAGCTATGTCCTCTTTTAGTTCTCCGCACATCGGCTCAATGGCTCCTATCCTTCCTATTGCACTCTGACCCTTTGAAGATTCTTGTGCATTCTTTTGGGCGAGAGTTTTCTTTTGGATTGGTTGCAATGACTTCAAGTATGAGTCGCTTTTGGTTTGCCAACTCACTAGTCTGTGCTTGCATGGTACCAATTTGAGCCATTGGCTCACAAAGAGTCATAAAATTGATAGTCAATTCCTCAATCATCTTCTTCTTTTCCTTATTAAAACTACTTTCTCCTTTTTGGGCTATAAGGTTTGCCACTTGATATGCAATGAATTGTTCCTTGTTGTGCATGGACTCTTCTACAAATGCTTTGATATTTATTTCATACTCTTCTTGCGATTGTCTCATTCTAGCTTCTATCTTTTTCTATTATCCTCCTACCTCCCTTTGCCTCATTTCTCTTTCTATGGTGTCCTCACATGAATCTTGGACAATGTGGGTGGCTCCACATGTGGTGGCAAGATTTCTTGGAGCGGCACTCCTATCATGATAGCAATGATGTGGGTAAGTGAGTTGTCATAGTTAATGATGCTATGCCTAGCCTTCATGTGGTTAAGCTTTACTTTTGGATTCTTTTGAGTGACCCATTGTGCCTTATCTAGGGATTCTGTGACATGGTCCCAACCACCACATAGCATTCAAGTCTTGCTTAACTAGGTTCCCTGACATAGCATGTCTTTTAGGAGCCACTTAGGTATCTTGGTTGGGATGGTTGAGGCGTTTTTATATGCAAAGAGGTGATGAAAGAGCTGTGTTGTCACCCTTAAGCTCTCTTCTAGTATAGCTCTTACAAGGGCTCCTTCATTGGTGGCCACTACTTTCATAGAACTTCCACTAATTATAACCTTTAAACTCTCATCTCACCTTTAAGAGACTTGAGGTTTTTTGTGTTTTAATGTACTTTCCTAATTCTCTTATGATGCCCAATGTGTCTCTTCAAAGTGAGCTCAAAGTTGGTCACCTATTTATCACAGCTCTCATTAGTTTTTATGTTGTATATGAACCTACTAGATCTAGTGGCTAGATCATAGTTCTTGATCAATCCAAAGAAAGTCAAAAAGTAGATGTGTGTGGAAGTGGCTCTAATGTAGTCTCTAAGGCTGCAATTTGCTACAATCCCCCTAGTAGTTTGGTATTTTTCAACCAAATTCTCTAGGTTGGTGAGAACTCAAAACATGAGGTGGTCTATTCCCCACCTGCTTACCTCCAGTTTTAGCTCCTATCTCTACTGGGTAGAGAGAACCAATTTATCTTTGTTTAGAGGGTCTATGATTAGCAAGAGCTATGATGTGGCTAAGAGGAATGGTGCTTGTGTGGTTGCCATTTGTAGGAAAAAGGAATTTACTATTAGCTATTTGTAATAAAAAATTTAAATTTTATGACTTTACCTTTCTTACTAGAATTGAAGAATTGAATATGTAGTACAACCTAAAATCTTGATCCTTACCCATCATTTACCTTCATTTCACAGTTAACAATTACTTGGTTTTGGTCTTTTAAAGTATTTTGAAGGCCTTGACTTTTAGATCCTTTTAGAGCTGGCCTCTTAGTCTAGCCTTGGTAGTTTGGTCGTCTTGCCTTCCTCCCCCTTGCAAAATGGTATCAAGCATTCTAGCTTGGGAGAGTAGATCATAGTGTGTGCTTATATTTTTATGTTCTCATTGTTTTATTATTATTTGCGCAAAAGATTGGTTGTTTTATTTATGTACAAAAAATGAAGATTCATGAATCCACCAACCATAGAAGTCTGGATTATACTCAAGTTTGGCTAGAGCCTCCAAGGCATTAGATTGAATCATCAATTCACATAGATAAGGCATAATGTCATCGAGGAATGATGGGCCATTGAACCAAGTCACAACATGAAGCTCTTCTCGAGTCAGCAATTTGTCAAATAGTGGATGATGAAGCAGCTGCTTGGGTGGCATCAACATGTGGGCCTTGATGATGGTGCATAAAGATGTGGTCTCATAGTATGTGGGGTCATATTTGAGAGGTCTAACAATTTTGTGTTGTTTGGCTATGGGTGACAACCTTGTTTCCTATAGTAGCAACTTCATAAAATGAATGGTATACATCTTTTAAAGCAACCTTCATAATTCTCTTGCACTTCGAGAAGGACCTTTGGAGCCCATGGTGTAGTTAGGCAGAAGTTACTACAGAGCTACTAACGTCAATCAGCATATTTTCACTTCTTTTTTGCTTGTGCATGATGCAAAGAGTTACGTGAGGAGGTTTTTGGGTTGTCATTGCCATTGAGTGGTGGAGCTCATAGGTGAGTTCTTGTTAGCCTAGTCATTTAAGAGCTAGGTCAAGAGCATTGTGGGTTTAGGTGTTTGGTGGGACAAAGACATAGGGGTTATTTGAGTAGGCTCAGATCCCACCTCTTTGGAGCTAAAGGTTGTGATAACATATAGATGCACTTATCAACATAGTTAACAATACAATTAGTTAAGAACCTGAACATCAGTCCCAAAAGAATCTTACTGCCACTCCCCTTAGAGTTAGGAGAACATCTTAGTCTTAATGGTGACTATCAATTTAACTTGCATACATGGGCTACAGTAGTTGTGGCTAGCCTAAGTTTTCCCATTAGTAATAAAGAATTGTATTATAGTTTGACCCCTCATTAATAAGTATATCAGTAGTCAAGATGGACTTGGTTGGCTATAATGTAGATACGAAGGTAGGCTATTAGAATAAAAGGCTCATCTTCCATCTCTAAACTACTAATGGTAACAACTCAGGTATTTATGATAAGGTTAGTTGGATTTGGTCGAAAATGTGGCACAGGGATGTGTTATTGATGTAGCTTAAATGGTTCCATTCTACTCGTAGCAGGGGGTTGTCATCATTTGTCATGGATGATTCATGGGAAGGGTTTCCACGTGGATAATACTACTTGGTTCCACTACCATTAAAATGGCCAATGTGTATCTAACATTTCTAGCTCAACATTCCCCGTGCCATTGATTACATGGATGCAAAAATGTCTAAGACCTTGAGTTTTATGTTTCTATTATGGCCTTTAATCCAATAGAGTAGCATAAGATCCCCTTCATCGAAGGTTAATTGCTTGACATGCTTGTTAAACTAGACCTTTCGTTGAGCTTTTTCTACAAAAGCAAGACATGAGTGGCTAGTGGGTGGATTGCAATCAAGTGTTCGGGCTGTTTTAGGCATTGTTGCCAAGCTCTAGTGTATTTCTAGTGTTCTTCATTAGCAATGCATAGACTAGGAATTAGGAACTCTATGGGCATAATGGCGTCAATGCCATATGTAAGTTGAAATGGGTTTTGTGTCCCATGGCAGTCTTGTAAGTTGTTTGATAGGCCCACAATGCTACCATGAGATTATGATCCCAACCTAAACATAATGATGACGTTGAGATGGCAAGATCAATACATTCGAACATTGATGATATATAGATGGCTTGATTAGATAGTTCCAACCTCTACACTTAGCACATCAATGGTCATTATGGTTCTCACATGGCCATTGACTTATCACTTATTATATTTGGTTTGTTACACCTACCTACAAGCTACTATAGTGATAATGCCAATCCATTAGTATAGTCAATTATGCATTATTTGGCTCAGTCAGTCGCTTTTCTTTATATTGTATCTTATCTATATTTTGTGTGCATTTGTATTGTGAGAGGAAGAAGGAAGGAAAACCAACAAAAAAACATATGGCCTTGATCTCTCTTCTGATATTCTTGAGTGAGCTTCTTCTTGTATGTATGGTGTGTGTTCGATGCAGTAGCTCAAGCAAGTCTCCCCACAATGCAATTCATGACATGGTATCAGAGCAGTGCCACCAAGAGAGGATAGTTTGGAAGGCTAAAGTGAAGGATAAGGAGCAAGAATTCAAGCAAGCAAGCAATCACTAAAAAGCTCTCCTATACTCTCTCTCTTTTCCTTGGATAGTACTTGTGGAGGCACTTGAAGTTAGGTGAAGTAAAAATCTCATATTGCTATGAAATTCGGTGTGCAAGTAAAATGGTGTACATTTTGCAAATAGGCCCTTTAGAGTTTATGTTGTGTCTTTGGCCATCTGAGGCCATGTTAGGTCCCATTTTAGCTCTATAAGGTTGTAAGCAGTCATTTCAGGCTATACTATAGCCTCATTTGTCCTATGGCATAAGGTCTATTTATAAGGTACAACTATGCCTGATGATCAACAAAGAAAGTGAAAGGCGTACCAAGGAGATAATGACGAAACTTTTTCATATCATAAACCATCACTAACACCTCTCTCTAGGTGGGTAAAATTGAATGATCCAAGGCTCTTGAAAGATAGGGGTATTCATGAAAGTCTTTTTTAATGCTTCATAAGAAGCTTGCCTAGCCCAAGTAATTAACAGCTTCTAGGAGTGGTCATGTGATAGCAGCATAGTTTAGCACAAAGTGCTAATAATATCCAATAAGGCCAAGAAAGCATTGCATCCCTTTAGATTAGTGGGTGGAGAGAAATTCATGATAACTTCAATTTTTGTGGTATCAGTTGCAATCCTATTTTTGGGCATGGTATGGCGGCCTAGAATCATACCATGCTTGACCTAGATTTGATACTTGAGGGGATTCAAGGAGAGGTTATTCTACCTATATCTCTGAAAGATTAGGTGAAGCTTATCAAGATACTATGCCTAGTTAGAGTGGACATGTAAGTCATTGGAACAAACACCTCGAGGCGCTTTCCCAACATGTTCTTAAACATAGTGCATATGAGCCTTTGGAAGGTTGCTAGTGTACTAGTTAACATAGAAGGTATGATAATATAAGCAAATATCCCCATTCAATGGTAACAGTAGTTTTTTGTCTATCATTTGAGTGGACTTGCGCTTGATTATATCCTAAAAATCCATCTTAGAAGTTGTGCACTTCCTTTCTTACTACCCATTCAATCATATGATTAGTGTATGGTAGGAAATAGTAATCTCTCTTGGTCGCAGCATTCAATTTCTTGTGATTGATGCATATGCAAACTTTTAGTCAATGATATCTAATTTTTAGGAAGTTCTTGTAATTGCTAATATTTCCTAAACACACAAAAAAGGAAATGATATTCAATTTTTAGGGGGGCAAAGACAAAAATTGAAGTTGCGGCATAAACAACCCCAGTAGGGTGCCATCTTGAAGGCTTTTCGTTACCCATGAAAGATGGATTTGAAAAGATGCAAACAAGGAGTTACAACCAAAACAGTCACCCTTCACATGACATTCAAGGGTTGTTTCATACATAATAACTTTAGCACCTATATGCATACTAAGGTTAAGAGTGTAATTTGAGCCTTAGCATGCACACTAGTGCACTATGTATGCAAGTGCACAAGGATGTGCAACTAGGTGTGTAAATGTACTCACAAGGCCTCACTATCTTCCTTTACTCCCCACCCCCACCCCCTGAGAACGTCCCTTGTAAATATGATGGGTGTTGGGCCATGAAGGAAGACAGAGAGGCACTTTGCATGTGCACTAGGGTGGCCAGGAGCAATTTCTCTACAATAAGCCTACTATAGTGCACTTATAGTGCAAGTATGGTTGAGATAATGCACTATTAAGTGAAGCATATTACAGTGAGTCCTAAACTGTCGATGAATGTATGGGTGTGTGGAGAGTGCAAGTACAAGAGGTGCTTGGGATTATGGATGTAGTGCAAGATGCAACCTAGGACACAAGCGTACATAGTTAAGTTTGTGCAAGTGCTAGTGCAGTCAAGTGCACACACACACACACACACACACACATTAGTGCTCAGAAGTTTACACTACTCACATACTAGTGCAAATAGGCACACGTAAGTGCACTTGATGCAGGGTGATTCGCTATTTTCCTAGTGTGAGGTAGAATGGTGTATGGGCACTACAAGGTGCCTTGTTCCTTTTGCTCCTTTGGCCAATCGTCCCATCCTTGTGAACAAGGTGGGTGCGTAACCAAAGAGAGGAAGGAGAGAGGGACCCTAGTCCATAGTAGGTGCCTTAAGGTTGTGCGTATGCACAATAGTGTGCAGTGACATGCATGTAATTTTCAAGAAGTCATAATGCAATGCAAGTGCACGAGCTCATGAGTGCACATTGTGCATGTGTTAGCGCATGTGACAATGCAATTGTGTATTTATATGTGTATTCGTGGCAATGCAAGTTTCACTACACAAAGTTAGTGCTCAGTGCGGCATACTATGCAATGTGCTTAGAAAGTTGATGATTTTCAAGATTGCATCATAATTGCAATAATTTTGGCTCTTAAATTACACATCATAAAGACTAATTATGATTTAAATTACATGAAAGCATAGAAATTATGGCTAGAATTACTACTGTTTCCCTATTGCTAATAATCTAGGAATTTTGATCTTGTATATCTATTACTCTTGTTATATAGCTTATGACACACTTATAATTCCATGCAATCTATGTTGAGATATCGAGCTCCACTCGTGATATGCCAGGGTGACCGTTGTCCATTTATGTCACCGACTTGTCAGTTGTAGATGCGGTTGGTACACCGCCCATGAATAATAGCTAGATGACAGCTATCCTTATCTACTCTAGTTCGTGGCTCAGTTAGTATGCCACCTTAGTTATTTGAGTTTGGTTTTGAGACCCATATATAGGGTTCTTCTATTTCTTTGTATGAGACTCCTTTTTGGCTTACACAACTAACAAGAGGAAAACTGTTTTCAGCCTCCACCCTTGTGTGTATTCCCCCATTGTGCAAGCAAGAAAGCTACAAGTGAGACTCCTTTCTTCTCTCCCACAATCTTGACATGGTATCAGAGCCTTGTTCGTGGTAAGGAGCTCAAGAAAGCAAGCCAAGCTCGCGGTGTTCTGGTAAGAGGAGTAGTGTTGCTTTCATTTTCTGTTTTGGGAGCAGATCTCTGCAGGTAGCACAGCCGAAAATTGCAAGAGTGCATTGTCTCAGGTTGAGACGCCCTTCGCGGTGAAGCAAGAGGGCAGTATATGCTGTGGGCGAGGGCTTCAGCCCTCGGCGACCCTGTTTTTTTTATTTGAGGCCATTTCGGGCCCTGTTTTGGAGGCGGAAGTTTTCTGCACGCACTCAGGAAAAGGCCCAGTTTTATGCTGTGCGACCACTGTTCTACAGGTCGGTGAAAAGTTACTGTAGAAATTGCATCGTATGCCTGTGCGCAGAGACATTGGGAGTTACAGAATCATCCTTGTTGCCTGTTGATGCAAAATCGTCACTAGGAAGTGACTGTGTGGTCAAATACCACTTTCCTCAGTTTTGCAGATTAGCCTTGTGAGGATGAAGCTGTGTTCTTTGCAGTGACAGAACTTTTTGCAGTGTTCTGTAATGGTGTCTGATTCTCTCTCACAGATTGTCACTGAAAAGCTTGACAAGAACAACTTCCGAGCATGGAAGTTTAGAATGACGAATTTCCTTATGGGAAAAGGATATTGGGAATTTGTTGCAGGAAATGAAGAAGAACCAGTTCTTCCTGATGTTCCCAATCAACAACAAATGCAGGCATTTAAAGCATGGCATGAGAGAGCCAGGAAAGTTATGTACTGGCTGTCTATCAGTATTTCAGACTCTATGATTGTGCATATTCAGGATGCAAGTACGCCAAAGGAGGCATGGGATACTTTGTCAAAAATGTATAGCACAAATACGCAAGCCAGGAAAATGCAGCTCAAGCAAGAGTTGCATAATGTGCAAAGAGAAAATATGAGCATCAATGACTACCACATGAAGGTGAAGAAGATTGCAGATGCACTTGCTTCCATTGGGTCGCCAGTGGAAGATGATGATTTAGTTTCTGTGACCTTGAATGGTCTAGGAAAGGATTATGCACAGTTTTGGACATCCATTTCAGTTCGTGAAAGATTTCCTGATTTTGAGGAGTTGATTGCTCTTCTAATTTCTGAGGAGCAGAGAAATGGTGGTGCATCTTCTTCAGGAGGAACTTCGAAAGAAGCTGTCTTCTACTCAAATGCTGGAAGAGGTAGAGGCAGAGGTAGAGGAGGCCGATTTGGAGGCCGTGGTAGAAATCAGAATATGCAGCAAACTCAAGAAAACCAGTCCTATGGAGGAGGACGTGGTAACTCTAGAGGCAGGGGGAGCCAAAGAGGTCGTGGTGGATGGCAAAATGCAAACAGTAATGTTGAATGCTACTATTGTGGTAAAATGGGTCATATGGCTAAAGACTGCTATAAAAAGCAGAATGACATCATGAATGGAAAACTGCAACAAGGGAATTATCCATCTTTTAGTAGACAGGGTGATGACAGAAATGAGCATTTGTTTATGGTGCAGCACATGAACAATTCTGTGACAAGTGCAGAAGAAAGTAATGATGTATGGTATGTTGACTCAGGTGCATCAAACCACATGACAAGTCATGCAGAATGGATGGAGGATGCAAGGAAAATGGAAAAACCAAGATTTGTGGAGACTGGTGATGATACTGCACATCCTATTGTGCAGATTGGAAAAATTCCTTTGTCTATGCAGGATGGGAAAAAGAAATACCTGTCTGATGTATTTTCATGTCCCGAATATCACCAAGAATCTGGTTTCTGTTGGTCAAATGGTTGAGTAGGGATTGCAGGTTAGATTTAATCCTCATGGATGCTTTGTTGAGGATATGAAAAATAAAGGTCGCTTGATAGCAAAAGGAAAGAAGAAGGGCAGAATGTTTATGTTGGATGCAGACATGTCAGAATTGAGTGCAGCAATGTTTGCACATGGGACCGGTGTAGTTGCAAATATTGAAATCTGGCATAAACGGATTGGTCATGTTAATGTACATCGACTTAAATCAATGCAGGCCCAAAATATTGTTGCAGGATTGCCAAAATTCAAGGTTGCAGAAATGCATAAGGTATGTGAAGCCTGTCAATTTGGAAAACAGGCAAGGAAACCATTTCCTAGACATGTTCAAGAGAGTGAGAAGCCATTGGAATTAATCCACTCTGATGTGTGGACTACTAAAGCTGCATCTCTTGGAGGCTGTCATTATTTTGTCACTTTTATTGATGACTATAGCAGAAAAGTTTGGGTGTATTTTATGAAAAAGAAAAGTGAAGTTTTTGGGCATTTCAAAACTCTTAAAGCTATGGTTGAAAAAGAAACAGGCCTGCAAATAAAATGCCTAAGGTCAGATGGAGGGGGAGAGTACCTCTCAAATGAGTTTGCAAGGTTCCTGCAAGAGCATGGCATAAAGCAGCAATATTCATGCAGTCATACCCCACAACAAAATGGAATTGCAGAAAGGAAAAACAGACATATTGGAGAGGTATCTCGTGCCATACTCAACGAAAAAGACTTGCCAGATTTTTATTGGGCTGAGGCAGTTGCTACAGCAGTCTACATAATGAACAGGACTCCCACTGCAGCAATACATGGCATGACTCCAGAGGAGAGGTATACTGGTAGGAAACCAGATATTTCTCATTTGAAAATTTTTGGTTGAATTGCCTATGTACATGTGCCAGATGAGTTGAGATCCAAGTTGGATCCAAAAGCTGAGAAGTGCATCTTTATTGGTTACTCTCTGCAGCAAAAAGGGTATAGATGCTATAATCCTTCTACTCGTAAGTTTACAGTGAGCAGAGATGTTGTTTTTGATGAGATGAGTAGCTGGTATAAACCAGTAAATGTGATTGATGATGTAGATGCACAAAATGGTAATGCTGCACAGAATTCACAGCAGCAGTCACAAAATATTAGTGGACCTGGAGCGTCCTCTAGCAATGGTTCACATTCTTCGCCATGGACAGGCAGATTGAGATCAGGAGAATCTTCTCAAAGCAATGCAGATTCTGGTATGCAGGTATCACGAAAAGGAAAAGAGAAGGTTGATCAGCCCATGTTTGATGTGAATGCAAGTCACTCTTATGTGGATGGTGAATCCAGTGGCTCAGAACAGAGCATTGATGATGAGTTGGGTATTCCTTCTATTGTTACACCTAGAGTAAGGAAGACCAGGGATGTTTTGAGAGCACCTGGGAGTGAACCTACTTTGCGCAAGTCTACGAGAACTAGGTATCCTGTGGATAGGCTGAAATATGATGGATTTACAGCCATTCACTATGCATATATGGTCAAAGTGATACAGGAACCAGAACCCACTTCTTTTGAGCAAGCCATGGGAAAAGAAAAATGGGAGAAAGCCATGGATGAAGAAATGGATGCCTTGAAAGCAAATGCTACATGGGAATTGGTACCTTTGCCTAAAGGTAAGAATGCAATTGGCTGTAAGTGGGTTTATAAGGTGAAGCACAATGCAGATGGTTCTGTGACCAGATATAAGGCAAGGTTAGTAGTCAAGGGGTATGCACAAACATATGGCATTGACTATGAAGAAACATTCAGTCCGGTTGCAAGGATGGCAACCGTAAGAGCGGTCATTGCTATGGCTGCATCAAAGGGATGGTCTTTACATCAGATGGATGTAAAGAATGCCTTCTTGCATGGTGATTTGCAAGAAGAGGTCTATATGGAGCAGCCACCAGGTTATGTGCATGCTGTTCATCCTGAGTTTGTTTGCAGGTTGAAGAAAGCCTTGTATGGCTTGAAGCAAGCACCTAGAGCATGGTCTGACAAGATAGGACAGTATCTTGTCACTATTGGCTTTCAAATTTCCAAGCCAGATTTCTCACTTTATGTGAGAAAAACAGAGAAAGGCATTATGCTACTTGTCATTTATGTTGATGATTTGATTATGACAGGTGACAATGATGAAGATATCCTTCATGTGAAAATGCTATTGAAGCAGAAGTTTGAGATGAAGGATTTGGGAGAGCTGCGTTATTTCTTGGGCATTGAGGTGATTAGATCACCAAGTGGGATACAGCTCTTGCAGAGGCAATATGGATTGGACATGCTATCCAAATATGGGATGATAGGCTGTAAGCCTATTTCAGTTCCTTTGGAGCAGAATGTGAAGCTGAGCGCAGATGCAGGTGAGCTTCTGGAAGACCCTACTATGTACAGACGCATAGTAGGAAGCTTGATTTATATGACTATTACCAAGCTAGATTTGAGCTATGCTGTTGGATTGGTAAGTCAGTTTATGCAGGCTCCAAGGAAACCGCATTTGGATGCGGCTAGACTCATACTCAGGTATGTGAAGTCCACATTGCAGTATGGACTATTTTATGAGACTAGGGTTCAGATACAGTTGCATGGATACACTGATGCTGATTGGGCTGGTAGCATTTCAGATAGACGATCTACCAGTGGATATGTGTTCTCTTTTGGGAGTGCTGCAGTCACTTGGAGCAGCAAGAAACAGCCTACAGTTGCCTTGTCGAGCACAGAGGCTGAGTACAGGGGTGTAGCAATGGCTGCATGTGAGGTAGCTTGGTTGCATAAGCTACTTTATGATATGCATCAGCCTACAGATGGGCCAGTTGTTATTTATTGTGACAACATGAGTAGTATACACTTGGCAAATAACCTAGTCTATCATGCTAGAACAAAGCACATTGAGGTGCATTATCACTATGTGCGGGAGAGGGTTTTACTAGGTCTTATTGATCTAGTTTATATCAGCACAAAGGATCAGGTAGCTGACATATTTACGAAGGCATTGGGCACAGAGAAGCTGCGCAAGTTCAGAGACCTGCTTGGTGTGCAGGAATTGGGATTGAGCTCGAGGGGGAGTGTTGAGATATCGAGCTCCACTCGTGATATGCCAGGGTGACCGTTGTCCATTTATGTCACCGACTTGTCAGTTGTAGACGCGGTTGGTACACCGCCCATGAATAATAGCTAGATGACAGCTATCCTTATCTACTCTAGTTCGTGGCTCAGTTAGTATGCCACCTTAGTTATTTGAGTTTGGTTTTGAGACCCATATATAGGGTTCTTCTATTTCTTTGTATGAGACTCCTTTTTGGCTTACACAACTAAGAAGAGGAAAATTGTTTTCAGCCTCCACCCTTGTGTGTATTCCCCCATTGTGCAAGCAAGAAAGCTACAAGTGAGACTCCTTCCTTCTCTCCCACAATCTTGACAATCTACCTATGTATTAGTTGAATACACTGTATGTGAAACTATATTAAGATTACCTGATAGTGTGGCAGTTTGACATAGATACTATTATATCTAAATTTTGTTGTATGCCTTGGTGGAGTCATGGTTTCATGCCAAGCTTTGAGAAGATTTAAGTAGCAAGGGTTAAGCTATCAATAATAGTGAGAGCCAAGAGGGAGAGTAAGACTAAATTGTTGGATGGCTAGACTAGAAGGTTGAGAGAGTATTTTTTAATGCATCAAAATCTTTTGATCTCGTCCCATGAATTTTCATGGTCTTCATTACTATTGGGATACCGTGTAGGACTTAGGTGCCATGGCATAGACCAAAACAAGCATGGTATTTATCACTAAGAGCACACGATGATAGGCTATCAACCTATAGCATAACTCCTATGGAAGTAATAGTGGAGTAATATGTTTATAATTGGCAACTTAGAAGAGTAACTTCACTAGCATGGCAAGAGAAAATGTAGTATAGAGCATAGTGGTAGATTCTCTCTCTCTCTCTCTCTCTCTCTCTCTCTCTCTCTCTCTCTCTCTCTCTCTCTCTCTCTCTCTCTCTCTCTCTCTCTCTCTCTCTCTCTCTCTCTCTGTGTCTCTCTCTCTCTTTGCTTGCTCTATATGACTTGCTTTCTTGATTGATGATGAAGGGTGTGAAGGAAAGCTTGCTCTATATGAGTTGCTTTCTTGATTGATGATGAAGGGTGTGAAGGAAAGTATATACTCTCAAACTCTGGTGAAGGTCCTAGGAAGCATAAGGGCTAAAGAGCATTGAGAGGCATATTACATAGATGCAAACAATCTAAAATAGCCCGTATGAGGCTACATAAGGCTACTCCACTCCACTAAAGAGTCATGTATCATAAAGACTACCAAAGAGAGTAAGGACAAAGGAAAAGACTAAGGTTGAGAAGTGCTGAGTCCTAAGTTCTCAAAAATATGTATGGGCTCAATTAGCTATCAGCTTACTATTAACCTTGTGGATAGCCTACTAACTACTAAGAGTAATCTCTTCTAGTTACGATTGCTAACTTATTATAAGTAACTTCTCTTGACATAGTGTTCATGGCCTTATTATTATTAACCCAATGTATAGCTAATGCTATGCTACTATAACTTACTATCACATCGACCCTCCTCAGTGTCCTAAGACTAGCTATTGATAGGAAGGTCAACTTGCGTATTGATAGGGATGACTTAGGAGAAACTTAGCTAGCACATTCACTTGAAATCGACCTTAGTATTAGTCTAGATGCCAATATATTAATCAAATAGTGTTATTGTTAATATGTTTAACTATCAACTATCCATTATTCTCAATATAAGTCAAGGCTATAATTTATTGTGTTAGCATGACTATCATGTTACATCAAAATACGAAGATAGTCTTGCACTTATTAGAGATTTCAGAGACACAATTTGGCTACATTACACCCTGTGATTGAAACCACTATAGAGTAGATCATAATTCCACTAGTGCAAGAAAGAGTGTAAGTGAGCAATAGATATATGAAGATAGTTTTAAATTGCAAGTTTGCCATCTATTGCATATTTGTCCAAATTGTGACAAAGATTCTCTAATGTACCATACTTAGACTTGTTTTCAATGGACTTGTATTGTAGTGGAAACAACAACCAAGGAAGGCCATATTGTTGGTGTGGATAGAACAATAGAGAAATTTCTTCCTGATCTTGCATTGGAGAGATTTATTTTTCATACCATTATACAAAGAGTTGCAACAACAGTGGAAAGTGTAGAGGGGAGTGTTGAGTACATAAGTTCACACCCCACCCAAACTCATAGTCTAGAGCATAGAGATAGTAAGGTTGATTCTGTTGTAATCTTATGATGTGAAAGCTTTTAAACGTTCTTCCTTTTTGCAATATCAATAACAATGTTTTGTATTGTGCAGAGGAGGAAAGAATGCTAGGGCATAAACTTGCAAAATCAATGGACATGGCACTTACACATATATATAAACAAACATGAATTTTATGTGTCATTAATCATATGATGTGAAAGATTTTTAAACATCTTCCTCTATACAATATCAATAGCAATGTTTTTTCATGTGTAGGGGAGGAAAAAATGCAAGAATGCAAACATACAACTCCAAAGGATGTGTCACCTACACCTATAACATATAAGCAAACATGGCTCATGAATTTTATAGTTAACATTATATTATGTGAAAGCTTTTGATCCTTTTTTCCCTTTACAAGGTCAATAAGAATGTTTTTGTGAAACAATTCAAGAGCATGAACCTACAATGGTAGAGGATGTGACACTTACATAGCCAACTCTATCTACAAAGGTCTATATTGACACTCATGTGGAAGCCCCCTCGCAAGAAATTATCTTGCACACCTCTATGATAGCAAAGGTGGAGTGTTGTACTATTCTCTACAACCCATTTAAGACAAGAAGTACTTTACAAAGTGATCAGCCAAGTGAGGCATTCTCCCAATTGCCAAAGGCATTGGAGAAGGTCAATCAACACAAAATGGTCAAGGTTGTCAAAGAAACCACAAATACTACATGTGATATCATGGTGGTTCATCTCCCTAGTGATAGTGTCATGCATAGATTGGGGGATTGAATTCCATCATGGAACTCCTACACTGAGGCAGAGTCAATCAATGCCATGCATCTAGCTAATCACATACTTGACATAATGATGTTAATTTTCATTGTCACAATACCCTCCATGGTATAGCTATTTTGCAAATTGTGGAGAACCATTGCCAACGAGTAGAGTCAAAGTAGAGGTGTTGGACCTTGTGCATGACACAAGTTGTTCATTGTGAGATATTTTGTTATGTCACTAGAGGCAGAGAGGTAAGAGGTTTAAAGTTACAATATGATCATACTACTTTCTATTTAGATATCAAACTTGGTGGTGGCTGACGAGTAGAGTTAGGGTAGAGGTGTTGGGCCTTGTGCATGACACAAGTTGTTCATTGTGAGATATTTATTTATGTCATTGGAGGCAAAGAGGTAAGAGGTTTAAAGTTACAATATGATCATACTAGTTTTTGTTTAGATATCAAACTTGGTGGCTCTATTTACTAACTACAATAGCTAAAATTAGTCATTATACTTGAAATCCAAGTACAATATGATACATATTCTAGCATACATGGACTATACATATGCTTAATTATCAACTACAAGACAAGCATTCCTTGGAAATTCACGATAGATGACATTACTATAGATTGATGGATGGGAGATATAGAAAGAGCCCGAATGAGAGGTTGATATAAGATCCATTATTGTTAAACTATTGGAGAGTTATTTTCTAGGCTTTAAGTTAATTTCTAATCACTTGATATGAATATTGCCTACTACAAGTGGCATGCAAAGTGGAAGGGATTTTTTAAGTTTGTTTTTACAAACATACAAAAAAGAAGAAGATACCTTATTAAATTGCAATACGAGGTGTGGTAACCTTGCACCAACATTACTGCCAGGCCTTGCTAAGTTTCTAAAGAAAATATTTACATTGTTCAACATTATCATTTGGAGCTTAATGAAGAAGGACACTTGGAGCAAGCTACTCCAATTGATTAGAAGTTATTATGTAAAGCAAACATCACAAGCACCACAATTTGTATTTCAATATAGTCAAGGCAGATACAAGATAGTTCTCGTAAGCACTTCTTTTGGAAGGATGATAGCATGGAGAAGATGTAAAGGAACCCACCCACCTCCTTTATATGCCTACCTTTATTTGAAGAAAATCCCATGGATACCATCCTCTTGGTATGACACTATTTGTGGATGATAATGTGGAGAAGATGCAAAGGAACCCATCCACCTCCTTTATATGCTCACCTTCATTTGAGAAAAATCCTATGGATACCATCCTCTTGGAACATATGATTTCCTATTTGACTAAGCTAGCAACTTTTCATGGGAAGTTCAAGAATTTGTCAAAGATCACCCATTTCACCCTCCAGTAATGGACCTCGATTGATATTTAATATTTGCAATGAATATGTGCATTTTCTTTACACATAGCTATTCACCAACTTGCAAAGTTGTAGACTTAGTATATCTTTTCGTAGTAAGTTCATGTTGTATAATGCAAAATATATTAGTATATCAAAATATTGGATTGCTAAAAGTTTTAAGTGTTGAATGATGCATTCTTGGAAGTGATAATTGAAACATATTACAAGGTAATACATAGCTACATTTTACAGAGACTCTGAAGCAATTGCAAGGGTTATTGCAAATAGATGCATAACTTCAATCCATATGTAATCCTAATCAAATGAGGATGAGAGATAGCTATGCACAAACTAAGTACTAATATATCATGATGTAATTATAAAACACATGCAAAGAATTGGGGGAAGGGGGGGAGAATGTGAAGGTATATGTGCACAATTGAATAAGTAATAGTGTAATAATATTATTGTCTAAATATTATTATTACTACATAATTAAGTAAGTAACAATTGATAATATTATTACAAGGGTTATTGTAAATGGATGCATAACTTTAATCCATACATAAGCCTAATCAAATGAAGATGAGAGAGAGCAAGAGAGAAACAAAAAGAGGGAAATGAATGTGTAAGTGTAATTATTTGTGTATGTGGTTTCACTTATGTGTGCACAATTGAAGCACTAATACATCGAGATGTAATTATAGAATATGGGTAAAGAATCAAGAGAGGGAAGAAGGGGGGATGTGAACATATAAGTAAGTACGCTATTGCTTATATATGTGAAATTTAACCACTAGCATTGTAATAATAGTATCAAGAATAAGCACACGAGTTTAATTATGTGAGGAAGTTAGAGAGAACTACAAATGTGTTGAGAGAGAGAGAGAGAGAGAGAGAGAGAGAGAGAGAAGAGAGAGAGAGAGAGAGAGAGAGAGAGAGAGAGAGAGAGAGAGATTGTTGTTGAGGGGAATGAGGAGAGGGACATGCATGCCATGGGTCCCCTACATATGAGAGAGAGATATATAGAGAAAGAGACTTTGGAGAGAAAGAGAGAAACCGACATATGAGAGAGCAACACACACACACACACAGATGTTATTAAGGGGGATGTGGTCAGTTGCTCCCCAACATATGAGGAGAGAGAGAAAGAGAGAGAGAGAGAGAGGTAGTTAATAGGGTGGTGAGAGAAAGAGGAGAATTGGTGCTTGAGACAGTTAATGGATGGAGGGAGAGAGAGGGGGGAGAATTGGTATTTGAGGTAGTTAACATAGGGGGAGAAAGAAACCAAGTGTTGGAGGCACCGTTGATTATGATGCTAATGTGAGGAGGGGGTGAGTAAGATGTAATGGTGGTGGTGATAGAGGTGCTTGTGGAAATGGAGAACCAACAGTGCACGTGGTGGTGGTGGTGATGATGAAAATGATGGTTGCAATGTGAGAGCAGCATTAGTGCTTGATATATGCCTAGAAGAAAAAGAGAAAAAGTCGACTATGTGGAATAAGATTTGGATGTTGCCTAAAAAGCTCTCTCAAAAAGCTCGCTTTTTGTCCACGCTCCTATTTACCCACCTACAACTCTCTCTCTCTCTCTCTCTCTCTCTCTCTCTCTCTCTCTCTCTCTCTCTCTCTCTCTCTCTCTCTCTCTCTCTCTCTCTCTCTCTCTCTCTCACACACACACACACACACACACACACACAATATGGAAATATTCATGCAAGTACTCTAGGTTTGATAGAACTTGTATTACATTGGATTATGATGTGTGTTGCAACACAGAGTTCTCTCTTGACTCATAAATCTCTCTCTCTCTCTCTCTCTCTCTCTCTCTCTCTCTCTCTCTCTCTCTCTCTCTCTCTCTCTCTCTCTCTCTCTCTCTCTCTCTCTCTCTCTCTCTCTCTCTCTCTCTCTCTCTCTCTCTCTCTCTCTCTCTCATTCATTTATAATATAAAATAATTCATGCGTGCAATCCATATCTAGATTTGTATTACACTATCCTCTAGCAAGTGCACTATTGTTCTCCAAATTGAGAGAGACAACATTAGTAAAAGATGATCAAAATTTCAATCATAGTTAACTAAGTGAGCTATATTTGTATTTTCTCAACAAAGTAAAATGCATTTGCACCAAGAATTAGAATATTCTTTGCTTTGCTAGTCACACTATGGGCAATGTTGAAAAAGTAAATATGAGGTGCAAGTTCTCTTCGGTAAGCATGGGTTGGTATATAAACATTTGCATCTATTTCAAAGACTTGAAGGTACACATAGTATAAGTGCTTGCATGCCAAATATACCTTCCCATTTACAACACGATCCATGATATCCCGACAATTACATGTTCTGTTTTTTTTTGCAATGTGCATACCGTAACATTGTTGTAAGATACTTGAGTTAGGGAAAAACATTGAATTCTAACATCCTTTTTTCCTATTAAGTCTTCTAACTAAACCCCAATTATTTGCTAGGGGATCTAAAATTCATTTGATTTTTCTCAATTATTCTTCAAATTTTAATTCTCATCCCTTTCCTCATTAAGGGCATTAGAACCTCAATTTAAAAGGAGAATTATAATCTCGATAGCAATGGATTTTTGCTCAATAATTATCCATTCCTTTGTATACTTTCGTCATTTACCATGAAATCGGTCATATCCATAGAATTGTTTAGCTAGCATACTCCTAACACATGAGTTTCTTGACATTTTTATGAAATTCTAGACGATACGAGATTATTCATCAAAAACTTAGAATTTTTCTTTATATATGGATCTTGCAATCCAACTCAACATTGGTAACTCATTATTAATGATTGCACATTTTTGAATTATTTATTGTGGTGGCAAGAATGGATGTTGATTAGTGAAAAAAAGTATAAATTCTATACTCAATCAATATGCTTTGTGTGCGTGAAATGATAATAGCTTGAGAGAGAGAGAGAGAGAGAGAGAGAGAGAGAGAGAGAGAGAGAGAGAGAGAGAGAGAGAGAGAGAGAGAGAGAGAGAGAGAGAGAGAGAGAGAGAGAGAGAGAGAGAGAGAGAGAGAGAGAGAAGTTCTTAATGAGACACACACACACATAGAGAACAATCAAGATAGGTTTATCTAGTGTATATTAAAGAACTAAAACTATAGCTTTAAAGATTATTGCTCATAAAATCTCCAATCCACCTTGAGTAAGTAATTCATCAATGGGTTGCCTAGACTTTAAAATCAAAACAATATACTCAAATACTTTGAATTTGAGGAAATTCAAATTGAAAGGGTATTAGGAGTCAATGGAGAAGGGAGAGAGATAAAAATAATTTTTGGATGTGAGAGAGAAAGAGATGAGATAAAAAATAATTGTTGATGATAAGAGAGAAGAGAAAGAAATATGAAAAGTAGTTTGGATATGGAGGTATATTTTTCAAATTAATATAGGAGAGGTCCAAAAGTAGTATTGTAGTATTATGGGAGAGGTTTTTCTTTATAATAGAGAATTTAAAATGTGTATTACAAGAGAGAGTTGCTAGAAAATCTTTAAGCCAAAGAAGGAGGCACCCCCACCCCCTTCTTTGGCTTCAAATGTTTTTAGCAATTCTCTCCCACAATATTATTTTAGACCATATTCTACATAAATAGCTTTGGATCTTTATCAACACACACACACACACACACTCTCTCTCTCTCTCTCTCTCTCTCTCTCTCTCTCTCTCTCTCTCTCTCTCTCTCTCTCTCTCTCTCTCTCTCTCTCTCTCTCTCTCTCTCTCTCTCTCTCTCTCTCTCTCTCAATTCAATAGTAGAAAACATTTTAAAACTTTAATAAGGTCTTTATTTTTCCCAAACACACAATGTCAAGACAATAGTCATTATATGATATGTCAACTGTTAGTTTTTTATATTAGAAGAAATTATTTTCCCAAAAGAGAGGGTTGATTTTTGTTCATAATGTCCAAATATGATATTCTTAGCTAAAATTTATTCGTAATATCTTCTCTCTCATCAAATATTATTTTTAAACTCTTCTCTCATTCATACATACATACATACATACATACATACACACACACACACACATACATATCTATATATATGTATATGTATGTATGTATGTATATATGTATGTATATACTCTCTTTGTATTTTGATTCTATTGAGTCCTAATAATGACTCTATATATATAAGTGTGTGTGTATGTGGATGTGTATGTGTGTGTGTGTGTAGAGAGAGAGAGAGAGAGAGAGAGAGAGAGAGAGAGAGAGAGAGAGAGAGAGAGAGAGAGATGCCAAAGACACATATAGTGAGAAATGAAGATAAGGGCCATGTGCAAACACACACACACGCATACACAAAGAGAAAGAGGCACATATACACATGCATTACTTAATTTATTGCTTAGTTAATAACCTAATCACTGATCAATTTTTAAAAATTTATTAAGTAAATATATAAAGAGAGAGAGGAGGGAGGAGAGATAGAGACAAATAAGAGAGAGGAGAGAGTGAGCCTAACGAGAGAGAGAGAGAGAGAGAGATTATATGTGACTTGCTTTGAATTCTTTTTCTATTGAGAAGGGGGTTGTAGCCAACCCCTTCTTGGCAAATAATAATAATAATAAAATTCACAAGTCCTCTCCATCATCTCTCTATGGGGACTAGTGAAATTTTTCTATGCCGAGGACTGTTGACAACCCCTTATTGGCATTAAAAATTTCTTAAAATTTCACCCCTCATAGCAATGATGGAGGGAAGGTATGGTTTCTTTAATTTTTACTTGGAAGGTGTTGTCGACAACCCCCTTCCTAGAAAAAAAAATCAAAGCAAGTTGCATTATATATATATATATATATATAGCCTCCATTTTTCATTAGGAAACTACTACAACATTCAAGTAAACAAAGATTTTTTTTTCAAGTTCACATAGGAGATAAAGAGAATTTCAAACTAGATGATGATGTTGAGTCTCAGAAGTAGTGCAAGTTAGTGGCATGGAGGCTTATGTACATGTTTAACATGATATCCTTCTATAGAAGCATATTTGCAATGGTACCTTGTTGATTTATTTTCTAAACGTAATAGAACTATCAATGGCAAGTTCATGCATGGGCAAGTGGAGAAGCAAGTGTTGGGAACTTTGCCCAGAGAATGCAAGGATTGGGGGGACTTAGAGAAGGAGTAAAGCATGTATGAGGATCACTGAATTGAGCAACAAGGGGACAAGGAGGTGTACCAGAGATGCCCTATCTTCCTTGGAGGTGAATTCCCCTCCAATGAGAAAGCATTATATAAAAAATACTTGAAGAAAACAAGTGCAAGAGACATAAGGATCAAGAGCCCTGGTAAGTAATTCCACATGCATTCTTTAGAATATATCACACTTTTATGTCTTCTTCTAAAGAGACTATGTAGTTCATCATAGAGCAGTGATACCGCTAATGCAGTTGTTAGACAAGGGAAATAGAAAAGCAAATAGACTCCTACTATTGAGCAAGAAAGGCCAAGTGGAGATAGATTCTCATTGCCATGTAATTTGGTTTCTCTAATCCCTAGAGGTTTGATATATTATAGTTGATAGCTAGCACTCCTTATGTCGTAGTTGTAGGCCTTACAACTAAGACCATTGAAGAGCAAATCATAATTCGTTAAGTGTAAGAAATAGGGAACATTGCAAGAGAGAAATATATATATATATATATATATATATATATATATATATATATATATATATATATATATATATATATATATATATATATATATATATATATATATATATATATATGGTGTTTCAAATTTAAAATTATCCATCCATTGCATATTCATCCAAATGTGTTAAATGTTTTTTATGTTCCATTTTTATATTTCTTTTAAATTGTATATCATTGTATGATGCATTTCATTCCATTAGTATGGATAGGACAATGGAGGAAGTTCTCCCAAATCTTGCATTGGAGATGTTTACCTTCATCGTGTCAAGATGCGCAAGAGTGGTGGGAAGCACAAAAGGGTAGCATTGAGGATACAAGATTACACCTCGGTCAAATGCAAAGTTTGGATCACCTAGCTGGTAAGGTTAAATGTGTCATAATCATATTATGTGAAAGCTTTCAAGTCTTTTATTTTTTTATAGTATCAACAACAATATTTCGACGAATTCAAGAGCATAAACTTTTAATGCTAGAGGACATAAGACTTACACATGCAAGTAAAAATACATGACCCATGATTTTATGTATGGAAATATGCATAAAGGGAAATATCAAGCTAATAGCTCTATTTGTAGAGGGCCATACTAGCATCCATGTGGAAGCATCCTTGCAAAGAGACTATCTCCTACAATTTAGCGATGGCAAAGGTGGAATGATGTATATTTCTCTGCAACCCATTTGAAATAGAAAATGCTTTAAGAAGTGATCAAACAAGTGATGCATTCTCCCAATTGTTGGAGGCATTGTAGGAGGTTAACCAAAGTAAAGTGGTCAAGGTTAATGAAGAAACCACAAACATTGCATGTGGCATCATGATGGTTCATCTTTCTAGCAAGAGTATCATGCATGGATTGGGGCATCAGATTCCATTACTCTCCCACATTGAGGCAGAGTAAGTTGACATTGTGCATCTAGCTAATCGCTTGCTCAAAGACACAAGGAAATACAACACCCTCCTTGGTGGAGCTCATTGAATAAGTTGTGGATGATGGGTGCTAGCAAATAGAGTCATGGGCCTTGCACATGAAATAAGTCATTCATACTAGTGAGATGTCCATTTGTGTCATTGGAAGCAAAGAGTGAGTGGTATTAAGTTACAATGTGGTAATGTTGGTCTCTTTATTAGCGTCAAACTTGGTGGGTCCTTTATGGACTGCGGTAGCTAATATTAGTATCTATGCTTGGAATGCAGCTACATATGATACATATTCTAGCATACATGTGTATAGATATCAATTACAGAGCAATTATCCCTGTAAAATTCATAATAGATGTTATAACTATGCATGAGTGGGTGCGAGATATAACAGGAGCCCAATGAGAGGTTGATATGAGATCTATTGTTGTCTAATGAATAGAGAGCTATTTTTTGGATTTTCAATAAATTTCCAATGCCTTGATATGAATTTGGCGTGGCTACAAGTGGCTTTTGGAGGTCATTTTTGCAAATATACACAAGAGAATGGGACACTAGTTTAGATTGCAATGCAAGATGTGGTGACTTTGCATCGATAGCACTAGGTTTTTGTAGACAGCTCATATGCTTGTATTGCTCTGCCAAGAAGAGGAGATATTTTTAAGAGTGAAGATAACATGTTTGTTAAACCTTTATAACATGAAATCCTATTAGAGCTCTCTTTTTTTTATAGCAATACACATTCGTGCTCATAATTTCCTAATGTTCTTCTATAGTTGTCCCAAACTAGGCAATTTATTGCATTCAATGTGAATGGGATGCATCTAGACAAGGCGCTAAGGCAAAAGGGATCATTACCAATTAAGCCTTAGAAAGTAGACAAATATTGGGTAATTTTTGCCACTACAGCTCATCAAGTTTCTAGAGGAATACATGAATTGTTTGACATTGCCATATGGATCTTGATGAAGAAGAACTTGAATAAGCTAATTTATGTAATTAGACGTGATTGTATAAAGTAAACAATGTGAACACCGCAGTTTATGTTCCAATATGATCAAGGTAGATGCAAGATGATTCCCATAACTCATTCTTTGGGAAGAAGTCAAGTGAAGCCACATTTTCTATAAAATTTTGATTATATTGATTGGCCACACTTCAACTCTACAACGACACTATTTGTGGATGATAGCATAGAAAAGATACAATATAACCCACCTAACTCCTTTATGTGTCACCTACATTTGAGGGTAATCCCATGGAGATTATCCTCTTGAACACATGATTCCCTATTTGACTAAGCTAGCAAGTTTTCATGAGGGAGTCCATGAGTTTAGAAAACACCTATTTCAAATGGACCTAGATTGATATTTAATGTTTGCAATAAATATGTTCTCTTATTTTTCTCATAGTAGTTCACTAAGTTGCTAATGCATTTGTGGATTTAGTATATAATTTTGTAGTAAGTTCATGCAGTACAATGTGAAATATATGTTAGTATACGAAAATATTTGATTGCTGAAGTTTGGAGTGTAAAATGGAGAATTCTTGGAAGGAATAGTAGATATATGTAATAGAGTGATACAGAGCTACATTTTATGGAGATTGTGAAGCAATTTCTTGCAAGGGTCTATTGCAAACGAATGCATAACTTCAATCCATACACAAGCCTAATCAAATGAGGAAGAGAGGGAGCAAGAGAAAGAGAGAGAGGAATATGTAAGTGTGTATGTGTATATTGTTTTGCTCATGTGTGCATATTTGAAATACCAACACATTAGGATATAATTATTGTAATATTTCCACGCAATAAAAGCTAGTTGGTTAGTTTGAAAGTTAGTTAGTCAATTAATAAGTTAGTAAGATTACTAATTAAAGACTAACTAAGGTAAAAATTGACTAGCATTAATAGCTAATAACTTTCATTCAATTAAAAATATATTTAAAAATCGAGAGTCATAAATCTGACATTTTTCTTAGATTGATAAGGACTATAACCACCCTTCACAAAAAGTATAATGTGAACAGGACTTATGAGCCATATTAATCACTAGTATTAATGTGTATAGTTTGAATGGTCCAAAAATATTAGATTCTTAAGGGGAAAAAAAACTATTGTATTTTAGATATTATCCTAAAAAGATAGAACTAAAAGTCATTTAAAAGAATAGACAAGTGATGTTTTAGTTAGTTTTGCAGATTTTATAAAAAGAGAAATAAAGAAAAGTGACTAGCAAAATAGCGCACGCCGCGATCGCAGTCTACAGGCAATAGACAGCACTTCGAATAGAGAAAAGAAGAAGGAGTGAACTAAGAGCTTTCTAACCAAGTGTCTTTGTATTTTACCCCCCTTTTGGAGCCAATGCAACCATCAGATTTATGATCTGAGCATCAGATCACTGAGTCTTCTAAGAGCCCCTCCACTCTTGTTCTCAGACTTATCCCCTCCTCTCTAATTCATTATAAATATGAGGCATGGGGAGGCACAAGGGAGCATAAGGAGACCTCGAAAGGCTGCAAGAGAGAGGGAGAGAGAGAGTATACCCCTCCACGAGATTGTGAGGGAGAGCTTGAGAGAGAGAGAGAGAGAGAGAGAGAGAGAGAGAGAGAGAGAGAGAGAGAGAAAGAGAGAAGAGTTACCCCGAGAGGCTACACAATTTCCCTCTATCTCGATCCTCGATTTAACCATCTTCTCTTACGCTCTCCCATCTCGAATCTATTCCACCTTCTTAATCTCTTGAGTCTACTTGCGGATGATGGCCTCCAAGCGAAGAATGTCGCGTGCAGATTGTCAAGATTGTGGGAGAGAAGGAAGGAGTCTCACTTGTAGCTTTCTTGCTTGCACAATGGGGGAATACACACAAGGGTGGAGGCTAAAAGCAGTTTTCCTCTTCTTAGTTGTGTAAGCCAAAAGAACTCAAGTACAAAGAAATAGAAGAACCCTATATATGGGTCTAAACCAAACTTAACTAACTAAGGTGGCATACTAACTGAGCCACAAATGTTGTCACATCAGAAATACTACCAGCCCAATCATCATCAGTGTATCCATGCAACTGTATCTGTACCCCAGTCTCATAAAATAGTCCATACTGCAATGTGGACTTTGTTGAGATATCGAGCTCCACTCGTGATACGCCAGGGTGACCGTTGTGTATTTATGTCACCGATGTGTCGGTTGCAGATGCGGTTGGTACACCGCCCATGAATAATAGCTACATGATAGCTATCCTTATCTATTCTAGTTCGTGGCTCAGTTAGTATGCCACCTTAGTTAGTTGAGTTTGGTTTGAGACCCATATAGAGGGTTCTTCTATTTCTTTGTACTTGAGTTCTTTTGACTTACACAACTAAGAAGAGGAAAACTGTTTTCAGCCTCCACCCTTGTGTGTCTTCCCCCATTGTGCAAGCAAGAAAGCTTCAAGCGAGACTCCTTCCTTCTCTCCCACAATCTTGACATGGTATCAGAGTCTTGTTCGTGGTAAGGAGCTCAAGAAAGCAAGCCAAGCTCGCGGTGTTCTGGTAAGAGGAGCAGTGTTGCTTTCATTTTCTGTTTTGGGAGCAGATCTCTGCAGGTAGCACAGCCGGAAATTGCAAGAGTGCATTGTCTCAGGTTGAGACGCCCTTCGCGGTGAAGCAAGAGGGCAGTATATGCTGCGGGAAAGAGCTTTAGCTCTTGGCGACCTTGTTTTTTTGATTTGAGGCCATTTCGGGGCCTGTTTTGGAGGCGAAAGTTCTCTGCACGCACTCAGAAAAAGGCCCAGTTTTATGCTGTGCAACCACTGTTCTACAGGTCAGTGAAAAGTTACTGTAGAAATCGCATCGTATGCTTGTGCGCAGAGACATTGGGAGTTACAGAATCATCCCTGTTGCTTGTTGATGCAAAATCGTCACTAGGAAGTGACTGTGTGGTTAAATACCACTTTCGCCAGTTTTGCAGATTTGCCCTTGTGAGGGTGAAGCTGAGTTTTTGCAGTGACAGAATTTTTCGCAGTGTTTTGTAATGGCGTCTGATTCTCTCTCACAGATTGTCACTGAAAAGCTTGACAAGAACAACTTCCAGGCATGGAAGTTTAGAATGACGAATTTCCTTATGGGAAAAGGATATTGGGAATTTGTTGCAGGAAATGAAGAAGAACCAGTTCTTCCTGATGTTCCCAATCAACAGCAAATGCAGGCATTCAAAGCATGGCATGAGAGAGCCAGGAAAGTTATGTATTGGCTGTCTATCAGCATTTCAGACTCTATGATTGTGCATATTCAGGATGCAAGTACGCCAAAAGAGGCATGGGATACTTTGTCAAAAATGTACAGCACAAATACTCAAGCCAGGAAAATGCAGCTCAAGCAAGAGTTGCATAATGTGCAAAGAGAAAATATGAGCATCAACGACTACCACATGAAGGTGAAGAAGATTGCAGATGCACTTGCTTCCATTGGGTCGCCAGTGGAAGATGATGATTTAGTTTCTATGACCTTGAATGGTCTAGGAAAGGATTATGCACAGTTTCGGACATCCATTTCAGTTCGTGAAAGATTTCCTGATTTTGAGGAGTTGATTGCTCTTCTAATTTCTGAGGAGCAAAGAAATGGTGGTGCATCTTCTTCAGGAGGAACTTCAAAAGAAGCTGTCTTCTACTCAAATGCTGGAAGAGGTAGAGGCAGAGGTAGAGGAGGCCGATTTGGAGGCCGTGGCAGAAATCAGAATATGCAGCAAACTCAAGAAAACTAGTCCTATGGAGGAGGACGTGGTAACTCTAGAGGCAGGGGGAGCCAAAGAGGTCGTGGTAGATGGCAGGAGGCCAAAATGCAAACAGTAATGTTGAATGCTACTACTGTGGTAAAATGGGTCATATGGCTAAAGACTGCTATAAAAAGCAGAATGACATCATGAATGGAAAACTGCAACAAGGGAATTATGCATCTTCTAGCAGACAGGGTGATGACAGAAATGAGCATTTGTTCATGGTGCAGCACATGAACAATTCTATGACAAGTGCAGAAGAAAGCAATGATGTATGGTATGTTGACTCAGGTGCATCAAACCACATGACAGGTCATGCAGAATGGATGGAGGATGCAAGGAAAATGGAAAAACCAGGATTTGTGGAGACTGGTGATGATACTGCACATCCTATTGTGCAGATTGGAAAAATTCCCTTGTCTATGCAGGATGGGAAAAAGAAATACCTGTCTGATGTATTTCATGTCCCGAATATCACCAAGAATCTGGTTTTTGTTGGTCAAATGGTTGAGCAGGGCTTGCAGGTCAGATTTAATCCTCATGGATGCTTTGTTGAGGATATGAAAAATAAAGGTCGCTTGATAGCAAAAGGAAAGAAGAAGGGCAGAATGTTTACATTGGATGCAGACATGCCTGAATTGAGTGCAGCAATGTTTGCACATGGGACCGGTGTAGTTGCAGATATTGATATCTGGCATAAACGCATTGGTCATGTTAATATACAGCGACTTAAATCAATGCAGGCCCAAAACATTGTTGCAGGATTGCCTAAGTTCAAGGTTGCAGAAATGCATAAGGTATGTGAAGCCTGTCAATTTGGAAAACAGGCAAGGAAACCATTTCCTAGACATGTTCAAGAGAGTAAGAAGCCATTGGAATTAATCCACTCTGATGTGTGGACTACTAAAGCTGCATCTCTTGGAGGCTTCATTATTTTGTCAGTTTTATTGATGACTATAGCAGAAAAGTTTGGGTGTATTTTATGAAAAAGAAAAGTGAAGTTTTTGGGCATTTCAAAACTCTTAAAGCTATGGTTGAAAAAGAAACAGGCCTGCAAGTAAAATGCCTAAGGTCAGATGGAGGGGGAGAGTACCTCTCAAATGAGTTTGCAAGGTTCTTGCAGGAGCATGGCATAAAGCAGCAATATTCATGCAGTCATACCCCACAGCAAAATGGAATTGCAGAAAGAAAAAACAGACATATTGGAGAGGTATCTCGTGCCATGCTCAATGAAAAAGACTTGCCAGATTTTTATTGGGCTGAAGCAGTTGCTACAGCAGTCTACATAATGAACAGGACTCCCACTGCAGCAATACATGGAATGACTCCAGAGGAGAGGTATACTGGTAGGAAACCAGATATTTCTCATTTGAAAATTTTTGGTTGCATTGCCTATGTACATGTGCCAGATGAGCTGAGATCCAAGTTGGATCCAAAAGCTGAGAAGTGCATCTTTATTGGTTACTCTCTGCAGCAAAAAGGGTATAGATGCTATAACCCTTCTACTCGTAAGTTTACAGTGAGCAGAGATGTTGTTTTTGATGAGATGAGTAGCTGGTATAAACCAGTAAATGTGATTGATGATGTAGATGCACAAAATGGTAATGCTGCACAGAATTCACAGCAGCAGTCACAAAATATTAGTGGACCTGGAGCGTCCTCTAGCAGTGGTTCACATTCTTCGCCATGGACAGGCAGATTGAGATCAGGAGAATCTTCTCAAAGCAATGTAGATAGTGGTATGCAGGTATCACGAAAAGGAAAAGAGAAGGTTGATCAGCCCATGTTTGATGTGAATGCAGGTCACTCTTATGTGGATGGTGAATCCAGTGGCTCAGAACAGAGCATTGATGATGAGTTGGGTATTCCTTCTATTGTTACACCTGGAGTAAGGAAGACCAGGGATGTTTTGAGGGCACCTGGGAGTGAACCCACTTTGCGCAGGTCTACCAGAGTTAGGTATCCTGTGGATAGGCTGAAATATGATGGATTTACAGCCATTCACTATGCATATATGGTCAAGGTGATACAGGAACCAGAACCCACTTCTTTTGAGCAAGCCATGGGAAAAGAAAAATGGGAGAAAGCCATGGATGAAGAAATGGATGCCTTGGAAGCAAATGCTACATGGGAATTGGTACCTTTGCCTAAAGGTAAGAATGCAATTGGCTGTAAGTGGATTTATAAGGTGAAGCACAATGCAGATGGTTCTGTAAGCAGATACAAGGCAAGATTAGTAGTCAAGGGGTATGCACAAACATATGGCATTGACTATGAAGAAACATTCAGTCCGGTTGCAAGGATGGCAACCGTAAGAGCAGTCATTGCTATGGCTGCATCAAAGGGATGGTCTTTACATCAGATGGATGTAAAGAATGCCTTCTTGCATGGTGATTTGCAAGAAGAGGTCTATATGGAGCAGCCACCAGGTTATGTGCATGCTGTTCATCCTGAGTTTGTTTGCAGGTTGAAGAAAGCTTTGTATGGCTTGAAGCAAGCACCTAGAGCATGGTCTGACAAGATAGGACAGTATCTTGTCACTATTGGCTTTCAGATTTCCAAGGCAGATTTCTCACTTTATGTGAGGAAAACAGAGAAAGGTATTATGCTACTTGTCATTTATGTTGATGATTTGATTATGACAGGTGACAGTGATGAAGATATCCTTAATGTGAAAATGCTATTGAAGCAGAAGTTTGAGATGAAGGATTTGGGAGAGCTGCGTTATTTCTTGGGCATTGAGGTGATTAGATCACCAAGTGGGATACAGCTCTTGCAGAGGCAGTATGGATTGGACATGCTGTCCAAATATGGGATGACAGGCTGTAAGCCTATTTCAGTTCCTTTGGAGCAGAATGTGAAGCTGAGCACAGATGCAGGTGAGCTTCTAGAAGACCCTACTATGTACAGACGCATAGTAGGAAGTTTGATTTATATGACTATTACCAGGCCAGATTTGAGCTATGCTGTTGGATTGGTAAGTCAGTTTATGCAGGCTCCAAGGAAACCACATTTGGATGCGGCTAGACGCATACTCAGGTATGTGAAGTCCACATTGCAGTATGGACTATTTTATGAGACTGGGGTTCAAATACAGTTGCATGGATACACTGATGCTGATTGGGCTGGTAGTATTTCTGATAGACGATCTACCAGTGGATATGTGTTCTCTTTTGGGAGTGCTGTAGTCACTTGGAGCAGCAAGAAACAGCCTACAGTTGCCTTGTCGAGCACAGAGGCTGAGTACAGGGGTGCAGCAATGGCTGCATGCGAGGTAGCTTGGTTGCATAAGCTACTTTATGATATGCATCAGTCTACAGATGGACCAGTTGTCATTTATTGTGACAACATGAGTAGTATACACTTGGCAAATAACCCAGTCTATCATGCTAGAACAAAGCACATTGAGGTGCATTATCACTATGTGCGAGAGAGGGTTTTACTAGGTCTTATTGATCTAGTTTATGTCAGCACAGAGGATCAGGTAGCTGACATATTTACGAAGGCATTGGGCGCAGAGAAGCTGCGCAAGTTCAGAGACCTGCTTGGTGTGCAGGAATTGGGATTGAGCTCGAGGGGGAGTGTTGAGATATCGAGCTCCACTCGTGATACGCCAGGGTGACTGTTGTGTATTTATGTCACCGACGTGTCGGTTGCAGATGCGGTTGGTACACCGCCCATGAATAATAGCTACATGATAGCTATCCTTATCTATTCTAGTTCGTGGCTCAGTTAGTATGCCACCTTAGTTAGTTGAGTTTGGTTTGAGACCCATATAGAGGGTTCTTCTATTTCTTTGTACTTGAGTTCTTTTGGCTTACACAACTAAGAAGAGGAAAACTGTTTTCAGCCTCCACCCTTGTGTGTCTTCCCCCATTGTGCAAGCAAGAAAGCTTCAAGCGAGACTCCTTCCTTCTCTCCCACAATCTTGACAGACTTCACATACCTGAGTATGCGTCTAGCCGCATCCAAATGCGGTTTCCTTGGAGCCTGCATAAATTGACTTACCAATCCAACAGCATAGCTCAAATCTGGCCTGGTAATAGTCATATAAATCAAACTTCCTACTATGCGTCTGTACATAGTAGGGTCTTCCAGAAGCTCACCTGCATCTGTGCTCAGCTTCACATTCTGCTCCAAAGGAACTGAAATAGGCTTACAGCCTGTCATCCCATATTTGGACAGCATGTCCAATCCATACTGCCTCTGCAAGAGTTGTATCCCACTTGGTGATCTAATCACCTCAATGCCCAAGAAATAACGCAGCTCTCCCAAATCCTTCATCTCAAACTTCTGCTTTAATAGCATTTTCACATGAAGGATATCTTCATCACTGTCACCTGTCATAATCAAATCATCAACATAAATGACAAGTAGCATAATACCTTTCTCTGTTTTTCTCACATAAAGTGAGAAATCTGCCTTGGAAATCTGAAAGCCAATAGTGACAAGATACTGTCCTATCTTGTCAGACCATGCTCTAGGTGCTTGCTTCAAGCCATACAAGGCTTTTTTCAACCTGCAAACAAACTCAGGATAAACAGCATGCACATAACCTAGTGGCTGCTCCATATATACCTCTTCTTGCAAATCACCATGCAAGAAGGCATTCTTTACATCCATCTGATGTAAAGACCATCCCTTTGATGCAGCCATAGCAATGACTGCTCTTACGGTTGCCATCCTTGCAACCGGACTGAATGTTTCTTCATAGTCAATAACATATGTTTGTGCATACCCATTGACTACTAATCTTGCCTTGTATCTGTTCACAGAACCATCTGCATTGTGCTTCACCTTATAAACCCACTTACAGCTAATTGCATTCCTACCTTTAGACAAATGTACCAATTCCCATGTAGCATTTGCGTCCAAGGCATCCATTTCTTCATCCATGGCTTTCTCCCATTTTTCTTTTCCCATGGCTTGCTCAAAAGAAGTGGGTTCTGGTTCCTGTATCACTTTGACCATATATGCATAGTGAATGGCTGTAAATCCATCATATTTCAGCCTATCCACAGGATAGCTAGCTCTCATACACCTGCGCAAAATAGGTTCACTCCCAGGTGCTCTCAAAACATCCCTGGTCTTCCTTACTCCAGGTGTAACAATAGAAGGAATACCCAACTCATTATCCATGCTTTGTTCTGAGCCACTGGATTCACCATCCACATAAGAGTGACCTGCATTCACATCAAACATGGGCTGATCAACCTTCTCTTTTCCTTTTCGTGATATCTGCATACGATTATCTGCATTGCTTTGAGAAGATTCTCCTGATCTCAATCTGCCTGTCCATGACGAAGAATGTGAACCACTGCTAGAGGATGCTCCAGGTCCACTAATATTTTGTGACTGCTGCTGTGAATTATGTGCAGCATTACCATTTTGTGCATCTACATCATCAATCACATTTACTGGTTTATACCAGCTACTCATCTCATCAAAAACAATATCTCTGCTCACTGTAAACTTACGACTAGAAGGGTTATAGCATCTATACCCTTTTTGCTGCAGAGAGTAACCAATAAAGATGCACTTCTCAGCTTTTGGATCCAACTTGGATCTCAACTCATCTGGCACATGTACATAGGCAATGCAACAAAAAATTTTCAAATGAGAAATATCTGGTTTCCTACCAGTATACCTCTCCTCTGGAGTCATCCCATGTATTGCTGTAGTGGGAGTCCTGTTCATTATGTAGACTGTTGTAGCAACTGCTTTAGCCCAATAAAAATCTGGCATGTCTTTTTCATGGAGCATGGCACGAGATACCTCTCCAATATGCCTGTTTTTCCTTTCTACAATTCCATTTTGTTGTGGGATATGACTGCATGAATATTGCTGCTTTATGCCATGCTTCTGCAGGAATCTTGCAAACTCATTTGAGAGGTACTCTCCCCCTCCATCTGACCTTAGGCATTTTATTTGCAGACCTGTTTCTTTTTCAGCCATAGCTTTAAGAGTTTTGAAATGCCCAAAAACTTCACTTTTCTTTTTCATAAAATACACCCAAACTTTTCTGCTATAGTCATCAATAAAAGTGGCAAAATAATGACAGCCTCCAAGAGATGCAGCTTTAGTAGTCCACACATCAGAGTGGATTAATTCCAATGGCTTCTTACTCTCTTGAACATGTATAGGAAATGGTTTCCTTGCCTGTTTTCCAAATTGACAGGCTTCACATACCTTATGCATTTCTACAACCTTGAATTTAGGCAATCCTGCAACAATATTTTGGGCCTGCATTGATTTTAGTCGTTGTACATTAACATGACCAATGCGTTTATGCCAGATATCAATATCTGCAACTACACCGGTCCCATGTGCAAACATTGATGCACTCAATTCAGACATGTCTGCATCCAACATAAACATTCTGCCCTTCTTCTTTCCTTTTGCTATCAAGCGACCTTTATTTTTCATATCCTCAACAAAGCATCCATGAGGATTAAATTTGACCTGCAAGCCCTGCTCAACCATTTGACCAACAGAAACCAGATTCTTGGTGATATTCGGGACATGAAATACATCAGACAGGTATTTCTTTTTCCCATCCTGCATAGACAAATGAATTTTTTCAATCTGCACAATAGGATGTGCAGTATCATCACCAGTCTCCACAAATCCTGGTTTTTCTATTTTCCTTGCATCCTCCATCCATTCTGCATAACTTGTCATGTGGTTTGATGCACCTGAGTCAACATACCACACATCGTTGCTTTCTTCTGCACTTGTCACAGAATTGTTCATGTACTGCACCATAAACAAATGCTCATTTCTGTCATCACCCTGTCTACTAGAAGATGCATAATTTCCTTGTTGCAGTTTTCCATTCATGATGTCATTCTGCTTTTTATAGCAGTCTTTAGCCATATGATCCATTTTACCACAGTAGTAGCATTCAACATTACTGTTTGCATTTTGGCCTCTTTGGCTCCCCCTGCCTCTAGAGTTACCACGCCCTCCTCCATAGGACTAGTTTTCTTGAGTTTGCTGCATATTCTGATTTCTACCACGGCCTCCAAATCGGCCTCCTCTACCTCTGCCTCTACCTCTTCCAGCATTTGAGTAGAAGACAGTTTCTTTCGAAGTTCATCCTGAAGAAGATGCACCACCATTTCTTTGCTCCTTAGAAATTAGAAGAGCAATCAACTCCTCAAAATCAGGAAATCTTTCACGAACTAAAATGGATGTCCGAAACTGTGCATAATCCTTTCCTAGACCATTCAAGGTCACAGAAACTAAATCATCATCTTCCACTGGTGACCCAATGGAAGCAAGTGCATCTACAATCTTCTTCACCTTCATGTGGTAGTCATTGATGCTCATACTTTCTCTTTGCACATTATGCAACTCTTGCTTGAGCTGCATTTTCTTGGCTTGCATGTTTGTGCTATACATTTTTGACAAAGTATCCCATGCCTCCTTTGGCATACTTGCATCCTGAATATGCACAATCATGGAGTCTGAAATATTGATAGACAGCCAGTACATAACTTTCCTGGCTCTCTCATGCCATGCTTTGAATGCTTGCATTTGCTGTTGATTGGGAACATCAGGAAGAACTGGTTCTTCTTCATTTCCTGCAACAAATTCCCAATATCCTTTTCCCATAAGGAAATTCGTCATTCTAAACTTCCATGCTTGGAAGTTGTTCTTGTCAAGCTTTTCAGTCACAATCTATGAAAGAGAATCAGATGCCATTACAGAACACTGCAAAAAGGTCTGTCACTGCAAAAAACACAACTTCACCCTCACAAGGGCAAATCTGCAAAACTGGCGAAAGTGGTATTTGACCACACAGTCACTTCCTAGTGACGATTTTGCATAAACAGGAATCAAGGATGATTTTGTAACTCCCAATGTCTCTGCACACAAGCATACGATGCAATTTCTGTGGTAACTTTTCACCGACCTGTAGAACAGTGATCGCACAGCATAAATCTGGGCCTTTTCCTGAGTGCGTGCATAAAACTTCCGCTTCCAAAACAGGCCCCGAAATGGCCTCAAATCAAAAAAACAGGGTCGCCTAGGGCTAAAGCCCTTACCCGCAGCATATACTGCCCTCTTGCTTCACCACGAAGGGCGTCTCAACCTGAGACAATGCACTCTTGCAATTTTCGGCTGTGCTACCTGTAGAGATATGCTCCCAAAATAGAAAATGAAAGCAACACTGCTCCTCTTACCAGAACACCGCGAGCTTGGCTTGCTTTCTTGAGCTCCTTACCACGAACAAGGCTCTGATACCATGTCAAGATTGTGGGAGAGAAGGAAGGAGTCTCACTTGTAGCTTTCTTGCTTGCACAATGGGGGAATACACACAAGGGTGGAGGCTGAAAACAGTTTTCCTCTTCTTAGTTGTGTAAGCCAAAAGAACTCAAGTACAAAGAAATAGAAGAACCCTATATATGGGTCTGAACCAAACTCAACTAACTAAGGTGACATACTAACTGAGCCACAAACTAGAGTAGATAAGGATAGCTGTCATGTAGCTATTATTCATAGGCGGTATACCAACCACATCTGCAACTGACACATCGGTGACATAAATGCACAACGGTCACCTTGGCATGTCACGAGTGGAGCTCGATATCTCAACACAGATGACAATCCTACAACCAGCAAAAACAGAGCTTCGGGCGAAGGCATCACTATCAATCCAATTGCGGTACCGGTCGTCGTAAGTAATGTATTTTCAAATTGATAGATGCTTGTTTTAATGCTCACAAGAGATACATTAGGCTCCATACCTTGTGATGCTAGAATAGGTCACTGGAAAGGATAAATTGCATCTCAAATATTCAAAGATGAAGTTGTGAAGTGCTTGTATCAAAGGGAGTTAAATTGCACCTAGTTGCTATGTGATGAATCCATGCATAGCATAAGCAACATATGGGACACTAAAGTATTGAGCATCGATGAGTCTTTGATTAATCTTTACCTAGGATAATATTGTTTAAAGTTTGCAAATGCATATACACGGTAGATACATGGGAGAGATTATGTAAACTTTATATCGATGACATGCGACTCCTTGCCTTAGGAGAAAGGAAGATAAAGCCAAGAAAAAAATGTTGCATAGTAGGAAAATGCTAAAAGATAATTGTCATTAGAGAAGAGGCATAAATGCTCTTGCTAGATTAATTAATTTGCATTGGAATGATAGGACTTACGTCATGTATAGTATTGGAACCTTTAGCATATACCTTAGGCTAAAGGAGGAAATATTAAGTAAATTCTACTCTTTGGCCCCAAGGGGAGAGTGAATATACGATGGAATTATTGTCGCATCTATTATTGTATTGTTTGGGAAAAATACAATTAGTTTTATTGGTTGATTGAACAACACCCTAAATGTTTTTCTTTCAATCAAGGGTTTGTTGCATTGTGATTTGGATAAATATTCCAAGGCTTGTGTTGATGGAAAATGCATAGCAGGGGTTTGTAATGACAATTTGCCATGGGAATAAAGGAATGTTTTTTCTAGAATATGATATTAGGGCTGATTGCTTTGATTGTGCTTGAATTTTAATTGGATTAATTAAGGAAGGATATTTTGCATGCGTGGATCATCTCCAAGATCACATCATGGATTATCCCGAGAGGGCACTGCTCGATTCACAGGCCGATGGTCGAGTGGTGAAAAGGCTAACCACGGAAATGGTATCTCACTCCTAGACTGCTTCTGGGTCACGTGGAACTCTAGATACCCCTTGCCTGTCCATAATGGAGTTGGAGATCCCCGTGAGCCCAACGTCTAGGATGTTGGAAGATCCTATTCTAGATAAAGGATGGAAATTTTGGTGCCATGAGATTTGGACCGGGTACTTCTGTTGGAGAAGGGATACATAATTCTCCTATATGGGCAGGAGACAAAGATTAACTTAAAGATAAGTTAAGGAACTTGTTTGAAAAAAAGACTGCTTGTTTTGTTTTTTTGTATGTGTTGTAAATTACGTGAATAAACTCTGTGTCCTAAAAGGCTTAATTAATGAAGTTGATTTTAAATGTCGCTCATAAATGTGGTAGGACCTAATTAGACAACTAAAGCTATCGTGCGGTGGACGAGACTTGAGTCAATCCTATGGAAGGGTGGTCCCGGTTAGCTGGGAACTTTTCTCAAAAGACGTAATAAGTCCCATTCCGCTCCCCTAAAACAACATAAATCGGGATTCTAACTCTACTAACTCTAGGTCTTCACAGTTTATGCCTTATGGGCAGAGACGTTGAGCTTCACATCCCTCTCATTTTCCATTCTCCATGAACCAAGTGCAGCATAAATCCGCTTCGACTCTGTTGTTCCTACGCAAAGTGGTTCATTTGGAGCTCGACACTAGCTACTTCCTAGAGACTTGGCTGATAGGAAAGAAACCCTGACTTCAGGTCGGTCCTAAGTGGGAACGACCGGATACTTCTGCTTCGGGGTAGACTCAGGAAGACCTAGATCGCAAACCCTGTGACATTCCTTGCGAGTGCCAGGTGGCGCTTTCTAGACTCCCCTCTTGATGGGCTGCTAAGACGTGTCTCACAAGTGGACAAGAGGACACATTACAATTATAAAATACATGCAAAGAAGGAGAGGGAAGATGTAAATGTATATGTGAGTATAATATCACTTCTATGTACACAATTGAACCATTAACAAATTTAGTCATAATATTATAAAAAATAAGCATATAAGGTTAATCTAGTTATGTAAATAGGTTAAGGAGAGAGAACTACTAATTCATTGTTAGAGAGAGAGAGAGAGAGAGAGAGGAGGAGGAGGAGGAGATGCATGTCATGGGTCCCTAACATGTGTGTGTGTGTGTGTGTGTGTGTGTGTGTGTGTGTGTGTGTGTTTGCAGGTGGTTTCACTCATGTGTCCATAATTGAAGTACTAATATGTTTGGATATAATTGTAACATATATGCAAAAAACTAAGACAGGGGGGATGTGAATGTATATGTGACTATGATATATTGTGTATGTGCACTTGAACCACTAATATTTAGATAGTATTATCAAGAATAAGCACATAAGCTTAATATAGAGATGTAAAAGGAGAGAGAAATACTAATGTATTATTAGAGAGAGAGAGAGAAGTGAGAGAGTTGGGTGTGAAAAATAGAAATAGAGAGAGAGGGTGTTTTTAAGGGGGAGTAGGAGAGGGAGATGCATGGCATAGTTCCCCAAAACACACTTGTAAAGCTAGCCACCATGCACAGTTTACCAGTCCTCCCTAGGGCACGGGTAGACCTATCATCTTGTCCCATTGGATAATGCATTTGGGCATGTGACACTAGTTGCATGCCACACATACACACTACTTAGTCATCACTTGCATAAGCACATCAACTAGGTTGCATATCCTACACTCACTAGGTAACTATACAATGAACATCTAGATTAAGAAGACAAAATCATAGAGCAAACTTGAGCATAAGGGAAAGCATCAAAAGGGCCCCTCAAGTTGCCTATTATATAAAGATGGTCATCCACTCTTGCACTAAATTGAGAGATCCTTCATCACATCAAGAGAAATGACCTACCAATCTCTTGTTGAAGGTCACATGCAAAAGGGTCTCACCCTACATTTAAGAGATAGAGTGCTTGAGAATTTGTAAGAGCACCTTATTTAACCATATTTAATAATCGCATCACCCATCATGAGATCTTTGTTCCCCAATCACACCTGATGAAAGCATCTAATACACACTCTAGTATGCACAAGTGTAGTTACTTAGGGCACTACACCATAGTAGTCACTACACCACTTGTATAGCATATACCAAACCACACACATGCAATAGGATCCCACTACTACTTACACACTAAAAATTCACTTAGGACTCACCCAACTACAACCAAAGAATCCAAGGAGACAATACTCAAGTGGAAGTAATAACATGCCTAGTATGGAAGACATAGCTAGCATTGCATAGTTCCAAAAATTCATTTGTCCACAATACACTTTTGACTAGGAAGTGGAAAGGTTGGTTGAGTACAAATTGCACCCAAGAAACTTGAATAGCAATAGAGAACATTGAATAAGAAAACAGAAGTTTTTTGCACACACAACCACTTATCATAAACTTTTGAAAAAGGAATTGCTCATAGTGCTAATCTTATGAAAGAACCCATTTGACAACGAAGTTGAAAAGAGACGCCTCGGGAAAAATAACATGTGGCCACAAAAAGAAAAATGAACAAGAGGAAGAAGGAGAAAATTGCGAAAGCAATAACAAGAAACAACAAACCAACATCAAAACACAATATGAAAATCTAGAGTTAAGACTCCATAGCTTAAGTGACACTTGATGAGATCTTGACTAGTTAAGCAAAAACAACATTCAAGAACAAGTGAAACCCACACCCAAACATATAAACATAGAGACCTTGGAACTTGAAAGGGACTTGCTAGCCATCACCATAGGCAATCAGGCGACACAAGAATACCTTCATAGCTTGTTTAGATTATACTTCATTACAACGAGTCAAAACATTCACAAGAGATGAACATGAAGATGATCCTTAAATGCTCTATAAGTAGCATTGCATGGGTGACACATGGTTTCAAGGCATGGACCAAATCCAATAGTGCAACTACGAACTCAAATATTTGCATTCAAAAGGTCAATTTTGTGAACCTAGACCCAAAAGATGATGAGCTAATACCACCTAGTTATCTTAGGGTCATACTTTGTAGAAAGTGGCATACTCGTGATGCTCTTATCCATGAAGGAGTGGACTTCAATATCCTAACTTACAAAGAATGGATTGAAATAGGCCAACTAGAGCTTATACCAACCAACAACACCCTTGATCCCTATAAGGGAAAACCACATTCTCTCCTAGGAAAATGCAAAATACTCACAACTATCAAGACTGAAAACTTGCCCATCTTATTCCATGCACTTTTGAATTGTGAGGACATGGAAAATGAAATATTCCTTAGTAGATATTTCAAGAGATCAACTAGGTTAATTAGATAGTAGAACGGATACATCTCACACTCTCAAATGTGAGCATAACTACAACTTTCAACTATGGTAATCTCATTGGTTCTAAGGGAAAGGCAAGGAGAAAATCCTTGACTCAAAACAGATACCAGCTAGTGAGAGAAGTAAGAAAATGTTGGAGAAGTCACTTTGAGAACACAATAAAGAAAGAAAACCAATTAGCACAATCACTCCCCAAGCAAAATCTAGTGAATGGTGCCAAGGATGTATGCAGGACCTCCAAAACCATTGCCACCAAGCAACAATGGTCTCATGAAAAGTGAAGGAAATGATCCAAGAAGACATCCATGGAGAGCTAAAAGTCCCTCCTACATGCTAAATGGTACTACATAGGAACCATTGGTTGTGGTTCCTAAGACCACCTGCAAGATCACCTTTGTCAAGTTATACATAGAACCCTCCTCAACAAAAAGGAAACAAAACTAAACATAGAATGAGACCTAAAGAGGAATGATTGAGGGAGATGATATTGACCGAAATCCCCAAGGACAACCAACCCACAACTCAATCATCACAATAAATTCTTAGAGCCAACAACTAAGTAAGAGCAACTACCAACACCAATGGATAATGCACATAATGAAGGAGAGATGGTTGAAAAGCTAGACTCTCCAAAACAAGAGGCAATTGAATCATTATAGCCTAACAAGGTTGCTCAACATGACCTAGAGAAGTCTCATGAAAAGATGAAGGGAAAAGAAAACACTAACAATAAGCTTGAATGCAACTGCTAGACTAGCTCAAAGGTGAGAATCTTGTAAGTATGCAACTTTATTGTCCAAAATAAAGAAGAGGAAGCAAAGGAAACAATAGAAGTAGTGACCAGCCTACAAAAGCCACAAAAACATAGCCCGTGGATAAAAGCGAGAAGCTAATAGCAACCAGCTACAAAAGCCACCAAAACATAGCAAAGCCACAAAAAAATAGCCCATGGATAAAAGCGAGAAGCTAATAGACTTGTCACAAAACCAATCTATGACTATTTTCATGCTTGCTTCCTCTAAGAGCAATAAGCCTATGGATGCTTCAAGGGCCTTCAAGGATTGCAAGCAACAATAACTGTCAATTATTGTCCATAAATTGCAATCCATCGATAATGAATCACATGATGCCCAATCAAGAGTGAACACAAATTTGTTGAAACTACACCTTTAACATTTGATGTGGAGGAAGTCCTAATAGCTGCAATGCATCAAGATAAGAATGAGAACCTTTGAAGTACATGTAATTTGGCATCCAACCACACGTGCTCATCTCAACTCAAACCTCTGGCCAAATCTAAAACCCATATCAACTATTAGAACACTTAGAGAAGTGGGAATAGAGAAATCTTGCAATGAGAACATAACTATCACATAGTATCTTAAAAAAGCAAATATTAGGTTGAGTTTTTTTGCTTGACTCTATTTCCATGCTAACATTGGCACATTGCTTAAGGAACACAAGGAATACCTAGCTTGGCCACTAGTGTGAAAGGAGAAAGAACATCTCAAAGACTACTCAACGAGCTTTTAGATGACCTCACATGATTCATGGCCACAAGGAATACCTAGCATGGCCACTAGTGTGAAAGGAGAAAGAACATCTCAAAGACTACTCAACGAGCTTTTAGATGACTTCGCATGATTCATCTTGTGACTCTATTTCCATGCTAACATTGGCACATTGCTTAAGGAACACAAGGAATACCTAGCATGGCCACTAGTGTGAAAGGAGAAAGAACATCTCAAAGACTACTCAACGAGCTTTTAGATGACCTCACATGATTCATGGCCACAAGGAATACCTAGCATGGCCACTAGTGTGAAAGGAGAAAGAACATCTCAAAGACTACTCAACGAGCTTTTAGATGACCTCACATGATTCAACTTGTGACTCTATTTCCATGCTAACATTGGCACATTGCTTAAGGAACACAAAGAATACCTAGCATGGCCACTAGTGTGAAAGGAGAAAGAACATCTCAAAGACTACTCAACGAGCTTTTAGATGACCTCACATGATTCATGGCCACAAGGAATACCTAGCATGGCCACTAGTGTAAAAGGAGAAAGAACATCTCAAAGACTACTCAACGAGCTTTTAGATGACCTCACATGATTCATCTTGGACAAATAAGCCCAAGAACACCACTTACTTCCATATTCTTCCATATTCAATGAAGTACTCTACTAAAACAACCTACTCTAGAGGAATGGAAACAATAGGTTGAGGGATAAAGCCAAATTGAAAAGCATTATCTTAAGAATCAAGCTTCAATGGCTAAAATTGGAGGCCATCTTGAAGGAGAGACAAGCCATGTGGTTGTCTTAAAGTGACACAATGTATGTAGCCCCCACTTCCTTTCATGTACTAGCTACTCTTTGAAGTATGGACTTAGCTAGACCCATCCTAGAATATACCTTGCTTCATAAAATTCTCATGGAAGAGAAGCTCCACATTACTAGCATGGTACTACTTGACATGGCACAATATTGATCTTTATTGGTCAAGCCACCACGAGTTATTGATACCTATTTTACTATTAACCCAAGCTCAAGACGGAAGAAAAAGAAGTAAAATACGGAGGCAATGGAAGAAGCATGATGGAGAACAAGCAAAGGCGTAAGGATGGCCTCTAAAATCAAGCTAAAGGCAAAAGTGTATTTTTAAGTGAAAGACGCCCAAAATTTTTTGAAAAAGAGCTCCAAGCTCCCTCGTGTGAAAATTGTAAAATGGTAGACATGCATTAACTAAAGAAATAGGCCAAGTAGAAGGGAATGGAAAAAAGGACCTTGCCACAATGACCGGTCATGTAAAAAAGGGGATGGGTGCCCATGGGATTCTAGGGCATGTATATAAAGTTCAAAAAGTGAATGAGAGCTCATTTTTTGGTGTGTGGCAAAGTGGACTCTTTTTCTTCTCTCCTTCTCTTCTCTTACTTGCTTGCTTGTGAGTGCTTGAGGGAGGGAGTGTGAGTGAGTGAGGGAGTGAGTGTGTGAGGGTGAGGGATCTTGGAGGTGAAGCCCTCCACCATCTCCTCTCTTCTTCTTCTTCTTCTTCTTCTTCTTCTTCTTCTTGTGTGTGGCTATGGAGGATGGAGCTTGGAGGAAGAGGCTTGAGGATGCTTGAGCTTGTGTCATGAATCATGGAGCTATCAGAGTGCTTGAGAGAGGAAGCAACTCAATTGGGCATCAAGGTAAGCTCACTACACTCATAGACAAGGATAGCGTGTCGGCTATGTGAGAGGTAGCCATTAGTGCTCACTTGAAACACTTAAAGGAACAAGCAGTCTGTGGGTCTTGGCAGTTGAGGGAGAACTCCCTCTACATTTTGGTTCCATTGCTATCGGGACCAATGGATTCAATCTTGAGCACTTGCACACTTCAAATCGAGCATCGAAGTAAGGGTTTCATCCCCAAATCGGAGCTTGGGATAGGTAGGAATTTTGGGGTTTATAATCTTCACAAATAAGTAAGTATTTTGGTTATTTTGATGGTTGGATGAATAGAAGAGGAGAAATCAATTCATTACTTTGCTTTTGATTTTTGTTGTATTTAGCATAGGTTAAGGTTAAGAGATCAATTGGAAAAACATAGGGTTTACTGCTATAAAACAAGCCCGAACAGGGCATAAATCAAGAAAAATGGGAAAAAAGAGTGCTCAAGGGGATTAAGGTCCATGAGTGAGGGAGTGGGAGTGGAGCCCCAAGAGGAACACCAAGGAAAAGGGAATTCTCTTGCAAGAAAATCTATCTTGTAACATCAACAAGCTTGTTTATCATGTTTCATATGATCACAATGAAGAAAAGAACACCAGGCACAACAAATCTTCATGAAGCATCATGTAGATCTCCCATGGATTTTAATAGAATCAACCATATTCTTCAACATCTTCACAAAATCCATCAAGAGAACAAAGAAAGCAAAGGAATACACCATCTTGGAATGGAAATACATCACATAGTATTCATCTTCAATGTCTTCATAGTCTTCTCTCTCAATCTCTCATATACAATCACTTTGTTTGAGTAGAATTGGCTATCTCCGACTCTCTCTCTCTCTCTCCATCAATAATACATCATATCCTCACTACAATATCTCAAAATCACTCTCAATAATCCTTCTTAGGTCGTGGATACCCCTCCCAAGAGGTATGTTTGATATGAAAAGTCACCAGAACCACTACAGTGTCCTTTCATAGCTCTCTACTGTCACTTCACTCTAGTCTTCACTTGAGTCTTCAGCAGCTACTTCTTCCACTTTTTTCAGCTCTTTTGCACTTGTATTCACCTCTTTCCAAGGCTAGAAAACTTTCCCAAAGTCACACATACATTCCACAGAACACTTACAGAAGCATACAGAACAGTCTACAGAACAGCTACAGTACAGAACAGAACAGAAGCAGAACAGAAGCAGAAGCTCTACAGAAGACCTACAGAAGGTTACAGAAGGTCATCAAAACCACATAACTCACTCTCAAACCATTCCAAACTCTCACAAACCATTCAATAAGCTTTCACAATATCTCATTCTTCATCAATCAATACTCCTTCCCTCTTTACAGAAGACAATCAGAACAAAACAGACCAAAACAGAGCAAAACAGAACAAAACAGAAGGTATACAGAACCAATCAGAACCTATCAGAACATCACAGAACCACCAAAAAACATCATGATCTTCCAAAACACAATCATTATCATCTAAAACATTCTCAAACCACTTCCAAATCAATCAATCATCTCATAAAATCAACCATTCAGCTCTCAAAAACAACAAAAATCAGCCAAAAAACAAGTCATTTCAACACTCAACATATCCCCACACTTAATAAGGAAGCGTCCTCGCGACCCAGGAAAAAGGGAATAGAAGTGCATTGAAAAGCTCAACTTTAATTGTCAATATCTTCTCAAAAATAATCCATCCACCACGACCCCAACTTATAACCTGTTTCTGATAGAAAAATACAAAGAAAGGAAAACTCTTTATACATTAACACCTCTTATCAAACTAAAATCACAACAAATTTATAAAGGATATAAGAGTTTGCTTCTTCTTCATCTGCATCTGCTTCAACTCTCCAACCACGACCCCATCACCACAATTTTCCAAAACGTAGCTCGTACACGAAATCCAATAGAAAACCACCACGTTCGTTTGACATAAATGAACTCACAACACAAACACTAATACACAACACAACCATCTGAATGACTCCTTCAAAAAGAGAGTTGTTCATTAAAAAGCTTCCATTATACATTGGAAAGGTATCAATGAAGATGATCCCTCTTAAAAGATTGATGTTGTCGGAAACGATCCATAGATAAGGATTCATCTACAAAGTTTTTAGGAGGATTTTGAAAAAATTGGAGACAACACATCCTTTCCAACAGGACCAAGTATCTGCTAGGCAAACAGAGGGCATGAAAATACAGTATCTCCAGCTGTTGGGAATCAATGCTAACATTGACTTTCATGCACAACTTTGGAATAGGCTTTGAATCATTATGAGAGTGCCTATGCATATACGCCAGGTACCAAGCAAAGTGAGCAGTTAATCTCACTGAGGGATCTGCAGACTGTGAATACTGCTGAGCAAAATGAACATAATTCTGATAAGCTTGACTGGAAGCTGTCCATTCTCCTGGAATTACTGGCCAATCGATCTGCGGTCCTGTAAGACAATCATCCGAACTCCATCCCCTTCTTCTGGAAATCTGATTATCAAACCCATCACAGTCACTAACCAACTGAGGTGGTTGAGTTATGGAAGTGTTAGGAGAGGGTAATGGAATAAGGGTGTTAGGAGAGGGTAATGGAATAAGGGAAAGTGGATGAAGGGAAGGATAGGAAAAATCATAAAAGGAAGAAAAGGTTAAAGAAGGAGTGGCAGAAATTTGTAAGGAATCACTAAGGAACGGTGTTAACTGATAAATAGGAAATGTGGAGGGTACATTAATGGAGGGAGAAGGACAGGGTGGAGAAGGGGAAAATACCCTATCCTCAATAAAGGAACAATAAGTGAAAATGGGAATTTGAGGAAAAGATGAAGGTTGGAAAAGAAGTGGTAAAATTATTGGGAAATTAGATTGACAAAGGGAAATATATATAGCATAGCGGTGAGCCATTTGTTGGTAATAGAGGAGGGTAGGAACAGAAGGTCCTAAGAGAGATCGTTTATGATAGGCATCAAAGAAGGTAGCATCAAACGGATTATGTTTGGAAAGATAGGTTAAGAGATCCATCCTCAGTTGATTAGTACTCTGGGCAAAGGTAGGAGCTGTGTTTTGTCTTTGATTTAGGACCACCGAATCAATCATGGGATGCCACGAATTATCATGACAATTAGCCACTTTGGAGGAATAACTTTGGAACATGTCAGCTATTCGCAACTCCAAATGATGGACATACAAAACAGCCTGTAAGACCACATCCCCCACATACCATGCCATATCTACCTCATCTGGAATTAACAAATCTCCTCGGAGATACATGTATGACATCAACATGGTATCTGGCATGACAGAATCTTCAAAGACCATTCTGACTACCTCTGTCAACAACTCAGCAGACCAAGCCCCACTCCAGCCATCCTCTGGAAAAGGTAAATCCATCGTGGAAAGCTTCATGTAGAAGACCAACTTCTGTAAGTGGTAGTGGACAAAGAAAGAATGGTCTGGTAAGACATGTTCCTGAAACTGTTCAAAGGTAGACCATAACAAGTCCATTCTGGACTGCAATCTTTCCACTTTATCTTGGAATAGAGAGCACAAAGTGGCCTGTCTCTGAAGAGCAGCCAAGTCCTACTGGGAAAGAGAAGGAATCAATGGAACAGGAGGGCTTGGAGGAACAGAGCGGGACTTTGCAAGCTGATCTTGCAACTGCTGGATTTGGGAGGCTTGGTTGGCCACTGTGTCATTAGCAGTCTGTAAAGCTGAAAGCTTGTCATCTAAGATAGCGTGGAATTCCTTCGCTTCTCTGGACATCCTCTCCTTCTCTTCTGAAAGGCTAGTAACTTGTGACTGAGCCTCGAATAACTGGGTCTTCAATGAAGAAATCTCATCGCTTTGGGTGGCAACCAGTTGGGTTTGTTGTTCCATTTGCTTAAATAAATCTGCTAGGGTATCCTTAGCAGAAGCTAACTCAGATGTTGCCTTATGCAACTGGTCCTTAGACTGCATGAGCTCTTCATAGAAAGATGCGTACAGCTGTTGAACACAGGCTGTCACTGACAACTCAATGGAACTTTGAATATCCTTGCAGAGGAAAGGAATGGCATCTCCTGAGACGAGACTGTTCAGGGAAGGAACTAAGATTTCCAAGGATCCTTCTCGATGTGCTCTGAACAGGTTATTACAAGTGAGATACCCAGGGAGTTCACTACCAGAGGTAGCAGGGATAGGCACTGAGGGAAGTACAGAAGGGGCTTTATCCGCTACCCTCTTCAAGCGTTTGCGCTGTATGACCAGGGGAGGCGGAGAATCATCATCCTCTATGTCAATGGGTTCTGACTCTTCTGAAGGTGGAGGAGGAGGTACCGGATCTGATGGAGGAGGTGGAGGCACAATCTTCTGTAAACCTGAATAGGTCAAGAAGGCAGACAAATATGATCCGTATGTAACATTGGTAACATTACCCCTGGTGACTTTAACAAAATGTTGATCCATTTTAGTGAGGAGGTAAGTGCTCCAATCAAGAGCAACTCCTTTCAGCACCATCCTGGAAGCTGTGAAAAGCTCTTTGGACAAATAGTGGGATGGCGTTTTGGCAGGCATAAATCTGTCCTGAAGGAACTGACACATCATCTTCCATATGGGATCAGTGATCATAGAAAAGGAAACTCCTGAAGAGTTGATCACCTTCTTAACATCGAGGATTTCCCTTGTCTACTTCTGCAACAGCTTTAGAATCTCTTCATTAGAGAAGAGCTGACGAGTGGTCACAAAAGGTTCACCTTTGAAGGGTAAAGACAGAGCCTTCCCTAGGCCTCGAGATGTCAAAGTCATAGACATGCCCTGGACTACGCCTGTCTTCTTGCTGTAAGAGGCCAGGAACTCATCACATAACGACGGATCCTCTGGAAGCAATGGAAAAGGAGTGGCCACAAAAGCAGCAAGTCCCGCCTTCGTGAGGGGCTCAAAAGTAAGTAGGGAAGAGTAATCCCTACTAACTAGTGGGACGTACTGGATAGGGGGAGGAGCATGAGAAGGCGCCATTTAGATGGTTACACACACACCACAAACACAGACAATCAAGGAGAATGCCTGCAAAGCAACAGATAAAAAACCAAGGATAAGAGAACAACCAATAAAACGTGACACAACCAACTAACCCCAAGCAAACCACATCCTAGAAAAAATTCGACATGACCTTGAGACAAATGCGACCGAAAGCTTCATGCGATGCATCAGACAAACACCCAGAACCCCGTATCAAGCAACAAAAGAAAAAAAACTGCATACCGTACCCGTAACCGTAACTAAGACAGTAAACCAAAATAATACCACATCCGACATATATCAAAACTATATCTGTGATAAACCAAGACTGGACCATGGAAAATAACACTAATGACTGCGCATACCCATTCCACGAAACGGTTCATTAAAAAAAAAGGGAATTAAGTGCAGTGAGGGGGGAATTAATTTAATGAAGGGTGGATTTTAATCAATTATTAAAAATTGGTGAATTTTTATTAGGTGATAAACCTTAGCAAGAAAACAGCGGTTCCTTATTATAAATTAAATTACCAATTATTAGGTGAAGCGGTGCAGTTATTCGATTCCCGGACTTCGATTCCCAACTGGGTCTCTAAATGCAATTCATTGATTACAAATTAAGGTGATGTGGAGCGCTTTTTTGCCAGCGCGTGCTCATGTGACGGCTGGTTCATTTTATTTAAAAAAATTAAAAGTGCCTATGTAGCGCACGTAGCACGTGCTAAGTGAACGGCGGGTTTATTTTAATTAAAAAAAATGTGTGTGTAGCGCGAATGCACGTGGAAACTGTGGGTGAATTAAAGAGTTCATTTTAACAATTAATTTGTGATTAAGGGGAAAATGAAAATAAATAAAGCACATAAAATAAATACCTGGAAGGAGTGTGTATGTAATGCAGGAATGCGCACGGAAGAGTCTCCCAAAAGAAGTGAATCCAGTAAAGGAAAAGTAAAGATCACTGATGAAAAAAGAAACACAACACCTTAGCGGATGTGTGGATTTGGTTGGTGTTGGTTGTTTATGTTTATTTTTTTATTTTTTTAGTTTTTATTTTATTTTTTTTATTTTTTTTGTGTTAAGTTGTGATTATTTATGGTTGAATAAAGGGAAAATGAGCAAGCGAGGTGAGATGAATTTTTTTTAGAATTTTTTATAATTTTATAGAATTTTGTACTATTTTTAAATGAATTTTCTACATTTATTGGCAATTGGGGGATTAATTAGAAAAGATTTAATTTTCAGAAATTGTAGGGTAGGTAATGGCCAACGAACAAACTCCCAAAAATTGGCAAAAAGCAAAAGGAATTTTTAGAAATTTTTCTGAAATTTTTTAATGGAAAAATTAATTTAGAAATTAATTAAATCACATAAATCATGTTAATCAGATAAGTCAATTAGAAATAAGTCAGTTAAGTCTGGTTAATGTGGGTAAGTCAGGTTAGTCACAGGAAGTCAAGTCAGGTTAGGTTAGGCAGGTTAGTCTGGGGTAGGCTAAGTTAGGTTAGTAGACTAAGTTAGGTCTGTGGGGACTAACCTAAGGAGGGTTAGTGTAACTAGGCTAAAGTTAGTTTAACTAGGGTAGGGTTAGTGTAACTAACTTAGGGTTAGAGTAACCTAACTAGGGTTAGTAAACTAGGGGTGGGGTTTAGGGTTAGTGAACTAGGGTTAGGTGAGGGTTAGCTAACTAGGGTTAGTTGGTTAGGGGGTGGGGTTAGGGGTAGTTAACTAGGGTCCTAGTTAATCCTAGTTAGGGTTAGTTTAACCGAGTCAGTCCTAGTTAGGGTTAGGTTATCCTAGTTAGGGTTAGTTAATTAGGGGCAATGGTTAGGTTAGTTGAAACTGGTTAGGGTAGTTAACACTAATTAGGTTAGTGAACACTAATTAGGTTAGTTAACACTAATTAGGTTAGTCACTAACCTGAGGGAGGAGGTGGAAGAGGAAAAGGAGGAGGAAGGGGAGGTGGATGGCGGCAGCAGGCGGTGGCACGGTCGAGGAGCGGCGGCGCCGGCGGGCGTGTCGGCGGCGGGACGCAGAGACACTGGGAGGCGGCCGGGCGATCGTGCGCAGACGAGCGGGGGCGGAGAGGCACTGGGAGGCGACCGTGCGGTCGCGCGCAGACGGGCGGGGGCGGAGAGGCACTGGGAGGCGGCGCGTTGAGGAGGGCGGCGACCTGCAACACCAAGGCGGTCAGGCGAGGGCGGCGACCTGCAACACCAAGGCGGCCGGGGGAGGGCAACGGGACGCAGAGGGCGGCGGCGCCCTAGGGCGACGGCGGTAGGACGGTCGCTAACTGAGGCGGCCGGGGCGGCGACGACCTGCAACCAGAGGCGGGTTGCTGGGGCGGGGGCTGGAGGCGGCTGACTGGAGGGAGAGGAAGGAGGGGAAGGAGAGGGGAGGAAGGAGGAGAGACGAAGAAGAAGAGGAGGGAGGATGGCGACAGCAGAGAAGGAGAAGAGGGGAGGACGAAGAGGGAGATGAGGGAGAAGAGGGGGATGAGGGAGAAGAGGGAGATGGAGAGGGTGGGAGGGAAGGGGTCGGGCGGTTGGGGGGAAGGGGTGGGCAGGGGTAATGGGCGGGCGGGGTGTTTGGGTAGGGACAAGGGTAGGGTAGGGTAGGGGGTGGGCAGGGTGGTTGGGTAGGACAAGGGGAGGGTGGTTGGGTAGGGACAAGGGCAGGGTAGGGTAGGGGGTGGGCAGGGTAGGGTAGGGACAAGGGTGCGTACCCCCGTCCCGCGCACATGCGCGGGGCGGGGTAAAAAAATTTGCCGTGACGGGATTGAAACGACACTGGGATGACAGTACGGGTTAGGCGGACACGACCAGGGCACGTGGGGATGCGTAAAATCGAAAAAGGGCGCGTTCATGCGCAAAACGGGCACGCGAATACACGTAAAAATAAAGAAAAATTAATAACTCCCAATCCGGACGTCAAAACGAAATAGTGTAAAAACAAAAAGTGGGCAGGACGACAGGAGAAAAACAGGGAAAATATATGACGAAAGTTTCGGGAGGGGTAAAGGGCGGTCACGTGCAAAAAACACAAAAAACGAACCAAAAAACGCATTTAAAAATTAATATCGAAAGATCCGTGCATCGGAACGAGGTGCAGAAAAAAGGAAAACTGTGCAAAAAGATGTGCCTGACAATCCTATCACCTCAAAACATAATTCCGACGGAGATAAGACGTGTTCTCATGGGAAAAACCCAAAAAATAACCCTGAAAATGGGATCGAAAATTAATATCGGACAAACCGTTCACCGGAATGACATGCAGTAAGAAGGAAAAATGTCCGCAAGAAGGAGTGGCACAGGGTTATCATGTTAAACCGCAGTTCTGGTGGAAATAGGAGGGGTTCACATGCAAAAAACTCCAAAAATACTCTCGAAAATATATTTAAAAATTAATAAGTAAAAATCCGAAAGTCGAAAGAGGGTGGAGAAAAAAGGAAAAATGTGAGGGAAGACACAAGGGACACGGCTGACAAATCAAATTGGAATTCCGATGCAAATAGGGCAGGTTCACATGGAAAAATGTCAAAAATACACACGAAAAAGTCATGAAAACTCAGAAAATTAATAACGGACAAACTGTGTATCGGAATGATGCGGAATAAAAAGGAAAAATGTCAGGGGAAAAGTGATGGTCAGGGCTATGATGTCAGAGCATGGTTCCGAAGCAAGAAAAGTTCCGTAAAATGCTTCAAAAATTAATAACGCAAAAACCGTGCACCCGAACAAGGGTAGGTAAAAAGAAAAAATGATCAGTTCAAAGGGAGGAACAGGGCTATAAGGTTGGATTTGGACTTCGGTGAACGTAGGGTGCATTCACATGGCAGGACCTCAAAATCAGGGAATGAAGGAAAACTGCAAGGGAACAGCCCCAAGGGTGGGTGGAACATAAACGGGTGGGTGGGAAAGGACCCCATCAAGGTAAAAGCAAGGCATGGCAGACATGCATGAGCAGGTTGAGGCATATGCAGAGGATATACAATGTAGACGCGCAGGGACGCGTCCCCACACTTAAGACCTTAACGGATAGGGTTAACCGAGCAACAGGGACCTAGGACCACACCACAGACCATCCACTAACGTCCCCACACTTAAAACATGACTGTCACGAAGAAACAGAAGGTGTAGGGTTAGAAAAACTTGGCCCGTTTCGTCAAGAATCAAGGTTGAGTGTCGATGGCACGTCCAGTGTGGTTGTCGGCACTGGAGGGACCAAGGCATCTTCTCGGCACACGTCCGTCATGGAAGGGACCACGCGGCAGCACCCAGGGAGGTAGCTGATGGAAGGAATCACAGGAAATTCGTCGATGATGAGGGATACTACACTCAACTCACAATCACTCAATTGAAATGAAAGAACAGTCACTCGCCCCATGACTAATATCACTTGAGGAAAAAGGATTAAAACCCATATCTCATACCCGGTTGAGGAATCGACAAGGGGGGAATGGCGCAGAAGGAGTATGCCAGGGTGCACAGTTGATGGTGCATTAGTGCGTCCAACCCGTCTGGCATAAGTGCAAGGAGGAAGGCAAGGGAGCCTTATGGTGCAGTGTACAGAACAGGGTGAAGTGTCTTGTGATGACGGCAGAAACCCATCCCGTGGGTGCATAGGGAAACGGGAACATACCTGACTCCAAGTGTCGTAACGTCCCTCAATCTCACCTCTCGGTAATTGATTGAAGAAACTCCAGTCACACTCAACCCACCCTCTGTCTCACTCTCTGTTGAGAGATACAAGAGGGCAGCCTTTCCTGAAACCCGTGGATGTAATCCTCACAGTCACTTGTACAAAGGTTGTATGCCTTGTGTGCATTTGATGGTACAACAGTGCATCCCGCCCTGTGCCGGCATACGGTGCAAGAAGGAAGGCCAAGGAGCCTTATAGTGTAGTGCACAGAAACAATTTGTGCTTTGTGCTTTGAGAGGCCCATTCCGTGCGTGCAACACTTCATTCACACTTCTCTCCTCTCTTTTGATTTGAAGGGAAAAGATTCGTCTCTCGCCCCACCCTCTGTCTCACTCTCTAGTGATAGATACACGAGGGCAACCTTACTCACTTCCCCATCCGGTTAGGATGAAAGCTCACATCACTCGATTGTTTGTCGATGAAGATCGTGTCATCAGTTGTTGAAGAGGCGTACCCAGGGAGGTAGCCATCAAATCGAACGTTGTGTTGAATAGGACATGTCATCTGCTAGAGGATAGGTAGTCACTTTGCAAAGAGACCCAGGACACAGCGTACCAAGGGAGGCAGCTTCGGAATTGGATCCTGGAGATATCAATTAATGAATCCACTTTCTGGACTGCTGGGTGTTACCACCTTTTCCACAGCCAGCTTCCCGCCCAAGGGTGTTTACCACCTTTTCCTAGAACGAGGCCTGCTATGACAGGGAATTGCTTCCTTTTCTCTCATAACAGATCTGTTTGTTTGTTGTGTTTTTTTCCTCTCTTTTTTTTCTTGTTTTCTCCTATTCCCGAGGGTGTTTCCACCTTGTCTCGAAGAATAGGTCGGCATGACAGGGACCTCAGTCCTTTTCTCCCATGACCGATATGTATTGTTTTGTTTTTTTTTGTTTTTTTTTTTAAATTTAAAAATTGAGCAAGGGAATGGTAGAACTACCATTTGTCAGAACCAACTTCGCCACTGTCGTTGGTGGAAAATAGAGGATAAGAAATCAAGGCTGGAAGGGGGGTTTGAGGGGACAAAGGGTTGCATCCACTTCATCAGGAGTGATTGAAGAATGGCTATCAGAAGTAACATCATAAGAAGTACAATGCCGTGCCAACGAGGGAAAGGATCAAGTGTCCGTAATTGTCAAGATCCCCAAGGAGGGAAGTACTTCTTCAGGCGATATCCATTGATCAGAAAGGGATCATCAGAGGCATCAACGGTCTGCACTTGGACAAAACCATTAGGGTTGACTGCAAGTACCTTATAGGGGCCCATCCACCGCTGTTGGAGCTTACCAGGCTTTGATAGCCACTCTCAAAGAGGGTAGTTCCAGTTCAACAGGAAAAACAGCTTCTGTACCATACACCAGCTGGAAGGGTGTCTGTCCTGTTGCTGCTTTATGGGAGGTTCTGTATGCCCAGAGGGCCTCTGTAAGTCGATCATCCCAATCACGACGATGTGCGGCAATTGTTGTTGTCAGAATCGAGCAGAGGATGCGATTGGTGACTTCGACTTGGCCGTTGGCTCTGGGGTAATAAGGAGTGGACTTGCGATGGTGGATCTTATACAACTCTGTCAACTCTTCCATGACTTTGTTGAGGAAATGAGTGCCTCTATCACTTACCAGCTCTAAGGGACTGCCAAAACGGGTGATGATATTCTCGTACATGAACAGGGCCACGCTGTTACCATCATCCCGCTTTAGGGCTTTAGCTTCACACCACTTTGTGACATAATCCGTACATACGAGGATGTATCGGTTCTGCTTCCTTCTGGTAGGAGGATCGATGGGACCGACGAAGTCAATGCCCCACTTCTCAAATGGCTTTAAGGGAAGGATAGGTTGCAATGGCATGGCACTTGTCTTCGTGGGTTTCCCCATTCTTTGACAAGCATCACATCTTTTACAGTAATCATAGGAATCTTTGTGAATTGTAGGCCACCAATATCCTGCTAGCAGAGCCTTCCTGGCTGTAGCTTCTCCTGCAAAGTGACCTCCACATGGCTCGTCGTGGCAAGCCTTCAGAACAATCCCAATCTCATCTCCTGCAACACATATTCTGAGCACTTCATCTTTGCCTTTCTTGTACAGTGCACCGCCTAACAAGGTATAGGGGGTTGATTCTAGCATGAGCTTCTTCCTTTCCCGACTAGAGATACCAGGAGGGTACTGTTGGGTTGCCAGCAGATTGGCAATGTCTGCATACTAGGGAGTTACAGTTTCTACCAAGAATAGGGAAACATCAGGGAGGTCTGGATCATCCTGCTCCTCATCTGCAGTTTGTGGGATACGCGACAGATGATCAGCCAGAACATGGGAACGACCAGGCTTAGTAATCACCTCAAAGTCGAACTCCTGGAATAGAAGGAGCCATCTCATCATTCGTCATTTCACATCTGCTTTGTTCATCAGGAAGGACAGGGCCTCATGATCCACTTAAAATTTAAAGTGGGTGGATAGGAGGTAATGGCGAAACTTTTCCAGGGCAAACACCATTGCCAAGCACTCTAGCTCTGTCACTGTATAGTTCCATTCCCTATCAGTGACTTTTCGGCTTGCGTAATAGATCGGTTGATCCAACTTGGAGGATCCCTTTTGGCAGAGGACAGCACCTAAGCCTTCAATTGATGCATCAGTGTGTACATGGAACTCTTTCGTCCAATCAGGAGGTTGCAGAATGGGTGCCTCAATCAGACACTGCTTCAGAGTGTGGAAGGCTTTGTCACATTCGTCCGTCCAAGTAAACTCTGCATCTTTCCTCAGAAGCTTGTGCAAGGAGGTTGCCTTTGTCGGGAAATGAGCTATGAACCGTCTGTAGTAACCCACATGGCCTAGGAATCCCCTCAACTGTTTGAGGTTGGTGGGTGCTATCAAAGCTGCGATCTTTTCAATCTTTGCAGGGTCTGTTGATATTCCTTGTGCAGAGACAATGTGGCCCAACAAAACTCCGGAAGAGACCCCAAAGATGCATTTGTCGGGGTTGAGGGAAATCCCATACTCCCGGCATCAGTCAAAGCATTGTTCCAGGTGTTCCCAGTGTTCACGGATCAAACTATAGACATAGAAGTCATCCAAATATACCTCAATGAAGTCGTGTAGATGATTTTGAAATGCGGCCATCATGACTCGTTGGAAAGTAGCAGGGGCATTGCAGAGTCCAAACGGCATCACTCGGTAAGCGTAGGTCCCACATTCTGTGGTGAAGGTTGTTTTGGATTGGTCTTCTTCCGCGATTTGGACTTGGTTATATCCGCTGAATCCATCCAGAAGAGAATAAAGCTCATGTCCTGCCACTGTGTCCAACAGTTGGTCTGTGAAAGGGATAGGAAAGTGATCCTTCTTCGTCTTGGAATTGAGCTTTCAGAAATCCACACATATACGAAGCTTGCCATTCTTCTTGGGTACAACCACGATGGGTGAAACCCATTCACTATTTGCCACTGGATAGATGAACTCCGCTTCCAGAAGCTTCAGCAGCTCCGCTTTCACCAATGTGGAATAATTCGGGTTCATTCGCCTCTGTCGTTGCCGTACTGGCTTGGCATCAGGCTCCAAGTCAATATGATGTTGACATATTGTGGGATCAATCCCCTTTAGGTCTTTGTAGGGCCATGCAAACACTTCCAAATTCTCTTTCAACAAGTTGTACAAGGTTGATAACTCCTCTTCTGGGAGACTGCTACCCACCTTCAAGTGACATTCAGTGCCTTCTGCATCCACAAAGGTTAACTGCCTTTCACCTTCTACTTCACGGATGAAGGTCCCATGGACTGCTTCTGGATACAGATCCGACTCCTTCAAGGGAGTGGTGTCCTCTTCTGATGTCCCACTAGAACCAACTTCTGCTTTTGGTGGAGACTTAGGTTGCTCCTTAAGACGTTGGAATGGGATTAGAGCTGTTCCGGGTTTGGTTTCAAAATTAATTACCTCTTGACTTGAAGACTCATCTTCTGATGACGCATCCAGGAACGTCACATAACAGGGACCCTCTGATTTCTGTTGGGTTTGTGGGACTGGTGCTTGTTGGCACGGTGCATCATCATCATCTTTCTTCGGCAAGGATGGGTTAGGACGGCAGGAGCCACTCTTGAAAGACGGCTTGTTCTTCTTAATCCATTTCTTATAAAGGTTTTGCATATGAGAAGATCCATTTACCAGACCAAATGGTACCATCACCATTCTGTCCCGTAGCATGAGCTCGTCTGTTTCTGAAGCTTCTGGAACTTCTTCTTCAAATGTATCCTCTGTAGGTGGGATAGACTCTTCTAGCTCACTTTCATCACCTTCTTCGTCCATATCATATCCATCCTCTTCTGTCTCTGTCTCTGTCTCTGCTTCTGCTTCTGTTTCTGCTTCTGTCTCTGTAGGAGCTCTGTAACAGAAGAATAGATTCTATGTTTCCTCTTCTGCCTCTGTCTCTGCTTCTACTTCTGCTTCTGCTGTGGTCATGTAACAGGGAGAGCAGTATATCCATGCTTCTATATCACTGTCAGAAGTGATTTCAGAAGTCATTCCTGGTTCAGGCAGGAAGTATTCACCCATTGATAATGGCTTGGCATCTTTTGGAAGTCGGCCTACAGTATCCACTGTTAAGGAATGTGCCACTGTTTTCTTGGGAAGGATCTGTTTGACAGCATCTTCGTCTGCTGACGTTCCATCTGTAGCCTCATTAGGGGAGTCAGAAGATAATTCCAAGGAGGTGGATCCATGTCCTTTTTGAGAGCCATACAGTTTCAGCACCACTTTATTGGGTCCTCTACCCAAGGTCAAGGTTCCTTTGAACCAATCCGTCCTTGCTCGGGCTTCAAAAAGCCATGGTCTACCCAGTAACAGAGGATAGGATGTACCATAAGAGTTTGGCTTCACCACCAGATAGGTTAGCCAATAATCTGTTCCAGCCACTGTAGTCTTCACATATGGAAGAATGCCCAAAGGCTTGATTCTACTCTGATCCGCCAGTCTGATGAGCCATTGGGTGGGTTGCACACCTTATAGGCCTAGATCCTTCATTGTCACATCCGTCATAATGTTTACTGATGAACCACCATCAATTAGTGCATTTGCAATGAAACAGCCTTCTATCCACACGCCAGTCTCTGGAGTACCCAGATCTAGGAAAGCATTAGCCACATCCACTTCTTTTACAGGCTCTGGAGCCTTGTTGGACTTTGTTGCTATTGAGGGAGCAATCCTTAAACCACATCGTCTTGTCAGTATACTTTTGAATCTTTTCCGGCAACTGGGAGACAACATCAATAATTGTCGAAATGTGAGATTTGGTTTAAAGGTATCTAGATCTCTAACTAGATCGTATTCCTTAATAGGATCCACTGGCTTCTCTAACCGGTTAGGGAATGGGGCAATACCCATTTTCATTTTCCCTCTTTCTTCCAACAGAGGCATTACAGGAACTTCTTCTGCCAATTGTGGCACTTCCCCCTCTTCTGTCTCCTGGACCTCTGGTCCTGTTTCTGTAACTGTCTCTGTAACTCTCTGTGGCGCGGTAGTGCTCTGTACGGCACTGTTAGGCTCTGTTCTGTTCTATTCTTCTGGTGGAAGATTGAACTTCACTGTTCTGGCAGGGGGGTTATTTTCTTTCTGGATAGGTGGTTCCTTTTGCTTTGCACGCGTGATGGCAGCAACTTCCAATTCCACTAAATTGGAGGTAGGCTCTTGGGCCTTGGCCGGACTATCAGTAGCACTGTTTTTCACTGGGGCTAGGCTTGGACAGTCTTTTGCAGTGTGGCCTTCCCCTTTGCATCGACTGCATAAGGGCTTGTAATCCACTGACCTTCTGGGATTTGGACAATTTGGTGAAATGTGTCCCTTTTCTCCGCATCTGTAACATTCCACTTCTGATCTCTGACCACCGCCAGACTGTCTTCCTTTGTAACTTTGAGAGGGAAATCTTCTGGGTCCGAAATTAGGACCAAACTCTCTAGGCTTGGGTCCAATATCCTGTGTTGTCATTTTGGATTCCAGCAGGTTGAATCTTGCGTCTTCTTCCTTCCTTCTCCTATCATGCATCTCCTTCAGAGAGCAAATGTCCTTTGTATGGTTCTTCCGCAAACAGTAGGAACAGAAGGCTCCAGGGATGGTTGGTTTTTGTGTACATTCAGTGGCTAAATGGCCTACTTGATGACACTTACCACACCAAGTATTTGACCGCATCACATCTCTTCCTGCTCCTGCAATGTTGGATATGCTCGCTGTGTTCACTTTCATCGTCTGTAGTTGCTCTGTAATCACATCCATCAACTCCTTTTTGATGTTTGCAACTGAGTTGGATAAATAATCCTTCAAGCTTTCTCCTCCTGAGGCACTGGCAGGAGGGTTTTGAGGAGTCTCTGTAATTACTGCATAAACGGGTTGGGCTGGTACAGAGGGGTCTCTGTTCTGGTTCTGATTTAGAGCTCCTGTTTGAACTGTTGGCTGTTGGCTCCAGTTGGTAGGGTTCCACTGTTGCTGCTGATTTGGCATTGAGGAAATTGGTTGGGACCATTGTTGTTGTGGTTGAGCCATCATTTGAGGCATGGATTGTGGCCACTGTGGATTTGGTGCACTGTACTGTGATACCGAGGGCATCTGTTGGTAAGGGTAGGGGACAGTCCCTGGAACTACATTTGGTGGATACATCATTCCTGGCATCAGAGGAGGTAGGACTCCTCTTCCTGTATTCATCGCCAATCTAGCTTCCACTTCATCGTACAATCTTGCTCCTTCTGTTGCAGCTTGCAGTGTGGCTGGTCTTTGCAGCTCCACAAACTTACGGACTTCTGGTTGTAATCCTCTGAGAAACACTCCCTTCTGAATGCCATCATCTAAATTATGATTAGTCCATCTCTTCAGGATGGATTCCATTCGTGAGACATAAGCTTCCACTCTTTCTCCAGAAGACTGACTTAGGTTCATAAATTCCTCTCTCATCCGCTCTTCAAAACCTTCACGCCTGAATTTAGTGAGGAAGGCCAACTTCAGGTCGTCCCATGTGCCAAAAGTTCCTACTGCTTGTCTCTCATACCACTGAAATGCCGCGCCCTTGAAAGTGGCGGGGAATATTGCTAACCAATGCTCAGGGGTTCTGGCATTGTTAGCCACACACGCTACCATAAACTCTGCTACATGAAGATCGGGGTCTTCATTGTACTCTCCCTTAAAAACTGGCAATGGAACTACATTCGCTGGCCTATCATCAATATTTCCAGGACGGATCTGGCTTGGAAGTGGACCTCCAGCAAGAGGAAGGGCTTGATGTGCCATTGGGACTTCTGTAAAGAGTTCCTCAAGGGCGTCAAAGGCGGCTTCTGCTGCTAGCTCGTTCTCAGCCTTGATTTTTGATTTCTCTCTTCTCACGTACCTCTGAACTCGTTCTAACGCTTGCCTTTTTATTGCGTCATTCATCAGGGGTGTGGCTCCACTATATTGTTAGTGCTCCACAGAGAGTTAACAAAAGGCTTCAGTCTCTGGAGGACTCTCTTGCCAACATTTCTTCTACTTCTTTCTTTTCAACGTCCCTGAATTCTGCTTTCATGCCACTGCACAGGGGAAGATATTCAGTTCTGAAGGTGTCAAAATGCATACGTCTGAGCATTGTGGTGGTGCCATCATCATAGTAATGCCAGCTTCTAATGGTTTCAACAGTGTATATTGTGAAAAACACTCTGTCTACCAGCTTCCAGTGGGTTGCTAATTGAACAAACAGAATATTATCAGTACACCAAGCATCCCATGTATCTTGCTGTTGAGTGTCCACGAACAAATTCCAACTCTTTTCCTTCTTGTCTTTGTGAACCTCTACAGACCAAGACTCCTGAAGCTTCTTCACAATCTCCCACTTGATGTTATCTGGAAACTTCTCAATGAATGCCAAATCTTCCATGGATGGTCATTCTCTCTATTTCAGCTCTTCAGTTCGTTCCCAAACAGTTTGCCACCAAGATGCAAGTTTCTGCTGCTTCAACAGGAAGAGGAAACTGTCCATCACATAGAGCATGCATCATGATGGTAATGTGTTTCCGCCATTGTGGGATGAACTTCTTGTGGAAAGTGGCTTTGATTATGAGAAATTCCAACTCTTCAGTGGAAGAAGGAACTTTACAAACATCCATTGAATTCTTCTCTTCTTGGCAATGCCATTTCCTTCATTTTCAGCCTCTGCTGGTGCTTGTTGTTGGCAAGTTTCCCCGGCTGCGCACCAATAACATGGATCCCCAAGAGGAACACCAAGGAAAAGGGAATTCTCTTGCAAGAAAATCTATCTTCTAACATCAACAAGCTTGTTTATCATGTTTCATATGATCACAATGAAGAAAAGAACACCAGGCACAACAAATCTTCATGAAGCATCATGTAGATCTCCCACGGATTTTAATAGAATCAACCATATTCTTCAACATCTTCAAAAAATCCATCAAGAGAACAAAGAAAGCAAAGGAATACACCATCTTGGAATGGAAATACATCACATAGTATTCATCTTCAATGTCTTCATAGTCTTCTCTCTCAATCTCTCATATACAATCACTTTGTTTGAGTAGAATTGGCTATCTCCGACTCTCTCTCTCTCTCTCCATCAATAATACATCATATCCTCACTACAATATCTCAAAATCACTCTCAATAATCCTTCTTAGGTCGTGGATACCCCTCCCAAGAGGTATGTTTGATATGAAAAGTCACCAGAACCACTACAGTGTCCTTTCATAGCTCTCTACTGTCACTTCACTCTAGTCTTCACTTGAGTCTTCAGCAGCTACTTCTTCCACTTCTTTCAGCTCTTTTGCACTTGTATTCACCTCTTTCCAAGGCTAGAAAACTTTCCCAAAGTCACACATACATTCCACAGAACACTTACAGAAGCATACAGAACAGTCTATAGAACAGTACCAGAACAGCTACAGTACAGAACAGAACAGAAGCAAAAGCTCTACAGAAGACCTACAGAAGGTTACAGAAGGTCATCAAAACCACATAACTCACTCTCAAACCATTCCAAACTCTCACAAACCATTCAATAAGCTTTCACAATATCTCATTCTTCATCAATCAATACTCCTTTCCTCTTTACAGAAGACAATCAGAACAAAACAGACCAAAACAGAGCAAAACAGAACAAAACAGAAGGTATACAGAACCAATCAGAACCTATTAGAACATCACAGAACCACCAACAAACATCATGATCTTCCAAAACACAATCATTATCATCTAAAACATTCTCAAACCACTTCCAAATCAATCAATCATCTCATAAAATCAACCATTCAGCTCTCAAAAACAACAAAAATCAGCCAAAAAACAAGTCATTTCAACACTCAACAGGGAGTGGCAAGAACTTTGTTGGGAAGGGATTTAATAGCCACCAAGAGACCAAGGGAGAGCTCATTTGAACCCTGGTTGTGTGAGAGAGAGAGAGAGAGACAGAGAGAGCTCCATGGTGTGGATCCACTTCAATCTTGCCGTCGACAAGTTTGTTGCCCACTACAGGTATACCCACACCTTCTCTTTCATGCATAGATAGGATCTGGAAGTGCTTCGCAAGTGTGAAGCTCAGAATCACTCGGTACGACAATTTTTTTTGTCATTAAAAAAAAAACGCACCATGTTCGACCCGTCTAAGCTTCTCGACACTAGGCCGAGTCCTAGAATCGGCCCTCCACCCACTTGTCCTCCACCATTCATCCCATCCGAGTCCTAGTACATTCAGACACGTAGTCACTTAGCCCACCCATACTCCAAGTCACCAGTTTGGCTGTTTGGCCCCCGAACTTGAGCACCACACCCATTCGGCCCATCCAAACCTCATATTCAGGTGCCATACCCACTCATGCCTCGTGCTAGTCAGCCCTCCAATTCGGCCTCGGATTGCCTGACTCGTCCATCTCGTTCGACCATTCGGTCCTCGAACTTGGCGCCACACCCATTCATGCCTCGTGCCAGTCGGCCCTTCCAATTCGGCCTCAGATTGCCCAACTTGGCCTAGTCCCATTCGGCCATTCGGCCCTTGGACTATCTCAATTCGGCCCAATTTCACTCAGCCCCGACCATTCTGCCCATTCGAGGCATTCACTCGGCTCTTGTAATTTGAACCTATTGGGCTCAATTTGAATTTTCCCAAAATTTTTATATCTTGGACACCAGACACACCCAGAAGTCGGTCATATGAACCCCAAAAGACCATATAGACACTTGAAATGCATTTCTGGTGCAAGGAATAGAAGAATCGACGAGATGCAGATGTAGAGGCGACATTAGTCGACCATCTAGCTATCCGGACCATTAGCGACATCAAGCAAAGTCGTAGACCCCCAAACGAGTCTTGACTAAGTGGAAGGCACAGCAGGAAACCCCGTAAACCGATGAGGACAACCAAAAACTGAACATACAAGCCTAATAGGCTAAACCCATAAACTAGAGTGCAAGAGCCATTTGGACACTTTGTTTTCTCACTCATGTTGATTTCCTGTACTCGAAACACACTTAAGAAAAGCTAAAAGCATGATTGCACACAGTGCACAGAAAAAGAGCGCGTGCACACAAACACAGTGAGGGTAAGTTGAGGACTATTTGTAATTAACAAGGAATTCACTCAAATGTAAAAACTTAAAGGAACCCACTAGTAAGAGAAGATCCCAAGACATAGACGGATGATCGAATCCTCAAAGGTAGGACCAAGCTAAGTTCACGACTGAAAATCCTAATGCAATAAGGACCAACACCATTGGGGAGGTGGATCTACCCAACCTCATCAACCTGATCGACAACTTGGCAGAACAAGAACTCTTAAGCATGGAAGAGGGCCGCTCGGGCTGTAGAAGCAATGAAGAACTTGACCTAGGATACTTTCCTAAGGTGATCCAGTAGATGGTGAGTAAATATGACACCCAAACCCGGTTGGAACACCACGGCAGATCTATGGAGGACATCATAGCGGATCTTAAGGAGGAGAGGAAGCTAGTATGTAAGGCTCTTAAAGGCGTAGTTGCACACAATCAGGATCAGCAAACCAAGAGCTTACGCTAGAGCACAGAAATGTGAGAGATCCAGAGAGTGCTAACCCTAGTAGGCAAAAATCAAACAGAGTGAGAGAGCGCTAGAAGGAGACCTTACACTAAGTAAGCTTTTGACGAAGTAGCTACTAGATAATATGACAGCAAAGCAGAGCACCACAGTGTTAGCAACATCGCTACTGGCAGGGTTAGGAGTCAACCCAGGCTCTAAGAGCCAATCAAAAATTCATGTGGTAGCAAGGGAGCTGGACAAATACAAATGAACGATGACCCGTACAGCTTTCTAGAGCAATTTGAGCAAGTCTACAAGGCCAACGACCTCACTGATCCCACTCAACACTCACAAGCTTTTGGTCTGTGCTTCGGTGATAAGCATTGGACCTTGTATACAAGTCTAGATTTTGCAGAGTGTGCCAATTTCAATGGCCTAAAAAATCTTTTCATTAAGAGATTTTTCGAACCTAGATACTCCAATAACCTACCAGTGCGACTTATGAACATCAAGTAGAAAGAGAAAGAGGACATTCAAGATTACGTGACCCATGTGAGGAGCCTCTTCAAGAGAATCCCTATGGGCAAGAGACCAATTGAAAGAGCGGTGTCCATGGTACTTATTAATGGAATACAAAGTGAAGAGCTCTACAAAGCCTTGGCCAACAACTCAAGCTTGCAGGGAGACACACTAACAAGGGTGTTTGAAGAAGCTATTAGAGTGGACGACCAACTCAAGGAGAGAAGCTCTAGGAGCTCAAATCAAGAAGAGTCCAACGGCAAGAATTCCGAGAGGGTCTCAATGCCAAGTGAGAGACAAGGCCCAAGTTCTTAGGATAAAGGGAAGGGCACTAATTCAAGACAAGAGCTAGCAAAGATTAAGATGGACATAGCCAAATTGCGGGAGATGATGAGACAACCAACGCACCCACACATGCAATGCGTGCATTGTGGCAAAAACCACCTACTAGCCAATTGTCACGACCCTAGGTCATGACCTTACGCTAATTGTAGTAGGTTCAGCCATGACACCATGCATTGTTGACTACCCGGAGGCTCCCATACTCGCAGCCTTACGGTCAACCCTACCTTGAGAATAGGCCACCGAACTTCTTTGGAAGGAGAGCCCCATTGTCCCTCCTAGCACCTAATGATGCTAAGATGACCATCCCTAGGATAGAGATAAACCCTACAAGTATCCCTAGACCACCTGGACCCTACGTAACCCATCCACCAAGTGATACTCTAGTCCACTATGTAGAGGAGCCAAACGGCAATGAGCCTTATGTAAACCCTTATGTATCATACGATGAAGAAGGCAATGCAGTCCTTATGGACTACCAACCAGTACCAGTGATTGCATTAGGTAGAGGAAGAGGCAAAGGCCTAGGAGGGTAGACACAAGAGCCAATTGTATGTTGGACTTGCGGTCACCCAGGACACGTTTCTTCGCGCTGCCCCGAGAGGGAGCAAGCTAATTGATAACCAAGAAATATGTGCAAATAAAGGCACCAAAATGTGCTCAACATGGAAACATCCTTTGCAAATTGACACTTTGCTTTTGTACTCTCTTGTAAAAAAATCAAATATGAAGCAATGTAAAATGTGTAGTCCAAAAGGCTCACATTAAAAAATGTTGAAAGGAAAAGGGAAGGTCAAACATCTTTTGTCCCATTCTAAAATTGAAGGGTCTTTTAGACCTTAGCCAAGATATATGCAATTCAATTTTATATATCAAGAAAGGAAAAGGAAGAGGCTTGTCGGGTGATTTGAGGAGGTGGGAGGTTGAGGTGGTTACACCCTCTCTCTTCCTTTATCTTCTCCTCTCATGCTTCATTTCTCCCTCTCTCTCATTTTGGCACAACACTTGCCTTCTTGTTCTTGTTTCCCTCTCTTATACTCCTTTGCAAGATCTCATGGAGAGTGAGGAAGAGGAAGAGAGTGAGGATGGAAGAATTTCTCTCAATTTCTTGTGTGCCATTCACTTGTGTGTTTTGGAGCAATAGTTCTTGGTGAGGAGGAAAGGTTTCTTGCAGGTTTTCATGGCCGGCAATGTATTTGCGGCCTCTACCTAGCCGGTTCATGGTTCTATTTGTGCCGTGGCAGGGTGCTCTTCATTGTGTGCACTAGCCGGGAATGAGGTGGTCATGGAACTTGCAAGAAAAAAGGATTTGCAGGTGCATTTTTGCTATGGAATACGATTTTTCTTTGCTGCATTTCGAGGGAAAGAGCAAGGGATGAAGACAATCTTGCTGAGATGCTAGAGGAGAATGAAAGAGAGGATCGATGAGGCTATTCAATGGGCTTCATGCTACTATTATGTGTGCTGCTAGCCTCGACCGTTCTTTCCTCCCCCCTCCAACACACCCATGCCTACCCCTTTGATTCTTCCCATACTTAGATTGAAGAAGGAGAAGGGGTGACAGTGTGCGTGGGGGATATCCATGGCTATGCAGGCAAGCTGCGCACGCTATGGCGCAATCTGAAGTCATGCCTTGGCACCCCAACCTTCTTGTTGTCCACCTTCCTAGGGGACTAATGTGATAGGGGGCTTGACACGTCCCTGGTCCTGGACTTCATGTGCTCCCTCCCGTCCACCTACCCCTCGCAGCGCCAATCTTCCTCTGGTGGCCGCAACCATGACTTTGCCTTCGCCGCCTTCCTTCACCTGCTGCCGCTCTTCCACTTCCTCCTCCTTGGCTATGGTGGTCATTCCCTCTCACCCCCTCCTTCAACGAAACAAACGGCTGCTTCCATCCTCATGGGCAGCTGCATCAAATGAATGCAAGCCGTTCGTGTTTGCTTCTACCAACACACAAACACCACCCCTACGCCTTACTCGTTGTCTCCCATCATTCAGCCTCATCCCTCACAAGAGGGCAAGAAATTTTTGGCCCATGGCACACTTGCAGACCCTCCAAGATGTGCCCTCTATCTGTCATGTCCCTATGAGGTGGTTTCCACTGGAGCTATCATGAGAGTCATCACTTCAGAGCAGCAAGCACCCATCGTCATATTCGTACCTTATCCTCACCTCTCCTTGTTTCCACGCATGATGATTTCAGTTCCTTCCTCGTATCCATTTTCAAGATAACCATTTTAAAAAAAGGGCCTTGATAATGAAGCTTTTCAACACAACCTTGTTGGTGGTTCACATGCATATCCTCTTGTTTCCCTTCATTCAACCCTTCTTTCACCAAGACCATCATCCATTACACACAACAAATTTCCAAGAATTTTCTTTTTGTCAATTTTTATTTTTTTAGATTTTCATAAAACTTACATTCCTTTCCTTTTCAAACATAAATTTATTTTTCGGGTGGGAGAACTCCATTGTAAAATCCTTCATAAGGGTGTGCTTGCGTGTGATATCCTTTGCGGGTTTTCATTATTGTGCTTCATGGTGTGGTTGTCTTTCATTCTATCTTGGGTGTGATGTCATCCTTGTAAGCAAAATTGTTGAAGATCCCTATCTTTCGGGTATTTTCTTGTAGTTTTATTTGGCATGTGTTTAAACCTAGGCTCCCCGCCCTAGTTGTGTGTGTATTTTTGTGATATTTTATTTCCCTATCCAATTACAATTCAAAGAAGATTGAAGAAAAGAAATGAAGATTGAAGACTGATGATGAAGATGAAGATTTTTGCAAGAGCTGATCGTGGTTCTTCTTCAAATTTGTTTGTGAGGATGCTTCACACTTAAGCGTGGGAGGAATGATAACCAAGAAATATGTGTCAAGATTGTGGGAGAGAAGGAAGGAGTCTCACTTGTAGCTTTCTTGCTTGCACAATGGGGGAATACACGCAAGGGTGGAGGCTGAAAACAGTTTTCCTCTTCTTAGTTGTGTAAGCCAAAAGAACTCTCTTACAAAGAAATAGAAGAACCCTATATATGGGTCTCAAACCAAACTCAAATAACTAAGGTGGCATACTAACTGAGCCACGAACTAGAGTAGATAAGGATAGCTGTCATCTAGCTATTATTCATGGGCGGTGTACCAACCGCATCTGCAACTGACAAGTCGGTGACATAAATGCACAACGGTCACCCTGGCATATCACGAGTGGAGCTCGATATCTCAACACTCCCCCTCGAGCTCAATCCCAATTCCTACACACCAAGCAGGTCTCTGAACTTGCGCAGCTTCTCTGCGCCCAATGCCTTCGTGAATATGTCAGCTACCTGATCCTCGGTGCTGACATAAACTAGATCAATAAGACCTAGTAAAACCCTCTCCCACACATAGTGATAATGCACCTCAATGTGCTTTGTTCTAGCATGATAGACTGGGTTATTTGCCAAGTGTATACTACTCATGTTGTCACAATAAATGACAACTGGCCCATCTGTAGACTGATGCATATCATAAAGTAGCTTATGCAACCAAGCTACCTCACATGCAGCCATTGCTGCACCCCTGTACTCAGCCTCTGTGCTCGACAAGGCAACTGTAGGCTGTTTCTTGCTGCTCCAAGTGACTGTAGCACTCCCAAAAAGAGAACACATACCCACTCGTAGATCGTCTATCAGAAATACTACCAGCCCAATCAGCATCAGTGTATCCATGCAACTGTATCTGTACCCCAATCTCATAAAATAGTCCATACTGCAATGTGGACTTCACATACCTGAGTATGCGTCTAGCCGCATCCAAATGCGGTTTCCTTGGAGCCTGCATAAACTAACTTACCAATCCAACAGCATAGCTCAAATCAGGCTTGGTAATAGTCATATAAATCAAGCTTCCTACTATGCATCTGTACATAGTAGGGTCTTCCAGAAGCTCACCTGCATCTGCGCTCAGCTTCACATTCTGCTCCAAGGGAACTGAAATAGGCTTACAGCCTGTCATCCCATATTTGGGCAGCATGTCCAATCCATACTGCCTCTGCAAGAGCTATATCCCACTTGGTAATCTAATCACCTCAATGCCCAAGAAATAACGCAGCTCTCCCAAATCCTTCATCTCAAACTTCTGCTTCAATAGCATTGTCACATGAAGGATATCTTCATCACTGTCACCTGTCATAATCAAATCATCAACATAAATGACAAGTAGCATAATACCTTTCTCTGTTTTTCTCACATAAAGTGAGAAATCTGCCTTGGAAATCTGAAAGCCAATAGTGACAAGATAATGTCCTATCTTGTCAGACCATGCTCTAGGTGCTTGCTACACACAAGGGTGGAGGCTGAAAACAGTTTTCCTCTTCTTAGTTGTGTAAGCCAAAAGAACTCTCTTACAAAGAAATAGAAGAACCCTATATATGGGTCTCAAACCAAACTCAAATAACTAAGGTAGCATACTAACTGAGCCACGAACTAGAGTAGATAAGGATAGCTGTCATCTAGCTATTATTCATGGGCGGTGTACCAACCGCATCTGCAACTGACAAGTCGGTGACATAAATGCACAACGGTCACCCTGGCATATCACGAGTGGAGCTCGATATCTCAACAATATGTGCAAATAAAGGCACCAAAATGTGCTCAACATGGAAACATCCTTTGCAAATTGACACTTTGCTTTTGTACTCTCTTGTTAAAAAATCAAATATGAAGCAATGTAAAATGTGTAGTTCAAAGGGCTCACATTAAAAAATGTTGAAAGGAAAAGGGAAGGTCAAACACCTTTTGTCCCATTCTAAAATTGAAGGGTCTTTTAGACCTTAGCCAAGATGTATGCAATTCAATTTTATATATCAAGAAAGGAAAAGGAAGAGGCTTGTGTCAAGTGATTTGAGGAGGTGGGAGGTTGAGGTGATTACACCCTCTCTTCATTTATCTTCTCCTCTCATGCTTCATTTCTCCCTCTCTCTCATTTTGGCACAGGACTTGCCTTCTTGTTCTTGTTTCCCTCTCTTGTGCTCCTTTGCAAGATCTCATGGAGAGTGAGGAAGAGGAAGAGAGTGAGGATGGAAGAATTTCTCTCAATTTCTTGTGTGCCATTCACTTGTGTATTTTGGAGCAATGGTTCTTGGTGAGGAGGAAAGTTTTCTTGCAAGTTTTCATGGCTGGCAATGTATTTGCAGCCTCTACCTAGCCGGTTCATGGTTCTATTTGTGACGTGGCATGGTGCTCTTCACTAATAGAGACAATGCTGACCTAAGATGCGTTGAATGTGGACTCACTCATCTCTTTGTTGATTTCCCCATATGGAAACCATCCTCTATTTTGGCAAACAAGCTATTGGTTCCATTGGGTTTATTCAATGTTGAGACGCTCGATAGGGAGGCCATGCCACTCCCATTGCATATCATGACCTGTGCGTTGACAAAGCATGCCGGCATATCATTGCCAGGGCCTAGCAACCTCGATGCAACCTCAATCGGAAGGAAGAGTTGAAGACAGAGGAAGAAAAGACCAGACGCTAAGGTCATGCTCAAAATCGAAAGTGCCACAACACTACCTGTTGGACAAAAGGTCACTGACGCAAGGCAAAAACATTAGCTCCGAAGACAGTTACAATGGGAAGTGCTAGGGTCAGGGAGTACCCCAACTTGAAGCGCTAGCTCGAAGCCATCGAGAAGGCAAAGGAGTGGGTGAAAAAAGCCCAAGTGCACCTCAAAGATACTAAGCCCATACTAGAAGACGAGATCGATAATCTCTTAAGCATAAGCACATCAGCCTCTTCCCCAGGAACAAAATCAAGGGATGTGATGGCACCACAAATAGTGCTGGCCTAGACAACGTCTAAATGCTACAGGTCAGCAAACTAGTCAAGGCCATTGGTCAAGAACCGTAGAGTTAGGAGAGAGGAAAGCAACTAGCAACCTCCTTAATACATTGGTGACCACCCATGTGACTCTAAGCTTAGGCGACCTACTTAGGCAACATCCAACGCTATGGAAAGAGCTGAAATAGTGGGTCGAAGAATCAAATGAGCCAGTTGCCACAGACTTGCCTGAGCACGACGCAGAAACGCAAATACCGAGTATGACATTGCACTCCATACCTAAATTCTTGCAATTGAATGCCTTTTGGGAAGGCACAGAGATGCATGCAGTCTTGCCAGTATTAGCTCTTGGAGATGTCACAAGAAAGGGAATCGCGTGGACACATGAGCAAGAGTTAGTGTGCTAAGCCATGCAATGCTCCAAACTTGGGATAACCCACCGGTCAAGGCTGCTAGGTTCAATGTCACACTGGCTAATAGAATGAAGGTAAAACCATTTGATGTGTTAAAGAATTGGCCAGTAAAGATCACAGGATTCTAGTTCTCTATTGACTTTATAGTCATGGAGGGAGTGGACTACAACATCCTGGTAGCCGACCTTGGATCTGCAACGCGAGAGTTGTAGAAGACTGGGGCAACGGTCTCATCTTCTTACACAATCGAATGGAGGCTGTGAGAGTAGAGATGGACACCTGGAAGCCCATGCCGGTTGACTTAGATGCCATCTCCACCATGTTGAAGGGTGACAGCCAGATTAGGAAATCCTATGGGGCCTTGACCAAGTATATCCCATTCTTTGAGGATGAGCGAGACTAGATGCATTTTCTTGCTACCATCAACCTGCCGTTCTCGAACAATGAGAAGTACCAACAAGTCATCAAGATGATTGGCAAGCCCAAGGACACACCCTCAATACCAATCTGCATGATGGTTGGAAGCCTACATGGAAGACCCAACCCTGTTACATTCCAAGTCCTTAACAATAGATGCAAGCTCTTGGAGATCCTAGGGTATTTGATTGACAAGTTGGCTGGCAATCCAACAACTAATCTCAAGCCACTCCAAGATCTCTTGGACAAGCCTGAATGGTGATGGTCCAAGGTGCACAATTTAAACTTGAGGTACAATTGGGCTTTACTCCCCAACCAACTAGAAGAGACGTATTAGGACTTGGAAAATAGGGAGCAATCAGACAAAGAGAGCTCTGACGACGAATATGAAGACTGTTGCTCTTTTAGTGATGAGAGCAAAGGGGAAATAGATACTATATAATATGACAATGGGGGACATGTAATCGAACAAATACGAGTTGACTTGAGAGCACGCAAGCAGAATGTCTTTAGGGAAGGGAAAGGAGTCATGCGCATGGACTATGACCGAAACATGGTTGGAGCACATAGGTATTGATTGCTAGACCTCTATACAAGCTGTTGATCATATTCAAATGGACTGAGGAATGCCAATGGGTGTATGAGGAATTGAAAAATGGTCTGACAATGGCACCAATTCTATGAGTCCGAGATTGGACACTCACATTTCATGTGCACATTGACACTTCGAAATTTGCCGTAGAAGCCATGTTGTGCCAGCCTGGTGAACACAACCTAGATTACCCAATGAGCTTTGCTAGCAAATAACTCACTAAGATCGAAATAAATTACTCAACAATGGAGAGAGAGGGCTTGGCCATGATGTTTGTTGTAAAGAAATTTCGGCATTATCTTTTGGCTACGCCTTTTACCTTCTCTGTTGACCATCAAGCCTTGTTGTATCTTGTTAATAAACCTTGCGCTATAGGACACATCGCTCGATGGCTACTTCTACTTTTGCAATTTGACTTCTCCTTGGTGGTACGTAAAGGGAAGTAGCACTACCTAGCTAATCATATGTCTCGCATCCCTATAGCATCCCTACAAGAGAATCCGTTGGGCAAGGCATTGTAGACGAACTGCCACACGCACATCTATTTAGCTTATCCAACGAAAGGGATTCTTTTAGAGCCGACGTGACACTGTATTGGGCAGATGACATAGTCCAAGTACTTGAGCACGAACTACCTGAACGACCAATAGAAAAGGCCCAACTTAGGTGGCTCATGCTGAAGATCCAACCCTGTCAGCTAATAGCACACCAACTCTACAGGTTGGGGCAATATGGGGTTACTGCACAGATTTGTATGTGAGCATGAAATGCATGACATACTCACAGAGGCACATAGTGGAATCGTAGGAGGACACTTTAGTCGAGACACAATAGCCCGTAAGGTGCTGCAGTCCCAACTATGGTGGCCCACTCTCTTTCAAGATGCAACACGATTCATAAAATGTTGTGATGAGTGCCAACGGACTAAGGTCCCCATTTGTAAAAGGATCACATGGAGCTAACCCCAATCATTGTATGACAACCCTTTGAGAAATGGAAATTTGACTTCATCAGACCCATTATTCCCACCGCACAGTATTCACAAGCTAAATACATCATTGTCGCCACCACCAATTATCTAACAAAAATGGACGAAAGCATGTGCTATGAGAAGAAACGATGCTTGGGACCACTACCAAGTTCTTATGGGAGCAAGTGATCTCTCGATTTGTTGCCCCATCTAACTTATTAGTGACCAAGGCACACACTTCATCAATGAAGTGATAGCTCATCTCTTATCCACCTTCCTAATCATCCATCGGAAGTCTTTACCTTATTACCCTCAGGAAAATGGCCAAGCTGAATCCACAAATAAAATCTTGGTGAATGTCCTAACCAAGGTAGTATCTACTTTGCGCAGCAACTGGGAAAATAAGTTGATGGTGGCATTGTGGCCCTACCGCATGGCTTATAGACTCCCTTTAGGTTGACCTATGGAACTGAGGAAATTCTACCCTTAGAGTTCTTTATTCCTAGCCTAAGAATAGCCTTTCAAGAGAGATGGGATGGAAAGGAGGCATGGACGGAATGCCTGGTTGAGCTCAAACGCTTATCCAAAACTCAGCTTCTAGCCACCCATGTGCTAATATGCGAGAAGGCAAGACACAAAAGCTAGTTTGATAAGCATGTCAAGCAGCAAAACTTTGAACAGGGTGACTTAGTACTGTTGTACTCAGTCAAGGAACATAAACAAAAAATGAAGTTTCAAGGGCTAGGTCCTTTCAGAGCTCAAACCATCTACCGAACTGGCAACATAGAACTCAAAACCCTAGAAGGTGAGGGCATAGGCTTCTTCAATGGCAGCCACATAAAGAAGTACTTCCCTCCCATGTACCCACTGCATGAGCCTCCAATGCTAGCATCCCATGTCAAAGTACAGGTAGCCACTATCACCAAGATGGATGATGAGGACAAGGACGTTGTAGAACCATCTTACCTAAGCATAATGGTCACTGCCAAGCACACATGCACCATCAATGCATTGATCGATGAGGGAGCTTATGTTAATGTCTTAACCCATGATCATTGGACCCAAATTGGCAAACTACGGTTACAACCCACTAATGCTAGGCTCAACCCGTATGGGGGCCTATCATATGCACTCTTGGGAAAGTGCAAGGCTGTAGTTTCTATGGAGTCTGAAAGCATACCAATGATCTTCTATGTGTTGCCTAACACTAAAGATGCAGGCATAGGATGAACCTTTAAGAAGCAAGCTCTTTGCAATGTCGACTACAAGTCGTAGCGTATCCACCTAGCCATGGGCAACATCCACATAGTTACAGCTTTTAGCAAGGGTAGTGTGACTCCTTTTAAGTCCGCAAAGCCACCGATAGAGAAACCCACCATCAAGTCTAAGGACGGGGGTCATGACTCATCACAACCCACCAAGCCTCAATGCTAGCAAACCGCTCAACCCAACGCTAAAGCCCATGAACCCTAGTTCAAATGGGTACTTAAACATCAAGGACCACCACCTAGGACCAGAAACCGACGGCCGCACAAGGCTAATGACCCATGCTCAAAACCTAGGAGGCCAAGACGAAACTATAAACATCGACGTACCGTCAAGCCACAATGGGTCCCAAGACGTTATTGCAAGTGCAAGGCTATTATAAGGATAACACCTAGATTTGGCTACCTAAAGCCAAAACAACCGAAGGCCCTACTCAAACTCCACCCTCAAGCTTGACCACACAAAACATTTAGCCAAAGACACCCATGCCACAAGAGAATCGAACCACTAAGTCCATAGAACCTCCAAAGCCTAGATCAGCAGGGCCTAAACCAATCTATCGCCCAAAACCGCAACTTGCTACTAACAAACAGCCCAAATCTAGCACCAATGGTGCCCCTCAAACCTCAAAAGCATCTGGTAGCATGACAACCGCAGCTACAACCAAATCCATCAAACATGAGGCCAAGCTACAACCTCAGCCAACAACCATTAGTTGTTGAACTCTCTAGTTTTGTCAAACCTCAACCACCTACTACCGGCCTTGGACCCTCTTATGAGTGGCGATCAATTCTAACCTTGGCCGTGGACTTAGTTGAAAATACGGGGGATGACTTGGTTGCTTGCCTTAGATGCTTGGACACAACTTTCATGACATTGGCTAAAAGCTACAATCAACTAGACTTAGGCCTCTTGGAGGAACCTATAGCAATGGAAGTGCGAATACTCCCTTACTAGCAACCATTAGTTGTTGAACTCTCTAGTTCTGTCAAACCTCAACCACCTACTTCCGGCCTTGGACCCTCTTATGAGCGGCGATCAATTCTAACCTTGGCCGTGGACTTAGCTGAAAATACGGGGGATGACTTGGTTGCTTGCCTTAGATGCTTGGACACAACTTTCATGACATTGGCTAAAAGCTACAATCAACTAGACTTAGGCCTCTTGGAGGAACCTATAGCAATGGAAGTGCGAATACTCCCTTACTAGCAACCATTAGTTGTTGAACTCTCTAGTTCTGTCAAACCTCAACCACCTACTTCTGGCCTTGGACCCTCTTATGAGCGGCGATCAATTCTAACCTTGGCCGTGGACTTAGCTGAAAATACGGGGGATGACTTGGTTGCTTGCCTTAGATGCTTGGACACAACTTTCATGACATTGGCTAAAAGCTACAATCAACTAGACTTAGGCCTCTTGGAGGAACCTATAGCAATGGAAGTGCGAATACTCCCTTACTAGCAACCATTAGTTGTTGAACTCTCTAGTTCTGTCAAACCTCAACCACCTACTTCTGGCCTTGGACCCTCTTATGAGCGGCGATCAATTCTAACCTTGGCCATGGACTTAGCTGAAAATACGGGGGATGACTTGGTTGCTTGCCTTAGATGCTTGGACACAACTTTCATGACATTGGCTAAAAGCTACAATCAACTAGACTTAGGCCTCTTGGAGGAACCTATAGCAATGGAAGTGCGAATACTCCCTTACTAGCAACCATTAGTTGTTGAACTCTCTAGTTCTGTCAAACCTCAACCACCTACTTCTGGCCTTGGACCCTCTTATGAGCGGCGATCAATTCTAACCTTGGCCGTGGACTTAGCTGAAAATACGGGGGATGACTTGGTTGCTTGCCTTAGATCCTTGGACACAACTTTCATGACATTGGCTAAAAGCTACAATCAACTAGACTTAGGCCTCTTGGAGGAACCTATAGCAACGGAAGTGTGAATACTCCCTTGCTCTTGGGAGGAGTCAAAATTTATATTCATTAAGGCTTTCGAAGCAACTGAGGAGTTAGTTGCAACTGAGATATCCAGGGTAAAGGCAATCAAACAGCATCTCATTACATTATATAACAAGAACATGATCATGGCCACATACCAAGAAATCGAGAAGTTGAAACAGCTTGCTGACAATGACTCCTCTTTCTTGTGAAAATTGTATGCTCTTCGATTGCAATGGGAACTAGAGGGATGCCAAATAATGACAAACACTAAGCAACAATGCGCAATCAAAGCATCGGAATCCGACCCAACCTATGTAGCTTCCACTTCATATAGGGTGTTGACTACCCTCCATAATCAACCCCTCGAAGAACACATTGAGGGACATCCTTATTTAGATTGCATCCTCACTGAGGAGGAGCTATATGTTGCTAGCTAAATGGACTCTGGCGACTTCTTGCTTGATGTCCTCACTTACATTACGCATGTAGGCATTCGCCCTTTGGACATGGACAACTATGCTACTTTAGAATATAACCCGAATTTCTATGTTTGGCTCATGCGACAGTAGAACACTAAGATTACATGTTGAAGGCCCTTTGCCCTCTAAACCTTTAACCCTAGGAAAGACTCTTCTCATTTCACAAAGGGGGAGGGGGTAAGGTGAATCAAACCAAACACATAAGGAAAACAATAAAGAAGAAGCACACATGGGGGACCTCAATGGTAGGATGAAACAACTTGTGATTGAAAAAAATGTCAATAAAATTTGAAATCAATAAACTAATTGGAGGAAAAAGTTGAATTCTGTACTAAAAACATTTTAATTCACCAAGCATGAAGTTTTTTCTTCCAGCAAGTGACTGTTTTGAAAAGCACTAATGACAAACCATGGCTTATCACAGAAGTTGAAGATGTTGCAGTAAGACCAAGCCCATCGCCTTCCCTTCACGGAAGATGAAAGAGCAAAGTACAGCCTCTCCCTTGAAAACCGGACGTATAGCCAGCTCAAATTCACAAACATTCACAACATCGAAGAGGTGGTGACCAGTGAGGAGGCCGTCAAAAGGATCATAGACCAGCGCAACCTCACCAAGTACATCAAAAAGTTTAGACACCACACTAAGTGCATGGAATTCTTGAGGACATGTAGTGGGAGCTCACACTCAACCGCCAAGACCCACGGACCGCTTATTGCTTCAAGAGTTTCAAGTGAGCTCTAATGGCTATCTCTCACCTAGACAATGCGCCGTCGATCCTATGAGTGTAGTGAGCTTACCTTGATGCCGATACGAGTTGCTTCCTCTCTCACACACCCCGGTAGCTCCACGATCCTAGATGCAAGCTCAAGCATCCTCAAGCCTCCTCCATCTCCAAGCTCCATCCTCCATAGCCACGCGTGCAAGAAAAGAGAAGAGAAGAGAAGAAGAGAATAGGAGATGGTGAAGAGCTTCACCCTCTTGATCCCTCACTCTCACACACTCACTCCCTCACACTCTCACACTCCCTCTCTCAAGAGCACAAACAAGTAAAAAGATGAGGAGAAGAGAAGAAGAAGAGAGCTCTTGTTAGCCACACACCAAAGAATGAGCTTCCATTCATTTTTTGAACTTTATATACAAGCCCTAAAATCCCATGGGCACCCATCCCTTTTTTACATGATCGGCCATTGTGACAAGGTCCTTTTTCCATTTCCCTCTTCTAGCCTTATGCCTCTAGCCTACACCCGTTTAATATTTTACAATTGGCACAGGAGGGAGACTAGTGCTGTTTTACAAGAGTTTTCCAAGTTTTTTGAGGCGCCTTTCATTTAAAATTGTGCTTTTTGCCCCGGCTTAGCTTTGGAGGTCACCTGCGTGTCTTTGCTCTTTTTCCATGTTTTTTTCTGCTTTTTCCTTCCTTTTTCTGCCATCTCGACTTAGGGTTAACATTTTGCCCCAGCTTAGCTTTGGAGGTCGCTTGCATGTCTTTGCTCTTTTTCCATGTTTTTTTTTTACTTTTTCCTTCCTTTTTCCACCATCTCGACTTGGGGTTAACATTACCCCCCTCCTAGACGGGTGCTAGTCCCATGGCACTTCTGTGTTGTTGTAGGTTGGCAAGCAATTGGCCAAGTGGTGTAAAGGTGAGGGCCACTTGGAGACTCAAGTGCTTGTGGAAGTTGTGAAATGATTTTTGTCGGAGAAGCCAAATGGATATTGCATGGTTGACAGGGGCCTCCGAAGTTGGTGGTTTGTTGCTTTTTGTGATGCCTGAAAGGAGAAGGTGTGGTGATGTTCCTAAGGGGAGTGCCTACCTCATTGTGTTAGTGCATTGTGCTCGTGCTAGTGGAATGGGGAGGTGGGTCCTAACCTCAGGCAATCCTGGGTGATGTCCCACACTTGAGGACCCCATTTGTGCCAAGGGAGGTGCGGTGCAAGTGGCTTAAGGTGACAGGTCTAACCATAGGTGAGTGTTGCCTCCCTAGGTATGTCCTGCCCTTGATGTGCCCTAAGCGTGAAGTGAGGGAGCAAAAGGGCTAGGGGGTTAGGAGTGGAGCCGGCCGACCGAAGCCACCAGGCACGCCTAACTTGAGAACCCCTAGGTGCAGTGATAGTGCTTTATGTGGTGGTAAGTGCTTCTACAAGTGGGCTATGTTGTCCAGTCTCAGTGGAGAGTGTTTTTCGTGCTTTTCCTTTCATGATGTTCTTTTATTCGCTTTTACTTTTCTTTTCTTTTCTTTTCTTTCCTTTTTTTTTTGAAGTTACAGTAGTGGAATGACAGCCAAGGCCTAATTCTCTTCATTTGAATGAGGAGGGGAGGGGGTCGGATGGATTTGCTCAAAAATTGGTAGCTTTGCATGTATCCTTTCAGATTCATGCGGACGTGGAGAGAGGTGGTGGAGAGGAAAGGGTGATTGCATCTAGTAAACTGGTTGTCATTCATGTCTTCTAGGATGGCTAGGCAAAAAGAGGGGAGGAGACTAGCCCTCATCATTAGACGAGCCATGGCATAGCTATCAATGGCGTTGGGGTCGAAGAAGAGGGGAGGCAGGCCGTGTTCTTGTGGAGTCGGGTCCTGCTTAAGTAATAGCTTAAGTAATCTAAGGTAGTTACATGTAGTTACAAAAGCTGGATCGTGGCATGAAGAGAAATCTGCGAGGAAGCACGTCATAGAGTCATCTAGGTTTTCTGAGTTAAAGAGGAGGGCATGTTCGAAGGATACTACATTGGAGTTATAGATAATGGGAAAGTCGTAACGCCCGTGGAGGGTGGCATCAAAATCCACACCTACCCTTCGAGGGTATGCCATGTATATGGGGTTGTTCCTCTCAAAGGGCAACGTCTTACAAAACGCCATCCAGGCAAGCATACTAATGTCGCATACTCGCCTCCTCCACAGGGGTTGGCTTTTATAGCCCTGTACTGTATGTGGAACTTCAAAAACTTTGTTTTTCCAGTAGTCGGCCTCTTCAGTTCCCTAAGAGGTGGGGGGGTCTTCTCTCTCTCTTCTAGCCACTTTTGCCCTAGTCGGCCACCAATCGCGATCACCTCCTCCATCACCTTAAGCGGCAAGACCCTCCGCAGGCTGTTGGGCAGGAGAAAGCTAAAGGTGAATGGATCCTTTTCTTTTTCTTGTCTCTCCCAAACCACTAGCTCTGCGTGGAATCCAGCTAGGATGTCATCAAGGCAAGGTGGGAGGGGTGCGGACGGCTGCACGGCTGGCTTGGCCCTTAACTGCTTCATGGCTTCTTCGACTAACTTCCTGCGTCTCTCTTTAAGTGCAGCTTATCTCTCTGCAGATGGGTCCTCATGTTGTTGCTCTTGAGACTACGGTGAGGGGAGTTGTGGAATCACATCCTCTCTGAATTTTCCCATGTTGAATTCGAGTTCTACTTCCTCCCCCTGCCGGTCTCTTTGTTGTGCTCCCTCTTCAAATCCTATGGCATCTATTTCTTGGGGGGTTAGGCCGGCCAGCAGTAGGTATTTCCTTTGCTCTTCCAGGCTCAGTCTAACCTCCGTAGGTTGGGGTGGCATCTGTAGTCCTGCATGCAAGGCTCTGTGTGCAATGTTAAGCTTCTTTTGTGCCACCTCCGACGATTCTCCCTCCTTTGGGTGGGTGGTGTCCATGATTGTGTTGAGGAAGGCCTTTGTTGGGCACCAAAGGCCACCTGGGCAGCTTCTGCCTTGTTCTCTGCGATGATCTTCTCTTTTTCCACTAGAGCAAGGCGTCGTGCCAGTGTCTTCACCCTTCTTTCATTCTGCGTGGCCCACTCCTCTGCTCTCTTATTCATCTCTTCTAGGCTCTCTCCTTGCCTTAGAGCCAAGGTCGTGAGCCTTTGTTCTTGGTCTTCCCGTTCTCTGTGACCAATTTCTCATGTTTCTCTTTTTTGGAGTTCAACATATCGCTCAGGGACTCGATCTTGTTCTACTGCTGCTCCATGTTCTGTTTTCTTTCCTCATTCCTGGCATTGAGCTCAGCCATAAGCGCTTCAACTTCGGCAATTTTTTCAATGAGCTCCTCATACTCCATGATCAGGAGCTTGTGTTCTCTCTGCATTTTCACAAGTTCATGTGTTTCATTGTCTAGTGACTGCCTCCAGTGCTCTTCCCTATCGTCCTTAGCCTTCACTTCTTGCTTGAGATCCGAGATCTTCCTTTTCTGCATGGCTATCATTCTAGTTTTGTCGAGTTGGAAGGCAGCTACTGACTCCTTTTCAGTCGCCAACCCAGCCACAGCTATCTTTCGTTCCTCCTTAGCTTTCTCCAATTGGGAGAGTAGCTCGGCGACGTACTCATCGTAGTTAGTTGATGGCGTCATTGTTGTGTGGATTGGTGATGTCGAGGCTTCCACCTTCTGCCATTTAAGGTCTTGCCTTGATTCTGCATCAGTGGCTGGCCTCTTTTGCCCTGTGGCCGTAGTTTCGGTGCTTTGTCCCTGGGCCATTTCTTTGTTGATGAAGTATTGCATCCATGCCACGAAATTCAAAACATCGGCACTAGTCGGGATGCTGGGGGTGATGGTGGTTGGTTTGGTGGGAGGCACTATGAGGGGAGGAATCGGGTGAATTGGGGCTTTGCCCTTGCCCTCAATGATAGCGGGGGGCACGATTTCTGGCACCTGTGTGCTAGAACCAAGCCCTTCTTCTCTTTGCGGGCTCGAATTCCCCAATTCATCTACCCTGCTTTGTTGTTCGATAGACCAGCATGTAGCCTCAGCCAGGTCTTCTTCCTCCTTTTTTTTTTGTTCCTCTTCTTCCTCAATGGTCTTTCTTTGCCTTTCCGCTTCTGTTTTTCGACATTCTTCCTCCTTTTTGTCTTTTTCTTCCTTTTCCTTCTTTTTTCTCTCCTCGGCCTCCTGTTTTGATGCCTTCTTTGCCTTCTGTAATTCCTCCTTTTCCTTTTCTTCTTCCTGTTTCCTCTTCTTCTCCCTCTCCTTGGCCTCCTTAAGGGATTCTTTTTTTGCCCTTTCCAAGTCCTCTTTCTCCTTCTTGCGGCCTTTGTCATCCTTTTTCTTCCTTTGGGCTGTTTTCTTCTTGGGTTTCTTGGTCGTCTTCTTGCTTTTCTGTTCTTCCCCTTCTTCCTCGGTCTCGGTTCTATCGGTGGACCCTTCTTTGTCCTAGTGAGGGGGAGACCTATCCAACCTTTCTCCTTCTTCTTCTTCTGCATTCTATGTCTCCTTTACTACCTCCTGGATGAGCACAGTCAAAATGCTTCTGTAGCCGATAAATGAGGCCTTGGACGAGGCCTTCTTCCTTTTTGCGGCCTTAGAAGCTAAAGACTCTCCGCCTGCTGGTGTACTTCCCAAAGCTAGTGCTTTAGCCGCCTGGTCGATGGTTTTGCAAACATACTCATTCCAATCGACTTCATCTAAGGTGTGGGCTACTACATTCTCCAACACCAGGCACGCTGATTTGATGCATTAAGGCGTTGTAGCGCTAGCTTGAGAAGAGCACATGCACTAGCTTTGCCTATAGCCTGCTGGCTTCAGCATCAGAGATGTTGTGGATGCTGATACCGTCATTGCTTAGGACCTCCTCTCTTTTCATTTTCAGCATGGTGTAGACATCCATTTTCTGTTTTTTTCTCTATCTTCGGTTCCAATCCCAACGCCTTCTCTACTAAGGCTGGGTTCAAGTGCATGGTGCATGGTGTAGTCCCTTTTCTGTTTTTTCTCTATCTTCGATTCCAATCCCAACGCCTTCTCTACCAAGGCTAGGTTCAAGTGCACCTGTACATGTTTAGCATTTTCTCCCCTTCCCACCGTCACGGTGCTGCACTCCTGGTCGGGGTCATATGTCCTAAGAAACTCCACACACTTTGTGTGGTCAAGCTCTTGTGCAAATTTCTCCAGGTACTTGGTGAGGTTGCACTGCTCGACGACTCTCTTGGCTGCTTCCTCCTTCGACACTACTTCTTCGATGTTCTGGATGATCCAAAACTTCAGTTGATTGTAGGCGTGGTTTTCTAGGGATATGCCATACTGCGCTCTTTTCTCCTCCGTGAACGGGAGTCGGTGGGCACGGTCTTGCTGTGACATTTAATGTTCCTGTCATAAACCGTAATTTTCATTAGTGCTTTCCACATAGTAATTTGTTGATTGCTGAAAAAGAAAAACTCTATGCTTTTTGAATGAATTCATTAAGAACCAATGTAGATTTTCCTTTTCAGATTTTGACTTTTTGCCCTTTACTTCAAAGTTTCCATGCCCTTTTTCCTACCCCATCCGTTTTTCATAATATATGTTTATGTGTTTCACTAACTTTTATTTGATTGGCTTGATTTGGTTCACCTTACCCCCTCCCCTTCCAGCTTGAGAAGAATCCTTCCTAGGATTTAGGGTCAGAAGGGCAAGGGTGTTTGGCATGGTGGTGTGGGAGTTACTTGTGAAGGAGCCAATCATAGAATTGGGTGTTGTATTCTAAGTGAGCTTCGCGGTCCAGATCAAAGGGTCCAATCCCCACTTGCGTGATGTATGTGAGAACATCTGTTAGGAAGTCACCAAAGTTGACACGGCTAGCAATATGTAACTCTTCCTCAGTCAATAAGCGGTCGAGGTAGGGGTGTTCTTTGATGTGTTCTTCCATGGGTCGGCCCCGAAGAGTGGTTAATACTCTATACGAGGTTGGCACGACATATGTGGGGTCGTATTCCGCTGTTTTGATAGCGCGGCGCTGCTCAGTGTTGGTCATTATGTGGCACCCTTCAACTTCCCATTGCAGCCTAAGAGTCTACCAATGCCTCAAGAACAGGGAGTTAGTATCAGCGAGCTTTGATAACGCTTTGATTTCTTGATCAGTGATAGGAGAAGTGGTTCGCTAATCATATGACGTGATGAGGCGCTGTTTGATGGCTTGCTCCTTGGAGATCTCGCTGTTGAGCAATTCACCAGTGGAGCTAGAAGCTTTTGCGAATGCGAATTCAAAGGTCTCCTAGGAGCATGGCATCGTTTTAACTTCAGTTGCAAAGGGATCCTCCAATAGTCCTAAGTCCAAGCGGTCGTAGCTTAGTGCTAGCGACATGAAGGTAGTGTCTAGTCATTTAATGCATTCCACCACCTCATCTCCGGTGTCCTCAGCGAGGTCAGCGGCCAGCGCTAAAAAAGATTTGCATTCATAGGAGGGCATAAGGCCGACAGGTGGTCAAGGTTTGCTAGAACTAGAGCCTGTGACAATGAAGAGTTGCGGTTGGGAGTGTTCTTGAGTCTGTGGTTGGGCTGCTTGGATTATGGGTGGATTATGAGCAGCCACAACGGACGGACTGCCACATTCAGGTTGGATTTGGGGAGTCAGATTGACTTGGTTGGGTGATGACTCTTGTGACAGAGTCTGTTGTTTGGGCCCATAGGCTTGTGTGACTCTCTTGGGTTTAGGCATGGATGAGTCGGATGGCTGTGGTTTTGGAGAGCACTGCGGCTTATGGTTTGGAGGTTTTATGGGACTTGAGTTGATCAAGCTTGAGGGCGGCGTATGAGTAGTGCCTTTGGCCATGTAGGCCTTAGGGATCCACAGCCAAGTGTTGCCCACGTAGTAGCCTTGTGCATGCAAGAGGGCTTTAGGGGAGGTTTTATGGGACTTGAGTTGATCAAGCTTGAGGGAGGCATATGAGTAGTGCCTTTGGCCGTGTAGGCCTTAGGGATCCACAGCCGTGTAGGCCTTAGGCTTAATTTCACATTAGTGGGTTGAAGTGGTGGTCTGCCAAGTTGAGTCCATTGATCATGAGTTAAGACATTGAAGTCTGCTCCCTCGTCGATCAAAGCGTTGAAAGCGCATGTTTGTTTTGCAGTGACCGTGATATGCAGGTATGTGGGCTCTACGGCTTCCTCATTCTCATCATCAATCTCAGTGATTGTGGCCACTCGTATCTTGACAGGCGGTTCTAACATCGGGGGACTTGTGCAAAGGATGGGTGGGAGGGTAGTACTTCTTGACACGACTGCCACCATTGAAGAAGCCTATGCCCTCACTGTCTAAGGTTTTAAGCTCGACATTGCCTGTGCGGCTAATCACATGAACTTTGAAAGGTCCAAGACCTCTAAATTTCATTTTCTGCTTATGCCCCTTAACTGAGTAGAGGAGCACTAAGTCACCCTGTTCAAAGTCGCGCAGCTTGACATGCTTGTCAAACCAACTCTTGTGTCGGGCCTTCTCACATATAAGCGCATGGGTGGCTAGAAGGCGAGTCTCTGAGAGGCGTTCGAGTTCGACCAAGCGTTGCGTCCATACCTCCTTCCCTTCCCATTATTCTTGAAGTGCTATTCACAGGCTAGGAAAGAAGAATTCTAATGGTAGAACAGCTTCAGTTCCATAGGTCAGCCTGAAGGGGGTTTGATTGACAGCCGTTTTATAAGCTCTGCGGTAAGCCCACAAGGCTGCCATCAGCTTGTTGTCCCAGTCGCTGCGTGAGGCTGAGACCACCTTGGTCAGGACATTGACAAGAATCTTATTCGTGAATTTTGCCTGACCGTTTGCCTGAGGGTAGTATGGCGAGGATTTGTGATGGATGATGAGAAAGGTGGACAGGAGATGCGGTATCACTTCGTTGATGAAGTGTGTGCCTTGGTCACTGACCAGTTCGATGGGGCAGCCAAATCGTGAGTTCACTTGCTCCCATAAGAACTTGGCAATTGTCCTAGTGTCATTTTTTCGTGTCACTCTTGCCTTTGCCCATTTCGTGAGGTAGTCCGTGGCCACAATGATGTACCTGGCCTGTGAATACTATGCTGCAGGACTGATGGGTCCTATGAAGTCAATTCCCCATTTTTCGAAGGGTTTTCGTGCAATAACTGGGGTCAACTCCATATGAAGACTTTTGTCCGTTGGCACTCGTCACAATGCTTGACAAATTACACTGCATTGCGGAAAAGCGTGGGCCACCACAGTTGAGATTGCAATACCTTTCGTGATGTCGTATCTCCGCTACAGTGCCCTCCAGCAATGCCGCTGTGTGCCTTTGAGAGCACATCGTGCATCTCATGTTCGCATATGCATCTGCGCAGCAATCCGTCTTGCCCCAGCCTATAGAGTTGGCCTACGATCAGCTAATAGGGCAAGATCTTAAGGATTAATCGCCTAAGTCAAGCTTCTTCTATCGGTCGATCAGGCAGTCCGTGTTCAAGCACTTGGACTATGTCATCCATCCAATATGGCATTAGATCATCCTTGAATAAATCTCTCTCGCTGGATAGGTTAAATAGATGGGTGTCGGGTAATTCGTCAACAATGCCTTGTCGAGCGGCTTCTCCTATGGGAATGTGTGACATATGGTCAGCCATGTAGTGCTGTTTTCCTTTTCGTACAACCACGGAGAAGTCGAATTTGGCACAACACTGCCCCGACGGCAAACTTAGAAGCATCGATATGCACGTGGAAAGTAATGGTCCAATCTGGGGCTCGTAGAATTGGTGCTGTGGTTAGAGCCTTTTTTAACTCTTCATATGCTCATTGGCATGCCTCGGTCCATTCGAAGACGATCAGCAGCTTGTACAAAGGTCAGGAGATCAATGCATAGTTTAGTACAAACCGCCGATAGTACCCCATATGGCCTAGGAAGCATTGAACTTCCTTGTAGTTGATTGGGGGTGGAAGGTCAACAATAACCCTGACTTTCGAGAAGTCAGTGGCAATGCCGTTCTTCGACACCAGTGCCTTAAGATGCATCCATACTTTACCCAAAATTGGCACTTTAAGGGGTTCAAGGAGAGACGATATAAGCGACACCACTCAAAGACTACGCGGAGTTTGTCTAAGTGTTTGATCCAGGTCGAGTGGACACAAAGGTCGTCGACAAAGACTTCCAACTCCTTGCGAAGCATGTCTTTAAAGATGGTGTACATGAGGCATTGGAAGGTGGCAGGGGCATTAGTCAACCCGAAGGGCATGACTATGTAAGCAAAGATGCCCCACTCAGTGGCGAAGGCAGCCTTGTGCCTATCCACAGGATATACTTGCACCTGGTTGTACCCTGAAAAGCTGTCCAGAAAACTGTAGGCTTCCTTGCCTGCCACTCTCTCAAGCATGTGCTCAGTGTATGGCAATGGATAGTTGTCCCTCTTAGTAGCAGCGTTCACCTTCTTGTAATTGATGCACACTCGGATTTTTCCATTCTTCTTCATCACGATGACTATGGGCAATACCCAGTCTATGTGATCAATTTCGTAAATGAATCTTGCTCTCATCAGCTTATCAATCTCCTCTTTGACAGCATGAGCGTGTTTTGGATTCATAGGTACAGTCGCTGCTTGACTGGCGTTGCGTCTAGCAACATGGGCATGTTGTGAGTCACGACACTCGGATCTACCCCCTTAAGCTCTTCTAAGGACCAGGGGAGCACGTCTATGTACTCTCGCAGGAGAGCGACAAGACTCGTTTCTTCTTTCTCAGTCAAGTCATCAGCAATGAAGACTGGTCGGGGTGTTTTCCCTTCCTGGGCTAGGTTCACCTCCTTGACCTTGGCTGGTCCCTCGATCGGTTTGCTCGTTTGTGTTTAACGCTTGGCACCTAACAGAACTACTACCCTATTCCCTTTTTTGAATTTCGTAAATCGTTTAGGGAGGTCCTGCGGTTTTCGTTGTTCTTCAGTTCGTGTATCCTTAGGTTGTTTTGCCTTTTTCTACCTTAATCGTCTGTGCCTCAGGTGGACGGGTAGGTCCCCCTTGGTGCGTCTGCGGCCTAGGGATTTTTGGATCACTATCCGAACTAACCTCCGACTCAGAGTCAAACTCCCCGTCCTCGCTAGAAGAGGTGGTCTCCCCTGGTGGGCGCAGTTCGAACGACTCTGTCCTAAGCACTGATGTCGTTCCTGGCTGGGCTAGGCCTGCTTGCTCAAGGTCTATGGCTCCTATGTGTTCCAACCAAGCACGATCACATTCCATGCGCATGACTCCTCGCTCTATCCTGAAGATACTCTTTTTTTGCAGCTTGGAGTCTGCTCGTATTTGCTCTATTTCTTGTCCTTCAGTGTCATATTCCACGGTATCTACCTCACCCTCACTTTCGTCACTGAAAGATTGGCAGTCTTCGTATTCGTCATTAGAATCCTCTTCGTCAGACTGCTCATCATCTCCTAGGGCTTGGTATATCTCTTGTCATTGGTCAGGAACTAGGGCCTAGTTATACATGAGGTTTAAGTCATGCACTCTGGTCCATTGCCATTTGGATTCATCTAAGAGATCCTAGAGTGGTTTGAAGTTTGCAGCTGGATTGTTAGCTATCTTGTCCGTTAAGTATTCCAGTATCTCCTGGAGTTTCCTTTTGTTGGTTGGGACTTGGAAGTTGGCAGGCTTAGGTTTCCCACGAAGGGTTCCTGCCATCATGCAGATTGGTACGGAGGGTGTGTCATTAGACTTGCCGATTGTTTTGATGGCTTACTCATATGCCTCATGATCTGAGAATGGCAGGTCGATTGTAGCAAGGACATGCATCCAATCCCGCTCGTCCTCTGGGCATGGGATATACTTGGTCAAGGGCCCATAGGACTTCTTGACCTGGGTGTTACCCTTGAGCATAGCAGAGATGGCATCTAAGTCGACTAGTGAGGTCTTCCAAGTGTCCATCTCTATTCTCATGGCATCCATTCTATTACCAAGGAAGATCAAGCCGTTACCCCAATCTTCGATGACTCTAGTGTTGCGTATCCAGGGTCGGCCTAATAGGATATCGTAGTCCACTCCCTTCATGACTATAAAGTCCACAGAGAATTGGACACCTGCGATCTTCACTGGCCAATTCTTAAGCACCCCGAATGGCTTGACTCTCATACCGTTTGCTAATGTGACATTAAACCTAGCAATTTCGACATGCGAATTTCCCCAAGTCTGAAGCACTGCGTGGCTAAGCACACTAACCCTAGCTCCTATGTCCACGATTCCCTTTCTCGTTGTATCGCCTAGGGCTAGATCCGGTAAGACCGCATGCATCTTGGAACCTTCCCAGAAGGCATTGACGTGTAAGGATTTAGGCATTGAGTGCAGCGTCAAACTCGATATTTGTGTCTCTACATCATGGTCATGAGGGTCTGCCGTGACCAACTCGCATGACCCTTCAACCCACTGCTTAAGATCTTGCCATAGGGTGGGATGCTGCCTAAGCAAATCTCCCAAGCTAAGTGTTACAGGGGTAGTCACCAACGTGGTCCAGGAGATTGTTGGGTGCTCATCTTTCTCCTACTAACCTGGATTGTCCTGGCCAATGGCCGTGACTGATCTGCGGCCCTGTAGCATCAAGGCTTGGCCTTAACGGCACTGCTTGTGGTGCAATTTCTTCGCCGGCGACTTGGTTGAGAAGGTGAGATTGGCGTGCTTATGCTGGAGAGATCATGATCTCATCCTCTATGATGGGCTTAGTGTCTTTTAGATACTCTTGAGCCTCCTTCACCCATTCCTTCACTTTTTCTATGGCCTCTAACTGTCGCTTCGGATGCAGGTATTTCCCTACCTTAGCACTTCCCTTTTCGGCCGTCTTAGGGGGAAGTCTCTGCCTCTGCGTTAGAGACCTTCTTTCCAGCAGGCAGAGTTGTAGCACTCTCTGTTTTTAGTGCGATTTCAGCTTCGGACCTCTTCTTCTTCCACCTCCGACTTTTCTTCCCTATCGAAGCTGTGTCAAGGTTGCTAGGTCTTGGCAGTGATATGCTGGCCTGCTTTGTCTGGGCACGGATCATGACCCGCAATGGGATAGGTGTAGCCTCCCCATAGAGGTTCTCGACACCAAACAGCCCCAATGGGATAGATGGTACGTTGGCTGAGCTAGAAGATGGCTTTCGCTTTGGGAAATTGATGAAGAGATGAGTGATTCCACACTCAGCACACCTTTGGTCAGCCTTGTCTTTGTTTTGCTGCTCCCTTTCAGGGAAGCGTGATGAGACATGACCTAGGTGACCACAAGTCCACTAGGTGATTGGATCCTGCATCTGCTCTCCTAGGCCTCTACCTCGTCCTCTTCCTAACACCATCACCAGCACGGGGTGATAATCCATGAGGACAGTGTTGCCCTCATCGTCATGCGAGACGTAAGGGCATATGTAAGTTTCTTCCTCATTTGGTTCTTCCACGTAGTGGACTAGAGCATCGTTCAGTGGATGGGTCATGTAAGGACCAGGTGGTCTGGGTATGCCAGTAGGGTTTATGTCCATCCTAGGAATAGCTGGCTTAATGTCGTTAGGCGCAGGAAGGGCCAATGGGGCTCCCCTTTTGAAGAATGGCTGCGGCCTGTTCGCTAGGTAAGGCTAGTCGTAGGGTTGCGAGTACGGAAGCCTTCTTCATGATCTACAATGCGGGACGTCATGACTGAACCTACCGCAGTTAGCACAAGGTCTTGACCTAGGGTCTTGACACTCGGCTGGCAAGTGGTTTCCGCCACAGTACACACATTGGACGTGTGGGCGTGTTGGTTGTCTCAACATGTCTTGCAACTTGGCTAACTCCATCTTTACATCAGCCAAGTCTTGGTTCGTCTCAGTGGCCTTCCCCTTATCTTGGGATGATGGGATTGATCGCTCACTAGAGGCTAACGCTCTCTCTGAGCTTCACGAGTTGGTCTCTTCTAGGTTCGAGCTCCTGGAGCTCTGCTCTTTCAGTTGATCATCGACTCTGATGACTTCCTCAAACACTCTAGCTAGCGCGTCTCGCTGCAAGCTCGAATTACCCGCCAAAGTCTTATATAACTCCTCGTCTCGAATTCTATTGATGAATACAGTCGAAACTACTCTTTCAGTCGATCGCTCGCCCATAGAGATTCTCTTGAAGAGACTCCTCATGTGGGTTACGTAGTCGTGAATGTCCTCCTTCTCTTTCTGCTTGACGTTCATCAAGCATACTAGTAGATTATCGGAGTATCCAGGCTTGGCAAATATCTTAATGAAGAGATCCTTGAGGCCACTAAAGTTGGCTCGTTCTGCGGCATCTAGGCTTGTATACCAAGTCCTTCCCTTGTCACCTAAGGTGAGCCCAAACACTTGAGAGCATTGAGTTAGGTCGTTGAGGCCATTGGCTTCGCAGACTTGCTCAAACTGCTCTATAAAGCTGTATGGATCGTTGTGGGGTTGGTATTTGTCGAGTTGCTTGGCAACAATAGGGATTTTAGACTGGCTCTTTGAGCCTTGGTTCGCTCCTAATCTTGCGAGCAGCAATGTCGCTAGTGCTGCAGCACTTTGCTTTGCTACCGTATTATCTAGCAGTCGCTTTATGAGAAGCTTGCTCAACGTCAAGTCTCCTTCTAGGGCTCTCTCGTGATCTGCTCAATTTCTACCTGCTAATTTTAGCACTCATTATACCTCGTGCAACTCCATGCTTTGCCTTTGGCTCCTAGCTTGCTGGTCCCTATTGTATTTGACAATGCTTTGCAAAGCCTTGTGGGCTAGTTTTCTCTCTTCCTCTAGGTCTGCGATGATAGCATATGCCGTCCTGCCGCGGTGCTCATACCGCGCATGTGCATCGTAGCTGTTGAATAACCTTCGAGAAGACGTTCAAGTCGAGTTTCTCATTAGACCTATAGTCTTAGCATCCTTCTGCCATAGTTGTGTTCTCGTGCTTCACCAAGATGTCGATCAGGTTGAGTAGATTTGTCAAATCCACGTCACTGACGCCACCTGCTTGGTCCTACTTCGCGCATTGATGGTTTGTCTATGTCTTCGGTCCTCTCCTACTGGTGGGTTCCTTGAGTGGTTTATCTGAGTAAGTTCCTTCAGTTATTGAATACAATCCTCAATTTATGGTCACTCAGTGTGTGTGTTACTTCTCGTGCCTTGTGCTTAATCAGGCTTTCAATTTCCTTAAGTGCATTCAAGTGGTGCAAAAATTCAAGGTAAGTGCAGCAAACAATCTCGAAGCGTCTTACGCACTCTCGCTTTGTTTCGGACCTGATAGGCTTGTTGGTCAATTTTCTGGCTGCCTTGACAAGGTTCAGGTTTTTCTAATATGTTGCCTCATTTGTTTTTGGCCAATCAGGTTTTAACTGCTCAGCACTTTGCGTCTAGGTCTCTGGGTCTCGCTGCTGCCTACTTCAAGCTGCTAAGTGGCTACTCCCTACGATTTCGTCTATTCCGTATGCCAGAATCAAGTTCTGAGTGTCAGAAGGACTTTCCACAGTTTGCACTGCTGAGCTCTAGCCAGGTCAGATCAAATTCCTGAGAATTTGATAAAAATTTACACTCGACCCAGCTGGTCCAAATTGCAGGGTCCAAGCGGGTCACTCGGACGGGCCGAGGTACATGGGCCGAGGGCCAAATTCGTGACTCGAACACGGTAGACTCAGACAGGCTGAGGCACAGACTCGGACAAAGTCTCTCGGACAGGTTGGCTCGGACGGTTTGGCTCAGACGGCGGGCCGAAGGCCGAATTAGTCGATGGTCCGAATGGTCGACTCGGAAGGACTGAGTAGGTGTGGGCCAAGGACTGATTAGGATTTTGAGCCGAGTAGGCTGAACGAAAGAGGGCCGAGGGCCGATTCTAGGACTCGGCCCAGAAGCGACCGCTAGGATGGGCCGAACGTGGCGCGACGACGACAGCGAGAGGTCGATTTTGCTCGATTCTTGCAATTTAATCAATCATAGCAAGCATAAACCTCGAGATCCTATCTAGGGGGATAAGGGAAGGGATTCATATACCTGAATAGAGTAGTAGGCTCGTCTATGGTGCGATCGGATCGAATCATGCAATGTCTCTCTCTCTCTCTCTCTCTCTCTCTCTCTCTCTCTCTCTCTCTCTCTCTCTCTCTCTCTCTCTCTCTCTCTCTCTCTCTCTCTCTCTCTCAAATGGTCACAAATGAGCTCTCCCTTGGCCTCTTGGCTCTTATACCCCTTCCCGGGTATGGTGTTGATGCCTCCAATCACTCACTTGCCGATCTTAGGTATCACAAGCGAGCTTTTTACCATTTTTTGCACAATTTCAAGCTCCGTTTCAGGGATGAATCCCTTACTTCGATGCTCGATATGAGGCACGTAAGTGCTCAAGCTTAAATCCGTTGGTCCCGGTAACGGAACCAAAATGTAGTGGGAGCTCACACTCAACGGCCAAGACCCACGGACCGCTTATTTCTTCAAGCATTTCAAGTGAGCTCTAATGGCTATCTCTCACCTAGCTAACGCGCCGTCGATCCTATGAGTGTAGTGAGCTTACCTTGATGCCGATACGAGTTTCCTCCTCTCTTACACACCCCGATAGCTCCCCGATCCTAGATGCGAACTCAAGCATCCTCAAGCCTCCTCCGTCTCCAAGCTCCATCCTCCATAGCCGCACGCGCGAGAAAAGAGAAGAGAAGAGAAGAAGAGAAGAGGAGATGGTGAAGAGCTTTACCCTCTTGATCCCTCACTCTCACACACTCACTCCCTCACACTCTCACACTCCCTCTCTCAAGAGCACACACAAGCAAAAAGATGAGGAGAAGAGAGGAAGAAGAGAGCTCTTGTTAGCCACACACCAAAGAATGAGCTTCCATTCATTTTTTGAACTTTATATACAAGCCCTAAAATCCCATGGGCACCCATCCCTTTTTTACATGACCGGCCATTGTGGCAAGGTCCTTTTTCCATTTCCCTCTTCTAGCCTTATGCCTCCAACCTACACCCATCTAATATTTTACAATTGGCACAAGAGGGAGCCTGGCGCTATTTTACAAGAGTTTTCCAAGTTTTTTGAGGCGCCTTTCATTTAAAACTGCACTTTTTGCCATGGCTTAGCTTTGGAGATCGCTTGTGTGTCTTTGCTCTTTTTCGATGTTTTTTTCTGCTTTTTTCTTCCTTTTTCTGCCATCTCGACTTGGGGTTAACAGGACATTTAACCCGGACAAGGAGTCTGGGACAGTATCCATGGGAAGCATAGAAGAAATCAAGCAGGTGTGCAAGTCCCTCTCAGTAGGGCCTTGGTGGAAAAGGCATTGGGATTGGAACCGAAGATGGAGAAGAGGCAAAGAAGAGACATCTATGCCATGCTAGGGATGAGAAAGGAGAGTGTCTTAACGAATGATGGCATAAGCATCCAGGACATTCCTAATGCGGAAGTCAAATTGCAGGCCAAGGTGATCCACTCCCTCTTCTCCAGCCAAAGGTACAACTCGCTCATGCATAGGATTAGTGTGCTCGTGCTGGAGAGTGTGGCAGCTCATTCACTAGATGAGGTAGATTGGAATGGCTATAAGTGGAAGACCATATACCAATCCGCTAAAGCACTAGCCCTTGGAAGCAGTCCACAACATTGAAAGGAACCAATAGAAAGAAGCCTTCAGCCAAAGCCTTGTTTATAGGGTATGGACAAATTTTGACCACCCTTATCTGCCTTTATCTAAGAGGCGATAAAAGAGGCACATGTTGCAGAAGAGGGAGCAGATGAAACACCTAATAGGTCACCTCCTCATCAAGACAAAGCACAATCAAGTGAGAGGAAAGTTAGTGAAGATGAGGGAGAGTAAGAAGCTCAATCCAACAAAAGGAAAGCAAGGACACCTAAGAAGAAGATGATACAGAAAAAGCAAGAGGAAGAAAGGAAGAAAAAGGAGGAAATAGACCTGCAAAAAGCCAAGACAGAGTCAAAAAGAGGCGAGGAAGAGAGGAGGAGAAAGGCCACTGAATAGGAGGAGGAGTTGAGGAAGAAGGAAGAGGAAGACATTGAGCTACCCAAATGCAGGTCAATGGAGCAGCAAGGCGAACAAGGCAAGATGGATGCCTTGAGCCCAAGAAGAGAGGAGAGCCCAGGTTCAAGCACTCAAGTACCTGAAGGCACACCAACCACATCATAGGAGGGCAAGGGAAAAGTCCCTCATCCATCCCATTCCATCCCTCATGGCGCCTACCCCCTCAATGGCAACACCCACCTAGAGCACCCTGGTCGATGCCACTAATCTTATGGCCTAGGTGTAATATTTCGACAACAAGGAACTGGCTCAAGCAAAGAGCATGGAAACCCCAACTGTGGGGCCAAAAAGACCAATAGTAGCCAATTCAAGGCAAGACCCTAAGCAGCAAATGGTGGGAGCCTCCATGGCTCCCATCCCCACAACAATGATGTCACTCGCTAACTATGATGATTACATCACGGAGCTACTGTCTCAACTAGAGAAGGCCAAGGAGGAAAAGAGAATAGCAGTGGCTAAGTTGGAAGTTGAGAAAGATTCGTGGCAGCCTTCCAGCTAGAAAAAACTCGGCATGTGGCCATATGCCAAAAAGAAATTAGTGAGCTAAAATCCAAGCTTAGCACCAAGGAAGAAAAGGAGAAAACCTAGAGGCAGCAACTCGAAGACGAGAACCAAGAGCTAGTTGTGCTACAATGTGAATACAAAATCTTAATACTACAGCACCATGACCTAGAAGCTCAACTACAAAGAGTCCAATCGGGCATGGAAGAGCTTGATGAAAGAGAAGCAGAAAGGAAGTAAGAACGGGAGGAGCATCACTGAGAGGTCGAAGACCTCTTAGTCAGGGTGTTCTTGGAAATAGATGAGCACGAGAGACTGGTGAGAGAAATTGAACACTTGGAAAAAGAGGAGGGGCTCACCCACAAGGGAAAAGAACAAGAATTGATCATAACAACTCTAACATAGAGGCAAGGGGAGAGCTCTGAGGAGATGACGAAGAGAGCTGAAGAGTGGGCAACCCACAATGAAGGGAGGGTGAGAACCCTAGCGTGTCATCTAGCTTGAGTAGATAAAGACAAAATACTTGCTAAAAGCATAAGAGAGGCCACCTAGGTGAGCTTCCAAATGCAGCAACATACCTTCCTGAATACCCTATTGGATGTCACCCGAGCAAAGGAGGGAGAGTCCATAGGAGCCATCAAGAAGAAGCTTGGAATGGCATGCAGGGCCCTAAGAGCAGGCCTGTAGATGCCACCACACCCTAGGGGAGTTGGCCCAAGCCTGGAAGAGCAACGTCACTATCTCTTGTTGGAAATCCTAACCCCACAAGAAGTGGACACGCTTGGATTCATTGAAGAATAATAGCAAGAGCCAAGGCAGGAGGAGGAGGTGGACATGAACTTTGAAATGGGGCTGCACGAGGAAGAGCATGTCCCACTGCCTCCTTTCCCATGGCCTGAGGAGCAACAACATGTAGATACCTCTGCAGAAAGAAAGGCGACAGTGAGGGAAATAAGAAAACAAATGGTGGAGGAAACGAGAAGAAAATGGAATACTAAAGGAGTGAGGGCACCCCGTGCACTTATCCCACCATGTGAGGACAATTCTCTAGCAAGCTTCCACGCCGACCTTGTAATCTGGGAGAGCCCTTCAACTTTATTTTCCAAATCCCCACCACCCTGCGTAGAGTTTTTCTCATCAAAGTGGTGGAGGAGGTGATTAACATCAGAGGCAGGCTTGGATAGAAGTGGCTAAAGGAGAGAGATCAGAACCCCACACTGTGGGATATTGAAGAGGCAAAATTTTGGCAAAATAAAGTTTTTGAAGTGCCAAGATCTGTGCCCAGCTATGAATGCCAACCTACATGGAGAAGAAGGGTCTATGATGCCAACATGGACACTTGGATGGCCTTTTGCAACACTCAACCCTTCAAGCAGAATGACCCAACTTTTGTGCCCTGCCCTCGAAGGTGGAAGTAGATTTTGACTCCAGCGGCCACTATGATTTCCCAATAATTTATAATCCATGCCCTCCATTTTGATCCTAATGCTATAGATAGTGCACAATGCCTCTACTAATGATGTGAGCTACTCTACTACCTTCATTTTGCTTAGCTCTTCTAGAGGATATGAATGATAGCTGCTTCACCCACTACAATCATCCATTCCTCTCCACCACCTTCCTTCAAGTTCGCCTAAACCTCAAGGGGTATCTCCAAAGCCACCAATTCCTTAATAAATCTATTAAGCCCCCTTCTCTGCCTCACTCTGATGACAAAGACTAACTTCTATCATGACTATGTGGCTCACCCAAAAAAAAAAAAAACAAATAAATAAACAAAAAGGGAATGGAAAGGGGAAGATAAATCGCCTGAAGACATAGCGAGCTACACATAGATCACAATCACTACACCTAGGGGTTCTCAAGAAGTCAGGCGCATCCGGTGGCCTCAGTCGATCGACTCCGTGTCTAACCCCCTAGACCTTTTTGATTCCCCACTACATATGCTTAGGGCACATCAAGGGCAGGACATACCGAGGGAGGTAGCTCTCGGCTATGGTTAGACATGTCCTTGGGGAAGTTACTATATGTATATACTCTACATCACGTGCATTCAAGGCCTATTTATATACATCCTTATCTGTGAATTTTTCCTTAATAAAACATAACCCTTTTCTATTCAATCTGTGAATAAGGCCTTTATATTACACCCTTTTGTATGTAAAAATATATATATAAATTGTATGTTTAAAATACCTTATTTTGAACCCACGTGATGCACACATATATTCATGAGTAACTTACCCAAGGACCTGTCACCCTAAGCTACATGCATAGCACCCCCCCTTATGCACAAACTAGGTCCTCAAGTGAGGCACAACACCCAGGCTTTGCCTATGGTGACCCATCTTCAAGTCCCACTAGCATGAGCACAATGCACCACACGGAAAACTGATCACACCCCCAGGTAGTGCATCTTCTTTTCTTTTCAGGTACAAACAAAGGCTCCAACCACTAGCTCCGAAGGCCCCATCACCCATGCAATGCACTCCCCATCTTATGCAACACTGTCACCATGCATGTGAAACAAAGCAGGGGCAAACAATCAAAAAGTGAAGGAAGAAGCTCATTTGGAATAGCGCAAGAGAAGGAAACCATGGAGGGCCAGGTGACAGATCTGTCTAACACCATATTCAATTTTAAAGATGGATCCACCCACCAACCTCTCTCCACACAGAGATTGCCCAACACCATATCCAATTTCAAAGGACAAATTCCCTCACGGCCAGCAGTAAAGAGGGACCCATCCCAACTTCATCTCCAATTTCACAAGCCAGTCCAACCCCTACAAGGGCTTGTATACATACTCAAAACAACCACTACAGCTACACCCATCCCTCTTTCCTACCAATCCACATCAATGCCATGGAACTGGCACTATGCTAGGAGGGGGGTAATGTTAACCCCAACTCGAGACGGAAGAAAAAGAAGTAAAATACGGAGGCAATGGAAGAAGCAAGATGGAGAACAAGCAAAGGCATAAGGATGGCCTCTAAAATCAAGCTAAAGGTAAAAGCGCATTTTTATGTGAAAGGCACCCCAAAATTTTTGAAAAAAAGCACCAAGCTCCCTCCCATGAAAATTGTAAAAGGGTAGAAGAGCATAAACTAAAGAAATAGACCAAGTAGAAGGGAATGGGAAAAAGGACCTTACCACAATGGCCGGTCATGTAAAAAAGGGGATGGGTGCCCATGGGATTTTAGGGCATGTATATAAAGTTCAAAAAGTGAATGAGAGCTCATTCTTTGGTGTGTGTCAAAGTGGACTCTTCTTCTTCTCTCCTTCTCTTCTCTTGCTTTCTTGCTTGTGAGTGCTTGAGGGAGGGAGTGTGAGTGAGTGAGGGAGTGAGTGTATGAGGGAGAGGGATCTTGGAGGTGAAGCCCTCCACCATCTCCTCTCTTCTTCTTCTCTTCTCTTCTCTTCTCTCGTCTCGCGGGTGGCTATGAAGGATGGAGCTTGGAGGAAGAGGCTTGAGGATGCTTGAGCTTGCATCATGAACCGTGGAGCTATCGGAGTGCTTGAGAGAGGAAGCAACTCAATTGGGCATCAAGGTAAGCTCACTACACTCTTAGAGAGGGATAGCGCATCAGCTATGTGAGAGGCAGCCATTAGTGCTCCTTGAAATGCTTGAAGGAATAAGCAGTCCATGGGTCTTGGTGGTTGAGCGAGAGCTCCCTCTACACCTACACACAAGTATAATCCTTACTTCTAAACTAGCTTTCATCATCTTGGAGTGATGTGCAACCATAGCTTGTAAATGTGTACATAAATAAAAGGTGTTTGCAATGATTATGTAAAAGTAAAACTAAGCTAGAAAAACCTCATACACCCCTACAAGGAATGACTATCAAATAGAGGCAACAACGCTTAGAATCAATTTAACTAATTTCAAATATTTTATAATTCTTTTGTTAGAGTTCCTTTTTTTTCCAAGTGGATAAATTGTATTGTATTATCAAGCCTTCACCATTTTATAGGATAACATATGATACTGAGCTGGTGAATCAACCCTTCCAAGCCACCAACAACCACCTCTTCTCTTAGAGAAACGCTAAATGTAATGCCAAAAAAATAAAGTCCCTAGTGGAAACATCACCAAGAACAAGAATTTGAAGACCACATCTATAGAAATCATCTTTCACATGCAAATATCCCTTGATAAGCATGTTTGTTGACTATCCTCTCTTGTCACACAAGGAACACCTTTAAAAAATGAGAAGGCACACCTTCATCAACAACAAAGGTTTCCCTCGATGACGAAACTTCAACAACCAAGTTTTAATCCTCAAGATTCCTTACCTCAAGCCCCAAAGACCTATCAATACCTCTTCAACATTGACAAATGTTATTTTTTTTATAATGAACCTTCTTCAACCTCCTTATCCTTATGATCTTATCATATTCTAGGAGGCTAAGAACATCTTGTATTGTACTATAAATTTTTATAAAAAATAGAAAAATATGCACTCATGAACATTAAATCACACATAAGAATCCTTAAGTTAGCTGTGCGCAATGGCCTTGATTTGTTAGCTTTGTCCCTAACTCATAGCCCTACTTCATATCCCTCAAGTGAACTCAAGGCACATCAAGGGAAAGACACCTAGGAAGTCTCAACTAGACCTATCTTCTTGAGTCACTGGTATGATCCTCTTCATCCCTTTCCCAATCTCTCACTACTACAACAACAATATCAGAAGTGAGATAGCTAAAACGTCAATTGGAAATTCCCCAAGGTTGTAGCCTCTCCTAGTATTGTAGTATTTATTGATTAATGATTCGTAAAGGACCTCATCCATTACATCAAGTGTGTGTAAGAATGAGCTTTAGAAGTGAGTTTTTGAGCAAGCTTTTTTTGGTAACCTCTAATTGTATTTCACATAGTCCACTTGGTCCTCTTTTCTTGTGGGCATATCCACTACTGCTCCTCCACTACCACCACCATTATATCTTACTCTCCCCCTCCTCATCAGAACCACAACCAAATCTCTCTCTCTCTCTCTCTCTCTCTCTCTCTCTCTCTCTCTCTCTCTCTCTCTCTCTCTCTCTCTCTCTCTCTCTCTCTCTCTCTCTCTCTCTCTCTCTCTCTCTCTCTCTCTCTCTCTCTCTCTCTCTCTCTCTCTCTCTCTCTCTCTCTCTCTCTCTCTCTCTCTCTCTCATGAGAAAATGATTAAAGGGTTTAAGGATTTCCATCCTAATGTATGTGAAGATGTATTTCTATGTGTGTGTGACTTAGTTGTGTGCTTGTCTTCATAGATTGGCAAACTAGCTACACTCCCAATTCTCTTCCCACAATTGATTGGAATTCAAGCCAAATGTCCATGGTTACATTGTTGTTATCTCTTTCTAGATGTAATTAGCTTCTGGATAATGTCCTAAGGTGCTTGCAAGTGTGGCCCTAATGCCTAAGGATGACCAATATTTTTAGTTTTTTTGCCCTAAACACACAATTCTTTGGTTCCTAATCACAAGGAATTTCTCATTCTTGGGGTGACGACTTCTAGTTCGTATGCATCTTTAGCTTCCTTGACCCAACCTAGGCCTCTTCATGCACTACATGCAACCTCCCTACAAAGTTGGTATGCTCAAGTGTGAGAGTAAATGTGCTATAATGTGGATATAGACTTGGCTAAGTGGGTGGATGAGTTGAGGTTATCGAGATGCATGAGGTTTTAGGTGGAGTTATTGAGACTACCTTGGATAATGTGCCTAAATATCAAAATGGGGTCTTATGATTTGTAGTTAATGGTGAGGTAGTATCAAAGTCTAGGGTGGTTATGTATATGTGCCCCCAAGTTCTCTTAGTGTAAGTTTTTATTCAAGTGCTTGAGATACCATCTAAAGTTCACATAAGCTATGTCTTAACTAGATCCTTACAGAAGTGAGTATGCCAAGAATGTTTCAATATCTGAGTGGTAATTGGATGTGTGCAATTAATGCAAGGATGGTTGGTGTGCTCAAGAGTCTAGTGCATGCAAGTAGGAGTGCTACATGAGCCTCCAGTCTCTCCAGTGGGCCTCTTCACAATCATCCTTCTTCTTCTCTACTCCTCTCTAACCACCCCCACCTTATACATAAGGCTTTGGGATGACCTATACAACTATTTAGTTAGCAAGTGACACACCTTGAATAGAGCATGGAGCTACCAATGTATGTTGATTGTGAGTAGATCTCTACATTATGGAAGGAAGAGTGTGATCAACTTTCTTAAGTCAAAGGCATAATGTTAAGGTTGGCACTCAACCATCTGTAATATTTCCACGCAATAAAATTTAGTTGGTTAGTTCGAAAGTTAGTTAGTCAATCAATAAGTTAGTAAGATTACCAACTAAAGACTAACTAAGGTAAAAACTGACTAGCATTAATAGCTAATAATTTTCATTCAATTAAAAATATATTTTAAAAAAATTTGAGAGTCATAAATCTGAAATTTTCCTTGAATTGATAAGGACCGTAGCCACCCTTCACGAAAAGTACAATGTGAACGGGACTTATGAGCCATATTAATCACTAGTATTAATGTGTATAGTTTGAAAGGTCCAAAAATATTAGATTCCTTGGGGGGGGGGGGGGGGGAGGGGAGACTATTATATTTTAGATATTATCCTAAAAAGATAGAAATAAAAGTCATTTAAAAGAAAAGACAAGTGATGTTTTAGTTAGTTTTTGATATTTTATAAAAAGAGAAATAAAGAAAAGTGACTAGCAAAATCGCGCGCGCCGCGATCGCAGTCTACAAGCAGTAGACAGGACTTCGAATAGAGAAAAGAAGAAGGACTGAACTAAGAGATTTCTAACCAAGTGTCTTGGAGTTTTACCCTCCTTTTGGACCAATGCAACCATCAAATTTATGATCTCAACATCAAATCATTGAGTCTTCTAAGAGCCCGAGCCGTCCACTCTTGTTCTCAGACTTATCCCCTCCTCTCTAATTCATTATAAATATGAGGCATGGGGAGGTACAAGGGAGCATAAGGAGACCCCAAAAGGTTGCAAGAGGGAGGGAGAGAAAGAATATACCCCTCCAAGAGATTGTGAGAGAGAGCTTGAGAGAGAGAGAGAGAGAAGAGTTACCTCGAGAGGCCGCACAATTTTCCTTTATCTCGATCCTCAATTTAACCATCTTCTCTTTTGCTCTCCCATCTCGAATCTATTCCCCCTTCTTAATATCTTGAGTCTACTTGCGGACGATGGCCTCCAAGCAAAGAGTGTCGCGTGCGGATGACAATCCTACAACCAGCAACAGAGCTTCGGGTGAAGGCATCACTATCAATCCAATTGCGGTACCGGTCGTAAGTAATGTATTTTCAAATTGATATATGCTTTTTTTAATGCTCGCAAGAGATGCATTAGGCTCCGTACCTTGTGGTGCTAGAATAGTTCATTGAAAAGGATAAATCGCATCTCAAATATTCAAAGATGAAGTTTGTGAAGTGCTTGTATCAAAGGGAGTTAAATTGCACCTAGTTGCTATGTGATGAATCCATGCATAGCATAAGCAACATATGGGACACTAAAGTATTGATCATCAATGAGTCTTTGATTAATCTTTACCGAAGATAACATTGTTTAAAGTTTGCAAATGTATATACACGGTACATACATGGGGGAGATTATGTAAACTTTACATCGATGACATGCGACTCCTTGCCTTAGGAGAAAGGAAGATAAAGCCAAGAAAAAATGTTGCATAGTAGGGAAATACTAAAAGATAATTATCACTTAGAAAAGAGGCATAAATGCTCTTACTAGATTGATTAATTTGCATTGGAATGACGAGACTTATGTCATGTATAGTATTCGAACCTTTAGCATATGTGTTAGGCTAAAGGAGGGAATATTAAGTAAATTCTACTCTTTGGCCCCAAGGGGGAGAGTGAATATGCGGTGGAATTATTGTCGCGTCTATTATTGTATTATTTGAAAAAAATACAATTAGTTTTGTTGGTTGATTGAACAACACCCTTAATGTTTTTCTTTCAATCAAGGGATTGTTGCATTGTGATTTGGATAAATATTCCAAGGCTTGTGTTGATGGAAAATGCATGGCAGGGGTCTGTAATGACAAGTTCCCATGGGAATAAAGGAATGTTTTTCTAGAATATGAAATTAGGGCTGATTGCTTTGATTTGCTTGAATTTTAATTGGATTAATTAAGGAAGGATATTTTGCACGCGTGGATCATCTCCAAGATCACATCGCGGATTATCCCAAGAGGGCACTGCTCGATTCACAGGCCGATGGTCGAGTGGTGAAAAGGTCAACCCACAGAAATGGCATCTCACTCCTAGACCGCTTGTGGATCAGGTGGAGCTCTAGACACCCCTTGCGTGTCCAGAATGGAGTTGGAGATCCCCGTGATCCCAATGTCTGGGACGTTGGAAGATCCTATTCTAGATAAAGGATGGAAATTTTGGTGCCATGAGATTTGGACCAGGTACTTCTATTGGACAGAAGGGATACATAATTCTCCTGTATGGGCAGGAGACAAAGATTAACTTAAAGATAAGTTAAGGAACTTGTTTTAAAAAAGGACTGCTTGTTTTGTTTTTGTGTATGTGTTGTAAATTACATGAATGAACTCTATGCCCTAAAAGGCTTAATTAATGAAGCTGATTTTAAATGTCACACATAAATGTGGTAGGACCTATTAGACAACTAAATATATCAAAGGGAAGTGGGTGGACGGAATCCCCCGACGGGTTTGTCCTACGGTTGGGTGGTCCTAGAGAACTCGGAGGCTTCTCACAAGGATTTACCGTCGGATGACTTTAGGTATTGTTAAGTTAGAACCCGATTCATGCCAATTTAGGGGACCGGAATGGGACTATGCCCTACGGGCAGAGAGGTTGAGCGGTACATCCCTCTCATTTCCCATTCTCTATGAACCAAGTGCGGCATGAGTCTGCTTCGACTCTGTTGTTCCTACTCAAAGTGGGTCATCTGGAGCTCGACGCTAGTTACTTCCTAGAGACTTGGCTGATAGGAAAGAAACCCTGACTTCAGGTTGGTCCTAAGTGGGAACGGCCGGATACTTCCGCTTAGGGACAGACTCGGGAAGACCTAGATCGCAAACCCTATGACATTCCTTGCGAGTGCCAGGTGGCGCTTTCTAGACTCCCCTCCCAATGGGCTATTAAGACATGTCCCACAAGTGGTCAAGCAGACACGTTACAGTTGGTATCAAAGCAAAACTTTGTAATGATACGTGATTGATTAATGTATGGTTTGTAGACATATCCTAAACAAAATAATCTAAGTGGTATGGCTTGATTATTAGGCACCTCTTGCACCCACAAATACTGACATGCAAGAGAAGAAATTTCTTCTCAAGAAAATTAAGGCACCTGAGTTTGATGGAGAAGGGATAGACATCACAGCAAAAGTAGAGATATGGATTGAGACAATGGATGACTATTTCTCTGCTTCGGAACTGCCTCCATGAATCAAGCAATGATTGGAAAACTGAAGTTAGTTGGCCAGGCTCTGTTATGGTGGAAGCAATGGTGCAAAGATCAAGGTATTTCTGAAGCCGCTGTTACATGGACTCAATTGAAATATGTACACAGACAATACCTTCTGCCAACCTACGAGACCTTGAAGATGAATGAATTCTTCAAGCTCAAGCAGATGGAATTAACCCTGGAAGCTTACTACTCAAAGTTTGTAATCTTACTAAAATATGCGCCACCTATGGATATTGCACAGTAAGTATCCAAGTTTTGCCATGGCCTGAACACTCCTCTGAACCACCGTCTTGAAGCAATGCGTCCAACGGACTTGCAAGACGCATTACTCCGAGCAAATCCAATTGTCCAAGAACTTAAATTGGGCAATTGTAGCAAATATGACTATGGAGATCAGGATAAGAGATGCCATAAGTGTGGAGAGATAGGGCACATCTGTAGGAGATGTCCCTACTGTCAATGCTTCCATTGTAATGAGTTAGGACATATCCAAGCAGACTGCCCTGATCTAAGTCCAGAAGACATTGAGCCTCCAAGAAAACGACTCGTGTTCCTCCTAAGTTTTAGTGTGAACACTCCCTTATCTCACGGGCACTTTTTATCTTCTAGCTAGTGAAGCTTAACACAACAAAACTCACCCTAAATTTCGGGCCAACCACTCTAATGTGTTGATTCCTAAGAATTCCCAAGGGTTGTAACCTCCTCTAGTCTGTCATCTTGACCTAAAATGGGGCTAGTGTAGTAGCTCCTCCTACTTGGTTGCAAAATATTATGTTCAAGAAATATATTGACTCCTGAAACCCCCCTCTAGTTAGACATCATCATGCTTTCTTCCCACATACTCAACTTGAATGGTAGGCACTTGATAGTCCATAATTTCTTGTTGGGTTGGTACAACTACCTAATAATCAGAAACTATTTGATCCTAAACTACTGTATATTCAAGAACTTCCTATTGCTTCTACCTGATCTTCAAGAGCAACTTTTCCTTGAATCTTGGTATTAAATCCAAGATCTACTCCAAGGTTAATTGCAATAGCACTTTGCTAAAGCTTGAAATAGCTCTTTTGAACCTCCTTCCCAAAAATTTCCTAATTCTTGAGCTTTAGGGTAGTACCGATCTTGCTGGTCAAGATACATGGTACCTTGACCCTCCTGATCATCAGAGCCATTGAAATCATCCTCTAATTTTGAACCATACTCACTATCCTCATCACCACTATCACTTTCTGATTTTGAATCTGAAACTGCATTAGAATCTAAATCCGAAGAGTTATCATCCTTATGGGTCTTTGTTCAAGAGGTAGCAAGCCTCCTTTCCACCTTCATAACAACCTTGATCAATGTATTCAATGTATCATTTTGACCCATCTGCACATTGGCAATGCGATTCCTGATTTTACCCCTTAGGCCCTTCATAAAATAAGTGATCTGCATCTCTACTAGCAGTGCATCACCAACATCCAACCTGTTCAGTAGGTTCTTAAACTTCTGGGCATAATCCTCCACCAATATATTCTTTTGCTTGATATTCTTGATCTTCCTTAAAATGTCTTTCGGACTTTTGTCCTTATGAAACTTGCCTAAGAATGCAGTCTTTAAAAAGGCATCATATGTATTCAATGCTACCATACCATAACTAGAAAACTAGTCCATGGCTTTTCCCTACAAGGTAGCAACAAACTGCTACTTCTTGACTTCTTCTCCATACATCTGGTTGAATCCACTTGCTATCCACCTTGTCTCAAATTGAGCCACATGGCAGTCAAGGTCTTCCTTCTTTTTCCTTGAAAACTTAGATGCTTTGACCTTCAGGTTGACAAGCTGATATGGGTTCATTATGTTTTGCTTTTTGGGCTTCCTCTAAGGTGGTAAAGTATTCAAATTTAGAGATTTTTGAGATGGAATTCTGGCACTTTGCAAACAGAAATATCCTCCCCAACACTAGATGATGTGACCTTTCAAGTGCTTGTTTAAGAGGAGTATCCTGATGTTCAAGCAATAGCATTTCTTCCTCGTCATATGACAAACTTGGTATGCTTGGAAAGGTTGGAGGAGATTCGGTACTGGGACCAAAACTAGGCTTGACACTAGCTCTAAGGGTCTAGCAGGTGGGCCTCTATGCTCACCCAAAACACCCCACAGCCTTGTGGGGGCTAGGAGCATCTAGAGGCTAACCACACTGATCTAACTTAAACACACATTTGTACCGTTTATAGTCCAACAGATCCCTTTCCAACTCTTCACAAGGAGTACCCAAACATAATAGTACTGAGAACCTCGTAGCACATACATAGGGAGCACCCCTTGGTGCTAAGTACTGCAGTCCACACGGCTCTCCTACACCTCGAGGATTGGCCCAAAGATGCGTCATTCAAACATATAACATGTATGATACATAGTTCTCTCCTTTATAAAAATCATTCTATGATATGAAGTAAAATCTCACTTTATTCATCCCCAAAGAAATGAATGTACTAAACCCTACAACTTGGGACTCCTTACCCTCAACGTGGATTAATGTTCACAAAAGCAGGTGCTATGCATCTGCGATATATATTTCCAATACCATGTAATGAATGTTATGCAAGAGTGGATGATTTGTCATGATTAACCATTTTATTTATTCAAAACACATTGTGACAATGCACAAACAGTTCTCTTCATGCTCTCCATACTAACGCAATTGCTTTGTTGCATAGGGAATATCATCGACTATACTCGTGCTACTAAACCCTTTAACTTTCAAAACAAACATGTCCTATATGTAAAGTGCATTATGAAAATTAGATTTAAACTATTCACCACTCATGAATCTCTCTCTCCCTACCATTTAATGTTATGCTTGCGATGGTAGGTATAAAGAATATTTCCATTTCATTTTCTTATTCGAAAAGCAATGAATCATGCACTCTAACATGGAAACAGGGCTAAGTTGAGGCTAAACCTCATGCCCTAGGCCCACCATATATTCACAAATACATCCGTCATTTTCTGTAAATTTTTTATACACAAAATCTATTTTTTCCCATTTAAACCCCATTTTTATTGATTTTTCTCTACTTATTTATTAATAAATTACTATTTTTTATTTTCTAATTCAACCTGTTTAGAATTACTGAGATTCATCATTATCTTTCATTTCATTCCACAAGAACACGATTCCCCCACCTAAAATGACAAAAACCCTTATTTTTTCACTTAAATACCTCATTTCAGGCTTGCAATTATTGATAACAACCACTCTTAATAGGAGTTCTACACATTATCACTCACAAACCTCAAAGACATGTCAAACAAGGTTCATACAAATTTTCATTCCATATGCATTTCAATTGGACATAAACGATTAAAAACAAGCAAATTGTTTCATAAAATGGACATATTGTTAAATTGCATGCTTCGAGTTATGGATATTGAATGCATGGACAACCATCAGACCTGCCATCGATCTCTACAAATCACGAAACATCAATTTTCAATATCTTGCAATAATCTGGTGCATGATGGACAAGCATCCTTCTCCCCATTGTTCTCTTCCTTTCACCTACATGAATAGCCTCTTGGAGGAGAGAGAGAGAGAGCGAGAGGAGAGAGAAATATTGAAATCTAAACTCTACATCCGGGAAACCATTCTTCGCACGGAGAGTGGCAATGGAGAGCGAAAAAATGGAGAAGAAGGTTGGTATCTTTAGATTGGTGGCTTGTCCCCCTCTCATCAAATTCTCCAAGAATTCATCATGATCAGACTACTGCCAGGAAACCCCCCCCCCCCCCTTCTGAAAATTTTGGGCCCTTTGGCCCAAGGGTCATGCCCTTCCATATCTTCATCAAATTTTAACCTTCTAAATGTGTGGCCTCCTGCTTCTCCTGTGTCTGGTACCCAGTTCTATTTCTGAAAAATTTGACACATCCGTCTTGAAGTCCTAAACTACTGGAAACTTGTCATGCTTTGATCCAGCACCCACCTGAAAAACTTATGAAAAATCTATGACTATTGTGAAGATCGGTCTTTTGAAATAATTTGAGTTATCGTCTTTCCCAACCACTTAAAATTTTCATATCCATGTCTTCCACTTCTGTTGGTCTTTAAATTTCACTTTAAATTTTCATCAGTCGACACTTATCCGGCATTTTCTAGATGTTTAAATCCCACTCTCATTGGCAACCACAGGATAGGGAAACTCAACCCATCAATTCCATGAACTGATTTGGATATACAACAACCATAGAAAGCATCAAGTTGCCACAAAATAGAATACACAACAAAGAATACAAAATATCTCTCACTCTACCCCCTGACAAGGTCAATGCATGAAACCCATAAGGGATAGGCCAAGTATAACTAGATAGAGATCTAAGGCTAGTTGTTTGCCAATTTCTCCAATGCAAACAAGCTGAAAAGAACTATCAAAGAAGTCATCCTAGGGGGTGGTATGAACTACCTACCTAATTGGACCAAGAAATCCTACTAGGCGAGGACTCCTATAACATGATCTTTCATTTTCAAATACTTTTAATTCACCAAATTTTACTAATTCAGGACTTGATACTCGAGCATGTAAAAAGGAGAGAGTTGAGCGTAATGACCCAAGGAGAATAGGGTATCGGCCTTAAGTCTTGTCTTGGTACCCAAGAACCTACCAAGCCCTCCCAAGGCAACACTAAATCCTTTTCTTTCCACTCACTTTTATTTTCACTCCAACCTTCCTTATCTATTTTTTCGGCTAGACATCACCCCTAGGAAGACAAGGCATCAGCCCCGGGTCCTAACTTGTCCCCATAAACCTACCAGGCCTTCACTGTTGGGATAAATGGCAGTGCCCGTGTCCGCCCGTAAGGGCCAGGTTGTACATTGTACATATACCTATCTAAAATCATTATTGAGGTACACTCTTCAGTACCACAAATCATGTGTCTCTGTCTCTTCTCTCTCTCAACCTGCATCTCTACACAGAAGCTCCATTGTAGCTAACACAACAAAGTGGTATCAGAGCTTGGTTCAGGCAATCAGGAGCTTGGCATTTCTTCAGGTGCATGAGCTTGAAGTTGAAGAAGAGTTCACTATAAAGAGTCTCCAGGCAGGGCAGCAAGGTTTGAAGATTCTTCTTGAAGCTTGAAGCTTCCCTCTTCATTTGAGCTTGTTGACAGCCATCATTCGGCACTTAGGGATCCTCCCCATCATCTCCAACACTTGGACCAGCATTCCAATCTCTTCAAGGCTGAAGGTGTCATCAACGTGGGTGTGCAAATCTGGTTTTCAACATGCTCAAGACCTACAATATAGCTACTCCTCTTCATTTGGCATCATGGTTGTACTCCAGACTTTGCATCTAATGCTTAGCATTGAGCATTGAAGTGTAGTATTACACTTGGGGTTGATATACATTCAGCTTCAAGTCTGAAATACACAGTATTCAAATCTGTAATAAATAGAGCAACACCTGCTCTCTTGACATTGATGCTCATACGATAGCTATTTTGATGTATCTTGATGCTGGATGTTTTGGGAACCATGTGGCATTGTCTTAAGGCCATTTTTAGCTAATCTTGGCAAGGATTTGGCTCATTTTGCAAACATATTTGTAGCTGCTAGAATAACAGGGCTGAATGTCATTTTGACTACTTATGCATTATGTCTTACTTCTAGACTTGGTCTCAGGCATTCTAAACCAATTATTCATGCTTATGGTTAATGTTACATGCTTGGATTTGACTCTAGAATGCATTTGAGCAGTGATTAAAGCTCATTTTTGGATCAGTTTTACCTACAAGTCTATTGATGTACATTCAGGATAGTTTCCTGCATCTTTAGGACAGCATACCTCACTATCAAGGAATTTGATATGTTTCTATGCAAGAACATTATGGTGATATTTTGAGCAACTTTGCCAAGTTGGAAGTGCAAGCAATTTCAAATGCACACCATGCAACTAAATCTTATAAACTCGGGTGAGCAATTAAAATTTTCAAATGTATTTAACTCAACTAAGTGAATTAAAGACATGCTTAAATGCATTCTTTTCATGCGAGAATCAATTTTAAGAACGTGGGTATTGAGGTTCGGGGTGTTGTCCACACGTGAACTCAGAGTGGAAGCTCCTGCGTGTGCGCCTCGTGTCTTTGGCTTAGGAGCCATTATGCAGTGAATTTCGCCGTAGCAACTCCCCCTTGGATTACTCGCTTGTCCCGAAGTCTCATAGTCCGCAATCTCCCTCTCTTGCACAGGACACGAGCCTTGGAGACTTGGGTTTAAAACCCGGGGAAAGGCATGGGAGAACATGCTTAAGGAAGCTTAAAATTAGAAGCTTCTATTCCACAGATAATGATGTCGAGAGAGAAATGATTGGGAGAGGATAGAGGAGATCATGATGATGGTGATAATGATAAAGATGATGATAATAATGATGATGATGGTGGTGAGGTGGATGAAGGTGACAGGGTGGCATAGCAGTTGCTTGGTGGCGGCAACGTGGCGGACGGTGTCTTCCTCCTCTCCTACAACAGCATGATTCTCTCTCCTCTCTCCTCCTTCCCAAGCTCCAGGGGGGAGGTCTTATATGTAGAGGGGGGGGAGAGATAGCCACTCACGTGGCTTACTTGCATACCTCCCCCCATGCTTCTCCAACACATAACTCCTCTTACCCTCATACTCCCTCTCTCCGCCATGCATCAGCTGAGGGGAGAGGATTAATAGTAAAAAAATTTGCAAAATTTTGTCCATTATCATGATCTTTAGAGCTTAATCTTAGCCAGTCTGAGAGGCTATTTCAATTCTAAATTTTTAGGATGGATTTTTCCCGAATGTCAAGATTACACTCCTGAATTGCAAGACAGCCACCCTGTATTGTCAGGAATTTCAGGATTGCACTTCTGAATTACAGGACAGTCACCTGTATTATCAGGAATTCCAAGACTGCACTTTGTTTTTGTCACAAAATTGGTATGTTTACTCTCATTGAATGCTTTTGACACATTCTGGCAATGAACCAATTTATGTTCTTGATACTACTACATACTTGGGGATATTCCTAACATACTACTCAGTGGATTTTGGAGCTTACATTTCTTGGCATTACTATCATTTACTATCATATAGTTATTTGGTTGTGAATCATGGCTAGCAGCAGTGATGAAAATCATCTTATGCATATCAAGAAGCTTGACTTTGCAGTTTGGCAAAAGCAGTGCTATAATATCTTATTGCAGAAGAAGCAAGCAAAGCCAATTAAAGTAAAGGGAACAAAACTAGTTGATGTAGAGTAGGACGATTGGGATGAGCTGAATTTTCTTGCATGCTCAACCATTGAGCTATCGATTTCTGATACCTTGTTGTTTAACATTGAAGGGTTGGATTCTGCTTATGACATTTGGAAACGACTAGAAGAATTGTATGCCCAGAATAGTGTTGCAGGCAAAGTCTACTAGCTAAAGAAACTCATGGATTTGCGTATGAAAGAGGGTATTGCAATGTCTACTCACCTAGTGAGTTAAACTCCATTTTCAATCATCTTGCTGCTTTGAAATTCAATATTGATGATGAGTTCAAAGCTATGTTCTTGCTTTGCACTCTGCTAGAGAGCTAGGATACCTTCAGAACTGCTATGAGCAATTCTAATGCTATGCTTTTGTATGCTAATGTAGAGAGTGCTCTACTCATGGAAGAAATGAATCGGCAGAACAATGTATCTAGTAAGTCTTCTAGTGCTTTGCATACTAGAGGCAGATTACAGTAGAAAGGAAAATCTGATAGCTAGGGATGAAATAAATCACATAATAAGGATGTTGAATGCCATCATTGTGGCAAGAAGGGTCACTTCAAATGTGACTACTATAAATGGAAGAAAGAGAAAGAGAAGGGCAAGAAGATGAATGACAGCAAGGAAGAGAAGAAAGAGAGTTAATCTGCTAAGAAGAGCAGTGTAAAGATCGAAGAGGTGAATGTAATTAGCCATGAGAGTGACAATGGAAATGATGTACTCTTCATCTCTTTATATTTCAGTGCACATGCTTTGATAGCCAATATGGATGATGACATGCACACTTGGATTTTGGATTCAGGTGCCTCTTTTCATGTCATCCCTCACCATGAGTGGTTTACAGACTATACATGAGGTCAACATGGTGTTGTCGATCTTAGGGACAATTATGCATGTCACATTGTAGGCATTGGCTGTGTGCAATTGCAGTTTGAGCATGGATATGTCTTCACTCTTGAGAATGTAAGGCATGTACCACAACTCAAGGAGAGCTTGATTAGTACTTGTTGAGATGGCAAGCTCAACATGTGCGGACATTGATGATGGACCGCCTGGCTAGATGGGTTTGCATGTCTATACTTAGCACGTTGGTGGTCATTGTGATACTTACATGGCCACTGATTTATCACTTATTATATTTTGTTTGTTACACCTACCTACAGGTGGCAAAGACATAGCACCGGCCGATTAGTGTAGTCGGTTATACACTGTTTGACTTCGTAGGCCACTTTCCTTTATGTTGTATATTATCTATACTTTATGTTCATTGTATAGTGTGTGGAAGAAGAAGAAGAAACCAACAAAAAAACGTTTTGGCCTCCATCTCTCTTCTTGTGTTCTTGAGTGAGCTTCCTCTTGTGTGTACAGTGTGTGTTTGGCGCAGCAGCTCAAGCAAGTCCCCCCACCACACGATTCTTGACAGTACTAGACAACTGGATGACGATGGTTTTCATACCACCTTTGGTGATGGAAAATGGAAGATCTCTAAATGATCTAGGGTTATTCCCAAAGGCTCAAAGAGTGATACTTTGTATCCTCTCCATGTATCTAGTGTGTGTGACCATGTTGTTGCTGTGACCGAGCAGCCAAGTGTTTCCTTGTGGCATGGCCGGTTGGGACACATGAGTTAAACAGGAATGAAAGTACTTTCTTATTTGTGTTACTTCTCTTGTCTTTGTTATGTTAATTTTGAGCATTGTGCTCACTATGTTTATTGTAAGCATGCATAGACATCTCATAAAAAGTCTCTTTCACTAAAATCCTTGCCTCTAGAGTCAGTATATTTTGATGTATGTCAGATGCCAGGGTTATCTCTAGGACGAAAGAAATACTTTGTCACATTTGTTGATGATGCTACTCAGAAGGTATGGGTTTACCCTATTCATAGCAAGAACAAAGTGCTTGACAAGTTTCGGAAATTCCTGGCATTGGTTGAGAACTAGACTCATAAGACACTTAAGTGTCTTTGCTCTAACAACAGTGAATTTTGTGACAACAAGGAGATAAACAGGGAGCTCACTGCCTCTCATAATCCCCCCAAAATGGAGTTGCATAGCGCATGAATCCGACCATACACGATAAGGTCCGTACGATGTTGTCTCATGCTGCACTACCCCATGGCTTTTGGGCAAAGGCTGTTATGACAACCATTCATCTGATTAACAGGTCACTGAACAGGTCTTTGGGGGGAGAGTGCCTCAAGAAGAGTGGTTGAGCAAGCCACCTTCTTATGCTCATTTGCGAGTGTTTGGTTGTGCAAGGCTTTTGTGCACATACGGAAAGAAAAACGTAGCAAACTAGAACCAAAGTCCTGTAAATGCATATTCCTAGGGATACGGTGATGAGGATGAGATGGCGTATAGACTTTGAGATCCCGAGAAAAGAAAGATAGTACGTAGAATGACACCATCTTCTATGAGATGGCATGCATAAGTAGCCCAAGAAGACTAAGGAAGTCAAGAGGGTTGTTTTCAAGGAGGATGTACCTTTTAGACAGCCATTTGTGCCCAGTGGACAACAATGTATACTTGCTATAAATGACCCTCAAAATGCAGGAAATGGCGTTGGAAATGATCAGCAAGGTATTGCCCATGATACACCATAGGTTGAGCCTGAAAACATGCAGTTAGGATAGCTTGAATTGTCAAGACAACATGATGGAATTTCAGGATAGCAACCTATACATGTAGAATTGCAAGTTGGTATTTTAGGACAACAATCTATACATGCAAAATTATAGGCCCATATTTCAAGGCAAAAATCAATAAATGTAAATTTGCAGGCCTAGCAGCCAGCAAATGCAGAACCTTCGTTGCATAGATCAACCCGACCTTCAATAGGCAGCCAAATAGGTTTGTTCATGGTGTGCAGTATGCTATAGATTATGTCATGGTTACTGAGTGTGGTGAGCCGTCATGCTTCAAGAAAGCAATGACTAGACCTGACAGCAAGAAGTGGTTCAAGGCCATGCTGTCGGAAACAAAATCACATGATAAGAATGGTACTTGGGACTTGGTGCAGCTGCCTAAAGGGTAGAAAAATCTTCCATACAAGTGGGTTTACAAGATCAAGATCACTTCTGGTTCTTTGCCAAAGTACAAAGCACGATTAGTTGTAAAGATGTACAAGCAGGAACATGGAATTGACTTTGATGAGATCTTCTCTCTCGTAGTCAAGATGACTACTCTAAGAACCATTTTGGGCTTGGTTGTAGCTGAAGATATGAAGCTCATACAAATGGATGTAAAGACTACATTCTAACATGGTGATCTGCATGAGGACATATATATGTAGCAGCCTGAAGGTTTTGTTGCTAAAGGGAAAGAGACGATGGTTTGTAAACTGAAACGGAGTTTGTATGGGGAGAAACAAGCACCAAGGGAATGCTATCATAATTTTGATACTTTCATGCAGTCTCAGGGTTTTCAGAGAAGTCAAGTTGATCATTGCTTGTACACCAAGAAGGCAGTAGCAGATGGCAGCCTGATTATCTTGGTTCTGTATAATGATGACATGCTAATTACTGGTAAGGATACTCATGCCTTGGATTCATTGAAGCAAAGTCTTCATGGCAGCTTTGACATGAAGGATCTTGGTGATGCTAATCACATTCTTGGGATGCGGATACTCAAATATAGATCAAAGGGAAGCAACTACACCACAAGCAGTGCCGCTAGGGCCAAGCCTTGATGCTACAGGGCCGTAGGTCAATCATGGCCATTGGTCAGGACGATCCAGGTTAGGAGAGAGACGAGCACCCAACGATCTCCTCACCATGTTGGTGACTACCCCTGTAACACTTAGCCTGGGAGATCTACTTAGGCAGCATCCCACCCTATGGCAAGATCTTAAGTAGTGGGTTGAAGGGTCACGAGAGCAGGTCACGGCAGACCCTCAGGACCATGATGCAGAGACGCAAATACTGAGTTTGATGCTGCACTCTATGCCTAAATCCTTACACGTCAATGCCTTCTAGGAAGGTTTTGAGATGCATGCGGTCTTACAGGTTCTAACCCTAGGTGATACAACAAGAAAGGAAATCATGGACACGGGAGCTGGGGTTAGTGTGCTTAGCCACGTGGTGCTTCAGACTTGGGGAAACCCGCTTGTCAAAACTGCTAGGTTTAATGTCACATTAGCAAACAGCATCATGAAGGGAGTGGACTACGATATCCTATTAGGCCGACCCTGGTGGATGTGCAAAGCTAGAGTCATCGAAGATTGGGGTAACGGCTTGATCTTCCTTGGCAATAGAACGGATGCCGTGAGAATAGAGATGGACACTTGGAAGGCCTCACCAGCCGACTTAGATGCCATCTCTGCCATGCTCAAGGTTAACGCCCAGGTCAAGAAGTACTATAGGCCCTTGACCAAGTATATCCCATGCCTAGAGGTCGAGTGGGATTGGATGCACGTTCTCGCTACAATCGACATGCCGTTCTCTGATCACGAGGCGTATGAGCAAGCCATTAAAACAATCGGCAAGTCTAACGACACATCCTCTGCACCAGTCTACATGATGGTAATAACCCTTCGTGGGAAACCTAAACCTGTCAACTTCCAAGTCCCAACCAACAAAAGGAAACTCCAGGAGATACTGGAATACTTAACGAACAAGCTAGTTGGCAATCCAGCTACCAACTTCAAACCACTCCAGGATCTCCTAGATGAATCCAAATGGCAATGGACCAAAGTGCATGACTTAAACCTCATGTATAACTGGGCCCTAGTTCCTGACCAACAACAAGAGATATACCAAGTCCTAGGAGACAACGAGCAGTCTGACAAAGAGGACTCTAACAACGAATACAAAGACTACCAATCATTTAGTGACGAAAGTGAGGGTGAGGTAGACATCGTGGAGTACGACACTGAGGGGCAAGAGATAGAGCAAATATGAGCAAACTCCAAGCCGCAGAAAAAGAGTATCTTTAGGATAGAGTGAGGAGTCATGCGCATGGAATGTGATCGTGCCTGGTTGGAACACGTAGGGGCCATAGACCTTGAGCACAACCAGGAACAACATCAGTGCTTAGGACAGAGTCATCGTCCAAATTGCGCCCACCAGGGGAGACCACCTCTTCTAGTGATGGCGGGGAGTTCAACTCTGAGTTGGAGATTAGTTCGGATAGTGATCCAAAAATCCCTAGGCCGCCCACGGCCAAACTCACCAAGGGGGACCTACCCGTCCACCTGAGGCGCAGAAAATTAAGGCAGAAAAATGCAAAACAACCCAGGATACACAAACGGAAGAACAACAAAAACCGCAGGACCTCCCTAAATGATTTACGAACTTCAAAAAAGGGGATAGGGTAGTAGTTCTGTTAGGTGCCAAGCATCAAGGGCAAACGAGCGAACCAATCGAGCCAAGGTCAAGGAGATGAACCTAGCCTAGGAAGGGAAACCACCCCGACCAGTCTTTATTGCCGATGACTTGGCTGAGGAAGAAGAAATGAATCTTGTCGCTCTCTTGCGAGAGTACATAAACGTGCTCGCCTGGTCCTTAGAAGAGCTTAAGGGGGTAGATCCGAGTGTCGTGACTCACAACATACCCATGATGTCAGACGCAACGCCGGTCAAGTAGCGACCGTACCCTATGAATCCAAAACATGCTCATGCTGTCAAAGAGGAGATTGATAAGCTGATGAGAGCGGGATTCATTTATAAAATTGAACACACAGACTGGGTATCACCCATAATCATCGTGATGAAGAAGAATGGAAAAATCCGAGTGTGCATCAATTACAAGAAGGTGAACGCTGCTACTAAGAGGGACAACTATCCATTGCCGTACAGCGAGCATATGCTTGAAAGAGTGGCAGGCAAGAGAGCCTACAGTTTTCTGGACGGCTTCTCAGGGTACAACTAGGTGCAAGTGCATCCTGCGGACAGGCACAAGACTGCCTTTGCCACTGAGTGGGGCATCTTTGCTTACATAGTCATGCCCTTCAGGTTGACTAATGCCTCTGCCACCTTCCAACGCCTCATGTACACCATCTTTAAAGACATGCTTCTCAAGGAATTGGAAGTCTTTGTCGACGACCTCTGTGTCCACTCAACCTGGATCAAACACTTAGGTCCACTCCACACGGTCTTTGAGCGATGTCACTTATATCGTCTCTCCTTGAAACCCTTAAAGTGCCAGTTTTGGGTAAAGCATGGATGCATCTTAGGGCACGTGGTATCGAAGAACGGCATTGCCACTGACTTTTCGAAAGTCAAGGTTATTGTCGACCTTCCACCCCCAATAAACTACAAGGGAGTTCAATACTTCCTAGGCAATACGGGATACTATCGGCGATTTATACTAAACTATGCATTGATTGCCAGACCTTTGTACAAGCTGTTGATCGTATTCGAATGGACCGAGGCATGCCAACGAGCATATGAAGAGTTGAAAAAGGCTCTAACTATAGCACCAATTCTATGAGCCCCAGATTGGACCATTACTTTCCACGTGCATATCGATGCTTCTAAGTTTGCCGTGGGGGCAGTGTTGTGCCAACCTGGTGAACACAACTTAGACTATCCAGTGAGCTTTGCTAGTAGACAACTCACTGAGACAGAAATGAACTACTCGACGACCAAAAGAGAAGGATTAGCCATGGCGTTTGCTGTGAAGAAATTCTGGCACTATCTATTGGCCTCTCCTTTTACCTTTTTTGTGGACCATCAAGCCCTACTCTATCTAGTTAACAAACCTTGTGCTACAGGACGCATAGCTCGATGGCTCCTTCTGCTCTTGGAATTCGACTTCTCCGTGGTTGTATAAAAAGGAAACAGGACCACATGGCTGACCATATGTCACGCATTCCCATAGGAGAAGCCGCTAGACAAGGCATTGTTGACAAATTACCCGACACCCATCTCTTTAACTTGTCCAGGGAGAGAGATTTATTCAAGGCTAATCTAACACCATATTGGGTGGATGACATAGTCCAACTGCTTGAACACGGACTGCCTAATCGAGTGATGGAAAAAGCCCGACTTAGGCAATTAATCCTTAAGATCTAGCCCTATCAGCTGATTGCAGGCTAACTCTATAGGCTGGGGCAAGATGGATTGCTGCGCAGATGCGTATGCGAACTTGAGATGCATGAGGTGCTCTCAGAGGCGCATAGCAGCATTGTTGGAGGGCACTTTAGTAGAGACACGATAGCACGAAAAGTGCTGCAATCTCAACTGTGGTGGCCCATGCTTTTCTGCGATGCAGCATGATTCGTCAAGCGTTGTGACGAGTGCCAACAGACAAAAGTCCCAATTCGCAAGGATCAGATGGAGTTGACCCCAGTTATCGCACGACAACCCTTCAAACAATGGGGAATTGACTTCATAGGACCCATCAGTGCTGCGGCCCATTATTCACAAGCCAAGTACATCATTGTGGCCATGGACTACCTCACGAAATGGGCAGAGGCAAGAGCGACACAAAAAAACGACGCTTCAATGACTACCAAGTTCTTATGGGAGCAGGTGATCTCGCAATTTGGTTGCCCCATCGAGCTAGTCAATGACCAAGGCACACACTTCATCAACGAAGTGATAGCGCATCTCCTGTCCACCTTTCTCATCATCCATCGCAAATCCTCGCTATACTACCCTCAGGAAAATGCTCAGGCAAAATCCATAAATAAGATTCTTATCAATGTCCTGACCAAGGTGGTCTCAGCCTCACGCAATGACTGGGACAACAAGTTGATGGGAGCTCTGTGGGCTTACCGCACAGCTTATAAAATGGCTGTCGGTCAAACCCCCTTCAGGCTGACCTATGGAACTGAAGCGGTTCTACCATTAGAATTCTTCATTCCTAGCCTGAGAATAGCACTTCAAGAACGATGGGAAGGGAAGGAGGCATGGACGCAATGCCTGGTCAAACTCGAGCACCTCTCAGAGACTCGCCTTCTAGCCACCCATGTGCTTATATGTGAGAAGGCCTGACTCAAGAGTTGGTTTGACAAGCATGTTAAGCAACGCGACTTTGAACAGGGTGACTTAGTACTCCTCTACTCAGTTAAGGGGCATAAGCAGAAAATGAAATTTAGAGGTCTTGGACCTTTCAAAGTTCGTGCAATCAGTCGCACAGGCAATATCGAGCTCGAGACCTTAAACAGTGAGGGCATAGGCTTCTTCAATGGCAATCGTGTCAAGAAGTACTACCCTCCCACCCATCCTTTGCACAAGCCCCCGATGTTAGAACTGCCTGTTAAGATACAAGTGGCCATGTTCACAGAGATTGATGATGGGAATGAGGAAGCCATAGAGCCCGCATACCTCTATATCATGGTCACTGCAAAACAAACATGTGCTTTCAACACCTTGATCGACAAGGAAGTAGACTTCAATGTCTTAACTCACGATCATTGGACTCAACTTGGTAGACCACCACTTCAACCCACTAATGCGAAATTAAGCCCATATGGGGCCCATTCCTCCACACTTCTCGGCAAGTGCAGAGCCACCGTTTCTATTGAGTCTGAGACTATCCCAATGGTTTTTTACGTGTTGCCAAACACTAAACACGCAGGCACGGAGTCACTGCTAGGGCGAACTTTCAAAAAGCTGACTCACTGCAATGTTGATTATGAGTCGCAGCACATCCACCTCACAATAGGCAACGTTCGCATTGTCACAGCCTTCAGCAAGGGCTGCGTAACCTCATCACTATCCGCAATGCCACCGATAGAAATATCCATAACTAACTCCAAGGAGGGGGGTAGTGCATGACTGCCACCTTCCAGATTTCATGAATCACAGCCCACAACAGCAAAACCTAAGGCCCAACAGCCTAAATTTCAATGGCAACCTAAGCAGCCACAACCGTCTCCTAGGAATTGACACTCCTATCCTCATAAAACCAAAAACCCTAAATTTAGGAAGCCAGGACACAGTCACAGCAAGCACCGCATGCTCAAGCAAAAATGGGTCCCTAAAACCCTCTTGCATGTGCAAGGCTACTACGTGGGCAACACCTGGCTGTGGATCCCTAAGGCCTACACGACCAAAGGCACTACTCAAATGCCACCCTCAAGCTTGATCAACCCAAGTCCCATAAACCCTCCAAACCATTTGCCACAATGCTCTCCAAAACCACAGCCATCCGACTCATCCGCGCCTCAACCCAAGAATGTCACACAAGCCTATCGGCCCCAACAATAGACTCCGTCACATGAGTCATCACCCGACCAAGTCAACCCGACTCCCCAAATCATCCCTGAATGCAGCAGTCTGTCCATCGTGGATGCTCCTAATCCGCCCATAATCCAAGCAGTCCAACCGCAGACTCAAGAACACTCCCAACTGCAACTCTTCGTTGTCACCGACACTAGTTCTAGCAAACCGCGACCACCCTCGGTCTTATGCCCTCCTATGAACGCAAATCCTTTTTAGTGCTGGCCACCGACCTCGCTGAGGACACCGGGGATGACATGGTGGAATGCATTAAATGACTAGACACCACCTTCATGTTGCTAGCACTTAGCTACGACCGGTTGGACTTAGGATTATTGGAGGAACCCTTTACAACTAAAGTTCAAACCATGCCCTGCTCCTGGGAGACCTTTAAATTCGCATTCGCAAACACTTCTCGCTCCGCTGCTGAATTGCTCAACAGCGAGATCTCCAAGGAGCAAGCCATCAAACAGGGCCTCATCAGGTCATACGATCAGCGAACCACTTTTGCTATCACTGATCAAGAAATCACAGTGTTATCAAAGCTCATTGATGCTGACTCCCCATTCTTGAGGCATTGGTACACTCTTAGGCTGCAATGGGAAGTCGAAGGGTGCTGCATAATGACCAACGCTGAGCAGCGCCGCGCTATCAAAACAACGGAATACGACCCCACATATGTCACGCCAACCTTGTATCAAGTGTTAACCACTCTTCGGGGCCGACCCATGGAAGAACACATCAAAGGACACCCCTATCTCAACCGCTTGTTGATTGAGGAAGAGTTACACATTGCTAGCCGTGTCAACTCTGGTGACTTCCTAACAGATGTTCTCACATACATCACGCAAGTGGGGATTCAACCCTCTGATCTGGACCGCAAAGCTCACTTAGAATACAACCCCCAGTTCTATGATTGGCTCCTTCACAAGTAACTCCTACGCCACCATGCCAAACGCCCTTGCCCTTCTGACCCTAAATCCTAGGAAGGATTCTTCTCAAGCTGGAAGGGGAGCGGGTGAGGAGAATCAAATCAGGCCAACCAAATCAAAATTAGTGAAACACATAAACATATATTATGAAAAACGGGCAAAAAGTCAAAGGCTAAAAAGGAAAATCTACAGTGGTTCTTAATGAATTCATTCAAAAAGCATAGAGTTTCTTTTTTTCAACAATCAGCAAATTAGTGGCCAAGAAAGAGGAGGCCAGGAGAGTCATTGAAAACTGCAACTTCACCAAGTACTTGGAAAGATTTGCACAAGAATCCGACCACAAAAGCTATGTGGAATTTCTCAAGTCTTACGACCCCGACAATGAATGCAGCACCGTCACAATAGGAAGGGGACAGAATGCCAAGTAAGTGTTGGTTCGCTTAACCCCCGCCTTGGTGGAAAAGGCACTGGGACTAGAACCAAAAATGGAAAAGAAGTAGAAGAGAGATGTGTACGCCATGTTGGGGATGAGAAAGGAGGACGTGCTGACAAACGACAACATCAGCATCCAAGATATCCCCGATGCAGAAACCAGATTGCAGGCAAAACTGATACATGTGCTCTTTTCCAGCCAGTGCTACAATGCATTGATGCACCGAATCAGTGTGCCGGTACTGGAGAATGTGATGGCTCATATCCTGCATGAAGTCGATTGGAACGGCTATGTGCGCAAAACCATCGACTAGGCAGCTAGAGCACTGGCTTTAGGAAGCATGCCCGCAGCAGGAGAATCCCCAGCGTCTAAGGCCACAAAAAGAAAGAAGGCCTCCTCCAAAGCCTCATTCATCGCCTATGGAAGCATCTTAACAGCGCTCATCCAAGAGGCCGTGAAAGAGATGCGGGATGCAAAAGAGGGGGAAGGGAAAACGCCTGACAGGTCACCCCCTCATAAGTACCAGGAGAGGTCAAGGGACAGGACTGAGACCGATAAGAAAGGACAGGGGCAAGAAGAGTAATCAAGCAAAAAGCAGATCAAGGAAACCAAGAAGAAGGTAGCACAGAAGAAAAAGAAACTGGATGAAGGCCGCAGGAAGGAGAAGGAAGATTTGGAAAAAGCAAAAAGACAATCCCTTAGGGAGGCCGAGGAGAGAGAGGGGAAGAGGAAGCAGGAAGAAGAAGAAACAACAGAGCAAGTCAAGCGGGCTAAAAAGGCGTCAAAGCAAGAGGCTAAAAGGTGAAGAAGAGAACAGCAGGAAGAAAAAGAGAAACTAGAGGAAGAATACAAAAAGGCCAAAAAAGAAAGGCAAAGAAGAGCTGCGGAGGCAAATGCAACGGGAATACAAGCTCCTCCTGATGCAACATGGGAAACTGGAGGCAAAAACCGCCACCATTTAGCAAACGATGGAGGAACTAAGTGCCAAAGAAGAGGAGAGAAGACAAGAGAGGGAGCAACAGTGAAAAGAGATTGAGTTCATGACCGATCAACTACACCTCGGAAGGAAAGAACACGAGAATATGAGCAAAGAACTCAGAGCCCGGGAGCAACAGCTCATAACCCTAGCACAAAAGCAGGGGGAGAGCATGGAAGGAATGAGAAAAAGGGCCGAGGAATAGGCCACGCAGAATGAGAAACGGGTGAAGGCATTGCACGGCGCCTCGCCTTGGTGGAGAAAGAAAAAATCTTGGCAAAAAGCAAAGCGGATGCCGCCCAGATAGCCTTCACTGCCCAGCAACAGGCCTTCCTCAACACATTACTGGACACAACCCAACCGGAGGGAAAGGAGTCGTTGGAGGTGATGCAGAAGAAACTGAGCATCGCACGCAGAGCCCTCCATGCAGGGCTACAGATGCCACCCCAACTTGCGGAGGTTAGGTTGGGCTTAGAAGAACAATGAAAGTACCTGCTATTGGCCGGCCTAACCCCCCAGGAGGCGGATGCACTCGACTTTGAGGAAGGGTGCAGTTAGACGACCGACAGGGGGAGGACACTGACATTGAATTTGTCATAAGAAGAACCAGCAAAGAAATAATTCCACAACCCCCCTCGCCGCATGATCAGGAACAGCAACAACTCGAGCCGCCCCCGGATAGACAAACCACTCTGAAGGAACGACGGAGAAAATTAGTGGAAGAAGCCAAAAGGTAGTTGCAAGCCAAACCAGTCATGCGGCCATCCGCATCCCTCCCACCATGCCCCGATGACCTCCCAACGCAATTCCATGCGGAGCTGGTAATTTGGAAACGGCAGAAAATCGAAAAGGACCCTTTTACTTTCAGTTTCTTCATGCCTAACAGCCTGAGAAGGGTCCTATCAATTAAGGTAATGGAGGAGGTGATCACGGCTGGCAGCCAACTGGGCCCAAAATGGCTGAAGATAGGGCAAAGACCCCCACTCTATGGTGCACGAAGGAACCAGAGTTTTGGCAAGACAAGGTGTTTGAGGTACCACACACTATAAGGGGCTACAACTGCCAACCTCTTTGGAGAAGGCGAATATGCGATATTAACATGCTCGCCTGGATGGCGTTTTGCAACACCCTACCCTACGATAGGAACGACCCCACATTCATGGTGTATCCTCGTAGGGTAGGCATGGATTTTGTTGCCACCCTCCACCGGCAGCATGAATTCCCCATCATCTACAACTCCAATGCCACCTCCTTCGAGCGTGCCCTCCTTTTTGATTTAGGAAGCCTAAGTGACTCCATGACGGGCTTTCTCGCAAACTTCTCCTCCTGTCTAGGTCCCGCCTTTATAACTACATGTAATTACCTTAGGTTTCTTAAGCTATTACTCAAGCAAGATCCGACACCATAAGAGAATGGCTTGCCCCCCCTCTTTTTTTATCCCAATGCTATTGATAGCTGCGCTATGGCACACCTAATGATGAGAGCTAGCCTACTTCCCTCCTTTTGCCTAGCCCTCCTAGAGGACATGAATGATAGCCAGTTTACTAGGTGCAATCACCCCTTCCTCTCCACCACCTCTCTCCACGTCCGCATGAAGCTGAAAGGATACATGCAAAGCCACCAATTTTTGCGCAAATCCATCTGACCCCCTTCCCCTCCTCATTTAGATGAAGAGAATTAGGCCTGGCTATCATTCCACTACTATAACTAGAAAAAAAAAAAGAACAGCACGAAAAACACTCTCCACTTGACTGGACAACATCGCCCACATGCAGAAGCACTTACTACCACATAAAGCACAATCACTGCACCTAGGGGTTCTTAAGTTAGGCGTGTCCGATGGCTTCGGTTGACCGGCTCCACTCTCAACCCCCTAGCCCTTTTGCTCCCCCACTTCACGCTTAGGGCTCCTCAAGGGCAGGACATACCTAGGGAGGTAACACTCACCTATGGTTAGACCTGTCACCCTAAGCCACTTGCACCGCACCTCCCTTGGCACAAATGGGGTCCTCAAATGTGGGACATCACCCAGGGACCTACCTCCCCATTCCACTAGCACGAGCACAATGCACTAACAAGATGAGATAAGCACTCCCCTTAGGAACAACATCGCACCTTCTCCTTTCAAACATCATAAAAAGCAACAAACCACTGACTTCAGAGGCCCCATCAACCACGTAATACCCATTTGGCTCCTCCGACGAAAATTTCACAACTCCCACAAGCACCTAAGTCTCCAAGTGGCCCTCACCATTGCACCACTTGGCCAATTGCCTGCCAACCTACAACAACACAGAGGTGCCATGGGACTGGCACCCATCTAGGAGGGGGGTAATGTTAACCCCAAGTCGAGATGGCGGAAAAAGAAAGGAAAAAGCAGAAAAAACATGGAAAAAGAGCAAAGACACGTAGGCGACCTCCAAAGCTAAGCCGGGGCAAAAAGTGCAATTTTAAATGAAGTGCGCCTCAAAAAACTTGGAAAACTCTTGTAAAAGAGCACCAGGCTCCCTCCTGTGCCAATTGTAAAATACTAGACTGGTGTAGGCTAGAGGCATAAGGCTAGAAGAGGGAAATGGAAAAAAGACCTTGCCACAAGGGCTGGTCATGTAAAAAAGGGATGGGTGCCCATGGGATTTTAGGGTTTGTATATATAAAGTTCAAAAAGTGAATGAGAGCTCACTCTTTTGGTGTGTGGCTAACAAGAGCTCCCTTCTTATTCTCTTCTCCTCATCTTCTTGCTTGTGTGTGCTCTTGAGAGAGGGAGTGTGAGAGTGTGAGGGAGTAAGTGTGTGAGAGTGAGGGATCAAGAGGGTGAAGCTCTTCACCATCTCCCCTTCTCTTCTTCTCTTCTCTTCTCTTTTCTTGTGCACGCGGCTATGGAAGATGGAGCTTTGAGATGGAGGAGGCTTGAGGATGCTTGAGCTCGCATTTAGGATTGTGGAGCTACCAGGGTGTGTGAGAGAGGAGGCAACTCGTATCGACATCAAGGTAATCTCACTACACTCATAGGATCAACGACGCGTCGGCTAGGTGAGAGATAGCCATTAAAGCTCACTTGAAACGCTTGAAGCAATAAGCGGTCTATGGGTCTTGGCAGTTGAGCAAAGGCTCCCACATTGGCCTAATGAGACAAAACATTTCTCTACAAGAACGAAGGGCCCTCTTGGCCTAATGAAATATAACATTATGCATCCAAAACAATCGGCCCTCTTGGCCTAAAATAAAAAAAGAAATACAACTTATACACATCTCTCATTGGAGGAGTACTAACATACAACAAGATGCTCCACTCCAAGAAGAAAAGAGGGCTCCTAGCCCTAACTAGATGCATCAAATTATGACTAATATCTCTTGCATATATAGTAAGAGGTGTATGCATAATATGTTTTCTAACCACCCTATGGGTCCAAGATAACAATAGTAAATGGGTCTCAATTAGTCTTTGCATTATCCATACTAACCATCACATGCCATATAAAGCATGTTCTGATAAAAGTCCCCATAATCGACCAGGTCCTATCTCATCATCAATGGAGAGCTCTAAATAAGGACCATAGTTGAAAAAGATGTCTTCTTCATAAGCATAATTTTCTAATAAATTGGCAAACTGATTTTAATTTTGTAGAATTTTTTGAAGAGAGACTCTCTCAAACGCGTCGATTAGGTTCATAGAGCGTGATAATACATGCAAAGAATGGGATTCCGCAATGTATACATCCCATCCAATTGATTCAAAATCAACTAGGAATCCCCTTTTACTAATAACTGGTGAATACCACAGCAGCATTCAATCCCATGATCAAGGCTTTATATTCCGCCAATATTATTAATAAACCTTACCCCAAGGTAGGTAGCTAATTTCATCATGATTCTACATCAGCAATCTCTAATGACTACCCCAATACTCCCTTTCTTATTGGGACCCGTGGATGCTCCATCTGAATATAATATATATGTCCATAAATGCTTCACGCATCCCGCCATCGTTGGCTCCTTTATTCATAATTATGATAGTCAAAATTCAGCATATTCAGAGGATGAACCAAAGGCACTATTCCACCTTCTTCATTGAATCCAACAAGGATACTCATCAAAATCCTAAGTAATGATGGCAAAAGATTTTGATCTCCCAAACAGATGTCTCATCCTCTTTCTCAATCACTTTATAGCCTTTGCTCCACCAAACAAGTCCTCCTTGATGGTATCTTTGTTCCAAATATGGATGTTCTAAGTAGGGAATAAGCCACTCCATCAACCAACTTTTAGCCTAACCAACTTTAGCCTCTCTTGCAAGCATCAAATTAGTCCAGCCTCAACCTACAAGACATTTATCTCATTAGTACGCCTTTAAAAAATAAGGTTTAATCTACAAATCTGCTAGTAATGAATGCTATGGACCTATTTTTCCTAATTTTGACTATTTTGTAGTAGGGACCATCCCACTTAGTAGGCTCTAGTTTCCCACGAAACAGCTCCCTACTATATGCATCATAGTATAAAACTAACTGCCCTTTCTTGAAGATATACATTTTTCTTTTAAGTCATGAAGATGTTTCATTCGACACTTAGCTACCTCTTGATGTAACATGCTCTACAATTTGAGCTCATTGAGGTGTGCTAAAGTCGTAAAGCACTCAAAGAGTACATCTTCATTCCCTAAAGAATGGTTAATTACAAATCTTATAATCGATAAATCAATCTCTAGGGGTAGTATGCAGTCTCTTCACCACAAACTAACTTTCTTGAATGGGGTGTGGTTGATGGCTTGTTTAAAGGTCATATTATACGCCCACACCGCCACATATAACTTCTTATCTCAATCTCATTTCTTCTCTGCTACTATCTTCAATAGAATACCCACAAGCTGTTTATTAGTGCTTTCAGCCCGCCCATTTGCTTGTGGATTATAAGGTGTCATTTTATTGTGTTTAATCAGTCATGCTCTTAATCGTCTTATTCAAAAAGTGGGTTTTGCACTCCACATTAACTCCTTTGGCAGACCAAATCGGCAGATAATCTACTCAAGCAAGAAGCTAGTAGTCTCATTTACATCATCCTTCCTCGTCACTCGGGCTTCTGTGATGACCACTTTGTAAAATAATTAGTTGCCACTACGATATACCTCTTTTGTGTAGAGGATGACAAGGTAATAGGACCCACAAAACCCCACTTCTCGAATGGTAGTATAGCTATAATAGGAGTTAGTGGGCACTTCCTATTCCCCCTACTATCATGTCTTTGACATACATCACATCTCTTGACATATGAAAATGCATCTTGGAAAATGGACAACCACCAATATACATCTCTTAAATCTTTTTGTGCAGTCAACTGTCCAACAAAGTGTCCTCCACAAGCAAAGTCATGACACTCTTCCAAGATAAACAGAACCTCATTAGGCATAACATATTGGTGATAAACATCATCAACCCCCTGCCAATACTATGTTACAGCAATCAAGGCAAATTTCAAAGCCTGCTATTTGATTTTCTTCTTCTCAGCCTTGGAAAAAGTGGCTCCAGTCTCTCTTGTAGATAGGTAGTACATTATGACAGCATATCAAGATGGAATGGAAGTCGTATCAATTTTGAATAGACTCTCAACGTCACTACCTTTAGCCAAAATTTCCTTCAGCTCCCAGAAATCCACAAGACATTCAAGGATGCCCTACAACTTCAGTGGCTTACTCTTGATTTCATAATCAAAATCTTGCAAAGTGATTAACCACTTTGCTAGGCAGTCAAGCAGATGTAGCTTATTCATCAATAGCCTCAATCCCTCTACCTTCATATAAAATACCACCTTTTCATAGAGAATGTAATGCCTAAATTTCTTTATCACAAATGCCATCCCAAGACACAACTTCTCCATGTAGGTGTAATTAATCTCGGATATCCCCAATTTACGGCTAGCAAATGCAATTGGATGATACCACTTCTCCTTTCCAAATATAGGCTAAAAAATAGTAGTTGATGATATGCATTGTAGCTACTAAAAATATATAGAAGACCTCACCTCTTTTGGGTGCTTTTAGGACTGGCGCTTTTACTAGTTCTTGCATTACATCCTCAAAGGATACTTGATATCAGGATCTAAAACGGGCCTGACACTAGCCCTAAGGCACTAGTCGGGCCTCTACTACTCACCTAAAACCACTCCACACAACCTCACAACCATGAGCATCTAAGAACTTTGCATTTCTACAAGTTTGTAGTCCAATAAATATTCTTTCTCCACTCCTTAGAGGGAATCCCTAAACATCTTGGTGTTATGCACCACATGGCACACACAAAGGGATCACCCCTCGGTTGATCACCATGGCTCTCCTACACCTTAAGGATTGGCCCCAAGATGCGTAGTGAACATAAAACACATTCAAAACAAAGTCTAGTCTTTCAATTAAACGATCTAGGAGATGATAGATAAACCTCACCAGATAACCCCCAAGGAACCAAATATCTAGCCATATGGCTTGGGATACCTCACACTCTTAGCGTTGGTCATCACTCATACAAACAGGTGCTATGCATCTAGGATATGATACCATATGGTGCATCAATGAAATTGTGTATATGACCATCATGCTCAAACAAATTTATTCATTGAAAATCAACAAAGTGAAAGTGCGAAGACAATTCTTTTCGTGCTTTTCTTTACTATGATAATGCTACATTGCTTAGGGCTAGTATCAAGCTTCCTCATGCTACTAGTCCCTTTTTAATTTTTAACAACAATGAACCATATGTGATATGCATCATGAAACATCAAAATTTAACGTACTTTATTCACTCAGCAACCCCCTACTTCCTACCATTTAAAATTTTGCACGCATTGATAGGTGTAAGGCATGGTTTTTTAATGTATTTTTGTTTATTGAAAGCGATAAAACTCACTCTAACAAAGAGGTAGCTGAGGATGACCATCTGTCTTTTGCTTGTGGTGGTTGCCCCTAAATCATCAATAAAGATTTTCAACTCCTCTAGGGAAATATTACCAAAAGTCTTATTAGATGTACATTGCCAAGAACCTGGTGCATTGCATAACCCAAATGTCATAACATGATATGCAAAGGTTCCAAATATAGTAATAAATATCGTTTTCAACTTGCCTCTACAATAGCCATTTGCTTATATCCAACAAAGTAGTCCATGAATGAATAGATGTCTCTACCCACCAACAACTGATTTAGAATCTGGTCAATAAATGGCAAAGCGGATAATAATCTTTGACCATCTGCTTATTGAGCTCCCTAAAATCTATGCAAAGCTGGATTTGATTATTCTTCTTTTTCCTAATAACTACCGGCAAGCACCACTCCATGTGTTGCACAGGGAATATCATGCCAGCCTTCTTACGCAATTTTTGCAACTCCTCAAATAATTGGTCCCTTAGTTCAAAAAACATATGTCTCACTTTTGTCGCACAGGGCGGCTATCTTCCTTCAAGGGAATGGTATGCACATCTAAACTAAGAGGAATACCCCCCCCCCCCCTCAACTCATAGTCATAACTCCAAGAAAAGATGTCACGGAATTCTTGGATCAAGGACATGTAGTCCTTCCTTTCTCCAGACTGAGCAAAGACCCTAATTTAATTGGTCATGGATCATTCAACATATCGAGGTCCAGTTTGATCACATTCGTGTCTCTTATTCTATCTTTAGCTTCTATCAACTCATTTAGAGTCACCTAGTAGACGTCCTCTATAGTGGACCCCTCTTTTGATTCGCCACTTTGACAAAGTCCCACTAACATATGGATCATCTAATGCATCTAGTTTTGACAAAAGATAAAGGTACTCTCTCACTTTGAGAAGATTTAGGATATGCATCCATTATCACATGTTGAACACCTCTACCAAAAATCATACGACCAGTGGGTATATCAACTTGACAATTGCATTGCAAGATCCATGGCCTTCCTAACAATACTTGATAGCTTAGCTGCCCTACAAACGTACTAACCATAAAGTCCACAATGCATTCCACATTGGCAACAGTCACGCGAACTTTGGTAATGCAACCTCTAGGTTGCCTTTAATTGTCATCAGCTATTTGGAGAATTCTGAAGGCATCCTTTTGGACTTCCAACCCTAATCTTTCCATCAATTATGAACTCATAATGTTGACCGAGGATCCCATATCCACAATGGCATGTTCTACTAATATGTCATCAACATATGCTACTACCCTTGGGCAATGCTTTTCAGTATGTTCAATATCAAGAATCGCGTGGTGGGGGGACTTGCTCAAGATGTTGCACCGAACACACACAGAATGCACAAGGAGAAGTTCACTCAAGAGACAAGAGGAGAGATGGAGGCCAAAACGTTTTCTTGCTGGTTTTTTCTTCTTCTTCCCCACTCTTTTCAGTGTACACAAAGTATAGATAAGATACAACATAAAGGAAAGTGGCCTACTAAGTCAAACAATGCATAACCGACTACACTAGTCAACTGGCACTATAACTATGCCAGTTGCAAATAGGTGTAACAACCTGAATATAATAAGTAATGAGTCAGTGGCCATGTGAGAGTCATAATGACCAATGACGTGCTAAGTGTAGACGTGTGGACCCATCTAACCAGGTGGTCCATCATCAATGTCTGCATGTGTTGAGCTTGTCATCTCAACACTCCCCCTCAAGCTCAACTGCATCTCTGCAACTCCAAGTAAGCTTCGAAACTTTTAAAGCTTCTCTGTACCCAATGCCTTTGTGAAGATGTCAGCTATCTGATCCTGTGTGCTGACATACACCAAGTCAATCTCACCTGCTAGTACCTTCTCTCTCACAAAGTGGTAGTGTACCTCAATATGTTTTGTCCTGACATGGAACACAGGATTCCTAGCCAACTGTATACCGCTCATGTTGTCACAATAAATGACAACTGGACCTTCCACTTGCACATCTAAATTAGCCAATAACTTTTGCATCCATACTACCTCACATGTTGCAATAATAGCACCTCTATACTCAGCCTATGCACTCGACAAAGCAACTGTAGATTGCTTTTTACTGCTCCAAGTAGTTGCTGCACTACCAAGAGAGAACATGTATCCGCTGGTAGATCTTCTATCAGACATACTACCAGCCCAATCTGCATCTATGTATCCAAACGCCTGTACATCTGTACCTGCCTCATAGAAAAGTCCATAATGTAATGTGGACTTCACATATCTCAATATGTGTCTGACTGCATCCAAATGTGCCTTTCTAGGTACTTGCATAAACTGACTCACAAGACCAACACCGTAGCTCAAGTTCGACCTTGTGATGGTCATGTAAATCAAACTCCCCACTATCCTCCTAAACATAGTAGGGTCTTCTATCTCATCCCCAACATCAACACTCAACTTTACATTCTGCTCCAATGGGACTGAAAGTGGTTTGCATGCTGTCATACCATACTTGGACAACATATCCAAGCCATACTGTCTTTGGGACAGCCATATACCATCATCACATCTGATCACCTCAATGCCAAGGAAGTACCTTAGCTCACCTAAATCCTTCATCTCAAACTTCTTATTCAAAAAATCCTTGACTTCAACAATCCCACTATCACTATCACCTGTAATAATCAAGTCATCCACATAGATGACTATGATGACCAAACCTGCATCTTCCTTTCTCACATAAAGTGAGTGATCAGCATCAGAAACATAAAAGCCAATATTGACAAAATACTCTCTAATCTTGTCAGACCATGCTCTAGGTGCTTGCTTGAGCCCATAGAGCGCCTTCTTCAACCTGCACACATACGTGGGATGCTCTAAATCTTCATAGCCTACTGGTTGATCCATATACACTTCTTCCTGCAAATCACCATGCAAGAAGGCATTCTTCACATCCATTTGCTGCAACCTCCAACCTTTGGCTGCTGCCAAAGCAATTACACATCTAACAGTTGTCATCCTAGCAACTGGACTGAAGGTTTCTTCATAATCTATGCCATATGTCTGGGCATAGCCTTTTGCAACTAGCCTAGCTTAGTACCTACTAATAGAACCATCTGCATTGTGCTTAATCTTATAAACCCACTTACATCCAATAACTTTCTTGCCCTTCTGCAATGATACTAGATCCCAAGTCTTATTAGCCTCTAATGCAGCCATCTCCTCATCCATTGCTACATCCCAATCAGCATGGCCAACAGCCTCCTCAAAACATGTGGGCTCAACATCCTCAACTAGTTTCACCATACAAGCATAATGGTGAGCTGCACAAATCTTTTAATAGGGTATCTAACCCTACTAGATCTGCGTACCACCGGATCACTCAATGGAGCCTTTATATTACTATGAGCTCTCTGTACACCTAGTGTCTTGACAGAAGGAATACCAAGCTCATCATCCAAGCTCTCTGAGCCACTGGAGTCTCCATCAAGAACTGCATCAATGCCATCTGACACTTTATTCTTTCATTTGTCTTTACCTGTAGTGCTACTAGATGCACCTGAAGATGTAGAGGTACTCCTTAGTCTCCCAGACCAAGGACTACCAGATGATATCTCTAGTCTACTAAGAGTCCGTGATTCTTGCTTTTCAACCTGCACATGAGTGTCATGATCATCATCATCATCCAATGCATCACCACTAGATGCATACCAATTGCTCATTTCATCAAAGATGACATCCCTGCTCACTTTGAACTTACATGTGACAGGGTTATAACAGCGATACCCTTTCTGCTCTAAAGAGTATTCAATAAAAACACATTTTTCTACCTTTGGATCAAGCTTCTTCCATAGTTCATCTGGCACATGAACGCATACAAACAGCCAAATACCTTCAAGTGCGATACATCAAGCTTCTTGCCAGTAAAGCATTCTTCAGGAGTCATCCCATGAACTGTAGCTGTGGGAGTTGTGTTCATAATATAAACAGCAGTATGAATAGCCTCAAACCAAAAATGCTTAGGCATATTCTTTCAGCCATCAAGGCGCATGCAACTTCTGCAATATGCTTGTTTTTCCTTTCTGCAACCCCATTTTGCTGTGGGGTGTATCTGCATGTGAATTGTCTCTTTATCCCATGAGACCTCAGAAAATCACTGAACTCATTCGAGAGGTACTCTCCCCCTCCATCTGACCTCAAGCACTTTACTTTCAAGCATGTTTCTCTTTCAACTACAGCCTTGAAAGTTCTAAAGTACTCAAATGCTTCACTCTTTTCCTTCATAAAATATACCCACAGCTTTCTAGAACAATCATCAATGAATGTGACAAAGTATGAACTATCTCCAAGAGATATATTTTCTGTAGGCCCCCAAATGTCTGTACGCACAACATCAAGGATATTTCTGCTTATATCTCTATCATGTGAAAAGGGTTGTCTTGCCTGCTTAACAAACTGACATGCTTCACATATCTTATGAAATTCTGCAACTCTGATTGTAGGCAAACCTGTAACCAACCCTTTGGACTGCATTAATTTCAGCCTTTGTACATTTGCATGTCCAATGCGTTTGTGCCAAATTTCAATATCTGCAACAACACCTTTTCCTTTAGCATACATAGTAGCATTCATAGTAGGAATTTCAACATCCAGAGTAAACATACATCCAACTCTACTTCCCTTTGCTACCAACCTGCACTTGTCATTGAAGTCTTCTACAAAGCAGCCCTTTGCATTAAATCTAACTTGCAGTCCTTGCTCTACCATTTGACCGACTGACACCAAGTTCTTTGTAATAGATGGCACATGTAATACATCTGAAAGACTCTTTGTCTTACCATCATGCAAGGACAAGGGAACTTTTCCAATGTGTGAAATTGGGTGGCATGAATCATCACCCGTCTGCACATAACCTGCATTTTGCAAATCCTGCATCTCTCCAAACCATTCTGCATGGCTGGTCATATGATTGGATGTACCTGAATCAACATACCAAACATCATCATGTGTTCCCTTTCTTGTAACAGCATTCAACATATGCTGCATAACAAACAGACGTTCATTTTTGTCTTCATTCTGTCGTGAAAACGATGCATAGTTTCCTTGCTGCAACTTACCACTATGAATATCATCTTTCTTAGCATAACATTGGGTTGCAATATGACATGTTTTGCCACAATAATGACACACAATACCAGAGTTGTTAGAACCTCTGTTCTACCATCCACCTCTTCCTCTAAAGTTTCCCTTGCCTCTAAAGTTACCATGACCTCCTGAAACCTGCATATTGCCAAATTGCTGATTCAATCTGTTTTGCTAGTTGCCACTACCACGTCCTGTACCACGGCCTCTTGAAGAGAACATGCCTCGTCCCCTTCCTGAAGTGGAGTGGAAAGCTTGGACCTGTTCACCACTTCTTTCAGATGTCTCACTCTGCATGTTGATCTCTTCAGTGATTATAAGGGAGACCAACTTATCGAAATCTGGAAATGGCTTTTTGACATATGCGGAAGTTACAAAAGACTTCCAAGCCTTTTCATAGTTAAGTCCACCCAAGGTAGACGACACCAAATCATCATCATTGGGCATTGCATCAATCACTGCCAAGGCATTTGCAATGCTCCTTACCTTCAGTGCATACTCATTGATAGACATCTTCCCTTTCTTCAATGTATTCAACTCTTGCTTGAGTTGAATTTTTCGTGCCTTTGTGTTTACGGAAAACATACTTTTAAGTATGGTCCAAGCTGCATATGAATTCTCTGCATTTCTAATATGTCCCAGCATATTATTGTCAATTACTGCAGACAGCCAATACATGACCTTTTTGTCTTTTGCATTCCATTCCTTTCATGCCTTTGTCTCTTCTGCAGTTGGAGGATCACTCACCTCCGGCTCCTTTTCTTCACCTGAAACAAACTCGCAGAGGCCTTTTCCAATAAGGAAGTTCGTGACACGGAACTTCCATGAAGGGTAGTTGTTCTTGTCGAGCTTCTCAATGATGGGGCTTCCATTGTTCTCTGCCATTATCACAAAACTAATACCAAACAACAAGCAAATCTTCTGCAACCCTCGACCTGTAGTGCACAGCAATACACCAGACAGCCTTTTTCACTGTCTACTCAACAATACATGCAATCTGCAACTTGTTTGCAGATAAACCTTATGTTTGCTTCCTGCAAACACCTCAAGAATTATAGATTCACAATCTGTAACCTGTGCACCCACTTTCGGTCAAAACAGTCGAAATCACAGTGTACCCTGAAACTGATGTCCGCAACCTTGCGGCTCTAAAACGGGGCCTGAAACTGCTATCCGCAACCTTGCGGCTCTAAAACGGGGCCTCAGATGCCCAAAATACACAGTGCTCTTCGCACACACCAAATCTCACTGCAATCTGAGACTTTTGCTCTGCCCTGCTTCCGGTGCCTCCACAGGCACTATCCAAGAGAAAGAGTGGAAGGATGGGAGAGCTTCTTACCCATGGCTTGCTTGCTCGAACCTTGATTCTTCTCCTTCACTTCAGCCTTCGAAATCAGCCTCTTTCAATGGTGCGGCTCTGATACCATGTCAAGAATTGCGTGGTAGGGGGACTTGCTCAAGATGCTGCACCGAACACACACAGAATGCACAAGGAGAAGCTCACTCAAGAGACAAGAGGAGAGATGGAGGCCAAAACGTTTTCTTGTTGGTTTCTTCTTCTTCTTCCTTGCTCTTTTTAATGTACACAAAGTATAGATAAGATACAACATGAAGGAAAGTGGCCTACTAAGTCAAACAATGCATAACCGACTACACTAGTCGACTGGCGCTATAACTATGCCAGCTGTAAATAGGTGTAACAACCTGAATATAATAAGTAATGAGTCAGTGGCCATGTGAGAGTCATAATGACCATCGACATGCTAAGTGTAGATGTGTGGACCCATCTAACTAGGCGGTCCATCATCAATGTCCGCATGTGTTAAGCTTGTCACACTTCCCACATATGTCACACTTGACATTAGGGCAGTTTCTCAGAAAGTGTTGACCATCACACCACTGACAACTGAATCTTGATGGACCACCCTCTTCAAGGCGTCAACTTTCTATCAAGATTTGCTTCTTCTTTAGGAAATTGATATGTACGACTATTTATCTATATTGTTTCATTATTATATCGGTATAATGCCTCATCATGTCCTTGACTTTGCCAAGAACATTTGATGCACTAGACTCACAAGCATGATCATCTACTTGCCGTTCAGTTGGTCTAACCAACTGATTAGAGATCGGTTGCTCTACTACTACTATTGATTAATTGGAACAACATTAGGGTTTTTCATTTGGCTTCCATTATTCAGTGGAGCCATCTAACTAGCTATCGGCATAGTCACATTAGAGGGAGCTAGTAACATAGGCACACTTTGTTTTATTCTTCCTCTCCCATTCAAATCAGTCATGGTGTTCCTTGACTTCCACCAATCAACACCAGATTATTTCCAAGCCCTAGACTTGAATTCAGGTTTACCCTAGAAGCATAGGCCGCTTATAATCGTGACTCTACCTCCTCTAATCAATGTAATAGCCATATCAAGAGCAACACTGCTCAATTGCACTTGGATATTAAAGTCCAGTCTGTGCAAAAAGTATTGTAGTTGAGTGACAGCAGCTGGGATGGGAATATAGGTTTACAATTTATGAAACACTTCTTTCGGTTTCTTGGCATACCCTCAAACATTCTCATGAGGTTCTTGACGTCTTACATTAAGAACACATAGCCAATATTGACCTTCTCTTTCAAGGCAAACTCTCTTTGGAAGGCCGCAAAAAATAGATCAATTGTGATTATGGTTCCAACTTCTAGGCTATGATACTACTATACTATAGCTCATCCTTTTAGAGTCATATTGAAGAACATCATTATATGTCCCTCATCTTGGATTCGACAGTTGAATATTAACTTTTGGAACTCATTAATGTAGAGCTCTGCATCTTCCTCTGCTAACCCATTAAAAATGGGTAGAGAAAATCCTAAGGCTGGCAAATCTGGCATCTCTACAGGGATTGCAATGGGTTATGCCATGACGATGACTAGATTTTCTAAAGGTCTATGAACTACTGAAACTATTACCCCACTCGAAGTGGGCTGATCGACTGCTAGGGCTTCTCCTCCTCCTAGAGAATTGCTCATAAAACTAGGGCTTGAGGAGAATATCTCCTAATAATTTCAGCCCGTCGTCTAGCCCTTTCGGCTCTTTCTTGCTTCTAAAGCTTGGCTTGATGGTCCTTTGGATCTATTTAACTGTCTTTTGGCATACGCTAATTAATTGGTCCCTATTAACCAAGATTCGAATAGTCACTTATTAGTGGCTGATCTCAACAAATGCACCACCTATCGTCGGGACCAAAACTGAGCCCGACAATGGCTTTGAGGCTCTCATCGAGCCTTTATGCTCAACCCCACAGCCTCACGGCCATGAAATTCTAGAGGCTAACCACACTAATCTAACTTAAACACGCATTTGTACCATTTATAGTCTAACAAATCCCTTTCCAACTCCTCATAGGGAGTACCCAAATATAATGGTGCCTAACACCTCTTAGCACTTAAACACGCATTTGTACCATTTATAGTCTAACAATTCCCTTTCCAACTCCTCACAGGGAGTACCCAAATATAATGGTGCCTAACACCTCTTAGCACATACACTAAGAGTACCCTCGACTAACTGCCGCGGCCCACTATGACTCTCCTACATCTTGGGGATTGGTCCCAAGATGCACCATTCAAACATATAACACATACGATACATAGTCCCCTCTTTATAAAAATCGTTCCAACAGATGAAGTATAATCTCACTTTATTAGTCCCCAAAGAAATGAACATACTTAACCCTACAGCTTGGGACTCCTCACCCTCAATGTGGATCAATGTTCATAAAAGCAGGTGCTATGCATCCAAGATATATATTTCCAATACAATGTAATGAATGCAATGCAAGAGTGGATGATCTGTCATGCTCAACCATTTTATTTATTCAAAACAACATTGTGACAATGCACAAGCATTTCTCTTCATGCTTTCCATACTAACACATTTACTTCATTGCATAAGGAACAGCACCGAGTATACTCGTGTTATTGAACACTTTGACTTTAAAAATAAATGTGTCCTATATAGAAATTGCATCATGAAAATTAGGTTTCAGCCTATATTTAGCACTCATGAATCCCCCTCTCCCTATCACTTAATGTTATGCTTGCGGTGGTAGGTATAAAGAATGTTTCCATGTCATTTTCTTATCGAAAACCAATAAATTATGCACTATAACATGGAAATGGGGTTAACCTAATGTTAAACCTCATGCCTTAGGTCCACCATACATCCACAAACACATCCGTAATTTTTTTATTTTTTGGCACATAAAATCTAAATTTTTTCTTTAAACCCCATTTTTTATTTGTCTATATTTATTTATTAATAAATTAAAATTATTTTTTTATTTTCTAATTCAACGTGATTAGATTACTAAGATTCACCATTACCTTTTATTTCATTCCATAAGAACACGATTCTCCCATCCCAAACGACAAAAACCCTTTTTTTTTCACTTAAATACCACATTTCAGACTTGTGATTATTAATAACGACTACATTTAATTATGGGTTCCTCATATTATCACTTGTAACCCTCAAAGATATGTTAAACAAGGTTCAAACAAATTTTCATTCCATATGCACTTCATTTGGATCATAAACGATCAAAAACAAGCAAAATTTCTTCATAAAATGGATATACCATTAAATTGCATGTTTCGCGTTACAGAAATTGAATGCATGGACAATCAAACCCATCATCGATCTCTACATAGCACAAAACATCAATTCTTAGCATCTTGCAACAATCCAAGCATCCTTCACCCAGTTCTTCTCTTCTTTTCACCCGCATGAATAGCCTCTTGGAGGGGAGAGAGAGAGGAGAGAAAAATACTAAATTCTGATCTCTACATTCGGGCAAGCATTCTTCATGCAGAGAGTGGTGATGGAAAGTGAAAAAATGGAGAAGAAGGTTGGTAACTTCAAATTGACGGCTTGTTTTGCAGTTCCCCAACCCCCCTCTCATCAAATTCACCAAGAATGCATTGTGATCAGACTATCGTTGAAAAAAAAATGGCTCCCCCCAATGCAAAAATTTTGGGCCCTTTGGCCCCAAGGGTCAAGACCTTCTGTGTCTTCATCAAATTTTGACCTTCCAAATGTTCGGCTTCTTGCTTCTCCCGCATCTGGCACCCGGTTCCATTTTCGAAAAATTCTGCACATCCATCTTGAAGTCATGAACTGCTGGAAACTTGTCTTGCTTTGATCCGACACTCAAAAAAATTATGAAAAATCTACAACCACTGTGAAGATCGGGTCTTTTGAAATAATTTGAATTCCCATCTTTCCCAGCTACTTAAAACTATCGGATCCACATCTTCCGCTTCCATCGGTCTTTAAATTCAACTTTAGATTTGCATCGTTAGCGCTTATCCAACATTTTCTGGATGTCTAAATCCCACTCTCATTCTGTTGAGATGGCATGGGAATGATATCCTGCCGAGGTACTTATAGAGGTACCCACCTCCAAAGAATTCTGCCTAGCATGTGTAAACTGTTCTTCACCCAACTTGCCTAATCCTCTTGCTTCTCCTATATCATTCACCCCTACAACCTACTGTTGTTGTCTTGCTAGTGCTTCCCTTAATTCCTAGGATCTGCTTCTTGTTAAAATCGGATTTGACAAATGTGGATGATTGTTGAACATATATGCTACCCATAAAAGGCACCTTGTACATCTTCAATGCCATTAGCATCCTGCACTCCTGCAACTTGTTCTTGTGGTAATTGTTCCTACGCTTGATGCCTAAATCATGAGAATTATTCCCATGAAACCAACAAGATCGCCAATGCGTTATGGCCTCTCAAGACCACAACAAAAGTATAGGATACATCAATCTGCCTGAAAACAATCCTACAACAACAACTAAATTTTTGAATCCATCTACTATAGCCATTAACATCATTTAATATTCATCACGAACACTACACAAACAAGAAATACATATTAGATTATTCATGTGACACCATTCTCCTGAAAGATAAATGATAGTTTACAACCATCACAACTACTCCTGATCACATAACTCAAAGTAGACAACATAAATATTCAGGAAATAGACATAAATAAGAGGATCAACATCAATGACCATCTCATGGTGATGTCCTGAGGAATATATCATTCAAGATCATATAGCATCTAATCGAATACAACTTCCTAATGTTCAAGACATGTACATGACTTTCACGTGAAACATCATATGAAAGCTAAAGTCACTTTACACATGTTGATCCCAAAAGGCACATGCATACAAGTACAAGGGTATGAAATAGTACTAAATAGACGATGGAATTTGAGCCTTAATACAAACAGGCCTCTTGTCCCTCACACACACGTCTGGTGAATATATTGGAGTGATTCACCTCTTGTCCGACACACACACACACACACACACACTCTCTCTCTCTCTCTCTCTCTCTCTCTCTCTCTCTCTCTCTCTCTCTCTCTCTCTCTCTCTCTCTCTCTCTCTCTCTCTCTCTCTCTCTCTCTCTCTCTCTCTCTCTCTCTCTCTCTCTCTCTCTCTCTCTCTCTCTCTCTCTCTCTCAAGCATGCAAGTAATCAAAATGCCCCTTTCCTTATGACACTTGATGGTAGGAACCCTTGTTAACTTATTTAAGGATCAAAACACCCAGACTTCTACTAGGAGATCTTACAAGCATGGGAGTGACGTGGATTGTCAAAAATTGCAAATATACATATTGTTTTCTTGTACATGAATATTTTACAACCTTGGAATAGATCTAGGAGTGGAAACTTTGGAGAATGGTCCTCCTTTTGCATCCTCCCTTTTCTGTTGATGGTTAGCAATCACTTTATGGTCAATCTTAGGGTGCAAATTACTCTCAAATCATGATGAAAGTTTTCTCCAAATCAATTATAGATAGACCCCATTGGGTTTTTTAGGCCCATAAATACTTTATGCAAAGCTAGATGAGCATCGAGTTGTGAGCTGAAGCCATCAAAGTAGAATAGTTGGAGTTATTCAGCAACCACTCTATGATCAATCTTAGGGTGCAAATTACTCTCAAATCATGATGAAGGTTTTCTCCAAATCAATTATAGATAGGCACCATTGGGTTTTGAGGCCCATAAGTACTTTATGTAGAGCTAGATGAGCATTGGGTCGAACTGAAGCCATCAAAGTGGAATAGTTGGAGTTATTCAGCAAAAAAATTTGAACTTCACCTTGAGTTTGGCTTGATTTTCACCTTGAGATCTAACTCTTCACTTTGAAGCCTTATAGAAAGTACTTTTGAGCTCAAGTTGAGTAAAACACGTAGGTTTTCTAAATCTCATTCTAAATTAGCATCGAAATTCTACAACTAATGCAACCCAACTATTCTATTGATTAAAAGAAAGGGAAAATCATTGGGAAAACCTTAAATCTCCTCTAAAGCCTTATATATCTACCTATTTTATTCAATCCATTTTTATCATATCAATCCCCTACCTAACCTTGAATTAGTTGTAGAATGTTTGTAGCACAATATGTTCACTAAATGGACAACAATGGCTAAATCTCTATTCCACCAAAACTGTATGTGTTCCAAGAACCAAAAGGGTACAAATTTTGTTTCTTGTTTATTCAATAGAACAAAAATTTTGAGGTATCAAATCTTAACATAATGGGACTCGGTGGAATCTTATTCCTTCAAGTATTCCACACACGTAGGTCACAAGGAATCCAAGCTTCAAGCTTTCACCTACTCTCAACATAATCTTTCCAAGAAATCTCTTATTCAAGCATGTGCTCCATTTAGTCCACAATCTTTAATCCTTGCACACCCATCTCCCACTAACTAGAAGAGAAGATAAGGGGAAGAGAAAGGACTCGAGAATGGAAGGAAATCCCTTCTCATACACTCTCACGCTCTCGTGTACACACTCTTTCTTACACAAGCTCACTCTCTCAACAACACAAGCAATGAAGTAAAAGAAGGTAGAGATATTGAGCTCAAAAGGTTGCACACACAAGAATCAATCTTGTCTATCCAACTTAAACTTTTATTACATAGGGTTTTGATTTGGGTTTCCATCATTTGGTTCCTTTTCTCTTGTGGTCTACCCATTTACAATGCCCAACATTGACCTTTAACCTAGGCCTTTGAAGCCACCCATGGGACTTGTAATATGCATGGGAGAGAGCTAGACTCTTGGATTTTACATTTGCATGCATTATTGTTTTTTCCTAGGGCTTCAAATATTCGTGCACATCTTTACATTTAAAGAAAGTAAATGCAATTTTTAGGACTTGGCATCCATTCTTCTCTTTTCATTTACACTACGACTCCATAGAGCTAACGAGCTTGGCAAAGTAGGAAGGCTATTCCATGCATTTGAAGAGTTTTCAAAATGCTATTATTTATAAGCTATTTTTTTACCTTGATGATGCAATGATGCGTTTAGGTGTGAAAAATTGGATCCACCATAGTTTTGTGATCAACTTCAAATTGCATGATGAGATTCAACATTCTACCCAATGGAATTGAGAAAAGTGGATAGAGAAACCATGTGACTTGCAACAATAATCTTGGATAAAGGCAACAAGTGTTAAAGTTGCACATGGAGCCAATGAAACTTTGAATAAACAACCTCCTTTTGTGCTAGTCCCATTTACACATCCACTCAATTGGCTATATTCTTGGTCATACATTGTTTCCACAACCACATAATTTTTGGTTTTCGAATGAGAGCGAGAGAATCTCATCAATATAGAGAGATTAATTGTGTTGAAGAAAAACATGGTCTTAGAAACTAATAATGCAAGAATGATGTTCAAAGGTTTGCAATTATGACAACATAGGACATTTTCACAACCCAAAAAGAAATAGCTTGATTCTTATAGAAACAACATTATGTCACTTTGGGAGATGGCAAAGGGACCATATCATGGAGAAAGGAATTATGACTAGTCTCATATGGACATTGAGTTCCCTAACATCATAGAGAGAAGCAAAAGAGCTTTTCTTAACATTGGCAATAAATTGTAAAGTTGAGTTCCCTAAGGTCACATAGAGAAGCAAAAGACTTTTCCTTAATGTTGACAATAAATTGCAAAGTTGCATATAGGGTGAGTTTTAGCATGCCAAGATCTCTCTCTCTCTCTCTCTCTCTCTCTCTCTCTCTCTCTCTCTCTCTCTCTCTCTCTCTCTCTCTCTCTCTCTCTCTCTCTCTCTCTCTCTCTCTCTCTCTCTCTCTCTCTCTCTCTCTCTCTCTCTCTCTCTCTCTATGTGTGTGTGTGTGTGTGTGTGTGTGTGTGTGTGTGTGTGTGTGTGTGTGTGTGTGTGTGTGTGTGTGTGTGTGTGTGTGTGTGTGTGTGTGTGTGTGTGTGTGTGTGTGTGTGTGTGTGTGTGTGTGTGTGTGTGTGTGTGTGTGTGTGTGTGTGTGTGTGTGTGTGTGTGTGTGTGTGTGTGTGTGTGTGTGTGTGTGTGTGTGTGTGTGTGTGTGTGTGTGTGTGTGTGTGTGTGTGTGTGTGTGTGTGTGTGTGTGTGTGTGTGTGTGTGTGTGTGTGTGAAACAAAGGCACCATGGCAAGAATTCAAGAAGACCCAAAAAATTGAATGGTTGCCATTTCCACCATGGTATATTTTTATTACTAGCATTGCTTGTCACTTATTATCATGCATGTAAGTTAAATAGGACAACTTTACACCCAACTCTTGGATCAGGACCAAGGTCCACACACCACACTATATATTCAACAACTTAAAAACTTTCTCAATATGTTGGACTCAACTTTTGAGGATTTTCATATTCAAGAATCTAAATGAAAGTCATGATTCACATTGTGTACATGACCCACATAAACCTTGAACATCCCCTCCCCTAACAAGGGTACTAAGCTCTTAGAGAGCTCTCAATCTTAAGAAGTAGGATCCAACATGATCTATGGACCAACTTCAAAGGCCAATCGATTTCTCCTTTCCTAAAGTCAATATGACTCCTCCCCAAATAACATCCAAGACTTCAAAAAGGCGAATTATTATTTTTCCCTCTAGCCGGTCAAAGCCTATTTCGAATGTAAGCCATCATGTAAACCCACTGCAATCAATTATCTCTCTAGCTTCTTCCACTTTCTTACACATCAACATTTCCGAATGGGATCAAATGCATCCTCTTTCTCAAAATCACACAAATGACAATGCCCTAAGATAGGCATCCACTTACTAAGCATGTCTCTTGTGGGTAGCTTTAACATAAACAAACACATTCAAATTTCCAAAAAGTGTGGTCTTCCATGAAGCATAGGCAATGATCTTACATTCACTCATAAACACAAATCTATTATGCTTGCTTCAAAGTTCATGAGACATAGCAAACCACCTGATTTTCCTAGGAGCTTTAGATATTCTAATATTTCCTAAAGGGATAACTTGATATCTATGAATTGAGTCTTGTTTTCCAGTGATGTAAGCTAACTTCTTAAGTTTCATTGTGATGTAAGTTAGCTATTTCACCTCTTTGGGAAAAGGGCCCACTAGTCCTTCATCATTCCTAGTTACATTGGTTTAGTTTTTGGAGATCCCATAAATCTTCCCAACATCTTATGCCCTTTTGAGGCATTTCATGAACCAACTTTTGATTCTCATTAATAAATAGAGCCATGATACTTAAAAACCAATGCATGAAACACAATAGACAATCCAAAAGAAGAGTTAGACCTTGCATCACTTTTAACCCATTCATGTTGCATGTATAGTTCTATCCAATTATTAACAATCATGTTCACAATCATAAGTGTTGGGGGTAAAGGCGCCTCCGCCTAGCCGCCCGTGTATTACTACATTGACAGTACCAACACCTGCACACTGCAAGCAGCGACACACCCATCACTGTCACTTCATTATTTATTATTTCATTGACATTTGAATAAAGGGAAGGCCAGTCACACATTGTGACTATTGGAGTTCCCACATTTGGAGTCTCTCACTTTCTTGCTCTTACTCCATTCGCTATAGCTCTCACCTCCGTGTTGTCTTGCTCAATCCTTCTCACCTTTCAACTGGTATTAGAGCGTGGCTCTTCAAGGTCTTGAACGTGGTCAAGAACTCCTTCAACATTCATTCAAATACCTACACTCTTGTCTTCACTCTTGGTAGCCATAGCCACACCTTTCAAGCTTTCGGTCGGTCTCATCCTTCTCGGGCAAGCATTGGGTCTCCTTGGGAAACCTCTTAGGGAATTCATCTACATGTATTGGATCTCTCATTCCACTCTTTATTTCAATACACAAGGTTTGAAGAATAGGGCAACCATGGCTCAGTCCATGAAGGTTTGCAACTGAGCTCTCTCTCGTCTATGCCTATTGAGGCCTCTTGGGAAGCTTCTTTGGGAGCCATAGAAGCTCCCTAACCATCAAGTAGTGCACAACTCCCTCAGCAACATCAAAAACATGATTTTAGCAAGTTGCCCCATTTTCTCAACCTGTCAAAAATATGGCTTTCATCTCCAACACCTCTTCAAGCCATTAGCACTACACAAAAGGTCTCATTTGAGGCATAGGATCATGCTTCAGCCATGGCATTGAAGGCTTGAGCTTGGCATTGACATTTGGGTCTAATATACTTCAGCCTAGAATGTCATAATAGTCCACAGGTAGCCCCAAACAGTGCTACATTAGCATTTGATATTTATGCTTGCTTGGTACTAGCTATTGATGCCATTTGCTACCCGAATCATGCTGCTGCCTGAATGTTATGGGAAGCTATGCATATGATATGCCATTGATTTGGTGTTGATTTTGGACCTTTGTATGCTTAGTATGACAATGAATTTACTACTACAATAGAGTAGAGCTAAAGCTATTTAACTCGGGTTATGTTATGCCTATTAGTTTCGGGTGCATCCCATATGCTTGTTATGACTATTTGGATGCAAATGGAGGTTGGCAAATGTCTTGGATGGTTCCGGAATGTATTTTGAGCCTCATTTGAGCTCCATATTGGTTGGAACTTACTTGACGTTGGCTTACACTAGCATGCTTTATGACAAAGGTTATACCTATGGTCTATGCATGACCCATTGGTACATGCTTTGAAGCATATGTTAGTGATGCATGCTACCTACATTGTTTGAGATTCTTTGCCACTTGGAGCTTTAGTTGGGCTTGTACTTGGATACTTTGGAACCTCTTTTGGAAGTTTTATTTGGCCGTCATAGTGCCTCTGTTATGCCCGCTTGATGCAGGATTGGACTTGGCAGTCTCACTGTTGTCATTGGATCTCTATTAGCTCATTGTTTGCTCTCACACTGCTATCATTTATTACAGCAAGATGTTTTATGCGGACTGTGATGTATTTATTGAGCTTAATCATGTCCTTTTGATGTACTTTTGGTACTATTTGGTGGGCAGCTAGTCATTCTAGCAATTCCTCTTATTTTTAGCTTGTTTTGGTAGTGGTTTTGGTTTATTTATTGCTAATTATTACATCAGGATTTTTTCTGCATAGTTTGCCTCTGTTTGACTCATTATGGCTGGTCATCTCAAAGATACAACTTTGTTTAACATTGCCAAGTTGGATGGCACCAACTATGGCTACTCAAAATCTCAAATATGGCAGGTTTTGGTACAGAAATTACATATTGAGCCACTAAGAAACAAAGATATTAAACCCGAGAATATGGATGATGATGATTGGGCTGATTTAGATACACTATGCAAGTTCACTATCATTTTATCACTCTCTAAAGAGGTCCATAATAATGTTGTTGAAGATGAAGATCAGAGTGCATGGAATCTATGGGAAAAGATTCAAGAACTTTATGCAAAGCAAAGCCCTACTTCACAGATGTATTGGTTTAAACAATTGATGGATCTCCGCATGAAGGAGGGGATCCCATTGTCTGCTCACTTTAGCCAGTTTCATTCTATCATAAAGAATCTACTTCACTAGGGTATTGAGTTTCAAGATAATCTGCATCCTCTGTTTCTGCTTGGCACTTCACTTGAGTCTTGGGATGTATTTTGCACTGCAATTTGTACCAACAAACTTGATGGGCTGAAATTGCAAGATATAGAGAGCGCTCTTTTGATTGAAGAAATTAATAGGAAAAACAATGATGCTTCCCGCAGTTCACATGCTTTATCCACTGTTAGAGGTGGCAAAAGTAGCAAGAAAGATAATGATTGTCATGGGAAGGACTCTCAGAAGTCCCGATCTAAGGAACGTGGATGCAGCAAGTCCTGTGGATGTAAGTCTAATCTTACATGCCATTAGTATGGGAAAGTAGGACACATACGGCCACAGTACCATAAGATGCACGATGATGAGTGCAAAAAAAGGGGAAAGAAAAAGTGGAGTGTCACATTTATTGACGATTATTCATGTAAGGTTTGGGCTTATCCCATAAAGCAGAAATCTAATGTCTTGGTCGTCTTTCAGCATTGGCTTACTTTAGCAAAGAATCAGTATGGGCATAGACTGAAATGCCTAAGGACCAATAATGGGGGTGAGTATATCTCGCTTGCTTTTGAGCAGTTTTGTGACGAGCGGGGTATCAAGCATCGGTTGACCACCCCTTACACCCCTCCCCAAAATGGTATGGCTAAGCGTATGAATAGCACTATCTAGGAGAGGGTCCATAGTATGCTTAGCCAAGTAGAATTACCACAACATTTTGGGGCTGAGGCAGTCTCTACTACCGTGCATCTCATTAACAGGTCACCTTGCAGTGGTATTAACTTCTAGGTTGTAGAGAAGGTATGGACAGGAAAGCCTCCCTTATATGCTCATTTGCATGTCTTTGGATGTGAGGCATTTTGCCATGTGCCCAAGGATAAATGCAATAAGCTGGATCCTAAAAGTGTGAAATGCATTTTCCTTGGCTATGGAGATGCAGGTGAGATGGGATATCGTCTTTGGGATCCGCAAGCGAGGAAAGTGAAATGCAGCCATGATGTTGTGTTCCATGAGAAAAAAATGCATATATAGCCTGAGAAAGTTGTTGAGATACACAGGGTTATCTTTCAAGAGGAGCCCTTTGCTCCCACACAAGTAGCTAGACAGCCTGCACTAGCTGATCCTCATGGATAGGATGTTAGTGAAAGGTCAACTGACGCTTAATACCCCTCTCATCACATAGCTGCTCAAAGGCACATGACACATATTCTCCCCCATTGTCAATCCTAAGGCATTTCAACCTATGCCTAGTCTCGTTCTCAACCAATGCAAGCCATCTCTGAAACACTGCCAAAACATCTGACTTAAGCTTAATGGGGTAAGCCCAGACTTTACACGAAAAATCGTCAATGAATGTCACAAAATACTTTGCACCACCCATAGACTGACAGGGCATGGGCCCACAAACATCCGAATGTACCAATGCTAGGGGCTCACTCATGTGTGTCCTACCAGACTTCTTATGCGTATTCCTAATCTGTCTACCATAAAGACAATGCTCACATGAATCAAAACATGCATAGTCAAGGGGTTGTAAGTACTACAAACCATAAAGCATTTTCATCCCCTTCAAGGACATATGGCCCAAATGGGCATGCCAAAGAGATACATGTGGGATGGAACTAACTGACAAAACATGGTCAATAGAGGACCTATCAACTACAAGAGGATAGAGGCTGACAGCCTTGGCACCTCTAGCAAGCACAAGTCTGCCACGAGTGATCTTCCAGGCAGAATCCCCAAATGAAACATGAAACCCAGCATCATCAAGCTGCCTTGCAGACATAAGACTGTGTGTAAGTGCATGTACATGACGTACATCCTGTAACAAAAAAATATTGCCAGTAGAGAACTGCAGTCGTACATCTCCAATGCCAACAATAGCAAGTGTTCTATAATCACCCATGCAAACTGAACCATAGACAGTGCGGTAGGAGGTACTGTCAGTGTAGTAATACACGAGTGGCTAGGCAAAGGCGCCTTTACCCCCAACAGTTAGACGGGATGTTAGATAGGATATTGGACAGGCATCATAGCCTGGATTGAGGCATTCTGCTAGAGATAGACAACCTCCTGACCACTGTGAACCCTCCATAAATTATGTCTTGGTTACATATGCAAGAGAACCTATCACCTATGATGAGGCTATGCATAGGGGTAACAGTCACACCTGGGAGAGGGCTATGCAGTCTGAGATTGGCTCGTTGCATAAGAATCATACGTGGGATTTGGTTTCCTTGCCTAGTGGCAAGACGGCTTTGACTTGCAAGTGGGTGTACAAGTTGAAAAGTACCCCTAGACACCCCATGCCACATTGGTAGCAAAGCATTTTAAGCAGTAGCATGATGTTGACTTTGATGAGGTCTTATCTCCTGTTGGTTAAGATAACCACCCTATGCTTAGTCTTGGATTTGACTACATAGCTTGGCTTGGACTTGAATTAGTTGGATGTCAAGACGGATTTCTTACATGGGGATTTGCATGATGAGATTTACATGGAGCATCCTAAGGGGTTTGTAAAGCCTGACAGGAAACACCTAGTGTGAAAATTGAGGAAAAGTCTTTATGGCTTGAAGCAAGCATCTAGGGAATGGTATCATAAGTTTGATTCATTTATGCAATCACAGGGCTATAGCTGTAGTGTTATGGATCCGTGCTTGTACACGAAGAAAGCCTGTGATAGATCTTTACTGATTTTGGTACTCTATGTGGACGACATGCTTTTGGCAGGGAAAGCTCATGAGGAGCTAGAAGCTCTTAAGGCTTAGTTCAAGAAGAGCTTTGAGATGAAAGATTTGGGAAATTCCTCTCATATTCTTGGTATGTGCATTACGCGTGATAGGCATTAAGGACTACTCTATCTATCACAGTGAGTGTACATTCATAAAGTCCTTGAGCACTTTTGTATGCAGGATATAAAGCCTATTGGCTGTCCATTGCCTTCTCATTGAAGGTATCAAAAGCCAATTGCTTGTAGATAGGCCCGTAGAGAAATGAGTAGAGGGCTGAGATGGCCAAGATTCCCTATGCATCCACAGTGGGCAGTCTTATGTATGCCATGATAGCCACCCATCCAGATATTGCTTTTGTAGTTGGTATTGTGGCACGTTATATGGCTACACCTAGCAAGAGGAATTGGGATGCCTTGAATGGTATCATGAGGTACATGAAGGGTATTGATGATATGTGCGTATGTTGTGGCAATCAGGATACATGAGTCATGGGATACACTGACTCTGACTATGCAAGACATGCAAATAGTAGGAAGTCCACCTCTGGCTATGTGTTCACTTTTGCTAGGGATGCTATTTCATGGATGTCCAGGGTGCAAAAATGCACGGCCCTTTCTACTACAAAGGCCAAGCATGTTGTATCCACTGAGGCTTGCAAGGAGGCCATTTGGTTGGGTCATTTGGTTGCTGACCTTGGTATTGCAAATGTTATCCCTACACTACATTTGGATTCTATGAGTGGTATCCAGTTAGCCAAGAATCTGGTCTTCCATGGAAAGACAAAACACATTGAGGTGAGGCATCACTTCATTCGTGGGGTCATTGAGGACAAGTTTGTTGACCTTGTCAAGATCTCAACTGACTAGAATCCTGCAGACTTGCTCATGAAAAGCCTCTCTAGAGAGTGATTTTCCTTCCTTAGGAAGTTGATGGGCATTGGATGAGATGATGTCTTTCCTCATCCTCTTGTATTGGTGTACATGTTGTTCTGTCTTTTTTCTTTTTTCTTCTCACTCCTCACTAAGGCAGATTCACTTTAAATGGGAGGTTGTTGGGGGTAAAGGCGCCTTCGCCTAGCCGTTCGTGTATTACTACACTGACAATACCCGCACTTGCACGCTGTAGGTGGCATGCAACCATCACTATCACTTCATTCTTTATTCTTTTAGTGACATTTGAATAAAGGGAAGTCCGGCCACACATTGTGACTATTGGAGTTCCCACATTTGGAGTCTCTCTCTTTCTTGCTCTTGCTCCATCCGCCATAGCTCTCACCTCCATGCTCTCTTGCTCGATCCTTCTCACCTTTCAATAAGTTGTTGAATGTTCACCTTAAAGGGCTTCAACATGTCATACCGAGGAATTTCTTACCCTTGAAGGGTGTTGAAGAGACCATTGTTTAAGCAACACAACCTATAGCTAGGTCGAGTCATTTTCTGTAGCCATTTAGCATTGAGCTTCTTTACCCTAAACTATCATTCCTCTTTTGAGTAGTTACTAGATGCCATCATATGGCATGCCACAAATGGTAGTTATCTTGAGACTATGGAAGAGTCTATGAAATATTTCAATCTTTTTCCAGCCAAATTTGGGGAAAGTAAATATTGTTGACACAAAACTTATCGAAAAAGCATACATTCTTTGGACCAATAAGCAATCTTATGTTTTTTTGCCTAATCCACTCAAACATTTTTCTAAGAGTGACTCCCATACCAATAGGACATCTTGGATGTCAGATTACCTTGCAATGATCTATATCCTTGAGATCCAATCATTCAAAAACCCAAGGACCATCGCCTAGTAAAAGTCTAAAAACTTTGATCCTTTCCTAGTTATTTCTTCAAGTAAAACCAAAGAAGAACATTTAAATAAAAAAGCTAAGTAATAGTGTTCTTCTCCTCTTCAATGATACCAGTGTTGCAACCCACATACATCTAAGTTGTAAAGAAAGATTAATTTGTGAGGGGAAAGCCATGATGGTTTGTGAAACCATCAACTTATTTGAGTTTGCAAGAAGCAAGTTAATTAACCACATCAAAAACGAGCCCATAAGGTGGACCTTTTTAAAGAAAAGGAGTCCAATAAGTAATCCATCAATGCTTATCTTAGTAGTAGCATTTTTATACAATAACTTCATCATCTAATTGTAAATTTGACCTAAGCCCATCTTCTGGGTAGTGAGGAGGATGAAATCCCATCTTATCCTATCATAGACCTTGTCAAGTTCAAGGTAACCTGACGCTAGAATGCTGTCAGGAGACCCTGGCCATTAGGAACCCAGATTTCAGGTTGATCGTAGTGGTTCATGAACGTTCCATTATGAGGCAGACTCGAGAAACCCAAGGTGACAAACCCCGTAACATTCCATGGGAGTGTTGGGCCGTGTCGCTTAGATTCGTGGACTGCTAAAAACGTGTCTAGATAGTCGATAGGTGGCACATTACAAAAAACTTGTTAGATGGATATAACACGATCGATGGACTGGCTTCAAAAGCTAATTCATTTCTCATTTCCTAAATTCAATATGACTCCTCCCCAAATTTGCAACACATATGCACAATTGATAAGGTATTTGTGACCATGTGACCTTTTGCATCTTGCAATCTCACTACATTCTCCCACGTTGGGATGCATGCAAGGCCTAAAAGATGTTATGAGTTTGACAAGAACTATCTCAAAGGCCATTAGTTAGATTCCTTAGCTTAGCTTGTTGGTAAGACCACAATTGAGAGCCTTGAATAAGTTTGCCTAGTTGAGCTACTAACAAGATCATGAAATAATCATGATGCAAGTTGAGCAACAATAGACGACGGACCAAGGCTAACATGACTTTTGCCGCATGAAAATGCTACTTGTTAAGCGAAGCATGACAGATCCCATATTATCTTGACACCTTCTAAATATTTGACTTTAGTCTCTCGAAGGAGTCCAATCCTTGTAGTGGAAAATCACTTGAAAACCTCTCCACCAGTTGGGTCATATAGCCCTTGAAAACAACATGACTTAAAAAAAGGAAGAGTTGAATCTCAAGGGCAACCTACCCAAGAGATCCGCAAAAGCACCCATCAACTACCTAATCATGTCAAGTTGCAAAGGAAAATGGTCAGATAATACATAGTATCATGTAAACCCATCACAATCAATTGCTTCTCTAGCTTTATCCACTTTCTTACACATCCAAATTTCCAAAAGAGCTCAATTGCATCCTCTTTCTCAATCTTGCACAAAGGACAATGCCCTAAGATTGGCATCCACTTACTAAGCTTACCTCTTGTGGGTAGATTTAACATAAACAAACATGTTCAACTTTCCAAAAAGTGTGGCCTTCCAAGAAGCCTAGGCAACAATCTTACGTTCACTCATAAACACAAGTCTATTATGTTTACTTCACAATTCATGAGACATAGCAAACCACCCAATTTTCCTAGGAGCTTTAAATCTTCTTATCTTTCCTAGAGGGATAAATTGATATCTAAGGTGGTTTGACTATGAATTGAGTTTTGTTTTCTAGTGATGTAAGTTAACTTCTTAAGTTTCATTGTGATGTGAGTTAGTTATTCCACCTCTTTGGGGCAAGGACTGCCAGTCTTTAATCACTTGTAATTACATTGGTTTAGATTTTTGAGATCCCATAAATCTTCCCAACAACTTATGCCCTTTTGAGGTATTTCACAAACCAACTTTTGATTCTCATTAATAACAGAGACATGATACTTAAAAGCCAAAGCACGAAACCAAATAGACAATCCAAAAGAGGAGTTGGAGCTTGCATCACCCTTAACCCATTCATGTTGCATGGTATAGTTCTATCCAATTATTAACAATCATGTCACAATTGTAGATTGTTGAATGTTCACCTTAAAGGGCTTCAACATGTCATATTGAGAAATTTCTTGCCCTTGAAGGGTCATGTTGAAGAGTTCATTTTCTAAGCAACACAACCTATAGCTAGGTTGAGTCAATTTCCATAGCCATTTAGCATCGAACTCCTTGATCTGCTTGTAGAAGACATCCAACATAGTAAGAGACATCAAATTCTTGTAACTTGCCTTCATAGATTTTTATTCACTTGCTTGATGATTTGTCAATTAGGACGATAAAAGAATTTCATTCATTCAAGAGCTTGCAAAGATCTCCCACATACATTCCACATTCCTCATATGCTCACCTTTGAGGATTTTCATATTTGAGAATCTGAATGAAATGTATGATTCACATTGTGCATATGACCCACATAAACCTTGTACATCCTTTAACAAGGGTATTAGGCTCTTAGAGAGTTCTCAATATTAAGAAACGGAACATTAGAGCACTAGTTAAGGAATAGAATATTAGAGCACTAGGAATTACAACCTTTAAGTATAGTAATTATCCATTATCCAAAACTTTAAAAACTTGTTAGATGGATCTTACATGATCGATGGACTAGCTTCAAAGGTCAATTGATTTCTAACTTTCATCCATTCAAGATCTTGTGAGAGATCTCCCACATACATTCCACATTCTTGGAAAAGTTCGATAGAGACACCCTTGGTGCCTGGAGTTTTACTTTCCTTCATGGATGGCCCAATATGTTGAAGTAAGTATTTTTTTCTCATTGAGAATCTGAAATGTGATGTAAGGTCCACACAATGTAAGCAACCTTGCTCCAAAGTCATCATGATTGGATGTCCAAAATGTGCTTCAAACATAATGATGCCTATGGCCTAGGGTAGGCATTATAGTAGAAGTGCAATACACTTTTTGGGGATTTTTATGAGTTGAGATCAATGAAATAAATAATTTTTTCTTTGTGCTTGTCGTAATCTTCTCTGCTTCTTCAAACTCATAAAAATCCCATATGTAGGCCAGTCTTTTTATGGCTCCTACTAGCGGATGCACTTATTATCATTGTCCTTGTGAAAACCTACTAGCGATTGCTATAACATGAATTGAACTCTAGATAATCAGTGCATCCGTTAGTATGAGTCATAAGAAGAAACTATGCCAATCTTCTTTTAGCTGAGAGATGCTTTTGGTGACCTTGGGGTGGTGAAGTATAGGAGTCCTCTCTAGATCAAAGGCATAGGGAGAAAGCCATGTATTGTGGTTTAGAGAAGAGTCTCCTTCTCTTTCTCCCTAGAGCTCCAATTGGCACTATTCATGATTTCTTTCTATGATGCTACCATGGAATGTGTCATTTTGGATTGTGAAATTCTGAGAGGAGGGAAGGGGAAAGCCATAATATCCTACTAGTCCACATCATTCCATATCATGCCTTGAATCTTGGCAGAGTTGATCTAGTGCTTGAGGATAATCATCTAGGTTTGACTGCCATCTAGTCTCTTGAGGTGAGCCATAAGTAAAGAGTGAGCCTTGCACACAAGGCTCTCGAGACCTACACCTCCATACATTCTTCTCTCTATGAATGTGTCCCACCCTATCTAGGCCATTGGCTTGTTACCAACTATTGCCATCCATATAGATAATTTGCTTGACCTACACCTCCATACAGAGAATTTTCTTAATTGCCATCAATTTAGCGAGAACTCTAAATTTAGGCCTCAACTATTGAAGTATTATCATCCATGAAGAACTAAATAACGAATTGGGAACCATTCAACAAGGGAAGTGCCTTGATGGATCCACCTTGGATGCATTGGTCAATCTTGTGCAATAGTGGCTCTGTAATTAATGCAAATAGGAGGGGTGCTTAGGGGGCATCCCTGTCTGATAGATCTATGCAGGGAAAGAGGTGTAGAGAAGACACCATTGATATTGATAGAGGTTGAGGCATCCTCAAATAGTGTTGCTACCATTTGTATGAATGTAGGCCCCAATTTCATTGCAACCATCATAGCTTCCTTAATCTCTATCTTAGACTTGCACTCTCTCTTCATAGTTGGGGATAGCCAGTGGTTTAGTGCCAACAATCGAGACCAAATGATCTTTCAAGATTTTCACAATGGATGAATGGTCATGAACCACAGTGCCATCCTTGTCTTCCATGCATGTAATAGTCTCCTTAGAAAAAAAAAAACCTTTCGCTTAAGCTGGAGAAGTAAAATTTGTTGTCCCCCAACAATTCCCATTTGTCTTTTAGCCGGATCTTAACAACCAGCCCTTAGTACTTCATCCTTGTGCAATTTTATGTACTCTTAAATGTCTCTTAACCATATTTCCATTGTTACATCCTGTGGTTATGGCCTTTTGTTGTTCTTCTTGATTTTGACCTTTTTTTCAACGGCCTTTAGGTTAGAGCTTTCTTTGTCATTTCTACGATCATTGTTTATGCGCTTGTAGTGTCTCGTTGCCCCAGTAGCCTAGAGATTCTGTGTGGTTGCAATACTTGGGTGCTTAAAAAAAAAAAAAGATGGGTTGTATTTACTTAATACGTGGAAAATAAATACATCAGCCTTTTAATATATGGTGAGTCTCGACGACAAAACTGAGTGCATGTAACTTCCTGTTGACTATTGGACAAGGAAAAAGTTTTGCACGAACAGTGCAACAAAAAGAGTTCTTTTGGGAGAAGATGTCTGCCTGTTGGGGAGACAAGTGGTGGGTGGGAACAGAGCGAATGGAAAGCGAGCTTCAGATCTTCTTCGCCCGAAAATTTAGAAAAATCAGAGGATTTGTGAACCAGAATGGCCTCACGGGAGCCAAGTGGGGGGAGGACTTTGAAAAGGACCCGCATTAGGCTACCTTGGCCAAATGCAACTTTAAAGATTTCGAAAAGAAAGGAAAAATATACATAGCATTGCACTCCCGAAACAGCATTCACCCTGGTTACTACAGAGAGAGAGAGAGAGACACACACACACACCGCACACACACACACACACACAGAGCCAGACAGACAGACAGACAGACAGACAGGCAGCTGGACAGGACATAACCAAAGAGAAGGCTCAGAAGACAGAAGAGAAGAAAGAACGAGAAGGCTCCGAAGAGAGGAGAAGGGACATGAGGGTGCAGTGCGATGTCTGCGAGAAGGCCCAAGCCTCCGTCGTCTGCTGCGCCGACGAGGCTGCCCTGTGTGCCGACTGCGACACCCGAGTCCACGCCGCCAACAAACTTGCCGGCAAACACCAGCGCGTTCCTCTTATCTACCCCGGAGACGACCCTCAGGACTCGCCTTCTTGCGACATCTGCCAGGTATGGATTCCTTTTCCTCCTCGTTTTTTCAGAGTACATCACACGGATCTTTGCCCGTGTAAGGAAAATCAAACACAAGAAGTTGTAGACAAATTCCCTCTTTAATTCTCACATTGTGAAATATGGCAACTGCAAAGGAGCCATGAATCAGAGGGATGTTGCAAAGGAGCCACGAAACAGCAAATACTAGAGGTTTTGTAAAAGATACTGCCGCTGAAGAGTTCTCAAATAGGGATAGAAGGAAATGACAATTCGTAACCATCTTATTCGAAAATTATGGGAGCAACAAGTGGAAAGAAGCCATGAATCAGCGTACACTAGGGCTTTTTATAATTATTGCTGCTGACGGGCTCTCAAAATTGGGGGAGTTGTAAGTGATGAGATTCTTATGCAGCTTAGTGAAAAATGAGGGGCCATTTTCTTGGACAAGTCATGAATCAGAAAGTATGTCCAGATGTAGAAGTTCTTTAAAACTTGGGGTGCTGAAGAGCTCTCTTTCGGTGAAGGAGAAAATGCTCCAACAATATACATCCTTCTGTTTTGAGATCATGCAGGATATACTGTTCTTCTGAGCACACCACTTAAACTCTTTTTAAGGTTGCACTTTGTTTTCATGGACAATTAATTTCTTCTGCTGCACAAATACTGTGCCTTTCTCTGTGTTGGGACCCCTTAGATAAATGAGGCTTTTCTTTTATATACATTCCAACAGAAGAAAGCTTCTAAATATTTGTAGAACTTTTAAGAATTCCAGTAATAAAGTTGGGGGGAAAACGGTGAGAATACTCTGAGATGCTGGGAGACTTTGTTAAATTTAACAGACTTGTTGTGTAAATTATTAATGGATGTTGAAATTGATGTAGAAGGAAGTTTTTGCAGGCCTTAAGTGCTTAGCAATGTCAGAACATTGCAAGAAATTAGCTTTGAACAATGCCGCAACTATAGGCCTCAATTTTGACATTTTAGCTTTACTGAAAGTAGTATATATTGGAGAATATAACGAAGTTAGTTGCAGACAATATCCCTTAATGGTTTTCCATAATAGGGTTTTGATGCGAATCATCTCATGGTTCTCCTATTCCAGGACAAAACAGGTTTTTTCTTCTGTGTGGAAGACCGTTCGTTACTCTGCCGTGACTGTGATTATTCAATCCATTCCCATAATACACTCTCCTCCAAACACAAACGGTTTCTAATCACTGGCGTACGAGTGGCCCTTCAATCGCTCCCTTGTAATGAGTCTCGAAACTCTGAAAGCAACCATGCATCATCATGTTCTCCATCACAACATCCATCCCTGCAAACAGCAACAGCATCTCCCAAACAGGCATCCAGCAAATCCTCAACGGTGGTCTTCCAGCAAGGTTCTCCACAGCATTTAAAGCCGGCTTTAAAGGAACAGGTCAGTGCTGCCATCAGCTCATCTCCTGGAATCGATGAAACTGTCCCAGGTCAGACAGTCCCAAAGAGTTCACAACGATCTTCATTACTGCCTTCTGTGCTTTCTCCAAGGGTTCAGCAAGTTCCATTCACCTCTGGAAAGACCCTTACAGACTGGGAGACGCATACTGCTACAATTGGAGAGATGCTACCACAAGTGAATATACCTTGGTCTTCTGTCAACTTAAAAGGGGGTGGAGGATTTGTTAGAAGCCCCAGATCTGAAAACTTGACAGAAACTATTCCGAGTTGGAAAGTAGAGGAGATTCTGTGCCTTCCTGACATGGCTATATATCAGAATTATACAGATTCTGGAACTTCAAAGGTGTGTTTTCTTCCCTTGTTTAGTGTAGGTAGATGTAGATCATATCAGAACTCTTTTGGCACTTAAACCCTCTAGAAATGGCACATCCACTTTACTACTAATGGGTAAGAGAATATATGTGAAGGCTGCTAAAAAAGTACAACTATGCAATGGTCACATAATGAAACAAGCAAGTTGCTATCATACGAACACATGTAAATAATATACCCATTGCATGACACTCCTGCGATAGTGTTTTAAACATGTTTTGTGAGTGGATGTGTGTGCCAAAATCAATGTGTGGCTTTTCTGCTGTGTGATGATGATGCTAATGTATGCTTTTTCTGTTCCACAGACCGATGCTCCAAAATTTGGAGACCTAGATTGGGCAGATTGCAATGCTGTGGATGAACAGGTTATGCTTGGGGATACCCCTGGGGAGGTGCCGTCAATTCCTTCTCCTCCCACAGCTTCAGGACTCTCCAGGACTGGAAGGTTATGGGGTTTGACCAAGGCAGCAAAGAAATGGCCAGATCCATCCTACTTTTTCAATGATGAGGAAACTCTACTGGTTGTACCTGACATTGGTGGATTTACCTCCCCACCGTCTCTTTCTCCCTCACCCCCTCACAAGCGCAGCAGAAGATATTTTTGTGATGACTGAAACTTTTCATACCTTCTCTTTCACATGCCCTCAGATGTCCCGCTGTATGCATATTTGCCCGTAGTATAGCTCGTTCATGGCATCAATTCAAACAATGATCAAAAGCACCAGGGTTCATCACAGACTGGTGATAGGAGGCTTCTGACTGTTTGGGTAGTTTCTCTGAGCTGCAAATAACACAGCTGGACACCAAATCTTTGGTTGGTTGCAGAAGACATAAAGTTGTAGAGATAAAGAACCCACATTGTAAAGTTGTAGAGATAAAGAACCCACATTGTGGGGCTAACAGTTTTGTTCGTTTGACAAGGTGGCTTATGGCTTATACTATTTGAGAAGAGAAATTAGGAAACAAAGGTTCCTGCTTCATGTATTGAGATGACAGTTAAAAAACTCAGAAGGGGACAGAACTTTTTAAGCTTGCTGAACAATGTTCATAGAAAACATCTTTGGGAGTTGATACAAGAACCTTCAACCTTGACAAGTTATAGGTTTTTCCTTAGATTTTGCAAGTGTCTGGGTCATACTATAACTTAAAATGACCCTAAATTATAAAATAAAAAAACCTTCTCTCCAAAACTTTCCAAGTTTTTCTTTTCAAACTTAACACTTCACTTGACATTAAACCTCGGTTTTTATTTGAGCACTATTGGTGAAATGGTCCTAATGGCAAGGGAGGCAATGCAGCAACTGGGCTGATATGGAAGCTTTGAAACTCAAAGATGTTGGAACTTATGTCATGGTTTTACGTGGCATTAACACATTAAAATGTGTGTTGCTTGAAAATGTGAGATAATAGCAATTACATTCTAAAGTAATAATTATAATGCTGTCTTGTAGCCAAAAGGTCTCCACGTAAGTAGACAATTTGTAAGAGACCACCGTATCATGCCTCTTGTGGCATATTGATTTTTGAGCCTTAGGGGTTTAGTAAGCAAACTTAGACAAATCGCAAGGAGAAGCCATTTACTAGGATACAACTCTAAACACAACTCGATTCTTAGACTCCCATATGGCTAGTAGAGTAGAACACCAATCTCATGTCATTTTCGCCATAAGGCAAGGTTTACATTTCCTTTACAATCAAATAGTATTTGTTTACAAGTAGAAACCATGAAAACCAATATCAAATACCCATGCATGCATCTTTTACCAACTAGCTTTGCTATGTTTGACGTCCAAGGGATGACTAATATATAGGGGGAAATGATAGATGGTTACCTTAATAACAATTTAGTGTTCATATGAGAAAGGTCACTTTTTAATGAGCCAAAGATGAGAGTAGCTAACACTTGGTCCATAGAGTGTGGCAATCTTTTAACTTAACTAAGGGACTAATACATGATCACCATCACTTAGCTCTAATCCAAATGTAATAATGTAGAAAGAAAGCCACTTGATTGAATGGGTCTACCTATCCATGGGACTAATACATGATCACCATCACTTAGCTCTAATCCAAATGTAATAATGTAGGAAGAAAGCCACTTGATTGAATGGGTCTACCTATCCATGGGATGGGGTTGGGATGTGCATCTTCTCACTTTCCACCCACTCAGTGATGTTGAGTTATTTGACGATTGTAACAGTGTGTTTAACATACATGTTCCTTACTTATATCCTTGGCACTAGTTTCTAACAACAATAATCAATCTTAAAAAGATGCACAAATAACCTTGCCTTGATAATAAATAAACTTTTTATAAATATATACAATTTTTGTAAAGTTGCCTATCACAATTAGCCAAAATAGAATTTTGCTAACTTGGGATCTAGTCTCTAACAATTCTTTGCTAATTCTGTGATGGTCTTAGTCCATTATTAGGTGTTTTTCTTAAGGGATAATACACCTTTTCTTAGGTAGTCAACAATGTGACAAGTTGGCTATTAATTTTCATTGGATGAATTGGCCAATACCCTTTCTTGGATCCAATGCATGACCTTTTGCTCATGCAAGGGATATCACACACTAGGGTTGGGCTTTATTCACCACCTATCTTACACTTATAATTTGAAGTGGTCATCCAATGTGACTCACTCACCATGTTTGCATGGTCCACTCTTGAAGGTTGTCCTACTTCAAGGTTGTGGCCCTTGTTGATTGCACAAGCATTGTTGAGGGATTAGTATAGAAAATAACATTACAAAATCTTGCCAAACTTAAGCATACTACAAATAGTTATGATGAATCTTTTTATCATATGAAACCATCTCTTTTTGAATTTTTTTTAAAAATTATACTTATCACAAACAAAAAAATGCGAACATTGGTACAATAATTTGGTTTTAAGTGTGAAAAATTGGTTGCTTAATACGGCCATCTTTTTCGTCTCTCCACTTGGGTTTATATCCACATTATTATTCACATCTGTGATGATGGTGGCATGGATGACAACAATATTTGAATGCATTTTTGGGAACATGAGATCAGTAGTTGATAACTCTACTTAGCATGAGTAGTATACTAGAAGGTAGACTCCTCTCTCGATAGAAGCAAGAGATGGTGGCTCCTTGATTCACTAGTTGTGGGAGAATCCCTATGTTTACTACATTTCTTTGTTAAGTGCTTTATTTGCTCTCATAGCAATGATCCAACATTTTACTTTTTCTTTGATATTATTATAGGCTTGGTAGCATGGAGTGGTAAAAATTCAGATCAATGGAAAGCAAAAGCATTGGATTGTTGATTAGGGCAGTGTTTATCCCCATTTTCTTTTGAGTAGGCTCCTTTTATGCTTTCTTGCTTTACATAATCAATATTTTGTTTTGGTTTTAGCTTCTATCTGATCATGGCAACATCAATCTCTTGCCTCTTTGGTGTTGTTCTTCTTATTAATTTGTTGTAACATCGATGACAATATGTCTATTAAAACTCTATTTTTTTTAAAAAGTAATATACCTTATAACTGAGGTTTTAATCTCTTTCAAATTGAATATAGTTCATGCATAGGCCAAGAAAAAGTTGAGATCTTAGCACCCGATTTAGATTAGAGGATGGTGAAAAGAAATTATGAGCTTCCAGAGTATCCCAATCTCCCAAAATCTGATAGATTCCTAGAGATGAAGACCAAATTACCTCATTTTGTAACAAAGAAGTTATGGAAATAATTAGAATCGCCAAACTAGTGCAAATTGATGAAACATATAAGGAACTCCAAGAGAAAAAGTTTCTTCTTAAGTAGACACCAACACCTAGGACCCAAGGTGGAGCAAGATGTAGAAGCTTGGATTGAGGTTCTGGACGACTATTTCCTAGGCACTAAAACTACTATTGCAAATCAGTCCATGACTGCTCGTCTTCGTCTTACTGGAGAAGCTAAGCTTTGATGGAAACAATTTTACCGAGAGAAAGGAGTAATAGAAGATTCCCAAACTTGGGAGGAGATCACCCCCATTATTTGACCTTTGTGGTACGGTATATGGGGAGGTCAAGTGATGCTTAATACCCCTCTCGTCATAAAACTGCTCAAAGGCTTTAGAGATATACTCACCCCCATTATTTGACCTTAGGTATTTTAGCCTCTATACCAATATTGGTTCTCAACAAGAGCAAGCCAACACTGAAATGTAGCCAAGACTTTCAATTTTTGCTTAATAGGATATGCTCAGACCTTATGTGTATAGTCATCAATAAAGGGAATGAAATATTTCATGCCACCTAATGATTTGCAGGGCATGGGACCACATACATTCGAATGAGCAAGAGTCAAAGGCTTACCCATCCATGTCATACCAAACTTTTTATGTGTATTATGGGTCTACTTGCCATATAAACAATCATCACAAAACTCAAAACACTTATAGTCAAGGGGCGAAAGATACTGCAAACGGGTAAATATTTTCATTCATTTCAAAGACGTGCCCAAGGCGACGATGACAAAGAGATACATGTGGAACTGTATCCATATTGGCCAAACATGGTCAATTGGACCATGTACAAGCAAGGGATAAATAATATTAGACTTAGCATCATGTGCAATGACAAGACTCCTATGGCTAATCTTGCATGAGGAATCACCAAAAGAGACAATATAACATGCATTATCCAAGGTGTCAATAGATATAAGACTCTTTTTGAGAGCTAGTACATGACATACATCATAAAGAGTGAACATGCTACCTGGAACCACATCTAGACATAACCAATACCAACTATCTCTAATGTTGGGTCACTATCCAAATGGATAAATTTAGTCAAAGTGCAATAGGAGTGGAACCACTCTTTATGAGGGGTCACATGAATGGAAGCCCCTGAATCTATCAACCAACACTGAGTATAGCTTGACAAAGCATCACTCATTAGTTGTGTGAAGTATCAAGAGAAGAAGCTGCAAGTATGTAGTCATCATTAGAATCAATTTTCACGGCATTAATCTCTTCAACCTTAATGCTAGACTTGCTAAGGACAATACAATGATCATCATTTTTATCCTATACTTTATCCTTGCCCTTTTCCTTGAGCTTGTCCTCATGCATTTTATGGCATTGTGACTGAATATGTCTTGCTTTCCCATAGTAATGATGACAAGTCAATGAGGACTTATAGCCATGGGACTTACTGCGAGACTGTCCACTTGATTGAGAATGAGGCTGCTGAGAGTCTATCCCATGGCGATCATTACTGCTCCTACCATTATTGCCTCTAACTATCAAAGCATGAGGGGTGTTGGAAGTAGCGACATTCCTTTTGTTAACCTCTTCATTCAAGAGTGCACCCTCTACATCCTGCAATTTTAACCCTTCACTAGGTATGTTAGCACAATAGTAGTACGAAATTTATCCCGTGATTCAAGTAGTGTAACTGAGAGGAACAAGGGAGGAAGATTATCCTTGAATTCAATCCCCTACGAAGACAAATGGTTGATAATGGAATGAAAATCATTTAATGGGTTGATATGAGAGTGCCCTCCTTCATGCAAAGGTCCATGAGTTGCTTCAACCTATAGATCTAAGAAGTAGGGCTCTACTTGTCATATACATTGTGAATCTTATCCCATAAGTTCCATGTGGACTGCCCATCAAAGACAACATTATAGTAAACCTACTTAGAGAGGGACAATATGATCGTGGACTTACATAGCTTATCTAATTCAGCTCAATCATCTGCATCAATATGTTCGCGCTTGACATCCTCATGTTTCAAAGGCTTAATTTGCATTTTTTACACTAAAACTTGCTAGATTTGGGCCTTCCAATAGCTATAGTTGGTGCCATCCAACTTGCCAATATTAAAGATAGCACTGTCATGGGAACCGCTAGCCATAATGAGACCAAGAAAGTGTACAAAAGGGAAAAACAAGCTATTTTGATAACCTACAAATCAACCCCGAAACCACTGCCAAATCAAGCTGAAAACAAGAGGTACTGCCAAAGTAATGAGCTGTCCACAAACTGTAGGCAACAAACTATCAAATCCAAATGACTACCCTCAAATAGAATGCATTTGAATGAAATGATAGGTTACTATAATAAATTATAGAAATATGCAAATAATCAATTATGAGCAACCAAGAAAGAAAAGCCAGAAACAATTGGCACATAAGACTATCACAACAATTGCAGTGTGTTACTAACCATATATGTAGGGGGCATAGATGTCATGCACATGGTAGGTCTCAATGTAAATGAAGAGAGCTACCAGATGTATAACCCATTGAGAAAGTCTCAATACATAACCCAGAAGCATATAAATACCATTGACAACACTCTGATAGACATAAGTGTCAAATCCAAGACAAGAGATCAAATAAGCCCACAATAGGGTAACTGCATCCAATGAGTATCAAGAGAGCATGTACATGTCACAATGAGTCCCATTGTTCACTGTAATAAGCTCAAGCCAAACTGCATATCTAAATTCCCTATAGTACAGTCAAGTGTGAAGTAGCAGCTCCCACTGGAACAAAGGTCGAATGCCAGATAAGCAAGCAAAGCTCAAAACCTCATGTGAGCGACATCCATACATCCAAGATCCAAGTAACAGACATCAGAAGCATCAAACCTAGTGTAGTTAGTCAAAGCTCTTACTACAGCATCCAATGGGGTAAATGATAACCAATGTCAGGTGTCCAAGCTCCAAGATAGCCCAAGTGCAAGTCAAATGTGAAGCTCAATGTTTGTCATAACACAACCAAGAATATTGCATCCATATCAAAATATATCTAATTAATGGCTCATGTATCATCTAATGATAAGAGACACAATGTGTCTCAAATGAATGCCTGCTATCAAAATGACAGTCAAAGTTATTGAGAATAGCGAATGATGCTTGCTCATAGAGGCTAGATGTATGCCCTGAAGAGGCTAGAAGCTAGAAAAATGATGTATGCCCTAGGTAGAAGTGTTCAGAATCCCATAAGCACACAAAGGAAAAGTGGTGCTATCCCAAAAGCTATATAAGTTGTACTTGACACTCATTTAATGAAATGGTACTATCAATTTGAGTCACTTAAGATTGTGTTTATGAGTTCAAGCTAATCTATCTTGGAACCTAATTCATTTGAGTTATGATTCCTCATTCTGACAATGTATCTAGTTCTAGGTCTGTGTTTGTCAACATGGTATTAGAGCCATGGCTGAGCTAGATAGCTAGTGGATGCATATTACTTCTTCCTTGCATACTTTAAATCCTTCCTATTTTGATTTTTCTCTTTGTACATGCAATCAAAATCCTATTTCCATCTCAATTTCTTCAAGCCATCCACACATCCATTGTCTTGTACGAGGTGAAGGAGCTCAAGGAAGGAGGTGCTGCTCAAGAAACTTAGTTTTGGAGGTGCTAAGCAAGGGGGTAGCTTACTGACAAGCTAAGGTCCTGCTTGTGAAAGAAGTTGGGAGACAGCTTGGTCCAGTAAGCAAAGGTTTTGCTTACCTTCAGAGGTTGAGGATTTGCTTATCCCTCAAATAGGGGGTCTAATTCTGTCTTTGAGAGAGACAAAAGAGAGAGAGAGAGAGAGAGAGAGAGAACAAACATGTGCTCTCGGGCACACATGGATTGAACCAGGGATCTTTTCTTTCTCTCGTGCTCTATCCATCTATCTAATAAGGCAAGGCAAGACAGGGTATAGCCAGGTCGTTTGGAGACCTACTCCAACAACTCAACAACCACGAGACACATAACCACAGGGAATCAACTCTAATCATATTGCTATCGGAGTAGCTGATATAATTTCCAATCTAGCAGAATTGTGGCCTTTCAAGGCGGCCTTCTGCCCATGGCAGCTCAGCATTGCCTCCAACATTACCTCTCCTCCATGGCCTCCTCCTCCTCCTCCCCTGCCCTCAGGTGAGCTGTGGCATTCACCTCCTCGTCTCTTGCCTCATCGCCGCTGCAACCTCAGGCTTAGTGCGGCATCGCTTCTCCACAACTTGCCGTGCATCAGTCCACGCCTGTCCATAGCTTCTCACATATTTCAAGGTTTCTTTTTTGATAGATTTCAGAGTCGGCATAGCCCTTACCGATTTTGTGTTAAAGCAGATATGCCCACATCTGGAGCTACCACTAAAAAAGAGAGCACTTTAGAGTATTCTAAAAGAGATAATAGATGACTTCTTCATGTTGTCTATGGGGTTGGATATCTCGACAAAACCATCAAGCTCTACACAGAGTGCCTGGGCATGAAGCTGCTAAGAAAGCGGGATAATCCAGAGGAAAGATATACCGATGCATTCCTTAGATATTGCCTCGAGGATTCTCATTTTGTCGTTGAGCTAACTTACAATTATGGGATTGGCAAATATGGCTTAGGAACAGGCTTTGGACATTTTGGTGTTGCAATTGAAGATGTTTGTAAGATAGTAAAGCAAAGGGAGGTAAATTCACTAGAGAACCAGGGCCTATAAAAGGGATAAAAAGAAGATGTAGAAGGACAAAAAGAGCATGAAGACAAAGAAGAAGTTCAAAGAATGCCAAAGAAGCATGAATAAGAAGATACTTTCCGTTGCTACAAACAAAATGTTTTGCAAAAGTTTTCCATCATGGATCATGTTTTTCCAAAGGAGATCTTTCCCATAATGGATGTAACAAACCCCACCGAAAATGTAAAGTTTCAAGCTTAACTTGACTAGGCTGCCAAAGAGCTAGTCTTCCACGCCATGTCATCATGTAGGGGGGCAAAAGCCAGCAAGGGTAGAGACTCATCATTTGAGGGGGGTTGTTGAGAATAGCAAATGATGCTTGCCCATAGAGGCTAGATGTATGCCCTGAAGAGGCTAGAAGATAGACAAATGATGTATGCTCTAGGTAGAGGTGTTCAGAATCCCATAAGCACAGAAAGGAAAAATGGAATTTTTTTCAGTGAACAAGGGGTTGCCGATAGCTCCTTCCTAGTCAAATTTTTTTTCGTAAGTTCCCTCAAAGAGGTGGTAGAGGCAACTTTTGGTTTTTTTTCCACCAAGAAGGGGTTGTTGGCAAGCCTTGTCTGGCGAAAAAGAATTTCATATCAACTTAGAGAGATGATGGAGTGGGGTTTTAAAAAGTTGCGAAGGGGTTATCGATAACCCCCTTCCTAGTGGAAAGAAAGTTCAAAGCGAGCCGCATAATCTTTCTCTCTCTCTCACTCCCCCCACCAATTTTTAATGGGAAAACTACTACAATATTAAAGTGGACAAATATTTGCTCTTCTAGTTCACATAGGAGATAAAGAGAATTCCAAACTAGATGATGATAGGAGTCTCAAAAGTCATGTAAGTTAGTGTTTACCGTATTTACCGCAGCACAGAGGAGCGGAAAAATGGAGCAGAGGAGTGGAAAAATGGAAAAAAGAAAATAGCAAAAAAGGCATAGGATAAAAGAAGGAAAAGGCGCCTTGACCGGTAACCAGACCCCGAAAAATTTAAATGTTCAGGCACGACCCCTAGAAAGTCTCAGTGTCAACAGCAAAAAAGTAAAAGACGCACCATTAAATGTGGAAGCGCTCCCGAATCCTTGTAAAAGAGTGCCAGGCTTGCTCCTGTGCAAATTGTATGCATTAGTTGGGAATAGGATAAATTAGAATGGTGGGAAATGAGAAATGGGCTTAGGCCAATGGCCGGCCTTGTAAAAAAGGGGATGACCGCCCAAAGAAGGGAGGGCATGTATATAAAGTTCAAAAGTGAATGAGAAGCTCATTCTTGTGTGTGGCAAAAAGTGGCTCTCTTCTTCTTCTCTTCTTCTCTTCTCCTTGCTTGTGTGTGCTCTTGAGAGAGAGAGTGTGAGAGTGTGTGGAGTGAGGGATCGCGAGGGTGAAGCTCTTCACTATCTCCTCTTCTCTTCTTCTCTTCTCTTCTCTTCCTTTTTCTCGCACTTGCGGCTATGGAGGATGGAGCTCATGGGAGAGGGATTGAGGTTGCTTGAGCTTGCCACAAGGATCGTGGAGCTACCGGTGTGCAAGAGAGAGGAGGGTACTCGATCGAGCATCAAGGTAAGCTCACTACACTCGTAAGGTAGGCATGGCGCATTAGCTATGTGAGAGGTAGCCATGGTCGCTCGGCTTGAAATGCTTGATCAATAAGCGGTCTGTAGGTCTCGGGGTAGAGCTCGTAGCTTCCCCTTCATTTTGGTTCCATTGCCAGGACCGACGGAATCGAGCCTTGAGCACTGCGCACATCAAATCGAGCATAGGAGTAGGGCCTTTGCCTGAAACGGTGCTTGAGATAGATAGGAGATTTAGGAGGTTTAATCGTTGGAACAAGTAAGTATTTTGAGTTTTTTGATAAGTGCTTGAGTAGGTAAAATACAACTCATGCTTGGTTTTGTGATTTTCTATTAGCATTAGGTAGGATAGGATTAAGATTCGAAACTGAAATGGTAGGGTTTTTGCTGCTGTAAATCTGGTTGCAATAAGAAAAAGAAGGCAAAAATCGTGTTTTAAGGGGAAAATCACAACGGGGAAAGGCTCTAAGGTTAGAGAGTGGTTGGGCAATGCTATGTAAGGCTGGGGTAAGGGGAGAAGAGCTCATTTGCATTCTGACTTAGTTAAGAGAGAGCAAGAGAGAGTGAGAGAGCTATAGGCACAGGAGAGGAGCAGATGCCCTTCGATCACACTTTCGGGGTGCTACAGGTATACAAATCTCTTCCCCAGCATGCCCTTGTGTGTATTTAACAGCCTAGAATAGCTAATCATCAGCAAAACACTAGATTCGGCACAATTTTCATTGTCGGAAGTGCACCGACCCCGATGCATTCGGATGTCCGAACCCCAGAATCGGGCAGTTGGCTGCCCCGAACCTAGGGTTCGGGCATTCGGCCTTCGGGCATTCGGCCGTGCCATTCGGGCTTCGGGCTTCGGCCCGCCCGAACGAAGGCCTTCGGGCTTCGGAGTTCGACCTTTGGGCCATCTAACCATTCGGACCTTATCATTCGGGCTTCGACGGTTCGGCCCCTCTGAATTTGGGATTTGGCCGTTTGGTGTTCAGACGGTCGAATCGGCCCACCCGAACCTGGCCATTCGGCACCCTCAGACTTGGATATTCGGCCTTTGGCCCTCGGACTCAACCATTCGGCCTTCGTCCTAGGCCTTCGTCCTGGCCGAACGAGACATTTGGACTTCGGTGGTTCAGACGCCGATTCTGGGATTCGAACCTTGCCATTAGGGCCAATTTTGGTCGAATGCATTTTTTGACATTATTTTAATGATTTAAGCTCAGACCCGCATTGCCGACACTAGTGCGACCCTGTAGGTGTGAGAAAATCATAGAAAACCTCACCGTGTGGCTAGGAAACCTAGCAGAGTGTGTTGTCGTAGCCTAGTCGCAACAACAGACCAGACATCAAACCCCAACATACCTGAGAGACGTAGCAGAGACCCAGATTTTAACCAGGCAGCCATGTGATGACCTCATACCTAGTGGCCAAGAGCTGAAGGTAGTATTGACATTGCACTTGAGTGTCGTAATCCAGCACACACAGTAGGCCACATTGGTTGTGCACTGAAAGAGCAGAAAGCCTGATTTCGCACTGAATGCATAGATACCACACTGAGTGTACATAATTTGAGGATTGGTTGTAATAACAAGGAATACACTCGAACATAATCATTAAAGGAACCCACCAATAGGAGTGAACCCCAAGACTTAGCAGACAAACATGGTTAGGACCCAGGAGGACATTAAGTGGATGCGAGGATCTAGAAGACGACAACATAGAGGATCGGGCGCTGCCAGAACTACTCGAACTGATCGACGGCCTTGTGGAATTGGAGGCAGAAACAATGTCAGGATCAAGAGGTGACTGAGAGGAGAGGACCCGCTAGACCTAGAAGAATTCCCAGTCTCAGTACAGGAGCTGGTCCATGACTATGATTTACTTACTAGGACCGTGATCCAGGGCAGACCTGTAGAAGAAGTGGTAGCAAGCCTCGAAGAAGAGAGAAGAGCAATCAGGAGAGCGCTAGAAGGCATAATTGCCTATAACCACGAACAAAGGGCTAGAAAGCTACAGCAAGACGTAGATATATACGAGGCTGTTGAGAATCAGCAATCACACTCAAACAGCCTCTTTGTATGGAGTCTCAAGGTCAAGGACATACAGGCTAACTTATCCCATATGCACAATGGTGCCTACTGCAGTTTCCTACTTTCCTATAAAGCATTGTACTTGCTTCCTTTCTTAATGCAATGATAGTACTCTTTTCATTTTAGTAAAGTGTCAATGTCATTGTCCACATACACAAGATTGTGTTTATGAGTCCAAGTCTCAATCTTGGAACCTAATTCACTTGTGTAACAAACAGTGTCCATTCCATCATGAGTCTACACTTCTCCTTCCATCCTCCATAGCTTCCGGTTATGCCATGCTCTAGATCCCGCATTTCTAACATGGTATCAGAGCCCAGTTGGGCATGGCATTGCTTCTCCAGCCTCTCTTGATTCTTCTGAACCTCCATCCAGCTCAGTGTCAGTGTATGACTTCTTTTCTCAACTCTACTCTCACTGAAGCTTCCATGGCAGCCATAGCCAGCAGCACCCTGTCAGATTGAACTGCTTATATCTCACTCCACAGGTCAAATCTCTTGGAGCTTCCTTCTGGAAAAGTATTCCCCAACTCATAAAGCTTCCCTGTATCACATCAATCTAGGACATTGGACCATCTGGAGCTCAGCATTGTGAAAATCCCCAATCTCTGTTCTGTGTCTGCCATAGCCAGACAGGACCTACCTTGCTTGGAGCTTCCATAACTCTTCAACCAGGAAGAATTTCAACACGATTTCTTCTGGAGAAATGTTCCTTGGCTCAGGGCGCAGCTTCCTGTCACTTTAAACACCAAGATTGGTGATCTACAGCTCCAGCATTGCTCAAATTCGACCTCGCTGTCCAGATCTGCGCCGATTCTGTTCGCGGCACCTGCGCGCTGCATACTGACCACGATGTTGATGATCATGATGGGGCTTTGGTAGCCCATGACATAAGCTTCCTAGATATGTAAAAAGTTTTGAAAATGATCCACTGTAGCTCCTGCAATCAGCAAAAAACCAGGCCCCTGTCTCAGAAACCCTAATTCCACCATAGCCAAAGCTTCAAAATCTTGACATTTTTCACTGTTTCTCTCACTGAAGTTATCAACAGTGATTTTAAACACTGAGCAATACTCTCTGAAGTTCATTAAAGTACTGTCACTCAGATATGAAGGCATCAGCATCAAATCAAGAAGGGGAAGATCACTTGGAGTAAAAGACTTTTGCAGATTTGGTATTCATTGACACTCAGTTAGTGTTTTTTAACACTTGTGTCTCTCAATCAATTCTTCTGTTGCTCAAATCTAATAAGTCTGAAGTTGATTTGCTACTGTTCCCGTAAATCTAACATGGGAAAAGACTCTCCAAATGCTCCATTCAAAGGAGTCGGGTTCCACACTTGGCAAACCCGCATCAAGCTCATCCTGATGAAGAAGGGTCTCTGGGCCATCACAAATGGCAAAGAGAAGAAACCTCGGGACGCGGACCTTGCAACTACTTGGCAAAAGAATGATGACAGAGCCCAGGCCATTATCAAATTGGAGCTAGACGACAGTTATATCCATCATGTGGATAACTGTGAGACCTCACAGGATACATGGAAAAGACTTGACACCCTGTTCGGTGCACAATCTAAATCATCAAAGTATGGTCTCCTAATTGAATTCTTCAGGCTTGAAATGAAGTCCAGGACATCACTTGCCACACATCTTAATTACATGAAAGGACTCCTAACTCAACTTGCAGGAATCAACATTAAAATGGATGAAGATGTTTGCATCGGTGTTCTACTTAAGAGTTTGCCTCCTGAATATAATAATGTATCAACAACTTTAATCAACATGCCAAATCCTGAACTTGTTGATATCCAGGCATCACTGTTAGAAGAAGAAAAGAAGCTAAAAACTAAAGAAGAACCAAGTACCTCTAGAGATGAGCATGCATTATATGTTGGCAACAGGTACAAAGGCAAGAAAGATCAGCTTTTTTGTGACTTCTGCAAAAGGATCGGACACACCGAGAAGTTCTGCCACGCAAGAAAGAGATCCCAAAAGGCCTATCTAGTCGCAGTCAAAGAAGAAGAAGAAAATGAAGCAAAGGAAGAAGAAGATGAAGATCACCAGGATCGGAAGGACAAGACTCATCAGTCCTTGTACTCTCATAATTCTGATAGACTGTTTTAATAGCCTTGTATTTTCCTTGCCCTAATGCTTCCTGCCATAAGCTTTGTAAAACTCCTTATGTAACTTGGCATTACAATCCCTGTACACTTTGTGAGGCCCCTGTTACAGCCTCTGGATGTTCACCATGTTTATGGTACCCACACTTAGCTTTTTCTGCAACAGCCTCTGGTGTATTGCCATGTCTGTGGTATGCCCACACTTTGCAAGTGGTTCTCATTACAGCCTCTACACACTTTGTGCCTTTCCTAGTTGTGATTGAGGAGGGGTGTTGAGAATCAGCAATCACACTCAAACAGCCTCTTTGTATGGAGTCTCAAGGTCAAGGACATACAGGCTAACTTATCCCATATGCACAATGGTGCCTACTGCAGTTTCCTACTTTCCTATAAAGCATTGTACTTGCTTCCTTTCTTAATGCAATGATAGTACTCTTTTCATTTCAGTAAAGTGTCAATGTCATTGTCTACATACACAAGATTGTGTTTATGAGTCCAAGTCTCAATCTTGGAACCTAATTCACTTGTGTAACAAACAGTGTCCATTCCATCATGAGTCTACACTTCTCCTTCCATCCTCCATAGCTTCCGGTTATGCCATGCTCTAGATCCCGCATTTCTAACAGAGGCTAGGAGGGTGCTAGACCTAGCTGGGGCAGCCAAATTTGGACCGAATGAAGAAAGGGAATAGGCAACAGAGGCTGACATGACATTGAGCGAACTTGTAGCCAAGCGACTCATGGACAATACATCCGTTGAGTAGAGTGCTACAGCCCTAGCCACCGCACTACTCTCAGGATTGGGAGTCACGCAAGGGGCTAAAGGGCAGGCTATAATCCCTATTGTAGCAAAACAGCTAGCGAAGTATAAACCTAGCAGTGACCCATACAGCTTCATGGAGCAGTTCGAGTAAGTATGCGAAGCAAACAGTCTTACTGACCTTGCGTAATGCTCTCAAGCTTTTGGCCTATGCTTAGGCGATAAGGGGAGAATCTGGTATTCTAGCCTCGATGACGCAGAACGCACAAACTTTTCTCACTTTAAGGGCCTCTTCATCAAAAGATTCTCGAAGGCAGGTTATTCTGACAACCTCATCGTCTGGTTGATGAATATCAGCAAAGGGAGAAGGAAGACGTCAGGGACTACGTCACTCATGTGCGTAGCCTATTCAAAAGGATCCTTGCCAATGAACGACCTACTGAGAGGGCAGTGTCTACAATATTCATGAACGAAATTTGGAGTGAGGAGCTCTACAAGGCTTTGGCCAGTAACTCTACCTTGCAACGAGATGTGCTAGCTAGAGTTTTTGAAGAGGCAATACGTGTAGATGATCATCTTAGGGAACGAAGCATGAGGACTACCAACCGAGAAAGTGCAAATCAGAGGGATCCAGAGAGATCAACTATTTCGGGAGAAAAAGCAATCGTTAGTGTGCAGGAAAAGGGGAAGAGTATGGACCAAGGCCAGGAGATAGCAGAGATGAAAATGGAGATTGCACGACTGTAGGAACTGATAAGGAAGCATGTGTGATCGCAGGTACAGTGTATATACTATGGCGGTAATCACCTCCCAGCTGAATGCCAAGATCCTAGATCTAGGCCATGCTCAAATTGTGGTAGATTCGGGCATGATGCATTGCATTGCAGGATGCCGAGGAGATTCCCATATGCACAGCAGTACAATCCTCCGTACTTAGGTAATAGACCACCCAATTTCTTTGGGAGGGGAGCCCAATTGGCACTCCCTGTACCAAATGACTCAAGACCTGCAGTACCTAGGCTGGAGATGAACCCAACAGGTATACCAAGACCACCAGGGCCTTTTGTAACCCACCCACCGAGCGATGCTCCAGTTCACTATGTGGAAGAGTCTAGTGAAGAGGAAACATATGTCAACCCGTATATATCCTATGACAAGGAGGGCAACCCAGTCCTGATGGACTATCGGCCGATGCCGGTAATGGCATTAGGTAGAGGAAGAGGCAGAGGCTTTGGAGGGCCAAGCCAAGATCCGATCACATGCTAGACCTGCGGTCATCCAGGCTACATTTCATTACGTTGCCCAGAGAAGGAACAGGCTAACAAGGACAAAGCGGATCTCCGATGCACAGAATGTAGGATCACTCACCTGTTTCCTGATTGTCCTAGGAGGAAACCATCATCTAGCTCTGCCAGCGTACCATCAGTACCTCTGGGGATGTTTGGAGTGGAAACCTTTGATAGTGAGGACACACCTATCCCACTACAGGTTATGACGCGAGCTCAAACAAGGCAGGCAGGCATCTCTCTGCCAGGACCTAGCAACCTTGACGCAGCCTCGGTAGGGAAGAAAAGCCGCAGGCAGAAGAAGAAGAGATCGGAAGTTAAAGTCGCACTAAAAATCGAGAGTGCTACGACTCTGCCTGCTGGAAAGAAGGTCTCGGATGCAGAGGCAGAGACCTCAGCCCCAAAGACAGCTGAGCTAGGGAGTGCCAAGGTAGGGGAATATCCCCATCCCAAACGGTAACTCGAAGCTATAGCCAAAGTCAAGGAGTGGGTCAAGGATGCCCAGGAGCACCTCAAGGATGCTGAACCCATACTAGAGGATCCAATGGACAATTTTTCCAGCGTGAGCATACCAGTCTCACCCACAAAACCACAAACTAAAAGTGTATCCTTGCCACAGGGGGCAACTCAGTAGCAAGGCCAAAGGGGGACTTACCAAGGCAGACAGAATGCATGGGCCAGGAGTGCTAGCCTTAGGGGAAGACAAGAGCCCAGCAGTTCCCTTGCAACCTTGCTGTCCACCCCAGTAACTCTAAGCGTAGAAGACCTGCTTAGGCAGAATCCTTCTTTATGGCAGGAGTTAAAAGATTTGGTGGAGGGACACACAGGACTTACGGGTGCTGATCAGCAAGATCATGATGCAGTTACGCAAATCCCCAGTCTAACTCTACACTCAACTCCTAAGTCATTGCACATCAATGCTTTCTGGGAAGGCACTGAAATGCATGTAGTCCTACCTGTTCTAGCCTTAGGAGATATGACGCGGAAAGGAATTGTAGACACTGGCGCCGGTATTAGCATACTGAGCCATGCAGTTTTAGAGGCATGGGGAAACCCTCCTGTAGAGACTGCCAGGTTCAATGTCACGTTAGCAAATGGAATGAAGATAAGGCCATTTGGAGTCTTAAAGAACTGGCCAGTAAAGATTGCAAGTGTGCGGTTTTCCGTGAACTTCATTGTCATGAAGGGAGTGGACTACGACATACTGCTAGGCCGACCTTGGATGAGAAACGCTCGAGTCATTGAAGATTGGGGGAATGGTTTGATCTTACTAGGGAGCAGAATTGAAGTAGTAAGGGTAGAGATGGACACTTGGAAAACGACCCTCGTTGACCTAAATGCCATCTCAGCCATGCTGAAAGGCAATGCTCAAACGACCAAACCCTATGGATCACTCACTAAATATATTCCCTGCCCTGAGGATGAGCGGGATTGGATGCACGTCTTGGCAACCATTGACCTACCATTCTCAGATGAGGAAGAACTATATTGGCAGGCTGCTAAAGCCGCAACCATGCCAATAGAGGATCCAACTGTGCCACTCTGCATGATGGCATGAAGCTCACTCAACCCAAGGAAACCAGCCTCGTTCCATATCCCCAGCAATAAGCTAGAGCTTCAGGAAATCATAGAGTATCTGACAGACACACTGAAGGGCAACTTGACTGCCAACCTAAAGCCTCTACATGATTTGTTGACTAAGCCAGAATGGAAATGGACCAAAGTCCACGATCTGAATTTGTTATACAATTGGTCTTTAGTTACTGACGACAAGGAGACTGGAGAGGAAAGCTTAGGCGATGATGAATGGTCTGAAGAGCAAGACTCTGACGACGAGGAATATGAGGACTGCTACTCTACAGGAGATGGAAGTGAGGAAGGGATAGATATAGTAGAGTATGACACAGAAGGGAGAACGATAGAACAAATCAAGGCAGACCCGAGACCCAGGAAGGAAAGGACGAATTGGAGTGAAAAAGGAGTCATGCGTATAGAGTGCGATAGATCCTGGCTAGAACACATGGGAGCCTTGGATTACGAGCAAGCTGGAGTAGCACGACCATGGGTGATCCCAGTACTCAAGACGGATGCACCTACTGAACTACGAACCCCTGGGGAAACTCCTTCCTCGAGCGAGGGATGTGAGTTTAACTCAGAGTCGGAAGTCAGCATTGAGAGTGATCCCGAGATACCCCAACTCTCTAAGGTCAAATGCACAAAAGGGGACTGGCCAGTCCACCTAAGGCGCAGGAGATTAAAGGAGGAGGCCAGGACGCGAGCGAAGGACTCAGAAGCAGAGAGGCAAAAGAAACTGCAGGATCTACCCAAATGATTTATAAAATTTAAAAAGGGTGACAGAGTAGTGATTCTGCTAGGTGCGAAGAGGCAGGGCCAAGCTAGTGAACCGATCGAAGGATCCGCCAAAGTCAAGGAAGTCAACTTGGCTAGGGAGGGCGAAAAGCCAAGACCTGTATTCATTGTAGACGATTTGACCGAGGATGAGGAGGCCAAACTTGTGGCAGTCTTGCAAGAGTATATTGATGTATTTTCCTGGACATTGGAAGAGCTTAAAGGGGTCGACCCTAGGGTTGTGACTCATAATATCCCAACGGTCCCTGATGCAGTGCCAACAAAGCAAAGACCTTACCCCATGAATCCCAAACACGCCCATGCAGTAAACGAGGAGATTGATAAGCTCATGAAGGTGGGATTCATATATGAGATTGAGCACACGGACTGCGTGTCACTGATTGTGATTGTGATGAAGAAGAACGAAAAAATCTGAGTGTGCGTTAATTACAAGAAAGTTAATGCCGCTACGAAGAGGGATAACTATCCTTTACCATACACCGAGCACATGCTTGAGAGGGTAGTAGGTAAAGAGGCCTACAGTTTTTTGGACGGCTTCTCGGGCTACAATCAAGTGCAAGTGCACCCCGATGACAGGCACAAGACTGCCTTCGCCACGGAATGGGATGTATTCGCCTACATCGTCATGCGCTTTGGGCTGATGAATGCACCTGCGACTTTCCAACGCTTAATGTGCACTATCTTCAAAGATATGCTTAGGCGCGAACTAGAGGTGTTTGTAGACGACTTATGTGTACACTCTAGTTGGGCCGAACACTTAGAGAAATTGAGAGCTATCTTTGAATGGTGTCGGTTATACAACCTCTCGTTGAATCCCTTGAAGTGCCAGTTCTGGGTGAAACATGGATGTATCCTAGGGTACGTGGTGTCAAAGAACGGCATCGCCACGGACTTTTCAAAAGTCAGAGTCATTGTTGACCTTCCGCCACCCAATAACTACAAGGGAGTTTAGTGTTTCTTAGGATATACTGGATACTATCGCCGCTTTGTACTAAATTACGCACTGATTGCTAGACCATTGTACAAGATATTGATCGTGTTCGAGTGGACTGAGGAATGCCAACGCACATATGAAGAGTTGAAGAAGGATCTTACCACTGCACCAATCTTACGAGCCCCAGACTGGAACATAACGTTTCATGTGCACATAGACGCCTCTAAGTTTGCTATTGGGGCCGTGTTATGCCAGCCTGGTGAACATAACTTAGACTACCCAGTGAGTTTTGCTAGCAGGCAGCTCACAGAGACTGAGATGAATTATTCCACCATAGAAAGGGAGGGGTTGGCCATTGTATTTGCTGTAAAGAAATTTAGGCATTATCTGTTGGCCACTCCCTTCGTCTTCAAGCCTTGCTCTATCTTGTGAACAAGCCTTGCGCTACAGGACGCATAGCTAGATAGTTACTTCTCCTATTGGAATTTGACTTCTCTTTGGTTGTACGTAAAGGAAAGCAACATTACATGGCTGACCATATGTCCTGCATACCCACAGGAGAAGCCGCTAGACAAGGCATACCTGACGATTTACCGGATGCTCATCTCTTTAACCTATTTAGTGAGAGAGAATTGTTTAAAGCTGATCTGATGCCATATTGGGCTGATGATGTAGTTCAGGTGCTGGAGAACAGATTACCTGAGAGACCAATTGAGAAGGCCAGGCTGAGGAGACTTATTTTGAAAATCCAACCATACCAATTGATAGTCGGCCAACTCTATAGGTTAGGATAAGACGGTTTGTTGTGCAGATATATGTGTGAGCACGAGATGCACGATGCATTGAAAGAAGCACACGGCGGAATCACTGGAGGACACTTTAGCGGTGATACAACAACCCGAAAGGTGCTGCAATCCCAACTATGGTGGCCCACCCTATTCCATGATGCTGCTAAATTTGTGAAGCATTGCAAAAAATGCCAAAGAACCAAGGTGCCCATGTGCAAAGATAAAATGGAGTTGACCCTTGTCATAGCCCGACAACCCTTTGAAAAATGGGGCATCGATTTCATTGGACCTATCAGTCCCGCGACACAGTACTCTCAGGCTTGCTACATCATAGTGGCACTGATTACCTAACGAAGTGGGCAGAGGCAAGAGCTACAAGGAAGAACAACGCTAGAACCACTGCAAAGTTCTTGTGGGAGCAAGTCATTTCACAGTTTGGGTGTCCAATAGAATTAGTAAGTGATCAGGGCACACACTTCATTAATGAGGTGATATCGCATCTGCTCCCTACTTTTCTGATCATTCACAAGAAATCCTCGCCCTATTACCCTCAGGCTAACGGATAAGCGGAATCCACCAATAAAATCCTAGTCAATGTACTCACAAAAGTGGTATTTACATCTCGGAGTGACTGGGACAACAAGTTAATGGCGGCCTTGTGGGCCTATCATATGGCTTATAAAACGGCTACAGGCCAGACACCCTTTAGACTGACTTATGGAACGGAGGCCATTCTGCCCTTAGAGTTTTTTGTCCCTAGCTTAAGGATAGCAATGCAGGAGCGTTGGGAGAGAAGAGACGCTTGGACAAATGACTTGGTAGAGCTAGAACGTCTCACGGAAACCCGGCTCTTGGCCACCCATGCGCTGATTTGTGAGAAAGCACGGAGGAAAATGTGGTTTGACAAGCATGTCAAACAACGCGACTTTGATCAGGGGGATCTCGTTCTGCTATACTCTATGAAGAGTCACAAACAAAAAATGAAACTCCATGGACTGGGACCTTTTCGAGTACGCGCAATTAGTTGAACGGGCAATGTTGAATTAGAGACGCTCGACGGCGGAGGAATCGGCTTTTTCAATGGCAGTCGCATAAAAAAATACTTCTTTCCCACCCATTGCATGAGCCACCTATGTTGGAAGCCCCTGTCAACGTCTGCGCGGCTACTATTACGGAAATAACAAATCAAGATGAAGAAGCAGTGGCACCCACCTACTTACGAATCATCGTCACTGCGGAAAAGGCCTATTCTTTTGATGCTTTGATTGACGAAGGTGCCGATTACAATATCTTGACGCATGACCATTGGACACGCATTGGTCAATCTAAACTGCAGCCCACCAATGCCAAACTCACCCCATTTGGGGGCAATGCTTACACGCTCTTAGGGAAGTGCAAAGTGGTCATTTCTATCGACCGGCTTTCTTTCACGTGTTGCCTAACACAAAAGGGGCCGGTAGTATGTCACTAGTAGGTCGTACTTTTAAGAAGCAGACGAATTGTAATATGGATTATAATCTAGATCGCATCCATCTTGCTATAGGCAATGTACGCATAGTAACGACTTTCCAGTTGAAGCCATCGGTAGAAATCGCTATGATCGCACTTACGCTCCAGTCTACACAGAAGGACACTAAAGTCTCACGCCAAGCTCTAGACCCTAGACCCAAACCATCAAGAGTGCTCACAAGGCCAAGGAGTTTAAGCTTATATGGGTGCCAAAGCGGCAAAGACCACCTCCGGGTAGACCACCCAAACGTGCTTCTAAACGCCAAAACAATCAGTCATCATGGCCTAAGGGGCAATTTGGACGCTATCCACGTAGGCACACAACCACACCGCAATGGATCCCCAAGGATCTCTTGCGAGCACAAGGCTACTATGAAGGCAACCCCTGGATTTGGGTGCCTAAGAAGGGCAAGTCTAAAGGCTCATCTCCAAGCAACCTCACTCCAGTGAGAGAGGCTTGCAAACATAGCGCCCGGGCCGTAGTTAGCAAACCACTGCCAGCTGTGATTCATAAGTCCCAGCTAATTTATTGACCAAAGAAATCGCTAAAAGCCTCAAGCTTACCTCACTCAAAAGAGTTGAATACTTCCGTGATTGAGCACTTAGAACCCAGCACAACTTCCATGCCACCAAAGCTTCCTACGGCACTTCAAAGTGCTGCGGAGTGCAAAGCCACACCCATGACACCAGCAATGGAGTCAGTGCTGTCTAGCTCAATTGCACCATCACCACCAGCAGGTCTTAGGCCTTCCTATGCGGTGCGCTCTTTCCTTTCTTTGGCTAAAGACCTTGCTGAAACTTCGGGAGATGACCTTGTGACTTGCATTAAGGTGTTAGACCACACTTTCACCTCATTTGCGAGGAGTTATGAGTGGTTGGACCTAGGTCTTCTTGATGAACCACTTGCTTCCGATGTTCGTGCATTACCATGCACTTGGGAGGAATACGAGTTTATGACCGTCAAATTCCCCAAGATTGCTGTTGAACTAATAGCAAATAAAGAAATCTCAAAGGAGCAAGCTGTTCTCAGGCGACTAATCACCTCATATCTGCTCCTGAACAAGAATTACATGAGCTCACGCAACTTGCAAGCTCAACTTCCTTGTTCTTACATCAGTGGTTCACTTTGCGAACCCAATGGGAAAAGAAAGGCTGTCGTATCATGACAAATGCTGAACAATGGAGGGCAATCAAGACCATAGAGTACGATCCTACTTATGTGGCACCTCTTTCATTTAGAGTTTTGGCTATTACCCGGAACCAACACTTAGATGACCAGGTCCTAGCCCATCCTTACATTGACCAATTCCTTACGGAAGAAGAACTGCACGTTGCAAGCCGCCTTAATACCGGAGATATTTTTCACGATGTCTTGACCTATATCTCCCAAGTTTCTGTACAACCCTGTGAACTCGATCGTCACTCTCAACCTGAGTACAACCCTGCATTTTATGAGTGGCAGTTGGCCGGAACACCCCATCACAATCACCTTTGATATCCTCACCACTTCGTTCAAATCCTAGGAAGGATTTTCATCTTTCCGAGGGGGAGGAAGGCCAAGAAGGCATAAATAATTGTTGAAAGGTTGAACTCAGTAGTGATCAAAATAGCATAAATAATTGTTGAAAGGTTGAACTCAGTAGTGATCAAAATAAAAATTAGTGAGCAAAATTGGTGATACTAATGGATCGCCTCAATGGAGAGAGGGAGACCACTGCTCACTTGTGGCGCAAGAACGGCCGGTTCACTACAGTCAACCTGGAGGCACAAAACCAGCTTGAGAAGATCAAACAGGAGACTGCAGAGCTAGACCAACTAAGAGAAGAGCAGGTGCGAAGAATGCAGGTGATGCTGGATCAGATCAATGCACAGATCGCCAATGAACACCAGGAGCAGTCCCGCCTACACCGCGAGCTCGAAGACTAAGAGCAACGACTCATGGCTATGACCCTCCATCAGGGGGAGAGCCTGGAAGATATGGAGAAGAGAGGGAAGAAATGCGATGACCACAACGAAAGGAGGGTACGAGACCTGGCACACCGATTGACCAAAGCAGAAGGAGATAAAGTGTTGGCTGAAAATCAGGCAAAGGCTGCCCAACTCTCTATGATAGCCCAGCAGCACACTTTCCTCAACACGCTGCTTCACTCCACCAAAACGGAAGAAAATGAGGCCAATGATCAGCTGCTCCTACAGAAGAAGCTAGCCATTGCACGTAGAGCCCTAACAGCAGGCCTGCACGTACCACTGCAACTAGGAGGCCCGTCGCAGAGCCTAGAGGAGCAAAGAAAATACCTTACACAGGTAGGCCTGACGGTGTAAGAAATTGACGAACTTGGCTTCACAGAAGAGAAGGTGCAAGAAGACGTGCAAGCAGAAGGGGGTGAACCAGAGAACCAGAGTTTGATCTGGGACCTCAGGAGGAGGACTACGTCCCACCACCCCCTCCTTCACGACAAGAGGAAGTGCAACCCACTGACACATCCACTGAGAGGAAAGCAGCCTTGGCTAAGCGCAGAAGAGAAATGGTGGAGAAGGCAAGGAAGAAGCTGAACATTAGACCTGTCCCAAGACAACCTGCCCCTCTCCCACCGCGCTCTGAGGACCTCCCCACTGGATTTCATGCAGAGCTGATCATCTGGGAACAGCAGGAATGTGCCCGCAACCCCTTCGACTTGAGCTTCGAGCTTCCCACTACACTAAATAGAGTAATGCCACTGAACTTGTAAACGATGTAATCGCTATGGGTGCAAGGCTCAAGGAAAAGTGGCTAGCAGAGCGAGAGGCCAACCCAACTGCTTGGGGAACCGAGGATCGCGAATTTTGGCATGATAAGGTCCTCCAGGTGCCTAGATCGGTGGAGGGCTATAATTGCCAACCCATCTGGAGAAGATGCATTTTTGATGTCAACCTTGACACTTGGATGACGTTTTGTAACACCCTCCCTTCTGAGAGAAATGACCCCACTTTCATGCTGTATCCTCGAAGGGTAGGCGTGGATTTTAATCCGTCCATCCATGGCAGGTTCAACTTCCCTATCATCTATAACGCCAATAGCACCTCCTATAAGGATGCCCTAGTATTTACCCTCCCTAATTTGTACAGTTCCATAGATAGATTCCTTAGTGAGTTCACATCCTGTCCTGACCCCGCCTTCATAACAACCTGTAATTATCTTAGACTAATTAGGGTCCTAATCCACCAAGAGCCTGCACCTCAAGAACGCCACCTTCCACCCCTTTACTTCGACCCCAATGCCATAGATAGCAGCACCATGACTCGCCTCATGATGCGCGCTACTCTTTTGCCATCCTTCTATATTGCACTGCTTGAGGATATGAGTGATAGTAAATTCACACAGTGTAACCACCCTTTCCTTTCCACCACCACTCTCAAAACCCGCCTCAATCTCAAGGGCTACTTGCTGAGTCGTAGATTCCTTAACAAAGCCCCTTGTCCTCCACAATTCCCTACCTGCCATTCAGATGACGAGGATTAAACTCCCGTCATGCCCTTGTATCACATGCATCTATGTATAGCCTCTTCAAAAAAAAAAAAGAAGAAGCCACAAGGCAACAAAAAAAAAGGTGAACTGGAAAGAAGAGACAACAGCAAAGAATAGCAAAGCCAAGGGATGAATCTACTACTAAGCAAAGATAAGAGAGAGAGGACTTCACATGATGCGCTTGCAACTTCCCTTCGCCTTGTTGTGTACCACAGTCACACTGCACCTAGGGTTCTCCCTAGCCCCTTCTCCACTTCACACTTAGGGCACATCAAGGGCAGGACTTTCAGACCTGTCACCCTAAGACTTGCACCGCACCTCCAATGACACACGAACTGGGTCCTCAAGTGTGGGACATTACCAAGGGCTTGCCCAAGGTTAGACCCATCTCCTAGTTTCACTGCCACGGGCACCATGCACTGCACGGAGAGGCAGACACACCCCTTAGGGAGTGCACAACTTTTCTTGTAGGTTATGTTCGAGTTTCAAGAACTGGCTACTCAGCTGAAGAAGATCACCCACGGCATCCTTTAATGACCAAAACTTTTTCCATGTGCCGGACATGACACCATTGCTGCTGTTTCAGGAGCTTTTTTGCATTGGATTGGACAGACCAACATGCATCATGCCACCAACCATCTGCCTGTTGATGGCTACCATGATTGAACCAAATCAAGCAAAAGGAGTACTCAGTAATAGATCTGCCATTGGCATAGATCTTGGAACCTCATCTTCCAAAGATGCATGCCTAATGCCTCAAGATCTACGGATCGCTTATTGATTCCACAAGCCTGAAGATTTTCAATGCAAGGGTGAAGATCTTCAACACATCACTGAAGATCTTGAAATCAAAGACAAAGATCTTCAAATCAAAGACAGATCTTCAATGCGAAGACGAAAATATCTTTGTCAAAGCAGACTTCAGGGGGGTTCCTCCAGGATAAATCCCTCCAATACCATCCTCTTAAGGGATTGCTTATTGATCAAGTGTTTCTGATGCTCAAAAGACGATCGGCTACATATTTTTCACCAGCCAACTAGAAAACCTATCAGCCGTCACAAAATGGAAGCCACAACTGTGTGAGAAATGCCGAGCATCTTCATGAAGCCTAAAGCACGCCGCAATCTCTCCTGGTCATCATCATTAAAATCCATCACCCCTCATTCACACCCTCACCTTTAAATCTGTATCATCTACCCACCAGTTTTGCTTAGCAGCAGACCCAACTATCCCACTACTTTCCACCGCAGTGCCATGGAACTGGTACTTGGCTAGGAGGGCGGTAATGTTTACCGTATTTACCGCATCACAGAGGAGCGGGAAAATGGAGCAGAGGAGCGAGAAAATAGAAAAAAGAAAATATAAAAAAAGGCACAGGATGAAAGAAGGAAAAGGCGCCTTGACCGGTAACCAGACCCCGAAAAATTTAAATGTTCGGACACGACCCCTAGAAAATCTCAGTGTCGCCCCGAGATAGCAAAAGAGTAAAAGGCGCACCATTAAATGTGGAAGCGCTCCAGAATCCTTGTAAAAGAGTGCCAGGCTCGCTCCTGTGCAAATTGTATGCATTAGTTGGGAATAAGATAAATTAGAATGGTGGGAAATGAGAAATGGGCTTAGGCCAATGGCCGGCCTTGTAAAAAGGGAGATGACCGCCCAAAGAAGGGAGGGCATGTATATAAAGTTCAAAAGTGAATGAGAAGCTCATTCTTGTGTGTGGCAAAAAGTGGCTCTCTTCTTCTTCTCTTCTTCTCTTCTCCTTGCTTGTGTGTGCTCTTGAGAGAGAGTGTGTGAGAGTGTGAGGGAGTGAGTGTGTGGGAGTGAGGGATCACGAGGGTGAAGCTCTTCACCATCTCCTCTTCTCTTCTTCTCTTCTCTTCTCTTCCTTTTTCTCGCGTCCGCGGCTATGGAGGATGGAGCTCATGGGAGAGGGATTGAGGTTGCTGAGCTTGCCACAAGGATCGTGGAGCTACCGGTATGCAAGAGAGAGGAGGGTACTCGATCAAGAATCAAGGTAAGCTCACTACACTCGTAAGGTAGGCATGGTGCGTCGGCTATGTGAGAGGTAGCCATGGCCGCTCGACTTGAAATGCTTGATCAATAAGCGGTCCGTAGGTCTCGGGGTAGAGCTTGTAGCTTCCCCTTCAGTTAGTAGCATGGAGACTTTTTTATAGACATAACTTGATATTCTTATATAGAAGTATATTTGCAATATTATCTTGTCAATGTGTTCTCTATACGTAATAGAACTATGAATGGCAGGTTCATGTATGGGCAATTTGGAGAAGGGGGTATTGCAAACTTTGTTAGGGAAATGCATAGATTAGGTGGACTTAAAGGAGGAGTAGCTCATGTATAAGAATCACCAGATTGAGTAGAAGCGGAATGAGGTGTATCGAAGATTTCCTATCTTCGTCAACTACCTAAAGGTGAATTCCCCTCTAATGAGAAGGCATTATATCAACAATACTCGAAGAAAAAAAGATGCAAGATACATAAGGATCTAGATTCCTGGTAAGTAATTCCACATATATTCTTTAGAACATATCACACCTGTATGTCTCCTTCTAAAGAGACTACAGGTGATTATAGGAAAGTGATACCACCAGTGCATTTGTTCTCGTAACTCATTCTTTGGGAAGGAGTTAGGGCGAAGCCATATTTTCTAAAATGTTTTGATGATATTGATTGGCCACACTTTAGGCCTACAATGATACTATTTGTGGATGATAGGATGAAGAAGATACAATGTAACCTACCTAACTCCTTTACATGTCCATCTACATTTGAAGAAAATCCCATGGATACCATGCTCTTCAAATAGAACAATGTAAAGAAACACTTTTCTAAAAACTTAACTTATTGAGCTTTTGTTTTTCTTTGTTTTTCTTCTATAGTATGAGGAGTTAGAATGATGATTGATAGAGCTTGAGAGTGTTTGGAAGCTTATTCATTGATTCTTGATGGTTTTGAATGAATTAAGTTGAGCTAAAGGCTTTCTGATGCCTTCTATTAACCCTTTGTTGATCATCTGTAGAGCCTCTGCTTCCGTTTTCTGTTTTGTATGCCTCTATAAGTGTGATGATGGATGTATGTATAGATTGAGAAAGTTTCCAACTTTGGGAAGAGATGAATATAAGTACATATTAGCTTGAAGAAGTAGTTGCTAAAGACTTGAAGTAAAGACTGAAGTGACAATGACAGTAGTAAGCTCTCAAGGGACACTATAGTGGTCCTGGTGACCTTTCATACCAAACATACCTCTTGGGAGGGGTATCCACGACTAAAGAGGGGTTATGAGGGATTATTCTTGATTATCTCATTGTACTATTGAGAGAGAGAGAGAGAGAGAGAGAGAGAGAGAGAGAGAGAGAGAGCTAATTCTATGTAAAACAATGTATCTATGAGTGAGAGATTGTGAGAGAAAGCTATGGAACCTTTGAAGAAGAATACTATGTGATGATTTCCATTCAAAATGGTGTATTCTCTTGTGTCTTTGTGATGTTTTGATGAATTCTATGAAGAATATTTTGGTTCAAATTAAATCCGCGGGAGAATTGTTTCTATGAAGCTGCGTGGAGATTTCTAGTTCCTGGTGTTCTTTTCCTTGTTGTGGTCATATCAAATATAAAAAAGATGGTTGTTGATGATACAATATAGATTTTCTTGTAGTAGATTCCCCATTTTCTTAGTGTTCTTTTTGGGGCTCCATGTTTTTGGTGCGTAACCAAGGAAAACTGCCATCAACAAGCATTAGAAGAGGTTGAAAATGAAGGAAATGGAATTGCCAAGAGGAAAGGAATTCAATGGATGCTTGCAAAGTTCCTTTTACCACTAAAGAATGGGAGATTCTCATTTCCAAAGATACTTTCTATAAAAACTTTATCCCACAATGGTGGAAACATATTACGAGTGTACCAAGCGTCCCAAATTACTCTGTGTTATTAATTTTTGAAGAAATTTCTGCCCATTTCATGTGTTTCCATAAAAATATATGTTTTTCACTTCAAAACAATGGTCTGATGAGGCCTGACCTACACCTTTCTCTTGACATTTTTCATTTTTTACTTTCCACCATTCTGATACACGCTTTTTTGTTATTAAATTTTCCGTATTTTTGGGTATTCTTGCGTGTATTTTTGGCCTTTTTTCCATGTGAACCTACCTTAGTCCCCTTGAAATTCAATTATGATTTGATAGCCTTGTCCGACTTGCTTCCCTGCACCATTTTCCTTTTTCTCCCTTGTTTCGGCCCACCGATTTTATGTTATCAATCTTTTCATGAGTTTTCATGCGTATTTTTCCCATGTGAAGGCCCCTTTACCACCCCTCAAACTATGTTCTGACCTATCGGCCCTGTCCCACAGGTTTCCCCTGATAATTTTTCTTTTTGTTGTACTTCATTGTGATGCACGAATCTTCTCGTATTAATTTTTCACCTCTGTTTTTATTTGTAGTTTTGCTATTTTTTCCATGTGAATGCGTCCTATCGCCCTTGGAACCGCATTCTATCTTACCCATCCTATCTATCACTTCCTTGCATACATTTTTCGTTTTCATTTTTCTTGTTTCGATGGCTGATTTTAACTGTATTAATTTTTATTCACATTTTTGAGTGTATTTTTTTTATTTTTTCCATGTGAATGGATCTTATCCCTATCAAAACTGTGTTTTGATGTGCCAAGCTGATCTGTTACATCATCCTATATATTTTTCATTTTTCTTGCCCTTAGTTTTGATTGACAAATTTTCCAATGTTAATTTCTGTGTGTGTTTGCAGACTTGATTTTCTCATTTTTCCCATGTGAATGCCCTTTATTTTCCTCAGACATTCAGTTTCATTTTTCTTCCCTCTTCATCTCTTCTTCCAACATATTTTTTCTTTTTGTCGTATGTCCATCTGCCAGTGCTTGGTTTCATTTTTTAATTAATTTTTTCGTAATTTTCATTTTAACATTTTGCGCATTTGCATGCAAATGCTTCCCCCTCTCCCCGTGATCGTGCACAGGCCATGGGGGGGATCCTCATGATTTATTATTATTTTTTTGTGGTTTGAATGGTTGATTTTTGATGGATTTTGTATGATGGTAGTTGTTTTGGAAGTGTTTTGTGAGTGTTTTGGATGAGGTTGATTATGTTTTGGAAGTTTATGATGGTTTATAGTGGAGATATGATGTTCTGACATATTGTGTTTTGATGTCCTATTAGTGTGTGATTGGTTTTGTTTGATTCTATTGAGCTTTTGTTTTGCTATGTTGTTGTACATAAGAAACCATGTATGTATAATGCATCTTCATGAACCCATTATAAGTCAATCTATCAACTAGATACCTTACCCTTTCTAACCTTCTCAATTGAGGTACACTACCATGTGTCTCAACTGATCTAGCATGTGGTGGAACATACTTTTCTGCACTTCTAGTGCCAGGTGTTTTAACATGCAGAATACCATACTCATCATCTATAGTTTTATCTTCTGAACTTTTAGTCATGGGTCTCTTTCCTTTCGCAACTTCTGCACTCCTTTGTGCACTTCTCAATCTACCACTCCATGGACTGTAACTGCCATTGCTTTCCACATTCTCTTGAGGTCCTGAAGCATCTTCCACATGCTGATTTTCAACCTTGTTGTTTGTTGAAATTTTCCTTCCATAGCCATCATCATCATTGCTTTCATAGGAATCAACATCCACTACAATTTTGGGCTTGTACCATGATTCATATTCACTCAATCTAACATCCCTGCTTATGTATACTTCCTTACTCACTAGATCATAGCATTTGTATCCCTTCTTCTCATCAGGATATCCAGGGAAAATGCATTTTACAGCTTTTGGTTCCATCTTCTTTCTCAAATCATCCAGAACATGAACATAGCAAAAACATCCAAAGACTCTAAAATATGTAACAGTGGGTGTCATGCCATACATTTTCTCATATGATGACATATTATGAGTCAAGGCTGTAGGTGTTCTATTCATAATATGAACTGCAGTATGCACTGCTTTTGCCCAATATGACAATGGCATGTTCATTTGGTTCATCATTGCCCTTGCAACCTCTGCAATAATCCGATTCTTCCTTTCAGCCACACCATTTTGCTGAGGTGTGTACCTGCATGTCAATTTCCTTTTGATACCATGATCTCTTAAGAAGTCAAAAAACTCATATGACATGTACTCTCCACCATTATCTAACCTCAAATATTTTATGTAGCATCCAAACTACTTTTCAGCTATAGATTTAAATTCCAAAAGATTCTCAAATGTTTCACTTTTATGTTGCAAGAAGTACACCCAAGTCATTCTGCTAAAATCATCAATGAAGGTGATATAGAATCTATATTTTCCGCTCATGGAAACATTTTGACATAGGCCCCAAATATCTGAGTGTACCAGTTCCAAAGGATAGCTGCTTATTCTCCCCCTCTTTGGAAATGGTAATTTAGACTGTTTGTCAAATTGACAAGCCTCATATACATGATCAAAATTCACATATCCAAAATGCGGTAGACCACAGACTATCTGTCTTGATTGCTTTTGCTTCAATCTTTGCAAATTGACATGACCAATCCTTCTATGTCATAATTCCACATCCTTATCTTGCCCATGTCCTCTCTCAACATACATAGAGTTTTAAATCACTTGAGTACCTGCATCCAAAGCAAATAATCTCCCTTTATTTCTATCATGAGCAATCACCTTCCCAGGTCTTCCATTATGGAACCCCTCAATGAAACATTCAAACTTATTGAACCTCACCTACAATCCTTGATCTATCATTTGACCAACCGATGCTAAGTTCTTAGTTATTGTGGACACATAAAGTACATCACCAAGCTTATTCTCAATCTCATCTTTAGTAACAAGTGGCGTACTACCAATATGAGTAATTTTATGTAAAGTATCATCACCAGTGGAAATATATTCCTCATTCTGCATTTGCTCCTTGCTATCAAACCACTCAACATGATGAGTCATGTGGTTGGTAGCTCCTGAATCCAAAAACCAATCATTTTCACGAAGAGGGTGAGTCATGCTCCCAAGCACATGCTCCATAGCAAATGGGTGACCTCTAGGTGATCCACCTCTAGGTCCATAACCTGCACCACCATAAGTGCATGCATAGTGGCCATATTGTGTCCTTCCATGACCCCTAGACATGGCATTCTATTTATGATAACAATCCCTCTCAAAATGACCAAACTGCCCACAATAATAACAAGTGCTATCTCTCTATGAAGGACTAGATCGTCCTCTACCTCTAGGAAAAGATCTCCCCCTGCCTCTATGCATGAAGTCACCACAACCAAAGTTACCTCTTCCACGAGCAAAACCATAATTACTACGACCAAGTGAAGAACCTTTAGCTCTAGATGAGCTGCCATGACCTCTCTCGTGATAGAAAACACTATCTCCACCTGCATTTTTGCCACTACTAGATGCATTCAATCCCAACTTGATTTCTTTTGTAAGTAGCAATCCAATAAGCTCCTCAAAGTTAGGCATAGAGCCTCCTCTAATTGAAATAGAGGTATCCAAAGATTTGAAAGCTGGTCCAAGTCCATTTAGTGTCACTGACACTAAATCATCATCATCAACAGGTGCATTAATGGATGCAAGGTCTTCTGCAATTTGCTTGATTTCTGCCACATAGTCATTGATACTGCGATTGCCTCTCCATGCACCATGTAATCTTTGCTTGAGTTGTATCTTATGAGCCTCTGTACATGTTCCATATATTTTTTCTATGATTTGTCATGCCTCCTTACAAGTACTTGCCTTTTTTATATGAGGAATCAAGGCTTCTGAAATACATATGGAGATCCAATGCAAAACCTTCATATTCATCTCTGTCCAATCCTTATACGCTTTCTTTTGCTCTTTACTTGGACGTTCAGGAAGTTCTGGACATTCATCATCGCCTGTTATGAGATCCTATAGACCTCTACCCATAAAAAAATTCTCCATCCTGTAAGACCAAACACTATAGTTGTCGTTGGTCAATTTGTCTCCCACAATCTAAGTGATCTGTGCCGTGTCAAACATTATGACTGCTGAAAATTCAGAAAAACCAGCGATACAAACTGTCCACAAATGGTATTGAGTAGCATGCTCCAATCCGAATATCAATGGTCCACTTCGAGACCAAAAAGCATAAAAAATAGCCAAAAAATGCATGTAAAAATAGGTTCTAGCAATATGACTATCATACATGTGTCCAAAAACTATTATATGCATCCATCCATGATGCCAACATGTCCTATATTCAGTTCCCAACAAGAAACATCCAATTCAGATCCCAAACGATGTCCGTATGACTCAAAATGCATCAAAACACGGGTCTAAAAATTGACCATTTTTCCTGCAAATTTTCCCCAAGCTGGAAGTACATATCAAGCTGAAGCTACATAAAATTTTCCAAAATTTTTGAGCAAAAAATCAGCTTCCAAATAATCTCCCGTAGGGTGCATAGGACCTGCCCTTGACTTCTACACATTCCCAGAACAGATGTTGAGTAGATTCTTCGTGCATTCTACAGCTATTCCAGATATGTCAGTGGAAAGGATCATCCAACTATTGAAGAACAATATGTGATACTTTCCATTCCATTTTAGGATCATCTTTTAATATATCTTTATGCAGCTCATTTAGTAGATCTGATATGGCCATATATATGGCCTGAAGCAATTACTTCGTTGTAGTCCTCCCTCCTCTCTCAACCAAACAAATGACTGGAAGTTTTCTCTCTGCTATATCGATAGTAGAATTGTCTTTGAGCTCTTGCATGTGGCATAGTTTGCCACCATTGATTGCTAATGGCTGGGCTGACCTGTTCCGTGAGCCCCAAAAGGCATTCGTATGATGGTGGCACTGGCCCGAATTGAAGCTGCTGTCGCAACGCAACCTCCCCAATTCTATCGATCTCTTGTTCAAACCATGGGCACTGTTTGGCTGTTGATTGGAAACTTGAATGATAAAATGTTGTTGCTTATTGAAAAATCATAAGAAGTCAACTAAAGTTGATCATCAACTCTCAACGGCCTGCAATTGCACTCCTTCACACCCAATTATTGCTTCGAAGCAATCAAATCCCTGCTCTTGTAATGGCACTATTTGTGATGCGATCTGTTTAATCATCGCTTGAATTCCCAATTTCTCCACTATAGTTTGGCTAAAAAAGAGCAATGGAAAATGTGCAGAGGGGAGACAGTCTGACTCTAGCTATGGCATGCTCGAGCTTTCACCGGTTTTTTAGCCTGCTGACTCAAACAGTCCGCGAAGAGTCCCAGCAGGGCAGAGATGGCATGGAGTCCTATTAGTTGAAAAAGGCCCATTCAAGTCCCCTATCTTCAGATCGAGCTCCCCGATTTGATGACAAACCTGATTACGCATACCTTAAAGGAATTTCCCATGACCTTTTTATTCGAGAGGTTGACGAAGGAGCCTCGTCGCAGCAGCAGCGCAACCTCTCGCAGCCTCCCATGTCACCATTCCTTCTGTCATACATGGACTCATGAGGAAGCATCACGCATGCCCATGGCATTGGGCATACTAAATCTATGGCTAATATTGGTGTATCATTTTTAGCTCTGATACCAAATGACCAACATCATTAAGTGAAGGGAGTCCCTGAAATAGCGCAAGCAGAGGTCCAGAGCTGCATGCTCACCTCATCTTCATTATACTTCTCTTCTCAAAGTCAACTACTAGTATTATCCTCCAGTGATAGATACCCTCAACTTAGGGACCCTTTACACATGCTTCTAGTTAGATACATACAACCATATGATAAGGCTTAGACTATGCCTTATTTCTCAACATTTAGGAAGTGAATGAGTGGTAAGATGTATAAGCTCTAATATTCTTGAATAAATATCTAACACGAGCTTTAAAGACATGTAGTATTTTTTAGTTGCAAACTAAGTTATAATTGAAATAACATTCATATTACATGGTTTGTAGGGTGAGTTGAGTTCTCAAGTTAGCATGACTCAACACACTAGTTTCCTTTTCTAGGTCCTTCTACATAACTTTGTTCACATTGTACTCTTTAGAACTAACCATCTATGGTATACATACCTAGAGTTATTTGCTGAGCCACCTTGATACTTTTACCAAAACAGTAAGATCAACCATCTTCATATATTGAAACTAGATTATTAGACTTGAGTTATTTTCCATTACTACTCAGGCATTAGAGTCTTTCTCTACTATATTCCATTTTTTATTACAAAGTGATAGCATATTTGCATACCATTGAGCCATGGAAATTTTTTGCATAAGATCACTATTGTGGCATTCATGCCCCTTCTATAGACCACTTAGAATAATGTTTCATACTCTCATAGTTAGCCAAAAAACTTTTGAATCCCACGATACACATGTTTTATGCTACCTTTGATCCTTAATAAACAATTTCACAACCAGGGTAGTTAGATGTTTAGACAACATAACACATACATACTTGGGTGATTATCATATTGCATAGTGATTGTGTCGTATATGAAGAAACATTTCATCTCAATTCCACAAGTGTTGAGGATGCAACAAAGATGTGCTTCCTTGAAATTGAAGAACCACTACCTATATGTTTATCCTAATTTGATGTATTCTCTTTGACCCTAAGAGATAGCATTTGTCCCAAATACATATTTTGTATAATATAAGTGGAATGTTCTCATCTTCTTGATGAAACTTTGAAAATATTGAGCCAAACTCTATTTAATATTAGGCTTAAATTTCACTCTTGAAGCACGCGATTTTGATTATCTTTTTGGATACTTAATGCTATACTTTTAATACTTTAGGAGCAAGATTGATTAGGAAATCGGCTACCATGATAAGTATTATGCATTGCCTATCCCCATTTGGTGACACAACCATTCCATGACAAATTCTTAACTATGGACCATGTAGATCAAATGCGTTCATTCATCCACATATAAGATGCTTGTCAATTATACTATCAAGAACACTTTTTCATTCATGTTGAAGTGAGAAAGAATTAAACGTTAACCTCAATGCATTCATACATATTGCTTATGATGCAATGATTCTTATACATTTCCCAAGTACTCCAAACCATGATATGATCTTGACTTATTAAACACTTCACATAAATCTACAAGTAGTTTGTTTCCTTCGCAAGGATCGAGTATTGGTGAGTGCCCTAAGGGTTTTCTTGTTATTATTAGTGTTTATAAAATTCATCATTTAAACACTTAAAAGATCCCTCTCATTTCTTTAGATAACTCAAAGAGTCTAATATTGATATAATGCACTATTAATTTTTTAAATATTACATCTGGTTGCATTCACTTTGAATTTTGAATCAAATAACACAAAATTACTTTGAAATATTGAACCCATAAAAATGTCCATCAATTATTTAAAAAATTCAAAGAAAATTCAAGATTTGTGCTTTTTGCTACTCAACTTGAAAAAAGAACTTGCCTTAATGAGAGAAGGAAAAGTATTACTTGCTAATCATATCTATAAAATAATAGGACTAGATTATTATTTACTTTTGCACATATTTTACTATAGTTTTCACATGGGCACGTGCACACACACACACACACACACGCACGCACGCACGCACGCACGCACACGCACACACACATGCACACACACGCACACACACACACGCACGCACATGCATGCATTCACACCTCCACACATTTACACATCCACATACACACATATACTAACTTCCATATTAGGGGGTATCAAGACCCATTGTTACCCCGTTCAACTTTTATTAAAGGTCTTGTCTATTACATTAGTTCTCCTAAATTCCATTGAACAGACATTAACATTGACACTATTGCTACATGCAAAGACAACCTAATTCAGAAAAACTAACACTATTGCTACATGCAAAGACAACCTAATTCAGAAAAACTACTATTGGTGCAATTGGGTACATCAAATTGGATCAAGATTTGTCATATTAGTCTCTTCAACCACTTGGCAACACAATCTCTAAGTTAAAAATGATTTTTGATCATCTAGACTAGTTGAGAAGATAAACATAATGCCACTTCATCTGTTGTTGATCCCACTCAAAGAAAAGCCTTACTTCTATTCTTAGAAGCGTTAAAATTTATGGTGCTAGAGGTAGTGCTGCAAGCACATGTAAGGCATGGTACCCCATAAGAAAAGAGGGAAGAGTAGGTCCTAGCTACAAAAGCTATAAAAGAAAGTACTTGGGACAACTATCAATCAATCAAGTCTCTTTCATGCCATTATGGTTTCATTCTTATTCTTCTTCTTTCCCCTATTGTCCACTATTCTTTCCATGCTCAACCATGTTTTGTAACATGGTGTCAGAGCCTCATCCTTGAGGCTTCTGAGGTAGAGAGACATTCATAGCCATGCACAAGATCCAAGAAGTTCAAACTTTGAAGGTGTTGTTTCCCAAGAAGGCCAGAGCTTGGCACATGAATGCTTGCAAACAATGTGGAGTTTGATTGAAGTTTGTGAAGAGGTATATCTCATTGATTGTACTCACTATCATACTTAATCCATTTTTAAGGTTTGAATTATCAAGAAGAAGAAGAAGAAGAAGATTATAGTCATCATAAGGTTGGTGTCAAGTTTTATAACATTCAGTTTTTGTTGCCATTGCTTACACAAAAGGGCATGCTTGTCCAACAAGCAAGGAGCTTGCTTAAGCTAAGGCTCAACTTGAGAAGGGGGTTGCTTTTCTGAGAAGCTAGGGGCTTGCTTATATTTATCACACACACACAATATTGTTGATTTTTTGAATACTTGTGGTGCCAAAATCAATTTTTCGACTTACAAGAATGATGCCCTCACTCAGATTGCTATCAACAAAGACATCCTTGAGGCCTCATGTGATCAACACCGTTCAAAAATAGTCATGTGTTTGTGCTAAATTTGATTTCCCTTTCTTATCTTCTTTGTTTTATACTTTTCTTCCCAAGGCCTTAATTTACCCATTACTTTATCCCCTTTCACACCTTCCTCTCTTGAAACCAATTTAGTAGTTAAGTCATGTTAACACTAGTCTTTAGCAAGCCCATTTGGCATAAGCCCCTATCCACACTACTAACCATAAACTGGTTTTTGTAAGGTACTATTCACAATGGCTATGCTTGAATTAGTCATCTCAAAAATCATTTGCAAAAAGGGTTGTATTCACACCTTCATAAAGACCAAATCAATTATTTTGATAAGCAAAAGGCTTATTCACACTCTTCCAAAGCCAAAATCTTTTGTACTCCTTCAAAAAAATCATCTTTCTATAAAAGGAGTTAGATACTACCATTTGAGTGACTAAAATTGAAGCAATGGAAAATTTCAATGGCAATGGTTTCACTCTCAGAAAATGAAAACCATATATCACCTAATAAGGAAAGAACTTTGGGAAATATTTGAGGAACTTGAGGCTCTTGATGATCCAACATAGAAAAAGAAAAATAATAATGCACTCAAGATAATAGAATGGGGCTTGTCAAAGGATGTTCTTCATCAAATATTGGGAATTACAAAAGCAAAAGAAGCCTATAATGAATTGGATAAAACATTTGGTTCCCAAGCAAAAGATGAATCTTCTAATGGCCCTAATTATATTCTCAATCACCTCATTTACTTGCTCTATCTATCCATCTCTTTGAGGATGATAGGTGGGAATAAAACATAAAGATCCACGTCAAGTGTTTATGGTTAACTACAAGCTAAAACTTGCAACCAAGAAGACAATATTATGATAACTTGAGGTAATGTACCACTACTAGCCACTCCACGTCATAAGTAGTGTAGTTTGATATCTAAGACTTTAGGCTAGTGGTCTCCCTTCTTATACCAGGACATCTCTAAGTGCAAGCTTATGTGTATCACAAAGAACTTCAAAGTCCTTAGTAAATTTGGGAGTTTGAGAAGTGGTGGATTTATGAGAATAAACTTGAACAAGGCAAAGCTAGCATGCTACAATGTTTTCCATATTATCTTACTATTCTTTTGGGAAGCTCAAGGGGGTGCTGCTATAAGAGCATAAACTTGGATGAAAATTATGTGCCTCCCTATGAATTATAAAACCCCGCGTACTCTCTTGAGACTCTTAGATTTTGGCCATTCCACCACAACTCTAACCTTAATAAGATCTATAGGTGTACTATCCTTTAGAAAAATATCCTAGATATTCAATCTTAGAAGTGAAAAAGATACAATTGCTACTTTTTGAAAAGATATTATGCATTCATAGTGATTATAGTACATTGTGAACATGTGCCTTGTGCTCTTCATCAAATTTGGGAATAAACTAGGATATCCTCAAAGGATACAAGCACAAAATCACCCAAGTATGGTTGGACTATATCCTACATTAACCTATTGAGTGTGGCCATTGTACTTGTTATGCCAAAGGACATGAAATGAACTCCTTGTGGTCATAATCTATATTAAAGGCCCGCCTTAAGATGTCTTATTGTCCTCTTAAGTCCTTGAGTAAACCACAATCTTAAATTTTCATCTTCAATGATACTAAGATCAGTAGTACCCACATGAGAAGAGGCCTAAAAATAAAATTTTTTATCATAATGTTGGCAATTACAAGAGGAGGGGATAGGATTAGAAAAATTATCTTGGAGTTTATAGAGAGTATCCTTCAAGGAAGGCAAAAACCTCCATCAAAAAATGATCTAATAAAAAAGAGGTGGGGGGATTGGTTGATTCAACAAAAAGAACTTGTTAAAGCTATCTTTAAGCTTCACATTATCTAGTCATCCATTACAATAGATAACATAAAGGGTTTTTCAAGGAACTTTGATGTGAGCACATTCCTTCTTTCATCTATATACTTAGCAATGATCTGCAATGTTAATCAAACAACAACCTTTTAGTAGTGGAACTACATTCTTAAAAAAGAACTCATTTTCTTTTAAGATTTTGTGAAGTACTATAAGAGTTGCTTTATGATTGTCGTGAGATAGATACCACTTCGGTCTCAAGATTTCTTGGCCTATATTGGCTCTTGGCATGATGATTTCCATGGGACAAGCTTTGTATACTACATTGAGAAGCATTATTACTTGCAGTATTTGCTTTATGCTTGTCTTGAGATAGATATCACTTTGGTCTCAAAATTTCTTGGAATGTATTGGATCTTGGGATGATGGTTTCCATGGGACAAGCTTTGTATACTATGTTGAGAAGCATTATTACTTGCAGCATTTGTAATTTTGTTGGTGTTGAAGCACTTCTCTATAAGTTGGGCACCATCTCCTATAACATTACAAGCAAGCTTTGTGAATTTCAACTAAGAATTTTGCTTCCAATAGGAGCATCATCAAAAAATAAGTGAAGATTAGAGTTTCCTTTATGGGATCATGGGCCTTAGTAGCCACCCACTTAAAGAAAAGCAACATGGATCCTTTGAGTGTGTTGGCTTAGAAGACCATATCTATCCTATGCATTACATACCACATAGCATGGTCAAACCAGATAAAGGAATTGCTTTTACATTAGCCTTATGAGATACTTTATCACAACAACATTTTAGGAATGGCCTCAAACAGTTGGACATATTGTACAAAAATTTAGCATCATGTTTTTTGTCATTGGGTTTTGTAGATTTAGTTGAAACACGAATATTGTAGGGTGATGAGCATCAATTGATCTCAAACAAACACATCGTCAAGGGGCCATTCAAAATAGTAGCATGAGTAAGAATAGATATTTCATCATATGCAAACTCTGAATAGTATTTTTCAGCATTTGATACATCTTCTCCTAAGAGTAGAATCCGTATTTCACAAGGATGGAGCCCCAAGAGGAACACCAAGAAAACGGGGAATCTACTACAAGAAAATCTATCTTGTATCATCAACAACCATCTTTTTTATATTTGATATGACCACAATAAGGAAAAGAACACCAGGAACAAGAAATCTCCATGCAGCTTCATAGAAACAATTCTCCCACGGCCTTAATTTGAACCAAAATCGATTATGTTCTTCATATTCTTCATAGAATTCAACAAAGCATCACAAAGACACAAGAAAATACACCACTTTGAATTGAAATCACCATAGCCTTCTCTCACAATCTCTCACTCATGCATACATTGTTTTGCATAGAATTGGCTCTCTCACTCACTCACTCACTCACTCACTCACTCACTCTCACTCTCTCACACACACACACACACTCTCTCTCTCTCATACGTGCTCTCTCTCAATAGTACAATGAGATAATCAAGAATAATCCTTTATAACCCCTCTTTGGTCTCATCGATATCCCTCCCAAAAGGTATGTTTGGTATGAAAGGTCACCAGGACCACTATAGTGTCTAGGGAGAGCTATAGAAAAACCAGCAATACAAACTATCCATAAATGGTATTGTGTCAGACATACCTCTTGGGAGAGCTCTCCATCCTTGTGTCCAGGGAGAGCTTACTACTATCACTGTCACTTTAGTATTTACTTCAAGTCTTCAGTAGATACTTCTTCCACTTCTTCCAGCTAATATGAACTTATATTCATCTCTTCTCAAAGTTGGAAAACTTTCCCAAGCTATAAATTCATCCATCATCACACTCACAGAGGCATACAGAATAGAACAAAACAGAAATAGAGGCTCTACAAACAATCAACTAAGGGTTAATAAAAGGCATCAGAAAGCCTTTAGCTCAACCAAATTTATTTAAAACCATCAAGAATAAATCAATAAGCTTCCAAACACTCTCAAGATCCATCAATCATCATTCTAACCTCTCATATTGCTGAGAATCATGGACCTAGAACTAGATGAGCCATGGTGGATGCAAATCAAACACATGATACATGATTAGAATGAGAAATTGTAACTCAAGTGAATTAGGTTCCAAGATAGATTAGCTTGGACTCATAAACACAATCTTGAGTGACTCAAATTGATTGTACCATTACATTGAAATGAGTGTCACATACATGCCTTTATAGCTTTTTGGATAGTACCACTTTTCTTTTCTGTGCTTATGGGATTTTTGACATGTCTTCCTAAAGCTTCTAGAGCATACATCTTTGTCATATGTCTCATACAAAGCCTCTTGTGGGCAAGCCACTTTTGGGCATCATGTTAAGCATCATTTGCTATTATCAACACCCCCCCTCAAATGATGAGTTTCTACACTTGCTAGCTTTTGCCCCCCCTTCATGATGACATGGCCCATGAGACTAGCTCATAGGCAGCCTAGTCAAGTTAAAGCTTGAAACTTTACATCTTTCGCAGGGTTTTTACAATGTCCACTATGGGAAACAAGATCCAGTAAGGGAGATCCACTATGGGAAAATTTTTAGCAGAGCAGAAGGTATCTTCTTCATCTTCCTTTTGCTTCTTTGGCATCCTTTGGTGATGCCATCAATCTTCTTAGTCTTCATTATGCTTTTTCACTTGTGCTCTAGTCTTCTTTCTTTGCTGGTCTTCATGATATTCTTCCTCTTCTTGTCACGCTCTTTATCTCTTATTGTTGATGTGTGGTACATGCTTTCACCAATGGGTACGTGGCCTTGTCTCGACAAGCTCTCTTTGACATACATGGCATAGATCTTCGAATACATACATTGTAGGATTTTTTGAGTAGTGCAATGGCTTGTGCATAGATGATGGATACATATTTCTTTGGATAGTATTGGGGTTTGGAGTACATTGACATCGGACATTTTAGAGTGATGTAGGCAAACCATTTCAAGTGTGGGAAGGTCTTACCAATCAACTCAATGGCAATGTGTAATCCCAATGTGGTTTCACAACTAGATGCTAGTAATGATTTGATCAATAGAGCATTTTCATATAACGAATCTTTTGTGAATGTGTGAACTGCCTATTAGAGTGAGTACACCAACGAATTCAACCACTACGAGTGTGAATAGGGCTTATAGCACATAGATTTGGGAAATAAGTGTTTAAAATAAAAGGTTGAAAAGAGGAGAGAGTTTTGACCTTAGTAAATAGAGTTTTAATTTAGAAAGAAAAGACAATGCAATCGTCAAGTACCGTTTGTTTTTTTGTCTCCTCCTCTCGGTCTGATGTGCGCACTTCTCTCTCTTCTGTGAACTCGTGCTGTAGGGATTCATAGGCACTCCTTCTCTCAAAGGTCATGGGGGTAACTCTCTACACAGGCGAAGAAGCCCTTGTCTTAGCAGAGATGCAAAAAGGAGGAGAGGCTAGCCGGCAAACTTTGGCATTGACGTGTGAGACTGGGGTCATTTTATCCGCTTCTTTGGACCATGACCAGGAAGCTGTGGTAGCTTTGAGAAGTGGCAAAGTCATTGCCGTACCGACTCTATGGCTTAGCTATGGATGCGTGTTCTGAAGAAGCAGTCAAGAGGATTTATGCCATCAAAGGAAGGAGTAGTAAAAACCCTCCCCTTATCATTGGTGATCTTCATTAGTCCATCAACTGTTAGGTTGGAGCAGCGCGCAGTAAATCCAATGAGTGACCAGTGACTAATTCATCCGTGGGAGGACAGTTGTGGTTGCTATGCGAGATGTGAGTGTAGCCATGAGAGTCTGAGCACGTCGTTGACTGCGGGCCGATTTTGGACTTCGACGTAGCAGTTTCCTTTAGCAGAAAGCAGCAGTGATAGATCTCTTCTTCATTCTCTTCCTTTGCTACATAACGAATCTTTGATCTGGATCACGATTCAGCAGGCTCTGAAAGTTCCCTGAGAGTGTGGTGTGTCAAAGTTGGCTCTAAGATGGAGCAGTTGACTAATCAAACTCGTTTGTAGCAGGAGCCCTCTTCTTCTTTCTCTTTTGTGGCTGAAACAGAGTAAGCAACACCAGCAGTGTTAACCCTTGTCTCTTACTAGTGGCCTTATTGAGTCATCTACAAGCCTGACATGTCTTTTGGAGTACCAAAACTTATGATGGAGTTGAATAGAGGCCCAGTATAATGTCTACAAATTGGCCTCAATGATGGCTTCGAAGCAAGGCAACTTCAAGCCTCAAGTAGACCCCTCAACTTGCCCTCTTGCTTGATAATAGCCACCAACAAATTTTAGCTAAAGACCAGTCTTCCTGTCCTGAGCTCTTTGACCTTGGACCTCTTGAGCTCCTTTACCTCATATGCAATGGTAGATGGCTTTGAGGGATAGAGGAGATGATAAAGAAGGAGATTGAGAAAGGACACACACTAGCTAACTAGCTTAGCCATGGCTTTGGTACCATGTTGAGAATCATGGACTAGAACTAGATGAGTTATGGTGGATGCAAATCAAACATATATATTGTCATATGTCTCATACAAAGCCTTTTGTGGGCAAGCCTCTTTTGGGCATCATGTTAAGCATCATTTGCTATTCTCAACACATACAAAAGAAAATAGATCAAAATAGAAGCTCGATAGACTCAAACAAAACCAATCAGACCTTAACATGACATCAACTGAACATGTCAGAATGGCATATCTCCACTATAAACCATCATGATCTTCCAAAACATAATCAGCCTCATCCAAGACACTCCCAAACACTTCCAAAACAACTAGCCATCATACAAAATCCAACAAAAATCAACCATTCAATCCACAAAAACAACAAAAACAGCCAAAAAATCAAGTCATCTCAAGCCTCAACATATCCTCGCACTTAATCAGGGAGCTTCCTTGCGACCTAGGAAAAAGAGAATATAAGTTCAAAGTACAGCTCAGCTTGATCTTCGTTAGCATCTTCAAGAAACACCATCCAAGCACAACCCCAACTTATAATCTGTATTGAATAAAGAATTGCAACGAAAGGAAAACACCTTTATCCGTTATCACAACTTTGAAAGATAAAATCATAACAAGCTTCTAAAGGATATAAGAAGTTGGTTTTCTTCTACCATAAACATCCGTCCCGTAGATAGAATCATGAACCACCATGAGTCATCTTCTCAATCAACTTCGTCTTCATCTTCAACTCCACGCAAGAGGGATAAGATACCACATATACACCATAAAACATATACAAAACTCACATGGACACAAGACAATGTAGTTTAAATGGCACATGCTCCTAAAAATTGAAGAGCAAGAAGAAAGATTTTCATTAAAAAGGATCAATACATCCAAGAAAGTGTCCACAGGCTATGTAGGATGAAGATATTTTTCTTGAACTTCATACTCAGCTTGAGATGTTCCACACTCTTGTTCTCATCCACAAAATGTAGAGACACATTCTGAAGAAATTGTAAGCAACAAATCCTTTCCAACATGACAATTAACCTAGTAGGAAAAGCTTGTGCAAAATAATACATAACATCCATTTGAGCAATAGTCACATCCTCATTTGGATTAATCATCAAGTTTGGAATACTCTTTCTAGTATTCAGGTGAGACAGTTGATGCATAAAATCAAGATACCAGCAAAAATGAGATACTAAACATACCAAAGTATCCTCAAAAGAAGCATACGCTCTAGCAAACTGCAAATAAGAAGTGGAACATTGCGTTGAAGTGTCCCCGGAATGAGGAATGATAGGCCAATTAAACACTAGTCCTGTCAAAGAATCATTCAATGTCCACTATCGTCAACGGAGGATATCATTGTTATGCCCAATAGTATCCATAGCTGATTGGGGAGGAAGATTAATATAATCAAAAGAAGATGGTAAAGGGATAATAGGAGAATAGTGAAGAGGGGGGTAAGATAAATCGTAGAATGAAGATATTTGAAGGGATAATGAGGGTGGGAGAGAAGGGAAAGAAAGTAGAAATTTCTGAAGTGATTCTTCTAGAGAGACAGAAGGAATAGGTTGAACAAAAAAAGTAGATTCAATAGGAGTGGGCGATGATATAGGATCGGCAATAAAGAGGCATGTAATAAAAATTGGAATGTGAGGGGAAACTACTGGGGTAAAAGATAAAAGAGGGATACTATTTGGATTAGACTAGAGAATAACAATACATAATGGTAAAAGATAAAAGAGGGATACTATTTGGATTAGACTAGAGAATAACAATACATAATGGTAATTGATAGGAGATTAAGGAATGCGATAGGATATCATCAGGATCATAAGGATAGATGGAATAGCAAAAATCAAAAGTTGAAAAGAAATCCTAAGTGAATAAAGGATTGTTAGTAATATGGTTTAACAGTTGGGATCTCAATGGCTGAATATCTGACTTGTGAAATACACTCCGTCAATGGCGAGGCTCCAAAAACATCATCCTCCAAAGCATTTACACCGCAATGTCTACTAATAAGTCTTCAAGCCATCAACCAAATTCATTTCAACTGAATGGACATCCATGACTGCCTGCAAAATTACATCTCCTACATAAAGATTCATATCCTCCTCATCAGGAATGTGCAGATCTCCTCAGAGATACATAAAAGATAACAGTTGAGCTTCATGAAAGATCAAGTCATCAACAAATCTACCAAGTATCTCTTTTAGTAAATCTGCTAACCACATATTCTGCCACCCATACTCTAAAGGTTCTAAATCCACATTACTCAAGGAGATATACAACGCAAAGCACTGCTGTTGATACTGAATCCAAAAGGATGATGGAGGTGACACCAATTGAGCATAATGAACAAAATCCTACTGGACACAATTCATGCGCTACTAAAGGTGTTCTACCTTGGCAAAAAATCCATCACACATTTTATCCTTTTATTGCAAATAAAGTAGTTCTTCCTTAGACAACAAAGAATGTTGAGATGACAAGCTCAACACATGCGGACATTGATGATGGACCGCTTGGTTAGATGGGTCCACACATCTACACTTAGCACGTCGGTGGTCATTATGACTCTCACATGGCCACTGACTCATTACTTATTATATTCAGGTTGTTACACCTATTTACAGCTGGCATAGTTATAGCGCCAGTCGACTAGTGTAGTCGGTTATGCATTGTTTGACTTAGTAGGCCACTTTCCTTTATGTTGTATCTTATCTATCCTTTGTGTACATTGTAAAGAGTGTGGAAGAAGAAGAAGAAACCAGCAAGAAAACGTTTTGGCCTCCATCTCTCTTCTTGTCTCTTGAGTGAGCTTCTCCTTGTGCATTCTGTGTGTGTTCGGTGCAGCATCTTGAGCAAGTCCCCCCACTACGCGATTCTTGACATGGTATCAAAACCGCGCCACTGAGAGAGACTGATTTCGAAGGCTGAAGTGAAGGAGAAGAAGCAAGGTTCGAGCAAGCAAGCCACGGGTAAGAAGCTCTCCCATCCTTCCACTCTTTCTCTTGGATAGTGCCTGTGGAGGCACCGGAAGCATAGCAGAGTAAAAATCTCAGATTGTAGTGAGATTTGGTGTATGCGAAGAGCGCTGTGAATTCTGTAGATAGGCCCTTTAGGGCTTTCTCGCAGTTATTTTGGGCATGTGAGGCCGTTTCAGGCCCCGTTTTAGAGCCGCAAGGTTGCGGATAGTAGTTTCAGGGTACATTGTGATTTCGGCTGTTTTAATTGAAAGTGGGTATGCAGGTTAAAGATTGTGAATCTGTAATTATTGAGGTATTTGCAGAAAACAAACATAAGGTTTATCTACAAACACGTTGCAGATTGCATGTATTATTGAGCAGACAGTGAAAAAGGCTGTCTGGTGTATTGCTGTGCACTATAGGTTGAGGGTTGTAGAAGATTTGCTTGCTATTTGGTATTAGTTTTGTGATAATGGCAGAGAAAAGTGGAAGCCCCATCATTGAGAAGCTTGACAAGAACAACTACCCTTCATGGAAGTTCCGTGTCACGAACTTCCTTATTGGAAAAGGCCTCTACGAGTTTGTTTCAAGTGAAGAAAAAGAGCCGGAGGTGAGTGACCCTCCAACTGCAGAAGAGACAAAGGCACGGAATGAATGGAATGCAAAAGACAAGAAGGTTATGTATTGGCTATCTGCAGTAATTGACAATAATATGCTGGGACATATTAGAAATGCAGAGAATTCATATGCAGCTTGGACCATACTTGAAAGTATGTTTTCCGTAAATATAAAGGCACGAAAGATTCAACTCAAGTAAGAGTTGAATACATTGAAGAAAGGGAAGATGTCTATCAATGAGTATGCACTGAAGGTAAGGAGCATTGCAGATGCATTGGCAGTGATTGATGCAATGCCCGATGATGATGATTTGATGTCGTCTACCTTGGGTGGACTTAACAATGAAAAGGCTTGGAAGTCTTTTGTAACTTCCGTATATGTCAGAAAGCCATTTTCAGATTTCGATGAGTTGGTCTCCCTTATGATCACTGAAGAGATCAACATGCAGAGTGAGACATCTAAAAGAAGCGGTGAACAGGTCTAAGATTTCTACTCTAGTTTAGGAAGGGGACGTGGCAGGTTCTCTTCAAGAGGCCGTGGTAGTGACAACCAACAAAATAGATTGAATCAGCAATTTGGCGATATGCAGGTTTCAGGAGGTCGTGGTAACTTTAGAGGTAGGGAGGACTTTAGAGGAAGAGGTGGATGACAGAACAGAGGTTCTAACAACTCTGGTATTGTGTGTCACTACTGTGGCAAAACAGGTCATATTGTAGCCCAATGTTATGCTAAGAAAGATGATATTCGCAGTGGTAAGTTGCAGCAAGGAAACTATGCATCGTCTTCACGACAGAATGAAGACAAAAATGAACGTCTGTTTATTATGCAGCATATGCTGAATGCTGTTACAGGAAAGTGAACACATGATGATGTTTGGTATGTTGATTCAGGTGCATCCAATCATATGACCAGCCATGCAGAATGGTTTGGAGAGATGCATGATTTGCAAAATGCAGGTTATGTACAGACAGGTGATGATTCATGCCACCCAATTTCACACATTGGAAAAGTTCCCTTGTCCTTGCATGATGGTAAGAAAAAGAGCCTTTCAGATGTATTACATGTGCCATCTATTACAAAGAACTTGGTGTCAGTTGGTCAAATGGTAGAGCAAGGGCTGCAAGTCAGATTTAATGCAAAGGGCTGCTTTGTAGAAGACTTCAATGACAAGTGCAGGTTGGTAGCAAAGGGAAGTAGAGTTGGACGTATATTTACTCTGGATGCTGGAATTCCTACTATGAATGCTGCTATGTATGCTAAAGGAAAAGGTGTTGTTGCAGATATTGAAATTTGGCACAAACGCATTGGACATGCAAATGTACAAAGGCTGAAATTAATGCAGTCCAAAGGGTTGGTTGCCTACATTTAGAGTTGCAGAATTTCATAAGGTATGCGAAGCATGTCAGTTTGGTAAGCAGGCAAGACAACCCTTTTCACATGACAGGGATGTAAGCAGAAATATCCTTGATGTTGTGCATACAGACATTTGAGGGCCTACACAAAATGTATCTCTTGGAGGCATTCATACATTGTCACATTCATTGATGATTGTTCTAGAAAGTTGTGGGTATATTTTGTGAAGGAAAAGAGTGAAGCGTTTGAGCACTTTAGAACTTTCAAGGCTACAGTTGAAAGAGAAACATGCTTGAAAGTAAAGTGCTTGAGGTCAGATGGAGGGGGAGAGTACCTCTCGAATGAGTTCAGTGATTTCTTGAGGTCTCATGGGATAAAGAGACAGTTCAGGTACAGATATACCCCACAGCAAAATGGGGTTGCAGAAAGGAAAAACATGCATATTGTAGAAGTTGCACGTGCCTTGATGGCTGAAAAGAATATGCCTAAGCATTTTTGGTCTGAGGCTGTTCATACTGTTGTTTATATTATGAACAGAACTCCCACAGTTGCAGTTCATGGGATGACTCCTGAAGAATGCTTTACTGGCAAGAAGCCTGATGTATCGCACTTGAAGGTATTTGGTTGTGTTGCATACGTTCATGTGCCAGATGAGCTATGGAAGAAGCTTGATCCAAAGGCAGAAAAATGTGTTTTTATTGGATACTCTTTAGAGCAGAAAGGGTATCGCTGTTATAACCCTATCACATGTAAGTTCAGAGTGAGCAGGGATGTCATCTTTGATGAAATGAGCAGTTGGTATGCATCTAGTGGTGATGCATTGGATGATGATGATGATCATGACACTCATGTGCAGGCTAAAAAGTAAGAATCACGGACTCTTAGTGGACCTAGTCCTTGGTCTGGGAGACTAAGGAGTACCTCTACATCTTCAGGTGCATCTAGTAGCACTACAGGTAAAGACAAATGAAAGAATAAAGTGTCAGATGGTATTGATGCAGTTCTTGATGGAGATTCCAGTGGCTCAGAGAGCTTGGATGATAAGCTTGGTATTCCTTCTGTCAGGACACCAGGTGTACAGAGAGCTCATAGTAATGTAAAGGCTCCATTGAGTGATCCGGTGGTACGCAAATCTAGCAGGGTCAGATACCCTGTTAAAAGATTTGGTTTTGAAGGTTATGCAGCTCACCATTATGCTTATATGGTGAAACTAGTTGAGGATGTTGAGCCCACATGTTTTGAGGAGGTTGTTGGTCATGCTCATTGGGATGCAGCAATGGATGAGGAGATGGCTACATTAGAGGCCAATAAGACTTGGGATCTAGTATCATTGCTGAAGGGCAAGAAAGCTATTGGATGTAAGTGGGTTTATAAGATTAAGCACAATGCAGATGGTTCTATTAGTAGGTACAAAGCTAGGCCGGTTGCAAAAGGCTATGCCCAGACATATGGCATAGATTATGAAGAAACCTTCAGTCCAGTTGCTAGGATGGCAACTGTCAGATGTGTGATTGCTTTGGTAGCAGCCAAAGGTTGGAGGTTGTAGAAAATGGATGTGAAGAATGCCTTCTTGCATGGTGATTTGCAGGAAGAAGTGTATATGGATCAACCAGTAGGTTATGAAGATTTAGAGCATCCCACATATATGTGCAGGTTGAAGAAGGCGCTCTATGGGCTCAAGCAAGCACCTAGAGCATGGTCTGACAATATTAGAGAGTATCTTGTCAATATTGGCTTTTATGTTTCTGATGCTGATCACTCACTTTATGTGAGAAAGGGAGATGCAGGTTTGGTCATCATAGTCATCTATGTGGATGACTTGATTGTTACAGGTGATAGTGATAGTGGGATTGCTGAAGTCAAGGACTTTTTGAAGAAGAAGTTTGAGATGAAGGATTTAGGTGAGCTAAGGTACTTCCTTGGCATTGCGGTGATTAGATGTGATGATGGTATATGGCTGTCCCAAAGACAGTATGGCTTGGATATGTTGTCCAAGTATGGTATGACAGCATGCAAACCACTTTCAGTCCCGTTGGAGCAGAATGTAAAGTTGAGTGGTGATGTTGGGGATGAGATAGAAGACCCTACTATATTCAGGAGGATAGTGGGGAGTTTGATCTACATGACCATTACAAGGCTAGACTTGAGCTATGTTGTTGGTCTTGTGAGTCAGTTTATGCAAGTACCTAGAAAGCCACATTTGGATGCAGTCAGATGCATATTGAGATATGTGAAGTCCACATTACATTATGGACCTTTCTATGAGGTAGGTATAGATATACAGGTGTTTGGATACACAGATGCATGTTGGACTGGTAGTATGTCTGATAGAAGATCTACCAGCGGATACATGTTTTCTCTTGGTAGTGCAACAGTTGCTTGGAGCAGCAAAAAGCAATCTACAGTTGCTTTGTCGAGTACAGAGGCTGAGTATAGAGGTGCTGCTGTTGCAGCATGTGAGGTAGTATGGCTACAAAAGTTAATGGCTGATTTGGATGTGCAGGTGGAAGGTCCAGTTGTCATTTATTGTGACAACATGAGTAGTATACAATTGGCTAGGAACCCTGTGTTCCATGCCAGGACAAAACATATTGAGGTACACTACTACTTTGTGAGAGAGAAGGTACTAGCAGGTGAGATTGACTTGGTGTATATCAGCACATAGGATCAGATAGTTTATATCTTCACGAAGGCATTGGGTATAGAGAAGTTTCAAAAGTTTCGAAGCTTACTTGGAGTTGCAGAGATGCAGTTGAGCTTGAGGGGGAGTGTTGAGATGACAAGCTCAACACATGCAGACATTGATGATGGACCGCCCGGTTAGATGGGTCCACATGTCTACACTATGCACGTCGGTGGTCATTATGACTCTCACATGGCCACTGACTCATTACTTATTATATTCAGGTTGTTACACCTATTTACAGCTGGCATAGTTATAGCACCAGTCGACTAGTGTAGTCGGTTATGCATTGTTTGACTTAGTAGGCCACTTTCCTTTATGTTGTATCTTATCTATACTTTGTGTACATTGTAAAGAGTGTGGAAGAAGAAGAAGAAACTAGCAAGAAAACGTTTTGGCCTCCATCTCTCTTCTTTTCTCTTGAGTGAGCTTCTCCTTGTGCATTCTGTGTGTGTTCGGTGCAGCATCTTGAGCAAGTCCCCCCACCACGCGATTCTTGACAAAGAAGACATCATGGGGGCTAGAGGAGGAATAGAAAGAGTGGCAACATTCTTATTAAGTTAATCAATAAACTTCTTTTACAACTCTATAGTCTCTTGAGAATGCTGCAGTCAGCCCTAAGAAGTACCAAGTTTGCGAGCTGATTCAATCATTTCCTCAAGGGCAGCATTCTTCTCTTTGGTTAAGTACACATTTGATTCCTCTAAAGTGGTAACCTTAGCTTCTAACTCCTTAATCATGGCCTGCTCTATGAATCCATCAAAGTTTTAGCTACAATCATTTGTGTGTGGATATCACTCAATACAGTCTTTTCAGAAGCTAAATCCACAAGAGGTTTGCTAAGCTGACTAGTCAAAGAATCCACCTTGTCTTGCAATGAAGTATACACTCCTGTATAGATTGTCTCAAGACAAGAAGCCATGGAAGTTTCCAAAGCATTCGGAACACCAAAAACTAGGTGTGACATCATAGATCCAGAAAGCCATTTAGTTGGCATAGATCTAGAACCTTTTTATTGGCCAAGATGGATCAACCTTTCGTGACTCGGTGAAAACATTGATCCATCTTGGCAAAAAAAAAGGTTGTTCAATTAATCTTAACCCCTTCCAGGATCTCGATAGAGGCCGTGAAGAGTTCTCTAGACAAACACTTTGAAGTAGGCTTGCCTCGGTCTTGGAGGAATTGGCATAATTACTTCCATAAAGGAGAGGTAATATGTGCCACTAATACTCCTGAACTAGTGATAACTTTAAGGGCTACCAAAGGAGTAAAGGTTTCTTTCTGCAACAAGGAAAGGATCTCTGTAGTGGATAATAAATGATTGCCACTATGCATAGGGAAAGCTGTAAAAGGTAGGAACAAGCCCTCATTAACAGTAACAGGGGATAGACAAAATTGACAGTCATAAACTGCGGCCATAAACCAAGCCTAATATGTTCTTGTAAGTCTCTAGGAAAGAATAACAGATCTTTGCATCCATGGGAGGGAACTTCAAGGCCACAAAAAGATGAAGGCCAGCCTTTTGAATACAGTCAGCATCCAAGAGAAGAGAATAATCATAAACTGGTAACGGTACATATTGGATCACAAGTGGGGGACATCCTGCAAAAATCTCAAACAACCTCACACACTCAAAATCTCGTTAGAAGGATGAGCATAGCTCAAATTTGGGTTTACAAGGGTACCCTTTTTTTGTTTAAATGGCTTTTGCTTTTACGATCTTGCTTTTTTCGTGGGTATGGAAATTGATGACGGACCACCACTGAGATAAATAATAGGGAAAACAAAAATAGCAACAACAACACATTGACATGACTAGATGAGACCTTCCCAAGCATTTCATATCCTAGAAAAAGTCGTCATGGCCCTGTTGGCAACTTTTTTGGGACCGGTGTTGTTGGCAGCTTCTTTGGGACCACTGGCGACGGCAACAAATGACGTGCGACGGCGGTTATAGCACCAAGCGATCAGGAGAGAAGGTGACGGATGAGGATCTATGAGGGTGGTGGCAACAAGCACTGGTGGGCTACATTGGTAGCACTTCTGGCGACTCCACGGGTGATGGTGGAGAGAGGAAGGGAGGAAGACTGAGAGGAAGAAGAGGGGAAGGAGGGGGAGGGCGAGGAAGGAAAAGGAAGGAGGGGGAAAGGAGGAGTAGGAGGAGGGAAGGAGGAGATTATAAATGGAGGAGAAGGACATGAAGGGGAGCATAGAGGAGAGGAAAGGAGGAGGAGAAGGGGAGGACCGTGGGGTAAGGAGAGAAAGAGAGGGAGAGGGGTATCAGGGGGATGGTTGGGGGGCAAGGGGGATGTGAGGTGTTTTTTTTGTTTAGTTTAGTTGTTTTTTTTGTGCTAGGGTTCTTTTGGATTAAGTTTTTTTTGTTTTTTTGTTAAAAAAATAAAAATAAAGAATCATGAGTTTCGCTCCCCATGGCTTGTGCACAATCACAGGGGGGGAGGGGGGGTGTTGTAAGTGATTTGTAGCTATACCATGGCATTATCATCAGAAACACCTATATAGGGAGTATTAGTGACTCTGAGTCCTGCCTAATTTCCACTCTACGTGTGATTCCCTATACCCAGTGGTGAGCATTCTTATGTGCAATGTCACGAGGGTGTAGTTCTGGGATGTGCCTATATTGTACAATTTCTTTGATTGAATAATACAAGACTATACCTTGCTCTCACATATTGTGCTATCTTTTTGTGCTATGTTGAGTGAGTAAAGTGTAGGTGCACCAACACTTGGTATCAGAGTAACTCTTGCTTGGAGTGAAGGAGGGCTCATGGAAGCAGGAGAGAAGATCTAGACTTGCCCCAAAAAGAATGAGCCAAAACTACCCACGTCATGTCGCCCCACGTCGCAATGACCCATGTCGCATTGACCCCGACATGACACCTAGCATGGCAACCTCGACACCATCCACCATCTGAAGATGTGATGCAGCTTCCCCATGGCATAAACACTACCCAAAGGTGAAACATGGCCCCCCCCACCCCCCCACCCCCCCCCCCCCCCCCCCCCCCCGACCCCGACCACATGGAGGATGACAGAGAGAATGTACCCACCATCCCAACAATGGAAGAGAGGAAGAAGAGTAGAGAGCAAGAATGGAGAGTAGCCCAAGAGGATAAGGTAGTCAGATTGGAGAGGCAGTTAGAGGGCATGTCAAACATGCTAGAGTCAATTTGGAGGAACATGTAGATGAAGGAAGAGGAAGATGAAAGGAGAAGAAAATTAGAAGTGGGGCAAGAGGAGACGGATAGATTAGGGAGAGAAGAGACTTCTAGGAGGGCACAAGATACAAGAAAATATGAGGAGAAGGTTGTAGAAGTCGGATAGTGATAGCTCAGAAGATGATTACATCAAATTCAAGATGGTCCAACCAACCAAGTACAAATGGAGAGAGGGACGGGTTGGTTTTGAAGAAGTGGATTGCAAAAGTGGAAAGATACTTGAAATATGCTAGTATCACCGAAGACAGGAAGGTAGAGGTGGCAACCATCTACTTGGAGGAGGATGCTGCTAGTTGGTACCTTGTTGGAACAAGAGCAGGGACACACCATCTTTTCATGGGAAGAACTCCAAGAGGAAGTCAGAGATTACTTCATTCCAAAGATGGAAAAATTCAAAGTCAAAGATGAATGGAGAAACCTCAACCAAACGCAATGGAAGATGAAAAAGTACATCAACAAATACAGGCAACTCATATTGCAACTACCCAACATGGACATGAGACCAAATTGCATAGATTCTTATTTGGAATGCAATAATGGGTCAAAAGAGATGTAGAGAGGCAGGAGAGCCAACCAACTTAGCCAAGGCCATGAAAATGGTTGAAAGACTAGTGGATCTGGAAGGCCGGAGGACAACCCAGGGGAACTAGAATAGATTCAACACCAACCTCAACAACAATTCATGGACCCCGAGACCCAATGCTCCTAGAGGCCCATTCACAAAGACATGGAGCCGGGAGACCTCCAGCATAACACCATCCACGTCACAATCTGCATTAGTACCAAGAGGAGCAGTTGGAAGATGGGGGAACAACCACTACAGGCCAACTCCAAGTGTGCATATGGTCCCACAGGATCAAACACATCATGGTGGAGGCCCCGAGGCCCAACCACGGGGATCAAATCTTTCAAATGCGGGGGACCACACTATCAAAACAGATGCCCCATGGAAGACATAGCCTCATTGAGTCGGTGGTCGTTGAGGGGGGTGATCGCCACTAGTGCATATGGAGGAGAGGAACTGCAACCCCCGCGCATCCAAGAAATCCCAAGAGGAAGTGATGAAAGCATGGACCACCCAAGAGTGGGAACAGTCAATGTGTGACCCCAATGCCATGGCGGTCCGGGTAGCAATAGTCCACCACCTATATATCAAAGGCAGAGCAAGGGAAGGGAATCAAGATATTACGGTGGACATAGGGGCCACCCACAACTTTATCACACCGAAGTGCACAACCAAACATGGATTGAAATTTTCTAAGGCCCCAAAAGGATTAATAGTAACATTCACACATGGAGAGGCCAAGGAAGTGAAACAGGTCTTTGCAGTCCAAGTAGAAGCCAAGAAATGGAAAGCAAAATTAAACTTCTTAGTAATCCCCATGGATGATTTTGAAGCTATCTTAGGCTTAGAATTCTATGATAAATATGTCATTGCAATGTTTGGAAATGGAGTTAATGAGATGCTCTTGGATATGCAAGGAGAAGGCATTAGAGTATCCTATGAAAGAATGCAGTTGCCAAGTAGGATACCAATCAAAGTGCAAATGAAGGTGATCAAGCCTCGAGTTTCTTTCCAAACAGTGAAGTCAAGCCCAAACCAACCAGGAGTGCCAACCCAAGCAACACCGTGTCAAGTGAACCCTATTAGGCCACGCATCATGACGTGCAGTGCCAAGTAAGTGGAAAAATCAGTTAAGCAAGGAGACATGGTTTACCTATGTATGATTCGACCCATTGAGTAGGAGGTCACAAAGAAGCCCAAACCCCAAGCCAAAATCATAGAAGTGGTAGAAATGCTTGAGGAGTTCAAAGATGTAATGCCAGCAGAGCTACCCAAGGGCCTACCACCCAAAAGGGACGTGGATCACAAAATCAAACTCATTCTAGGATCCACCCCACCATCTAGAGCCCCTTATCATATGAATCACACAGAACTCATGGAATTGAAGAAGCAACTACATGAATTAGAAGAATAAGGTTTCATCTGCCCTAGCAAATCCCCCTTTGGTGCCCCAATGTTGTTTGTTCAGAAGAAGGATGGGGGGCTTAGACTATGTGTAGACTATAGGGCTCTTAATAAAATCACCATAAAAAACAAATATCCCATGCCCCTAGTGGAGGACCTCTTAGATAGGCTACATGGAGCCAAGTACTTTAGCCACATAGACCTTAGGTCAGGATACCACCAGATTTGCATAGCAGAAGAAGATATCCCCAAAATAGCCTTCCGTACACCCGATATGGTAGTTTTGAATGGTTAGTCTTAGGATTCGGACTAAGCAATGGGCCAAGCACATTTTTTGGCCTCATGGATGGAGTCTTTAGACCCGAGATAGATATCTTTGTCATTCTCTACATTGGTGATCTCCTAATCTATAACAAGACCCTAGAAAAACACAAACATCACTTATGCTTAGTTTTTGAGAAGTTGCGAAAACATAAGCTATATGCAAAACCAGAAAAATGTAAGTTTGCAGTAAAAGAGTTCGAATTCTTAGGCATCATTGTAGGAGCAGCTAGTATCAAAGAGGACCCCAAGAAAGTAGAAGCTGTCCAAAAATTGCTTGTATTGAAGGCTGTGTGGGAAGTGCGGGAGTTCCTTGGCTTCACAATATTTTGTAGAAGGTTCATCAAGGATTACAGCCTCATCACTACACCACTATTCCACCTCACCAAAGAAGATAACACCTTTACATGGGGTAGTGAGCAACAGGATGCTTTTGAACAGATGAAGAAATGCATGAGACAAACCCCTGTCTTGAAAGTAAACAACTTCACCAAACCCTTTGAGATCTCCACAGATGCATCGAGTTATGGCATTGGGGGCTTACTTGTGTAAGAAGGCCAACCCATGGCTTATGAATCCAAGAAGTTCACATATGCTGAAACCAAGTGGAGCACACATGAGAAGGAAATGCTTGCAGTCATACACTACCTCAAAAAATAAAAAAATTATGTTCAAGAAGAACACACAGTAGTCTTCACCAACAACATCTCCCTCAAATACTTCCAATCCCAACCCAAGCTATCGGCCAAACAAGCTCGTTGGCTAGACTTCCTAGCTGAATTTGACTTGGAGATAAAACACAAGCCAGGCTCCACTAACTAAATAGCAGATGCCTTGAGCCGTAAAGTCAAAATATCAGATTTGGTTTGAAGGTGTCTAGGTCTTTGACCAAGTCATATTTTTTAATGGAATCCACAGGCTTCTCCAATTAGCTAGGAAATGGGGCAACACCCACTTTTATCTTCCCTTTTTCTTCTAGCAGCAACAACTTCTGCATTTCTTCTACTTCTTGAGGTACTTCGGTATCTTCTATCTCCTAGACCTATGGTCCTGTCTCTACTATTGTCTTTGTAGCTATTTGTGCTACTAAATGGCTCTATATTGAACCATTCTGTTCTGTATTGTTCTGATTCTCCCTGGGAAGGTTGAATTTCACTATTTTAGAAGAGGGAATGTTTTCTTTTGAAACTGCAAGTTCTTTCTTTGCACGTTATTGCGGAAACTTCCAATTTCACCAAATAGGAAGCAGGTTCTTGGGTCTTCTATTGAGTATCAAGGGTAGCTTTCACAAGAGCTAGACTAGGACAGTCTTTTACAATGTGGCCTTCTCCTTTTCATCGACTGCATAAGGGCTTGTAGTCTATGGACCTTCTAGAATTTGGATAGTTTGATGAGATATGCCCATTTTCTCCACATCTGTAACACTCTACTTCTAATCTTTGGCCACCACTAGAGACTGTTGTCCTTTATAACTTTGAGAGGGAAACCTCCTTGTGCCAAAATTAGAACCAAACTCTCTAGGCTTTGGTTCGATGTCCTGAGTTGTCATCTTTGATTCCAACATCAAATGTAAGTCAGATGGTTCCCTTGAGAGGTATAAAGCAAGGCTGGTTGCAAAAGGATATGCACAAACTTATGGTTTGGACTATGAAGAAACATTCAGTCTAGTAGCTAAAATGATGATAGTGAGTTCGGTGATTGCTTTGGCTTCTATCGTTGGAAGCTTTATCAAATGGATGTGAAAAATACATTTTTGAATGGCAACTTAGAAGAGGAAGTGTACATGGATCAGCCAGAGGGCTATGTGGATCCAAAATACTCACATCATGTATGCAGGTTGAAGAAGGCTTTATATGGACTGAAGCAAGCACCAAGAGCATGGTGTGATAGAATCAGCAAATTCTTATGCAGTATGGGATTTCAGGAGAGCAAAGCTGATTATTCACTTTATGTGAGGCATACAGAAGATGGTATCATTGTTGTTGTCATCTATGTTGATGACCTCATTATTATAGGTACACTTGAGAAGGAGAACACTAAAGTCAAGCATGGGTTACATAAAGAGTTTGATATAAGGGACCTTGGTTTGTTGAGATACTTCTTAGGTATTGAGGTTATTGACACACCTCATGGTATATGGTTGATACAAAGGCAATATGCATTGGAGATGTTGGAAAAATATGGCATGAAAGGATGCAAACCGGTTGATACACCATTGGATCAAAATGTTAAGTTGATGGATGATGTATCTTATGTTGAGGATGCCATTCTGTTCAGAAAGATGGTTGGTAGTCTTATCTACTTGACCATTACAAGACTAGACTTGAGTTATGTTGTTGGATTGATAAGTCAATTTATGCAGAAACCATGAAAATCAAATTTGGATGTAGTGAGAAGAGTTCTTAGGTATGTGAAGAAGACAGTTGGCTATGGCTTGTTTTATGAAAAAGGAATCAAGCCTAGATTGTTTGGATACTCAGATGCAGACTGGGCAAGCAGTTCTATGGATAGAAGATCTACTAGTGGTTATGCATTCTCATTTGGTTTAGCCATGATAAGTTGGACCAGTAAGAAGCAATCTACAGTTGCTCTATGAAGCTGAGTATAGAGGCATTGCATTGGTAGCATATGAGCAGACATGGCTAAGATTGATTTTATATGACATGGGGATAGAGATTGACAATGGAGTCATTATGTATTGTGACAATGTTAGCAACATTATGTTGGCAAAGAACCTAGTCTACCATGCAAGGACAAAACACATAGAAGTGCACTATCACTTCATTAGAGAAAAAGTCATTGATGGAGAGATTGAATTGGTCCATGTGAAAACAAATGACCAAGTTGCTGATATCTTTACCAAAGCATTAGGTAAAGATAAGTTTGAGTACTTCAGGAGTGCACTAGAAGCATGTGTAAAGGGTCCCTAAGTTGAGGGTATCTATCACTGGAGGATAACACTAGTAGTTGACTTTGAGAAGAGAAGTATAATGAAGATGAGGTGAGCATGTAGCTCTGGACCTCTGCTTGCTGTTGGGGGTAAAGGCGCCTCCGCCGTGCCGCCCCGTGTATTACTACACTGACAGTACCCGCCACTGCACACTGCAGGTGGCGGGCGCCCGTCACGTCACTTTATTCTTTATTCTTTTAGTGACAGTTTGAATAAAGGAAGGCCCGGTCACACATTGTGACTGTTGGAGTTCCCATTTCTTGTCTCTCTCTTTCTTGCTCTTGCTCTCCCGCCATAGCTCGCGTGCAAGCTTCGATCCTTCTCACCTTTCAACTTCAATGAGAAACGCAAGGATAAGGGGAAAGATAAAGTGCAGGAGAAGTCCTCTGATCGCTGCATAGTACCTGCGAAGTCCAGCGTCAAGATTGAGGAAATTAATGCCACGCAGAGTCCGATGGTGGTGATGAGTTTATACTTGCAGCTAGTTCTTCTGATGCTTCACACTTGACTGAGACACCTAGTATGTATGCACAATCCTGGTTATTGGATTCAGGTGCGTCCTTCCATGTCACGCCTTACCGTGAGTGGTTTCACTCTTACCGTACTGTATCTGGATCAGTCAGACTTGGAGATGACAGGTCTCTTGATATTGTGGGCTGTGGTGATATTCAATTGTAGTTTTCCATTGGCAGTTCATTTTTGCTTAGGGATGTACGTCATGTACCTGCGCTTACGCGCAATCTTATGTCTGCAGGACAGTTGGATGATGCAGGATTTCATGTATGTTTTGGGGATTCTGCCTGGAAGATTACTCGTGGCAGACTTGTGCTTGCTAGAGGCGCCAAGGCTGGCAGCCTCTATCCTCTTGTTGTATCTGGGTCCTCAGTTGACCATGTTTTGGCAGTGGGTTCTATCCCACATGTATCACTTTGGCATGCTCGTTTAGGGCACATGTCTTTGAAGGGAATGAAAATGTTATCTGGTTTGCAGTATCTTCCGCCTTTGGATTATGCATGTTTTGACTCGTGTGATCATTGTCTTTATGGTAAGCAGAATAGGTCTACGCATAAGAAATCGGGTAGGCCACGCATGAGTGAGCCCTTGGCATTGGTGCATTCCGATGTTTGTGGGCCTATGCCTTGCATGTCTATGGGTGGCCGAAGTACTTCGTTACCTTCATTGATGATTTTTCTAGGAAAGTGTGGGCTTATCCCATAAAGCAGAAGTCCGATGTCTTGGTAGTTTTTCAGAGATGGCTTGCTCTTGTTGAGAACCAGACTAGGTATAGACTGAAATGCCTTAGGACAGATAATGGGGGAGAATATGTCTCGCATGCTTTTGAGCAGTTTTGTGATGATAGGGGTATTAAGCGTCAGTTGACCGCCCCTTACACCCCCCCCAGAATGGTTTGGCTGAGCGCATGAACAGGACTATTCAGGAGCGTGTGCGCTCTATGCTTAGCCATGTAGGCCTACCCCAGAGTTTTTGGGCTGAGGCAGTTAGTACGGCAGTGCATGTCATAAACCGATCGCCTTCCAGTGGATTGGATTTCTAGGTTGTAGAGGAAGTTTGGGCTGGTAAGCCACCCTGGCGCATCTCTGTGTCTTTGGATGTGAGGCATTCTGCCATGTGCCTAAGGACAAGAGGAGTAAATTGGATCCAAAGAGCATTAAATGCATATTCCTTGGCTATGGTGAGTCAGGAGAGATGGGCTATCGCCTATGGGATCCGCAGGTGCGGAAAATAGTACGCAGCCATGATGTCGTCTTCCATGAAGACAAGATGCACAGGCAGCCTGAGAAGGTGGTTGAGATCCACAGAGTGATCTTTCACGAGGAGCCTAGAGCTCCAGCACAGCCAGTAGTACAGCCTGCAGCAGTTCCTCCACAGGGCCAGGGTGTTGGACAGGCAGTTAGACAGGCAGCAGAGCCTGCGGTGAGATGGTCTGCTAGAGACAGACGTCCACCTGACAGATTTCAGCCCTCTATGCATTATGTTTTGGTTACAGATGCAGGAGAGCCTTTCACTTATGATGAGGCTATGCACAGGGGTGACAGTCACTCCTGGGAGAGGGCTATGCAGTCTGAGATAGACTCCCTGCATAAGAATGAGACTTGGGATTTGGTTGCCTTGCCTAAGGGCAAGAAGGCTTTGCCATGCAAGTGGGTGTACAAGCTGAAAAGTACCCCTGGACACCCCAAGCCGGCATAGAAGGCTAGATTGGTAGCAAAGGGTTTTAAGCAAGAACATGGTATGGACTTTGATGAGGTCTTCTCTCCTGTGGTTAAGATGACCACCCTGCGCTTAGTCTTGGCTTTGGTTGCACAGCTTGACTTAGATCTATATCAGATGGATGTCAAGACGGCTTTTCTACATGGGGACTTGCATGATGAGATCTATATGGATCAGCCTAAGGGCTTTGCAGAACCTAGCAGGGAGCACCTAGTGTGCAAGTTGAAGAAGAGCTTGTATGGCTTGAAGCAGGCACCTAGGGAATGGTATCATAAGTTTGATGCCTTTATGCAGTCACAGGGCTACAGCAGGAGTGCTATGGATCCGTGTCTTTACACGAAGAAAGCCCGTGATGGCAGTTTGCTTATCTTGGTACTCTATGTTGATGATATGCTGATAGCAGGGAAAGCTCATGATGAGCTAGATGCTCTTAAATCTCAGCTGAAGAAGAGCTTTGAGATGAAGGATTTGGGACAGGCCTCACATATACTTGGGATGCACATTAAGCGCGATAGGCATCAGGGGCTTTTGTATCTCTCACAGCGGGAGTACATTCATAAAGTCCTTGAGCGCTTCCGCATGCAGGACGTAAAGTCTATTGGCTGTCCATTACCTTCTTATGTGAAGGTATCACAGGCGGATTGTCCGCAGATAGATGAGCAGAGGGCCGAGATGGCCAAGATCCCTTATGCTTCAGCCGTGGGCAGTTTGATATATGCCATGATAGCCACTCGCCCAGATATTGCGCATGCAGTTGGTGTTGTGGCACGCTGTATGGCTACACCTGGCAGCAGACATTGAGATGTCGTGAAGGGTATCATGACGTACTTGAAGGGCACAACAGATATGTGTATTTGCTATGGCAGCCAGGATACAGGGGTCGTGGGGTACACTGACTCCGATTATGCATGATATGCAGATAGTAGGAAGTCCACTTCTGGCTATGTATTCACCTATGCTGGAGGGGCTGTCTCTTGGATGTCCAGGGTTCAGAAGTGTACAGCTTTGTCTACCACTGAGGCCAAGTATGTTGCAGCTACTGAGGCTTGCAAGGAGGCCATATGGCTAGGCTGTCTAGTTGCTGACCTTGGGATTGATGCTATACCTACACTGCATTCGGATTCTATGAGTGCCATTCAGTTGGCTAAGAACCCGGTCTTCCATGAGAAGACAAAACACATTGAGGTGAGGTATCACTTCATATGTGGTGTTGTGGAGGACAAGTCTGTTGACCTTGTCAAGATCTCCACTGACGAGAATCCTGCAGATCTGCTCACGAAAAGCCTCACTACTGAGCAGTTTGCCTTCCTCAGGAGATTGATGGGCATTGGATGAGATGTTGCCTTTCCTCATCCCTTGTACCTATGTAAATTTGTACCGTCTTTTCTTTCTTCTTTTCTCTCTCACTAGGGCAGATTCGCCTTTAAGTGGGAGGTTGTTGGGGGTAAAGGCACCTCCGCCGTGCCGCCCCGTGTATTACTACACTGATAGTACCCACCACTGCACACTGCAGGTGGCGGGCGCCCGTCACGTCACTTTATTCTTTATTCTTTTAGTGACAGTTTGAATAAAGGAAGGCCCGGTCACACATTGTGACTGTTGGAGTTCCCATTTCTTGTCTCTCTCTTTCTTGCTCTTGCTCTCCCGCCATAGCTCGCGTGCAAGCTTCGATCCTTCTCACCTTTCACTTGCTCCATTTCAAGGACTCCCTTCACTTAATGTTGGTCACCAAACTTTTAAGAGATCACACACCTTGGAATTATTAGGGGCTTCCAAAAAGCTACGCTCAATCATATTGCACTTACTAATTTCAGGTTTTAGAATCGTAATGCTTTTGAGAGGTGCAACTCATTAGACTATGATAATAAGAGCTTAATACCATGTGCAACACACTCCTTGTGACATTACCGCCCATATACCATCTCACAAAGCAGAAAGGCTATTAATGATTTGAGGCTCTTGTTCGAGAACAACTCAAAATGGTTACTAACCAATCTCATAGAGATGCATTTACCTCTAAAAGGGGATCTCAATCTACCCAAGTATTAAAACAACTAAGGATCTAGTTAGACTAAGCAAAAAAGATTGCTTATGTTTTTGGTTTTAATGGGATTCATTTACAATATTTGACACCTTGCAACTCAAGGTTCACCCTTTATCCTTCATAAGAGCGAAGCCTTCTTGAAGGAGCCACATGGTGACCAGGATTGAATATGCCCAAAGTTAGTTACATGTTATTCGCATACAATGCATCTAGTGGGCTCGTGTTCATCTTATAACACATTCCTTGATTATAAATGGGAATAAGAATGCATGGAAAATTAGAATGCATGCAAAACAATTTTCATTCATTTGTGTTTTATTTTTTAGGCTTTGTGGATTAGTTTGGATAGCTATTATTGAATTTAATATAAAAGGGATTGGTAGTGACATTTTAAAATCTAGTGAATATATCAACTTTGAAAAGCTAAAACATCCAATAAAATATACAAAAATTCAAATAGACCTACCATGGGAATACATGTGCAAAAGATGTAGCATTGAATCAATCTGGGTTTCCAAAGTCCCCTTTAGAATAATGATATTAAACCCAAGAACATCACAATAGCAAAAGAAACATAATGCCATTAAAAACTACTTAAAAATATCCGACATACACTAAACATGAAAATCACATCTAATTCTTGCATATATGAACAATGGTTACTAGTATTAAAAATAACTGAAATACAATATATTCACACAAGAGAGAGAGATATACTTATACATACATATAAAGGATTGATGAAGACAAACTGTAATGCGTTTTTGGGGGGGAGGGGAAGGATCCTTTTATAGGAAACAAAGAGAACAGAGGGAAAGAGAGTGTAAGAGAGAACATGACTCAGAGGGAGATGGAGAGGGTGTGGTTGATTTTTTTTTTGTTGGAAAGCACACACACACACACACACACACACACACACACACACACACACACACACACACACACACACACACACACACACACACACACACACACACACACACACACACACACACACACACACACACACAGAGGGTTAATGAAGGCAAACTATATTTTGGTTTTTGGGGGGAGGGGAAGGATCCTTTTATAGGAAAAGTAGAGAGGAGGGAAAGAGAGTGTGAGAGAGAATGGTGGCATGATGCCTCGCGTCCACCACTGTGAACTTGAGGGCAGAGTTTTTTTCGCCAGGAATTTGAACTCATTAGTCAAAGTCATTAGGAAATTGTTTTCCATTGTGTGTGTCTTTTTGTTTGCATTTTTCATGACGCATGAGCACATGTAGATAGGCTAGGCACATTTTCTTCAGTGCATTCATAATTTTTGTGTGGAGCATCGATTGAATGGTTGCATATCATGGATCCAACATTTCATATTTTCTTGAATCATGAGTGGATGAGCACGAAGTTTTGTTTCAAAACATATTTTCTTGTTAGCGCACATTGCATGGAAGATAATATTATTTTGGCAAGATCGTGAATATGGCTATATGGGATGTGATGAAAGATGCTAAAAAGTTTGCCATTTCGAGCTGGAAATTGTAGACGGCATTATGGGCAATGACGGGTGGCATTTTTGATAATCGCATTACAAGATGGTTGTCAGGTGGCATATCAAGCATTTTAGCTTTTAAAGGCTATCCATTAAAGCTTAAGCCAAACGTATTAAAAAGCCTTAGGCTTTATTTTGAGAGGCCAGAAGCAAACAACTCAATGTGGGTGTGTGTGTATGGAGAGACAACTATATAAAGGTGGGTGTGGAGGTCTTGGGAGATATCCTATTTTCTTGTCTCTTATTGAGAGGTGCTTGGATAGCATCATACTCTTGAAAGAGGATTCTCGAATCTTGAGAGAGGCTTAAATACAAATTTTTGTTCTTGAATTTTCGAAGAGGAGGCTTCTTCTATCTTAGAAGAGGCTTCTTGTGTATCATTGCCAAGGCTTCTTGGAATCTTAATGAGAGATCTTTGTCTTACTCTAGTTCCTCTTAATTTTCTTGCTTAGTGTTCTTGCGACAAGTGATTCTCGTGAAGGAGGTCTTCTATCTTGCAAAGAATACCTATGACGAGTGACTTTTTGCAAACTCGCACACGTATTCTGTGCGACAACGGGACTAGGAAGGAGAGGGGAAGGGTGTGGTAGAATTTCTTTTTGTTGGAAAGGGGGGGTCACTAGCAACCTCTTTCCAACGAAAAAAATTTCAAAGGTTTCATGGGGGGGGAAGAGAGAGAGAGAGAGAGAGAGAGAGAGAGAGGGAGAGGGAGGGAGGGAGGGAGGGAGAGATGATCAACTAGGTTTGGAATTTTGCCACTTGAAAGTGGGTCACTAAAAACCCTCTTTCCGATGAAAATTTTCTAAAATTAAGACCCTCCATTCATCATGGCAAATAAATTTTCAAAACTCCCCTCTTCCTCAGTTATTTGACTTTTTTTACCCCACCAGACTTCATCATCTATTGATCATCCTCATCATTATACTCTCTCTCTCTCTCTCTCTCTCTCTCTATATATATATATATATATATATATATACCTCTCTCTTTCTCTCCATTTAATGTTGATTTGAAAATCTTTTCAGCAATCCCCTTTCCGATGATGAAAAAATTTTCAAAAACCCTAGAGAGAGAGAGAGAGAGAGAGAGAGAGAGAGAGAGAGAGAGAGAGAGAGAGAGAGAGAGAGAGAGAGAGAGAGAGAGAGAGAGAGAGAGAGAGAGGAGGGAGGGAGGGAGGGAGGGAGGGAGGGAGGGAGGGAGGGAGGGAGGGAGAGGGAGGGACGGAGGGACGGAGGGACGGAGGGACGGAGGGAGGGAGGGAGAGAGAGAGAGAGAGAGAGAGAGAGAGAGAGAGAGAGAGAGAGAGAGAGAGAGAGAGAGAGAGAGAGAGAGAGAGAGAGAGAGAGAGAGAGAGAGAGAGAGAGAGAGAGAGAGAGAGAGAGAGAGAGAGAGAGAGAGAGAGAGAGAGGTGATGAATAGATGATGAAGTATGGGTGGATCAAATTGTTTTTCGTCAAATCACACAATAAGAAGGGGATTTGATTTCTTTTTTTGTTGAGAAGGGGGTTGTCAGTACAAGTCTCCTAGTTATTCAAAAATCACAATGGTTGAAGCAAACTTGACCACTAAGAGGATTCTCTTCGAAAACCCCCTTTTGGTTAAAAGAAAATCAAAATCCTCTTCTCCATTAGTGATCTAGCAAACGAAAAACTGATGCCCCCATACATCATCATGATCATGATCATGATCATCATCATCATCATCTCTCTCTCTCTCTCTCTCTCTCTCTCTCTCTCTCTCTCTCTCTCTCTCTATTGAGAGTATTTTGAAATTTTTTGGTTGAACACGCATGCGCACGCACGCGCACGCGCACGCGTGCACACACACACACACACACACACACACACACACACACACACACACACACACACACACACACACACACACACACACACACACACACACACACACACACACACACACACACACACACACACACACACACACACACACACACACACACACACACACACACACACACACACACACACACACACACACACACACACACACACACACACACACACACACACATGCACATGCATGTTAAATCACAGCATAAAGGGGAAGTCCAAATGCTAGAGCCATTAAGATAATGACCAATTCATCATTTGCAGCATTATAATAGCCAGCATAGGCTTATACATGAGGCACTTCATAAGAAGAAGTAATAATAACATTGACAAGAAAAACATGCTCAAGAGGGAGGGGTATCACCTGTTACCTACAAAATCAAAAAAGAAGAGTGTGAGTGAGAACTAACTAATTTTCCTTACATTGTAGGTGTCAAGGGTAATACTTGATTGCCATCCCTATCACCCTCAAGGAATAAGTTTAACTTGTTCATGTCCATGAGGTAGCAAAGGCTAGCAAGAAGGGAGCCACGTCCTTGATAAGAGTATGCCAAATAGAGAATAGTTGATGATTTGGAATGCTAGGGGCAATTAAGAAAGAGTATTTATATGCCATTAGTGAACTAAGGGGTATATTTAGCAAAGAAAAGGGAGAAGTAAATTAAGGAAAGGTAAATATATAATGACAAGAGATTAGGGGATGTGATTTAGCCTTGAGAAGAAGGGGGAAAGCAAAATGTGTTTGGTGGAAAAGACTAAGATAAAAAAGGGAGGTAAAGAGCATTAAGAGGTATGCATATTTAAATTTTGCAGGGGGAGTTTTATTGTTAAGCTAAGTAGAAGGTGCTAAAATATGTATCACTATAGATTATATCATAGGAGGTGATATTCTACTAGGGTAATAGTGACAAGTAAGAGAGAGTATATCCTTATGAATTAGAGGAGGGAAAAAGGATTTAGTTTTAGAGAGTCCATCCTAAGTTGGTAAAGAGCTACATATAACTTAAACAAAGTGGGCAAGGGAAGGAGGGAAATAGTATTGAGATTGCTATCTTTTTTGGCTAAGGTATAATCATGGGAAATAATATCCCACTAAAAACCATCATTGCCAAAGGAAGCTAAAGGTAGCTAATTACTAGGAGAAGTTCAGTTTACATTGGAGTGACTTGTGGTAAAGCAATAGCAAACAGCAGTGTACCATTGTGTTTCATTGTCCCACAAAAGTACCTAAACTTAGTAGAGAATTCTGGTAAACATAGGGCTGTAAAGGCTAATCTGAATGAACACTCAAGTTCAGGAAAATCATTAAGACTTGAAAAAATAATTAGGGCCATAGTCTTATGAAAATAAAATTGTAGGTTTTTCAAAATGAGAGCAGTCTATTAATCAAGGCAAAGAGCCAAGTTAGCCATACCAATGCAAAATTTATTATAAAAGAATAAGTAACGAGTAGTACATTTGAGGTAAAAAACCATTAGAGAATAAATGACCAATAGTATATTTGAGAGAAAAGATAGTTAGAAAATAAACTCTACCTTGAAAGCATAGAGTAGAGATGATATATAAATCATGGTTTTAGAATGGTACAATTTAATTTTGCAATTTGGTATAGATTCCTCTAGAGGGATTGGAATCTAACATCATATATCATCAATACATAGATATTACATAGAAAGAAATGATAGCATGATCAAAAAACTGTATTAATATCTCAATTTTAAAAGGTAACCATTATTCTTGCTAATTCATCTCGATTCCTCCAAGGGAGGGAAATATAACAACAATACCCAAATATGTTTTTAAAACATAATAGCAAACAATTACTTGACAATTATGATAGCAAGGTTATAGGGTAATTAACTTGCAAAATCAGAATCAAGAAACCAGCTTAACCATTACCATAGTATAACCAAAGTTAAAGTAAAGTTTCAATAAGGGGGGATAAGGGTGCACAAAAGTTATGTGAGTGTTATGATGCCAACCATAAAGGCTAATATGGATGAAATATAACTTACATCCCTCTATGAAGTAACATAAAACATTTATGGGAAAGGATTGGAGCCAAAAATATGATCATATTTTGCTTCAATGGCACTGAAAGAGACTTACAGAGTGTCATACCATACTTGGACAATATATCCAAGCCGTAATACCTTTGGGATAGCCATATACCATCATCACATCTGATCTTTCAATACCAAGAAAGTACCTCAACTCACCCAAATCCTTTATCTCAAACTTATTTTTCAAAAAGTCCTTAACTTCACTAATCCCATTATCATTGTCACTTGTAATAATCAAGTCATCCACATAGATGACTATGATGACCAAACCTATATCTCCCTTTCTCATATGTAATGAGTGATCAACATCAAAAACATAAAAGCCAAATGTTGACAAGATACTCTTTGATCTTGTCAGACCATGCTCTAGGTGCATGTAATATCCTTGCCCCCTCTTTGCATATAGGAACCCCCCTTTTTATTGAAAATAATTGAAAATTTTTAATCCTTCCCCCACCTTTCGTCACCAAACAGGTAGCGAGGGGAGACGGTGTGATGACGTTGACGGGGAGGAAGAAGACGACGAGGAAGTAGTCGATGATGATGAGAGGGGAGGCCACAGTCCTACCACCCTATGGTTTCCTCAACCAGTCCATGGCCAACTGGGAGGCTGTGAGCCCCCGCCGCCATGCGCCACAGTGACAGGTGGTGGGTGGGGGAGACACCACCACTCCACCTCCTCCCTATGCCCCCCCAATAATACCCACCTTTTCCCCTATAACCCCCCTTTCCAGTAGCAATGTGATAGGAGGCCTCGACGCTGAACAACACTGCAGAGAGAGAGAGAGAGAGAGAGAGAGAGAGAGAGAGAGAGAGAGAGAGAGAGAGAGAGAGAGAGAGAGAGCGGATAATGACCAAGCCACTTTTAACCGAGTTGTCAAGCCAACTCCTAAGAGTTGTTGCACTAGATAGGTGATTTTTACTACTAACTGCAATAACTATGCCTAACCTTCCAGATATTTATGATAACCCTTCACTATAGTAGTCTAACTAGTATTCTCTCAATGTCTACAAATTAAACAAGTTTACTTAGTTATTCTATTTTCCTTTTTAATAATTTCTCACAGATAGGTTTCTAACTTGGGTACTAGAATTCTAAACCTAGGAAAAACGATGGTTTCCCCCCCGTCTTTCAGGGGTGGCTCCTCATAAATTGATCCTGCTATACTAGTGGCGGTTTATCCAGGGAATTTTTATATTTGACTTTAGAAATATTGTTTCACAACATAGATTCAATAGAGTCTATAAGTATATCTCCCTTTCAGTTCCTTCTTAAATGTTTCCTTCTCGACCTTTTATAAAATTACTTCCTTTATTTTTTAATCAACAAACATTCAAAACAAATCAACTAACGTGCGATAAACCCATAAACTTTAATTCCCCTTTTTAAACGTTTCCCTTCTCCGTTTTGCACAATTGGTCGTTGCTATTAATGTTTAGACAATTAATTTATTTTTATTTTCCAATGGTAACGCCCTTTCTTTCTTCTTCTTTAACTAAACATCAATCATGACAAAAACAAGTTCTTTCCACACTCTTATACGTCCACATACACAGTTCATTTTAAAACCCCAATGTATCCCCTTAATTATCAATTATCCTAGTGGCCCTCCACTCTTAACTCTTTTGATCGCTTAAATAATGTTTATAGAAAATAAAATATAGAATTTCAACTTAGATGCTGAGGCTTCCCCTCATGCCATCGGATGATTGTTTTATTAATTTTTTTGATATTCATAGTTTAAATTTAGGATTATAGTTTTTCCTTGACATAAGCGATAATTATAAAAGACTATTATATTTCTTATTTTTACCCCCCCCCCCTATGTTTTTGAACAGCACACCATGTATCTTTTTATTTTCTCAAAATAAAACATCATGTTTTTCAATGTAAACATCTTTTAAAGACAATATCATTAAATTGTTTTCCTTTTGTTTAAATTTGCAAAAACTCCATTGACACATCAGAAATTATCTTTTTAGTTCTCTATGAATAGTATAATTTTTTTTTAATTGATAGAAAATCCATTTTTTAATATGAAAACTGTTACTTTTCTTTTAAAAATAACTATTTTTGAATTTTAAAATATACTAAATAGTCTTTAAAAATTATGAAAAAAATTCAATAAATTTCTAGAATTATTGTCTTCGTGGAAAAAATATCATGACTTATAATTTTTCAATCAACAGTTTTATAAAAATATATTTGTAATATTTTAAGCCTTTTTCAAGTATTTTTGACTATTTTCTATTTTTAGAAAATAGAAAAAACTCCACATAAATACAAATAACCATTCAACATAGGAAAATAGGTTTCAATACATTTTGTAAAAATAATAAACTGAAGATTTACTCATGCTATAACCTCTATTTTTGTTAAACGGTTTAGGCGCGTACTTGTAAAATCCGTGGGTTGTCGTCGCGTCTTTGGAAGCCGTGTCCTCTTTCAGTCTAGTCACGGGAAGTCTAACTTCTAGCTAGTCATCTTGAGCATGAGTTCTTCCTATCGCCCTTGCGCTCCTTCGACTTCTTGCGCGCTATTGATTTTAACAATGGAAAATACCCTTTAGGGGTTTAAAAGAATTAAACTCCTAATTAAGAGTTAATTGGCCATGGCTTTTTGTATTCTTCATGTCGACGAATTTAGGGAAGATAATGTAATTATGGATCTTGGCCATCTGATCACGGATTTCTGTGCGAAGCTAGGCGATTGAAAGAGGGGAAATTCTGCTCTAGACCTACAATCTCAGTCTACCCAAGTGTATTGAGGCTCCATTTTGATCATTATGAAGAAAGACATGGCGATGGAGGAGAGGAACAATAATTGGTATCATTTTGGATATCAACAATTAAATTGTATTCTTTTTACTTCCCTAGACTTCCCTCTGCTCCTATTGCACTAGTCATATGGGCAAAAGATGGCGCCCTCCATCTCTCCTCTCTCCTTCCAATATGGCGCCCCTTCTTCTCATCTCGTTTTTTCTTCATGCCTCTCCCTTCTCTCTCTTTTTATCTTATTTGACTTGATTTATATTCCACCACTGCTTTCTCCTTCTTGTAAAATTGGGGTTTTCCTTGTTGTATCGTCTTGCCAGGAGATAAACACGTCCACGAGATCAGCAATGCAGTCTGCTACACTGTAAAGAAATCGGTGTCGATGGCCATCCGGACGGCCCATCCTACGATGGCCAGCACGATCATGTAGAGCATCATATTCAAGATGACGAGAGGAAGGGTGACATAGCGTGTACTGAAGGCCATCCATCTCTCTCTCTGTGGCTTCGACAGGCTCACTCTCCCCTTCTTGATCACGTCCCCCTTCTTCTTCAACAATCTCTCTCACACATAATGATCTCTATCTCTCTCCCTCTCGCGACGTTACGAAAAATGATGACGCTCCCCCTTTTCTCTTTCTTGGCAACTGCCTCCATGTTGCCGCTTGTTGAATTTTGCTTGCAAGGAAATGGGGCATCCACAGTGATCGCCAAGTGTTGAAGGCATGGGGCATCATGCCCTCAACAAAAAAAATAACCCACACACACGACTGTCACGCAAAGAACAGAAGAGAGACAATGAATCGTAATTGCCATTCCTTCATTCATGCCGATTACAAGAAGTTATGCCTTTTTAAAGAACCATTGTCACTGCATCATAAATGACACTTATGTGCACCCTTATACACTCGACACGCACGAGGGAATAGTTGCGTAGCAATTGAGAACCCACAAATTCCCTTCGGAGAGGTCAAATGCCTTATCCATTAGGGTTTACATTGAATTTTGAGACAATAATGAAAATATCTCTTGGCATTGATTCACCAAAAGAGTCTTCTTGAAGCTTTGTCCAAGATTATGCTTCTTGTAGGCTCTGCGTCTCTAGGTAGTAAATCCGGCCCTCTCTTTTTGTGGTATGCTCCCTTTGGATCACTTCATCCTTGCCAAGAATTATCTTCTTGAATCAGCCTCCAGAAAAACCCCTTGATGTCAATGTGTTGAGAGACTCCTTCTTCACCAACTCCCCTCATTGGGTTTGTATTCATGACTCCGCTTAATAAACACCCTCTTACACATGAATGTCTCTTTACTTGCATTATCTACTCTGTGACCCCACCATGGTGGCGTTATCCTTCTCTGGTTCAGCATCAACGTGTGGCTTGAGAGCAAGCGAAACTTCTGTCCATGCTAAATCACCTGAACCTCTCTTAGAAGTTGATACGCCTGATCAGAAAATGTTAGATCATTAATCTCGCGCAACTACCCTCCTTCATAATCATCTTTCTTCTATGGCATCTTGTATCAGAAGCACACGCAGCTGCAATTCTATCTCCTTCCTGAAAATCTCTCTCTGTTAAGATGGCACCCTCCTCCATATTTTCTCTTCTTGGCATGATTTCCAATGATCCTTTAGTGCCTTAAAATGGCAATGGCTATAAGCAAATGAAACTTGGAAGATAGCGATGAAAATGATATATTGCCATAGTGATGATGATGGAAATGAAGAGAAGGAATGCTAGAGGCAAGGTGATGATTTTTTGAAAGATGATCTCTCTCTCTCTCTCTCTCTCTCTCTCTCTCTCGCTCTCTCTCTCTCTCTCTCTCTCTCTCTCTCTCTCTCTCTCTCCTCCCCACTATAAGGCACCCTTCCATCTCTCCTCTCTCCTTCCCGTTGCAATGACCTCCCTTTCTTTTTTCTTCATTTTACTCACTCTAAAATCTTTCAATTAATTAACCTATATTCAAAAGAACATCTCCAACTTGCAAACCTCGTCCAATTCTTTAGACTTTCAATTCTTCGCATGTTGTTCTCAGTCAAGTAAAGAATCCTCAAACATGGGCAATGATGAAGACCCTCAATGCAAGAGATATTCTGCTATACTAATGATAGGGATATGAACCGAAAGTCCCCTAATACTCTTGGCCTTGACAATTTGACCGTCTCATTGAAAAATCCTATGTTGGTTGTTGCGGAAAGGTTCAAGCTTTCCAATTACCTGATATTCAACACCTCCCCAAAGGGATCTCAATAATAATCAATGATCTAATGATCACCCCTTGATCATCACGACAGTATTACTGTAGACAATAATCACAATCATGATGCTGTGTGTTCTTCATAAGTAATTTAATCCTTGGGAGGTATGAGGTAGCATAACTTGTGAAATCCCCCATCCCTTAGATTCATACTAAGATATCCTATCAACCTGTCAAGACCTTGCCAAGTCTAAAAATCCCCCGAAAACCCCTAATTTATAACAAGGTCTTATCTTCTCTAAGTGATAATAATCCCTACGGGAAAATTTTAAACAGTCATAGCTGAGATTCACTAAGTAAATCTATCAGATTTTGTCTAAAACTCCACCTTGTCCTCGCGAGCATAGCTACAAGATCTGCAAAACCGCACATAGAAGACTAGTAGACATTGAAAAGATATAAAAATACTAACTTTTGTCTTATTATAAATCCAGCAAGACAAATATTTCAATTAAGTTATATAAAAACTTGTACATACTAACAACCCCCTTACTCACTCTTCCCACTAAAGTGAATAACAGAGCTTCATCCAGTGCATAGAATATATCAACTAGGAAGCTTTCTAGAGCCGCTAAACAAAAATAATCTCTCTAGGCAATGAAATACCACACTACTATCCTACTAGAAATATTGCTTCTGAAATAGCGTCACTAATAAGGTCCATGCCTATCAAAAAACCCAAACAAGACAATCCAATACTACAATACCAAATAGGACTCCTATGGTTTAACTATTAACCCTCCATGTTCTATTAGAACAACCAGTCAATGGTCCCTAACTCCCAACTTTCTTGAGGGTTTTTTTTTTTTTAAGTCAAAAGAGTATATATATTTATTCTCCTTCCCAAAAGGTCCCACCCCAAAGAGATGCAAGGCATCGGATGCAGGGCACCTGTCAAGGAAATCCCTACAGCCTGCCAGGACCTCAAAGGCGATGGTTATCTTCTTTTGGTTTTTTTTTTCAACCTTGCAGTCTCAGGGAAATTTTTAAATTTATTTCTTTTCTTTTTCGTATTCTTTTTAGAAGAATAAATAGATAGACTCTCCCAAGCTTAATTTATTATTACTAATTTAGTTTTGAGTCTCGTGACTTATAGGAATGGCTAGAAGGCTAGGAATTCATCACTAAATTGAACATTCAAACATTTTAGCTCAACAACGTTGTGTGAGGAATCTAATCTAGCACATAATATCAGTTACCTTGCCTAGGCAAATGACAAGCAAAGAGACTCACCAGCTCAGCATCTCTCTTCCACACTACTCCTAGTCAAAATTTCGTGGAGAGAACCTTGTTATTCAGCTACCCCACATCACTAAAAAAGTGACAAAAAGTCAAGGGAAAACTCTATTGGATTCCTAATTAGACTTCCATACCATGAAATTCACTATGTCATGCACACATATCACCCCCTTTTAAGCACTCCTGGGTGCTAAGTCCCATCCCATGTGAGTGGACTCTCATATAGACTAAATTGTTTATGTATCTTGCAGTGTATTTGTGTTTTAAATGTTTTGTGCTGTGTTCCATTTGTAATTACTTGGGTTTTGAAATCTCTAAATTATTTCAATCAAGTTATATATATTGTTACTGTCCTTTATTTCAAACGAATATAAATAGATAGATTAGGTATGAAACAACATGTTAAGTACGTTGACGTTGCAGCTCCAAAATATTGCGAGAATAAACATATAGTGGTTCTCAAATATATATAAAAATCATTAAACCTGCACAGAACTCAACCATTAACCACTAAACCATTAATAATTAGCTCAATAAAGAATGAAACTCCTTTAGAAATTGGCCACCTAGTCAAACTCCCTTGTAATAAGCTCCTAGCACTGAAGGAGTACCCCAACCGTGCGTGCAACTAACTACCTAACCATATGAAGACTAACTAAGCTAAAGTGCGCGAAAACCTAAAATGTAAAGGTATCAACAAATCAAAAGTTTTTTTTAAAAAAAGATTATTTGTTTTTCTTTTTATATATATTTTCTTTCTTTTTAAATGTAGAATAAAGTAAAAACCCAAAAGACTCTAAGAAAACAAAAGACCTAAACTAAAATCCTCAAACTCTCTAAGATCTTCGACTGCAAACAATAACCCTAATCCAAAATCATCCACATTATCTAAGTCAAACCTATCAACTAAATCATTAGATATAGGATGCTCATGAATAGCCTCTAACGTAGGCACATCAGATGTCATAGACTTGATATCAGGTGCATCGCTAAAAACCTCCATCACATCATGGAGTGGAGCCGCAGCTGCATCGTCATAATAGGGCATAGGTGCCACTGGTAAACATCCTAAAGAGTAGCCCTCGGTCCTATCCATATACCAAGAGATATAATCCCAACAAGGACAACTGACAGTTACTTGATCATCGGGATATGATGGAGTAAGACAGTGAACAGTAGCTTGATATCGGAAAAATTCGTGCTGCTCTATACCCACCCTATATTGAGCAATGCCACGCTTAGGTGAGAATACACTATCATAATCATGGCGCTGGTATGTATAACCTATCATATCCTGCATGACAGTGGTACCATAACGTGGAAAGTATGTGCGACACTGCCAACACAAGAGCTGCGCATGCACATAAAGATGCCGCTGACACTACCTACAACCAAATGGTGGATGATACTGCAAACAAAAAATGATCACAAAAGAAAAACTACAATAGGCCTCTCCCCTCGGTGCATACAAAAACCTGTTTGACATGAATAGGATCAGAACTATGGGGGGATTTTAAAAAGCAAGCCCCCAATTTGAAGTTTTTTCACAAAATTTTCCAAAACTTGAGTTTTTCAATGTATTTGCCAAAACTTGGAGTTTTTTCACAAAATTTGTAACTTTATGAGGGATAATCTTGTTACCCATATTGAAAATTTGTATTAAACAAGCTATTCAAGGGACCATTTTTTTCAAACTCTCAAAATATACCGAAGAGAGAAAAATGAACAAAATTGGGTTTCTACCACACATCTCAAAAAGTACCCTTATCAATCAGACTAATCTCTAAAATTATGAGTCAATCTAAACAAAACACAAAAAGAACTCAATATAGGAAAATATAATTATTTCTCTTGCAACTATTTAGGTAAATTATGAAAGCCACTTATATATAACTATTATATAGTATCGATATGTGGACTTGATAGCAACAAATGTCAATATCTTCCTCATCTTTTTTACTAATCACTCCAAAGCTTCTCATATATGCAATGGTTGTAGGGAGCTTTAACTCTAACATATCCACAAGGGATATATCATTTTCATCCTCTTGTTGAAAAATTTGGCCAAGTATTTGTTCAACCTTTCCAATGGCAAAGGTTGCATCATTTATTGACCACTTCTCATCATAGTTTGTAGCTTTTGACAACGAATCTAGTTTACCATTTGCGGTTCTGAATGTCTTTCTCATGTCTAGCTCCTCTTGTGTAGGTTTAGGCATGATTTGACTCATGTAGAATTTAAAGAATACCTTGTGCTAAAAATAAAAATTAGTAGAATTGATTATGGAAAGTGGAAGGAAGAGCAATATGCAAAAGAGAAGCAAAGAGTAGAGTTGTTGCATAAGGACAGGAAGCAACCATATCATGGTTTGGTTCAACATCAAACTTGGCCATGGTTTATATCAATAGAAGACTTGCCAATCAAAGTTTAGATGAAACATGGTTTAGATAAAAAATACCCAATTAACAAATGAAAATTAGAAATTAGAACATGGTTTAGGTAAAAAACACCTTGATAACGTGATAAGGGGAAGCAAACAATTGAGAAGGTGTAACATGGGAAGGAGAAGCAACCATAATATATATTAGAAATGTGACTAGAGTAGATGATACATGATTAGATTCTATGTAACCATGCTTTCCATAATAGGAGTAAAGGACAAAGATCAAGATTACCTTAAGAAAAAAGTATCACAATCAACAAAAACAAACTTGGAACATCAATACCAGGAAAAATGAAAATGCTTTGCACACAAAACAAGAATGATTTATAAAGAGATATTTCACATATAAATAGACAATCATCTGAGGGGAATTAAAACGAAGTGATCAACAAGCTTTATGAAACAAAATCGAGATTACCTTGAGAAAAAAATTGTCACAACTAGCAAAAATGAACTTGGAGCATTAAAATTAAGAAAAATGAAATTTCTTTGCACACAAAATAAGCATGATTTATAATGAGATCCATCACCTACAAATAGGTACCCCCTCAGTGAATACCAAGCTTTATGGATGTATTCATCATAGCAAAAGGCAAACAATAAACTTGCATACTTTTCATAATAGGAGAAGAGGAGCAAGATCTAGATTACCTTGAAAAAAAATTGGCTCAACAAAAATGAAGTTGGAGCATCAAATCAGGAAAAATGAAATTACTTTGCATACTAAATAAGCATAGTTTATAAAGAGATCCCTAACCTATAAATAGATGGCCCCCTCAATGAATCAAAAAAGCATGATCAATAATTCCACTTTTAGATCCTCGTCCAATCATGTCCACAAATGGATAATTGGTCCATGATTAATAATGTCTACTTTTACTAGAGTTTTCATTATGCTCAAAAAGAAAAATACCAAATATGTGGTCCCTTCACATCATGTATCCAAAATGAACGTCCACCTCCACTTCTTCATATGTCCTTTAAATCTTTCATTCAGTACTGCATGGTCCCCATCTCATTGAACAATAGCCAACATAAAACTCTCAAGTCTTTGATTTGCATTTTATGCGTTGCAGAAGGGCAAGCATAAAATTTAAATCAGTTTGCTTAAGGGAAGGTTGATGCATCATCATATGTTGATTTTTGTCCATCCCAAGCACACGAATGTAGACATAATACATGTGCTTGCAGGCCAGGAAGGGTTTACTTTCCAACTCTCTCTTTTGAAAGTCAGGACATGTGCAGAAGGGCTCGGGATTGACATGCACCTCATACAAATGCTCTGACATAACATAAAATATGACTTTCTCATTTGCCACCACTACTTTCTCTTCCATGAAAACTACATCCAATGCCTCAGCCAATGCAATTTTTCTTTCTGCATCCTTAGAAATACCATGTCTCCATTTTTTTCTTTGCTTGCCACTTGAAGAGGTAAGTGTTAGATAGGATCAATGCCCCACCCTCATTAGGTGCTACCAATGATCCATCGTGCTCAAAGTTGTAAGGCCCCCATTATGAGGAGAAGCCAAATGTGAGCCTGGACATTGGTTGAGTCCTGACTTGTATATCAGATGAGGTCTATGTGACCGGATGGCAAAAAGGTGACTGTTGTGGGTCTAATCTTTGGGTTAGATGGAGTGGTCAAGCTGTTAGCAACTCGAGGCGCATTGCATCGAGTTGCAGTGTAAGGGAGTTAAAAGGGGCCCCTATTGTGGGGTCTGGGGTCCGATGGTAAAGGGAATATTCCCTGGCCGACTAGTGGAGGCTCATATGGTAGGTCGGCGGTCAGCAAGCCGACCTAACGACCTTCGCGGTCTATAAAAGCTAAACCCCTTCGCAGCCATCTCTCACTCATCTTTCACCCAGTCAGAGTAGTTGTTCCAGCTAGCCTTAAGCTCTTCACCTATCTTCTATCTAGATCGCCATCTAAGCTTCACATAGTGGAAGCGCACGGGTGGACAGAGCCATCTTTGTATCAGTTGTTTGGAGTTAAAGAATTTACTGATTCTCCTCTTATCTGTTGTGTACTCTCTATCTCTTCCTCAGATTTTGTTCGCTGTGCCGTGTAATATTTTACATGGTATCAGAGCCCAGGGGGCTCTAGAGATCGAAGAGTGTGCAAGAGGCAAAGGCTTCAACAGCAAGGAGAAACTATGTCGACTTCCGGAAGCGGTTATGGCGCATCAAGAAGCGGTGCAGGAGGTGGTGCTGCTGTACCGGCTATTCAAACACTGAGGATTCGTCCACCAACCTTCAGCGAAGGCAAGTTAGATGGTACAAACTACACCTTGTGGAAGTTCAAAATTACAACTATCCTTGATTCTTATGAGCTTCTGGAGACTGTGCTGGGGACTGACACAGAACCACAGCCTACCCCCGACCCATCAAATCCTAGTGTGATGATTCCTCCGAATGCAGATCTTCTACGAGCTTGGAAATGAAGAAATGCAGATGCATTGTGTGCCTTAGTTACAAACTGTTCTGACAGTGTTCTGACCTTGATTCAGCATACAACCAAAGCGTCAGAGGCTTGGAACGTACTAAGGAGTCAGTATGAAACACGAAACCAAACGAGGATTCAAAACTTGGAGAATCAACTAGCAGCGGAGAAGTTTGCTGAAGGAGAGATGGTTGAAGCATTCATCACTCGGATTAAGAATCTGCGCGACCAGATGGCTGGTGCTCGGATACAAAAGACTAGTGAAGAGCTAGCTCGGAGGTGTCTTCGGATTTGTCCACAAAAGTTTGATGGACTAGTAACTACCCTTAATACTCAGGTGAGACCTCAAGCTTTGACTTTTGAGGAGTTTTGTGCATTATTAATGGAGGAGGAGTTGAGGCTGAAAGCTCGAGAAGGAAGCAACAATGGAGATGCTGCATTCTCTGCCAATGCAAAAGGCAAAGGTGGTTTCTCCACCAAAAATGATGGTGACAAAAAGAAGAAGGGCGGAAAGAAGAAGTTTCAAGGAGAGTGCTTCTACTGCAAGAAGAAAGGACATGCAATTGCAGATTGTCGTGTCAAGAAGGCAGATGAAAAGAATGGTACCCTTAAAAGTAAAGGGAAAGAGACAACCAATACGACTGAAGCAGAGCTAGAATTATTCATGGCGACCATTGAGGAAGTGTGCTCCTCGGCGCAAGAAGAATCTACCAATGACTCATGGGTGTTGGATAGTGGGGCCTCCCGTCACATGACCAACAAGAAAGGTCTATACAGTTCTATGCAACCTCTACAAGAATCCATCACTGAGACAATTGGAAATGATGCTAAATGCCCTGCTTCGGGCACAGGTACTATTTCTTTTGTTGTTGCAAATGGTGAAGTCAAAAAGCTTTCAAATGTGTTATATTAGAAATCTATTATCAGTTTTGCTGCCATAACTTATCTTGGTCATGAAGTGAGGTTCAAGAAGACAGGTGCAGAAATTATTGATAGTGCTGGCACAATTGTTGGCAAAGGAGAAAGAAGGAACAACTTGTATGAGCTAAGTGCTCTTACAGCCACCGCTGGAGTGGGCACAAGTAAGCTTTGGCATGAAAGGTTTGGACACATCGGATTTGTAGTATTGAAGGAGATGCAAAAGCAAGGTATGGTTGCTCACCTACCTACAATAACTGAATTGAAGGAACCATGTGAAGCTTGTATGATGGGCAAGCAACAGAGAAAGGCATTTCCACAAGAAAGCAAGAATAGAGCACAGGCTCCTCTAGAGTTGGTGCATGCCGACTTGTGTGGTAAGATGCCTACACAGGCCTTGGGGGGATCTTCTTATTTTATGTTGATTGTCGATGGTTTTGGATGTGAATGTTATGCACATGTTCCAGATGAGAAGAGAAACAAGTTACAACCAAAAAGCAGAAAATGTATCTTCTTGGGTTATAGTGATGAGCAGAAGGCTTACAAGTTATATGACCAAGAGACAAAGAAGATCATCGCGAGTCGTGATGTGGTGTTCAAGGAGGAGCCGCATACAATGGAGGAGGAGAAGGCAAGTTCTTCCACTTTATCATCAAGCGAAGAAGTGGTCCACTATGAACCTGTCCCGAGAGCTATCCCTATCCTTAAGGAGGAGGAAGCATCATCTTCAGATGATGAGAAAAAAGTTCACCAACATGACATCACCCCACCGGAAAGGCCATTGCCACGCTGGGTGAAGCAGCTCTATGACCACAATAATCCTATGCCTACATCTGTTGAGGAGAAGGCAAACGGACCAAGGAGGTCTCAGAGAATAGAGGAGCAAAGAAGGGCTTCTGCTCACATAGTCAATATGGCCTTGATGGTTGAGATTATAAGAGAAGTAAAGGAGCCAACTGACTTAGAAGAAGCACTTGCAGATTCATCATGAAAGGCTGCTATGCAGGCGGAGTATGACAGCATAATGAAGAATGACACTTGGGAGCTAGTGGATCGACCAGCAAAGCGGAAGGTTATTGGCACCAAGTGGATCTGGAAGGTAAAGTACAAGGTTGATGGTACCTTAGAAAAGTACAAAGCTAGACTGGTTGCCCAAGGATTTTCACAAGTTGAAGGGTTTGATTTTCAAGAGTCATTTTCCCCAACTGCCAGAATGACCACTATTCGCACGGTACTTGCAGTGGTGGCTGCCTACAAGAAGTGGCCAGTGTACCAAATGGATGTTAAGTCAACGTTCTTAAATGGTGACCTCAAGGAGGAGGTGTACGTGGCTCAGCCACCAGGGTTTGAGGCCCCCCATTCTGAGTACAAAGTGTGTAAGCTGAAGAAGGCATTGTATGGGCTGAAACAAGCCCCCAGAGCATGGTACCAGCGGATAGATAGGTTCTTTTTAAACCTAAACTTCAAAAGATGTGCCTCAGATGCTAACTTGTATGTTTACAGGGATGGTAAAAAGTCTGTAGTGATTATCCTATATGTGGACGACCTTCTTATTACAGGTGACTATGAAGATATGATCAACCAAACTCGAAAGGCTTTGAGTTCTGAGTTTGAAATGACAGATTTAGGCTTGCTGCACTATTGTTTGGGGATTGAAGTCTAGCAAGAGTCAGGAAAGATCTTCATCTCTTAGAAGAAGTATGCATGGGAGATCTTGAAGGCATTTGGCATGACCGAGTGCAAGGAGATAGCTACACCTATGGAGGTGAATGCAAAGTTATCCGTTGAGGATACATCAGCACTAGCAGACATTGGGAGGTATAGGAGGTTGGTCGGGGCAGTCCGATCTACTTGTGTAACACCAGACCAGATATCAGTTTTGATGTTGGTGTTTTGAGCAGGTTCTCAAACAAACCTCATGAGATTCATTGGAAGGATGGGATGCGGGTGCTTAGATACTTGAAGGAAACTCTTGACTATGGTATCACATACAGTTTCGGAACTTCTCTTGTAGGGAACTGTGACTCAAATTGGGTAGGAGACATTGATTCCGGGAAGTCAGTTTCTGGTTATTGTTTCTCTTTGGGTTCAGGAATTTTCTCTTGGATTAGTAAGAAGCAACCAATAGTGGCATTGTCTTCTACCGAAGCAGAGTACAAGGCAGCTTGTTTTGCTGCATGTGAAGCCGTATGGTTGAGAAGGATTCTATGGCATATGGGAGTGTAGGATGAAGAACCAACTGTGCTGAGATGTGACAATCAGAGTTGCATTGCCATTGCCAAAAATCCAGTGTTTCATGCACGCACCAAACATATAGAGATCCAGTATCACTATGTGCGTGATTTGATGGAGGATGGGATAGTGGAACTGGTCTACTGTCCAATAGAGGACAATGGAGCAGATATCTTCACCAAAGCACTTACGAAGGATCTGCTTCAAGTTCATCTTCAGAGACTCGGCATTGGGCCGAGGAGATAGTTTACCTATGGGTGGACATTGAGGGGGGGTGTTAGATAGGATCAATGCCCCACCCTCATTAGGTGCTACCAATGATCCATGGTGCTCAAAGTTGTAAGGCCCCCATTATGAGGAGAAGCCAAATGTGAGCCCGGACATTGGTTGAGTCCTGACTTGTATATCAGATGAGGTCTATGTGACCGGATGGCAAAAAGGTGACTGTTGTGGGTCTAATCTTTGGGTTAGATGGAGTGGTCAAGCTATTAGCAACTCGAGGCGCATTGCATCGAGTTGCAGTGTAAGGGAGTTAAAAGGGGCCCCTATTGTGGGGTCCGGGTGCCGCGGAATCGGCCCCTGGTTGGGGGGTCAGCAGGCCGACCTAACGACCTTCGCGGGCTATAAAAGCTAAACCCCTTCGCAGCCATCTCTCACTCATCTTTCACCCAGTCAGAGTTGTTGTTCCAACTAGCCTTAAGCTCTTCACCTATCTTCTGTCTAGATCACCATCTAAGCTTCACACAGTGGAAGCGCACGGGTGGACAGAGCCATCTTTGTATCAGTTGTTTGGAGTTAAAGAATTTACTGATTCTCCTCTTATCTGCTGTGTACTCTCTATCTCTTTCTCAGATTCTGTTCGCTGCGCTGTGTAATATTTTACAGTAAATGGTTCTGTCCTATGGGTCGTAGTATTTTTGGGGGTAGGTGGAATGCCATCATGCTTGAATAAAAAACCTCCTTTTATAAGAATTGAAATCTCCTTTGCAGAAGCATTGGTGCCCTTGTCAATAGACCAAATCCTTGGTCGCAAGGGCACATGCTTAACTTGTTTATCAACATCCCATGTATGCTCCACATCATGACTGCAAAACCAGAACCATTGTGCAATAGGCTTACCTTGAAATTCCCTCTCTGACCAAAATGAAGAGCATAGTAACCCAGGTGATCTACTTTCTATCACGTTGCAGCACTTCTTTCTATTTATAATACCAAAACATTTTCATTTGCAATGAACAGGCATTCTCCGGATGGCCCACAAACTTCTATGCATTTCCTCCTTTGAGACAATATTAGTTGGGAGATCCATTTCAATCGGCACTACATGCACCTCATGGTCCAAGCCCACTTCTGTAGGCTGGTCATTTCTATTTTGAAAATTTATCTTGTGTGGTCGTCCTTTTTGTTTTCTATCCCTTGACTCCATTACATAGCCAGGTTTATGAGAGCTACAACCATCTATACTTCTTCTTTTCCTTTGAACTGTTTCTTTGTTTCCAAAAATGAAAGGCTCTCCGTACATGGGGGTGCCAAGAACTGCTCCTTGAACTGTTCGAGCTATGAATGCAGGTGAAGGGGTATTTCTTGCAACCACCCTATTAATAAGAGCATCCATGTCGGGACCACTTCCAGAGTATCTTCCAGTTGTGAAGGCCAGTTGCCTTGAACATTGAATATATGAGTTGATCAAGTCAGTGACGCATGCATCATACAAACCAATTTTCTTCTTTCCATCCTCCCCTGCCAACCAACTTGCATGCACGCTCTCAGAAAGATTTGTGTTGGGAATACAAGCCCTCTCCCAAGGACTCAAGGAAGCCTGCAACCCAATAAAAAACTCAGCAATTCCTCTTACATGTCTATTTTGTTCTCATACTTGGGTATTCCCACCCCAATGATATTAGTACATGTGTATGTAACAAATAGAAACAAAAAAAAACATTCACATGTGTAGTGCTACCCCAATGGTCTATCCTATTCTCCCACCATTTGATCCATCTCTTCAATGGTACGGTACTATCTCGAGGTAGTCCTACTTTGCTGCCACCAATTTTGTATAGCTGTGGCATTCCTCTTGCCCTCTTCAATGGATTTTGAAAGGTGCCACCTCTCACATAAATTCAAGTGATGCTTTCGAAGGTTTGAAGGCACGTATTTTGTTGTGTGCTTTTGTGAGCTTTGTTCCCAGTGAAACAAACATGATCGCTCTCTTCCTTCCAAAACATTGTCAGGTCCCACATTGAAAACAATGCGGATTGCCATCCAATTTGCACGGGCTTCATCTGCCATAAAACCTGCAAAGTCTGCAAGAGGGTGTCCACACTCGAGCATCACATTATTAAGGCATCTCCAAAAAAGAATTTGTGTTCCTGTATCCTCTTCCTTTGTATCACAAATAGCAGCAATCACCATGATCCCCTTCAAGCTGCAATAAGAAATACAGTGATTAGCAACTAGAATATGTCAACGAAAATTGATAACAAGTAAGGTTCCCGAACAAACCATGGATCATACACAGAACAAGACATTGTTGCCCAGTCATCTATTCTCTGTGTAAAGTCAAAGTGAACCCAAGACTTGCAAAGGTCTCCATTTCCTAAGCGTCGCATTCGATTAACCAATTCCACTCCAGAGCCGGGTCCTTTAGTAGACATCTTGAAAATGTGACTTTTTTCACCCACCCCTCCTTGCCCTGGAAATCTACTGCCATGAAAAAAAGGAAACATGCATTTTTTTGGATTGGGAATTGTCAAACACTCAGCATTGTCTGCATCAACGCAAACAGGAACAAGGGGTTGGGAGTATCCCCCCTTTGGGGGTGCGGGGGTGAAAATGTGGTCAAGAGGTTCAAATGATAAAGAAAATTTAATACATTTATTAAAACCAAATAATAAATGATATTAAAGTGTGTTGTCTGCGTCAAATGGTCATATTTTGGTGGAGATTAATTAATAGAACATGTGATTTAGTTGAGTTGTCTTCATTGTTAAAATGATTTGTGGTTTGTTTTAGTGCTTCTGAGCATGGCTAGAGGTCGGCGTGGTGGTGGTAGGAGAGGTCAAAGCAAAAGGGGCCGTCCAAGTAAGTCATTCAATCACTCTTTTAAATTTACATATTCTATTCTTAATGGTTAAGCAACTCTTTTAAAGTTCCATATAAATGTTATATTCTATTTTCAAATTATTTTTGTAGATACTCCAATTACAATGTTAAGATCCGGTCTATGCAATAGACTAGTAAGTATCGATCAAGAAGCATCCTCCCGTGCATTCTCTGAATCTCCAAATAACAAGGGTGGAAAACCATGGAAAAAATGTCATTTCATTGATGATGAAGCGCTTGAGGATAGCATGGATGAAGCAAGCAATGACATTCATGTTGATCCTATGAGCACCCACATTACCACCACGGAGTGTGGTGAAACAACACAGGGGAGGTCTTCAGATTTGCAAACTATACATGAGGAAAATGAAGAGGTGAATGAGGATGTTGCTAATGAAGAAAAGAAAGAGGCCAGTGAGCATGATAGACACATTGGAGAGAATGTCAAGGGCCAGGCAGGCAGTCAGAGGTAACTAAACATGCCTCTCCCTCCAGGCTTTTAACTTGAAGCATTAAGTGTTTGACCTTGAATTAGTTCCTTGAGCAAAGAAGTTCAAACAATGTACCTAAGTGTACCATCACGATCATTTCAGTGGTCGTTCGTACGACCAACTGCTAAGGTGTGATCCTTTTTTCCCAGATGCTCCCAGCATTCGATCCTGGATCGTTCATGACTTGGTGAGATCCCAAGGGCTTGGCAAGCTAGGTTGCTTGTTTCCCCTTTATCTTCGGGTTAGGGTTTGTACCTTGCTGACCCTAATTATCCTTACCTTAGGTCTCCTTGTAAGATAGATCATGGCCAACCCCGTCATCCTCGGTTGGTCAACTTCCTGGTTATCTCCTAGATCCCTTGAAGTACCTATGTACCTTTATCTGTGATCTTAATTGATCAAGATTGTCTATCCCCTTGACCATGGTTGGTCAAGATGGTTCTATTTAGAACAATTCCTACTCCATCTTAAGTGTAATCTTCTTGGGCCCTCTTAATAATGCTCACATGCACTAAACTTTTACCTATCCCTCTTGTAGTCACCAAGGGCTTTGACATGGGACTCATGGATCACAGTCCCATTTGGTAAATTACAAACAACGTTGAATTTTTCCAACAACTTTAATGCATGCAACGTAATGCCATGCCTTCATTTCAATGCTTACAATTTGATATAATCCATACGATATTTTATGCCACACATGCGAATGTATTTTCTGTGCATGTAATCTTAACATTATCCTCTATGTAATTAGTTACACGATCAATAACCTTCTTGAATGATCTGATCTTTATAACTTTATGTGATTATTGTATGAGTCTGGCTGCACTTTAATCTTTTCTACAGTTTATTACATGTACCTTAGAATCCATCTTGCGATATGGAGATGCACTTTGTTTCTTTCAATGTCCTCTGAAATGCATCTTAAGCAAAAACTTATGCAAGGAACAATGCACTTTATGCAGGAATTCTTGCAAAACTTTTTTGGTAATTTACGATGCAACTATCTAATCAATTTCACCTATTATGATGTCATCTTACAACGGAAATTATCTTGCTTGTTACATACATTGCAACTAAGTTCATACCTAGGAAATTATCAAACACGCAAGTAATGTGATGCACGTGAATATGATTTTTCACCGTGATAATTATAACCTATGATTTAATAATAGAGCAACCTGGGTTTGGAGTGATGTCTTGATTCCAGTGGTATTGATGCCTGATGAACTGTTCGCGGTTGCGGTGCCACCTTGTTTCGAACCTCCATCCACACTTGCAGGGTTTCCGGCTATCCTTGTGGAACTATGCTTTGGGGCCATACTCGAAGACACATGTACGGGAGATAGAATTCTCGCACTCTCCTATGCAAATTCTCTCCACCTCTCCTTGAGTGGAGAAAGGATAATGAAGGGGAGGGGTGTATCTTCAGAAATGTTAGAGGGGTGTGTGACCTCCCCTTAAGAGGGGGGAGAAGAAGTCCTAGAAACTTTATATATATATATATATATATATATATATATATATATATATATATATATATATATATATATATATATATATATCTCTCTCTCTTGTGAAGATGATGAGGAGGGGGGTTTCTTTTTATCACAGGTGGGTTGCGCTGCAGACGACGAGAGGGGGGGTGTTGTTCACGAGGGAGTGGAGGGCTGCGTGTTGACGACCAGGGAGGAGGGGGGGAAGCTTGTTAGGCAATGAGGGAGGGGAGGGGCTGCCTTATATGGTGGGGAGGAGGGCTTCACGAGGGGAGGGAGATGGCTGTTACGGTCGCTACCCTCCACCTGGGGGGTTGTATGCCCCCCTTTCACTCTCTTCACTTCCTCTCTCTCTCTCTCTCTCCCCAACGTGCTGTCACCGGGGAGAGAGAGGGGGAGTAAAAAAATTTGTGTTAAATTTAAAAATTTTAAGGGGGGGATCTTATGGGGAAGGTACGGGGGGGCACCCGGGGGGGGGGGGGGGGGGGGGTATATTACATCCTCTCCCCCTTAGAGGAATCAAGATGTCCTCATCTCAAGAAGACCTGGGGGTATTGTTGGTTGAGAGTATTCTCATCCATCCAGGTGGCATCCTCTTCTAGATAATCTTTCCATTGGATGAGGTATTCTCTCAAGGTCCTTGATCTCAAATGCCTCTCCCTAACATCTAGGATTCTATCAAGTCGTAGCTCAAGGACTCCTTGGCTAGGCATTACAATTTGTTGATCGTCAAGTACATGATTCAGATTAGGTAGATACTTTTTCAATAGGCTAACGTGGAATACATTATGAATCTTTAAAGTTGCGGGCAGCTGTAGTTTGTAAGCATTAGGCCCTAGGCACTTGGTGATCTTATAAGGTCCACAATACCTCGGACTTAGCTTCTTGTACTCTCCCAATGACAGTGAACTCTTTTTAGGGCATACACGGATGAAGACCATATCACCCTCAATGAAGGATCTGTCTTTCCATTTCAGGTCAACATAAGCCTTCTGTCTATCCTTGGCAGCTTGAATGTCTTGTCTTATTGATTTGATTTGATCATCCATGTCTTCCAGCATCTGTCTTGAAGCTTCTACCCTCAAAGTTGGATCTGAGAAGTTCAAAGGGGTATGACAATCATGCCCATACAATGCTTGGAAAGGGGTCATCTGAATACTCTATTGGTAAGAAGCATTGTAGGCAAACTCAACCAAGGGGTAAGTATTGAATCCACTTCTTGGGTTCGCAACAGTAGTATGCCCTAAGCATATCTTCAATGACTTGATTGACTCATTCTGTTTGACCATCATTTTGGGGATGGCAAGCTGTACTCAAACAGAGTTGAGTACCAATAGCCTCAAAGATAGCCCTCCAGAAGTGTGATGTGAAAAGAGAGTCACGATCACTAATGATTCTTCTGGGTAACCCATGAAGCTTGAATATTTCCTTGATGAATAATCTTGCAATGTCTGAAGCTTTATAGTTCGTCTTGACAGGGATGAGATGTACAACCTTGGTGAGCATATCTACTACAACCATAATAGATTTATATCCTCCCTCAACTTGGGGTAAGCCAACAATGAAGTCCATACTAATGAACTCCCATTTCATTTGTGGAATGTCGAGTGGCTACAATTTCCTAGGCATTTTGACATGTTCTCCCTTAATGTGTTGACAAGACAAACATTCCATGACATATTTGAGTACATCTCCCTTGAGCCTTTCCCAATAATAGCTATTTCTGACCGTATTAAGGGTCTTGGCATAACCAGGATGTCCTAAGAAAGGGGAGTCATGGGCTTCCCAAAGTATCTTTTGCTTGAGAGTTTGGCTTGAGGGGATACATAATCTTGTCCTAAAGTAGACAAGTCCACTACTGATAGAGAATTCTTGATACTTCGTCTTTAGCTTCGAGTCTTGATCCTTGATGGGGATCTCCCTTAGCATTTTCTGATAGACTGGGTCATGATATGCCCATTCTTTTGCTAGCTCAAGAATCGAGTTGTTTAGCATTGATACCTTTGTGGCTAGAGACCTTGCTGTTGATGGATCTTGCAAAATGAGAGAATTTAAAAATGCCTTGTGACTGAGTGCATCGACAACTACATTCTCTTTTCCAGGTCTATATTTGATTTCAAAAATCATATTTTTCCAGCACTTTGATCCATCGACATTGCCTCATATTGAGCTCATTCTGAGTGAAAATCCATTTAAGACTCTTGTGGTCCGTTACTAAGGAAAATTTGTTATCTAGGAAGTAATGTCTCCAAATTTTGAGAGCATGGATGACAGCCAACAGCTCCAGGTTGTGAGTAGCATAATTCCTTTCATGGCTCTTCAATTTTCTTGAAGAATATGCTATAGGGTGACCTTCTTGCATAATTACACATCCTAAAGCAAGTGCGCTAGCATCAGTTACCACTTCAAACTCCTTACTAAGATCAGGAAGTTTCAGGATGGGTGTTGATACTAAGCTTTTCTTTAGTTTGTCAAAGTTGGTCTGTTCACCAGGTGACCATACACCTGCTACTTGCTTCTTTAGTAGATCAGTCAGAGGTGTTGCAATCAAAGCATAATCTTTGATGAAAATTCTGTACCACCCTGTCAACCCAAGAAAACTACATATTTCTTTGACAGAAGTTGGTGTTGGCCATTCCAGAACGTCTCTGACCTTAGCTAGATCTACTGAAATTCCTTCTGCTAATACAATGAATCCCAGATATTCAATCTGTCGCTTGAAAAATGTGCACTTCTTCTTCTTGGCATGAAGCTTGTGTGCTCTCATTGTTTCAATAATAATGCGAAGGTGGGGTTCATGATCTTTTTTCTATTTTGAGTAGACTAGGGTATCATTAAAAAAAATGAGTATGAAGTCATCAAGATAGGGCCTAAAGATATCATGCATTAACCTGTTGAAGATAGCAGGAACATTCATCAACCCGAATGACATCACTAGGAATTCGAAGTGTCCATACCTTGTACTAAATGCAGTCTTCGGAATATCTTCTTCTTTGATCTGTACATGATAATATCCAAATCTGAGATCTATCTTTGAGAATATCTTCGCCCCTTGAAGACGGTCAAGTAATTCATCTATTCTTGAAATGGGGTATTTATTTTTTATGGTTGCTTGATTCAACCCTTTGTAGTCAATGCGAAGCATTCCATCTTTCTTCTTTTGGAACAACACTAGAGCTCCCCATGGTGAGCTGCTAGGACGGATTGATCTAATAGTTGCTTGAGTTTCTCTTTCAGTTCAATAGCTTTCGGGATGGAGATCTTATACAACCTCTTTGCGACCGGTGCAGCTCCTGGCACAGGTTTGATTTCGTGGTCGACTTCCCTTTGTGGAGGAAGTTTTGTCAGATCTTCAGGAAATACGTCTGCGTATTCCTTTAACCATGAAGGTTCTTCTCTAGATTCTTGATTCTAATCTAGCTTATTCAGTTTAATCAGATAGACAGGTAGGCCCTTTTGAACACCTTTTATTATACGTGTTGCCTTTGCCAACTGTATTTTTGGCTTACCGGCCTCACCTTGAGTCGTGACTAGTTCCCCTTTAGAATTTTGGAAGGAGACCTGGCCCTTCCCACAGTGGATGTGGGCATCATTGGGTATTACCCAATCCATTCCGAGTAAACATTTGTGGACGCCTAGGTTAATTACCCTGAATCTCACAGAAGTTGGCTTCCCACCCAATAGGAATTTCACCTTAGCAGTTTGCCTAGTACAAGTGACCTCACGACCATTTGCTAATTCCATAAGTAAAGTAGGTGCATCTATTGTGGCTATCCCTAATATTTTTGCACAAATTGGTGAAATGAAGAAATGTGTACTACCACAGTCAATCACGGTTTTGAAGCTTTTACCTTGATATTCTGATGGAGTTTGAATCACTGAGAATTGACGATTTGGACCCTTCTTGTGAAGAGTGGCGTGAACCGTTGCCCTCTCAATCTCAGCATCCATGGATGGATCTTCTTCATTATCCAGCTCCTTGTTGGAAACATTGGAGGTTCTCCCTCTGGCCATAATGGTGGTTCCTTGGCCATGAGTGGTTCTATTTTGACCTTGGAATTGCCCCTGGCAATGTCCTCTACCAAGCTTAGGACACTCCCTCTTGAAGTGTCCGGGCTCGTTGCAATGGAAGCAACGTGGGTTGCGATCATTGCTTTGTGTTGGAACAAAGTTTTTAAAAGTATTGACTCTATCTTTCTTTCTCTGGCCCTGATTCTGACCCTATGCTCTCTTAGTCTGAGCCTTAAACATACCCTTATTCTGATCTTTGTAAGGCCAAATCCTGTTGTTCCTTGGTTTGGTCTGCACCTCCTGTATTATTGAAGCAGCTCGAATGAGTGTGTCTTGTAGGTCCCTTGGGTGCATTGATTCCAATCGAGTGTTTATGGGTGGATTCAACCCAACAGAATTTTGACACCTGCTGTGTCATATCCATTGGGGGTGCATACTTTAGGAGTGAAATGAACTTTGAATAATATGCTTCCAGGGATAATCCTAGATGCTTTAAGTCATAGAATTCATTCATCTTTTGCGTGTGGTAGGCAGGTGGCAGATACCTCCCTCACACAGCTTCCTTAAGCTTATCCCAAGTGACTGTCCCCTCCGAGATCGCTTGGTCTTTGCACCACTGTTTCCACCAAAGTCTCGCTTCGCCTGTAAGCTTAAGTTTGGCGAGCATGGCTTGGATAGCAGGTGCAATTCCTACTACCTCAAAATAGTCCTCCATGGATTCAATCCAAATTTTGGCATCGTCTTGAACAGTCCTTCCCTTGCCATCAAACTCGAGTGGCTTAATTTGTTTGAGAATGAATTTCTTCTCTTGAACCACGGCTAGACTTAGTGCAGGAGTCGGATCCTGCGCTTGGGGTTGCGTCTAGGTTATAAGATTCTTCATGTTAACATCATACGTTCCCTATTATGTTAATATGACTAGCACAACTTTTAGCTAAGTGATTTAATCACTTAACACCTTAGCTAATATTTATGATCAAGATAGACAGTTGTAAAAAGTCTCATTTATTCATGAGGACATAACCCTTTGAGTACATTTATTTTGGATAAGTAGGACAGGCTGATTGATACATCAGTTTGGGGAAAATAGGATTGTGTTACAATCGGCTATCGAGACAGAATAATAATATGGAGTGGGGTCATGGATTTTCAAGAAACAGTAAGTCATAGGAAGCTTGGGGTATCCCTTCCTTTGATACCCGTTCTTCTCATAGAGCCCTAACACTTTGATTATGTCTCAGTAGAGATTACCCGGGTCACTTCTTCATAGACATACTTATTCTGCTTGACTTGCCGACCGCTAACGTGCAAAGTTGTGTTTACGCAAGCTTTGACAAAGATGAAGAGCTTCACGATCTTTAAATCCTCCATCCACTTGATTCTCTTTAGGTTGGTCTGAAGGTACGCGAGTCAGTGGGCTGCTATGTAGTATATTCTTGAGTCTCCCGTCCATCTCCGTTCCGCATACAAGGGTGATGGATTATAGATGCGGTCTAGAATATCCATCATGCCAAGCCTGTGATGATAATTCGAAGCATGCATTGCAGTCATGAACATGACCTAGAAAACCAAGAACTTGCTCCATGCTTCATGACTCTGCAATCCAACATCCATAAGTGAGTAAAGAAATGTTTTCAATATAAAACACTACTCTATTCTACTCACCTTCCCCTGTTTATCCCCTTATTCCCTTTATTTTCCTCCATTAAGTTCCCTTGTAATCCTTAGACCTCATTCGTTCGCTCTGATACCAATTGTAACATGTCCGCTTATCCACTTGTGGGACACATCTTAGCAGTCCATCGGGAGGGGAGTCTAGAAAGCGCCGCCTGGCACTCGCAAGGAATGTCACAGGGTTTGCGATCTAGGTCTTCCCCTCCAAAGCGGAAGTATCTCGCCATTCCCACTTAGGATCGACCTGAAGCCAAGGTTTCTTTCCTATCAGCCAAGTCTCTAGGAAGTAGCTAGCGTCTGAACCACTTTGCATAGGAACAACAGAGTCGAAGTGGATTTATGCTACACTTGGTTCATGGAGAATGGAAAACGAGAGGGATGCGAAGCTCAACCTCTCTGCCCATAAGACATAGTCCCATTCCGCTACCCTAAAATAGCACAAATCGGAATTCTAACCCTACCGACTCTAGGTCTTCACAATTTTGTTATCACGTCTTTTGAGAAAAGTTTCCAGCTAACCGGGACCACCCTTTCGTAGGACGGACCCAAGTCTCGTCCACTGCACTTTCCTCGGGTTGCTTAGTTATCTAGTTACCTACCACATTATGTTTGACATGCAAAAGCAGCTTCCTTAATTAATCAATTTAAACACAGATTCCTTCACATAACTTAGGCACTAACACAAAAACAATGTCAAGCAAGTTCCTTTTTCAAATATCTTATCTTTATTTATCATAGTCCCGGAATACATCAAGTATCATGCCCGAAGGCTATCCCAGCAATCAACAGGATTTCTACTCCAAGTTTCGCCCGTAGACTAATACACGAGCCTCGAGATCCCATCTTGAGTCACGTCGGCCTCTTGTGTGGGACCCGAAGGCAAGGAATTTACAACGAGAGCCTCCCCTGGCACCCAAGTAGCACCCACGGAAAGGCAAGTTCGGTCCATATACCCGATGTGGCTAACAACCCCCTTAGATAGGACCAGGCAGGCAGTCGGAGGTAACTAAACATGCCTCTCCCTCCAGGCTTTTAATTTGAAGCATTAAGTGTTTGACCTTGAATTAGTTCCTTGAGCAAAGAAGTTCAAACAATGTACCTAAGTGTACCATCACGATCATTTCAATGGTCGTTCGTATGACCAACTGCTAAGGTGTGATCCCTTTTTCCCGGATCCTCCCAGCATTCGATCCTGGATCGTTCGTGACTTGGCAAGATCCCAAGGGCTTGGCAAGCTAGGTTTCTTGTTTCCCCTTTATCTTTGGGTTAGGGTTTGTACCCTGCTGACCCTAATTATCCTTACCTTAGGTCTCCTTGTAAGATAGATCATGGACAACCCCGTCGTCCTCGATTGGTCAACTTGCTGGTTATCTCCTAGATCCCTTGAAGTACCTATGTACCTTTATCTGTGATCTTAATTGATCAAGATTGTCTATCCCCTTGACCATGGTTGGTCAAGATGGTTCTATTTAGAACAGTTCCTACTCTGTCTTAAGTATAATCTTCTTGGGCCCTCTTAATAATGCTCACATGCACTAAACTTTTACCTATCCCTCTTGAAGTCACCAAGGGCTTTGACATGGGACTCATGGATCGCAGTCCCATTTGGTAAATTACAAACAATGTTGAATTTTTCCAACAACTTTAATGCATGCAATGTAATGCCATGCCTTCATTTCAATGCTTACAATTTGATATAATCCATACGATATTTTAACCCACAAATGCAAATGTATTTTCTGTGCATGAAATCTTAACATTATCCTCTATGTAATTAGTTACACGATCAATAACCTTCTTGAATGATCTGATCTTTATAACTTTATGTGATTATTGTATGAGTTTGGCTGCACTTTAATCTTTTCTGCAGTTTATTGCATGTATCTTAGAATCCATCTTGCGATACGGAGATGCACTTTGTTTCTTTCAATGTCCTCTGAAATGCATCTTAAGCAAGAACTTGTGCAAGGAACAATGCACTTTATGCAAGAATTCTTGCAAGACATTTTTGGTAATTTATGATGCAACTATCTAATCAATTTCACCTATTATGATGTCATCTCACAACGGAAATTATCTTGCTTGTTACATACATTGCAACTAAGTTCATACCTAGGAAATTATCAAACACGCAAGTAATGTGATACATGTGAGTATGATTTTTCACTGTGATAATTATAACCTATGATTTAACAATAGAGCAACCTGGGTTTGGAGTGATGTCTTGATTCCAGTAGTATTGATGCCTGATGAATTATTCGCGATTGCGGTGCCACCTTGTTTCGAACCTCCATCCACACTTGCAAGGTTTCCGGCCATCCTTGTGGAACTACGCTTTGGGGCCATACTCGAAGACGCATTTACATGAGATAGAATTCTCACACTCTCCTATGCAAAATTCTCGTCGCCTCTCCTTGAGTGGAGAAAGGATAATGAAGGGGAGGGGTGTATCTTCGAAAATGTTAGAGGGGTGTGTGACCTCCCCTTAAGAGGGGGTAGAAGAAGTCCCAGAAACTCCTCTCTCTCTCTCTCTCTCTCTCTCTCTCTCTCTCTCTCTCTCTCTCTCTCTCTCTCTCTCTCTCTCTCTCTCTCTCTCTCTCTCTCTCTCTCTCTCTCTCTCTCTCATGAAAATGATGAGGAGGAGGGGGGTTTTTTGATCACGGGGGGGGGGGGGGGGGGGGGGGGGGGGGGGTGTTTCACGAGGGAGTGGAGGGCTGCATGATGATGACTAGGGAGGAGGGGGGGAGCTTGTTAGGCGACGAGGGAGGGGAGGGTCTTCCTTATATGGTGGGGAGGAGGGCATCATTGCCTTGCACACATTGGCTAAAAGATATGGCCGGAAGTACCACAAGAATGACAATTTACATCCTAGTTTTGGATAGCAAAGAGTCCCTATACAGTAGGGCCAATATGTGAAAATTTTCCCACTTTTAATGCTAATTAAAAAATTGACACTTTTAGGACAGTAACAACTACCCCAAAGGGAGATAGTAAGCATGTTGAAAATAGACCACACAATGCATCAGCCTCAAGTGGTCAAAAATTTATTCCACTGGAAGCGGTTGAGGAAATAAAAGCTAAGGGTTTATGTTTTAGATGTAGCGACAAATATGCATGCTTCTCAATGCCCTTATAGGATAGCCATTGTCAAGTTTCATAGCATGTATGTCTTGGAAGATTATGAACATGAGGATGAGGACTTAAATGTTTTGCCTCCTATGCCCCATGTTGAAAATATTGATTATGAGGAGAACCTTGACCATGAACAATTCTTTGACTCCTTGGAAGGATTCCCCTTTGGGACTCATCATATGATACCCCCACATGCTACTACTTCCATTTGCTCCATATCTATGGATGCACGAATGGCTCTAGAAGCCCAAGTACACTATGCATACAAGGAAACATAAATGGGAAGCATGTATTTATTCTTGTTGATAGTGGTAGCATGCATACATTGGTAAATAAATTGTCCCTTGACTATTTGAGATGCTTTCCCACATAATTACAGCAGCCCCTTAAGGTGCAAGTGGCTAATGGCAATGAGAAAATCAACACTCACATATGCTATAAGGTACCACTCAGCTTAGCTCCAAATTATGAGGCAATTGTGGACTTGATCACACTCGATATGAGACCCATTGATGTTGTCTTGGGCTGCCAATTGGCTGAAGTAATTGGGCAAAATTGCCATGGATTTCTCTCAGCATTGTATGTGGAATTTGTAATGCATGGACAGCTTACACACTTAGAGATGATCAAGGATAATGTAAATTTTCAGTTGATTACAACAAAGCAACTAAAATGGGAGTTTAAGAGATGCTCATAAATCTTTGTCTTGCATTTAAATAAGGATGTTTCACATCAGTCCACTAATTTGACTAAGGATGCATCCTTGAGAGATCTTTTGGATAAATATAAGGGCCTCTTTCAACCACCTACAGCTCTCCCACCAAAAAAGACAATTGGATCATCCTATTGACTTGGAACCCCACTAGAAAGTAGTCATCAATAAGACACCTTATAGGCTCTATGTGAGTGTGAGAATGAGAAAGTTGCCAAGCAAGTTAAAGAGCTCATTGAGATAGGGTTTATCGAGCCTAGCTTTCCCCCTATGCATCTCATGTCTTGTTGGTCAAGAAGAAGGATGGTTTCTTTAAGATGTGTATTGATTACCCTAATCTTAACAAGATTACAATCAAGAATAGGTATCCCATACCTAGAATTGATGACTTGGTGGATGAGCTCAAGGGCGCTTGCTACTTTACTAAGCTAGACTGGCTATCATCATATATGCATGAGGGTAGGTGATGAAATCAAAATAGCATTTAGGACTTACTAAGAGTTGTATCACTTTCTTGTCATGCCATTTGGGCTAAAAAATGCCCTTGTCACTTTTCAAAGTCTTATGAACAAGATCTTGCACCCCTTCCCTTTTCAGTTTGTGCTTGTCTTTTTTGATGATATGCTCATCTACAATAGGACATTGAGAGAGCACCTACAGCATGTATGGCACGTATTTGATGTATTACAAGAGCATAGATTGTTTGCCAAGGAAAGAAAATGTATTTTCATGCAAATTGAGGTTTTGTATTTGTGCCATATTGTCACTGAAAAGGGGATTCAAAAACTGACCCCAAGAAGGTGCAATGTGTTTGGGATTGGCCCACATCCTGTAATACTACCTCTTCATGTGGCTTTCTTGGTCTCTCCTCCTTTTATCAAAGGTTTATTTGCCATTATGCTACCATTGCAACAACATTAAAAAGGCTAAAAAAAGAGGCTTCTTTTGGGATCCTATAACTTATCATAGCTTCAAGCACAACTGAAAGAATTGCTCACTTCAATCCCCATTCTTGTGTGTCCTAACTTTACAAAAGAATTGACTATACAATGTGATGCTAGTGGAAGCAATATTGAGCTTGTTTTGCTACAAGAACATGGTATTATAGCCTTTGAGAGCCACAAATTGGATGAAAAAGAGAGTCCAATACAAGTTAATGATCAAGAGATGTTGGCAGTCATTCATGCTATTAAAGAGTGACACCACTATCTATATGGTAGCAGATATAAGGTGAAAAGTGACCATTGAATGCTCAAATACTTCTTGACATTGACTAATTTGAACTCCCAAGCAAAGACGGTGGGTGGAAACTTTGTAAAACTATGATTTTGAGATCACTCATACTAGTGGGACGAATAATGTGGTGGTTGATTCACTCTCCCATATGTGGGCATGCAAAGTGTCACCAATCACAAAACTTCATAGTGACTGGATAGAGGAACTTCAAGAGGCCTACTTGCTCGATACTACATTCAGCCCTATCTTTCAAAAATTATAGCAAGGCACTATGGATGAGCACTCCCCATATCAACTCAAAAATGGTCTCATCTGAGCACATGGCCAGATTGTAATTCCCCACTTCTTCTCTTTCACACAATAGATCCTAGTAGAGATGCATTCTTTTCCGATTGTTGGTCACCTATGGTTGTTTAAAACCTATGATTGCATCTCAAAGAGCTTTTATTGGAGAGGCCTATGGAAAGATATTAAGGACTTTGTGTCTCAATGTGTACCTTGTTAGTAGAATAAGGACATCAATCTAGGTGGATTATTGCAGGCACCATTGCCCATGCCAAAAGGCAACTGGACCCACATTATGATGGATTTTATCATTAGTCTCTGTACATGACAAGGAAGGGGTGGAATAGCCTTTATGGGTAGTCAACAAGTTCACTAAAGCAACCCATTTTATCCCCACCAAATCACAATTTGCAACATCTCAAGTGGTTGCTCAATTTATGAAGCATGTATTCAAGTTATAGTGTATGACTAGGGCACCAAATTCATGAGCCATTTTTGGTAGATAGTTTTCAACTCCATGGGGAAAAAATTGGCTCGATCTCAACCTATCATCCCCAAATTGATGGTCAAATAGAGCGAGTCAACAAGTGGCTTGAAACCTACTTGAGACATTTTTGTCACAATGTCCAGCATGTCTTGGATTCATGGCTAAACTTGGCTAAGTTTTTTTACAACAACTCCACTCATTCTAGCATCGGAGTCTCCCCCTTCAAGGCTTTATAGGGCTATCGGGTGCCCCTCCCTAACTACAGTCATGTTTAATGAAAAGATCAACCCACATGGGAAAGAGGAATTAGACCTCCTCCAGGCCTTGCTTCAGTAGTGCAAAGTGAATCTTAAAAAGTCCCCAATCCATGTGAAGCTCTATGCTAATGAAAGGAGGCACTCTCTTGAGTTTCAGGAAGGTGCGTTGGTACTTCTCAAGGTCCCAAAGTCCTGATATGCCACACTCAAGGATGGCTCATGCAATAAGTTGGCACACTGCTATTATGGGCCATATAAGATAGTCAAGAAAACTATGAAGACATTGAAGATGAATACTAAGTGATTATTTCCATTCAAAAATGGTGTATTCCTTTATGTTCCTTGTTCTATTGATGGATTCTATGAAGATGTTGAAGATTATGATTGATTTTATCAAATCCGTGGGAGATATCTACTATAATGCTACGTGAAAATTTGCTATTTTCCTTGTTTTGGTCATCAAAAGAATGAATAAAAAGCTTGTTGATGTTACAATATAGATATTATTGTAGTAGAAACCCCTTTTCCTTGGTATTCCTCTTGGGGCTCCAAGGATACAATTAGGGCTTGACCAATGAGGGTCCAATGATCGTGTAGAAGGATATTACAATCAACTCCCTCGTCAATGAGTCCATCAAAGATATATGTCTTCCTTGCAATCATTTGATATTCGTAGTTAGATAGGTGCCATTGCTTCCTCGCCCTCTTTCTCAATCTTAATGATGGTGGCTACTCTTACATTTACAAGGGGTTCTAGCATTGAAGGCTCATGCAGGATGCATTGGAGGGTAGTACTTTAGGAGACTACCATTGAAGATGAATATGCCCTGTCTTTCTAGGGTCTCAAGCTCTATGTTGCCAATTTGGTTCCTTACTTGTATATGGGTCTATCGACTATGTTTTAGTACTGGCTATAGTACCACATGTATCACTATGGCATCATTGCCTTGCACACATATCATTAAAGGGAATGAAAATACTTACATGTTTGCAATATCTTCTAGTAACTATAAGTTTTGAATCTTGTGATCATTGTCTTTATGGTAGGCAGACCCATAGTTTGCATAAGAAGTCTAGCATTACAAACTGTAACAAGCAAGATACATATAAACTAGGGGTTAGACACCTAGTCACAGTGATCAAGGTATATAAGGTGTAAAAGTCCCAGATTAGGGCAACCTGTGATTATCAAGATCATACTCTTCACCTTCATCTTCAGCTTCCATGGCATTTGCCTTCTTCCTCCCCTCTTTCTCTCTCCTCTTTTAGTCTTCCTTTCCCTTCTTCTTGCTCTCTTTCTCTCTCTTTAGTTCTTTCTCCTATATCCTCTCACTTTTATTCATTACAAGTATTATTAGAGCTTTAGGATTTGATCCTTTTCCTCTTTCCCTTTTCTCCCTTTTCAAATCCCAAAACCCTAGTTACTCATGCTATAGGTACATGCACAGCAAGAAGGATTACAGTTAATCTTAGCTTTTTGAAGCAAGCAGGAGCTATGGCTAGAGACTCGGACATATCTAGAGATAAAATGGCTAAAATAGCAGGTTGTCACTTCTTTTCATGCAAATTTTAGGGGTTCCATGCCAAGTTTAGAGACCCAGGAGTTAGAAGAGGGAAAAACCCTAGTTAGTTTTTGCCTCATCCCTCCCTCTCTCTCTTCTCTTGCAAAGCTACCATAGCTGCCTACCATAAAAAACACCAAGAACTTGCTTGAGGATTCTCCAAAACATTATCCAACCCTAGAACCTTGTTCCTAACCCCACCATCTTGAGATCAAGCAATGGAGTGGGGGGGTTGTTGCCCAAAAGGCCTACATAGCAACCCCCACAATTTTTGGTGCATTTTGCAGTGGCTAACCTACTTGCTCTAGCCCTCCTTCCTTCCCCCTCCTACTGCCCTTTGGCACTCTTGCCACTCTAAGACACTTGTTCAAGAATCAACACTCCTCCCTCTCCCCTCTTAGCACTCTTGGCCCTCGAAAAAACTTGTAAGATGGATAGTAGCTGGAAAATTTTGACAGCCATGGATTCTTCAACTAAAGTTATCTCATACCATTGAAGCCTAACCCAATCCCTCCTATCTTTGAGAGCTCAATCCCCACAAGTTCCTTCAACCACCTCTTTTGCCTCTTTTACCCGAATTTAAGACATGGAGCTTAGCATGTAGAGAGTTTTGTGGGCAGCCATGAAGGCTCCATTTGAAGCTTTCAATCTTTGAAGTTCAAGCTTGGGAACAAGCATGGGAGCCCTCACCATCAGTGGAAGCATTTGAATGCTTGAAGTTTTCATCCATGGGAATGCTCCAACCAGCAGGTCTTGCTTCATGGAGCAAATGGGCTTCATGATGGGCTATACTTCAACCATCCTCCCGAAACACTAAAGAGGTATGTCAGTCTGGCCTTAATCTCTCATATTTTTCCACTTATTAAGCTTAATCCTTTTGTTGGAGAGATTAAAGATTGCATACGTTTTATTAGTTCAATCTCTCTTTGTATGCATGAGTCTACTGAAAGTCAATAAACTTTTCTCCTCCTAATGCATCATAACTAATCCTGAATCATTTGTAATTTCTAACCTTAACCCCTCTTTATCTTGTGTGCCTTAGATAAATCTCAAAGAGAATCATAGACCTTTGTAAATGGGTAAGTAGTAGCCAGTGAGTCACTGGACTGCCAAGGTAATCCCTATCCAAGCTCTTGTTTATCCTTGCATCTCATGAAACAGCCCAATGTTTCCTTTCCAATGCATTTCATGTTGCTTTTTGCATTGATGATAGAGAAAATGGATATGCAATGATGCTTGGGATAGTAATAGTATGCTCAGGATGCTATTCATGTTGTTGGTCAAGCCTCTCAGCATATGACTCATTCGTATAGTGCTTTTGCACTAAGGGGCAGAAAGTGTTCTTTATCACAATCAAGCAGAACAGTCATAACGATCCTATTACAAAAAATTATGTATTGCACTTGGAAATAAACCCTATAGCTCCCCTTGAAGAGGGTTTGAATAAAAAATCTCCCCAATCGGAGCCACGGTCTGAAAGTTATGCCCAGTTTTGTGCACTAGGGTCACTGTGGACAAGGTGCATACCACTCTAGGACAAACATAGAAATCTCATTGCAGAATATTCTAATCATTTTCTATCACAAAGATTAATATCTCATCTCAAAGAGGGCTTTGTCCCCTCCAATTTGAATAAAAAATCTCACCAATCACAGTTTCCTACGAAAAGTTACACCCCATTTACTGACAGTAGGTCCTGTGGAATGCATCCAGATGGCTGGCCAGAAAGGCAAAAGTAACGCCCATGAAGAACTCCATAGGGAGATTAGATACTCTAGGACATCCATGAATGATGAACCAAGCTCGATGGAGGGGAGCTACGAAGCTCTACCCCGAGACCTATGGACCGCTTATTGATCAAGCGTTTCAAGCCGAGCGGCCATGGCTACCTCTCACATAGCCGACGCGCAATGCCTACCTTACGGGTGTAGTAAGCTTACCTTGATGCTCAATCGAGTTCCGTCCTCTCTCTTGCACTCCGATAGTTCCACGATACTTGTGGCAAGCTCAAGCAACCTCAAGCCCCCTCCGTCAGGCTCGCTCCATCCTCCATAGCCGCGCGAGAGAATAGAAGAGAACAGAAGAAGAGAAGATGAAGAGAGAAGATGGGGAGCTTCTTCTCCACGATCCCTCACTCTCACTCCCTCACTCCCTCACACTCCCTCAATCCCTCACTCATGAACAAGCAAGAAGGCAAGAAACAAGAGAAGAAGAAGAAGAAGCTTTGGCCACACACAAGAATGAGCTTCTCATTCACTTTTGAACTTTATATACATGCCCTACTTTTTGGGCGGTCATTCCCACTTTTTACATGGCCGGCCATCAGCCTAGGCCCTCTTTTCCTATTTCCCACCATTCTAACTCATCCCATTCCCAACTAATGCATACAATTTGCGCAGGAGTGACCCTGGAACTCTTTTACAAGGACTCAAGAGCGCCTTCACATTAAATGGCGCGCTTTTACTCTTTTCTTTTCTCGAGGTGACACTCAGGCCTTCTAGAGAGGTCGTCATTCAAATTTTTCAGGGTTTGACCTCCATCCGGGGTGCCTTTTCCTTCCTTTGCCATGTGCCCTTTCGGTTATCTCCTTCTTTCATTTTTCCACTCTTCTACTCGATTTTTCGCTCCTCTGTGCTACGGTAAACATTACCCCCCTCCTAGCTGAGTGCCAATCCCATGGCACTAGGGTGGGGAGCAATGGGGTAGTTGGGGTTGTTGCTAAGTGGAACTGGTGGGTAGATGATCACAATCAAAAGGTACTGTTGTGAATAAGAGGTGATGGATTTTGATTAATGATGACCGGGAGAGATTTTGGCATGCTTTAGACTTCATGAAGATGCTCGAAATTTGTCACAGAGTGGTAGCTCCCATTCTGCCGACGGCTGTTGAACCTTGGGATCTCTAATCATTTGGAGAATATGAGGTTCCAAGATCTATACCAATGGTGGGTCCATCACTGAGTTTCCTTTTTCTTGATTTGGTTTAGTCATGATAGCCATCAACAGGCAGATGGTCGGCCACATCAAGCATGTTGGTCCATTTAACCGTCAGAGTATGCAAAAGCTCCTGAAGCTGCTGAAGTGGTGTCATGTCCGACTTATGAAAAAATTTCTGGTTGACAAGCATCTGCATCATGCTCATCAATTGGGCCGTGTCCTGAGAGGGTGTGGGTTGCGAGGCGGTTGTGGTGTCGATTGGCACTGGCACGAAGGAGGAAGGTAGGGGGTGCAATAGGGACTTTCCCTTGCCTACAACCGCTGGGGCCGCTTCCACACTTCCACTTGCTTCAGCCTCATGGTGGGGATTCAAAGGGTTGATCTCTCCTCCCCCATGGGTTTCTTCAAAAGATCTGCAAGTGGCTTCTGCCAACTCAGCCAGTTCTTTCACCCTTAGCTCGTTGGCTTCCTCCTCCGCCCTTCTTTGCCTCTCTTCTTCTGCCCTTTTTTACTCTTCTCTAACTCTTTCGAGTTCTTCCTCTTCCTTCCTCCTTCGTTCCTCCTCCACCCTCCTTGACTCTCTTTGAGCCCTCTTCACCTCAGCCCGCTCCTCTTTGCTCAGACTTTCCTTCTTCTTCTTCTGGCTCTTGTCAGTCTTCATTTGCTTCTGTGGTTTGGCCATTTGAGTGGGTGTTATTTCCAGCTCTCCTTTTTCGCTTACTGTCTTTTTGCTTGAGCCTTCTTCCTCGTGGTGAGGTGAGCTTTGCCAGTATCCTTGATAGCCTCCTCGATGATTGCTGTTAGGACACCTCCGTATCTGATTGTAGAGGCTTTTGTGGCAGGCGTTTTTCTTGTGGATCATGCAGTAGAGGCCGGAGATTCCCCACCAGCTAGTGCTGCGACTGGAGCTAGGAGTGCGGCTGAACTCCTGATAGTTTTCTGGACAAAGCCGTTCCAATCCACCTCCTCTGGAACTCCTGCCGCAATGCTTTTCAACAATGGCACCCTGATTCTATTCATTAGTGCATTGTATTTGTGGCCCGAGAAAAGGGCGTGGACCATTTTAGCTTGCATCCTTGTCATAGGGTCTGGAATGTCAGCCAAACTAATTCCATCCACCATGTGCACGTCCTCTTTTCTGACTCCCATCATGGCATACACATCTCTTTTTGGGCGCCTCTCCTTCTTGGACACAAGCTCCAGGGCTTTCTCAACAATGTCTGCATTAAGGGGCACCTGCATCCTTCTTTCTTGGTCACCAGTCCTTACTGTGACCGTGCCACAGCTCCTCCCTTCATCAAATCTCCTTAAGAAGTCCGCGCACATGTTGTAATCTACAGCTTGTCTGAACTTTTCCACATACTTTTGGAGGTTGCATTTGTCCACCAACTCCCTCACAGCCGGCTCTTCCAGGATGGCTTCATCTAAATTCATGGTATGCTTGAACATGAACTGGCTAAATCCACGTGTTTTGACACTGATTCCATACTTTGTCAGCTCTGCTTCAGTGAATGGGAGGTTACTCTGTCCTGCCATGGTAGGTGCCTGTCATGACACCAAGCTGACATTAGCGTTATAAATTGACTCATCACTAACAAAAACCCCAGAAAGAATGCATGTGACAATTTGCCGTGCTAATTCAGAGGCATGAAACTTGGAAATAATTCACAAGTAACATCTAATTTCTCCTTGCATTCTTTCCTATTCAAATTTGGTTGATCATTTTCATCCATTATACATTTTGCTACATCCCTTGGCTCTCACTTTGCTCCCCCCCTTTTCCTTAAGTTTTAAGGGAAATCCTTCCTAGAATTAGCAAGGGGAGAAAGAGGGCTCACATGGACTATGTGGGCGAGTTACTTGGCCAACATCCAAGTATAAAGTTAGGGTTATATTCAAGCTGGGCATGACGATCAAGTTCGCATAGTCATATGGAAGCTTCGGTGATATAGGTCAAGACATCATGAAAGATGTCCTCGGAGTTGAGGCGACTAGCAACGTACAACTCCTCTTTCGTGAGGAATTGGTCAATGTAAGGGTGGGCCAACACCTGGTCATCTAAGTGTATGTTGCGTGTAATGGCCAAAACCCTAAATGAAAGAGGTGCTACATAAATAGGGTCGTGTTCAGTTGTTTTGATTGCCTTCCTTTGCTCAGCATTGGTCATGATACGGCAGCCTTTTTTCTCCCATTGGAGTCGTAAGGCATATCATAGTTGTAAGAACAAAGAAGCAGAGCTGGCAAGCTACGTGAGCTCCTCCAGTTCTTGTTCAGGTGTAGAGCGAGCAGGCTTGTGGTAAGAGGTGACTAGTCTCCTGAGAACAACTTGCTCCTTTGATATTTCTCCATTAGTAATTAATTCGGGGGCAATTTTGGGAAATTTGATGGTCATAAACTCGTAGTCTTTCCAAGTGCATGGCAACGCACGAACATCAAAAGCAAGGGGTTCGTCAAGAAGTCCTAGGTCAAGCCTCTCATAGCTCCTAGCGAATGTGGTGAAGGTGTTATCCAACTCCTTGATGCATGTCACTAAGTCATCTCCCAAGGTCTCAGCGAGATCCTTGGCCACTGAAAGAAAAGATCGTCTTTCATCCGAAGGCCTAAGACCTGCTAGTGGTGATGGTGCAATTGGGCTAGATAGTGGTGACTCCATTGCTGGCATCACAGATGGGACTTTGCACTCTGGAGCACTTTGAGATGCTGCAGTGGACTTCAGTGGCATAAGAGGTGTGCTGCATTCTATTTGAGCCAGCATGGGGGTGCACAACTCCTCTAACTTGGATGATGCTGGGGCATCCAGCTTGGGATGATAAATGTGTTGGGATTCCTTAATCCCAACCGATGTTGGTTTAGCTTTCTTTGTAGTTTGTGCTTTGTATGTGCCAGCTTGTCTAGCTAGAGTGGGGTTTCTCAGAGTTGAGCCTCTTGAATGTCCACTCTTAGGCACCCATATCCAGGGGTTTCCCTTATAGTATCCTTGTGCTCGCAAGAGATCTTTGGGGATCCATCGTGGCGTGGTAGTGTGCCTATGTCGATAACATCTGAGCTACCTCTTAGGCTGTGACTGATAGTTTTTGCGTTTAGAAGCACGTTTCTACAGTTTCCAAGGAGGTGGCGCTTGTCGTTTTGGCACCCATATGAGCATGGACTCTTTGGCCTTGTGAATGGCCTTGGTGGGCTTGGTTCTAGTAGTTTGAGCATGGGGTGAGATATCATTGCCCTTCTCCTTAGGCTTGGTCATGGGCGTGGCCATAGGGGTCTCTATCGGTGGCTCTGCAATTGTAGGAGGCGCAAGATAACCCTTGCTGAAAGTAGTCACTATGCGCACATTGCCTACAGCAAGATGGATGTGATCTAGGTTGTAGTCCACATTGATGCAATGATGCTTGGGATAGTAATAGTATGCTCAGGATGCTATTCATGTTGTTGGTCAAGCCTCTCAGCATATGACTCATTTGTATAGTGCTTTTGCACTAAGGGACAGAAACTGTTCTTTATCACAATCAAGCAGAACAGTCATAACGATCCTATTACAAAAAATTATGTATTGCACTTGGAAATAAACCCTATAGCTCCCCTTGAAGAGGGTTTGAATTAAAAAATCTCCCCAATCGGAGCCACGGTCTGAAAGTTATGCCCAGTTTTGTGCACTAGGGTCACTGTGGACAAGGTGCATACCACTCTAGGACAAACATAGAAATCTCATTGCAGAATATTCTAATCATTTTCTATCACAAAGATTAATATCTCATCTCAAAGAGGGCTTTGTCCCCTCCAATTTGAATAAAAAATCTCACCAATCACAGTTTCCTACGAAAAGTTACACCCCATTTACTGACAGTAGGTCCTGTGGAATGCATCCAGATGGCTGGCCAGAAAGGCAAAAGTAACGCCCATGAAGAACTCCATAGGGAGATTAGATACTCTAGGACCTCCATGAATGATGAACCAAGCTCGATGGAGGGGAGCTACGAAGCTCTACCCCGAGACCTATGGACCACTTATTGATCAAGCGTTTCAAGCCGAGCGGCCATGGCTACCTCTCACATAGCCGACGCGCAATGCCTACCTTACGAGTGTAGTGAGCTTACCTTGATGCTCAATCGAGTTCTGTCCTCTCTCTTGCACTCCGGTAGTTCCACGATCCTTGTGGCAAGCTCAAGCAACCTCAAGCCCCCTCCGTCAAGCTCGCTCCATCCTCCATAGCCGCGCGAGAGAAGAGAAGAGAAGAGAAGAAGAGAAGATGAAGAGAGAAGATGGGGATCTTCTTCTCCAGGATCCCTCACTCTCACACACTCACTCCCTCACTCCCTCACACTCCCTCAATCCCTCACTCAAGAACAAGCAAGAAGGCAAGAAACAAGAGAAGAAGAAGAAGAAGCTTTGGCCACACACAAGAATGAGCTTCTCATTCACTTTTGAACTTTATATACATGCCCTACTTTTTGGGGGTCATTCCCACTTTTTACATGGCCGGCCATCAGCCTAGGCCCTCTTTTCCTATTTCCCACCATTCTAACTCATCCCATTCCCAACTAATGCATACAATTTGCGCAGGAGTGACCCTGGAACTCTTTTACAAGGACTCAAGAGCGCCTTCACATTAAATGGCGCGCTTTTACTCTTTTCTTTTCTCGAGGTGACACTCAGGCCTTCTAGAGAGGTCGTCATTCAAATTTTTCAGGGTTTGACCTCCATCCGGGGTGCCTTTTCCTTCCTTTGCCATGTGCCCTTTCGGTTATCTCCTTCTTTCATTTTTCCACTCTTCTACTCGATTTTTCGCTCCTCTGTGCTACGGTAAACATTACCCCCCTCCTAGCTGAGTGCCAATCCCATGGCACTAGGGTGGGGAGCAATGGGGTAGTTGGGGTTGTTGTTAAGTGGAACTAGTGGGTATATGATCACAATCAAAAGGTGCTGTTGTGAATAAGAGGTGATGGAGTTTGATTAATGATGACCGGGCGTGCTTTAGACTTCATGAAGATGCTCGGAATTTGTCACAGAGTGGTAGCTCCCATTCTCCGATGGCTGTTGAACTTCGGGATCTCTAATCATTTGGAGAATATGAGGTTCCAAGATCTATGCCAATGGTGGGTCCATCACTGAGTTTCCTTTTTCTTGATTTGGTTCAGTCATGGTAGCCATCAACAGGCAGATGGTCGGCCACATCAAGCATGTTGGTCCATTTAACCGTCGGAGTATGCAAAAGCTTCTGAAGCTGCTGAAGTGGTGTCCTGCCGACTTATGAAAAAAATTTTGGTTGACAAGCATCTGCATCATGCTCATCAATTGGGCCGTGTCCTGAGAGGGTGTGGGTTGCGAGGCGGTTGTGGTGTCGATTGGCACTGGCACGAAGGAGGAAGGTAGGGGGTGCAATAGGGACTTGCCCTTGCCTGCAACCACTGGGGCCGCTTCCACACTTCCACTTGCTTCAGCCTCATGGTGGGGACTCAAAGGGTCGATCTCTCCTCCCCCATGGGTTTTTTCAATAGATTTGCAAGTGGCTTCTGCCAACTCATCCACTTCTTTCACCCTTAGCTCGTTGGCTTCCTCCTCCGCCCTTCTTTGCCTCTCTTCTTCTGCCCTTTTTGACTCTTCTCTAACTCTTTTGAGTTCTTCCTCTTCCTTCTTCCTTCGTTCCTCCTCCACCCTCCTTGACTCTCTTTGAGCCCTCTTCACCTCAGCCCACTCCTCTTTGCTCAGCCTTTCCTCCTTCTTCTTCTGGCTCTTGTCAGTCTTCATTTGCTTCTGTGGTTTGGCCGTTTGAGTGGGTGGTATTTTCGGCTCTCCTTTGTCACTTAATGTCTTTTCGCTTGAGCCTTCTTCCTCGTGGTGAGGTGAGCTTTGGTGCATAGCTTGCTCTTCATCTACACCAGCATCCTTGATAGCCCCCTCGATGATTGCCATTAGGACACCTCCGTATCTGATTGTAGAGGCTTTTGTGGCAGGCGTTTTTCTTGTGGATCATGCAGTAGAGGCCGGAGATTCCCCACCAGCTAGTGCTGCGACTGGAGCTAGGAGCGCGGCTGAACTCCTGATAGTTTTCTGGACAAAGCCGTTCCAATCCACCTCCTCTGGAACTCCTGCCGCAATGCTTTCCAACAATGGCACCCTGATTCTATTCATTAATACATTGTATTTGTGGCCCGAGAAAAGGGCGTGGACCATTTTAGCTTGCATCCTTGTCATAGGGTCTGGAATGTCAGCCAAACTAATTCCATCCACCATGTGCACGTCCTCTTTTCTGTCTCCCATCATGGCATACACATCTCTTTTTGGGCGCCTCTCCTTCTTGGACACAAGCTCCAGGGCTTTCTCAACAATGACTGCATTAAGGGGCACTTGCACCCTTCTTTCCTGGTCACGAGTCCTTACTGTGATCGTGCAACAGCTCCTCCCTTCATCAAAGTTCCTTAAGAAGTCCACGCACATGTTGTAATCTACAGCCTGTCTGACCTTTTCCACATACTTTTGGAGGTTGCGTTTGTCCACCAACTCCCTCACAGCCGGCTCTTCCAAGATGGCTTCATCTAAATTCATGGTATGCTTGAACGTGAATTGGCTAAATCCACGTGTCTCGACACTGATTACATAATTTGTCAGCTCCGCTTCAGTGAATGGGAGGTTACTCTGTCCTGCCATGGTAGGTGCCTGTCATGACACCAAGCCGACATTAGCGTTATAAATTGACTCATCACTAACAAAAACCCCAGAAAGAATGCGTGTGACAATTTGCCGTGCTAATTCAGAGGCATGAAACTTGGAAATAGTTCACAAGCAACATCTAATTTCTCCTTGCATTCTTTCCTATTCAAATTTGGTTGATCATTTTCATCCATTATACATTTTGCTACATCCCTTGGCTCTCACTTTGCTCCCCCCCTTTTCCTTAAGTTTTAAGGGAATCCTTCCTAGGATTAGCAAGGGGAGAAAGAGGGCTCGCATGGACTATGTGGGCGAGTTACTTGGCCAACATCCAAGTATAAAGGTTAGGGTTATATTCAAGCTGGGCATGACGATCAAGTTCACATGGTCATATGGAAGCTTGGGTGATATAGGTCAAGACATCATGAAAGATTTCCTCGGAGTTGAGGCGACTAGCAACGTACAACTCCTCTTCCATGAGGAATTGGTCAATGTAAGGGTGAGCCAACACATGGTCATCTAAGTGTATGTTGCGTGTAATGGCCAAAATGCTAAATGAAAGAGGTGCCACATAAGTAGGGTCGTGTTCAATTGTTTTGAGTTCAGGTGTAGAGCGAGCAGGCTTGCGGTAAGAGGTGATTAGTCTCCTGAGAACAGCTTGCTCCTTTGAGATTTCTCCATTAGTAATTAATTCGGGGGAAATTTTGGGAACTTTGATGGTCATAAACTCGTAGTCTTCCCAAGTGCATGGCAACGCACGAACATCAAAAGCAAGGGGTTCGTCAAGAAGTCTTAGTTCAAGCCTCTCATAGCTCCTAGCAAATGTGGTGAAGGTGTTATCCAACTCCTTGATGCATGTCACTAAGTCATCTCCCAAGGTCTCAGCGAGATCTTTGGCCACTGAAAGGAAAGATCGTCTTTCGTCCGAAGGCCTAAGACCTACTAGTGGTGCCAGAACCTACGCTTAGAGCCACATCACGCTACGAACATGAGGGGAAGAGTGGAGTTTGCATTGAGCATTTCTTGCATCTGCACCTCACTTTTTGATTTCATCACCAAAGGTGCACTACAAGAAAAGGAGAAGCCTATTTTTGCACTGAGCACTAGAAAGCAGGAAGCACAACTTGTGAATAAGATTGACAACTTCTTTCAATAACAAGGAACTCATCAGAAGACATAATAACATCAAGGAACCCACTACTAGGAGAAGATCCCAAAACATAGTTGGCTACCTGAGATCCAAAAGGCGACAATATAGAGGATTGGATGTTGCTGGAGCTACTCAAATTGATCAATAACCTTGTGGAGCTAGAAGTGGGAGCAATGTTAGGATCACGAGGCGGACAAGGAGAGGACCGATTGGACTTGGCCAGACCTAGTGCAGGAGTTAGTCAATGAGTACGACTTGTTGACTAGGATGGTAGTTCAGGGCAGGCCAGTAGAGGAAGTGGTAGCAAACCTAGAAGAGGAAAGAAAGGCGATTAGAAAGGCACTAGAGAGCATAAATGCCTATAACCACGAGCAAAAGGCTAGGAAACTCCAACAAGATGTAGACATGTACGAGGCCTGGCGTGTGCTATCCTTGGCTGGTGCAGCCAATGCAGGACCGAATGCAGAGAGAGAGCGAGCAGCAGAGGCTAACTTATCATTGAGTGAACTTGTAGCCAGGCGGCTCATGGACAATACATCCGCTGAGAAGAGTGCAACAGCCATAAGTCACTACTAGGTCGCACTTTTAAAAAGCAAACGAACTGCAATGTGGACTACAACCTAGATCACATCCATCTTGCTGTAGGCAATGTGCGCATAGTGACTACTTTCAGCAAGGGTTATCTTGCGCCTCCTACAATTGCAGAGGCACCGATAGAGACCCCTATGGCCACGCCCATGACCAAGCCTAAGGAGAAGGGCAGTGATATCTCACCCCATGCTCAAACTGCTAGAACCAAGCCCACCAAGGCCATTCACAAGGCCAAAGAGTCCACGCTCATATGGGTGCCAAAACGACAAGGGCCACCTCCTTGTAAACTGTAGAAACGTGCTTCTAAACGCAAAAACTATCAGTCGCAGCCTAAGAGGCAGCTCAGATGCTATCGAAATAGGCACACTACCACGCCACGATGGATCCCCAAAGATCTCTTGCGAGCACAAGGATACTATGAGGGCAACCCCTAGATATGGGTGCCTAAGAGTGGACATTCAAGAGGCTCAACTCTGAGCAACCCCACTCTAGCTAGACAGGCTGGCACATACAAAGCACAAACTACAAAGAAAGCTGAACCAACATCGGTTGGGATTAAGGAATCCCAACACATTTATCATCCCAAGCTGGATGCCCCAGCATCATCCAAGTCAGAGGAGTTGTGCACCCCCATGCTGGCTCAAATAGAATGCAGTACACCTCTTATGCCACTGAAGCCCACTGCAGCATCTCAAAGTGCTCCAGAGTGCAAAGTCCCATCCATGTACATAGGCAATGCAACCAAAAATTTTCAAATGAGAAATATATGGTTTCCTACCAGTATACCTCTCCTCTGGAGTCATCCCATGTATTGCTGCAGTGGGAGTCCTGTTCATTATGTAGACTGCTGTAGCAACTGCCTCAGCCCAATAAAAATCTGGCAAGTCTTTTTCGTTGAGCATGGCACGAGATACCTCACCAATATGCCTGTTTTTTCTTTCTGCAATTCCATTTGTTGCCTTGTGGCAACTCTTCTATAGTGGTCTTTCCCCTCTGAAATATTTGTCTTGGTACATCATTCTGCTGCAAGTTATTTCCTTGCGCTCTATGATTCACGGGACTTGGCTATTTACTCCCTTGTTGGAGGGAGCTAATCTTACTCCAACAGGTAGCAGCTAAATGGCCCGACTTCCCACAAATATCGCATTTAACATTTGGACAGTTTCTAGGGAAATGCTATCGACCACACCACTTACAACTGAATCTTGAGGGTCTACCCTCTTCAGGGTGTCGACTCCCTATCAGATTCTGCTGCTTCTTCAAGAAATTGACGTCGACAGCTATTTGTCGATATTGTTCAGAAATCATGTCGGTATAATGCTTCATCATATCCTTAACTTCGCCAAGGACATTAGATGCACTCGACTCATAGCCTCGATCATCGACCCCTCGTTCCATTGGCCTAACAATCTGATTTGGCATTGGTTGTTGACCCACAGGAACAACATTAGAATTCAAAACTTGGCCTCCAACATTTGGTGGAGCCAACTGACTTGCCATAGGTATAGTCACACTGGGAGGAGCTGGCAGCAAAGGTACATTTTGAACCATACTTCCTCTCCCATTAGGGTTAGTCGTAGCAATCCCTTGACTTCCATTCGTCAATGGTAGATTGCCTCCGAGTACTAAACCCGCATTACCATTCATTTGAGAGGAGAAGGCCGTTTGTAATCGTGCTTCTACTCCCTCTTCCCGCGTAATAGCGGTGTTTATATCTGCCAAGGCCACACTGCTCAATTGTACTTGGATATTGAAATCCAACCCATGCAAAAAGTATTGCAATTGGGCAGCCGACGGAATGGGAATGTAAGTTTGTAACTTACGAAACACTTCCTTAAGCTTCTTGGCATATGCTTTCACATTCTCATGCGGGTCTTGGCGTGTTACATTCAAGACACGTAACCAATATTGGCCACCTCTTTCAGGGGCATATTCTCCTCGGAAAGCTTCATAAAATTGATCAATTGTGGTTATGGTTCCAGACTCTATGCTGTGATACCATACCGCAGCCCTTCCTTTTAACGTCATATTAAAGAACATCATGAGATGTCCCTCATCTTGGATGCGATAATTGAACATCAATCTTTGAAATTCACAAATGTGAAATTCTGTATCCTCTTCCGCTAACCCATTAAAAATGGGCAAGGGAACTCCTAAAGCTAGTAAATCCGGTGTCCTTGCAGGAATTGCAATAGGTTGTGCCATGGTGACAATCGGTTTAGCAATGGGAGTTTGAACTGTCGGAATCACACCCCCACTTGAAGTGGGTAGACTTGGTGGAGGAGAAGAAGAACTTACGCTTCCTCCTGCACCTAACGGACTATGTGGAGCAGTTGGGTTACTAAGACCAGTGCCTCTTATGCATATCGGGCTACTCCTTTGAGGAGAATAACGACTGACGATCTCTAACCGCTGTCTAGCCCTCTCAACACGTTCTGCTTTTTGCATTTCAGCTTGATGGTCCTTGTCAGAGGACATGAACCAACTTTCTTTTGGTCCCTAAAAACCTTAGATTCGAGAACTACCACTTATAGGCAACTCCCGGCAGATGCACCACTGATGGGACCTAAAATGGGCCGGCACTGGCTATGGCACTAGCCGGACCTCATGCTCATGACACATAAACACCCTCACGGCCTCGCGGACCAGGAGCGTCAATCTAATGCTAAAGGACAAACTACCCTAAAGCTTAATTCATGCGCTTATAGTCTATAGTCCAATGTTTCCCTTAAACTCCTCAGAGGGAGAACCCATACTTATTGGCAATGCCATGATCACACACATATGGAGGCAACCTCACGGTAGAAACACCGCAGCCCCACTGCAGCTCTTCTTCATCGCAGGGATTGGCCCTTTGATGCGCTGCTAAACATTTAACACAAACGAACACAAACTCCTCTCTTTTATATTTCTCGTATTTCCAGGAGATATACCATGCTTCCTCACTAAACAGTTCCTTAGGAAACTGATCCTCTATCCTACGGCAAAGGATAACCTTACACTCTCAATCGTGGGTCAAAGTCCTAAGAAAGCAATTGCTATGCAGTCCAAGAGATTTTCATTTAATACCATGAACCATGCGTAGTGAAAAATGTGAATAGTTTAGTGCACAAACATAAGGAAATCAGCATTGTGCATCATGCAAAACCAATCTTTTCATGATTTCCATGCTAACATTTATGTATTGAACGAGGAGAGACACCGAGCCTTACGCTCATGCTGCCTTTTCCTTTATTTTAAAACAACGACCTATAGGCATGATGCAACACATAAATCAGATTTAAAATTATACTTTGATGCTCAAACTCCCCTCTCACCCTACCGTTTTATGTTTTGCAATCGTTGATAGGTGTAAGAGTCATTTTATGTGTATTTCTTTGTAGAGAAAGCGATAAACACGGACAAAAACATAGAAATGAGGATACACCGAGGCCAAACTCGTGCTCTACCTTCATTATACATTGCACAAACACTTATGTAATTTTTTGGAATTTTCTTTTTATCGTTTCCTAATTTTCTCCCATTTAAAATCCATTTTTCACCATTTTTTGGCAAATTTTCTCTATTTTTTCAATAAAAAATGACTAGAAATTAAAATTGATTGTGGGCTGTAGCCCTTAGGTTTCTTGATAGCAAAATTTCAGTGAATATCTGATTTTCAGAGCATAAACTGATCAAACTCATAGCAAACAACATTATGATGCATAATCAGCCCATGGGAACAATATTTCATCATCCAAATAGCATAAAAAACCATTTTTTCTTCATAAAAATTGAATTACCGCTTAGGCTTTGTGTCTCGGGATCTCGATTTTGCTATGGGACTGTGTGACAGCCCTCATTCAATATCCAGCACCTTTAAGATCAGCAAACTTCATGTCTACATTGATCCCGGAGCAATCCGGTCTCATCCGGACAAGCTTTCCTTCACCATTCTTCATTTTCCTCTTGCACACAAGAACAGCCCCTTAGGGGAGAGAGAGGGAGGAGAGAGAAAGACTAAAATCAAAGTTCTTCATCTAGGCCATCATTGCACAAGCAAAGGGCGGCGAAATGATCAGCAACAGGCAGAAGGGAATCAAGGCCCATGATCACTTGGGTGGGTTGTATGCAACCCCCATCCTCCATCATCATCATAGAGGGCGCAATTTTCAGCGCCTATAGGCGTCTTCTCCCTCCACGATTTGTTGCATCTCTTGCTTCTTCTTTTTCATGTGATATTTAAGTCTACAACATGATAAAAGACAAATATGAAAGTACCACAATGAATGTACCAGTCACTAAGTGTGAACCACTAAGAAAAGAAGAGGTGGAACAATGAATGTGCTATAACCAAAGATTGACTACATGAGTAGTCCGCTCCCACATCACCAAGGCACATAGTAGATGCTAGCTCATGTAGAGCTTGATATCTCAACAACAATATCATGGGTCAAAGTCAAGGGACTTTAAATCAAGGGTTGTTGCAATTACTTACACATGTAGGGCTAAATGTTACCCAACCAAGACTCATGACATCCATGAGCACCCGGCAAGGTTCCACCATAAAACCAAGGGCCTATGCAGCCACCAAACCCTTTATAGATCTTAAAACCTCGTGTGGGGTGGCTCTTGATGCCACTAGTTACGAATCTTCTACATCAAACATTATTGAAGAAGTTAAGAACATGATGAAACAATACGCCGATATGATTACTAAACAAATTTGACACATCATTGTGGATGTCAATTTTCTAAAGTGTCAACAAAATATAATGGGTACTAGGAAGCTTGATGATGTGGGCCCATTAAGATTTAGTTGTAAGTGGTGTGGTGGTCACTTAGCCCAATGTTAAATGTGACATATGGGGGAAGTCATGCCACTTAGCCAACACTTGGTAGAGCAAAAATAGTTTCCTTCAACAAGAAAGTAGATAGCCATGTCCTATTATTAATCATTGAGGACAAGGAAACAATCTTCAATAAGTTGAGGGACTGAAGCAAACTTTGTAGAGGGGGAAGAATGTGTGCAAGAACTACCTAGTAACAGTGGTATAAGTTTAATTGAAGTAGTGTTTGCTAATGCCATTGATGTTTCTAATTTATAAGCAATTATAAGAGGTTAAAAGACCAAAGAGGGCAGTAAAGCTAATGCAAAACCTATTGAGGCAACCTCTAAACAGAATGATCATGGCAAGCATTAGCCCTAACATACAAGATGGTCCCTTAAAGGCTGTTGATGGCAAAGCAAACCTAATAAGGAGTCGAGGAAGAAGAAAGTGAAGGTCAAGAAAAAGGCATCTAAGCCTATGAAGCAACCAAGAGAGTGGATGGTTTGACAGGAGAAGAGAGCTATTGCTAACTTTCAAGAATTTGATCTAGCAAGTTCTCTTTATGAGGTTAAGCTTGATGTTAACCTCTTGCAGCTAAATACACTATCCCCAAGAGTGCGTAAGGAGTTTAAGAAGATTCTTTGCATTGGTTATATTATTGAATCCTTGGGTATAGCTTGTGTTGATAATAACTAGTTTGAGCATGCCCAAAAACATTTTCCAAGAATACCAGGTTATATTGATTGTATATTGGTGGACCATGCCATTGTGGATACATAATCCTTTGTTAACATTATGAGCTCGGCATTGATGGAGAGACTTGGATTAAAGATCCAAAAAGATGCCTCCATAATTATAAGGATGGCTAATGATAGTTTGAGACAATCAAAAGGTTATATTACTAAAGTCCATGTAACCATTGCTAATGTCAAATGTATCTTGGACTTTAGGATCATTAAGTTGGTAGGGCTACTAAGTGCTATTAAGAAGGCTATGGATTGTGCAATCCAACTATCAAGTCGACATAGGAACCGATCATTTGATCTTTGGTAGAGGTGCCAGATGAATTACTTACCAAGATCACCTCAAAGTGAGAAAGCACCAATATCCTCAATGAAATTGGATGCACTAGAGGGGCCTTCTGGTAGTGAGACTTCACGAGTGATGGATCAAGAGAGAAGTCTACTATGGAATATGTTTACCAAGTAACTCTAAATGAGCCTATAGAAGATCAGGATAGAATAAAAAATACAGATGTGATAGAGCTAGACCTTGGTTTATTAGATGATTCACAGAGCTGATCAAATTAGGTTCTATGCTCAACATGGAAGAAAGGAAGGATTACATGTCCTTAATCCAAGAATTACGTGATATATTCACCTAGAGTTATGATATATTCACCTACATTTATGATGAATTGAGGGGTATTTTCACTAGTTTAACTGTGCATACTATTCCCCTAAAATTGGGAAGTTGACCTCTCCACCGGCAAAAAGTGAGGCACATGTCTTTTGAGTTAAGAAATACGCTATTCGAAGAGTTACGAAAATTAAGAATGGCTTGATATTTTCCATACAACACATGGAGTCGTATTCATCTATGGTTATCGGGAAGAATAATAATAATCAAATCCAACTTTGTGTTGAATTTAGAGAGCTCAACAAAGAAATAGTTAAGGATTATTATATGTTTCCATTTATTGATCAAATCTTAGATCAACTAGTAGGTAGACATATATACACCTTCATGGTGGACTGTTTTGCTAGCTATAATCAAATGGCCATCATAGAGAAAGACAAGTTAAATACAACATTCAAAATCATGTTTGGAACCTTTGTGTATCATGTCATGGCCTTTAGATCATGTAATGTATTGAGTTCTTGGCAATGCATGGTTGCCAAAACCTTTGGTGATACTTTCTTAGAAAAGCTAAAATGATCTGAGGGTAGCTACCATTAGGGATAGATAGTTAATAATTTTCAAGAAATATTTTAAGCACTGTAGGTAGTTTTGCATTGTTCTAAATCCAAGGAAATGTGCCTTTGCAGTGCCCTATGGATTACTATTGGGCCATATAGTTAGTTCAATCAAAGTTGTGATTGATCCAAGAAATATTAAAGCCATTATTGCTATAAGTCTGCAATGAAACCCCAAGGAAGTATATAGTTTTCTATTGTCAATCAGATATTGCACATGATTCATTAATACACTAGCTAAAAGGACATTGCCATTAGCAAATTTATTATCCTTCAACTATCTATTTGTTTGAAGTGATATCTACAAAATATCCTTCAAGGATGTGAAGCAGGAATTGGCTAAAGTGTTAATCTTGAAAGCACCTAAAAGAGGTGAGACATTCTATGTGTTTTCGCTAACCACAATGTATAGTATCAGTTGTTGCTTAGCTCAAATATGGGATGAGAAATGGTACCACCTGATTGCATTCACCAGTCACAAATTGGGTGTGTTTGAAATTATATATACATATATGAAAAAATTGTGCCTCGAGATGATCTTTACCATGTAAATTTTTATACACTATATTCTAGAGACGAGAAGGTAGTATTTTATACAAAGGCAAAAGGACTAAGGTTATTATTGAATAAGTTGTAGCCACCCAATTAGCTAGCAAAGTGGTTAATCACTTTGCAAGCATTTGATTACGAGATTAAAAGTAAGCCGCTAAGGTTGTAAGGCATCATAGAATGTCTTGTAGACTTTGAGGAGCCGAAAGAAGTATTGAATAAAAAGTATGTGACCTTGAGGGGTCTATTTAAAATAGACACGGTCTCCATTCCATCCTAATATGCCATAATAACACATTATCTTTCCATACAAGAGACTAGAGCCTCTTTGTCTAAGGTTAAGAAAAGGAAAATTAAACAACAAGCCTTAAAGTTTGCCTTAATTACAAGAACTCTATATTGGAAAGGGGTAGATGATGCTTAATATCATTGATATGTTATGCATGATGAAGTTCCATTCATCTTGGAAGTGTGTCATGACTCCCTTGTAGAGGGCACTTTGCTAGATGGTTGATTGCATAGAAAGCCTTAAGAGCCAAATATTGGTGGCCGTCCATATTCCAAGATCCATTTACATATGTAAAGAGATACAATATATGCCAAAAGACATGATAGTAAAGAGAATTGGAAGTGCCCATTGACACCTATTATGGATTTATTACCATTCAAAAAGTGGGGCATTGACTTTGTGGGTCCAATTACCATGTCATCCTCTACACAAAATAGGTATATCATATTAGCAACTAACTATTTTACAAAATGGTTAGGAGCACAAGCGACAAGGGAGAATGATGCAAAGTAGATTGTTGGCTTTCTTCTTGAAGAGATAATCTATCAGTTTGGTCCACCAAAAGAGTTGGTGTCAAATCATGGAACTCATTTTTTGAATAAGTCAAAATCTTGACTATGGCCTCTAACAAATTAAGCATAATAAAATAACACCTTATAATTCACAAGCCAATGGACACATTGAAAACACCAATAAGCAGCTTGTGGAAATCCTATCAGATTATTTCAAAAAAGAAACGAGATTGAGATAGAATATTATACGTGGTAGCATGGGCATACAACATGACCATTAAACAAGCTACAAGCCACACCTTGTTTAAATCAGTCTATAGAGAGAAGTGTGTATTATCCCCTTTGATCAAGTTACCTACAATGAGATTTGCAATCAACCATTCTCTAGTGGATGAAGCTGCACTTTTCGAATGCTTTATAATCTTAGCACATCTCAAGGAGCTTAAACTTCAAAGTTTACTACATCAAGAGATAGCCAAGCATTGTATGAAATAGCTTCATGACATGAAAGCAAAGAAGTATACCTTTAAAAAAGAATAAGTAGTCTTATACTATGATGCATAAAGGGAGCTTTTTCCTAGAAAATTAGAGCCTAAGTGGGATTGTCCCTCTAGAAAATAGTTAGAATAGGTAAAAATAAGTCCACCACATTATTAGTAGATTTACAAGGGGTAAATTTTAACAATAAGGTTAATCTTAACAGGATTAAGCATTATTATCTATAAGGATACTAATGCCATGAATGCCCTTATAGGTTTATTCCGTGTTGATTTGAAACTTGCAAGAGAGGTCAAACCAATTGATGGGGCCACTAATCCCCTGTTTGGAGCACCCATACCTAGAATAAAGATACTTTCAAGGAAGGCTTGTTTGGTGGAGCAAAGGATATAAGGTGATTGAGCAAGAAGATGGGACATTTGTTTGGAAACCTACCATCCTAGACTCATAGGCTCGTTAGATGACATGTTATGCATACACCTCCTACTATATATGTAGGAGGTATGGGTCATAATTTGATACACCTATTTTAGGGCTAGGAGCCCTTTTTTCTCCTTAGAATGGATCATCTTGTTGCACTTTCAATACCATTCCAAGGGGGGATCTGGTATAAGTTGTATTGATTTATTACGTTAGGCCAAGAGGGCCAATTATTTTGGATATAAATGTTAGTTTTCATTAGGCCAAGATGATAATTTCTTTTGCAATGAAATGATTTACTTTGTCAGGCCAAGAGGGCCCTATGTCTGGTTGGTGCAAGTGCATTTGATGATTCTTTGTTTTAGTGCTACACTAGACAGATTTGAAGAAGCACCTAGAGAGAGACAATTGCTACGTGGAAGCTTCTTATGGCCAGTCCATGTGGTGTCTTTTCTTTTCAAGTTCTTTCCCCTTAAGTAGAATGTGTATGTATATTCAAGGATGTTTTTTTTCTTTGTTGGGGATTGGCAGTCCAGGCATGAAGTCCCAAGATTAGATTAGATATGTCTAGGGAGGTTTGAGTAGTTATCCTAGCCTATTAGGAAGTTGATTCTAAGAATTCCTGTTGGTCGTGAGAGATAGCTAGGGAAGCCTAACAAATAGAAGAAAAACATGATAAATATATCTGAAATACATGCAATACAAAGATATGTAAAAAGAGTTTCTAACCCCTAAAATAAGAACATAAAGAGAGAAAAAAATAGAAGAGCAAATATTCATCACCTTGCAATGGCATGGTAGGTTCTTGAGGACAAATCTGACCCGAGGTCGATGCCTTGCCTTCCTGGGGGTAGCATCTCGCTTTAAAAAAAATAAGGATAGTTGAATCAAAAGTAAAATTGAGTGAAAAAAAAGATTTAGTGTCACCTTATGAGAGCTTGGTCGGTTCTTGGGTACCGGGACCTTAGACCGATGCCCTATACTCCTTGGGTCACAGTACACTCAATTCTCTCCTTTTTACACATTTGAGTACTAAATAATGAAGAATAGAGAATAAGAAAAATGGGAATATATATGAATTCAAGTGGACCAAGCTATAGGAGAACTTGCCAAGTAGAAGTTCATGGTACCATTATCGTAGGTGAGGTAGGCAAGTTGGACTACCGCTTAGGATGACCTCTTTGATAAATCTTTTAGCCGGTTTGTATTGAAGCCGTTGGTTAGCAACTAGCTCTTGATCTCTTTGTTAGATTATGCTTGGCCTATCCCTCATGGAATTCATGCTTTGATATTTGTCATCAGGGGGTAGGATTAGAGCTATGTTCTATGTTACATTGTGTATTTTATTTGAAACAGCTTTATGCTCACTATATTTTATTTCTATATAGATCAATCCATGCGTTTGACAACTGATTCACCCTATCCCATAGTCAACAATGCAAGGTATGACTAGGTACTAAAACAAAAACAAAAAATGAAGCATTTGCAGTAAAGATAAAGAGGCACTAGAGTTTCCTAAGCAAAAGCAGGTGACCCAAAATGCATTTGAAGCATTTGTTTATCAATCAGAGTTCATTAAACGGCCCATTTAAAGATGTGCAACTTTAGCATTACAAAGCAACTACTTGATCTAGAGGTCAAAAATAGCATCTAGGAGGCCAATTGAATAGAAAACAATGTCATGAACATAGTTTACCTTAAGATCTCAAATCTGAGCTTGTTTGCCCCTTCGATTTTAAAGAAAGCACTTGCCATCAATATGAACATACATGAGGTGAATCGATTATTTGTTAATTAAGAGCTCAAGACAGCTAAAAAGCCCAAAAATGATCACTATGGGGAGAGAAGGGGGTGCATTTTCTCAGCACCCCCTCACTTCTCATGAAATGATAATTTTGCAACTGTTAGAGAGAAGAGGAGCATTCTTGCCTATGATTTTTTAATATTCTTAACTCTCCATTGCCACAAAAAACACCTAAAACAATGCATCTTGTGAAAAATTGAGTTTTTAGTATTTCTCTCTCCTCCTGCTCGAGCAGTAGAAGAGGGAAAAGGGATACTCATGCATGATATGATACGATCAACGGAGTGAGGGAGCATAAAGATGGTTATTAGCGGCTATATGGAACATGAATGGGTTGCCTAAACGATCCCAAAATAATACAAAATAAAGCGGTCTTATAAAATATATGATGGTAAGCCTCATTTTATTTAAAAATAAAATAAATAAATGATATTTATGCATTAAAGCATTCCCATAGAGAAATAATCATTAAAATACTTTGTAAATTCTTGATTAGAATTTTTTAATAATAATAATGGATTTTTAAAGGCATTTGTATAAGTAAAATTGAGAAAAATTGTAGAAATTTGGATTTTGAGGGGAATTGAATGATTAGATAGATCTCGATGTTATGGAATAATAAATATATGTTTGTGCAATGTTTGTATGAGTTTCACGATATGGAGATTGATTCAATGTGACCTCGTTAGCATTATTAATTAAAATAATCTATTGTATAAGTTTTTTGACAAGGCCAGAAAGTGTGGAGACAAACTAAACCTCTAAATTGAATTTTTTTTTTTTAAGAAATTATATTGTGTGTTAGGGTGTGTTCCTATACAAATTTTCTCATTTCAATACATATATAAGAATATGACAATGCTTGCAAAATTTGTCGTAGGCGTGGTGAGAAGGGGGAAATGAGATTAAATGTACTGATTTTTTGATATTTTTCATATGCACAAAGATTGATTTTTTAGTATTTAAAAAATAGCAACATAGGTTTTCTTAGTGCTATCTTCTACATCGCCACAATATGTATGGTGAAAAGCACAAAAATGTATGATTATGCACATGAAATACCACGCTTTTTTCCTTGTATTTGTGCACTTTAGAGCACTCCATCTTGCATGGAAAGAACATAAAAGCATGGTATCAGAATAAACCTCCTAGATGCATAGAAATTGCTTGAAAAAATCCATTGATCCACATGGAGTGAAAGAGGATCCCTAGCCATAGGGAAAATATTATATGAGAATATGAAAAGTCTCTTGAAACAATAAATATCAAGAGACAAGTATGTTATGATGTTTTATATATTTTAGACGACGCATCCTGGGGCTAATCCTTGGGGTGTAGGAGAGCCATAGGGGCCATAGCAGTCGGCTAGGGGTTGCCCTTTATGTATGTGATTCAATGTGAGATAGCCACCTATTGTGGGAAATTCACTTGCTTAGAGTCAAGAGGGTAATTAGTTAGACTACAATCCAAAATTGCATCTACAAACGCAGCATTTAGAAGAATTATTTATAGTATCTAGACGCTCTTGGCAATGAGGCCATGTGGGGTCATTTTTGGCATGTTTAGGAGCTTGATTAAAGCCGTTAGAGCCAATATCGGGCCCATTTTAGGTGCCGAGAGTTGAGAACCAATTTGGGTATAAGATAAAATGCCTAAGGTCTGACAATGGAGTTGAATATAACTATAAAGCTTTTGATCAGTTTTATGATGAGAGAGGCATTAAGTGTTAGTTGACTACCCCATACACCCCACCCTAGAACATTTTCGAGAAAGAGTCTATAATATGCTTAGATAGATAGGCTTACCACAATAATTTTGGGCTAAGATAGTTACTATTGCTATTCATTTCATTAATAGATCCCCATGCACTAGTCTTGGTAGTAGAGTTGCAAATGAGATATAGTTTGGTAGGCCTCATATGTATACTTGCATGTCTTTGGATGTGAGGATTTTTGTCATATTCCCAAAGAAAAATGAAATTAGGTGGATCCAAGTTTATCAAATGCATATTTATTAGATATGGTGATACAAGTGCCTTTAGGATCCACAGGGTTAGAAGATATTATCTGCAACAACCACGATATTGTGTTTCATGAACGATAAGATGCATAAGCAAGTTGAGTAGATGGTTGAGGTACATAGGGTAATGTTTCAAGAGGAGTCTTCTATAGCAATATAGCTAGCCCACTTAGATAGCCTACAGTAGTTGGTGACATAATGGTCCACGATCCACTTGTTTTATAGGATCATGATATTAAATAAAAGAGGACATGCTATATAGGCTCCACAATCACTATCGAGATGCTTCACTAGAGCCTCATGTCCTTGTAATCATTTTTTTGAGCCCTCTATGTATTATGTCATTGGTGGTGACAAACTTTGGTGAGCCTCTTACTTTCTAGAAGGCTATGCAACACAGAGGCAATAGTCACTCTTAGGAGAGGGCCATGTAATCTAAGTTTGACTCATTGAAGAAAAATTGTATATGGGATTTAGTTTCCTTGCCATATGGTAAATATCTATTGTTATGTAAGTGTGTATACAAGTTGAAGAGTATCACTAGTTGCCCTAAGTCAGCATATAAGATAAGATTGGTTAGTAAGGATTTTAATTAAGACAAGGGAGTTGATTTTGATGAGATATTCTCTCCTATGGAAAAGATGAGTAATCTATGCTTGGTATTGGTCTTGGTTGCATAGATGGATCTCGACTTATACTAGATAGATGTGAAAATACTTCTTTCATGAGAACTTGCATGAGGACATTAATATACAATAGCCTAAGGGCTTTGAGAAAAAGAGTAAGGAACGCCTAGTATGCATGTTGAGAAAGAGTCTATGTGGACTTAAGCAAGCACCTAAGCACAGGGTTACTCTTGCAATGATATGGATCCATGTCTTTACATGAAGAAGGCCTATGATAGTAGCCTTATCATTTTGGTGTTATATGTTGATCGCTAGAAGTACTCATGATGCGATGGATGCTTTGAAGACTCATCCCAAGAAAAGTTTTGAGATGAAGGACATGGGTTATATCTCTTACATACTTTGTATGCATATTATATGTAATCACTCTAAGGGACTCCTTTACTCATCCCAAAAGAAGTACATTCATAAATTCATTGAGAAGTTCCATATATAGGGTGATAAGCCTATTGGTTATTCAATGCCTTCTCATGCGAAGGTCACTCAGATTGATTGTTCCTAGTCAAATGATGAGAGGGTTGAGATGGCCAAGATCTCATATGCATCTGCCATGCACAACTTAATATATATCATGATAGCCATTAGGACTAACATAGCATTTGCAATGGGAGTTCCAGCTCATTCTATGGCAACACTTAGCAGGCGACATTAGGACACTGTGAAGGGTGTCATGAGATAACTTAAGGGCATTGCAAATATATGTATTTGTTATGGTGGCCAAGATACTATAGTTGTAGATTAATAAACTCTAATTATGCAATCCATGTAGATAGTAGGAAGTCTACCTCTAGCTATGTCTTCACGTTTACCGAAAGTGTTATTTCTTGGATGTCTAGGGTACAAAAATGCATAGCCTTGCCTATTATTGAGACTAAGTATATTGTAGCCACTAAGGTTTACAAAAAGACACCCTATGGGAGGGTAGGCCATCTAGTGGTAGACCTTGGTATGACTATGACTCCTACGTTGCACTCCAATTCTATGGGTGCCATTCACTTGGCATGTAATCTGATCTTTCATGCAAAGACCAAGCACATTGAGATACGTTATTACTTCATCAAAGAGATGGTCTTGACGAGAAGTAAATAGAGCTTGTCAAAATCTTGACTAAGGAGAATCTTGTAGATCTACTTACTAAAATTATCCAAGTGGAATGTTATGCCTTTCTTAGGAAGATGATGGCTAGGATGAGATGACATCTATTCCTCATCCTATCATACTTATATGTACACATTGTACTTTGTCACTTTTTCATTATTTTTTCCACATTCAAACATATTCACCTTTAAGTGGAAGGTTGTTAGGGGATAAAGGTCACCTATGCCTACTCTCTTATATTTACTTGTACTTATTGTCCACATACATATACATTGTAGGTGATGGCTACATGCTGTCTCTTTATTCTTTATTCTTTACAAGACAATAGAATAAGGGAAGGTAGGTCACACATTGTGATTGTTGGAGTTTTCACATACTATCTTACTCTCTCTTACTTGAATCTCCATAGCTCATGCTTCTCTCTTGCTTTTGCTCATGCTTCCACTCCTGATCCACCTTTCAAGTGCAACTCTCCCAAATTTTTCATTTCAAACTTAACGTTGAAAAGACTCTTCACTTGTCAATATTTGTTTCACTATCACCAATAATAATCAAGTCATCTACATATATAGTGATGACCGCATTACCCTCATATACATAAAGTGAGTAATCAACTTGTGCTCTCCACAATCCAATGTTAATAAGATATTCTAGAATCTTGTCATGCCATACCTTGGGTGCTTCCTTCAACCCATATAAGGCATTCCAAAGCCTTCATACATACTTAGGATAATTTTCATCTACATAACCAAGTGACTACTCCTCATAAACCTTTTCTTATAACTCCCCATGTAAGAAGACATTTTTAACATTCATCTGATGCAGGATCCAACTCTTTGATATAGCCCTACTATATAGCCCTCATCATAGCCATTTTAGTTGCTAGAGCAAAAGTCTCCTGATAATCAATATCTTGAGTTTGCACATACCCTTTTGCAACCAACCTTGCCTTATAGCAATCAACCGATCCATCATATTTATGTTTTACCTTACAAACCCATTTTCAACTCTAATAGCTTTTCGGTAAGACATTAGACTAGATCCCATGTGTCATTTGCCTTAAATGCGGCTATTTCAGGTAAGACACTAGACTAGATCCCATGTGTTATTTGCCTTAAATGCGGCCATCTGTTTATGCATAGTATTATCCCAATGCTCATCATCCACTTCATTCTCAAAAGTGGTGAGTTCTATATCCTACACAACCTTAGCCATGTATGCAAAGTGATGAGCTACATGGATATCATATGTCAATCACTACATAGGCTTCCTTACACTTATTGACTTGCATGGACTTAAATCACTACCAAGTGTCATACTATCTTCTTAAGCCTTCCTCACACCATGTGTGTAAATAGATGGAATCCCAAACTTGTCATCCAAACCTTTTCTCAGAGCCATCTGAATCCACATCAATGTGAGAGAAACCTCAATGATATGTTACTCATTATAAGTGATTCTCAAACTTTCTCATTGCCTTTCCTTGACATTTATGATATACTTGGTGGAGTGACCTATGATTGTAATCTATGAATCCAAGTCTATCAATAGATCTATGAATAGGCCTCTTGTGGCACACTCCATATCTATTGCTATTGACCTATTTTCTACATAGCCACACTCTCATGCACATCAGTCTCAACTATATCCTACACATTGGTATACTAGCTACTCATATTATCAAAGACAACATGTGTGCTAACTCTCAACTCACGTGTAATAAGGTTATAGCATATCTACCCTTTTTACTCAAGAGAATATTCCATAAATACACATTTTTTTGTTTTAGGATCCAAGTTACTACTCAACTCATCACCAATATGCAAATAAGCAATACATCCAAATACGTTCAGATGTGACAGATTTAGCTTTTACCTATATACTTCTTCTCAAGTGTCATACCATGTACAATAGCTATAGATGTTGCAATTGCTTCAACCAATAGTAGTGAGGCAACTTTCTTTTAGACATCAATGCTCGAGCCACCTCTATAATATGTTCATTTTTTTGCTCGACAACTCTATTTTATTGTGATATACCTACATGTAAACTGCCTTTGAATACCATTTTTTGTATAAAATCAAAAAATTCATTGAAAAAGTACTGTCCTCCTCCATCCAACCTCAAGTATTATATATGTAGCTATGTCTCCTTCTCAACCAAAGCTTTAAAGCTTTTAAAGTGAGTGAACACCTCACTTTTCTCACACAACATATAATAGACCCATACTCTTTGGGTATGATCACATCAGTTAAAGAAACATAATACTTATAGCCACTCATAATTGCAATCTTTGTAGGACCCCACACATTAGAATATATAAACTCAAGTGGCTTCTTTTATATATGCTTTTCATGTAGAAATGCATGCCTTGATTGCTTTCCAAGTCAACATGTTGGACATACTTTATGCATCCCATCAAATTTGAACTTTGGTAAGCCATCCATAATTTGTTTTGGCTGCATTTTTTTTGGATACTACATATCTACGTGAATAATCTACTTATGCCAAATTTCAATGTCAAACACACAACTCTTGAACTTTGTGCAAATATAGTAGTATCCATTTTAGGTAGACCTAAATCAAGTAAATAATTTTCCAACATGCTTACCTTTTGCAAGCAATATGTAATCATTTTCAAGGTCCTCTTCATAGAAACCACCAGATGTGAATCAAGCCTACAATCCCTCTTCCACCATCTCACTAACAAAAAACTAGGTTCTTAGTTATATTTGGTAGATGTGACGCATTAGCCAAGTACTTTGCTTTACCATCTTACATACTCAATGAAACATTTTCAATGTGAGTAATGGAATGGGTTGTATCATCCATTCTCTCCACATAACCTAGAGACTCTAGACCATACATCTCTCTAAACCACTCTCAACAAGAAGTTATGTAGTTAGAGGAACGTGAGTCCACATACTATACATCATTCTTAGACAAACCATCAATATTCATAGTATTCATAAAATGTTGCGTGACAAAAAGCTGCTTACTTTTATCATCATTATTTTTGCTAGTCGAAGCATAATTTCATTGTTGCTTTTTTCCATTTTTTATTTCAGCTTTCTTTTTGAAATATTTACTAGAAATATGATCTTTCTCACCACAATGCTAGCATTCCCTATTATCAGTATATTTTTATTGTTATGGATTAAAACTTGAAACTAGGTCTATGTGAACACTTCTTTAGGTAAGTTAATTTACTTTGGCTTGGTTTAGTTGACTACTTTTCTCAATTTCCCAAGGTAGCACAGCAATGGTTGCTTAGCAGTCGTCACAAGAGTTCATTTGAGTCCTAATACATTCACCATACTCAACCTTTTATCTATGGTCAGGAATCTTGCTTTCTTGCAGAAATTAAGTAGGTGTATTCCTGTCAGGAGGTTAGACTTACTCACCAAATTCACTTGAGGCTACTCGCAAGAATAACTTTCAATGATGTAGGATCTGAAAATAATTCGTATACTGATAATCCTTCCAACACGATGCTCAGAGACGAAAAAAACTAACCAGGTAAAACTAATTCTAAGACTACTACAAGACATGAATTAAAACATATTTACTCAAATGCTACAAATGGTACAAAAAAATCCATTGGGTATCTAGCCCACATTCAAGTCTCTTGACTGGTCTCCCTCAAATTACATGCACCTTTCTTAACCTAAGACTTACTCTGAGCATGTGAATTAATATTTCTCACCTTATGGTGCTATTCAAAATTTCTTACAATTTGCATGGGAGTGAACTTGGCTCTCAATTTTAGTAGCACAACATCTTCAAATTTTATTTTCAAAAAAACAGTGTAGGCAAGCTACATATTGAAATCACATATGTAGCGTTTAACCTTTTTATTAGTAGGGGTCAGGTACTCTTCAACTTTAACACTCCCACTCTTTTTCATTTTGGGTGCTAAGGTTGTTGCTTCAGCATCTATGACATGTTCTCCAGTTGTGAGTGTGGTAGCATTGTCATTATTGAGGTTGACCAACTCTCCTCTCTTTTTTTCCTTGTTCTTATTTACACATCTAGATTGGTTTTCTCACTATCAACACTCCTGTTTGCTTTTATTGAACTCTAGTCATTACGTCAAATGGAGTTGGTGTTGCTTCTCCACCCAATTTTTCAACTCCAAAAAGACCTAAAGACACAAACCAAAAGATCATTCTACTAATGGGAGCTTTTATTTTTGGACAATCACTATATAAGTATATGATGTTGTATTTAGGGAATTTTTATTCTACTATGTCTCTATTTTCTTGATCTTTCTTGAGACATTGAGATGAGATGTGCCTCAAGTGGTCACAATTCCAATAGTTCACTAGGTATTGAGATTGTCTATCTCCAAACCCTTGGCCCCTTCCTCTTCCCAATGTCATCTCTTTATCCAATGGATCCTCCACATAGTGAACAAGTTCATTGCTTTTGTGGAAGCATTATAATTAGTTTAGGGGTGTCTCAATATCCTTATCAGATTAATTCCCACCCTATGTGTAGCTTGTCTTTGATCATTCGACATGGTAGAGCTAACTCTACCATAACAAAACTACTTGTCTATTCGATAGGTTTTTGAACATAAGATTGAGGGTATGGTAATCTTTTTAGAAATTGGCATTTGAATGTGTCATGCCTAAACCTCCACCAATTTGTGCATGATCTCATTTGAGGCTTGAGACATCTCACTGGGAGCTGATTATCTTAGAAATATATATATTACACATTAGGCCTCATAGCTCACCCTTTCAAAGCCTCATGGAGCTTGGTGAGCTTCAACTTGAGATTCAACATTTCTTGGGAGAGATTCATTCCCTTTCCCTTCATGTTGTTACTTGAAGACTATTTATTCACTATGTATGGTCACTCTCCCACTATGAATAGTGATGATCTCTACCTTGAATTTCTTTATTGTTCCTTTAATTTAGTAGATCATCAACCCATATGGCTTATTTGTACACATTTGCCAATACATCACAACTCAAGTTTGAGTTACTCTTGCTCATGCCTTATACAGTTTCTTGTTCTTTATTCCATTGATAAAGTATTGCAACAACCCTCCAAGTGGATCTTTCAATGGTAGGGAATCTCCTATAGATATCATGGATATGTGTGATATAATCTTAGAATTGCTATTTTTCCCTTCGACTCACATTTATGAGCTTAACAATGATGTCATCTACATGTCTTACTTCTAAGAATCTCTGGATGAACAAGTTCTTGAGTAGGATAAAGTTACTCTTCTCAGCATCGCCAAGAACTGTGAACCAATCTTTTCTCACCCAAATATTGCTCAAAGTTTTGTGCTCACTTATCATAGATCTACTCAAACTATACGGAAAACTATACATGTCATCACATGCTCTATATTTTTTGACTTATTTTATGATGATTGGTATTTTTTATTGACTCTTTGGAGTAGAGTGTTACTCTCAATCTAGTTAGGGTTTCTAAGGCAACATTACTCTTTTTTGTTGTAGTTGTGTCTAATACTCATTTGATTAGAAGCTTAGAGGGAGTGAGGTCAGTATTTGATGGTTCCACCTGCTTTTCATCTTCTTTGGTTTTGGGTTTTCCAACCAAGTATAGGATTTCTTTGACTTGTTCTACCTCTATCTATTTTTTACATTTGTCTAGTCATTGCATTTTGGTGAACATAGCCACTTGTATCAAGAGATCTTTGGTCAGATTTCTCTATGCTTCCACATCTATAATATATCCTCCTCTAGCCTCCCTACATAAGCTACTCTCGTATCAATCATATTGTGTAATTAATTGTTGGATCTTCGATGGGAAATTGATGAGATCAAATTCAAGATTTCTTGCATGGGAGCTTGATCTCGACATTATTTTGAACTTTTCTTGGTTAATTATTACTTCTATAAAATTGATGAGCTCATGTAATGGAATGGAGGTAGCAATTTCTCTTTCACAAGAAAGGTGCTTCTCTTGAGTTGGTCAAGACAATATACTCTTTAGCATGCAAGTGTTGGGTGTGTCACGTTAGCCACCCTCAATGACTACTAAGGCATGATAAATTCTAGTTTCTCTTGTATGACTTGCTTAGGGTGAGGCTTTTCCTCTAGCCATGGGATGGTAATTACTTGAGTTTCTAGGCTTTGATTACTTATCTACTTTGTGTCTTCTAGGATCAATATATCTAAGGGTTACTCCATTATGGGGGTCGAGCTATTTGACCTCCTAGATTATCTAATTGGTCCTAAAGCTTCAGGGTTGTGCATAAGCAAGCTCTAATTATCAAATAGGTCACTTCTATTATTTCTACAGTGTGTTTGATCTCTCGTACACTCTACAGTCTTTAGTTAGCCCTTGCAAATGGTATTATGGTTCTTGAAATCTTGTTCTTTTTGTTTGTGTTTTGTAGTATTCATTGACAAGTCTAGCCTCTCTTTGATTTTCAAGTTTTGAAAGATATACTAGGGCCTTCTATTCAAGTTTTGAGTTCACACACATGCTTTTTCCTAGCCCTATATTGTTTTACATGCCTCTTTTTTCAATTCTCTATGAGTGACTATTTGTTTAACTTTGTCAACTTCACTTGTTGTTACTTAAAACAACCATGCACGACCATCCTTAAACTTAATTGATTAGGTACGTGATACTGCCTCAAAACAGGTTGTGAAGCATGTACATCCTGTGGAACATTAGGGACCTAGGCCACTAGAGTATCAGCCGCTATTATAGGATGTCCAGCTGGCTGTATAGTAGTAGGAGACTCCTCCTGAAATATTATCCTGCACACCTCAATGACATGCTCTGGTTGCTTATGCATTTTCTCCTCATGGAAAATAAAATCATGGCTGCGAATAACCTTCCGAGCCTACAGATCCCATAGGTGATAGCCCATCTCACCTACATCTCCGTAACCAAGAAATATGCATTTCCTAGACTTATGATCCAACTTATTAAGTTCTTGGGAACATACTAGAAAGCCTCACAACCAAAGACACACAAATGAGCATATGAGGGAGGTTTTCTAGATATACCAGTCAAGTGTAGTACATGGAGACTGATTTATCAAGTGTATGGTAGTAGTAACTACCTCAGCCCAAAAATGTTGTGGTAAGCCTACTTGGCTCTGCAGACTCACTCTCTTGGATTGTCCCATTCATACACTCTACCATGCCATTCTAGGGTAGGGTTTACAAGGTGTTCAATTAATGTTTAATACCCCTTTCATCACAAAATTGCTCAAAGGCTTTAGAGACATACTCCCCCATTATTTGACCTAAGGTATTTTAGTCTATACCCACATTGGTTCTCAACCAAAGCAAGCTAATGCTAAAATGTAGCCAAGACTTCTGATTTTTGCTTAACAGGATATACATAAACCCTTTATGCATATAGTCATCAATGAAGGGAACGAAATACTTTGTGCCACCTAACGACTTGTAGGGCATGGGACCACATACATTGGAATAAGGAAGAGCCAAAGGCTCACCCATGTGTGTCATACCAGACTTTTTATGCATATTACGTGTCTACCCACTATATAAATAATGGTCACAAGACTTAAAGCAATTATAATCAAGGGACAGAAGATACTACAAATAGGTAAGCATTTTCATTCCTTTCAAGGACATGTACCCAAGGCAACGATGCCAAAGAGATACATGTGGAACTACATCCATTGCCAAAACATGGTCTACAAATCCAAATATAAGCAAGGGCTAGAGAGTATTGGACTTAGCATCATGTCCAATGACAAGATTCCAATAGACAATCTTCCATGAGGAATCACCAAAAGAAACAACATAACTTGCATCATCCAAAGTGCCAACAAAGATAAGGCACTTCATAAGAGCTAGTACATGACATATATCATGAAGACTGAATGTGCAACCTGAACCAAACTACAACCAAACATCACTAATATCAACTATCTCCAATGCCAGGTCATTACCCAAATGGACAGATCCACCCAAACTATGATCAAAGTGGAACCACTCTCTATGAGGGGTCACATGAAAGGAAGCCCCTCAATCTATTAAGCTAACACTGAGTATACCCTAACAAAGTATTAGTCAACTATGAAGTATCAAGAGAAGAAGCTACAAGTATGAAATTATCATTAGAATCAATCTACATGACATTAATCTCTTTAATCTTAATGCTAGACTTGCTAGGAACAATGATGCAATTATCATTTTTGTCTTGTACTTTACTCTTACCCTTTTTCTTGTGCTTGTTTGCATGCATTTTATGGCACTATGGCCAAATATGTCCTGCTTTCCCATAGTAAAAACAATTCAAGGAGGACTTATGGCCATGAGACTTACTGTGGGACTGTCTACATGTTGTGATTTTTGGCATTGGAGGTTATTTCAGACTCCATTTTGGACCTACAAGTGGTCATGATAGCAATTTTTGGATACACTATAGTTTTGTCTATATCCATAATTTACAGTTGCATAGGTTACAGAAATGGATACTACCATGTTTGCATAAGGTTCATGCATTGTGGTTGATATTGAAATTTGGCATAAGAGAATTGGTCATGTGAATGTGCAATCGCTCAAAGACATGTAGTCAAAACAGATTGTGGATGGCTTGCCCAAGTTTAGGATTGATACGATGCATAAAATATGTGAAGTATATCAATTTAGAAAGCAAGTAAGGTATACATTTCCACATGAAAAGAAGATATGCAAGAAGCCACTTGAATTGATACATTCTGATGTGTGGAATCCTACAAAGACTACAACTTTGAATGGTTGTAGAGGTATTATGTTTTCTTCATTGATGATCATACTCACAAAGTACGGATTTACTTTATGCATGAGAAAAGTGAGGTATTTACTCACTTTAAAAGCTTTAAGGCTTTGTTTGAGAAGGAGATATGGTTGCATATTGAATGCCTAAGACCAAATGGAGAGGGAGAATATCTCTCCATGAGTTTTTTGATTTTTCATAGAAAAATGGTATACAGAGGCAATATACATGTAGATTTACTCCATAGCAAAATGGAGTTACTGGGTAGAAAAACATGCATATTGCAAAGGTGGCTCATGCACTGATGTCAGAAAGAAAGCTACCTCATTATTATTGGGTTGAAGTAGTTACTACTACTATATACAGAACATCCACTACTGATGTACATGATGGTATGACACCTAAAGAGAAAACCAAATCTATCCCATTTGAAAGTATTTGGATATATTTCTTATATACATATTCTTTATGAATTGCACAGTAAATTGGATCCAAAATAAGAAAAATATTAATTTGTTGGATATTCTTTGGAGTAGAAGAGATATAGATGTTATAACCTTGTTACACATGAGCTAAGAGTTAATAGAGATGTTATTTTTTATGAAATGAGCAATTGCTTTAGTAATGTGGAGAATATAGTTAGGGTTGATGAGTGTGGATGTGTAGAAAATAAGTCAACAGTCATAGATATTGAATAGACCACAAAAATCTCCTAGTCATGGTTTTGTTGATAAACCTTGGAGTGGTAGATTGAGATCACAAGTTGCTCCACCAAGTATATCATAGATGTCAAGAAAAGGTAAAGAGAAAGTTAAGGACTCACCTATTGTGATAGATGTATCATTAGGTTTCTCTCATATTGATACTGATTCAAATGGCTTTGTGTATAGCTTGGATGAGGGGTTTGGGATTGCATCTGTTAAAACACCTAAGGTACAGAAAGCACAAGAGGATGCTAAAGTAGCTAGTAGTGATCCAAGTCCATGAAAGTCAAGTAGAGTGAGAAAGCCAACACAATGATTGATATATGATAGCTATGTAGCTCATCATTATGTATACATGGCTAAGGTTGTGTAGGATGTGGAATCCACTTGTATTGAGGATGCAGTGGGTAATGCGCATTGGGACCGTGGGCTGGATGAACAAATGACTACACTTATGGATAATGATACATGGGAGTTGCTGCTCTTACCTGAAGGCTATTGGATGCAAATGGGTTTATAAGGTTAAGCATAAGTCAAATGGATCTATTAGGCACTATAAGGCACAATTAGTTGCCAAAGAGTATGCGCAAAATCATGGTACTAATTATAAGGATACCTTTTATCCAGTGGCTAAAACGGCCACTATAAGGATTGTCATAGTAGTGGTTGCATCAAAAGGTTGGATCAATTAAATGGATGTTCAGAATGCCTTCTTGTACGGGGAGATACAAAAGGAAGTTTATGTGGAGGAGCCACCTAGTTATGTGAATGAGAATCATCCAACTTATGTATGTCAGCTTCGTAAGGCCTTATATGGGTTGAAGCAAGCACCTAAGATATGTCATGATAAGATTACAAAATATCTTATCAGCATTGGATTTTGTAGAGCACAGGCTGATCATTTACTCTATGTATGTGAGAGTGATGAGGTATTGTGGTTATTACTATATATGTGGATGATTTGATCATTGTGGGTGATATTGAGATAGATATTGACCATGTGAGAGGTCTTCTCAAGGTTGAATTCAAGATGAAGGATTTAGGAGATCTATGCCATTTTCTTGGCATAGAACTAGGATTCCAAAGGGTATATGGTTGTCATAGAGAGACAATATGTGCTACATATGTTAAAGAAGTATGGTATGGCTGATTGCAAGCCTATTTCTATACCCTTTGATGTTAATGCTAAGCTTGGTGCACATGATGAGGCCGACTTGATTGAGGATGTCAGTAAGTATCAAAAGATTCTAGAGAGCCTTATCTATTTGATGATCATTAGGCCAGACGTAAACTACACAGTTGGTTTGGAGAGTCAATTTATGTAACTTCCATGAAGGCCACATTTGGATGCAGTGCAGCACACATTGTGCTATGCCAAGTTCACATTGGATTATGCCTTATTCCATGGTGGATATGTACCATTGGATTGCATGGTTACGGAGATGCAAATTTTGATGGTAGTATTTTAGATAGGAGATCTATTAGTGGATTTATGTTTTTCTTTCCATCCTTGCAACCGGACTGAAAGTTTCTTCATAGTCAATGCAATATGTTTGTGCATACCCCTTGACTACTAATCTTGCCTTGTATCTGTTCACAGAACCATCTGCATTGTGCTTCACCTTATAAACCCACTTATAGCCAATTGCATTCTTACCTTTAGGCAAAGGTACCAATTCCCATGTAGCATTTGCTTCCAAGGCATCCATTTCTTCATCCATGGCTTTCTCCCATTTTTCTTTTCCCATGGCTTGCTCAAAAGAAGTGGGTTCTGGTTCCTGTATCACTTTGACCATATATGCATAGTGAATGGCTGTAAATCCATCATATTTCAACCTATCCACAGGATACCTAGCTCTCGTAGACCTGTGCAAAGTAGGTTCACTCCCAAGTGCTCTCAAAACATCCCTGGTCTTCCTTACTCCAGGTGTAACAATAGAAGGAATACCCAACTCATCATCAATGCTCTGTTCTGAGCCACTGGATTCACCATCCACATAAGAGTGACCTACATTCACATCAAACATGGGCTGATCAACCTTCTCTTTTCCTTTTTGTGATGCTTGCATACCACTATCTACACTGCCTTGAGAAGATTCTCCTGATCTCAATCTGCCTGTCCATGGTGAAGAATGTGAACCACTGCTAGAGGACACTCCAGGTCCACTAATATTTTGTGACTGCTGCTGTGAATTCTGTGCAGCATTACCATTTTGTGCATCTACATCATCAATCATATTTACTGGTTTATACCAGCTGCTCATCTCATCAAAAACAACATCTCTGCTCACTGTAAACTTACGAGTAGAAGGGTTATAGCATCTATACCCTTTTTGCTGCAGAGAGTAACCAATAAAGATGCACTTCTCAGCTTTTGGATCCAACTTGGATCTCAGCTCATCTGGCACATGTACATAGGCAATGCAACCAAAAATTTTCAAATGAGAAATATCTGGTTTCCTACCAGTATACCTCTCCTCTGGAGTCATCCCATGTATTGCTGCAGTGGGAGTCCTGTTCATTATGTAGACTGCTGTAGCAACTGCTTCAGCCCAATAAAAATCTGGCAGGTCTTTTTCATTAAGCATGGCACGAGATACCTCTCCAATATGCCTGTTTTTTCTTTCTGCAATTCCATTTTGCTGTGGGATATGACTGCATGAATATTGCTGCTTTATGCCATGCTCCTACAAGAACCTTGCAAACTCATTTGAGAGGTACTCTCCCCCTCCATCTAACCTTAGGCATTTTATTTGCAGGTCTGTTTCTTTTTCAACCATAGCTTTAAGAGTTTTGAAATGCCCAAAAACTTCACTTTTCTTTTTCATAAAATACACCCAAACTTTTCTGCTATAGTCATCAATAAAAGTGACAAAATAATGACAGCCTCCAAGAGATGCAGCTTTAGTAGTCCACACATCAGAGTGGATTAATTCCAATGGCTTCTTACTCTCTTGAACATGTCTAGGAAATGGTTTCCTTGCCTGTTTTCCAAACTGACAGGCTTCACATACCTTATGCATTTCTACAACCTTGAATTTAGGCAATCTTGCAACAATATTTTGGGCCTGCATTGATTTAAGTCGCTGTACATTAACATGACCAATGCGTTTATGCCAGATATCAATATCTGTAACTACACCGGTCCCATGTGCAAACATTGCTGCACTCAATTCAGTCATGTCTGCATCCAACGTAAACATTCTGCCCTTCTTCTTTCCTTTTGCTATCAAGCGACCTTTATTTTTCATATCCTCAACAAAGCATCCATGAGGATTAAATCTGACCTGCAAGCCCTGCTCAACCATTTGACCAACAGAAACCAGATTCTTGGTGATATTCGGGACATGAAATACATCGGACAGGTATTTCTTTTTCCCATCCTGCATAGACAAAGGAAATTTTCCAATCTGCACAATCGGATGTGCAGTATCATCACCAGTCTCCACAAATCCTGGTTTTTCCATTTTCCATGCATATCCATTCTGCATGACCTGTCATGTGGTTTGATGCACCTGAGTCAACATACCATACATCATTGCTTTCTTCTGCACGTCACAGAATTGTTCATGTGCTGCACCATAAACAAATGCTCATTTCTGTCATCACCCTGTCTACTAGAAGATGCATAATTTCCTTGTTGCAGTTTTCCATTCATGATGTCATTCTGCTTTTTATAGCAGTCTTTAGCCATATGACCCATTTTACCACAGTAGTAGCATTCAACATTACTGTTTGCATTTTGGCCTCTTTGCCATCCACCACGACCTCTTTGGCTCCCCCTGCCTCTAGAGTTACCACGTCCTCCTCCATAGGACTGGTTTTCTTGAGTTTGCTGCATATTCTGATTTCTACTACGGCCTCCAAATCGGCCTCCTCTACCTCTGCCTCTACCTCTTCCAGCATTTGAGTAGAAGACAGCTTCTTTCGAAGTTCCTCCTGAAGAAGATGCACCACCATTTCTCTGCTCCTCAGAAATTAGAAGAGCAATCAACTCCTCAAAATCAGGAAATCTTTCAGGAACTGAAATGGATGTCCAAAACTGTGCATAATCCTTTCCTAGACCATTCAAGGTCACAGAAACTAAATCATCATCTTCCACTGGCGACCCAATGGAAGCAAGTGCATCTGCAATCTTCTTCACCTTCATGTGGTAGTCATTGATGCTCATATTTTCTCTTTGCACATTATGCAACTCTTGCTTGAGCTGCATTTTCCTAGCTTGAGTATTTGTGCTATACATTTTTTACAAAGTATCCCATGCCTCCTTTGGCGTACTTGCATCCTGAATATGCACAATCATAGAGTCTGAAATACTGATAGACAGCCAGTACATAACTTTCCTGGCTCTCTCATGCCATGCTTTAAATGCCTGCATTTGCTGTTGATTGGGAACATCAGGAAGAACTGGTTCTTCTTCATTTCCTGCAACAAATTCCCAATATCCTTTTCCCATAAGGAAATTCATCATTCTAAACTTCCATGCCTGGAAGTTGTTCTTGTCAAGCTTTTTAGTTACAATCTGTGAGAGAGAATCAGACGCCATTACAGAACACTGCAAAAAGTTCTGTCACTTCAAAGAACACAGCTTCAGCCTCACAAGGGTTAATCTGCAAAACTGACGAAAGTGGTATTTGACCACACAGTCACTTCCTAGTGACGATTTTGCATCAACAGGCAACAAGGATGATTCTGTAACTCCCAATGTCTCTGCGCACAGGCATACAATGCAATTTCTACAGTAACTTTTCACCGATCTGTAGAACAGTGGTCGCACAGCATAAAACTGGGCCTTTTCCTGAGTGCGTGCAGAAAACTTCCGCCTCCAAAACAGGGTCGCCGAGGGTTAAAGCCCCTCCCGCAGCATATACTGCCCTCTTGCTTCACCGCGAAGGGCGTCTCAACCTGAGACAATGCACTCTTGCAATTTCCGGCTGTGCTACCTGTAGAGATCTGCTCCCAAAACAGAAAATGAAAGCAACATTGCTCCTCTTACCAGAACACCGCGAGCTTGGCTTGCTTTCTTGAGCTCCTTACCACGAACAAGGCTCTGATACCATGTCAAGATTGTGGGAGAGAAGGAAGGAGTCTCACTTGTAGCTTTCTTGCTTGCACAATGGGGGAATACACACAAGGGTGGAGGCTGAAAACAGTTTTCCTCTTCTTAGTTGTGTAAGCCAAAAGAACTCTCATACAAAGAAATAGAAGAACCCTATATATGGGTCTCAAACCAAACTCAACTAACTAAGGTGGCATACTAACTAAGCCACGAACTAGAGTAGATAAGGATAGCTATCATGTAGCTATTATTCATGGGCGGTGTACCAACCGCGTCTGCAAACTGACAAGTCGGTGACATAAATACACAACGGTCACCCTGGTGTATCACGAGTGGAGCTCGATATCTCAACAGTTCTTTGTCTACTGATTAAGGCTTTTGCGATTTGTCTTGCCATTATGAAATCAATGCGATATTTGATGCATTAAATGGAACCAGAAACACTAAATCAAATATAATGCGAGAAATATTATAATCAAGCTGTTGTAATATTATTTACGAGGTGTCTTTGCTTCTTGTTGGCTGGGAACATTGAGGCGTCTTCTCGTGTTGGATTGCAAAATTGATTTAATGTGAGACTCGATATTGCGTGCGGTCACTTATGTGATAACTCAATGAGTAATTTTTAAAACATTTCAAGGCCAAATTTGTTTCTCGATTTGAAGTGTTATGGCGGGAATATTACATGAACACCCACTATGTGGAGAGAGAAGGAGGAGAGAGAAAGACTAAAATTGATCTTTTCATAGAATGCATTGTTTCATACGGTTCTTACAACAATGGAAAGTAAAGAAAATTGGAAAATCATAGCCACTCCTCTCCTCTGTGTGATAGCTACAAAATCATAATTTCATGAGAAATGAGGGGGCACTTGAAAAATGTGCTCTCCCCTCCCCAAATTCATAATGACTCTCGGCTTTTTAGCCTAATATAGGAGAAGCTATACCTTTCGTACTCACTTTCACTACCATGCCTTTGGAGGGAAATTCCTTGCCCTTGAGCATGCACCTTGCCATTTCCATGATCATATGATTTCAGCATTAAATAATGCCATTTTACTAAGGTGTATGAGGTATCATCAATTGACACTTAATCCCTTTTCTCTTACAAAACTCTTCCATATTCTTTGAGTTGAACTCACCATCGCCATCTATTATAAACATCTTCACACTTTACCTGATTTCATTCTCAATAAGTTTTATCCATTCTTTAAGCTTACCCAAAATCTCCAAAATCTTGAGCCTTATTATGAAAGAAGTCCCACATCTTCCTACTATAGTAATCAATGATTAACATAAAATAAGAAGATTCTCCCAAGGCTTTCTAAGGGTGGTATGCAATGGATGGGGCAAGCTTGGTACCTATAGATGTGAAAACTATATGCCAAGAGTTGCTCATAAACTTAGCATTCCGATCATATACAACGACTTGTGCTAAGCCATGCAACTTGAAGACATATTCCATAAATTGAGTGGCCACCTGAGAGGCAGTGTATTGGGTCTTAGTGGTGGGGATAAAGTGGGTGGCTTTGATGAGGCGATCAACTACCACATAGATACTATTCTAACCTTTCTTGGTCATGAGGAGGCCAGTGATGTAGCTCATTATGATATGAGTCCATTTCCCTTCACAAATAGGAAGTGGCTACAAGAGGTCAGTGGGTCTGAGAGTGTTGTCCTTGTTCTATTGGCATGGGACACATTTGGTCACAAAGTCCTTGACATCCCTCCATAAGAATTTCCAATAAAAGCTCTTGGAAATCCTATCATATGTTTTGAAAACACCCAAATGCCTAGTAGTGGGACAAGAATGCATCTCTTCCATTATCTTCTATGTGAAGGGGGAAGTGTGTGGGATGATAATCTTGCCATGGGACCAAATAAGGCCATGCTTGAGATGATGTTGGGAGTTTTCAGCCATGACCCCATGCTACTGTAATTATTGGAAGATGTGGCTAAAGTTATCATCTAACAAATAAGCTTCTCAAAGCTCTTCAAGCCAATCATTATGAAACTCTAAAATAGAGGATACTCTGCATGTCCACATTCGAGAGAATGAATCAATCACTATATTATCTTTGCCTAGAGTAGTGTAAGAAATGTCAAAGCCATAGTTTTATAAGGTTTCCACCTATCATCTTTGCTTAGGAGTCACAGTGGACTAAGTCAAGAAGTACGGGAGGATGTGCTGATCACTTTTTACTTGGAAGCGGCTGCCATATAAATAATGGTGCCATTTCTTGATAACATGGAGGATGGCCAACATCTCTTGGTCATACAAATTTGTCTGTATCTCCTTATCATCAAGCTTGTTACTCTCAAATGCAATCACACCATGCTCTTGCAGCAATACTACACCAATACCCCTACCACTAGCATCACAATGAATGGTAAACATCTTAGAGAAATCAGGGCAAACAAGGATGGGGGTGGGAGTAAGCACATTCTTTAACTACCTGAAGCTATGATCAGTAGTGGTATCCCAAAATAATGATTTCCTTTTTAATCAATCACTCAAAGGTGCTCCAATGGTGACATAGTGCTTAAACCCTCTAAGGTCAGGCGCACCAAAGGGGACTTGCCAGTCCACTTAAGGCGCAGACGGATAAAGGAGGAGGCCAGGAAGCAAACTAAAGACTCAGAAGCAAAGAGGCAAAAGAAGCCATAGGACCTCCCCAAACACTTCATGAAGTTTAAAAAGGGTGATAGAGTGGTGGTTTTGCTAGGAGCAAAGAGACAAGGGCAAGCCATTGAGGGACCCACCAGGGTCAAGGAAGTCGACCTGGCAAGGGAAGGCAAGAAGGCTCGGCCTGTGTTCATTGCTGACGACATGACCAAGGAGGAGGGGGCTAGATTCGTTGCTCTCCTGCGAGAGTATGTCCATGTGTTTGCCTAGTCCTTGGAGGAACTGAAAGGAGTCGATCCTAGGGTTGTGACCCATAATATTCCAATGGTTCTAGAAGCGGTGCCAACAAAGCAGCGACCTTACCCTATGAATCCCAAACACGGCCATGCAGTGAAGGAAGAAATTGATAAGCTCATGAAGGCAAGATTTATATATGAGATCGAGCACACGGATTGGGTATCGCCTATAGTGATTGCTATGAAAAAGAACGGTAAGATTCAGGTGTGCGTGAATTACAAGAAGGTGAATGCTGCTAGGAAGAGGGATAACTACCCCTTGCCATATACTGAGCATATGCTGGAGAGGGTGGCAGGCAAAGAAGCTTATAGCTTCTTGGATAGTTTCTCTGGTTAAAATCAAGTGCAAGTGCACCCTGACGACAGGCACAAGACTGCCTTCGCCACGGAGTGGGGTGTGTTCGCCTACATCGTTATACCCTTTGGGCTAATGAATGCACCTGCAACCTTCCAACGATTAATGTGCACGATCTTCAAGGATATGCTACAACGCGAGCTAGAGGTGTTCGTAGACGACTCATGCATACACTCTAATTGGACCGAACACTTAGAGAGGTTGAGAGTTGTCTTCGAACGATGTCGGTTATACAAACTCTCGCTGAACCCCTTGAAGTGCCAGTTCTGGGTGAAGCACGGATGCATCCTAGGCCACGTAGTGTCAAGGAATGGCATTGCCACTGACTTCTCAAAAGTGAGGGCCATTGTCGACCTCCCACCACCCATCAAGGGTGTCCAGTGTTTCTTAGGCCACACGGGATACTACCGACGCTTTGTACTAAACTATGCACTGATCCCTAGACCATTGTACAAGCTGCTGATTGTATTCAGTGGACTGAGGAGTGCCGACGCGCATATGAATAGTTAAAGAAGGCTCTCACCACTGCATCAATCCTACAAGCCCCAGACTGGAGTGTGACATTCCATGTACACATAGATGCCTCCAAGTTTGCTATCGGAGCCGTTCTATGCCAGCCTGGTGAACATAGTCTTGATTACCCTATGAGCTTTGCTAGCAGGTAGCTCACCAAAATGGAGATAAACTATTCCACTACAGAAAGGGAAGGGCTAGCCACGGTGTTTGCCGTAAAGAAATTTAGGCATTACCTGTTGGCCACACCCTTCGTCTTTTTCGTTGACCATCAAGCCTTGATATATCTTGTGAACAAGCCGTGCACTACAGGTCGCATATCAAGATGGTTACTTCTCGTGTTGGAGTTTGATTTCTTGGTGGTTATGCGTAAGGGAAAGCAGCACTACATGGCGGATCACATGTCCCGCATACCCATAGGGGAAGCTTCTGGACAAGGCATACCTGACGACTTACTGGACACGCATCTCTTTGGCCTGTCTAACGAAGGGGACTTGTTTAGGGCGGATTTGATGCCATATTGGGCCGATGATGTTGTCCAAGTGCTAGAAAACGGTCTGCTTGAGAGGCCTATTGAGAAAGCCAGGCTAAGGAGACTAAAAATCCAGCCATACCAACTGATTGCTGGCCAACTCTATAGGTTGGGACAGGATGGGTTGTTGCGTAAATGTGTGTGCAAGTACGAGATGCACGATGTATTGAGAGAGGCGCATGGCGGGATAGCTAGCGGGCACTTTAGTGGGGATACGACCACCCATAAGGTACTACAATCCCAACTATGGTGGCCCACCCTATTCCGTGACGCCGCTAGGTTCATCAAACACTGTGATGAGTGCCAGAGGACTAAGGTGCCCATGCGCAAAGATAAGATGGAGTTGACCCCCGTAATAGCGCGACAGCCCTTCGAAAAATGGGGCATCAACTTCATCGAACCTATCAATCCTGTGGCGCAATACTCCCAGGCACGCTACATCATTGTAGCAACGGATTACCTGACGAAGTGGGTGGAGACAAGAGCCACTAGAAAGAATGACACTAGGACCACTGCGAAGTTCCTATGGGAACATGTCTTTTCACGGTTTGGTTGTCCAATCGAACTAGTGAGTGATCAAGGCACGCACTTTGTTAATGAAGTAATATCCCACCTGTTCTCAACCTTCCTAATCATTCATAGAATGTCCTCTCCCTACTACCCTCAAGCAAATGGCCAAGTGGAGTCCACAAATAAAATCCTAGTCAACGTGCTTACTAAGGTAGTATCCACATCACGAAGAGATTGGGATAATAAATTGATGGCGGCCTTATGGGCCTATCGGACAGCTTATAAGACGGCTGTCAAACAAACGCCCTTTAGGCTGACCTACGGAATGGAGGCCATTCTACCTTTAGAGTTCTTTGTCCCTAGCTTAAGAATAGCAGCACAAGAGCTTTGGGAGGGAAGAGAGGCTTGGACTAACCGCTTAGTGGAGCTAGAGCGTCTCATAGAAACTCGACTTTTAGCCACCCACACTTGTTTGACAAGCATGTCAACCAGCGCAACTTTGATCAAGGGGACCTTGTCTTACTCTACTCGATGAAAGGGCACAAACAGAAAATGAAATTTCGAGGACTAGGACCTTCCCAGGTGTGTGCAATTAGTAGAATGGGCAATGTCGAGTTGGAGATGCTTGAAGGGGAAGGAATAGGCTTCTTCAATGGCAGTCGTATGAAGAAGTACTATCCTCCTTCCCATCCATTGCACGAGCCACCCATGCACGAAGCTCTTGTCAACGTCTGCGTGGCCACAATTACCAAACTAATAGATCAAGATGAAGAAGCAGTAGCACCCGCCTAGCTACGAATCATGATCACTACAGAATGAATGTATTCTTTTGATGCCCTGATTGACGAAGGTGCTAACTGTAATATCTTGACACATGACCATTGGACACGCATTGGTTAGCCTAAATTACAGCCCACAAATGCAAAACGTAGTCCATTTGGGGGCAACACTTACCCTCTCTTAGGAAATTGCCAAGTGGCTGTCTCCTCGAGTCTGAAAGTGGCTGTCTCCTTCAGTCTGAAAGTGTCCCAGTCGTCTTTTATGTGTTACCACACACTAAGGGGGCCGGTGATAAATCACTACTAGGCCGCACTTTCAAAAAGCAGACAAACTACAATGTGGACTACAACCTAGATCGCATCCATCTGGCCGTAAGGAATGTGCACATAGGAACTACTTTCAGCAAGGGCCATCTTGCGCCGTCTACAACTGCAGAGCCACGGATAGAGGCCCCCACGACCAAGCCTAAGGAGAAGGGCATGGATGTCTTACCCCATGCTCCAACCGCCAGAAGCAAACCCACCCAAGCCATTCACATGGCCAAAGAGCCCACACGCATATGGGTGCCAAAACAGCGAGGGCCGCCTTCTAATAGACTGCAGAAACGCGCTCCTAAATGCAAAAACTACCAGTCACAGCCTAAGAGGCAGCTCAGATGCCATCGACATGGGCACATCGCTACGCCACGATGGATATCGAAAGATCTCCCGTGAGCACAAGGATACTATGCAGGCAACCCCTGGATATGGGTGCCTAAGGGTAGAAACCTCAGAAGCTCAACTCTAGGAAACCCCACTCCAGCTAGACGGGCTGGCACATGCAAAGCACAAGTCGCAAAGAATGTCAAACTAGCAACGGTGATGATTAAGGGCCCCCAACACATTCATTGTCCCAAACCGGATGTCCCAGCACTATCCAGGTCAAAGGAGGTGCACACTCCCATGCCGGCTCAAATAGAATGCATCATGTCTCCTATGGCACGGAAGCCTGCTGCAGCGTTTCCAAATGCTCTAGAGTGCAAAGTCCCATTGGTGACGCCAGTAAGGGAATCACCACTGTGCAGCCCAACAGCGCCATCGCCACCAGCAGGGCTTAAGCCTTCGTACGAAAGACGATCTTTCCTTTCAGCGGCCAAGGATCTCGCTGAGACCTCGGGGAATGACGTAGTGACATGCATCAAGGAGTTGGATGAAACCTTCACTACATTCGCTAGAAGCTATGAGAGGCTTGACCTAGGACTTCTTGACAAACCCCTCGCTTCTGATGTTCACGCGTTTCCATGCACTTGGGAAGACTACGAGTTTATGACCATCAAATTTCCCAAAGTTGCGGCCGAGCTAATCGCTAATGGAGAAATATCAAAGGAACAAGTTGTTCTCAGATGACTAGTCACCTCGTACCGCAAACCTGCTCGCTCTACGCCTGAACGAGAATTGGAAGAGCTCACACAGCTTGCCAGCTCTGCTTCTCCATTCTTACAATTGTGGTACGCCTTATGACTCCAATGGGAGAAAAAAGGCTGCCGGATCATGACCAATGTTGAGCAAAGAAGGGCAATCAAAACAATTAAACGCGACCCTACTTACGTGGCACCTCTTTCATTCAGAGTTTTGTCCATTACATGCAATTTATACTTAGATGATCAGGTATTGGCCCATCCGTACATTGACCAGTTCCTCACGGAAGAGGAATTGCACGTTGCTAGTCGCCTCAACTCAGGGGACATCTTTCATGATATCTTGACCTACATCACTCAAGCTTCCCTACAGCCATGCGAACTTGATCGTCATGCCCAGTTTGAGTACAACCCTAACCTTTATACTTGGATGTTGGCCAAGTATCTCGCCCCACACAGCACATGCGAGCCCTCCCCCTTCCCCCGTAAATCCTGAAAAGGATCCCCGTAACACTTAGGAAAAAGGGGGGGGAAGAGCAAGTGACAACCAAGTGACGAACCAAGTAATGTAGCAAGAGGTGTAAAGGTTGAAAGTGCTCAACTAAATTTAAATAGGAAAGAAAGCAATGAGAAAGTAGATGATTGTTGTGAATTATTTCTAAGATTCATCCCTCTGAATCCGCACGGCAAACTGTCACACATTTTTTTCTTGGGATCTGCTAGGAATAAATCAAGTGGTAACTCTAACATCGACTTGGGTGATGACAGGCACCTACCATGGCAGGACAGGGTAGACTTCCATTTATGAAAGCGGAGCTGACGAAATATGGAATCAGCATCGAGACGCGGGGATTCATCCAATTCACATTCAAGCATACCATGAATCTGGATGAAGCCATCTCGGAAGAGCTAGCCGTGAGAGAGCTGGTGGACAAATGTAACCTCTAGAAGTACATAGAGAAGGTCGAGTAGGCAATGGACTACAGCATGTGTGCAGATTTCTTAGGGAATTTCGATGAAGGACGAAGCTGTGGCACAGTCACAGTGAGGGCAGGTGATCAAGAAAGAAGGGTGCATGTGCCCCTTAACGCAGTCATTGTCGAGAGAGCCCTGGGACTTGTGCCCAAAAAAGAAAGACTCCCAAAAAGAGATGTGTACGCCATGTTGGGAGTCAGAAAAGAGGATGTGCACATGGTCGATGGAATTAGTCTAGCTGACATTCCAGACCCTGCGACGAGGATGCAGGCTAAGATGATCCACTCTCTCTTCTCCAGTCTCACAGATACAATGCACTCATGAATAGAATTAGTGTGCGACTGCTGGAAAGCATTGCAGCAGGAGTCCCGGAGGAGGTGGACTGGAACGGCTTCATCCAAAAGACTATCAAGAGTTCAACCGCCCTTCTAGCTCCAGCCACAGCACCAGCCGGTGGAGAATCTCCGGCCTCCACCGCACGATCCACCAGAAAGAAACCTGCCATCAAAGCCTCTACAATCAGATATAGAGGTATCCTCACATCAATCATTGATGAGGCTATCAAGGATGCCGATGTGGAGGGAGAGCAAGTTAAGAACCAAGGCTCACCACATTGTGAGGAGGAAGGCTCGAGCAAAAGGACAGCAAGTGACGAAGGAGAGCCTGAAGTACCACCCACTCAAACGGTCGAGCCTCAGAAGTAAATGAAGAATAGCAAGAGCCAACAAAAGGAGGAGAGACTGAGCAAAGAGGAGCGGGCCGAGGTGAAGAGGGCTCGAAAAGAGTCAAGTAGGTTGGAAGAACAATGGCAGAAGAAGGAGGAGGAATAACTCAAAAGAGTTAAAGAGGAGTCAAAAAAGGAAGAAGAGGAAAGGCAAAGAAGGGCAGAGGAGGAAGCCCATGAGATGACGGTGAAGGAACTGGCTGAGTTGGCAGAGGCCACTCGCAGGTCCGTTGAAGAAACTCATGGAAGAGGAGAAATTAACCCCTATAGTCCTCACCATGAGGGAAGTGGCAGCGCGAGGGCAGCCCCAATGATCGAAGGCAAGGGGAAGTCGCTGTTACACCCCCTACCTTCCTCCTTCATGCCGGCGCCAATAGACACCCCAACTGCCCCACAACCCACGCCCTCTCTGGACGTAGCCCAGCTGATGAGTATGATGCAGATGCTTGTCAGTAAAGTGGCTGAGATAGTCCTAGAAATTGGAGTGAAAAGACTTGCCACTACTGATGCTGAGTCCAGGAAAGACCCGAAACGGCAAAAGCTAGAAGCGTCAACCACCACAGCTCCTATTCCCACCTGGTGCAGACTACGATGCCTACATGGCTGAGCTCCTGGTGCAGTTAGATAAAGCAAAGGAAGAGAAGAAGATGGCCCTGTTGGAGCTAGAAAAGGAAAGGGAAACTTTGGCAGCCCTGAGGCTTGAAGTTTCGAGGCAAGGAGCTAATTGGCAAAGGGAGGTCAAGGCGCTGCAAGATTAGCTGGAGGTAAAAAGGAAAGAGGCCCAGGATAACGAAAACTGCCTGAGACAGAGGCTAGAGGATGAAGAAAAAAACCTAGTGGCTGAGCAGTGGAGCTTAAAGTTGCTAGTGCAGCAATATGCTGACCTAGAACAGAGAACGGCCAGACTGGAAGGGTATGGACTATTGGCAACTCAAGAGGGTGAGCTGAGCGAGTGGTAGGTGAATACCATGGCAAGCTACAGTATGAACTCGAGGAACAAGATAGGCTGGAGAGAGAGATAGAGTTCCTAGCACAGGAATGGCTGGCAACCCTCGCAGCAGAACTATAAGAACAACAACAGGAGGCACAATGGCTGCAAGGTGCATTGGAAGTTGCCAAGGAAGACACAGAGGCCCTCATGGCCATGGCCTTCATGCAACAAAGATTGCACCTTGCAGAGATCCAGAGCCATGAGCAGCTAGCACAGGAAAGGTGAGAACGAATCGCTGAGGCAGAACAGAAATTCAGTATTGCAAATCAAGCGAAAGAAATCGTCGAAGAACAGCTGGCTCGGAAGTCCATGGAGTGGCACCAACTCTGGGCCTTAACGAACGAACAGCAGCAACAGGTGGTGATCACACAAGCAAGTGAGCTGGAAGAGGAAATAAGAAAGATGGATGAAAGGGCCAACACGTGGGAAGCAAACAACTTTGAAAGAATCAGGCAGTTAATGGAGCACTTGGTAGTGGCCAAGTGCGAGAGAGTGCTTGCCAAATCTAGGGCTGAAGCTGTCGATGTATGCACCAACGCACAAAGGCAAGCCTTTCTCAGCACCGTCCTACATGTCACCCAAGTACAGGGTGATGAATTAGTGGATAGGGTAAGAAGGAAGCTGGAGTTGACTACCCGGGCGCTAAGATATGGTCTTTAGGAATGGGAGCTCCCCACCGGCATGGGACTCACCAAGGAGCAGCAGTTCCACTACATGCGCCGTGTCGGCCTCTCCACCGTTGAGCTCAAGGAACTGGGGTTTGAAGAATAGGAGCAGCACGCACCACTACCACAAAAGACCCCAGCAGTGGCCAAACAAAATAGCGAGGAGGGCCCAGACTTGGAGTAGGAGGCCGAAGAAAAACAACAAAAAATGCCCAGTCTGCCTCTACCAGACCTCCCGCCAAATGAGCCTGAAGATTCCCACATGCCTGAGCGCATCATGGCAACCAGAAGAAGGAGGTAGGAGCTGGCAGAGGACACACAACGTAGAGCACGGTCACTACCCAGACAATTCTCTGACGAGCCGGTACCACTATGAGGGGATCCCAACCCTATCGATTGGCCTCAAGAATTGATCATCTGGTGTGATTGGGAGTTCTAGATGAGACCATTTGAGCTGTCATTTTCCTATTCACGCTCGTTGGACTGTGCATTGCCTCTCAGCATTCTATCCAAGATCAAGGACCTGGCCAATGACCTGGCAAACAAATGGATGGAAGAGAGGAGCCTTATTATAACCAGGTGGAGGCAAGAGCCCGCAGATTACTGGCAAGACAAGGTGAACCGGATTCCCAAATCCGTCCAAGGCTACAAGGCATAGTCGAAGTAGCGGAGGAGGATTTGGGACGCCAATTTTGACGCCTGGACTGCCTTCTGCAGCTCACTCCCTGAGGAACAAAATGACCCCACCTACATGCCCTACCCCCACCGGCATGGAGTGGATTATGACCACACTATTCATGGGGATTTTGATTTTCCTAGAATATATAATGTAAATGCCCAAACTCCTGAGGAACGCCTAGTTTTTAAAGTAGAGGATATCCTTCCCTCAATCAACCGCTTCCTCGCGGACTTCTCCTCTTGCCCGGATCCCGCCTTCCTAACCACTTGCAATTATCTTAGACTGATCAAATTCCTATTAATGTAGAAGCCTGCCATTGAGGAAGCCCACCTTCCCCCCCTCTTTTTTGACATCAATCTAGGAATAGATAGTAGAGCTATGACTAGATTAATGATGAGGGAAACCCTACTTCCCTCTTTTTGCTTAGAACTCTTAGAAAATATGAATGACACCCGCTTCACGAGGTGTAACCATCCCTTTTTTTCATCCACACCTCTGAAGGCTCGGGCTGCTATTAAAGAATACCTCCAAAGCTGTGCCTTTCTATTCTAATGCCTACAACCACCCTGCGCTACAGGCTGAAGGTGATTGGCACTAGCCAAAACGCCTTCTATGAATATAGTCTTCAAAGAAGAAGAAGAAGAAGAAGAAGAAGAAGAAGAAGAAGAAGAGGAAGAAGAACAGAAACGATAAGAAAAGGAAAGGAAAGAAAGGAAAGAAAACAAAGCAAGCCAAAAGGCACAAAGCCTCACTTTGTTCACTGCACCTAGGGTTCACCCCTAGCCCCTCTCCCCACTTCACGCTTAGGGCACATCAAGGGCAAGACTTCCAGACCTATCACCCTAAGCTCTACACTGCACCTACAACGACACACGAACTGGGTCCTCAAGTGTGGGACATTATTGAGGGTTTGCCTAAGGTTAGACCCATCTCCTAGTTCCATTGCACGTGCACTTACACCTCACCGGGAGACAGACACACCCCTTAGGGAGTGCACAACCTTCTCTTGCAAGTTGTTCGTAACTCAGCCGGGGCCCGCCATTGGTGTAGATCTTGGAACCACGTGCTCTTCAACGGCTTACAGAGCCTTGGTTTTGATAGTCATCACCGATGACAAATTCCAACTGTGTAACAAAGGCCGAGAATCTTCATGAAGATCAAAGCAAGCCAGAATCTCTCCAAATCATCAAGAATCCACACCCCATCATGTCTCTTCCACAACACCACCTTTTTGATTGTGGTCATATGCCCGCCAATTCCACTTAGCACCAATCCCAACTTCCTTGCTGCTCCCCACCCCAATGCCATGGGATTGGCACTCCGCTAGGAGGGGGGTAATGTTTACCGCAGCACAGAGGAACGGAAAATGGAGCAGAAGTGCGGGAAATCTGGAAGAAGGAGACAACCAAGAAGGCACAGGATAAAGGAAGGAAAAGGTGTCCTGGATGGAGGCCAGACCCTAAAAATTTGAATGATTCGAATGATGGTGTCGCCTCGAAGAAAGAAAATAGTAAAAGCGCGCCATTAAATATGAAGGCGCTCCCGAACCCTTGTAAAAGGAGCGCTGGGCTCGCTCCTGTGCAAATTGTATGCATTAGTGGGAACGGGATAAGTTAAAATAGTGGGGAATAGGAGAAAAGGGCCTAGGCTAATGGCCGGCCATGTAAAAAGTGGGGATGACCGCCCAAAAGGTAGGGCATGTATATAAAGTTCAAAAGTGAATGAGAAGCTCATTCTTGGGTGAGGCTAAAGCTTCTTCTTCTTCTTCTCTTGTCTCTTACCTTCATACTTGTGCTTGAGTGAGGGATTGAGGGAGTGGAGGGAGTGGAGGGAGTAAGGGAGTGAGTGTGTGAGAGTGAGGGATCGTGGAGAAGAAGCTCCCCATCTTCTCTGTTCATCTTCCCTTCCCTTCTTCTCTTCTCTTGTCTCGTGCGGCTATGGAGAATGGAGCTTGACGGAGGGGGCTTGATGTTGCTTGAGCTTGCCACAAGGATCGTGGAGCTATCGGAGTGCAAGAGAGAGGAGGGAACTCGATCGAGCATCAAGGTAAGCTCACTACACCTGCAAGGTAGGCATTGTGCGTCAGCTATGTGAGAGGTAGCCATGGCTGCTTGGCTTGAAACGCTTGATCAATAAGCGGTTCGTAGGCCTTGGGGTAGAGCTCAGTAGCTCCCCTACACCATGGCCACTCGGCTTGAAACGCTTGATTAATAAACTGTCCGTAGGTCTCGGGGTAGAGCTCCATAGCTCCTCTCCATTTTGGTTCCATCGCCGGGATCGACAGAATCGAGCCTTGAGCGCCACGCGCATCAAATCGAGCATAGAAGTAGGGTTTACAGCCTGAATCAGTGCTCGAGATAGTTAGGAGATTTAGGAGGTTTTGATCCTTGGAGCAAGTAAGTATTTTGATTTGTTGTTGAATATTAGAGTAGGACCAACCATCTCCATCTCTGGTTTTGATTTTGGTTGCATTAGGTTAAGATTAGGATAGGAAAAAGAATGGAAACAGAAGGGTTTTGCTGCTGCTGGAAATAGGGAAATAGGGTCACATATTCAGATTTTTGGCTGGAAGAGTATGAGGGATTAATTTTTGAGGTTATAGCAGGCTGGGATGGGGCAATAAGAGGCCCAGGGAACCAAGAAACACCACATTTGGCATTCTGCCTTCTGAGAAGAGAGTGAGCTTGAGAGCCAGGGAGAGAGCGAGAGAGAGAGAGAGAGCTGCGGGGACATTGTTGAAATGCTGATCGATTCGAGAGCCACATCATTTCTAGGTGTGCCTGGCAGTTCCTTGCATTGTTTTGTGCCTATTTGGAAAGCATGGGATGATTCCAGGGAGTAGGCATTGACCTTGAAGCATCGCGTGCAACCCGCGGACCGTCATTTGCGCCGTCGGACTAGCCGATCTGACCCCTAGAATAGGACTACCTGATTTCTAAAGTCGGACCATCCGACTCCGAAAATCGGACCACTTTTCCGATCCGACTCCCAGAATCGGACCACTTCGAGAATCGGACCACTTCAGAAATCGGACCACCCCGTCCGACTACTATAATCGGACCACGTGTCCTAGTCTCGGATTTGGATCACTCGACCCATCGCAGGAGTCGGACCTCCCCTGTCTGACTAGGGAAATCGGACCAAAGTAAAATTTGACCACCCTGTTCGAGGCTCAAATCAGACCACTGTTCCTAGCATGAAACTTAGACTAGCCTATCCGATTCCCATTATCGGACCAGCCCGTCCAACTCCCAGAATTGGACCACTTCACCAGAACTTTAAATAGAGGGTTTTTAAACTTGCCCTATAGTCCTGGCCATCCTGTTTACATCTCTGATCCTCGAGGAAACCCAATTTAGCCCTTAAAAGCAAGAGGCCAGACATTATAACCGAGGATTCACCCGGAACAGCTAGACACTGAGCAGACGAAATTTAGAATTTGACTTGACTTTCGGTGACCAACCAACCAACCAACCGTGAAGCAGAATAGAGAACGCAGCAGGGACTTTCAGTAAAACCTTAGCCAGCCTTATTGAGGCTGTACGAGTCAATGATGTTGAAACCTCTAACTTAAGAGCCGTGACAAGAGGCCAAAAGGCTAAAGAGATTGATAAAGATCATGCAAAACCAGTTGAGGCAAACCCTAAGCAAGGGGATAAGGGAACGCAAGTTCAGAATCCTAGCATGGAAGGGGGACTGCTAAGGCCGGTTGACAAGAAAGTTGACCCTAAGAAGGATGAGGCAGTGCCAAGAAAGAAGGCAAGAGCCAAGAAAGAAGCACCAAAACCGGTCCAAAGACCAAAAGAGAGGATGGTTTGGCGAGAAAAGAGAGCTTTGAATACTTATCATGACTTTCATTTAGCAAGTTCTCTTTGTGAAGTCAAACCAGATGTGAACCTCTTGTAATTGATTAAATTATCTCCAGGAGTACGCAAGGAATTTAAGAAGATCCTACGTATTGGGTATATTGTAGAACCTTTGGGCATAGCACGAGTAGGGGAAGATTGGTTTGACCATGCTGAAAAGAATTGCCCTAGGGTTCCAGCTTATGTGGATGGAATATTGGTGGAGCATGCTATTGTAGACACTGGATCCTCCGTCAATATCATGAGTTCAGAATTGATGGAGAGGTTGGGTCTAGGCATCCAAAAAGATAGCTCCACCCTTCTTAGAATGGCGGATGATAGTCTAAGACAACCAGAGGGTTGCGTTACTAAGGTTCATGTTACAGTTGCAAGTATAGAATGTTTCTTGGACTTTAGGGTGATAAGATTTGCAGGACGTCCTAGCTATCGAGTCTTGCTAGGTAGGCCTTGGATCTTACGAACAGACTATCAAGTCGATATACCCACCGATCGAGTGGTTCTAGGTAGAGGTGCTAATCGAGTAATAGTCGATGCTTACCCTGAGTCTCCTCAGAGTAAGAGAGCTCCTTTATTCTCTATTGAATTAGAGACAGCAGATGATCCATCTGGTAGTGAGACGTCATCCAGTGATGAATCTAAGGAGGGATCCACTACAGAGGATATTTATCAGATAACTCTAAATGAGCCGATAGAGCTGCAAGATAGGATAAGAGACGCGGATGTGATTGAGTTAGACCTTGGCATGCCGAATGATTCGTGGCCAATTAAATTAGGTTCCATACTCAGTTCAGCAGAAAGGGAGGACTATGTGTCCTTGATTCAAGAATTCTGCAATATCTTTGCTTGGAGTTATGATGAGCTGAGAGGCATTCCTCCCAACCTGGTTGTTCATACTATTCCTGTAAAAGAAGGCAGTCGTCCTGTGCGTCAGAAGGTAAGGCGCATGCCTTTTGAATTGAGGGACGGGCTGTTTGAGGAGTTATAGAAGTTACGAAAAGCTGGTTTAATCTTCCTTGTACAACATACAGAATGGTGTTCACCAGTTGTTATCAGGAAGAAGAAAAACAACCAGATCCGATTATGTGTAGACCTTAGAGAGCTGAATAAGCAGACGGTTAAGGATTACTACCCGTTGCCATTTATTGACCTTTGCAGGATACAACCAGATGGCAATTGCTGAAGAGGACAAGCTGAAAACAACTTTTATTACTGTCTTTGGTATTTTTGTGTACCATGTGATAGCCTTTGGTTTGTGCAATGCACCTGGATCATGGCACAGCAAACAAGACCTTTGGTGACATCTCCCCAAACAAGCTGAAAGTATTTATTGATGATCTGGGGGCAGCCACTATAAGGGAAAGAATATTGATTATTTTGAGAAAGTGTTTTGAGCGTTGCAGACAATTTTGTATTGCTCTTAATCCACGGAAGTGTGTCTTTGGAGTGCCTTATGGGCTGTTGCTAGGCCATGTGGTCAGTTCAATAGGAATCTCAATTGACCCTGAAAAGATCAAGGTTATAGTTGCTATGAGTCCACCACGCACTCCGAAAGAGGTTCATAGCTTTCTGTCGTCGATAGGGTACTATCGAAGGTTTATAAATGCCTTGGCAGAAAGGACGTTGCCATTAACGAACTTATTATCCTTTAGCTGTTCATTTGTATGGAGCGACCCTTGTAAGGTAGCTTTCGAGGATGTGAAACAGGAGCTAGTAAAAGCACCCGTTTTGAAAGCACCTAAAAGAGGTAAGATATTTTACATATTTTCAGCAGCCACCATGCATAGTATCAGCTGCTGCTTAGCCCAAATTTGGGAGGAAAAGTGGTATCACTCGATAGCTTTTGCTAGTCGAAAATTGGGCATTTCAAAGATCAATTATACCTACATGGAGAAGTTGTGTCTTGCGATGGTCTTTGGGACTAAGAAATTTAGGCACTATATCCTCTATGAGAAGTTAGTTTTTTATACGAAGGCAAAAGGGCTTAGATTGCTTATGAACAAGCTACAGCCACCTGATCGTTTGGCAAAGTGGTTAATCACTTTGCAGGAGTTTGATTATGATATTAAGAGTAAGCCACCGAGGTTGCAGGGTATTGTGGAATGCCTTGTGGATTTCTGGGAGCCAAAGGAGACTTTGGCTGAAGGAAGTGATATTGAAGAAATATGTAAAATTGATACAGCTTCCATTCCATCTTGATATGCTGCTATTACGCATTACCTATCAATAGGAGAGACTGGAGCTGGTCTGTCAAAGTCAGAAAATAGGAAAATCAAACAACAGGCTTTGAAGTTTTCCTTGATTGTAGGAACACTATATCAGCAAGGTGTTGATGATATCTACCACCGATGTGTGATGCCTGACGAGGTTCCTTTCATCTTGGAAGAGTGCCATGACTCTGCATGTGGGGGGCACTTTGCGGGACAGTTGACCACGTAGAAAGCTTTAAGAGCTAGATATTGGTGGTCATCCATCTTCCAAGATTCTTTTGAGTATGTTAAGAGATGTGATACCTGTCAAAGACATGACAGTAGAGAGAATAGGAAACGCCACTTACGCCTATCATGGCTATCCTTCCATTTGAGAAGTGAGGCATTGATTTTGTGGGTCATATCACCCCGTCGTCTACTACTCATAAGAGGTACGTTATAGTAGCAACTGATTATTTTACAAAATGGTTAGAAGCGCGGGCGACGAGGCAGGACAATGCAAAAGAGACTGCCAGTTTCCTTTTAGACCAGATTATCTGTCGTTTCGGTCCACAGAAGGAACTAGTGTCGGACTATGGAACCCATTTTCTGAACAAAGTGATCAAAAGCTTGACTGAAGCTTGGCAAATCGAGCATAATAAAACGACCCCCTATAATCCGTAGGCAAATGGGCAAGTCGAAAGTACTAATAAGCAGCTTGTGGGGATCTTGTCTAAAATAGTCTCTGAGAAGAAACGAGACTGGGACAGGAAGTTGTATGTGGCAGTATGGGCGTACAATACAACGTTCAAGCGAGCTACTAGCCATACTCCATTTAAATTGGTTTATGGGGAAGAGTGTGTGTTACCCCTCGAGATTGAGTTGCCAACCATACGGTTTGCAATTAACCATTCTTTGGGAGACGAGGATTCTCTCTTTGAACGTTTCACGACCATAGCCCATCTAGATGAGCTGAAATTGCAGAGCTTATTACACCAGGAGGTAGCCAAACGTCGGATGAAGCAGTTGCATGACCTTAGAGCGAAGAAGTATACCTTTAAAAAAGGGCAATTAGTCCTATATTATGATGCGCATAGGGAGCTGTTTCCAGGAAAGCTGGAACCTAAATGGGATGGCCCCTACAAGATCGTTAGGATAGGGAAAAATAGGTCTACGACTCTATTAGCTGATCTACAGGGAGTAGAGTTTAAAAATAAGGTTAATCTTAATAAGATTAAACCTTATTATTTCTAAGTATACTAATACAAACGAAATGCATTGCAGGTCCATGCTGGGGATGATTTGAGACCTGCAAAAGAGCTTAAAAGCTGGTTGATGGGGCGGTTAATTCCTTATTTGGAGCACCCATATCTGGAGCAGAGATACCATCAGGGGAAACTTATATGGTGGAGCAAAGGATACAAAGTGATTGAGCAAGAAGACGGAACCTTTGTGTGGGAGATCAAAGTCTTCTACCATCACTGCTTACAGTTGTTGACAAGTATCCCTGTTGAGTTCAATGAAGAAGGTGGGATGGAGCCGTCAGTTCATCCTCTCAACATGTTGAATTTTGACTATCATAATTACGAATAGAGAAGTTCGTGATGGCAGGCTGTGTAAACCCATTGTGGAGGTATACATTATATTTTGACGGAGCGTCCAGGGGCCCTAATAAAAAAGGGAGTGTTGGAGTAGTAATCTGAGATCCCTAACGTAGAGTTACGATGAAGTTAGCTGCTTCTCTCGGGGTAGGATTCACTAACAATATGGCAGAGTATAAAGCCTTGATTATGGGACTGCATATTGCCAAACAAGGTGGTATTCAGCGATTGTTAGTAAAAGGGGATTCCCAGTTGATCCTGAATCAGCTAGATGGGACATACACAGTGAGGAATCCCATTCTTTGTATGTATCATCGAACTGCCATGACCCTACTTGAGGAGTTTGAGAGAGTATCTTTTCAACTGATTCCACGTTACTGGAATCAGTTTGCGGATTCACTGGCAAATCTTGCTTATGAAGAAGACCTTTTCTTTAACTGTGGTCCTAGTTTGGATATTGCTATCAATGATGAAACAGGACCCGGTTGCTTGTGGGGAATGTTATCAGAGCATGCGATATATGGCAGACGATGGTTGATATGGGTGATGCAAAGAGTAGCCGAGACCAATCTACCGTTATTATCCTGGACCCATAGGTTAATTAGACAACATGTTATGCGTACACCTCTTGCTATATATGCGGGAGGGATGGGACATAACCTTATGCATTTAGTTTAAGGCTACGAGCCCTGTGGTTTTCCTCCTTGGAAAGGAGCTTATTATTGTATATCTGTATTCTTTCAGGGAGGGATGTGTAGGTGCTATTCTGTTTTATCTCGTTAGGCCAAGAGGGCCAATTTTGCGAGGTTTTGAATGTTTTATTTCATTAGGCCAAGAGGGCCGATCAAGTTTTTGTAGTGAAGTGCTTTATTCTATTAGGCCAAGAGGGCCAGTCGTCTGTTTGGTGTAGGTACGGTTAATGGTTTCTTGTTTTAGTTCTATGCTAGACAGGTTTGAAGAAGAGCTTGGAAGGAGCCTTTGTTACGCGGAAGCTTCTCGTGGCCCTATCTAGGTGATATCTCTCCTTTATGAAGTACCATGTTTTTATGCTATATGTGTCTATGTACTTGTAGGGGATTTTCTTTTCTTGTTGGGGACCGGCAACCAAGGCATGGAGTCCCAGGTTTAGGTTCAGTATGTTTGAGGGAGGTCTGAGTAGTCGTTGCCTCCTGTAAAGACATTGTCAGGCATTGAAAGACCTGTTTTAGAAGGGAGTCCTAGTGACCCTGTTCTGCTAGCCTGCTAGGCAGCCGTTCTAGGAGTTCTTGTTAGTTGTGAGGCAATTAGAGAAGCTTGCCGAAGGAAAAATAATGATGATGAAAAGACACCCTGAATGTCTTAAAAGAACTAAGTATATACAAAGGTGTGTAAAAAGGGGTTCCAACCCCCTATCAAAATAGAAAAGAAAAGAAAGGAAAATTTATAAGCAGTTGATCATCGCCTTGCGAGGGCCTGGCAGGTTCCTGGGGACGAGTCAAACCCGGGGCCGATGCCTTATCTTCTTAGGGGTGGCATCTTGCTGGAAAAGAAGAAAGTTAGGAAGGTTGGAGCGAAAATAAAAGTGAGTGGTAGAAAAGGATTAAGTGTCGCCTTGTGAGGGCTTGGTAGGTTCTTGGGTACCGAGACAGGACCTGAGGCCGATGCCCTGTTCTCCTTGGGTCACTACGCTCAGCTCCCTCCTTTTTACATTTCCGAGTATGGAAACATAAAAACCTAAAAGAAGAAACGTGCTGAAAGAAAATACTTCTTGATCAGGCTATAGGAGTCCTCGCCTAGTAGGAGCTCTTGGTTGTGTTGTCCTTAGTTAGGTAGGTAGTTCAGACCACCACTTAGGGCAACCTCTTTGATAGTTCTTTTTAGTTTGGCCGTGTTGGAGCAGCTGGTTAGTGACTAGCTTCGGCACTTCTATCAGATTATGCTAGGCCTACTCCTTGTGGATGTCATGCCTTGGTTTTGTCAGGGGGTAGGGTGAGCACTGTGCTATGGTTTAAGTATGTATCTATTTTGTATCAGCTTGATGCTTCCTTTGGTTGTTTTGTGCAGATCTGTTGTGGGATTCGACGAGCTGAGTCGCCCTATCCCGTGGTCGCCAATGAGAGTGGATTTTTGAGCTCGGGATGTGCCTAAAATTTGCCAAAAAATCTAAAATTTAGGGGAAAATATTTAACATCGAAGGCGGCGGCTCCAGCTAGGACAATTTTAAGCACCAAGTGAAATACGACTCTTAAAAGGCGCCCGAGCAACACTTGTTGATTTTTTATAATTTTTCAGACTACCATGCGGGTTGTCAGGAGTTGCTAGCCAATGCGAGATGTCAAGCCGGATGCCCAAAAATTTACAGTACTCAAATCGGAGCCCGGACGGGGAAATGGCCAAGAAACCGGTCAAGATGCGAAGGGGTGGACAAAACTTGGGCAAAATGGGCTAGTGACCTTTGGGAGCCCAACTTCAAATGTCACATGAAAAAGAAAAAGCAAGAGATGCAACAAATCGTGGAGGGAGAAGACGCCTGTAGGCGCTGAAAATTGCGCCCTCTATGATGATGATGGAGAATGGGGGTTGCATACAACCCACCCAAGTGATCATGGGCCTTGATTCCCTTCTACCTGGTGATCATTTTGCCGCCCTTTGCTCGCGCAATGATAGCCTGGATGAAGAACTCTGATTTTTGTCTTTCTCTCTCCTCCCTCTCTCTCCCCTAAGGGGTTGTTCTTGTGTGCAAGAGGAAAATGAAGAATGGTAAAGGAAAGCTTGTCCAGATGATACCGGATTGCTCCCGGATCAATGTAGACATGAAGATTGCTGATCTTGAAGGTGCTAGATATTGAATGAGGGCTGTCATGTAGTCCCATAGCAAAACCGAGATCCCAAGACACAAAGCCTAAGCGGTAATTCAATTTTTATGAAGAAAAAATAGTTTTTTATGCTATTTGGTTGATGAAATATTGTTCCCATGGGCTGATTATGCATCATAATGTTGTTTGCTATGAGTTTAATCAGTTTATGCTCTAAAAATCAGAAAATCATAAGTGATATGGCTGAAATTAATGGTATAAAACCCGTAAAATACGCGTTTAAGGGGTAAAATGGGGGTTTTTTGCAAAATAAAGGGAAAATATGAGATATTATATCGATAAAACCTAAAATTTTGCTATCAAAAAACCTAAGGGCCACACCCCACAATAAATTTTAATTTCTAATCATTTTTTATTGAAGAAAATAGAGGAAAAGTACCAAAAAATGGTTAAAAATGGGTTTTAAATGGGAGAAAATTAGGAAACGATAAAAAGAAAATTCCAAAAAATTACATAAGTGTTTGTGCAATGTATAATGAAGGTAGAGCATGAGGTTGGCCTCGGTTTACCCTCATTTCTATGTTTTTGTCCGTGTTTATCGCTTTCTCTACAAAGAAATACACATAAAATGACTCTTACACCTATCAACGATTGCAAAACATTAAACGGTAGGGTGAGAGGGGAGTTTGAGCATCAAAGTATGATTTTAAATCTGATTTATGTGTTGCATCATGCCTATAGGTCGTTGTTTTAAAATAAAAGAAAAGGCAGCATGAGCGTAAGGCTCGGTGTCTCTCCTCGTTCAATACGGCCGCGGTGTTTCTACCGTGAGGTTGCCTCCATATGTGTGTGATCGTGGCATTGCCAATAAGTATGGTTTCTCCCTCCGAGGAGTTTAAGGGAAACGTTGGACTATAGACTATAAGTGCATGAATTAAGCTTTAGGGCAGTTTGTTCTTTAGCATTAGATTGACGCTCCTGGTCCGCGAGGCCGTGAGGATGTTTCTGTGTCATGAGCATGAGGTCCGGCTAGTGCCATAACCAGTGCCGGCCCATGGACTGAGAATGAGACTATTGAGAACAAGATTGCTGAGAGTCCCTCCCATGGCATTTATTATCGCTCCTGTCATTATTTCCTCTAACTATCAAAACATGAGAGGTGCGAAAAGCATCAATATTCTTTCTGTTAACCTCTTCATTAAAGAGTGCACCCTTTACATCATATAACTTTAGCCCATCTATAGGCATGTTTAAACACATAGCAGTACGAAATGTATCCCATAATTCAGGTAGTGTAACCAAGAGAAAGAAAGAGGAAAGAATACTCTTGGATTCAATTCCCTACAAAGAGAAATGGCTAAAAATAGAGTGAAACTCATTTAAGTGGGTTGATATGAAAGTGTCCTCCTTCATGTGAAGGTAAGTTGGTTCCATCTAACTTTTCAATATTAAAGATAGTAATATCATTAGAACCAAGTTGAAAATAAGGGGCACTGAATAAATAATCGGTTTTCCACAAACTCAATGCAAAAGACTGTCAAATGGAGGTGATAGCTTGCATAAATAATGCAGTAAACTACAATTATAGCATGTTAAAAATGGAGTACAATGTAAGAAATCAATGCCAAAGAGGGGCAATCACTAATACAAGACAAACTGCAACTGCCAGGGAATAGATTGGTAGTGAGTGAATATGCAACTGGCAATAAGAACTGTTAAAGGATCAATGTGTTAAACTGAGATATATCCCATAGGCATAACCATTATACACAAAGTAAGTATCACTGGTAATAAAGGAGACTACCTAAAGCCACAACAATAGACTGAGTAACGTAACAAAATCTCAATACATAGCCAACCAAGATGCATACATCACTAACAACAGCATGGCAGAGATAGGTGCCAACACAAAAGCAATGTCAGATCAGCCCACTAAGCATCAATTATGTACATAAAGCATGACGAGAGCATGTACATGTCACCAAGTCCCATAGTCTCACTATACGACCCTCAAGCCCAACTACATAACCAAATGCTCAATGTAGTATCCAAGTGTCCAGTAGCAAATCCCACTAGAACAAAAAGGTTGAATGCTAGATGAGCAAATAAATCTCAAAACATCATATGGAAGGGATCCATACATCCAAGATCCAAATAGCATATATCTGGTAGCACAAAACCCAATATGTACCCTTCAAGATCATAATAGCAATGGAAGCTTAAAATCAAGATGCCAAAGCATCCAATGTGGCTCAAAATGGAGCCTCAAGTGTCACCATAGATATGTCCAAGCCTATACATCAATGTTAAGTATGTACTTTAGCATTTGTCTGACCCAAGAAGCATATAAGCCTTCAATGCATAAAGCTTTCGAACAGAATACTTGTTATCCACTATATATTCAGCAAATAACCTAGCTTCAAACTAAGCAAATCTATCCAAGAAGCATCTCAAGACATATACCAAGCATCTCAGTATTAATACATAGGTGTATGAGCATCAATGAAGCTCAAACATTCAAGTAAATGTTCCCTCTGTTTGTATTATAGCTGTCAAGATTGTGGGAGAGAAGGAAGGAGTCTCACTTGAAGCTTTCTTGCTTGCACAATGGGGGAATACACACAGAGATGGAGGCTGAAAACAGTTTTCCTCTTCTTAGTTGTGTAAGCCAAAAAGAACTCTAATACAAAGAAATAGAAGAACCCTATATATGGGTCTCAAACCAAACTCAACTAACTAAGGTGGCATACTAACTGAGCCACGAACTAGAGTAGATAAGGATAGCTGTCATCTAGCTATTATTCATGGGCGGTGTACCAACCGCATCTGCAACTGACACGTCGGTGACATAAATGCACAACGGTCACCCTGGCATATCACGAGTGGAGCTCGATATCTCAACACTCCCCCTCGAGCTCAATCCCAATTCCTGCACACCAAGCAGGTCTCTGAACTTGCTCAGCTTCTATGTGCCCAATGCCTTCGTAAATATGTCAGCTACTTGATCCTCTATGCTGACATAAACTAGATCAATAAGACCTAGTAAAACCCTCTCCCGCACATAGTGATAATGCACCTCAATGTGCTTTGTTCTAGCATGATAGACTGGGTTATTTGCCAAGTGTATACTGCTCATGTTGTCACAATAAATGACAACAGGCCCATCTATAGGCTGATGCATATCATAAAGTAGCTTATGCAACCAAGCTACCTCACATGTAGCCATTGCTGCACCCCTGTACTCAGCCTCTGTGCTGGACAAGGCAACTGTAGGCTGTTTCTTGCTGCTCCAAGTGACTGCAGCACTCCCAAATGAGAACACATATCCACTGGTAGATCGTCTATCAGAAATACTACCAGCCCAATCAGCATCAGTGTATCCATGCAACTGTATCTGAACCCCAGTCTCATAAAATAGTCCATACTGCAATGTGGACTTCACATACCTGAGTATGCGTCTACCTGCATCCAAATGCGATTTCCTTGGAGCCTGCATAAACTGACTTACCAATCCAACAACATAGCTCAAATCTGGCCTGGTAATAGTCATATAAATCAAGCTTCCTACTATGCGTCTGTACATAGTAGGATCTTCCAGAAGCTCACCTGTATCTGCGCTCAACTTCACATTTTGCTCCAAAGGAACTGAAATAGGCTTACAGCCTGTCATCCCATATTTGGATAGCATGTCCAATCATACTGCCTCTGCAAGAGCTGTATCCCACTTGGTGATCTAATCACCTCAATGCCCAAGAAATAACGCAGCTCTCCCAAATCCTTCATCTCAAACTTCTGCTTCAATAGCATTTTCACATGAAGGATATCTTCATCACTGTTACCTGTCATAATCAAATCATCAACATAAATGACAAGTAGCATAATACCTTTCTCTGTTTTTCTCACATAAAGTGAGAAATCTGCCTTGGAAATCTAAAAGCCAATAGTGACAAGATACTATCCTATCTTGTCACACCATGCTCTAGGTGCTTGCTTCAAGCCATACAAGGCTTTCTTCAACCTGCAAACAAACTCGGGATGAACATCATGCACATAACCTGGTGGCTGCTCCATATAGACCTCTTCTTGCAAGTCACCATGCAAGAAGGCATTCTTTACATCCATCTGATGTAAAGACCATTCCTTTGATGCAGCCATAGCAATGACTGCTCTTACGGTTGCCATCCTTGCAACCGGACTGAATGTTTCTTCATAGTCAATGCCATATGTTTGTGCATATCCCTTGACTGCCAATCTTGCCTTGTATTTGTTCACAGAACCATCTGCATTGTGCTTCACCTTATAAACCCACTTACAGCCAATTGCATTCTTACCTTTAGGCAAAGGTACCAATTCCCATGTAGCATTTGCTTCCAAGGCATCCATTTCTTCATCCATGGCTTTCTCCCATTTTTCTTTTCCCATGGCTTGCTCAAAAGAAGTGGGTTCTCGTTCCTGTATCACTTTGACCACATAGCATAGTGAATGGCTATAAATCCATCATATTTCAGCCTATCCACAGGATACCTAGCTCTCGTAGACCTACGCAAAATAGGTTCACTCCCAGGTGCTCTCAAAACATCCCTGGTCTTCCTTACTCCGGGTGTAACAATAGAAGGAATACCCAACTCATCATCAATGCTCTGTTCTGAGCCACTGGATTCACCATCCACATAAGAGTGACCTGCATTCACATCAAACATAGGCTGATCAACCTTCTCTTTTCCTTTTCGTGATACCTGTATACCACTATCTGCATTGCTTTGAGAAGATTCTCCTGATCTCAATCTGCCTATCCATGGCAAAGAATGTGAACCACTGCTAGAGGACGCTCCAGGTCCACTAATATTTTGTGACTGCTGCTGTGAATTCTATGTAGCATTACCATTTTGTGCATCTACATCATCAATCACATTTACTGGTTTATACCAGCTACTCATCTCATCAAAAACATTATCTCTGCTCACTGTAAACTTACGAGTAGAAGGGTTATAGCATCTATACCCTTTTTGCTGCAGAGAGTAACCAATAAAGATGCACTTCTCAGCTTTTGGATCCAACTTGGATCTCAACTCATCTGGCACATGTACATAGGCAATGCAACCAAAAATTTTCAAATGAGAAATATCTGGTTTCCTACCAGTATACCTCTCCTCTGGAGTCATCCCATGTATTGCTGCAGTGGGATCCTGTTCATTATATAGACTGCCGTAGCAACTGCTTCAACCCAGTAAAAATCTGTCAAGTCTTTTTCGTTGAGCATGGCACGAGATACCTCTCCAATATGCCTGTTTTTCCTTTCTGCAACTCCATTTTGTTGTGGGGTATGACTGCATGAATATTGCTGCTTTATGCCATGCTCTTGCAGGAACCTTGCAAACTCATTTGAGAGGTACTCTCCCCCTCCATCTAACCTTAGGCATTTTATTTGCAGGCCTGTTTCTTTTTCAACCATAGCTTTAAGAGTTTTGAAATGCCCAAAAACTTCACTTTTCTTTTTCATAAAATACACCCAAACTTTTCTGCTATAGTCATCAATAAAAGTGACAAAATAATGACAGCCTCCAAGAGATGCAGCTTTAGTAGTCCACACATCAGAGTGGATTAATTCCAATGGCTTCTTACTCTCTTGAACATGTCTAGGAAATGGTTTCCTTGCATGTTTTCCAAACTGACAGGCTTCACATACCTTATGCATTTCTGCAACCTTGAATTTTGGCAATCCTGCAACAATATTTTGGGCTTGCATTGATTTAAGTCGTTGTACATTAACATGACCAATGCGTTTATGCCAGATATCAATATCTGCAACTACACCGGTCCCATGTGCAAACATTGCTGCACTCAATTCAGGCATGTCTGCATCCAATTAAAACATTCTGCCCTTCTTCTTTCCTTTTGCTATCAAGCGACCTTTATTTTTCATATCCTCAACAAAGCATCCATGAGGATTAAATCTGACCTGCAAGCCCTGCTCAACCATTTGACCAACAGAAACCAGATTCTTGGTGATATTCGGGACATGAAATACATCTGACAGGTATTTCTTTTTCCCATCCTGCATAGACAAAGGAATTTTTCCAATCTGCACAATAGGATGTGCAGTATCATCACCAGTCTCCACAAATCCTGGTTTTTCCATTTTCCTTGCATCCTCCATCCATTCTGCATGACCTGTCATGTGGTTTGATGCACCTGAGTCAACATACCACACTTCATTGCTTTCTTCTACACTTGTCACAGAATTGTTCATGCGTTGCACCATAAACAAATGTTCATTTCTGTCATCACCCTGTCTACTAGAAGATGCATAATTTCCTTGTTGCAGTTTTCCATTCATGATGTCATTCTGCTTTTTATAGCAGTCTTTAGCCATATGACCCATTTTACCATAGTAGTAGCATTCAACATTACTGTTTGTATTTTGGCCTCTTTGCCATCCACCACGACCTCTTTGGCTCCCCCTGCCTCTAGAGTTACCACGTCCTCCTCTATAGAACTGGTTTTCTTGAGTTTGCTACATATTCTGATTTCTACCATGGCCTCCAAATCGGCCTCCTCTACCTCTGCCTCTATCTCTTCCAGCATTTGAGTAGAAGACAGCTTCTTTTGAAGTTCCTCCTGAAGAAGATGCACCACCATTTCTCTACTCCTCAAAAATTAGAAGAGCAATCAACTCCTCAAAATCAGGAAATCTTTCACGAACTGAAATGGATGTCCGAAACTGTACATAATCCTTTCCTAGACCATTCAAGGTCACAGAAACTAAATCATCATCTTCCACTAGCGACCCAATGGAAGCAAGTGCATCTGCGATCTTCTTCACCTTCATGTGGTAGTCATTGATGCTCATATTTTCTCTTTGCACATTGTGCAACTCTTGCTTGAGCTGCATTTTCCTCGCTTGTGTATTTGTGCTATACATTTTTGACAGAGTATCCCATGCCTCATTTGGCATACTTGCATCCTGAATATGCACAATCATAGAGTCTAAAATGCTGATAGACAGCCAGTACATAACTTTCCTGGCTCTCTCATGCCATGCTTTAAATGCCTGCATTTGCTGTTGATTGGGAACATCAGGAAGAACTGGTTCTTCTTCATTTCATGCAACAAATTCCCAATATCCTTTTCCCATAAGGAAATTCGTCATTCTAAACTTCCATGCTTGGAAGTTGTTCTTGTCAAGCTTTTCAGTGACAATCTGTGAAAGAGAATCAGACGCCATTACAGAACACTGCAAAAAATTCTGTCACTGCAAAGAACACAACTTCAGCCTCACAAGGGCAAATCTGCAAAACTGACGAAAGTGGTATTTGACCACACAGTCACTTCCTAGTGACGATTTTGCATCAACAAGCAATAGGGATGATTCTGTAACTCCCAATGTCTCTGCGCACAGGCATACGATGTAATTTCTACAGTAACTTTTCACTGACCTGTAGAACAGTGGCTGCACAGCATAAAACTGGGCCTTTTTCTAAGTGCGTGCAGAAAACTTCCGCGTCCAAAACAGGCCCCGAAATGGCCTCAAATCAAAAAAACAGGGTCGCCAAGGGCTAAAGGCCTTTCCCGCAGCATATACTGCCCTCTTGCTTCACCGCAAAGGGCGTCTCAACCTGAGACAATGCACTCTTGCAATTTTCGGCTGTGCTACCTGCAGAGATCTGCTCCCAAAACAGAAAATAAAAGCAACACTGCTCCTCTTACCAGAACACCGCAAGCTTGGCTTGCTTTCTTGAGCTCCTTACCACGAACAAGGTTCTGATACCATGTCAAGATTGTGGGAGAGAAGGAAGGAGTCTCACTTGAAGCTTTCTTGCTTGCACAATGGGGGAATACACACAGAGATGGAGGCTGAAAACAGTTTTCCTCTTCTTAGTTGTGTAAGCCAAAAAGAACTCTAATACAAAGAAATAGAAGAACCCTATATATGGGTCTCAAACCAAACTCAACTAACTAAGGTGGCATACTAACTAAGCCACGAACTAGAGTAGATAAGGATAGCTGTCATCTAGCTATTATTCATGGGCGGTGTACCAACCGCATCTGCAACTGACACGTCGGTGACATAAATGCACAACGGTCACCCTGGCATATCACGAGTGGAGCTCGATATCTCAACAATAGCAAACTGTCTTGAATGTATAGAAAACGGATAAGGTATGCACTTACAAAGGAGGCTCCAATGGATCCCTAATAATGTTGAGAGAGGTGCTAAACCTTCGTCAAAGGCTATAGGGCTAGAAGGGGTACCAATGTTTGCTAGAATGGCAGGGATAGAAGCTAAAAATCGACAATTCATGTTGATGGTGTTGCTGGCCCTACTACTCCCAATGATTAATATTGAGCACTTATTGAGGCTCGGGCAAGGGTCTTAAAAACAAGCCTTAAGTGGAGGGAGTAACCGGAGAAGAAACAGGAGCAATATTCATACCTCGAGAAGAAGAGGGCTGAACTACCATGGTACCTTCAAGCTGAAGATTTTCTCAGGTGGCTAAAGTAAACTAAAGGGGAAGAGCTCCTCAATGCTGATGCAATGGATTTGATACCAATTGAAGGGAATGAGCCGTAAAGTGGAAGCATGGAGTGGAAGCAAGAGCTATGGTGGAAGGAGCAATAGCGAGAGAGAGAGAGAGAGAGAGAGAGAGAGAGAGAGAGAGAGAGAGAGAGAGAGAGAGAGAGAGAGAGAGAGAGAGAAAAGATATGGGAAGTCCAACAATCACAATGTATGACTAGCCTTGCCTTTATTCAAATGTTACTAAAAGTATAAAGAATGAAGTGACAATGATGGACGCGTGCCACACCTGCAGTGTACAAGTGTGCGGGTAACTAATACACGATATGGGTAGTACTATCAATGTTACTAATACACTGGTAGCTAGGCATAGGTGCCTTTATCCCCAATACTGCCTACAATAGTAAACTTGCTGCCTACATTAGTGAACTTGCCACTTGCACTAGTAACCTTGTTTTCTACTACAATAACCCTATGTTTTGTAGTGGGATTACAATTTCCTTCATCAGGATTGCGATTTTCTGTGGTAGAAATGATATCTCTTTTGCCCACTCATCAAGACAAATAAATATTATTGCCAACACTAAAATATCACGAAGATAAGTGTAATGAAATATTGTCAAAGTTTGAAAACTATTTATCCCATAAAACTAGCAAATGACCATAATATCCGTAGAATTTCACTATTACTTCAAGTATTACAATAATAACTTACATAAAATTGATTTCCACTACTTATTACTAAACCTATGAATTCTTCTATGGCTCATCATAATCAAGTTGAATTAGTATTCTCGGCCTAAATCTATTAATTGTAGGTTTAATCATGTCTCCTTGCATTATAGCTGACAAGTAATGAGCCATAGTTCTATAGTACAACCCTTTCAATACAATATGCCAGGGCTAAGAACTCATCATACACAATGACATCCATAATATATCATAGAGAATAAAGATATAGAAGCACAACAAAATAAGTAGATTAGTGCTCCAACTAGAAAGAATAACTACATTGACTTCATTATAATATACCACACAATTTGAATCTTGAATAAGACATTGCACCCTAAAAGAAATATATAAGACAATCCATAACAACTTGTATATGCTGATTTTCAAGTTCTTGGAACCAATGATCATCGTGGTATTGTCATATTTTCTATTTTCGAAGTTGTAGCACTTATTGCTATTTTTCAGCTTGTTGTACTACTTTTTTCCATTGTAGGAACTGTAAAAATTTAGCTTAATGTTGTAGGAATTGTAAAAATTTAGCTTGCTACTATAGGAATTTTGGTTGCTACTATAGGAAGTTTGGTTTTACGGATATAGGAATTCAGAGTCCTCCTATAAGAATTGCTGAAAGTTAGGTTCTTGCAAATCTTCATGCAAAAATTTAGGTTCTTGTAGTTCATTTTGTAATCCCCTTGATATTTTCAATAAGCCTGAATACTCTTGATTTGCCGAAATCTCTTGAAAACTTGAAAAATCACTTTGCAAAAAAAAGAATGGAGCACTTTTTTATAGATAAAATTGTAATATACTCTTGCTACAAGCATCCACCTCATAGAAAATCAACACTTTTATGCTCAAAAACCAATCAACATGAATAACATCAACCATTCCTGGTGTAACATAAATTGCATAGATATCCATTGTAGATAAGTGCATACTTCCAAATGCTTTAACTTCGATGATAGACTAATTAGATTCCTCAAGAACTTCAAAAATATTAGTCTAAATTAAAACATCAACAACTTGATCATTCAATGCATAGAGATCCTCAAGAATAACATCTTGACTTGAAGCATGAGAAAATGCTAATTGCGTATGTAAATAATAAATTTCATTATCTTCTACATAACAACTTTTTTAAGAGCATTAATGACTTCAAAAGAATGAGAAACTTGGAAATCCATTGCATTCTTCACTTGAGAAACCTCATGGTGTAGTAATGCTTTCTCTTCTTGAAGCCAATTGTTAAAACAGACAAAGCTTCAATTCTTGTAACATTTGTCACATTTCTCTCCTTTTCAAGCTCAACAAAAAGCTAATGAATCATCTCAGTTGGAGATTGAATCATAGAGTATATCTCGTGAAGAACTTTAGAAAAACCATAGAAATTGATTGCATTCTGTAATTCTTGATATTCAACCAACTCCTACTTGCAAAGGAAATGTAGTGCTAATGTTACAAGCATGCTCTTCTTGCATAGGAATTATAGTGCTAATTTGGCAATCCCACAATTATTCTTGTAGTGAAATATTATCTTGTTTTTTAGATTGAGTAATCAATGACCTAAAATATTATCTTACATGCTATAAACATTGGTATCCTAAATAAATACATCCAAAGGTGGTGCATTTTGCACTATAAGTAGTGGCACTTCTTCAAGTTTTTGCAAAGTTCCTTCATTGAAATCCAACTTAATAGTTGTATTATCTTCCTTAACATCAATAAGGGAATCAAGAAATAATCAATAATGACATCCTCATTGCAAAAACCACAATCCTCAAACCTATCATCCAAAACAATATCATCTTCTTGAATACATAACTGATCTTCTTGATCCTCAACAATCTAATCATCTTCATTGTTGATAACATTTTGTTTGTTTTCTTCTTGATTAAAGTTGATTAGAGATTGATTACAATAGTTTAAAAAATGCCAAAATATGGAAAATATCTTGAGATTATTGATGCAAAGTGTGTGATGGTCCACTCTCCCATTGGCAAGCTACTCTATTGGGTTTGGGGCTTTCAAGGATTCTTGGCTTCTTTGGCTCTTGTGCTCTCTCGCTTCTTTTATCCAACTTTGGCAAGACTATGGGTAAAGAGCACCACTCATCATCATCATCACTTGAACTTTCAAAATCTAAATCCAAAACATCTTCATATCCTTCCTTGAGCTTTTCAATTGCTATAAGCAATGTCCCAATATGCTTAATACTTGAAAGAGACATGACTTTCTTACATTCACTATCATCATGCCATTTATAAGTGTCATGAAGAATATCCTCAAAAGAATCCAACTTCTTCCATGCTTTATCCATCTTCAAACTCATTGCATAAATCAAACATGCAAAAATACTTGAAGGATTTCCCTTCTTCATAAGACCCATAAATATAAAAACAATTCTTTGAAGTATGTCCAAACTCAAAATAAACTTTGTACCTCTTTTCCTTCTTCTTTGATTTACATATTAGAATTAATCAAATTGAAACTTTAAACTTCAAAACTAAAAATGAAACCTTAATTCTCTCTCGTTTATCTTGCATAGGCTTCCTATAGTAGACAAAAGATATTGCTTTCTCTTTCTTACTAGATTTAGCTAGAGTTTGTTATAAGAGAGTATTCTTGTAATAATTCTTGCATTTTGAGATGTGTTTGTGAACAATCCGATTGCCTTTTCATCCAAATTTGAAAATCTTCATGCTTCTCCTCTTGCATTCTTTTGAAACTCCTGCTATGGTTGCTTTGCTAATAGTTTTTCAATTTCCAAGACTTGTTGCTATACAAAATAACATAATGACTATCCATCATACAAGCAGAAAGGCAAAATTAACCCTGTGAATTGCATCATCTTGCTTTAGGCAACCTATCATTTCTTCAAGTATTATCACTCTTTCAAGTTTTGACAAAACTTCACAGATTTTGGGCATCAAACAAATGTATTTTTTATTGGGCTTTGAAATCAGAGATGTAAGGTAAGAATGATAGAATTGAATCATATTGCTATATGAAATGTATCACTACTTCATATAGGAAATTTGAATTTCTGCCATCAAATAATGTCCTTTTTGCTGGTGTTTTAAACTAGAGATACAAAGAAGCAATAACAAGGTATACACACAAAAACCCTTGGAACTACATATAGAAATTTTATTTTTCTTCCATAGACAAAATCATTTTTAGTAAAGCTTCAAATCAGAGGTTCGGGATGATAATGGCAAGATTGCCAAAGTGTTGCAGCTCCTAATCTATGCAGAATGTATAATAGGACCAAACTATATTATACAAGAATAGAGTATACTACTTCAGGTAGTGTAGAAAATACATGGTGTTATATTAGGCAAAATCCTAGGAAACTCAAAGATAATGACATAGGAATATGAGAATACATCGTACAACACAAAAATAACAGTAAATAAGAGACATAAATATGAGAATATATTGAAAGTAAAGCAAAAACATAGAGACACCATAGATACCTCTTCAGGTCACGCCTAAAAACTATCTACCTAACTACACTTCATGAGGCATTTAAAGACTACTTCACACATAGAAATACTAAGGCTTAGGTAGTGAAGCATACTAAGGGTAAAGATAATGCATCAAGCCATGGCTAACAATGCACTAGCTGCGTGGTGATTGACTTTACAATAGGTGTGTGGCCATTTAGGCTTGAGACAGATGATCCTTGGCTCGAGGTACTTGTGGTTAATAAGGCTTAATAGTAGTGGGTGCTTAAAATGGCTCAAAGCTTGTGGTCTTATGAAGTGATACCTCTCATCAAGCACAACAGATGCCTTGAGAGCACAGCTTGTGGTCAACCAAGGTGAAGGCCTAATCCACAATCTACCAAACAACACAAACGATGCATGCCAAGAAGCATAAACGCAAGTACTAATAAGCGCCTCAAGAAGCTATTGTGTGGCTCGAGTGGCTATCCTTTTAGCCCTAGGTGACCATTGTCACTTTGAGTACCGTAAGCATGAAGGGTGTTGGCAATTGCCACTAGCCAGCATTGTATGTGGTTGGTGGCCCCAAGAAGAGACAAGATATGTTGTGGTTAGTATTCACAGAAAACATTTTTGGTAGGAGATACAGAAACCTTTGACTCAAACTTTTCAAAGCAAGCGCAAACTAAATTACATAGATTTGCCACTTTTATGACGCAAATTTCTGTAAAAGCTAAGGTTAAAAACCTTCTTGTTTAATGTTTTTTGAAATTTTCGCAAGTTGTTTTACATTAAACGTGGTGGCCCTTGAGAAGAGACAAGATGTACTCGAGAATGAAAAGGGCAAGAGTTGTAGCTTATATTGTTCGAGGCCAGGTAGTGATAGGCCTGAGGGTTGGCACAATGATCGCTGGTCTCGAGAGTAGGATAGCTAGATGAATGTCCCAAGAGACAGGCAAGAGATGTGCCATGAGAGCGATGTGAACGGCGGCTATGGTGCCTCGAAATAGCGCTATGGCGAGAAGGTGGACGTAGGGTGGAAAGCCGTTCATCAGCCAATGCCTTGAGAGGGTGATAGGAATCCTTGTAGGCCTGTCAACGTAGTGGGGTGCCGTGAGGCGCTTCGAGGAAGAAGAATTCGTCATTGCCTCGAGGAAGGAGGGGCCGCGATATTGAGATTCCTTGAAAGAAGGAAGAGTGGCTTGATGGTAAGAAGGTGGCCTTGAGCTAGTAGTGGCTCGATGGAGACCGTGAGGGAGTTGTTGGCCTCGAGAGGCAAGGTCTCATGGGTGTCTCGAGGGTCTCAAAGCAACCATCAATGGCCTGAGACGGCCTCATGATGCTTTAAGGGAAAAGAGGAGGAGACCTCGAGGCCTTGTTATCTCGAGATGCGATTTTTGGGAGGCACATGGTTGAGAGGAAGTGGAAAAGAGGGTGTCCCACTTGGTGGAAGATGGAGATGTTGAAGGTTGATCCTCAATTGGCTAGACGAAGATGGAGAGTTGAGAATCGGTCTCGAGATAGTGACAAAGTTCTCCTTTCACTCTAAGGGCTTCTCCCAATCTCCAAGAGTTCAGAGTGCAAGCACTTATTACAAAAGTACAATATCTACTCGAGGCATATGCCAATAGAGTGAGCTCTCAAGATGTCCACTCACTATAAGCCTCAAGGCATATGCCAATAGAGTGAGCTCTCAAGATGTCCACTCACTATAAGCCTCGAGTACAAGCAATCACCCTCAAGCAAGGATCTTCATACGTGCCAAGGGTCATGTGGCACACTCAAGTGGTTAATGGCAAGCCTCTGCAGATAGTTGGGATGTCCACTAGAAGGTTAAATAGTTGCTAGGCATGCATCCTAACAAGAAACCCCATTTCACCAATGTACAATATATCCTTCTTATGGACAATAAGGATTATTGATAAATCAAGAATATGTCTTTGTCCCAACAATGAAACCAAAAGATAGCCTTTGACTACGATCATGTTCAACTTAGAGAGATGGATGCATATTGATTCACATACTCTTGATCCCTTTGATCACTCACGGCTTGTCACACCGCGAGTTTTGTACCCTACACTATCTCTCCAAACTGGCCTAACCAAGAAAATCCATCCCCCATGTAGCCTAACTATTGAAGCAAACAAAGGAAAGTAGATGAATCAAGAGATACTCACTGAGTTGTAGCATAGGTGATTTAATGAGCTCTAACCTTTGACAATTTTGGTTGTTGCTCCTCTTTGCGACTCCATGCTTCTCACTTCCTTGTCCCTTGCACACAAGGAATTGGTCTCCTCTACGTGTTTCTCCAAGTCAAAGCAAGTTTGTTCTCTCTCTCTCTCTCTCTCTCTCTCTCTCTCTCTCTCTCTCTCTCTCTCTCTCTCTCTCTCTCTCTCTCTCTCTCTCTCTCTCTCTCTCTCTATCTATCTATATATATATATATATTCCTTCCTTTCTCTCACTCTCACTTCTCATTGAAAGCAACAAAAGGTTGCAAGGAAGATGAATGAGCTTTCTAGCACATGGAACAATGGTTTTCCTCTCCTCTCAAACATCCAAGAGACAATCTAAGTCTCTTTTGGCAATGGAGAGCTCATAGTTGAAGCACAAAGGAGGTGGAAAAAGAAGAAGAAGAAGCCATGTTTAGCATATAACCACTACAATGATTTTGTTTTAAGATTCGAGATACACACTCAACTTTCTTATATACTTAAAATATATGTGGTGAATATTATGCTAGCGCAGAGAGAGAACAGATGAGAGAAAAGAAAGATGTAGAGAGAGAGAGAGATAGAGAAATTGACAACACACTAGGGACTAGAAGATGGGCCAGTCCCCCCCCCCCCTCTGTGGAGTTATATTATTGACATGGAGCAAGCTCCTCCGTTACACATAAACCAGTTCTTACTTGTAGATCTTGGAAACAAGATCACGGTTCCTTGCACAGTATACAACCGGCTAACACTTGCACAACTTGGAAGTTAGCACCTTTCGATCCTTCTTGAGTCTCATTCTCTCCTACACAATATGTGTAGGGCTCTCATCTTGGAGCTTGATTCTAGCAGAGCTTCCGCAGCTCTTGCATCTTCTCTTCTCCTTTTGGAACTTGATTTCAGCAGAGCTTCCGCATCACTTGATTTCAGCAGGGCTTCCACAGCACTTGCACCTTCTCTTCTCCTCTTGGATGCATACAAAGTGATGCTTCCTTCACCTCTCCCACACCCAAGGAGAGCCTCCTCTTTTATAGGCTCTCAAGAGCTTCTCTTCTTAGAGAGAGACTTGAGTTGATCTTCAAGCAAGATGTGGTTGTTCCAAGACCTACTCTGCAGCACCAATTTCAATATATCTCTATGTGTGTTGCTCGGATAAAATAACATCCAACACAAAAGTTGTAGATCTTGTTGTTTCTGATAACCTTCGCGGGCTGTTTTGGAGATCGTCTTTCTATCGCGAGATATTTTAAAAATGGATTCACCATGTCTTTTTTTTTTAACAACTTCTTAAACTGTACTCTTAACTTGTGGTCCATGCAACCACCTTAAGGAGAGTTCATTAAATTGCCTTGGGCCTCAACCTTAAGATTCACTTCCACACAAAAGCTTGTGTCATTTTTTAGACCTTAGAAAGAGAAAATCACTTGTCTCCTCACTTCCAGAGGATCGTGTCTCTCATCTTTCTTAATGAAAGAAAAGACCTTAAACCTTGACTTGTAAGGGAGAGGATGGCCCCAAATGAATGCAATGCTCATTACACACAAGTAAATGTTTCGAGACGTCCCCGAATGCACACATAAATACATATACACAATGCTAATGCACCTTCTCTTCTTAGAACTCAATCCATCTTCATTTATGTGTAACTCCTTAGTTCTTGTGTACACTCTTACACTTGACAGACACTTCTTTCCCCCTTCATAACTTGTACTGCATGTACCAGATATCCCCATCACAGTGCTCTGATCACCCCATTAAGTGATGCACTAGGAATACTGGTCTCTAAATGATCTCATGGCCATGCTAGATCATCATCAACACTTAAAGAAAAGTGAGTCATTCATTTATTGACATAAATTTATTAAATAGAGAATGCGTAATAAGCAATCAATTTAGTGACAAATTTCAATTCAATTTATCCCACCTTAAATATGGTTGGTCTCTTTACATTTGGGAAGCCTCTTACTCTTGGCATCATGCTTGGTCATATGATCACTTTGCAACCTTAGATTTTTTGCCAATTGGAACATCTTTTACATAGACTCACACATGCACAATGCATTTACAGATATACAATTTTTTAATCACAAATTGCACGGGAGTGAGCCTAGCGCTTAAGAAGAATATTCAAGTTTCCTAGGTATTGAACTAGCATGCCATTTTTGGCTTTTTTGCACTTTAAGAAGTGCTTTTACTCTTGACTTTGATTTTTACCATTTTGATGTGGTTTGTGTACTTTTAAGATTAGATTTTGATTTTTACTCTTGTTTTTTTACTTTAGCCTTTGCATACCATCACTCATCACTTTTTGCTTATGTATATTCAACATCAGATTTTGATTTTTCTCATTATTTTTTACTTTAGCCTTTGCACACCTATCCCCCATCATCGTTTGCTTTTGTAAATGACCTCGTGCCATCACCTTGCTTTTTGCTCTAGTTGTAGCCGACCTTATGGACAAGGGGTTAACAATTTAGCTATTATAATCTCTTGGGTTTTTGGTTTGCCAAACCCTTTTCCATCTCATTTTCAAAAATTTCCACCAAATGTACAACTAGATCTTGGTGCAACATGAGAGAACCCCTTCCTTTGATCTTTAAGATGTTATTTTCATAGACAACTAGCTCATAAGCAATACCTACATCCAATTAAATGAGCAAATCGATTTACAAATTTGTGGCTTATACATGGGATTTCCTTGCTCATCACCTATGTGGTGCAACCTTGACATTTTGTACTAAGAGTTCACCTTTTGCCAAAGGCTAGCAAATAAATAAAGATGGGATATTGTAAAATGGTTTCTGGGCCATTTTTGTTATTTTGACACCTAAATCCTATTCAATGTTTGCCAATCCTATAATTAATGACAAAAGAGTTAGTATTATTTGTCTATCCAAAAGATTTCGTTACCTTGGGCTATTTGGATAATCATTTTACAACACTACAAAGGATCACTATATGTTGGTATATACCTATTTCCTCAACCTAGGAATCTTAATCTCCAAGAAAGGACGTTTGCTAAGAATGTCTAGCAAAAGAAACTAACTCCTCTTTGAACCATAAGGTTCATCCATAAAGTGAGTATAGACCTTCTAGTTGGGCATACAAGGTCATTCTATCTTAAATCCACTCTTGTCCATGCACTACTCGAAGGGAGCAAGCCTGGGTTGGAAACATATGAGTGGAAGCAAGAGCTATGGTGGAAGGAGCAAGATCGAGAGAGAAAGAGACACACAAGATGTGGGAATTCCAACAATCACAATGTGTGACTGGTGGCCTTCTCTTTATTCAAAGTTCATTGAAAGAATAAAGAATGAAGTGATAGTGATGGGTGCTTGCCACGTGCAATGTACAGGTATGTAGATACTATCAGTGTATTACTACATTGGTAGCTAAGCACATGCACTTTTACCCCCAATAACCTCCCATTTAAAGGTGAATGTGCCCCTAGTGAGTAGAGAACAAGAAAAAGTGACAAAGTACAAATATACATAAGAACAATAGGGATGATCATCTCGTCCAATGCCCATTAACTTCCTGAGGAAGGCAAAATGCTCCATTGAGAGATTTTTCATGAGCAGATCTCAAGATTTTGGTCAGTTGAGATCTTGACAAGGTCAAGAGACTTGTCCTCAATGACCTCTGTGAGATGAAGTGGTAATGCATTTCAATGTATTTCATCTTCACATGGAAGATTGTATCCTTGGCTATCTGGATAACACTTATAGAATCCGAATGTATTGTAGGGACCACATAAATAATACCAAGGTCAACCCATTAGAGAGACTTATAGAATCCGAATGTAGTGTAGGGACCACATAAATAATACCAAGGTCAACCCATCAGAGGGCCTAATCGAAGAGCCTCCTTGCAAGCCTCAGGGTGGTTGGCTGCAATATACTTGACCTCGATAGTAGAGAGGGTCGTGCATTTCTGCACCTTGGATATGTTGATAAGCAGCAATCACACTCACTAAACAGCCTCTTTGTATGGAGCTTCAGGGTCAAGGACATGCAGGCTTACCTATCCCATATGCACAGTGGTGCCTACTACAATTTCCTACTTTCCTATAAAGCATTGTACTTGCTTCCTTTTCTTAATGCAATGATAGTACTCTTTTCTTTTTAGTGAAGTGTCAGTGTCATTGTCCACATATACAAGATTGTGTTTATGAGTCCAAGTCTCAATCTTGGAACCTAATTCACTTGTGTAACAAACAGTGTCTTGGTCTTCTCCATCATGAGTCCACTCTTCTCTTTCCATCCACCATAACCAACTGCCATGCTCTAGATCCCGTAACCTTAACATGGTATCAGAGCGCAGCTGAGCATGGCTTAGCATGGTTCAGGTCCTCTCTCTGCTCTCTTAGTTTCTCACAATCTCTATCCAGCTCAGCTCAAGTGTTTGACTTCATCTCCAACTCCATTTTCACTCTCTACCCCTTGGCAGCCATAGCCAACCTGCAACCTACCTCTATTGGAGGAGCTAGATCTCCACTTAGAGGGCATATCTTCACTTGCTTTCTTCTGGAGAAATGTTCCTTGACTCAGGGCGCTGCATCCTATCACTTCAAACACCAACATTGGTGAGCTATAGATCCAGCATTGCGAAAATTCGTCGTCGCTGTCCAGACTGCGCTGCTGTTGATTCGTACGTCATATTCCGCCTGCACACGTCGCGATGCTGACGAAAATCATAGGGCTTTGATAGGCCTTGGAAAGAGCTACATTTCCATAAAAAAAGTTTTGGAAATAATCAACCATAGCTCCTGCAATCTGCAAAAAACCAGGCCTCTCTCTGAAACCCTAAACTGTCAGCCATAGCCAAAATCTCTCAAGCTTTTTTTTCCTCATTTTTCTCACTCCTGACACTAAACCAAGCTAAAGCCCACTCTAATCCATTGACCCAGCATCAAATCAAGGAGGGGAAGGACCTGAGAAGATTGAAGAACGATCGAACAAGAAGAATCAAGCTCAACATCAACACTGACATAGTGTGTTTTCACACTGTCATTAACTGTGTCTCTTGACACATTGCAATCTGCTCTTCTACTGATAAAATCTCAGAATTCTGGTGTTGATTTGCTGCTAATCTTACAACCTCAACATGGGAAAAGACTCTCCAAATGCTCGATTCAAAGGAGTCGGGTTCCACACTTGGCAAACCCGCATCAAGCTCATCCTGATGAAGAAGGGTCTTTGGGCCATCACAAATGGCAAAGAGAAGAAACCTCGAGATGCGGACCTTGCAGTTACTTGGCAGAAGAATGATGACAAGGCATAAGCCATCATCAAACTTGAATTGGACGACAGCTACATTCATCATGTGGATGCCTGTGACATGTCCCATGACACTTGGGATAAATTGGATACCCTATTTGGTGCACAGTCAAAGTCGTCTAAATATGGTCTATTAATTGAATTTTTCCGACTTGATATGAAGCCTCGTACATCCCTGGCATCCCATCTGAACTACATGGAAAGCCTGCTTACTCAACTTGCAGGAATAAAGCTAAAAATGGATGAAGATGTATGTATTGGTGTCTTGTTAAAAAGTTTGCCTCCTGCCTATGATAATGTATCAACCACTCTAACCAATATGCCTGATCCTCAACTTGTTGATATTAAAGCCTCTCTCTTAGAAGAAGAAAAGAAACTTAAAAGCAAAGAAGAGTCCAGCACTTCAAAGGATGAACAAATGTTATATGTAAACAACAGATACAAAGGTAAAAAGGAACCGCTCTTCTGTGACTTCTGCAAAAGGACCGGACATACTGAGAAGTTCTGTCATGCTAGGAAGAGGTCCCAAAAGGCCTATCTTGCAGCTGTGAAAGAAGAAGAAGACCATGGACCAAAAGATGAAGAAGAAGATGAAGATGAAGACCACCCGGATCGGAAGGACAAAACTCATCAGTCCTTCTACTCTCATAACTCTGATAGACTGTTTTAAAAGCCTTGTACTTCCTTGCCCTAATGCTTCCTACCATAAGCTTTGTAAAACTCCTTATGTAACTTGGCATTACAGTCCCTGTACACTTTGTGAGGCCCCTGTTACAGCCTCTGGATGTCCACCATGTTTATGGTACCCACACTTAGCCTTTTTCTGCGACAGCCTCTGGTGTTTTGCCATGTTTGTGGTATGCCCACACTTTGCAGGTGGTTCTCATTACAGCCTCTACACACTTTGTGCATTTCTAGTTGTGATTGAGGAGGGGTGTTGAGAATCAGCAATCACACTCACTAAACAGTCTCTTTGTATGGAGCTTCAGGGTCAAGGACATGTAGGCTTACCTATCCCATATGCACAGTGGTGCCTACTACAATTTCCTACTTTCCTATAAAGCATTGTACTTGCTTCCTTTTCTTAATGCAATGATAGTACTCTTTTCTTTTCAGTGAAGTGTCAGTGTCATTGTCCACATACACAAGATTGTGTTTATGAGTCCAAGTCTCAATCTTGGAACCTAATTCACTTGTGTAACAAACAGTGTCTTGGTCTTCTCCATCATGAGTCCACTCTTCTCTTTCCATCCACCATAACCAACTGCCATGCTCTAGATCCTGTAACCTTAACAGGATATCCAAGAAATAGCACCTCCAGCAAAGGTGAATACATAGACAGAGGTGAACTTCCTACTGTCTACAAGTCTTGCATAATCAGAGTCAGTGTACCCTATGACTCTTATATCCTAGCCACCATAATATATGCACATAGTTGTTGTGCCCTTCAGGTACCTCATGATACCCTTGACAGCATCCCAACATCGACTACCAAGTAGTGTAGCCATATAATGTACCACAACTCCTACTACAAATGCTATGTTAGGATGAGTGGCTATCATGGCATACATCAAACTACCCACACAACAGAGGCATAAGGGATCTTGGCCATCTTGGCCTTCTACTCATTAGATTGTGGACAATCAACCTGACTAACCTTCACATGAGAAGGTAGAGGACAAACAATAGGCTTACCATCCTACATATGAAACCACTCAAGAACTTTCTGAATATACTCCTTCTAAAACTAATAAAGAATCCCCTTAAAGCGATCGTGCATAATGCACATTCCAAGAATATGCAAGGCCTGTCTCATGCCGTTCATCATCTCAAAGCTCTTCTTGAGTTGAGTTTTCACGATATCCAACTCATCATGAGCTCTCCCAGCAATAAGTATATCATCCACATAGAGGACCAAAATCATAAGGCTACCATCACGAGCCTTCTTCTGTATACACATAGATCCATAGCACTATGGCTATATCCTTGTGAATGCATAAAAGCATCAAACTTGTGCTACCATTCCCTAGGTGCCTCCTTAAGGCAATAAAGGCTCTTTCTCAACTTGCACATTAGGTGTTCCCTACCTTTTTCTTCAAAGCACTTAGGCTATTACATATAGACTTCATCATGCAAGTCCCCATGTAAAAAAGTTGTCTTTATATCCATTTGATAAAGGTCCAAATCTAGCTGAGCAACCAATGCTAGTACCAAGCATAGGGTCATTATTTTGACTGGTGGAGAAGTGACTTCATTGAAGTCAACATCATATTCCTACTTGAAACCCTTACCTACCGATTTGGCCTTATAACCGAGATTGGGATGTCCAAGGATACTTTTCAGCTTGTATACCCACTTGCATGGCACTTCCTTCTTGCCACTAGTCAAAGGAACCAAATCCCACGTATGGTGAGTCTTTAAAGAGTCAAACTTTGATTGCATAGCCTTGTCCCATGAGTGACTTTCATCTCTATGTATGGCCTCATCATAAGAAAGAGACTCACTTGCATTTGTCTCCATAACATAATCCATGGAGGGCATAAAGCACTCAAGCTGATGTTTAGCTCTCATAGAGCATCTCAAAGCAAGTTGATCTTGCACAACAAGCAGGGCCTGAGCTACTAGAGCATTCTGCAGGCTATCTAGTTGGCCATACAAGAGCAGAAGGTTCCTCCTAAAAGTGTAATGAGCATGACATATGGGAATTTTGAGAAAATAGTAGTCACACCAACAGTAATAAAGGTGTAAGAGGGTTAGGTCAGTTATCATCAATTAATCAAGAAACTCTCTCTTCACCTTCATAACTTCCATGGCTTCCTTCCTCTTCTTTATTCCTTTCTCTCTCTCTTTCTGTCTTTCTCTCTCTTCTTCTAGTCTTTCTCTCTTCTTATCACTCTCTTTTTCTCTCTTCTACACTCCCTCTCTCTCTTAGGTCCAATTAGGTTCACTTGATTATAGTTGGTATCAGAGTATCGGTCTTTGATCCTTCTTCTCTCTCTCTTTCATTTAGATTTAGTTTCTTTTCAGTCTCAGGAAACCTAGTTACTCAAATACAATATACACAAGGAGTACCCCAAGCAGGCTAATGGCTTTCTTGAAGACCATGACAGTCTTTCTTGGAGTTTTAACTGGAGCTTTGACCAAATTTGGAGGAAAGTAGACAAAGATGGTAGCTCGTTTTTACTCTACATCTCAATTTTAGAGGTGTTTTACCCAAGGAGGACACTCAAGACTTGGAGGATGGCTTAATTGTGACTACTTTTTCCCAAAAGTGAGTTTCCATTTTCTTCCTCCACAGTTTCTTAAGGCAACCATGGAACCTCGAGCTCAAGAACTCCCCAAATCTTCCTCCTCTCTCTCCCCAGCTTGAGTGCCATCTCCCATTGCATTCTTGACACTTTGGGCAACCTATAGGGCTTCCATGAGCTTCACCTCACCCAACTGGAGCCTCCAAAGATAGCCCTGCATTTTTTACGCATTTTGTGCTGAGTCATCTAGTCATCCTCCTCTTGCTCCAATACTTGGCAGCACTAATCTCTAGCTTCATTCCCTAGTTCTTAGCACTTTCCTCAAACCTTGGAGTGGACAGCATCAATGGCAGCCATGTTACCTTCCTTGCAGCTCAATCTCTCTTGAAATTTAAGAATCTTCAATTTCTTGCCCTTGGAGCCGTTGGCAATAGCTCAAGACTCTTCCCCTTGAAGATTTCAAGGGATTGGAGACCTTCTTCCATCCACAGGCTGGATTAGAAAAGAAGCATGGGTTCTTGATTCAGGCAACATACCACCACTTCTTCAAGCATGTCTAAGAAGTATGTCTCATAGTTCTTGACCTCTCTCTTCGTCCATTTGTTGAGCTCCATCCCCTTATTTAAGAGAGATTAGAGAATCACCCTCTCTTGGCGTTCATTGAATCAAGGCAGTGTATTGGCCTACTTCTTCATCTACTCAATCATTTATGAATGCATTCATGTCTGTGGTTCAATTAATCCCTCTCTTCAATTGAGCATCACACTCCTAACCATAACCATCTTGTTGGCTATGATTTGGAAAGTAAACCAAAAAAGAATTTGTAAAAGGGGTAAGTTAAGCAATCAGTGAGTCACTGAATTGTTGAGGTAACACCCTTCCCCATCCAATTTTTCTATTATACTCTACATCTCATCAAAGCTAAAATTATACTTCCAAAATATGCATTCAATGCTGGTTGATTAGCTTAGAATTCTCCTGCCATGTCTCTTCTAGTAACAACTGATGTAATCAAGGCCGATTCCAAGCAAGATGGCAAGACAATAGTGGGGTGACCCCCCCTTGCCATAACGACCATGAAGGGATACACAACTTTTCTTGAGGTGAAATTTTGTATACCCTCGGGTCAAGAAACTATTTGCATGTGCATATAAAGTCCATCCCTACCCCAAAGACCATTGGAAGAACATTGAAAATGTATATGGGATGTATGTCACACATGTATTGGTAGTGAATTGAATATATGCTACTTGGGACTATTCTTGAGCTTGCCAGATCATTGCAGGAAATCACAGGCCATGTGTGGATACTATGATATAGTCTAGAGGTTTTGTATATGCCACAGTCAGTTGTCCAAGGCTTTTGCTTCATAAAAAGGTCAAACAATGTTGAGCTGACCAAGATAGACTGTGAGACAAGGTGGAGGCATTCTAAGATTGCTCTAGAAAAACTATTAGCAAAAAGGAATTGGAGAACTAAGCTAAAACCCCATACCTTCTTTTGAAGAGGGCCTTGTCCTCTTTGACTAGAGCTAGAAGCCTCCTCGATTGAAGCTCCCATTGGAGAGTTAGAACGAGTTTTGTGTGCAGTGGTCCTGTGGGACAGCAAGCTGCAGTCCCCTTCTCTACAGCCACAAAAAGTTGTTCACAATCAATTCTTTAAAAAATTTGTCAATGAAAAATTTTACATAAGCTCCTTGAGGGCACTCTTCCCTCCATTTTGAATCAAAAATTTCCTCAATCGGAGCTCACTACCCAAAGATATCTCAAATTTTGTACCAAAGGGTCTGTTTGGACAAGACTCAACATGGCAAGACAAAGAGAAAATGACCACTCTCATCTCGACATTGGCAGCCCCCTCAATGCAAGCAAAGGAGCATTGGTCTAATATTGAGGCCAATAGGCCCCCTCTCTTGGATATCGTGCATGGCCAACAAGGCATCATTGGGACACACGGAATTCCCTTTAGCACCTGTGAGACAGGTGAGCCCTCAACAAGGCATCAAGAGCCTATCCTTCCATCCCCTGTTACCAATTTGTCTAGCCCTTCCATAGGATAGCCAGCCACTAGAAATGGCAACTACATACCTACCCAAAATCATGGACATCGCACTCCACAAGGTACTTATGGACAACATGGCATGCATGGCACTCATGGACAACATGCACATGGTACTTTGGGTAGCAAGCCCCAACTAGCTTGGAAGAGTGGACCTCTAAGCTAGAGGCTTATTTTCATATCTACCCATGCACCAATGTGAGGCGAATATCATTTTTGCCTCTCTTCATCTAGAGGGCTTTGCCCATACATGGTGGCATTACATACAAAGGGAAAATTAGCAATTCCGTGATTGGGATGACTTAAAGATGTGTATGGTGCAAATATTTGTGTCCTCGATAGAAAAGGAATGGTTGGCAAGAAGATGGTACCAACTTGATTGGTGTAATCTCACCATACAAGAGTATACAAATCAATTCATGAGCTTGACAATGTATGTAGAGGATGTTAGTGATGATGCCAAGTTGCATAAGTATATCTATGGGATGGAACCAAGCCTTTCAGTTGATGTAATGGCTCAAAATCCATCTAGCTTGTTTGAGGCCATAGAGTTGGTTGAAAGATATGGCTGGAAGTACTGCAAGAATGACAATTTATAGTCTGTTTTTTGACAGCAAAGAACCCCCGTAAAGTAGGGCCAATATGGTAGGATTTATTGCAATAGTAACATGCCTAGTGCCAGCCCCAAAATACCTTATTTTCCCACTTTTAATGTTGATAGAAAACATAGCACTTTTGGGACAACAACCATCCCAAAGGGAGACACTATATCAAAAATAGACCACTGAATGCATCAACCCCAAGTGGTCAGCAATTCATCCCACCAGAAGTGGTTAAAGAAAGAAAAGATAAGGGTTTATGTTTCAGATGTGGGGACAAATATATAGTCAATCATGCTTCTTAATGCCCTTATAGGACAACCACTCAGAGCATGTGTGTCTTAGAAGATTATGAACAGGACGATGAGGACCCAAATGTTGTCTCCTATGTATCATGCTAAAAATAATGATTGTGAGGAGGACCTTGAGCATGAGTAGTTCTTTGACTCCCTGGATGGAAGGATTCCCCTTTGACCCCAGTAGTTCTCTTCCTCGTGAGATGGAGAGAACTAATCATATGACATCCCCACATGCCACTACTTTCATTTGCTCCATATCTATGGATGCATCAATGGGCTCTAAAAGCCCAAGTACACTATGCATACAAGGAAACATAAATAGGAAGCATGCGTTTGTTCTTGTTGATAGTTTGCTTGTCGCCTCTAGGGGTGTTTAAAACTTATGATCGCATCTCAAAGAGCTTTTATTGGAGAGGCCTATGGAAAGATATTGACTTTGTTTCTCAATGTGTGCCTTGTTAGCTAACTTTGTTTCTTGATGTGTGCCTTATCAGCACAGGACAAGAACCTTAAGGCAAGTGGGACCCACATTATGATGAATTTTATCAATGGTCTGTGCTCACGACCAAGAAGGTTTAGAACATCATTTATGTGGTAGTTGATAGGCTCACTAAAGTAGCCCATTTTATCCCCACCAAGTCACAATTTATAGCATCTCAAGTGACTAGCTAGTTTGTAGAGCATGTATTTGGTTGCATGGGTTACCACATGTCAGTGTGCATGATCGGAACACCAAATTCATAAGCCATTTTTGGCATAAAGTTTTCGACTCCATATGGATGAAATTGGCTCCACCTATGACCTATCACCCCCAAATTGACTGTCAAATAGAGCGGGTCAACAAGTGGCTTGAAACCTACTTGAGACATTTTTATCACAATGTCCAACACATGTATAAGATTCATGGCTACACTTGGTTGAGTTTTCTTACAATAACTCCACTCATTCTAGCGTTGGAGTATTCCCCTTCAAGGCCTTATATGGCTATCGAGTGCCCCTCCCTATAGTCATCTTTAGTGAAAAGCTCAACCCACATGCATGGGAAGGAGGAATTAGACCACATGCAAGCCTTGCTTTAGTAGTGCAAAGTAAACCTTAAAAAGGCCCAAGACCAGATGAAGCTCTATGTTGATGAAAGGATGTTCTCTCTTGAGTTTCAAGAAGGTGGGTTGGTACTTCTCAAGGTCCCCAAGGCGTGATATGCCACACTCAAGGATGGCTCATGCAATAAATTGGTACAACACTATTATGGGCCATATAAGATAGTCAAGAAAGTGGGTGACTTGGCCTACTACCCCCAACTCCCTCCCTCCATTATGACCCATGATGTCTTTCACGTGAGCCAGCTAAAAGCATTCATTGGGACCCCAAAAGACTATGTGGAGAGGAGTTGCCCCCATGAATGAAGAGGGTCTTAATTCAATACATTCCTAAAGTAGTTGTTGGGCAAAGAGAAAAGTAGGTTTGCAACAACTGATCGATCAAAAAGTACTTGATCAAATTACAAGGACTATCTCTAGAGGAAGCCTCTTGGAGACGAGCATCCATTTTGGAGAAATTTTCCCACCTCGGGGATATTGTTTTGGTTGAAGCTTAACCATAGTTGGCCCCTGTTTGGTGGACAATCACACCAATGGTATAAGAGGGTTAGGTCAATTATTATCAATTAATCAAGAAACTCTCTCTTCACTTTCATGCCTTCCATGGCTTCCTTTCTCTTCTTTCTCTTTTCTCTCTCTCTTTCTGTCTTTCTTTCTAGTCTTTCTCTGTCCTCATCACTCTCTTTCTGTGTCTTTTGCACTGCTTCTCTCTCTTAGGTCAAGTTAGATTTATTTCATTACAAAAAGATCACCCTACATACCTCAACTACCTGCTTAGGCTGCTTATGCATATTTTCCTCATGGAAAACTACATCATGGGTAGATAACCCTGCGAGCGTGCAAATCCCATAGGTGATAGTCCACCTCACCTGCATCCCCATAACCAAGAAAGATGCATTTCACAGACTTAGGATCTAGCTTATTGTGCTTTGTCTTTGACAACATGGTAGAATGCCTCACAACCAAAGACATGCAAATGAGCTTATGATGGAGGTTTCCCAATCCAGACCTTCTCTACAACTTGAAAATCAATAGGAGTGCAAGGGGACCGGTTAATTGTGTACAAAAATAGTAATACCATTCTAGTGAGGGTTGTAAGGGGCAATCAAGTGACAATTAATACCTTGCTTGTTGCACAAAAATATTCAAAAGCTTTTGAGACATACTTACCCCCATTATCTAACCTTAGGTATTTCAATCTATACCTAAATTGGCTCATAAAAGAGACAACATAACTTTTATCATCCAAGGTGCTAGTAGAGATAAGGCTCTTCGTGAGAGCCAGTACATGACATATATAACAAAGAGTGAACATGCTGTCTAAATCAAAACGTAGTTGGATATCACTAATACCAATTATCTCCAATGCCAGGTTATTATCCAAATGGACAGATCCAGTCATATTGTGATAGGAGTGAAACCACTCTCTATGAGGGATCACATGAAAGGAAGCCCCTGAATCTATCAACCAACATTGAGTACATCTTCACCAAGCATCAATTAGCTATGAAGCATTCAAAGAAGAAGCTATCAATATAAGATCATCAAATACATTAGGATGCACCACATTTATCCCCTCAATCTCGACACTAGACTTTTTAGGCACAATGTTGCAATCATCATTCTTGTCGTGCACTTTACCATTTTCCTTTTCCTTAAACTTGTCTTCGTGTATTTTATGGCACTATGGAAAAATATGACCTACTTTTCCACAATAATGACAAGTATAACCAGACTTATGGCCATGGGACTTACTATGAGATGATCCACATGTCCTAGACTGAGACCTATTAGATTCTCTACCATGACCATTTCCATGTTGTCGGCCTCTCGCAGTCAATGCATGTGACGTACAAGAAGCATCCATATTCTTTCTATTCACCTCTTTTATCAACAGGGCACTCTCAATATCTTGCAATTTTAGCCCATCCTTAGCATTGAGAGCCATACGAAAAGTGTCCCACGACTCAGGTAGAATACCAATCAAAAATAAAGTATACATACTATCCTTGAACTCAATCTCCTACGAAGCTAAATGGCTAATGTTGGAGTGAGACATTCAAGTGTGCAAACATAGAAGTCCCTTCCTTCATGCAAAGGCCAATCAACTATTTTAGCCAATGTATTTGAGATGCAGGACTTTGCTTTGCCATATAGATTTTTAATCTATATCCAAAGCTCATATGCAGTTTGATTTCTAGTTACAACATTGTAGTGAACCTGCTTAGAGAGTGGTAAAATGATTGTGGACTTGCATAGCTCATCTAGTTCATCCCAATCCTCGAATGCAATGTTTTTGGGTTTGGCATCCCCATTTTTGAGTGGTCCAACTTGCAATTTTTGCACTAAAACTTGCCACATATGGGTCTTCCAATAGCTGTAATTGGTCCCATCAAGTTTCTCAATATTAAAGATAGCACTATCTCGATGACAACCACTAGCCATAACGAGACCAAGCAAGTACAAAGAAGGGCAAGATAGCCTGCTATAATACCCTACAAATCAGCCCTAAAACCATTGCTAAATCGAGAAAGAGACTAGAGATACTGCCAAAGTAATGAACTATCCATAAACTGTGAGAAAAAGACAGTCAAGTCCAGGTGACTACCCTCAAAATAGAATACATAAACTAAAATGATAAGCTATTGTAATAAACTACTGCAATATGCTAACAACCAACTATGAGTAACCAAGAGGGAAGAAGCCAGGAACAACATACACTGAAGACTGTCACAACTACAGTGTGCCAAAAAATGTATATGCAATGGACCTAGACATCATGCATAGAGTAGGTCTCAACGGTAAATGAAGAGAACTGTCAGATGCATAATCCACAAGCAAAGGCTCAATACATAACCTAGAAGCATATAAATACCACTAACAACACCTTGACATACATGAGTACCAGGTCCAATCCAAGTGATCAAATCAGCCCATGATAGGGTTACTACATCCAATAAATATCAAGAAAATATGTACATATCACAATGAGTCCCGCTGTCTCACTGCAATAAGCTCAAGCTCAATTGCATAAACCAAATGATCTATACTACGTTCAAATGCCAATGTGGCTCGATACATAAAGCTAAGTAGCTTCCATTGAAGCAAAAGTTGAATGCCAAATGAGCAAGCAAAGCTCAAAACATCATGTGAATGACATCTGAGTGTCTAAGATCCATAGAGCATACATTTAGAAAAGCATTGAATGCAAGGAGTCTACAAGACTTTGACTGTAGCATCCAAGGACAAAAATGGCATCCAATTTCAAAGCATCCAAGCTCTAATCTCAGCTTAGGAGCATGTCACAAACATATCCATAGGCATACATGACAACCAAACTATTGGTACATCCAATATGTGGTATCCAAGTAGCTTCAAAGCATAATGAGCATGATCTTTATCAAACTTGTTCACTATGAATAGCAAGGATATGACAGTCAAAACGAAGTGAATACGAGCTCAATCCAAGCCTAAAAGCATTCTAATACATGTGTCAACTATTTCCAAGTGTTGAGCAAAACATTCGGGTATTAATGCCAAGTCCTAGAAGTATCAAGTGACAAGAGACATATGCCTTTCCCAGACAAATGGCATTTAGCCCTGTTATTACAACAATGACATCCTTGAGAAAATTGAGTCAAATGTGTGCTCAAATCAGCCCAAAAGCATAACCATACCATTCGGGCACCAAAATAACATCCATGAAGCATCGAATATGCATTATGGGATTTACTATTTGCTATCCAAACTAGAATAGTTGGGTTTTGTATGAAATAGAGAACAAAAAACTACACATAATCAACTCTGTGAGTGCTCAAATTTGTAGCTTTCATCGCACTCTTCATTTGTAGCTATAGAATGCATAAATCTAATGCCATATGCAAAAGTTATGGCCAAAATACAATAGTAATGTCAAGTTGCCATAGCTCTCCATGACTTCTGTGTAGAATGCTTTGTATCCACTCAAAATGGATAAAGTGGTGGTTGCTCAGCTCAATAAGCACTCAACAAGGCTAAGCTAAGCCTTGGGAAGCTCCTCAACAAGCATGAAGCAAGCTGGAACAAGCCGGAAGAAGGAAATACTCAATGCATACCTTAAGAGAAAGAAACAATGGCTACCATGAAACCTCGAGTTGAAGCTTTAAATCTAAGCTGAAGCAAAGGATAAAGAGGCTCCTCAAATGTTTGACTCTTATACTAGTTGAAGGGAGTGAGCTTGGAATGGAAGCATGCGAGTGGAAGTAAGAGCTATGGTGGAGAGAGAGAGAGAGAGAGAGAGAGAGAGAGAGAGAGAGAGAGAGAGAGAGAGAGAGAAGATGTGGGAACTCCATCAATCACAATGTGATTGGCCTTCCCTTTATTTACCACTAAAAGAATAAAGAATGAAGTGATAGTGATAAACGCCCCCCCTATATTGTACAAATATGCGGGTACTGTTAGTGTAGTAATACATGGGTGGCTAGGCATAGGTGCCTTTACCCCTAACATTACTAATTCAAAATGGGAGGCATCATCATCCATAAGAACCACAATCACATATTGGAGTAACAATGGCTTTCAAAAGGAAAGGACATGGAGACCAATTATATCCTTTCCAAGCAAAAACGGAGCTAGCGATTCCCTGTTGATTGTAACTCTTGCTAAGGCATTGCCAAAAAGTATTGATACAAACTTGATGAGTCTCCTTTCTAAACCCATGCAAGGAGGGATTACAAGATTAAATTCTATTTGAGCCTATCATAAGCTTTATCAAAGTTTATTTTTAGAAACTCATAGTCATGATTGGCTTTTGCACATAGTCTAGCCCTTCCCTCAAGTTTATGATTGTGTCTAAGATCTTTTGTCCTTTTCGAATCCATGCATCTACATGTATAATAAGCTTGCATGATAGAGATTTCGAGAAGATTCATAAGTTGACATTAAGCATGTAATCACTCTCTAATTTGTTGAGAGGTATTTGTTGTCTTTTCTGTCAACGAGTTTGACAAGCCTCTCATTGATTAGAGATAGCATAGTTACATAGAGGATTGCTTCTTTCCATACAAGAGGGAATAATGATTTCTTCATACATTTGGTAAATTTTGTTAGCTTACAAGATTTGGATTTGGCTAAGGAGTTTATGGTATTAGCCAATTCTACTCTTGATAGCAGCAAGTCTTATATTATTGGCTATGTCTAGTGCAACCACTACATCTAGAAAATCTAGTGTCCAAGGAATCAAACGTGTTGCTGGAGGCATGAAGTAGTAGTCATGGGTTGTTGCTAGGTTGTCCCCATGATTTAGCACAAATGATCCATCATTTTTTCTTATCATGGGAATTTGAAGGAATTGGGAGTTCTCTTTAGTGTGGGATGGTCCGTCTTTCCTACCCACCATTTCCTAAAATAGATTTGTAAGATTTCTACTTCAATTGCCAATCTAGCCTTCCAAGCTATAGAGCACATTGTGATTCATAGTCAAAGGTGGATGTTTTGTAAAGCATCCACCTCTATTGAGCCTAACAAGAAATCTAGGCCCATCATGGGTTATCCTAAGCACCCAACTTGAGCCTCTCAATTCCTCATGAGGTGTCAATCCCCTAAGAATCTTTGTGCCTAGATGACCACCCAATGCTTTAAGAGAACCCTCATGCTACACCTTTGATCTCAATTGATTTACCTAATGAGCAAGATCTTGTTGTGTCGTGCTTCAGGATTAGCAACCACAAGCCAAAATGACCGATGTTGCTACTCAATCTACGAAATGATTCTAGTCATAGTTTGTTTAATGGAGTTGAAAATTTGTTAGGACTCTCTAATTGCCACATGCCATGCCTTGGTAGGGTTTCCACAGGGTAAAGGTACTAATACTATGGCACCTAGCTTTGCCATCTCTAATCTCCAAAAGACACTAGTGATTGTGTGGCATCTTACACTAGATCTCGTTGCTTCTTCATCTTGTGTTTGCAAAAGAAAGGGTCAATTTGATGCTCTTTCACCACACAATGGATATTGATCTCATGCTGAATGAGTATTCGATGTTAAAAAAAGGGCATGTTGAAATGATATGCCTAGGAGCCTTTGAAAAATGTCATGTAGTGGCCAACAGATGAGAGAGAGGATCAAGCTCCCATCAAGCAATCAAAAGGTCTATTTGCTTTGCTACGCACCATTACAACAATTGCAAGTGTCATGTTATTGCCCCTACTTATAATAACAAAAATCACTATTACTAGGGGCCACTTTGGACATGGTTGAGTTGAAATAGGATCAAGTCCACATGGAACCATACTACTTTTAGGTGAATAGGAGGACAAACAAGTGGACATTTGTGATACCATTCTCATCATTATTCGTATCAATGGTAATATTAGAAATTTTAATATTATAATTATTTTAAACTTTTAATTAATAATATATTATTAATTACTATTCTATTATGAATTAATGATATTAAATAATATTTAATATTAATATTATGCTAATATTACAATACTAATATTACAACATTTAGTTAAAAATATAAATATTAAAAGTTCAAAATTTTAGTATTAAGACATGTTAATAATTTAAATATTAAAAACATTAAATATTTGGTGTAGGGTCTTGCATGTAACATACCTGCTCCTCGCAAATTCACGGCCCTTTGTTTCTCTTTCACGGCAATAATCATGTTTTACAAGTTATGATATAGTATTTGCAGCTTAAAACATGTGTTAGGGGCCACTATACACATTTACTCATGTGTGTGCACGCGTGCACACACACACACACACACACACACACACACACACACACACACACACACACACACACACACACACACACACACACACACATAGAGGAGGAAGGGAGGGATTGCTAGTGATTATACCAAAGGATGCACTACTGGTGGTCTAATCACATGAGTATATATATGGTTGTATTGGTAATTACATACCATAAATATCCAATTCTATTGAAGGTTTTTGTACTGCCTTTCAAGGATTCTAGAGAGTTACATGTTTCTTCAAAAAAGGTCTCATATGTATTACCATACACATATGCCTAACTAAAGCACATTATTGGTTACTTATGCTCATTGATAATTTTGAAGTTTGAATAATAAATTAGTTGTTTGCATTTTTTGTTTGTGTTGGTGTAGTGTGAAGCTCTTTGAGCTCTTACTCAAGACATAAAAAAAGCTTTTGAAATTTCTTTTTGGCAACCTTATGAGAGTCTATGAGCTTTGGTTCGATAGTATTTAGATCTCTTGTTTTTCGTTGGCTTTATGTGTTTATAGAGTCTAAAAGGAAATTTCAATGTTCTCTCGCAAACATGCATTATGCTTGCATATAGAGTCTAAAAGGAAATTTCAATGTTCTCTCGCAAACATGCATTATGTTGTTGTGGGAAATAATATGAGAGGGTGGTATATTGTTTGCATATTGCAAGAAGTAAGTTTAGGGTTTGGGGTATACTTAATGGGAAAGGCGTTTAGAAGGAGAAGGGAAGACAAACGCACGCGCGCGCACACACACGCGCACACACACACACACAGAGGAAAGAGGGGAATTTAAACACCATTACTTTATAGGTGCCCTAATGACTCGTGGTTCTGCAAGTCCTAGCATGAAGTGCTACTAACTAGTTATATTGAGAGAAAGATAGTATATACTAGCCTTCTATATGAGATTATTTGTCATAGCACAAATATTTACAAAGGGCCTTTTGGGCAACTAAGCACACTCGAAAGATGGGTAGATAACAACACATGGCCCAAGAAGCTACACACTTCTATCTTTTTCTTTCAATACACATTTTGTGTATGGATAAAGTAGTAAATTGAATTGAATGAGAGAAAGTTAGTGCATACTAGCTTGTAACAATAGCCTTCTTATCTATATCTATATTACTATATTATTTTTTGGTTGTACGTTTGGGAAACCTCAACCTCCAGAGGGTTTATTGAACCTACCCCCTTCCCAAACCTCCCTTTTAAAATTAAAACCTTCCCCCCTCTCTCTTTCCCCTTCCCTTTTTAACTAAACCCCCCTCTCTCACATGTGTAGGCTCTCTCTCTCTTTTAATTAAATCAAACTTTTTTTAACTAAAAAACTTCTCTCTCTCTCTCTCTCTCTCAGTTAGATTAAACCTTTTAATTTGAACTTCCATCTCTTTTTTTTTCTTTTTCCTTCTCTTTTAGTTAAATTCTAGAGTTTCGCAGAAAACACTAGGCCACTTCATAGGCGGCAACTTCGAAGCAACAAAGCAAAGTTGCTGTGCAGGGGAGAGAGAGAGAGAGAGAGGAAAATAGAGGTGAGAAAGAAAGAAGGAAAAGAGAGGAGAGAGGGGGGAGAAGAAAAGGGGGAAGAGAGAGAAAATAAAAGGAGAGAGATAGGAGAATAAAAAATTTAAAGAGAGAATGAAAATAGAGAAAGAGAAGAAAAAAGGAAAACGTAGGAGAGAGAAAGAGAAGAAAAGTGGGGAGAGAAGAAAAGGAGAGGAAGAGAGAGAAAGAATAAGAAAAAGAAGAAAAAAGAGGAAAAGAGGGGAAAAAAGAGGAAAGGAAAAAATATTTTTTAAATAAATATATTTTGATAAATTTTGGCGAGAGAGAAAGAGAGAGAAAATAAACTAAAATAAAAGGCATAAAGAGAAAGAGAAAGAGAAAAAACTTCACACATAGGGAAATGCGATGAGAGAGAGAAAGAGAAAGAGGGAAAAAAAACAAAAAAAATAAAAAAGGAGAAAAAAAAAAGGAGAAATGGATTGTTAAAGGAAGTTGCTCACTTCACTTGCCGTGCCAGAATGAGATTACTCGTCACAGCACAAATGTCTTTTTTGGGTCTATGAAACGGGCCGAGTCCCATCGGGGTACATCATATTCCTCTGACTTCGTAACATCCGTGCCTTTGCTTTCACACCAAATAGTTTAACCAAAAATCCTCGTACATTCGACGAATGGAATTCATCATGTTTCCTGTGGACTTTCATGCCGACTGTTAAGCGTAAATTGCAGGGGGGTTAGATGGACGAAGGTGTGCAGAAGTTAAAGGAGGATCTTGCGCAAGTTGAATATGAAGCAGAGCGTCTGCTGCTTGCACGCCAAGAGGTAGAGCCGACTCTTATCCGTTTTAGGAGTGCAAGAAGGAGGTACTTTAGCTGCCTGATTCGTTGCCCTATCTATCTGCTAAACCAAGGGGCAGGTCAATCGTGGCACATTGATGTTTTAGGAGCCCATCTAAATTAGTTTAATTTGCATATCCTTGTGTCATTTATCACCGCCAACATATGCGGAGGCTTACTTATGAACTGACCTACCTGTGTAGGTAACATGGATCTCTTCTGAGTTATATGAAGTCTCCACAATGTAGGTTAACATGGCCACTTGACTAAGCCGAAGCATGGTCTAGCCCTGACTGGTGAAGTGCTCATCTAGATGATGAAACTTGGATAAATGGCACACCATTGCATGCTCATGTTTTGTCATCATTTGCCACCAACTGAATACTCAAAATGCCCATCTCAAGGCTCACTACCGTAAATATTGTACTTGATGGGGGCCTAACTTTTGTACTCTTGAGATGTGTATGGCTTCCATACACATCTCAAGAATACAGAAAGCAGACAGAACACATAATATGACATCTGTGAGCTTGCTTTAGAGTAAAAATTGGCTTCATAGGCTTTATGCAGAAGGTGCTAGCACATCCCTGGGCAGCAAGCTAGTTGATCTAGCTCATGCGTTTTAAGGAGAAAATGGGTATAAACGGTTAGCAGGCATGCATGTCTTGTATGGTCAGCTTTTGAGCCTTAGTCTGAGACTTGAGTCAGTCAAGGACATTAAGAACTTTGACAGTGTATTTGTAGGTCAGTTCATTTGTCCTAGACACTTAAGAAGTTAGGGTGGAGATCTTTCCTTGCATTTGTCATGTGGCAGCCTGTTTTCCTCATTTCTGTGCAGGCATGTATTGCCATGGGCAGAATGGACATTATTGGCAAGGTAGGTAGCATTTAGTGCATTGCATTTGGCATTAATGACATTGTATGCAAGTCTGACTTGCATTAAATGCACTACGAGCAATTTCAGCATTTTGTCCTGTTTATAGCTCCCCTCCCGCTCCACTGTCTGTCACTCTCAGTTCTTGTGCCAGCCCTCCTCATTATCATCTTCATCTGCTGTCTCTATCTGGTGCGCTCATTGACGCAGCATGCTCCGTGGTGTGTGCAGGGGCTGACCAAGACCAGCCTTGTATTATCTAGATTTCTGTCAGTTTTGTTCCTTTGTGGTGTGTGCAGGGGCTGACCAAGACCAGCCTTGTATTATTTAGATTTCTGTCAGTTTTGTTCCTTCGTTTCACTGTGTTCCTCTGATTCACTTCTTCTCTATTCACTCCATGTTTATGGTTCCACAGTCTCACATGGTATTATTCACCTTGGTGGGAGCCAGAGTTGATTGAAGAGGAGCATTGTTTGCTGCTGTCTACTGCTGGTTGACATCATTGGGATTTTGATCAGTTGTGTTTCAAGCAGGGTGGCTCTTTTCTTTGCTGTGCTGATCAGAAACAGCCTTAAACGGGCTGTGTTTTCTGTCTCCTACTGACATGCGTTTTGCAGCAAGACACTCCCAACCTCTGCATTTACTCAATCGAACCCTCCCCAGCCTGCACAGCAGGCAAGAGGGACTCTTGCAGGTTGACATATCTTTTTCAGGTCCTTTTTATCATCAGCAGCATCATTTCTTTGTTTTTGCAGGTATTTTTGAAGGACTTAGATGGCATACGAGTACAATTGGTAGGATCAAGCGGATCAAGACCGCAAAGTCTGCCATAGTGATGACCAAGTCCTAGAAGACTAGTGTTCCGACTATTTTGGTTGTGAGGATCGTTGCGTAAAGTGTGCCAAGATCGAGACAGAGATCATGATGCAGATTGACTAGGCAAATTGTGATTAGGTTCCCTCCCGACCATCTTCATACCATGCATGCATTTGATTAATTCATCCACAACATCACCTTTGAGAGCCAGACAAAGAGGTATAGCCGGTTGTTCTGCCATAGCCACAAGCACCTTGGCTGCAACTTCAGCCCCCTTATGAGCACTGGCAGGTGTGGTTCTTGTACCCCATCTTAATTTCATCCACTCTCTCTTTAGAAATATACGTATTGCCTCAGTTATATTAACCCAATTTGATTTTAGCCCCATCTCAAAAGAGGCAGCTTCTAAATGATCAGTCAGCTTCTCCTACAAGACAAGATTTGTAGCCTTCAGAATCAAATCAATTTTCTGACTCTCCAACGATTGCTGATCATGGCACCATTTGTTCAGGTGCCCATCCTACCCTCTTTCCTTGCTTCTAAAAAGCTCAATGGGATGAATTATTGTCTTTGGTTGTGCAAGGTCGAATGCACCCTTGATACTTTTGACCCATGGGAGTTCGTTGTCCCTCATTATTGATGTTTGTGGATCCCCTATTTGGAGTGACCTAGGACTTCACAAAGTTATGGGCTCAGCTCAATGCTAGCCGCTTATTTCTCTTTTTGAGTTGTATAGATCTTGTGCTTATGCATGTAAGATGTATCCACATTGTTGCAGGGATTTGGACCCAATTGGTATCCTTATATCAAGTTTGGACTTTTAGGTATTAGATTACCATCGAGTTGAAGCTACAGCATCTCTTTATCATAGATTCCCCAATGATGAAAGACCAAATTAACAAGATGGAGAAAATTTAGGATGAGCTAGCATCCTTGGGAAAGATTGTGAGTTTGAAGGACCTTGTTGTGATGTTGTCACATCTCTTGTAACCAAAGTAGGATGTCTCTTATACAAGTCTTCTCACCTCTTGTACATGGGGCACTATCATTTGGGAGGAGCTCGTCCCTAACTAGAGCAAGATGTGCCTCACATGAAGACGGATTCTTGCGGAGGTAGTGCGTGCAAAGCTGTGCATTTGTGACACCATTATTGGGTAAAAGGACAATCCAAGCAGAATGGAAGGAAAAGTTCCAAGGAATTGGAGTCATCTTTTGACTTTGATATTGACATAGAGGTAAAACACAAAGGATATTCCAAGTGTCCAAACAATGGGAAGATCTTGCATCTCGAGGAGAAGTGCTAGAAGAAGTATCCTCACCTTTGTGCAAGAGTAAAGAAAGGAGTGATGACAAAGTACCTATCTATATGCACCATTATGATAGTGTCAGTTTTCCTTTACTTCCATCAGTTGGAGTTGCCTTCTTTGGCTATCATGTCTTTAGAGAGGCCTTGGCTGATCGACAACAATGCTTTGAGTCAAAATGACACCTTGAGGAGATTGGCTTGAGGATCTTTGTTCTCAAGAGGCTACACTCATTGTTGTTGATATTGTTAGCCTACCTTATTTTGTCCGTTTGTCATCTTCTAGTTGTGAACCGAGTTAGAGTCTAATAGGGACATTTGGAGCCCTGGTTGTGTCTTTCTTCTTAGTTTTGGTGTGTTTGTTAGTTGCGCTGCCCTCCTAGGGTGATAGTGATTTTTTCTTGCTACCTGAGTGCCATGTCAACATTTTCGTGACTTGCATTTAATGTAGTTAGCCGGCATTAGTTAGCGAGTTTTTGAGTTTTTTTGCTATATATAGTAGACGCAGTCAGTGTGTGTAGATCGTGTCTTTCAGGTTCTTCGTCATCGTCACCATCTCCATGACCTTCAAAGGTGTTATAATCATTATTCGGTCTAGTCCGGCGCCCTCATTGATGCCTTGGGCTGCATGTAGGAATCAATCCTTATTGTATTCAGTCTTCCTCTTTGTTCAATATAGATCATTCTTCTCTTTCTGCTTTCTCTTCTTCTCTTCTTTTATCTCCGTGTTTGTGATTCTCTTCTGTTGCGCACTCTCACATGGTATTATTGCCTACATGAGGACACAGTCTCTCAAGCCAATGAGGAGACCATACTGTTGCTAAAAACTCAAATTGCAGCCTGCTGTTCGCTACTGTAAACACAATTTTTTTGTGTTTGAGAGGTGACATCCAACCAAGCCGGGACATCCATAACTCTCTTCTTGCAGGTGTTGCTGATTTTCTCTTTGGTAGGGCTCTCCTACAACAAAATACAGCAGCCTTTGTGTATTTGGTGTGCGCAAAGAGCACTGTCTATTCTGCAGATAAGCCCTTTAGGGATTGTCCGCTGCTATTTTGGCCATCCGAGGTCATTTTAGGCCCCGTTTTAGACTCATAAGGTTGCGGATAGTAGTTTGAGGTATCCTGTAATTTCAGCGGTATACAGGTGCACAGGTTACAGATTTCAGATCTGTAAGTTCAAAGGTGTTTATCAACAAATAAACACAAGGTTTATCTGCAAACTGGTTGCAGATTGCATGTATTGTTGTGAAAAAGGCTGTCTGGTGTATTGTTGTGCACTGCAGGTCGAGGGTTGTAGAAGATTTGCTTGCTGTTTGGTATTAGTTTTGTGATAATGGCAGAGAACAGTGGAAATCCCATCATTGAGAAGCTCGACAAGAACAACTACCCTTCATAAAATTACCTAAGATGGCGTTTGAGGTGCTTGTTCTTTCTTCTTTATCCAAAAAGGACCTACTGGATGATTCTAACTATTCGCTTTGGTTTTGTAAGATGGAATGTGCATACTTGACACCTTCGATCTTTGGAAGATTGTTACCCTACCTATACCCTGTCCTATGGAGGATCCTTGTGAATAACAATGATGGATCGTGTAGGCCTACAGAATTGGCTCTACCAAGGGAGCCCAAGTGATTACCCCAAAGAGGACCAGGGTGCTTGTCGGTTGCCCAAGGGCCGCGACCAAGTCCTGCAAAGATGCACGGAGTCAACAATGGTTTTTGTTGAAAAAAAAAAAGATTTTAAAGGGCTTTGTGTTAAGTGGTTCACAAGATTTATCATTAAGTGAGGGTTTCAAATTAGTGTTCTTCCTATTGTGTCACTGTCACGAGGACGTGAAAATTTGATGCTTTGCTTATATTTAATTGACATTTGATTAAAGGTTTAATCAAATGTGCAATTAAAAGATGCACATATGTTGCACTTGTGAGGTGTAAGCTACTTTTTTACAGTTGAAGGCCCAAGGACCCTGTGAAAAAGATGGGTGTCAAAGGCAAAAATTGTAACAAGTTACACTTATTAGATTCTAGGTGAATTTTGGTGTCAGTTTGCCCCTAAGGCCATTAATTGGCCATTAAGTGTCAGTGGTGACACTAGGGACTAGGCATTAATTAATGGATTAATGCTTGTCCAAGGATCAATTAATGCATGGGACCACTTTGGTTGCAAAAGGCCTAGCCAATTAATTTTTGTATGGGCAAGGTCAATTTTCTAGGCATGGATTAAGGGCTGAATTAATTTTCAGAATTAATTAATTTTGAAAATTAATTAAATGATTGGAAATTGCTGAAAATGGATTAAGAAAGTTGCCACTTTGCAAACCTTTCCCATGCAAGTGGAGGAAAGGCTAAATAGGGCTGAAGGGAGAGGAAAATCTCGTTTTTTCATTTTGGAGCTGTTGGAAAGAGGTGTTGGACTGTTGCTGCCAGCTTTTGGGGCCATTTCCCAGTCATTGGAGACCATTTTGGTGATGGAGATTGCATATTCTTGACCTTGGGAAGCTGGCAATTGCTGCTGATGCACTTTCTCTTGAAGATCACAGTCTCTGATGCTCCTATTGTTGTTGGTGCATTTGTTTGGGGTTGGTACAGCAGGGCAGCAGCTGATTTTGATAAGTTCTTCGCGACAAATCTCAAAATTTTCTCTCTCTACAGCATTCTCTCATCTCAAAATTTGTTTGGGCTAGCCAAGGGTCAAATTGGAGAAGAAGTCCTGGGTGAATCAAGGGACAAATGACCCAAAAGGCTTGCTGGTCATTTATGACAGCAAGAGCAATTGGTTAGCAGGAGGAGATTGAAGAATCTCAAGTTGTACTCCTTCCAATTGAATGAAAGCTAAAGAAATACCGCAAGGGGCGCCAATTTTGGGGCCCACAGGGTGTCTACTATCCAAGAATGTTATGGTAAAGTGTGTAATTCATTTTAAGTGCATTTATTTATTGCTGTAATTAATTTTTAAATCAGGTTATCACCACCCATTCCAAGAAGGAAGGTTGGTTTCAAGGTTCCATTGCCGGGGTACATCAAATCTCTTGATTTGGTGGGCCCGAGGCACCTGATTGCAAGCCAAAGCTTTGTGCTAGTGTTGATCTTTGTGCTCAGCTAAGAAATTATAGCAAGATGTCTTCATACAGTGGGATGCAATCAAGCAGTAATGATGCCTCTCATGATGCACATTCACATGGGGAAGAAGGAAATGCAATGCGTGATCTTGGACAAGGCACGAATCATGGACAACATGCTGAAAATGTGGCTGAAGGCCAAGATGTTGGACCCTCAATGCAGAAAGAGGATGATGATCAACAAGGGGAAATGGAATTCGATGATGCATTCAAGAATTGAATGAGGGCAGCAGCCAATATCTTTGCTGAATTGGTAAAAGATCCTCGGTTTACTCTTTTTTTGAACACTCCTACGAATGACAACAAGGGCAAGACGAGAAAATCCTCTTCTAGAACTTCGGGATAGCAAGATGCACCGAAGAACAAGCCAAAGCCTTCTCAAGATGCTCATGGTGAAAAGCAGTTGGTGCCAATTGGGCAAGAAATGCAAATGCAAGTTCATGATGTAAATGCTAATCCTATGGTTTTTGGACAGCAAGGTTTGCATGAGAATTTGGGGCAGCCAGCTTACTTTGGTGGTAGCATAATTTTTCATGCTATGGTGGGTGAGGGTGAGCAATCGAATTTGGGAATGTATGGCACATCTCCCCATAACTTTCAGCAACCAATGCATGGCTTGCATAACCCAATGTATTCGGGTATGGCTCATGGAATGCATAATCCAATGTATGGCGGGATCGGTATGATACCTGGTGTGCAAAATCACGCATATGGGCAAGCATCGGTACCTTGTCGTGCTTTTGGGGCTCAAGGAAAAAGTGCTGGTTATGCAAATGCTTCGTTTAATGCTGGCTATCATGGAAATACAACAAATACACCCTTTTTGCAGCAGCTCGTATATGACAATTTGACCCCCATAGGTCCAGCAATGGACTATGATGAGGGAGGTAAAAGTATGAAATTTGAACCGTTTAGTGGTGCACAAGATAGGCTGAAAGCTTTGATTTTCATTCAACAGTTTGATGCAGCCTATTCCGGGGGAAACTTCACCGAATCCTCTAAGATTCGAAAGGCAACCACTTTCTTGAAGGGAAATGCATTGCAGTGGTGGTCCATGCTCTTGATGCAAGGTAGAGCACCATCAACATGGGTACAATTCAAGCAAATGTTTTCATCGAATTGGTTGACTAGTACCTTTGAGGTGGACATCATGACAGCTTGGAACAAGCTTGATGCAAAGGAATGCAAGAATTTAGAGCAATACAATAAGAAGTTTTGGGATGCATTGCTGCTCGTCACTTCTTATCGGTCAGTTCCCCTTCATGGGCAGGTGGAGAAGTATGTATGTGGTTTGCCTAAAGGAATCAGGGATTTTTCCATTAATCTGCTGTTTCAAGCATGTCTCAGCTTATAGAAACTGCTACTACAGCTGATACATTGCTGTGTGGAAAAGATGCCGGCTTTCAAGACCATGATGAGCCAAATGTCAAGGAAATGAAGGCTGAGAAAAATGGCAGATCTGAAAATCAGGCTGAAAAGAGGCAAAAACAGCAGCAAAGACCTTCAAAAAGTGTGGCAGAGCATAGAGAATAGAGGGCTGCTAATAAATGTTACATATGTGAACAGGAGGGACACATTGCTAGGAACTGTTCTAATCAACAAGCTGATAATGATAATAGCACACGAGAGAATCAGTGATGTATGGAATATCACACTGGGTTGCATGTGATGAAAGATCGGACATGCATTGTATGTTAGCAAGTGAAGCATGGTAGGCAAAAGATGCCGCAGTTTATTACAGCTTATGTAAAGGATAAAGTATGCGTTTCAGAGAACTTAAGGAACGTAAAAGGGAGTAGTTGATCACCATGGATGTGTTTTGTATTTTCCAAAGGGTGATTATATATTGCTGCGTTTTGAAAAGGCAAGGCTGACAAGATGAAAGGGCAAAAGCAAATGTATCCGAAGTTCAGAATGAAGAACAATGGACCTTTCTAGGTGTTAGAGAGGATCAGCGATGCGGTATATCGGCTGACATTGCCTCTACACTAGCGGATACACTATGCCTTTCATGTGAGCTTGTTGAGGCCTTTTTATGGTGATGTGCCTAAGGATGTATTTGCTGAAATTCAGTCCAATGTAGAGGAGCTGAATAAGATATTGGTATCTGAGCAGATTTTGGCACATAAAGAGAAAAGGTCAAAGGTGAAGCTTCCATAAGCTATTGGGTGAAGTTTCACAATTGTTCACCAGGTGAAGTTTCACAATTGTTCACCAATGGATGCTAAATGGATGGAAGAGGATGACTTGGCAGACCATCCTCAGTTGTTGCAGCTTTACCTTGATGCCTTTTAGTTAGAGCCGACTTTGGATCATGCTCTTTCAGGTCAGCAGGGCAAGGGTCTAGAGTACCACTTGATATTCAAGGGGGAGGTAGCACTTCCACTCCTCCAGGAATGGACTGCTCTCGTGTACAGTGGATCTCGGATGTATTCAGCATGCATCCAAGGTACTGTGTTGAAAGTATGTTTGCCATGAGGTCACTATTTAGTATATAGTCACTGTGGTATGTATGGAGATGGGTATGGTTTTCACTGCAACTCTGAAACTGTACATTTGCATTAAGTTATGATCATGAGAGATTGATTACCGAGTGCTAGTTTTCAATATATGATCATTAGTTTCAGTAGTATTTAGTTGGTTCTATGGACAACAGCATGTGTACTGAATGCCATTGACAATTCGGCCATGGTTTTGGCTCGCTTTATGCTTTACTATGGTTGTGTACATTGTAGTCAGCATTGTTGAGAAACAAAAGTTTGGGATGCATCCGATGAGTTTTTACAACAGTTTTGGACTATTGTTGAGCTTTATGCTATGTTTATGAGGCCGGAAATTTTCAGCAAATGGTGGGCATATGAGATAGTTAGCTAGTAGTGGCCAGTGTTGTGTTGACTATGATGCCTTGTGAAAATTCCAGTGCAGTATTGTTTACTTTAACACATTACAGTGCAATCGAGGACGATTGCAAGGATTTCAAGGGGGTGGTCTGTCACGAGGACATGAAAATTTGATGCTTTGCTTATATTTAATTGACATTTGATTAAAGGATTAATCAAATGTGCAATTAAAAGATACACATGTGTTGCACTTGTGAGGTGCAAGCTACTTTTTTACAATTGAAGGTCCAAGGACCCTGTGAAAAAGATGGGTGTCAAAGGCAAAAGTTGTAACAAGTTACACTTATTAGATTCTAGGTGAATTTTGGTGTTAGTTTGCCCCTAGGACCATTAATTGGCCATAAGTGTCAGTGGTGACACTAGGGACTAGGCATTAATTAATGGATTAATGCTTGTCCAAGGGTCAATTAATGCATGGGACCACTTTAGGTTGCAAAAGGCCTAGCCAATTAATTTTTGGATGGGCAAGGTCAATTTTTTGGGCATGGATTAAGGGCTGAATTAAATTTCAGTTAATTAAATGGCTAGAAATTGTTGAAAATGGATTAAGAAAGTTGCCACTTGGCAAAACTTTCCCATGCAAGTGGGGGAGGCTAAATAGGGCTAAAGGGAGAGGAAAATCTCGTTTTTTCATTTTGGAGCTGTTGGAAAGAGGTGTTGGACTGTTGCTGCCAGCTTTTGGGGCCATTTCCCAGCCATTGGAGACCATTTTGGTGATGGAGATTGCATATTCTTGACCTTGGGAAGCTGGCAATTGCTGCTGATGCACTTTCTCTTGAAGATCACAGTCTCTGATGCTCCTATTGTTATTGGTGCATTTGTTTGGGGTTGGTACAGCAGGGCAGCAGCTGATTTTGATCAGTTCTTCGTGACAAATCTCAACATTTTCTCTCTCTACAGCATTCTCTCATCTCCTTCAGTCTATGCTTAGCCATTCTCAGCCATTCGGAGGAGATCTTAGCCATTTTTGGTGGCCTGATCTGTAATTTCTGCAGTAAACCCTAATTTACAGTAGAAATTAGGGTTTAGCAGCCACCTTGGGATCCGTGCCAGAGATTGAAGGCTCAAGGGACTGAAATCAGCAGCTGATAACTGAAGATTGTTAAGGGATTTCAAGAGCGAGCCCATTCCAAATTGATTTGGGACAGCATTTGGCTAGCCAAGGGTCAAATTGGAGAAGAAGTCTTGGGTGAATCAAGGGGCAAATGACCCTAAAGGCTTGTTGGTCATTTATGATAGCAAGAGCAATTGGTTAGCAGGAGGAGATTGAAGAATCTCAAGTTATACTCCTTCCAATTGAATGAAAGCTAAAGAAATACCGCAAGGGGCGCCAATTTTGGGGCCAACAGGGTGTCTATTGTCCAAGAATGTTATGGTAAAGTGTGTAATTTATTTCAAGTGCATTTATTTATTGCTGTAATTAACTCTTAAATCAAGTTTTCACCACCCATTCCAAGAAGGAAGGCTGGTTTCAGTCACTGTGCCCTGAAGTACGAGAAATAAGTATAAAGAGCCCCATAACCTTCACAAAACAAGTAAAACAATCCCATACACTATTAGGGAAAGTACTTAGGATTCATAAGTATTGTATGTGTGTGAATCATACGAATAATAGAGGGAGAGATAGGCAATACGACGTGGGAGCAAGCAAGACAAGCAAAGCCAGCATGCAAATATAGGGATTTGCTTGTGGAGACTGCAATGTGCAATGGCATGAGTATGGTGGATCCGGAGTTGACCACTCCAAGGGTGACCGAAAAGGGATAGGGATAGATGTGTACAGATGCATGTTTATATGAACAGAATGTTGATGCATGGGGGAATACAAAGGGAGGTGTAAGGTTTTATGCTCGTGCAAAATGTGATGCAATGGTGCCACTTGGACAATGTCCTTACAGGGGAATCGTTCACTTGTCCAAGAGCCCTTTTATAATCATGCCATCTTGGCAGTGTGGGTAAAGTTACAAATGCCCATAATATACAATACAAAGTAAATAAATATCAAAGAGTGAAAAACTGTATGCATTATCATTGTCACTATCAAGAGAAGAAAACTACCCCCTCTCAAATTGGAAGGAGAAGTAAAAGGGAAGCACCCTTTGTTGAGAAACCCTTCACCCTTCACCCGCAGTTTGCGTTTTTGCGTTTTGCGTCTAGGGTTTGCAGCCCCAAAAAGGGGTGCCATCCTAGAGTGACTGTGCCTATTTATGGGCCACTCTCTCATTCATTCCTCACGGCTGATTCATTCAGTTCGTCACCTCTTTTCTCCAGCCTCTCCACTACCCTCACACCCCTTCAGGAGGACATTGCGGTTCGTGGTTCGTGGAAACCCTTTACCCTTCACCCGCAATTTGCGTTTTTGCGTTTTGCGTTTAGGGTTTGCAGCCCCAAAAAGGGGTGCCATCCTAGACTGACTGTGCTTATATACGGGCCACTCTCTCATTCATTCCTCATGGCTGATTCATTCAGTTTCGTCACCTCTTCTCTCCAGCCTCTCCACTACTCTCACACCCCTTCAGGAGGACATTGCGGTTCGTGGCTATCTTCATGATCTTCCTTGTGCTACGACACCCTTGTTCCCTTGTATGACATTCACTCCATGATTTAGATCTTCATCGTTCCATTCATCAGAGTTTCTTCTCTCTTCTCTTCTGTTCTCCATGTTTGCTGAGTTCACTCCGTGTTCCTCCTCACAAACCCTACTGTCTCGCTGGTATGTCATCTTTTGACACCCTCTTCTTGTTAATTAGAAGAAGTAGAGGAGGGTGTATCTAAGCCGATCCGTGGTAGAAGGTATTGTAGAATTGATCCATTGATCTCCTTAGCTAAAATATCTTCAAAATTGTCATTGGATGGCACAAACTCTAGGTGAATAGTGCCTAGCTCAACTTGGTCTCTGGTGAAATGGAAATGAACTGCTACATGTTGTGTTCGAGGGATAATGATAGGATTTCCCTTAAGGGCAATGACACTCTAGTTGTCGTAGTAGACAACTGTAGGCAACTCATAAGGAAATCGAAGTGTGACCAATAAGTTCTTTAGATAGATGGCCTTCGTAGTACCATCCCGAAGAGAGTTCGATTCTCTGCCTTGGCCATGGAAGCCACCACTACGGTCTTCTGCTTATGGCTAGCCCAAGAGATGGGTGCCGTGCCCAAGGTGGTATGGTAGCTTCCATGGGAACGCCGGATGTCAGGATCTCCCGCCCGATCAAAATTAGTGTATCCTTGCAAGCATAAACCATGGTTATATATTAGTCTATAATTATAGGTACACCTTAAATATATTGACATACGAAGACAAGCAATCCAATGAGACATTCTAGGTGCATTAAAATATTGACTAAGTAGACAAATTGAGTATGCAAGATCTGGCCTAGTATGAATCAACCAAAGTAATTTTCTTGCAATAGAATAACATGTGTGAGTATCAAAAGGTGTCAACCCAAGGTATCCTTGTGTAGATGGATAGTGGGATCAAGAGGCGTGGCCATTGGTTGTATTTGATACTATGCTTTGGGTAACTAGCCACTTATGATTTGTCAACTATGCAATACTGTTCCACCAGCTAAAGGGCATACTTTTTGTCACAACTCTATAGAAACAGAATTTGTATCCTTTTTCATTAATTTGTCTATATAATGATTTATTAAATTTGTTTCCTTTGTACTAATTAGATATAAAGAAAAGTGCATTGGAGCTAGCCATTGATGAGTGGTCACAGGTTATGGTGGACCCACGCGGTGGGTTAGAGAAAAGATAGTTCACACTTCCACCGATATGGCCCGATTGGGCACCTGTGACCAGAACTCACGCATATTAGGGGTAGACTTGCACACAGAAAGGGTTGATGCCTTGAAGTGTGGGCTAGATCCCCCAGAACAGACAGTTACAATCAACAAGATGGCATGATCATGAAATGCTTGTACAATGTGCATGTGTGGACTGAAAGCTTGAAATGCACATTTCTTTGCATAGGAAAGTCACATGAAGATTCTGATACCGTTTTTGCGATGTACACAGAAAAAGCTTTCATATGACACCCATATTGGGAGGGTCCCTAAATTTTAGGAGGTCCCTAAATTTTAGGAGCCTCGAATTAGCCAAAAAATGCTAGTCCTAAAAAATAGGGATGTCATTCTAAAAATAGTAATTTTTGTACTCTGACTGTGCTTACTAAATTTGGTTGTTCTATTCTTGACAGTATTTAGCCCAAAAAGGAAGGCCATAGAGAAGAGACAAGTGTCAAGACACTTGTCACACAAGTTTCCAAGTGTCTTACCACTTGTCACATCTCATGACATGTGGCTGGACACTTGTCTTGTGCTACTTCACTTTCCCCTTTTGTACTAGCTCTTCCCTCTCCTATAAATAAGAGCTCGTTTTTCTTCATTCAGTATCATTTTTCTTTGCTGTAAACTCATGTACAGCACCCACAGATAGCCAGAAATTGGCCCCATCCATCCCCATCATCATTCCTCACTTCTCCATTATCAAATTCCTCCATATTCCCTCTTCTATCACTGCTGTTTTACAGGACAGCAAGCCTGTAAATTCATTACAGCACCTCCTTCTCGAGCTCTTTCTTCCATTTTAGTAACAAGAAGCAAGCCCTATCCATGTACTGCTGATCAACAATGGAGAAAGGCTGATTTCCCCTCTTTCTTCTCTCATACTATAAAGAAATCAGTTCTTATCATTGCATAATAGATAATGCATGTGTGTTTGTACATCTTTGCATGATCTTGTGAGAGTGAGAATTACTTCTCCTCACTCTCAGGTTGATTGTAACTGAGCTCTTTCCTAAGGGACTTGGGTTGAGCAGAAATACTTTTTTTCGGGGGGGGGGGAGGGGTTTGCCCATCTTCAACCCTCAATCTTGTCTCTATTACTTTTACATTTTCATGGCTGTAATTTTGTGAGTAATTTTCATTTTCAGCTTTAAGTGTTCATTCTCTTTTATATTAAATCTCGAAAACAAGCGAATATCATAATTGTTAAGCATACTACGTTGTTCGGGGCGTTTACACTTTTGCTGTGATAGAAAGACACCTCTCTTGAATCTAATAATTTCCATCCCTAAGAAATAAGACAATAAACCTAAGTTTGTCATCTTGAATGTAGAGCAAAGGTTTGTATTAATATTTGCTATAGCCATAGAATTTGAGCCAATGGGTAATATCTCAAACATACAACATGATATAGCTAAAGCCCATGCTAGTGGTGCACACATGTAGATTTGGATCATAAGGGGTAGAATGGTATCCATGAGTCCAAAAGAACTCGTCTATCTTGAGGTACCAAGACCTCAGTGCTTGTTTTAGCCTATAAAAAGCTTTTTGTAAGCAAAATACCTTGTTAGTTTGGTTAGTAGAAGAAAAGTTGGGAGGTTGCTCCGCATAGACTTCCTCCTCCAAATAAGTGTTCAAAAAGACACTTTTGACGTCCATCTAATAGATTGGCCAACTATGGTGAGCGATGAGTGTAACCAATAAATGAAATGATGTCAACTGAGTGGTAGATGCGAAGGTTTCTTCATAGTCAATGCTGTGCTTTTGCCTGAAACCTTGCACTATAAAGGCGAGCCTTCTATTTGTCTAAAGTACCCTTAATCTTTAGCTTGGTTTTGAAAATCCACTTCGTCGCGATGATTGACTTGTGATGAGGACGATCCACCAAGGTCCAAGTCTCATTTCGATCAATACTATCTAGTTCCTTTTCCATGGCCTCATGCCATAACGGGTCTTGGAGAGCCTCTTGCCAACTGTAAGGCTCAAAATATGCAATGTAATCAATTGTAAACAATGATGCATAGTAAGCGTGAGGGGTGAGTTGAACAGACCTTCTAGGGTCCTTTAGAGAGGAATCCTGTGGAAGGATCCTCAAATCCCACATGGTACTAGCAAGGTAATGGGTATTGCGCAGGAGTCTTGGGAGTTGAAGGATTTGCAAGAAGGTTAGGAGTGGAGAGTAGACCTGGCTCAGAAGGCATGATCTCAAATGATGTGAGTGAACGTGAGGACGCAGAGTCCAGTGTAGAAGATTGCACTATGTCCCTCTCATAAAAAACGATGTCCCTCCTAACGATCATCTTGTTTGTTTGAGGATCAAACAAATGATAGGCTTTTGCTTTGAAAGAATAGCCCATAAAGATCAAGAGATCTGTTCAAGGGGTGAACTTTCCTATCTTGTTATCAGAAGTGTGCGTATAAGCATGACTACCGGAAACTCTGAAGTGAGAAATAATAGGTTGAGAGCTAAAAAATGCATTGTACAGAGTCTTTTAGGAACCGTTGTAGTCGAACATCGGTTAAAAGGATGTACATTGAAGTGTTAATAGCCTCGACCCAAAGGTGCTTAGGGAGATTTGTTGGGGAATAGCCCTCAACCATTCCTTAAGTGACGGCTCATAAAGAGAGTTATAGACAAGATGTCCTAAGCGGAAATGCCAAAGACGCTCAGAGTCCATAGGCTCTCCTGTAGTTGCCAAGGCGTGGAATGATGGAATTTTGAATCATCAAAATAGTCAGCTCGGCAAGAAAATGTGTCATGTGGTAAAGGTCTTTAGGCTATGCCTTGCCTCGGGTAATCACTAAATGAGTTTGAGAGTTTATGACCTCGACTATGGTTGCAGTGAAGAAAATTACTTGCCCCAATTGGCGAAGTTGATGAACAAACAATGAGTTGACTCCTAGCTAGTGGATATGATAGACATCATCCAACGAAGCTAGATTTGGCTCTGGTCAGTGGGAAAACTAACGTGACCTTAGGCCTAGATGCGAGGAGTTGTTTTTGATGTGGACACTTTCTGTTGCAAGGCTCAAGAAATGAAAATATTCGCTATAGGAGTAATGTGATGGGTAGCTCCATTATCCGCAAGCCAAACATGTGTTGAAGAGCTTGATTGTGACGAGTGGGCCTCTGTAGTCACCTCATTAGAAGGCAACTCACATATGTGAATGAGAGTTGCATCCGATGTCTCTAAGGAGACGATATGGGCCTCTGTAGACTAGTCAAACAAACCCTTTGGAGTTAAGTAGTTTGCCAATTGTGATGGCTAATTGGTGGCAGTGTGGGTTTGGCTGTGCCATTGTCTCTATTGGGGGTTGCCACCACCCTACTTTTTCTACTGGGGATTACCCAATTTGGGTGCGGAGGGTCTGATGTTTGGATTTTGGTTGTGTGCCTCTTGCCTTAGATTGACACTCATCGTCATAATGGTCAGTCTCTTGACAATGCTGACAATACCGATTCTTCTTAGGTACATTTTGCCATCTAGGTTTTAGAGTAGATTGAGCGATTCCTTGGGATTCACTAGTCTTGTTTTGATTTTGATTTTGATTTGAGTTTTGTCTGTTCTTGCCTTTTTTCCCCCTTTGAGAAGATGCAACAAGAGCCCCCTCTATTGAGGACATGTAATGAAATTGATCGAACAACTGTGTGTAATGCAACAATTGACACTTAAACCACGTAAAATGTGGGCATTTGAGGTTGTGAAATCAATTGCTACACAAAGTGGAAATATTTTCTTGGCAGCTTGTTAAGGAATAGGGTAACCTGATTGTTAGAGGACTTAGGAGCACCAATGGTTGAGAACTCAGTGAGGAGATGTTGATATTGAGTCAATTTGACTTTCAAGTCATCCTTGTCTGTGATTTTAAAGTTTTGGACCTCATGATCCAAATTAATGCGACAAGTCCTATCTTAAGCCGCATAGTGGTTAGTCAAATGTGCCCAACACTCGGATGCTAAGTCGAAATGTTGAAGTTGAGGGTAAAAATCAAGCAATAATCTGTGCATAAGCTCTACAATTAGCGAAGGTGTTACGAGCCTTCCATGAGTGAACGACCTCATATGGAACAAGTGCAGGATCAAGTTAGGGTTCCAACTTGTGTACTAAATCCGATAGGTTTTGAGAGTCTAAGACATGCCTCATTAAGTGCGGGATCAAGTTAGGGTTCCAACTCGTGTGTGGAATCAAGTTAGGGTTCCAACTCGTGTACTAAATCCGATAAGTTTTGAGAGTCTAAGACATGCCTCATTAAATTCGACCAAGTGGTATAGTTTGACCTGTTGAAAAGAGTCTTATCATCAAAAGCATGCTTGGCGGATGAGGAGCTAGAACCAAGAGGTGTCTGTGAAGAGGGAGAAGTGGGGTAAGATAAGGAGGAAGGGATAACAGGGGATAGGTAGAAATATGTTATTGATGTCCAACGAGTGCCGATTGTTGCGGAGGTACTAAAATGGACATAGATCCATATGATATTGTAGGTGGAGGTGGAGGCATTGTTGGAATTGGAAGGACACAACTGAGAGAGTTTGAGATTGAGCAAGAGTGAGTGTATGAGTGTGACGGCTGGAGAGAGTGTGAGCAGAGTGAAAGTCCGAGACAATAAGAGTGTACCAACAATGTGTTGGTACACAAAGAATAAAATGTATTTATACTTGGGGCACGTAAAGGTTGCGCTCACATGTACAGTGTGCGTGTACTATATACACAGAGTTCACCGGGCCTTTATATCCTAACAACCTCCCACTTAAAGGTCCGATATGAACCTCTAGCTAACCAACTCCCACTAGTCGACTGCAATGCTCGTGTTGAGCTTTGCTTAGACTTTTAGTGAGAACATCTGCAGGGTTATCTTGTGTTTTAATTTTGGTCAATGTGATTTGACCATCTTTCAGAATCTATCTGATGAAGTGATATTACACATCTATATGCTTTGTGTGTGAATGATACATGGCATTCTTAGCCAGATACACAGCACTTTGGCTATCACATCCCAAAACTGCAGTACCCATAGACGTGCCGAGATCATTTGCAAGTTTGCTCAACCATATAGCTTCCTTAGAAGCTTTAGTAGCTGATATGTATTCAGCTTCAGTGGTACCCTATGCAACAATGTTTTGCAACATGGAACACCAAGAAACAGCCCCACTAGCAACTGTAAAGACATACCCGCTGGTGGACCTACGAGTGTCCAAGTCACCTGCCATGTCTACATCACAATAACCCTGCAAACTAAGTGCACCTTGCCCATAGTAAATACTTTTTCTTTGTGTACCCTTAAGGTATCGAAGAATACACTTGATAGCCTTCCAATGTGCTTTGCCAGGATTTGACATAAACCTGCTAACAACTCCCACTGCATGAGCAATGTCTGGACGAGTAGCAACCATAGCATACATAAGAGATCCACAAGCTGATGCATAAGGAACTCCCTTCATAGCATTTGCTTCCACGTCATCTTTCAGGTTGTTGGCTTTGCTAAGCTTGAGATAAGGAGGTAAGGGTACCCCAAAAGGCTTAGCTTCAGCCATGTTAAATCTGTCCAGTACCTTTCCAATGTACTTTTCTTGAGATAAAAACAGCAATTTCTGCATTCTATCTCTACGAGTCCTCATGCCCAAAATATGCTCTGCATTCCCCAAATCTTTCATGGAGAAAGCTGATTTCAGCTGATTTTTGAGAGCATTCAAGCTAGTCTTTCTTTTCCCAGCTAGTAACATATCATCCACATACAAAACAAGTATTATGGGGTTGCCACCTGTATCCTTTTTCATGTACAAGCAATGATCTACATGGCTGCGTGTAAACTCATGAGATAGCATAAAAGTATCAAACTTTTTGTACCACTGCCGTAGTGCTTGCTTCAGCCCATACAGGCTGTGTTTTAGCTTACACACCATCTGCTCTTTTCCAGGAACTACAAAGCCCTTGGGCTGTTTCATTTAGATTTTCTCATCAATGTCACCATGCAAGAAAGGTGTTTTTACATCCATTTGATACAGCTCTAAATCCAAAACAGCAGTAAGAGCAAAAAGCACACGTAAAGTGGTCATCTTCACAACAGGTGAGAAGACCTTTTGGAAGTCAATCCCTTCCTTTTGTGCATAACCTTTGGCAACTAGCCTTGCCTTGTACTTGGGTTTCCCATCAACTGTCTTTGACTTGGTACACCCATTTGTTTGGAAGTGGCTTCCTTCCCTTTGGTAATGACACAAGATCCCAAGTATCATTTGCATATAGAGATTTAATCTCTTCTTATAGCTAGCTCCCACTTACTGCTGAACTCACATGACTTGGCCTCTTTGTATGTAAGAGGCTCACCCTCATCTGTAAGCATCACATAATGCAAGGAGGGGTCAAACCTATGTGGTTGCCTTCTTACGCGTGTAGATCTGCGTACCCAATTGAAAGGTGAGAAGGATCGAAGCTTGCACGTGAGCTATGGCGGGAGAGCAAGAGCAAGAAAGAGAGAGACAAGAAATGGGAACTCCAACAGTCACAATGTGTGACCGGGCCTTCCTTTATTCAAACTGTCACTAAAAGAATAAAGAATAAAGTGACGTGACGGGTGCCCGCCACCTGCAGTGTGCAGTGGCGGGTACTGTCAGTGTAGTAATACACGGGGCGGCACGGCGGAGGCGCCTTTACCCCCAACAACCTCCCACTTAAAGGCGAATCTGCCCTAGTGAGAGAGAAAAGAAAAAAGAAAAGACAGTACAAATGTACATAGGTACAAGGGATGAGGAAAGGCGACATCTCATCCAACGCCCATCAACCTCCTGAGGAAGGCAAAGCGCTCAGTAGTGAGGCTCTTCGTGAGCAGATCTGCAGGATTCTCGTCAGTGGAGATCTTGACAAGGTCAACAGACCTGTCCTCCACGACACCACGTATGAAATGATACCTCACCTCAATGTGTTTCGTCTTCGCATGGAAGACCAGATTCTTAGCCAACTGAATGGCACTCATAGAATCCGAATGCAGTGTAGGTGTAGCATCAATCCCAAGGTCAGCAACTAGACGGCCTAACCATATGGCCTCCGTGCAAGCCTCAGTGGCTGCAACATACTCGGCCTCAGTGGTAGACAAAGCCGTACACTTCTGAACCCTGGATATCCAAGAGACAGCCCCTCCAGCATAGGTGAATACATAGCCAGAAGTGGACTTCCTACTATCTGCATGTCCTGCATAATCGGAGTCAGTGTACCCCACGACCCCTGTATCCTGGCTGCCATAGCAAATACACATATCTGCTGTGCCCTTCAGGTACCTCATGATACCCTTCACGGCATCCCAATGTCTGCTGCCAGGTGTAGCCATATAGCGTACCACAACACCAACTGCATGCGCAATATCTGGACGAGTGGCTATCATGGCATACATCAAACTGCCCACGGCTGAAGCATAAGGGATCTTGGCCATCTCGGCCCTCTGCTCATCTGTCTGCGGACAATCGGCCTGTGATACCTTCACATAAGAAGGTAATGGACAGCCAATAGGCTTTACGTCCTGCATGCGGAAGCGCTCAAGGACTTTATGAATGTACTCCCGCTGTGAGAGATACAAAAGCCCCTGATGCCTATCGCGCTTAATGCGCATCCCAAGTATATGTGAGGCCTGTCCCAAATCCTTCATCTCAAAGCTCTTCTTCAGCTGAGATTTAAGAGCATCTAGCTCATCATGAGCTTTCCCTGCTATCAGCATATCATCAACATAGAGTACCAAGATAAGCAAACTGCCATCACGGGCTTTCTTCGTGTAAAGACACGGATCCATAGCACTCCTGCTGTAGCCCTGTGACTGCATAAAGGCATCAAACTTATGATACCATTCCCTAGGTGCTTGCTTCAAGCCATACAAGCTCTTCTTCAACTTGCACACTAGGTGCTCCCTGCCAAGTTCTGCAAAGCTCTTAGGCTGATCCATATAGATCTCATCATGCAAGTCCCCATGTAGAAAAGCCGTTTTGACATCCATCTGATATAGATCTAAGTCAAGCTGTGCAACCAAAGCCAAGACTAAGCGCAGGGTGGTCATCTTAACCACAGGAGAGAAGACCTCATCAAAGTCCACACCATGTTCCTGCTTAAAACCCTTTGCTACCAATCTAGCCTTGTATGCCGGCTTGGGGTGTCCAGGGGTACTTTTCAGCTTGTACACCCACTTGCATGGCAAAGCCTTCTTGCCCTTAGGCAAGGCAACCAAATCCCAAGTCTCATTCTTATGCAGGGAGTCTATCTCAGACTGCATAGCCCTCTCCTAGGAGTGACTGTCACCCCTGCGCATAGCCTTATCATAAGTGAAAGGCTCTCCTGCATCTGTAACCAAAACATAATGCATAGAGGGCTGAAATCTGTCAGGTGGACGTCTGTCTCTAGCAGACCGTCTCACCGCAGGCTTTGCTGCCTGTCTAACTGCCTGTTCAACACCCTGGCCCTGTGGAGAAACTACTGCAGGCTGTACTACTGGCTGTGCTGGAGCTCTAGGCTCCTCCTGAAAGATCACTCTGCGGATCTCAACCACCTTCTCAGGCTGCCTGTGCATCTTGTCTTCATGGAAGACGACATCATGGCTGCGTACTATTTTGCGCGCCTGCGGATCCCATAGGCGATAGCCCATCTCTCCTGACTCACCATAGCCAAGGAATATGCATTTAATGCTCTTTGGATCCAATTTACTCCTCTTGTCCTTGGGCACATGGCAGAATGCCTCACATCCAAAGACACGGAGATGCGCATAAGAGGGTGGCTTACCAGCCCAAACTTCCTCTGCAACCTGGAAATCCAATCCACTGGAAGGCGATCGGTTTATGACATGCACTGCCGTACTAACTGCCTCAGCCCAAAAGCTCTGTGGTAGGCCTGCATGGCTAAGCATAGAGCGGACACGCTCCTGAATAGTCCTGTTCATGCGCTCAACCAAACCATTCTGGGCGGGGGTGTAAGGGACGGTCAACTGACGCTTAATACCCCTGTCATCACAAAACTGCTCAAAAGCACGTGAGACATATTCTCCCCCATTGTCAGTCCTAAGGCATTTCAGCCTATACCCAGTCTGGTTCTCAACAAGAGCAAGCCAACGCTGAAAGACTGCCAAGATATCGGACTTTTGCTTTATGGGATGAGCCCACAGTTTCCTAGAAAAATCATCAATGAAGGTAACAAAGTACTTCGCGCCACCCATAGACATGCAAGGCATAGGCCCATAAACATCGGAATGCACTAATGCCAAGGGCTCACTCATGCGTGGCCTACCCGATTTCTTATGCGTAGACCTATTCTGCTTACCATAAAGACAATGATCACACGAGTCAAAATGTGCATAGTCCAAAGGCGGAAGATACTGCAAACCAGATAACATTTTCATTCCCTTCAAAGACATATGCCCCAAACGGGCATGCCAAAGTGATACATGTGGGATAGAGCCCACTGCCAAAACATGGTCTACAGAAGACCCAGATACAACAAGAGGATAGAGGCTGCCAGCCTTGGCGCCTCTAGCAAGCATAAGTTTGCCTTTGGTAATCTTCCAGGCAGAATCCCCAAAACAGACATGAAACCCTGCATCATCCAACTGTCCTGCAGACATAAGATTGCGCGTAAGCGCAGGTACATGACGTACATCCCTAAGTAAAAAGGAACTGCCAGTGGAAAACTGCAACTGAATATCTCCACAGCCCACAATATCAAGAGACCTGTCATCTCCAAGTCTGACTGATCCAGATACAGTACGGTAAGAGTGAAACCACTCACGGTAAGGCGTCACATGGAAGGACGCACCTGAATCCAATAACCAGCACTGTGCATACATACTAGGTGTCTCAGTCAAGTGTGAAGCATCAGAAGAACTAGCTGCAAGTATGAACTCATCACTACCATCGGAATCCTTGGTCTGCATGACATTAATTTCTTCAATCTTGACGCTGGACTTCGCAGGTACTATGCTGCGATCAGAGGACTTCTCCTGCACTTTATCTTTCCCCTTATCCTTGCGCTTCTCATTGCGCAACTCATGACACTGTGGTCTAATATGGCCCTTTTTCCCACAATGATGACAAGTGACATTTGCATTGCGCCCACGCGACTTACTACGCGACTTGCCACGAGATTTAGACTGACCCTTCTGCGAGTCACGGCCTCGGCCATTACCACGGTCATACTTGTCATTCCTGCCTCTAACTGTCAAAGCATGACTACCATGAGAGGCATCCAAGTTTTTGCGATTCACCTCTTCCTGAAGAAGAGCACTCTCAACATCTGCCAATTTTAGAGTAGCACTAGAGGCACAAAGAGCAGTGCGGAATATATCCCATGACTCATTCAGAGTCCCAAGTAAGAAAAGAGGAGTTACTTCCTCTCCAAAGGTGATATCCTGCGAAGTCAGGTTCTTCAGTATAGCATGGAACTGGCTCAAGTGAGCAGACATAGTCGCATTATCCTTCATGCGCAGATCCATAAGTTGCTTCAACCAGTACATCTGACTCGCCGGACTTTTCTTATCATAAAGATTCTTGATCTTATTCCATAGATCCCATGCACTCTGTGCTTCCTCAAATACATTATAATGTACCTGTTCAGTGAGAGAATACAATCGTGGACTTGCATAGCTCATCAAGTTCAAGCCAGTCGTCATTGTCCATAGTTTCAGGCTGCTCCCCACTCAACCGAAGTGGCTTAATCTGAGATTTCTGCACCAAAACCTGCCATATTTGACTCTTCCAGTAAGAGTAGTTGGTACCATCCAACTTTGTAATGTTAAAGATGGCACTATCATGTGAAGATGACGCCATTATGCAGGCTGGAAATGCCCAAATAGTCCAAAACTGCTTGCTGTTTTACTGCAGAAACTGCCCAAAAATGACCAAAACGGGGTCCAAAGGGCGAGCAAAGTGTGCCAAAAGTTGCTGCCCACTTAGTACTAGGTGCGGTACACCAAATCAGGATATTTCAGCATGAAAAGTACACCTCAGTCCACCAATAACTGCTTGCTGTAATAAATTGCAGGTATGCAGTCTAGAGAGCAAACTGTCCCAAAATAGGATCCAATGTCAAGCAAACAATGCTAGTTCCAAAGCCGGCATGAAATGGACATAAGCAAGGCCAATGACAGTGAAAAGAACATGAGCTCAACACCGAAGCATGTCAAAATAACATCTGCCAGTGAAAGGCACACCCCCAGACACTCTAGGCAAAGTGTTCCTGTAACTGCCAAAACCTGACACAAATAGGTGTCTGCTCAAAGAGAGAGATCCAAATATGAGACTCAGCTCATAAGCATCCTGTGAACCAAGAGTACATCAATGCATATCCATAAAGATTGGAGTATGATCCCAAAGTCTCAATGCGTATGTAGCTGCTCAAGACATAAACTGCTCCAAATACATGTAAGTGCTCCAATAGCATGCAACTGTCAAAGGTCAAGCAAGCATGTAAAATGCTCCCACTGGCACAAAAGGCGTACAAAGCGAGCTCAGAAGCTCAAACAACCCAAGAGAAAGCACCAGTGATAAGTGACCCTGCCAATGCATCAAGCGCATCCAAGAGAGCATGACATACATGAAGCACCGGTCGTATGAACCATGAAGCAATACATAAGCCCAAATAAGCTCTCGGTCAACTCAATGACATCCAAATAGCAACCAAGATCAGTGATCAAGTAAGCCAGGAATGCTCAAATACATCCAAATCGCTCCAAATGTCGGTATGGCATACACGAACCAAATAGCATATGTCACGAACCAAAGCATGTAATGCAAAAGCCTAACTGTCAAGCACAGACATGAGGCATAGGCGGTCCACGAGCATGCCAAGTCGGTCCAAATGCCAGTGAAGACGGAGCTAATGCGAAGCTCAAAAGCATCCCATAATCTCATACATATGCTCCAAGCCGTCCCCAAATGTCAGAGACATCATGTCAAAGCTCAAAGCATACATCCGGTATCGGTAGGTAAGTGCCAAAGCATGTAAAGTACCTTCAGCCCACTGTTATTCCAGCATGTATTTACTGTTTTAAACAGTAGATTTCAGCCCCGAATTCAAGCCAAAATCATGGTCAAACCAAATGCATACATCCCCAATACATCCGGGTAGGAAGTAGACCACATATGGGCATCAAACAAGGTAACCGGAGTAGAGTATAAGCATCAAATGCCAATGCCAAGTGTGGCTGCCCTGTTTCCAGCACTGTATAACAGTAAATAACAGTCCTAAATCAGCCAATATTTCAGGCCAAAATCATGGCATAATCATGTGCATACATTCCCAAGGCACTAGGCATCATGTAGACCGCATACGGGCATCAAATAGCACAACCGGAATGGAGTATAAGCAACAAATGCTAATGCCAATGGTGCTGCCCTGTTTTCAGCCTGTTATGATAGTTTATGACAGTCCCAAATCTGAAGAGATCAGCCCCGAATGATCAAGACCAATGCCCAAAGCTTGAATGACATCAAACATGAAGTCTATAGCCCTCTTGATCAAGGTAGAGAGCAAGAAGCAATGGCCAAGTGTGGAGCTGAAGTAGATGAGTGCTCACAGCCTGGAAAAAAATGATGCAATCTGCCCTGTTGGTGCTGAACTTGCTGTTGCTCCACATGGGCTGAAAAGGGGGTAATGGGGGGCTCAAGAAGGGCCTATCAAAGGCCTATGACAAGCCTCTTTGAGCCTTGATAGGTGTAAGGCACAATATGACGGGAATAAGCTTCAAGGGTTTGAAGCCATGGCTGCCCTTGCTGTTTGCAACCTGTAGACTGAAATAAAACCCTGAAAAAATGATCAAATACCTCAATATCAATGCCTTGAAGGTGCCTCAATAGGCCGGAAAGGTGCTCGGGAAGCCGGGGAGTGACGGGAGCTCGGGGAGATCGGATATGGCTGCCGGGATGGAGATCCAATGCGTGAAGGGAGTTGATGCGAAGGTAGAGAAGCACCGAGTCGAGCTCGAGCAAGAGAATGCCAAGCTCTGATACCAGTTGAAAGGTGAGAAGGATCGAAGCTTGCACGCGAGCTATGGCGGGAGAGCAAGAGCAAGAAAGAGAGAGACAAGAAATGGGAACTCCAACAGTCACAATGTGTGACCGGGCCTTCCTTTATTCAAACTGTCACTACAAGAATAAAGAATAAAGAATAAAGTGATGTGACGGGCGCCCGCCACCTGCAGTGTGCAGTGGCGGGTACTGTCAGTGTAGTAATACACGGGGCGGCACGGCGGAGGCGCCTTTACCCCCAACACCAATGATCAACATTGTCAAGAATTGGGTCTACATCAGGAGGTATATTATTTTCGGCTTTCATTTGCTGCTGTAAACCATTTTCAGCATGCTGTTCATGCTGTACAGTACCTTCATTTTCATTTCCAGCACTTGCATTTTCATAATTAGCAAGCCTATCTTGCTGTCGATGACCTCCTTGTGCTTCTATTTGCTGTCCATCATCATCTGGCTCAAAAGTAACCGGCTGATCATCAGTTTCAGCCTGTGGTACAACACCTTGAGGCTCATTTTCTGAAGTTATGGGTGGCTGCAAACTCTGAAATTTCACCTTTTTCAGATCTTCATTAGAGGCTAAAGAGCCTTTCAGCAATTTTACCTCATTAAACACAACATTACAACTGCGAATAATTTTCTTGGACTGAGGTAACCACACTTTGTAACTAAATTCACCCTCATCACCATAGCCCATGAAAATGCCTTTGGTGGATTTTGGGTCAAGTTTGTTCCTCAGCTCATCCCTAACATGTACAAAAGTATCACAGCCAAATATACGTAAATGGTCATATGAGGCCGATTTGCCAGACCAAACCTCCTCAGGGATGCCATTGTTTAAGGACCTATTTGGAGAGTTGTTGCAAATGTGAACCGCGGTTTTGAGTGCCTCCCCCAAAAATGCATGAGGGAGATTGGCAGTGGACAGCATGCACCGCACTCTTTCACATAAAGTCCAGTTATATCTTTCAGGCACCCCATTTGAAGAAGGACTGTAAGGGGCTGTAAGCTCCCTCTTAATACCGTGTAAGTCACAAAATGACTTGAATTCAATCGATGTGAACTCACCCCCATTATCAGTTCTCAAGCATTTCAGCTTTCTATCTTTTTGAGTGGTCACAAATGCATGAAAAGTTTTAAAAATAGCAAACACTTCACTTTTCTTTTTCAGCAAGTATACCCAAATCTTCTTGGAACAATCATCAATAAAGGAGAGAAAATATGCAGCACCACCCAATGATTTTAGGGGCATACTACATACATTAGAATGCACTAAGTCCAAGACGTTGGACTTACGAGAGACACCAGAGTAAAATGAATTTTTTATTTGCTTTCCAAACTGACACTCATTACAAAAATCAAGTTTAGAGCCTTTTCCATCAACCCTCTTCAAAGAGGTAAGAACATCAAGCCCTTTTTGGCTCATATGGCCTAATCTCTTATGCCATAACTCCAAGTGGCTGCAAATTTCAGCAACTACAAGAAACTTGCCATTCAAGGCTTTACAATGCAAACGATACAATGTGCCCTTCTTGGTTCCTTTTGCAATCAGCATGGAACCCTTTTTTACTTTCCACAAACCACCACCAAACAGTGTGGTGTAGCCATGCAAGTCAAGCTGACCAATAGATAGCAAACTCTTTTTAATGCCAGGCACATATCTGACATCTTTCAACACAAGCTCTTGACCATTGTCTAAAGACAACTGTACGGTGCCAATCCCATCAATGCTGCAAGCATGGTTATTTCCAAGGTACACCTTTCCATAACTACCTGCATTGAACATAGCAAAACACTCCAAGCAAGGAGTTACATGGAAAGAGGCACCAGAGTTTACAATCCAAGTCTGAGTGACACCATCATCAACTGACAAGAGTGCATCAATCACATCAGCCTTGGTAATCTGCATATCGTGCATGTGACATACAAGGGTATCATAATCAACTGCACATAATACATCAGCCTCTGTATCTGAAAGCTCCTCTATGACCACACTGGAGGCCACATTGGCCTTTTCTTTGCCTTTTGATGTCTCCAATGCATCTGTCTTTTCTTCCTTCTTCTTTTTATCTCCTGCATTCTTCTTTCTCTCTTGTTCCTTCTTGTAGTACCTGCAATCAGGTTTCTTGTGGCCCTTCCGACCACAATGATAGCAAGTAATGTCATTCTTATCCTTTCCTTTGCTCTTGCTCCTGTTTCTCTGCCATGCATATGCATTTTTCTTTTCAGCCCTGCCTTTTACATTATAAGCTGAGTTGCTGCCTTCTCCACTAGTCATACGTTTAATTTCTTCATTTAAGATAGAACCCCTCACCCCATCATATGAGAGATTGGGGTTATTGCTGAGTGAAACCACCAAGGTCTCCCAAGAGTCAGGCAGTGTCATAATCAAAAAGATCGCTTTCAACTTATCATCAAAATCCAAATTTGCATCGTTAAGCTGATTTAGAATTCCTGTAAATGCACTCAAGTGCTCAGCTGCAGGCTTTGACTCATCCAGTAGCATATTCACCAACTTGCGCATTAAATGCACCTAATTAACAGGTGTGGTGATCTCATAAGTAGTCTTCAGCTTCTCCCATATTGCATAACCTATGTCAAAACCCTTAATGTTTGTCAGAATGTCATCAGTGACACCCATCTTTATGTAAGCCACAGCCTTTTTATTCACTCTGGCCCAATCTGCATCAGACATTAGTGCGGGTTTATCTTCCTGCAAAGCATTCTCACAATCCTTCAGGAACAAAATGCCCTGCATACGGTCTTTCCAAAGGTCAAAGCCATGACCATCAAACCGTTTGATCTCCATCAAACTCTTGATGTTTGAACTAGAAGAAGTTACAGCCATTTTATCATGAACACAAGAGTAAATGCACTAATCTGCGGAAGCACAAGCTGAACCAGCAAAGTACCTTGCTGTTTTTCCTCAATCAGAAATAAATCTCTGCTGTTTATATACTAACCAGCCACTGCACGGACAAAAGATGCAGAAATTTACCAAAATTCTGTGCAAATCCCCAAAATTTCAAGTCCAAAATTGCATGAATGTCAGTCCATCTGACCCAGCTGAGTAAAGCTTTGCCAATACATGAAAAGCCCCAAATTTCTCGGATCTAATATCATGAAATTTTACCCAAAAATGTAAATTTTTGACAAAATGGGCAAAATCCCCAATTTAATTGAGGTCACCGCTTGCGATGTCTGCAATTTCTGACTCAAAAGTCATTGACAGGCATGAATGATGCCAAATCTGGGAAAAGCCCCAAATTTTGTGGCCAGATTTGGACAGATTTTGAAGCTGTGCCTCTGGTGTGTGAACTCCCGCCAAGGAGGAGGGATTCAAGAAAAGATAAAAAAAAAAAGTCTGGGATTTATGAAATGATGAAGGGGGGGGTCTGTTGACCCTGCCCTGTCACGTCTGACGTGGCACTTGCCCGCCGGTGCCGCTTGCCTGTCGCCCATCATGTGACCTTTGCGCCCCGTCACGTTTGACGTCGCACTTGCTCACTGGCGCCGCCTGCCTATTGCCCGTCACGCAACCTCTACAAGTCGTTGTGACTCCTGCCAGGTCTCCGCGCTACCAGTCGCTTGCTGCTCGCAGAGGTTGCTGCCTGTCGCCTGCGCAGAAAGTCACTTGCTGGTCCACGACATGAAAGCTCAGTCGCCCACCTGCTGGTTCACGACACAAATGCTTAGTTGCTCTCCTTTTGGTCGTTTTCGACTGGTAAGACGTTGGAAAGAGTGCATAGAACCTTAGGCCTTTGATACGAGTTGTTGGAATTGGAAGGACACAGCTGAGAGAGTTTGAGATCGAGCAAGAGTGAGCGTATGAGTGTGACAGCTGGAGAGAGTGTGAGCAGAGTGAAAGTCCGAGACGATAAGAGTGTATCAACAATGTGTTGGTACACAAAGAATAAAATGTATTTATACTTAGGGCACGTAAAGGGTGCGTTCACATGTATAGTGTGCATGTACTATATACATGGAGGTCACCGGGCCTTTATATCCCAACAGGCATTGGGACACGAGCCTTGTCCAAATATCAACTAGGACACAACATCATGACCGGATGGTCCACTAGGTAATGCCAGAGAGGCAAACTGCGGTACCAAACAATTCACACTCGAGTATGTTTTGGGATGCACTTCAAAGCGATAACTTAAAAGTGTGTATGGGAGGTTGAGTCTTTGTTATAGGTACACCACCCGCAAATGGGTATGTAGAGGTCCTAAAGGCTGTGCCTAAATGTGCAGAACCCCCCGGTGTGGTGGATAATGTGATGCACTTAATGGAAGCGGAAAGGAAGGTGCAACAAAAGATGAGAGAGGAATGGGTGGTAGCCCAAATGGATTTGTGATGGATATTGTTGTGGGAAACATAATTGGTTTCTTTTGTCCATTAAATGCATTAGATGAAGATGCACCTACTCCAAATTGACCATGAGAAATAAAATCATTTGGAGGAAAAAGAAGGGAAGGAATACTTACAAGTTTTTCTTTCAGCTTCTTATCTAGTTTTGAGTTCATAAAGAAATACATGTGTTTCTCATTTCTCAAAAACCAAAGGTTGTTTTGAAGAGTCTCTTCTTGATGAGCATCCTTGAATCCAATAGAAAATACATAATAAGTTGACATAGAATTTGATATAATAGGATTCGTACCTGGAGTTGGAGAAAAGATATACTATGGAAGTGATTTGTAATTCGAGCCAGGTTCCACTTGTGGATGCTAGTCTGTAGTGGAGATTTCGAAGGTCTTGCAAGATCATTAGTTCTGTGCACCGAATCTAAAGGAGAAAACTCAGGCTTACCTTCAATCTCCAGTTGAACCCTATGCATAGGGATGAGATCATACTCAGTGGTAGTGTAGAGCTTAGAGGTAGTGCGAGGATCGAGAGACACAATGCTTACACATAGCAGAGAGATAGAGAGTGCGAGAGAGTAGAGCAGAGAGTGTGCACGATTTTAGGTACAATGACGAGTGTACCACTTTAGGTTTTTGATAGATATATATATGTAAGTACAAGTGCTAAGGGTGTGTTCACACTTGAGCACATTTAAAGGCACGAGGGCCTTTATTCCCAACAACCTCCCATCTAAAGGCAATGTACCTTAAGAGGAGAAAAGAATCAGCTAAGTCTAGGTATGTACAAAGCTGAAATACATATATCTATCCAACTCCCATCATTTGTCGGCAGTGAGCAAACTGCTCTGTTGGAATACCCTTCGTGAGAAGGTTTGCAAGATTATCATCTGTATGCACTTTGAGAAGCTCAATGCTCTTGTTGTCAAGTACATCTCTAATGAAGTGGTACTTCACCTGTATGTGCTTTGTCTTTGCATAAAAGATAGGATTCTGTGCTAGCATGATAGCACTCTGACTATCGCAATGAAGAACAGGTAACTAACTCTGTGATGCCAAGCTCTCCCACCAGACGTGAAAGCCATAAAGCCTCTTTGCATGCCTCAGTGGCAGTCACATACTCTGCCTCTGTAGCAGACAATGCAACACACTTTTGTAGCATGGAGATCCAAGAGACTGCTCCTCTTGTGAAAGTAAACACATACCCAGAAGTGGACTTTTTGCAATCCGCATGACTAGCATAGTCTGCATCCGTAAAGCCAACAACAGATGCCTTCTGCTTTCCAAAGCAGATGCAGAACTCCTTTGTGCCTTTGAGGTATCTCATAATACCTTTCATTGCAGCCCAATGCTTTTTGCCAGGATTTGCCATGTACTTGCTAACCACTCCCAATGCAAAGGCAATGTCAGGACGTGTAGCAACCATAGCATACATCAAACTGCCAACATCTGAAGCATATGGTATCTTGGCCATTTCAGCCTTCTCATCATCAGATGTAGGGCTGTCCTCTGCACTGAGTTTCATATATGGAGGCAATGGAACCCCAATTGTTTTTCCCCTCTCCATATTGAAACGCTACAAAACCTTGGAGATATACTCCTGCTGAGATAGATAGAGTAAGCCTTTTGATCTATCTCTGAGTATTCACATGCCAAGAATGTGATTTGCATCACCAAGATCCTTCATGCCAAAGCTGCCATAAAGACTTTGCTTCAATGAATCCAAGGCATGAGTATCCCTGCCAGCAATCAACATGTCATCAACATATAAAACCAAGATAATCAGGCTGCCATCCGCTGCCTTCTTGGTGTACAAGCAGTGATCCACTTGACTTCTATAGAAACCTTGAGACTGCATGAATGTATCAAACTTATGATACCATTCTCGTGGTGCTTGTTTCAGCCCATACAAACTCCTTTTGAGTTTACATACCATCTTTTCTTTCACCTTTTCAACAAACCCTTTAGGCTGCTGTATATATATGTCTTCATGCAGATGACCATGTAAAAATATAGTCTTTACATCCATCTGTATGAGCTCCATATCTTCACCTGTAACCAAGCCCAAAATGGTTCTCAATGTAGTCATCTTGACTACAGGAGAGAAAATCTCATCAAAGTCAATTCCATGCTCCTACTTGTATCCCTTTGCAACCAATCTTGCTTTGTACTTTGGTGAGGAACCAGAAGTGACCTTCATTTTGCAAACCCATTTGCATGGAAGTGTTTTCTGCCCTTTAGGCAGCTGCACCAAGTCCCAAGTGCCATTTTTCTCAAGAGTTTCCATTTTTGACAACATGGCTTTATACCATTTCTTGCTGTCCTGTCTGTCCATTGCTTCCTTGAAGCAAGACGGTTCACCACTGTCTGTCAACTTTCATTCCTGTTTGACTCATGTGTTCCAACCGGCCATGCCACAAAGAAACACTTGGCTGCTCGGTCACGGCAACAACATGGTCACACACACTAGATACATAAAGTGGATACAAAGTATCACTCTTGCAACCTCTGGCAATAACCCTAGATCCCTTACAGATCTTCCATTTTCCATCACCAAAGGTGGTATGAAAACCATCATCATCTAGCTGCCTTGTGCTAATCAAGCTCTTCTTGAGCTGAGATATATGCCGTACATGTTGAAGTGTGAAGATAGAGCCATGCTGAAACTACAACTGCACATTGCCAATACCTGCAATGTCACATGCATAGTTGTCCCCAAGATGGACAACACCATGTCGACCCCCTGTATAGGCAGAGAACTACTCACGATGAGGGGTGACATGAAAGGAAGGACTTGAATGGAGAATCCATGTATGCATGTCATCATGTGTATTTGCAAGTAAAGCATGTGCACCAAAGTGCGAAGAGACAAAGAGTACGTCACTCCCACTATCACTGCCATGAGTGACTACATTCATCTCTTCAATTTTGACACTGCTCTTCTTAGGCTGTCAGTCTTTCTTCTCTTCCTTGCTATCATTTGTCTTCTTGCCCTTTTCTTTCTCTTTCTTCCATTTGTAGCCGGCACGTTTAAAGTGACCCTTCTTGCCACAACGATGGCATTCAACATCTTTGCCACGTGATTTACTGCATCCCTTGCTATCATATTTGCCTTTCTATTGTGATCTGCCCCTAGTATGCAAAGCACTGGAAGACTTATTGGATGCATTGTTTTGCCGATTCATTTCTTCTATGAGTAGAGCACTCTCTACATTAGCATACAAAAGGATCACATTAGAATTGCTCATAGCAATCCTGAATGTATCCCAACTCTCTGGTAGAGTGCAAAGCAAGAAAGTAGCCTTAAATTCCTCATCAATCATGAACTTCAAGGCAAGGAGCTGGCTGAAAATAGAGTTAAACTTACTCAAGTGAGTAGACATTGCTGTACCCTCTTTCATACGCAAATCCATAAGCTTTTTCAGTCAATACACTTTGCTTGCAGCACTCTTCTGTGCATACAGTTCTTCCAGTCTAGTCCAAATAGCATATGGAGAATCCAAACCTTCAATGTTGAACAAGCCATCAGAAATTGATAGCTCGATGGTTGAGCGTGCAAGCTCATTTAACTCATCCTAATCGTCCTGCTCTATATTTGCGGGCTTTGCCCCTTGTGTCTTAATCGGCTTTGCTTGCTTCTTTTGCAACAGGATATTGTAGCACTGTCTTTGCCAAACTGCAAAGTTATGTGCTTCTTCAAGCTTCTTTATGTGCATGAAATTACTACTGTCACTGCCGCCAGCCATGATTTTCAGCCCAAATGTGACAAAAAAATCAGCAAATGCAGGCCCAAAATTGTCACCCAAGTGACCAAGGTACAAACAAGTACCAACCAACAATAAATGACCACATAGAAGCAAAGATTTCAGATCTGTAATTAAATTTTCAGAAGCACCAAACCATGTGCTACAGCATTCCACAATTGATTACAGCTGTTCCAAGGACAAACGCATCACATTACATGAGAAATCCCAAAATTTAGCTGCAATTTCTGTTGTACATGTATCCACGGGCATAAAATTTGACATGTATGGTCAAAAGCCCCAAAATTTTTGTGCTCAAAGCATCAACCACACATCTGCATTTTCTCTGTTATGCATAGAACTCGCCAATTCTGCCAAAATAGAGCAATTTCAGCAAAAACCCCAAATTTTACAAGTGTTGGATGTCCAAATTGCATGGAATTGAATCTGCATGTACATAAAATGACCTAATGGTGCACAAATTTTGCCCAAACTACAAAAGCCCCAAATTGCACGGGGTCCAATGTGCATCAATGTCAAGAAATTGGGTAAGTTTCAGCCCAATTTGTGCATGTACATGAAAAGCCCCAAATGTCGGAGACAAAATGTCACAAATTCCTGCAATTTTTGAGACAAATTGTCTTGTCCTGCATCACAATTCTCAAATCCGAAAAAAGCCCCAAGTTTTTGGGCCAAGATTGCACAGATTTCAGTGAAATTGACTCATCCAAGAAAAATCTCACTTGCATTTGAGAATCCCCAAAAAAAAATTTCTGAGACCTGCGCATTCAATGTCTACAATTTCTGGTCCAGAGAACACTGCAATGTGTGTCGGGTACAAATTTGGGAAAACTCCCAAATTTCAACATAGAGATTTGCCTTTTGTGCTTGTATGCGCGAACGCCCACAAAGGAAAGGGGGCAAAAGGGGTTTAAAAAAAACGACTGATTTTTGAAAAAAATGTGACAGGGTCGGTTGACCTGCTCGCCTGTGCCGCCACACGCTAGACCTGTCCCGTCGACTGCTGCCTTGTCACGCACTGGATCGACGTGGACTGGTCGCCAACTGCTGATCCGTTACGCACTGCTGCACTTGATTGCTTCACGCCTGCTAGTCGCCCGCTGCTGCCCGTCGCTATCTACTCGATTGGTGCTCGCTCTGCGTATCAAGTTGTTGCTTGCTCGCCCAACCTGTCGCACCACTGTCACACTCGTGTGACTCCTGAAATGCCACTTGTTGGTTTGTCGACTGTCTCTCCTACACCTGCTAGACACTGAGGACTGTTGCTCGTCGAGTCCACCTGGGACTCCTACAATACCTGAGCTGTCTCTTGCCCGCTCTGATACCAGTTTGTAGAGCTTAGAGGTAGTGCGAGGATCGAGACATACAATGCTTACACACAACAGAGAGACAAAGAGAGCGCGAGAGAGCAGAGTAGAGAGTGTGCACAATTTTAGGTACAATGAGGAGTGTACCACTTTAGGTTTTTAGATAGATATATATGTGTAAGTATAAGTGCTAAGGGTGTGTTCACATCCGAGCACATTTAAAGGCACGAGAGCCTTTATTCCCAACAACTAGTTTGTAGAGCTCAAAGGTAGCGCGAGGATCAAGACACATAGTGCTTACACACAACAGAGAGACACAGAGTGCGAGAGAGCAGAGCAGAGAGTATGCACGATTTTAGTTACAATGACGAGTGTATCACTTTAGGTTTTTAGATAGATATATGTGTAAGTACAAGTGCTAAGGGTGTGTTCACACCTGAGTACATTTAAAGGCACAAGGGCCTTTATTCCCAACAGGTAGAAATCTGATACGGTCTGCGGACTCCATGGTAGTCCGATGGTTCTCTGCCTAGCCCACTCCTGATCGTTTCTGTCCATGTTTGGCCATGGAGACTGGAGCAGTGGTGTGAATATGTTTGAAGTCATTTGATCCTTTTGTTGTTCCTACTTTTTTAGCACAAAGTGTTCATGCCTTTGGTCATTGCAAAGCTGATCATAAACATTAGTAAAGTGTGAATCAACAACATATTGCTCTTTCATGGCATGCAATTCAGTGTGATAAATCATCTTGACTGTTGAAATTTGTGGCTTACGTGACAATGCATCAGCCACAACATTATTTTTACTGTTAGTATGTGTAATCTGAAAATGAAACATAGAGAGAAAATTTGCCCATCTTATATGCTTCTCTGACAACTTGGTTTGTGTTAGAAAGTACCTCAAAGTCTGATGGTCTGTTTGCACTGTAAAATCAATCCCCAACAAATAATGTTTCCATGTAGATAGTGCATGAATTATAGCCAAGAGCTCTTTCTCATAGATTTGCAGATTCTTTCTTGTACCATAGAGAATTCGGCTCTCATAAGCCACAACTTGGCCATCCTGCATAAGAACAACCCCAATGCTGTTACCACATGCATCGCACTGAACTAGAATGACTTCCTTAGATCGGGCAACACAAGCACAAGATCTGAAGTTATTTTTTCCTTCAACTTTTCAAATGCTGAAGTTTCCACTACTATCCATCTATAGGGTACATCCTTCTTTTGCAAAGCATGCAATGGAGATGCAATTTTAGCAAACCCGTGTACAAACATCCTATAGTAGTAAGAACATAAATCCAAGAAGCCGCAGATATCATGCACATTTCTCAAAGGTGGCCATGATCGTATTGCCTCAACCTTTGTAAGATCCATGCGAATACCATCAGCAGATAAATTATGTCGGAAAAAGTGGATTTCATGTAAAAATAATTCACTTTTCTCGTCATTGATAACCAGTCTATGCTCACATAGTTTATTGAACACAATGTCTAAGTGTCTTCTATGCTCTGCTGTTTACCGCAGCACAGAGGAGCGGGAAATGGAAAAAAGGAAATAGCAAAAGGCGTAGGACAAAAGGAAGAAAAAGGCGCCTTAACCGGTAACCAGACCCTGAAAAAATTAAAAGCACGGGCACGACCCTCAGGAAGTCTTAGAGTCGCCCAAGGAAAGTAAAGGAGTAAAAAGCGCATCATTAAGTGTGAAAGCGCTCCCGAATGCTTGTAAAAGAGCGCCAGGCTCACTCCTGTGCAAATTGTATGCATTAGTTGGGAATAGGATAGATTAGAACGGTGGGAAATGAGAAATGGGCCTAGGCTAATGGCCGGCCATGTAAAAAGGGGAAAAGGGGATGACTGCCCAAAAGGGATTTAGGGTTTTGTATATAAAGTTGAAAAGTGAATGAGAAGCTCATTCTTGTGTGTGGCCAAAGCTTCTTCTTCTTCTTCTCTTGTTTCTTGCCTTCTTGCTTGTGCTTGAGAGAGGGATTGAGAGAGTGTGAGGGAGTGAGGGAGTGATTGTGTGAGAGTGAGGGATCTTGGAGAAGAAGCTCTCCATCTTCTCTCTTCATCTTTCCCTCCTCTCTTCTCTTCTCTTGTCTCGCGCGTGGCTATGGAGGATGAAGCTCATGGGAGAGGGATTGAGGTTGCTTGAGCTTGCCTCAAGGATCGTGGAGCTACCGGTGTGCAAGAAAGAGGAGGGTACTCGATCGAGCATCAAGGTAAGCTCACTACACCCGTAAGGTAGGTATTGTGCGTCGGCTATGTGAGAGGTAGCCATGGCCGCTCGGTTCGAAACACTTGAGCAATAAGTGGTTCGTAGGTCTCGGGGTAGAGCTTGTAGCTCCCCTTCATTTTGGTTCCGTTACCAGGACCGACGGAATCGAGCCTTGAGCGCCGCGCGCATCAAATCGAGCATAGAAGTAGGGTTTGCAGCCCGAACCGACGCTCGAGATAGCTAGGAGATTTAGGAGGTTTTAATCCGTGAAACAAGTAAGTGTTTTGGTTTGTTGGAAGCATTAGTGTAGGACTACCATTCTGCATCTCTGTTTTGCATTTTGGCTGCACTAGATTAAGGTTAGATTAGGTTGAAAAAACAGAAAACAGAAGGTTTTGGCTGCTGCTGGAAACAGGGAAACAGGAGACCATATTCAAATTTCTGGGTAAAACAGGGAAAAGGGAACTGACTTTAAGGTTTTGCAGTGCTAGGAAAGGATCTTAAGAGGCTTAGGAGGCCAGGGCAAACCTCATTTCACTGGTTAGCTTTGAGAGAGAGAGAGAGAGAAAGCTTCTGGTTGCTAGGAAGAGGGAGTGCTATCACGATTCTGGGTGCCATGGATTTGTGCTACTCCAGGTGAGTCTGGTACTTCTTAGTAGTGCCCTAATCATATCTGGAAAGTTTCTTGTGATTGTGTATAGCAGGCGTCAAGTGGGATCAAAACGCGTCGAAGCACGTTTTGGCAACTATTGACCTACCATTCTCGGATGAGGAAGAACTATATCGGCAGGCTGCTAAAGCCGCAACCATGCCAATTGAGGAGTCAATTGTGCCACTCTGCATGATGGCAGGAAGCTCACTCAACCCAGGCAAACCAGCCTCGTTTCCATATCCCCAACAACAAACTAGAGCTTCAGGAAATCGTAGAGTATCTGACCAATAAACTGGAAGGCAACTTGGCTGCTAACTTAATACCTCTACGTGATCTATTAGCTAAGCCAGAATGGAAATGGACCAAGGTCCACGACCTGAATTTGTTATATAACTGGGTTTTAGTTACTGATGACAAGGAGACGGGAGAGGAAAGCTTAGGTGATGATGAGCAGTCAGAAGGACAAGACTCTGATGACGAGGAGTATGAGGACTGTCGCTCTACGGGAGAGGCGAGTGAAGAAGAGATAGATACAATAGAGTATGACACGGAAGGAAAAGCGATAGAACAAATCAGGGCAGACTCGAGGCCTAGGAGAGGAAGGACCAGTCAGAACGAAAAAGGAGTCATGCGAATGGAGTGTGACAGATCCTGGCTAGAACACATAGGAGCCCTGGATTACGAGCAAGCCGGAGTGGCACGACCATGGGTAATCCCAGTGCTCAAGATGGATGCACCTACTGAAGTACGACTCCCCGGGGAAACACCCTCCTCAAGTGAGGGATGCGAGTTTAACTCAGAGTCGGAAGTCAGCACTGAGAGTGATCCCGAGACACCACAACCTTCTAAAGTCAAATGCACCAAGGGAGACTTGCCAGTCCACCTAAGGCGCAGGAGACTAAAGGAGAAGGCGAGGAAGCTAGCAAAGGACTCAGAAGCAGAAAGGCAAAAGAAACCGCAGGATCTACCCAAACGGTTTACAAAATTTAAAAAGGGTGACAGAGTGGTGATTCTGCTAGGTGCGAAAAGACAAGGCCAAACTAGTGAACCGATCGAGGGACCCGTCAAAGTCAAGGAAGTTAACTTGGCTGGGGAAGGTGAAAAGCCAAGACCTGTATTCATTGCAGATGACTTGACGGAGGATGAGGAGACCAAACTTTGCACTCTTGTAAGAGTACATTGACGTATTTGTCTGGACATTGGATGAACTTAAGGGAGTCGACCCTAGGATTGTGACTCATAATATCCCAATGGTCCCTGATGCAGTGCCAACGAAACAACGACCTTACCCCATGAATCCCAAACGCGCCCATGCAGTAAAAGAGGAGATTGATAAACTTATGAGGGCAGGATTCATATATGAGATCGAGCATACGGACTGGGTATCACCTATCGTGATTGTCATGAAGAAAAATGGAAAAATCTGAGTGTGCGTGAACTACAAGAAAGTGAATGCCGCTACAAAGAGGGATAACTATCCTTTACCTTACACCAAGCACATGCTTGAGAGGGTAGCAGGTAATGAAGCCTAGAGTTTTCTGGATGGTTTCTCGGGCTATAATCAAGTGCAAGTGTACCCCGACGACAGGCACAAGACTGCCTTTGCCACGGAATGGGGTGTATTCGCCTACATTGTCATGCCTTTTGGGCTGATGAACGCACCTGCGACTTTTCAACGCCTAATGTGCACTATCTTTAAGGACATGCTTAGGCGCGAACTGGAAGTATTTGTAGAAGACTTATGCGTACACTCTAGTTGGGCCGAACACTTAGAGAAATTGAGAGCTGTCTTTGAAAGGTGTAGGTTGTATCACCTCTCGTTGAACCCCTTAAAGTGCCAGTTCTGGGTGAAACACAGATGCATCTTAGGGCACGTAGTGTCAAGGAACGGCATTGCCACTGACTTTTCTAAAGTTAGAGTCATTGTTGACATACCACCACCCGATAACTACAAGGGAGTTCAGTGCTTCTTAGGATACACTGGATATTATCGACGCTTTGTACTAAATTACGCACTAATTGCAAGACCATTGTACAAGCTGTTGATAGTGTTCGAGTGGACTGAGGAATGCTAGTGCGCATATGAGGAGTTGAAAAAGGCTCTTACTACTGCACCAATCTTACGAGCCCCAGACTGGAACATAACATTTCATGTATACATAGACGCCTCTAAGTTCGCTATTGGAGCCGCACTATGCCAGCCTGGTGAACATAACTTAGATTACCCGGCGAGTTTTGCCAGCAGGCAGCTCACAGAGACCGAGATGAACTATTCCACGACAGAAAGGGAGGGGTTGGGCATGGTATTTGCAGTAAAGAAATTTAGGTATTACCTGTTGGCCACTCCCTTTGTCTTCTTTGTTGACCATCAAGTCTTGCTATATCTTGTGAACAAGCCTTGTGCTATGGGACGCATAGCTAGATGGTTACTCCTTCTATTGGAGTTTGACTTCTCTGTGGTTGTACACAAAGGAAAGCAACATTACATGGCTGGCCACATGTCCCGCATACCCACAGGAGAAGCCGCTGGACAAGGCATACTTGGCGATTTACCGGATGCTCATCTCTTTAACCTGTCTAGCGAGAGAGAATTGTTTAAAGCTGATCTGACGCCGTATTGGGCCAATGACATAGTGCAAGTGTTAGAGAGCAGACTACCTGAGAGACCCATTGAGAAGGCCAGGCTGAGAAGACTTATCCTGAAAATTCAGCCATACCAAGTGATAGCCGGCCAACTCTACAGGTTGGGACAAGACGGTTTATTGCGCAGATGCGTATGTGAGCACGAGATGCATGATGCATTGAAAGAAGCACATGGCGGAATCGCTGGAGGACACTTTAGCGGGGACACAACAGCCCGAAAGGTGCTACAATCCCAACTATGGTGGCCCACCCTTTTCCACGATGCAGCTAAATTCGTAAAGCACTGCGATGAGTACCAAAGGACCAAAGTGCCTATGCGGAAAGACAAGATGGAGTTGACTCCTGTCATAGCCCGACAACCCTTTGAAAAATGGGGCATCGATTTTATTGGGCCTATCAGTCCTGCGGCACAATATTCCCAAGCTCACTACATCATAGTGGCAACCGATTATCTAACGAAGTGGGCAGAGGCATGAGCCACGAGGAAGAATGATGCTAGAACCACTGCAAAGTTCTTGTGGGAGCAGGTCATTTCACGGTTTGGCTGTCCAATCGAACTTGTAAGCGACCAAGGCACGCACTTCATTAATGAGGTGATTTCCCACTTGCTCTCTACCTTCCTAATAATTCATTGGAAGTCCTCTCCCTATTACCCTCAGGCTAATGGCCAAGCCGAATCCACGAATAAAATCTTAGTCAACGTGCTTACAAATGTAGTGTCTACTTCAAGAAGTGACTGGGACAACAAGCTAATGGCGGCCTTGTGGGCCTATCGCACAGCTTATAAAACGGTTGTAGGACAGACGCCTTTTAGGCTGACATACGGAACTGAAGCCATTTTACCCTTAGAATTCTTCATCCCTAGCTTAAGGATAGCAGTCCAGGAGCGTTGGGAGGGAAGAGAGGCTTGGACCAATCGCTTAGTGGAGTTAGAGCGCCTAACGGAGACCCGACTCCTCGCTACTCACTCTCTGATTTGTGAGAAGGCTCGACGAAAGTTGTGGTTTGAGAAGCATGTCAAACAACGAGACTTTGAACAAGGGGACCTTGTTCTGCTATACTCTGTAAAAGGACATAAACAGAAGATGAAGTTTCGGGGGCTAGGGCCTTTCAGAGTACGCATGATTGGTAGAACAGGGAATGTTGAGTTAGAGACACTTGAAGGCGAAGGAATAGGCTTTTTTAATGGCAGCCGCATAAAGAAGTACTATCCTCATTCCCATCCATTACATGAGCCACCCATGCTAGAACCCCCAATGAACGTCTGCATGGCTACTATAACCGACCTTACAGATCAGGACGAAGAAGCAGTGGCACCGGCGTATCTACGAATCACAATCACAGCAGGAGCGACGTATTCTTTCGATGCCTTGATTGATGAAGGTGCCGACTACAACATCTTGACGCATGACCATTGGACACGCATTGGTCAACCGAAACTACAGCCCACTAATGCCAAACTCACCCTGTTTGGGGGTAATGCTTATTCACTCCTAGGGAAGTGCAAGGTAGTCGTTTCTATGGAGTCTGAGAGTTTACCAGCTTTCTTTCATGTGTTGCCTGACACTAAAGGAGCCGGTAATATGTCACTATTAGGTCGTACTTTCAAGAAGCAAACGAACTGTAATGTGGATTACAACCTAAACCGCATTCATCTTGCTATAGGCAATGTGCGTATAGTGACGAATTTCAACAAGGGCTGTCCTGACTCCTCCACCATTCTGAAGCCATCGGTAGAAACCCCTACGACCACGCTTCAGCCCAAGTCTAAACAGAAGAAAATTAAGGCCTCATGCCAGGGTCTCGACCCTAGGCCCAAACCCACTAAGAGTGCTCACAAGGCCAAGGAGTCCAAGCTTATATGGGTGCCAAAACGGCAAAGACCACATCCGGGTAGACCACCCAAACGTGATTCTAAACGCCAAAATAATCAGCCATCACGGCCTAAGAGGCAGTCTAGATGCTATCGACGTAGACACACAAACACGCCGCGATGGATCCCCAAAGATCTCTTGCGAGCACAAGGATACTACAAGGGCAACCCCTGGATTTGGGTGCCTAAAAATGGCAAGTTTAAAAGCTCATCTACAAGCAATCTCACCCCAGTGAGGGAGGCTTGCACACATGGTGCCCAGGGCATAGTCAGCAAACCATTGCCCGCTGTGGCTAGTAAGCCCCAGCTCATCTACCGACCAAAGCAAACGCCACAAGCCTTAGACTTACCTAATCCAGAGAACTTAAATACCCCCATGACTGCTCACTCAGAACCCAGCACAACTCCCATGCCCCCAGAGCTTTCTACAGCACCTCAAAGTGCTTCGGAGTGCAAAGCCACACCTGTGACACCAATGATGGAGTCACCACTATCCAGTCCATTTTCACCATTCCCACCAGCAGGTCTTAAACCTTCCTACGCGGTACGACCTTTCCTTTCCTTGGCTAAAGACCTTGCCGCGACTTTTGGGGATGACTTAGTAACCTGCATCAAGATATTGGACAAAACTTTCACTACATTCGCTAGAAGTTATGAGAGGCTAGACCTAGGTCTTCTTGACAAAACACTTGCTTCGGATGTTCGTGCATTACCATGCACTTGGGAAGAATACGAACTTATGACCACTAAATTCCCCAAAATTGCTGCTGAACTGATAGCAAACGACGAAATCTCAAAGGAGCAAGCTGCCCTCAGAAGACTAATTACTTCATATCATAAGCCTCCTCGTTCTGTTCCTGAGCACGAGTTGCAAGAGCTCACGCAGATGGCAAGCTCGCCTTCCACGTTCTTGCAGCAGTGGTTTGCTCTGAGAATCCAATGGGAGAAAAAAGGTTGCCGGATAATGACCAATGCTGAGCAACGCAGGGCAGTTAAAACCATCGAATATGACTCTACTTATGTGGCACCTATCTCATTTAGGGTTTTGGCCATCACCCGCAACCAGCATTTAGACGACCATGTGCTCGCTCACCCTTACATTGACCAATTCCTTACGGAAGAGGAATTACATGTAGCAAGCCGTCTTAATACTGGAGATCTCTTTCACGATGTCTTGACCTATATCTCTCAAGTCTCCATCCAACCATTTGCTCTTGATTGTCATGCCCAACTCGAATACAATCCAAGCTTCTATGATTGGTTATTGGCTAAGTAAGTCAATCCACGAAAAACAGCATTTGCCTCGTATTTCCTGTGCTAATTCTAGGAAGGATTCTTTGAAAGATCCAAGACGGGGGGGGAGCAATGTGAGCAAGAGCAGAGCAAAATGAGAGTCAGCAAAATGAGAGTCATGCCATCTAGCAGAATGTTATGATTAATTGAGTTTCAATGGAAGATACTGCAAAGGGAAAACAATAGCAATTGCTGCTGTGAGTCTGTCTCTAAAATTCAAGCCTCTAAGCAAGTATACCAATTTTTGACACATACATTTTTCTCTCAAAATTGAGTTTTGTTAGAAATAAGCCGATTTTTAAGCATTAATGTTGGCATGGTGTGTTGACAGGTAACCACCATGGCAGGACAAGACAAAGGGGGAAAACTCCCATTTTCTGAAGAAGAGATGACCAAGTTCGGCATCAGCATCGAGACACGAGGATTTAGTCAATTCACCTTCAAGCACACGCTAAACTTGGATGAGGCCATCTTGGAGGAACCTGCAGTCAAAGAATTGGTGGACAGATGCCACCTCCACAAGTATGTGGAAAAGGTGGGGCAGGCCATGGATTACGGCATGTGTGCTGAATTTCTGAGGAACTTTGACAAGGGCAGGAACTGTGGCACTGTCACAGTGAGGACAGGGGAGCAGGAAAGAAGAGTTGAAGTGCCCCTCAATGCGGCAATCGTAAAGAAGGCCTTGGGGCTCGTACCCAAGAAAGAGAGGTGGCCGAGAAGGGATGTTTACGCCATGTTGGGGGTATAGAAAGAAGAGGTGCACACAGTGGATGGAATCAGCTTGGCTGACATCCCGGATCCAGTAGTGAAGGTGCAAGCGAAGATGATCCACACACTCTTCTCGGGCCAAAGGTACAACGCATTGATGAACAGGATTGGGGTCCTGTTGTTAGAAAGCATCGCAGCAGGAGTCCCTGAGGAGGTAGACTGGAATGGGTTCGTGCAGAAAACCATTCAAAGCTCAGCTGCCCTTCTCACTCCAGCGGAAGCACCAGCAGGAGGAGAATCCCCTGCCTCAACAGCACGCTCCACAAGGAAGAAACCTGCCTCAAAGGCGGCCACAATTAGATATGGTGGTGTTTTGACAGCCATCATAGATGAAGCAATGAAGGATGCTGGAGTCATGGAAGAGCAAGCTGCACATCAAAGCCCACCTCACCACGGAGGAGAAGAATCAAGTGAAAGAACGATAAGTGACAAGGAAGAAAGCTCTCATTTGCTTTCCCACGCTCTCTGGACCGGGCCCTGCCTCTAGGAGTCTTAGCCAAGATCAAGGATCTGGCTAATGAACTTGCAAACAGGTGGATTGAAGAGAGGAGCCTGATAATGACTAGGTGGCGACAAGAACCACAGGATTACTAGGAAGACAAGGTCAATCTGGTTCCCAAAACTGTCCAAGGCTACGAGGCACAGCCGAAATGGCGGAGGAGGATTTGGGACATCAATTTTGATGCATGGACCGCCTTTTGTAGTTCACTCCCCGAAGAGCGCAATGATCCTATCTACATGCCCTACCCCCGTAGGCATGGAATGGACTATGTTAGAGACTTGCATGGGGATTACGACTTCCCAAAAATATATAATGTAAATGCTAGGAGCCCTGAGGAATGCTTAGTGTTTAGGTTAGAAGATATACTTCCTTCTATAAATCGTTTTCTTGCAGACTTCTCTTCCTGCCCAGATCCAGCATTTTTGACCACTTGTAATTACCTCCGACTTATTAAATTCCTGCTACTCCAATCCACTACATCCTCCAAAGACAAGGAATTTTTGCATGAGTTGGACATGACTCCATTACTGCAACTTCAGGAGCTTCGTTGCGAAGGTTTAAATGGCTCAACGGATTTCATGTTGCCAATCATCCGCTTACTGATGGCTGCCATGACTGAACCAAATCAAGCAGAAGGAAAACCCAGTGATGGATCTGCCATTGGCATAGATCTTGGAACCTCATCGTCCAATGATCCATGCCCAACGCCTCAAGATCTACGGATCGCTTATTGATTCCACAAGTCTGAAGATCTTCAACTCAAAACTGAAGACCTTCTACTCAAAGACAAGGATCTTCAATCAAGACAACGGATTTTCAATGCAAACAGCGTTCGGGGGGTTTCTCCAGAATAAATCCCTCCAATACCATTCTCCTAAGGGATTGCTTATTGATCAAGCGTTTTTGTTGACCAAAGGATAACCGGCTACCTATTTTCCACCAGCCAATTGGAACCTCTATCAGCCGTCGCAGAATGGGAGCCTACTGTGTGTGAAATCCCGAGCATTTTCATGAAGTCTAAAGCACGCCGGAATTTCTCCTGGTCATCGTCATCAAACTCCATCACCTCTCATTCACAAGCATTTGTGTCATCTACCCACCAGTTCCACCTAGCAACAGCATCATCTATCCCACTACTTCCCACCACAGTGCCATGGAACTGGCACTTGGCTAGGAGGGGGGTAATGTTTACCGCAGCACAGAGGAGCGGGAAATGGAAAAAAGGAAATAGCAAAAGGCGCAGGACAAAAGGAAGAAAAAGGCGCCTTAACCGGTAACCGAAGAAAGAGGAGGGTACTCGATTGAGCATCAAGGTAAGCTCACTATACTCGTAAGGTAGGCATTGTGCGTCGGCTATGTGAGAGGTAGCCATGGCCGCTCGGTTCGAAACACTTGAGCAATAAGTGGTTCGTAGGTCTCGGGGTAGAGCTTGTAGCTCCCCTCCAGCTGCCTCATTCTTTGAATAGACAATCATGTCATCAAAGAAAGTGCCCATAAATCCTCTATGTGGCCTAAAGATGTGATCCATCATTCGATTAAAAGTGGTAGGAGCATTTGTAAGTCTAAGAGGCATAATAAGAAACTCATACAACCCAAAAGATGTCCTTAAAGTTTCCTTAGGCGCATCTTCCAGCATAATGCGTATCTGATGATACCCACTTTTCGAATCTATACAGCTGAATATGGTTGCTCCCTACAATCTATCCATAATATCATCGATCTGAGGAATTGGAAAGCGATTCTTTATCGTGATCTTGTTCAGAGCATGATAATCAATGCACATACGCCATGAACCATCATTTTTCTACACCAAAAGCATTGGAGAACAAAAAGGAGATGAGTTGGGCTGAATTGGTTTTTTTTCTAATAGCTCATTCGCTTGACTCATAATCTCTTGTTGGGTTGCATTGACTTTGTAGGGTGGCTTATTAGGTGGGCTATTTCCAGGGATAAGATCTATGCCATGATCTTCTGGCCTTTCAGGTGGTAGTTACCGTGGAAGTGATTGAGAGAAGCAATCAACATACATTTTCAGAAATGATATGTGATCCTTTTTGAACTTAGACATGTTTCCAACATTCTCACTATCATCTTTATCCTTAGTAAAAACCAAGTACGTTGAAAGATGATTTTTCACACCTTAGAAATGGCAATTTTGCAGATACAACAGGGATAGATTCACCTCTCAACTTTGCATCAAGTGTGATTGCCTTTCCCTTAGCTAAATAGCGATCTTTTTGCACTTAGTTTGTGACCAGCTTGGCATCACATTTGCAGCAGTTAATGACTAGTATTCAAATCAATTTATGATCAGATTATGCTCAGTTTTTAATGGTTTACAGCTGGTTCCATTGACAATAGCATGTTAAGAAATGTGATTGATAGTTTCAACCATGGTTTATGCTGAGTTAATGCTTTACTGTGGTTGTGAAGTTAGAATAGTTTAGAAGCATGTGTTATGGATGCATCCAATTGGCTTCTAGCAATAGTTCTTGACCGATTCTTAGTTTTATGTCATGTTATACTAGCTGCAAATTTTCAGCAAGTTTTGGGCATATGGCATAGTTAGACAATAGTAGCTAATGTTGTGATTGTGATGCCTTATGGAAATTCCAATGCAATATGCTTTTGCTTTGACACAATGTAGTGTAATCGAGGACGATTGTAGGGATTTCAAGGGGGAGATTTGTAATGGGGATATGAAATTTGTGAAATGCTTTAATCTTGCTAGTAATATTTGATTAAGTAATTAATCAAATGTGCAAGGTTGCTAGGCACATGTGATGCACATGGCAATTATTTCATGGTTAATGGCCAAGGACCCCGAGGAGTCAATGGGGATGGCAAAGGCAAAAGTTGTGACAAGTTATGCTAGTTGGGCTTGGATTGTCAGTTGGTGTCAGTGTTAAGCCTAGGACAGTTAATTTGCCATTAAGTGTCAGTGGTGACACTAGGGACTAGGCATTAACTAATTGATTAATTGCCCGTCTAAGGGTCAATTGTGGTTGGGGACCACTTTAGTTTGCAAATGGCATAGCCAATTCAATTATGGATGGGCCCAAAATCTAATTTCGGGTAGGGTAAGAAGGGATGAAATTAATTTTCAAAATTAATTAATTCTAAAAATTAATTTTGTGGCTGAAAGTTGCCAGAAAATGGGATTAGAGGGATGCCACTTGGCAAAAATACCCATGCAACTAAGAAAAGCGTTTTTAGAACTGGTGGAGAGTCTTTTAGTGCATCTAACTTGTGTGAGAGAGGAAGGAGTAGTTGCTGGTTTGGTTTGCAACCAATGGAAGACCTTTGGGGTAGTCAACAGTAGGGCAAGTAGCCTTGCCAAGTGCAGCCGACAATAGCTAGGGGTAGATGACAATATTCAATGCTCTCCCTAGTAGTAGATGATAACATCTAGGGTTGTTCTAGGCAAATAGCAGCCAGTTTTTGTGTTTTTACGCTTGGGAAATTAGGGAATTCTCTCTTTCCAGCATTCTCTCACCTTCTCTCAGAAGGTTTCAACATTTCTTAGCCATTTGGAGCAGATCTTAGCTAGATTTGGTGGATAACATGGGAAATTCTGCTGTAAACCCTAAATTTCTGCAAAAATTAGTGTTTAGCAGCCACCTTGGGACTTGTGCCATCAGTCAAGGGCATCATACACTAAAATCAACACTTGAAATTCAAGTAATTGTCACGGATTTCAGATGCTTGCTCATCCATTATAAATTGGGGCAGCATTTGACTAGTTTTGATGGTTCCACTAAAGCAAGTCTTGGGTGAAAATCAAGGGGCAATTGACTCAAATTGCTTGCTGATTGTTTGTGCAGCAAGGGGCTTTTGGATCAACAAAGGAGATTGTGGAATCTCACCTTGTACTCAATCCATTAGCAATGAAAGTTAAAGAAATACCAAAAGGGGCACCAGTTTTGGGGCCAATGAGGTATCTAATATCTAAGATTGTTAAGGTAAAGTGTGCATTTCAGTTTATGCTCATTTATTGATTGCTGTAAGTGTGTGCTTAATTAGGTATTACCACCCTATCCAAGAAGGAAGGCTCGTTTCAACTGCCATTGATCAGCCCAGTTTGGACAGATTCCACACTTTGATATGCATTTACAGAAGTTGATTGCACATAGAGGTTGCCTACTGCGATTCAGGATTCATTCAGAGTACGACACACTCTCCTATTTATCTCTACCCTCATCCGCTTTGAGACATGGAGGTTTGAGGTCTTGTATTCACTTTGAATAGCACGTTTTTAGCATTCACTCTTTCATTTTGAGTTACTCTTCACCTTTGAGTTCTACTACCTATCACTATGTTTTGTTGTACACTTTGTGTTCATCTTCTTTGCTTGAGTAGTTCTTATACATAAGCAAAGAGAGGACAGATAGGTTGGTAGTTGGGGTTCTAGGTGGGGCTTAAAGTATGACAATGCAGCAGTTCATTATGGTGGTAGACTTCATGCATTTGAAGCTGACCTATTGGAGCACTATGCTTATCCTTGTGTGGTAGAGCCCTGGTGGTCATTTAGGTCTTCGATATGGCATGTTTAATTTTACTTCTTGTTGGTGCCTTTCAGTTTCTTCTACAACCCAATAGCATTGTTTGGTCTAGTGTAAATGTGTAAGTTGAGACTGATTGTGTATAAAGAAAACTATTTCATATGTATTATTCAACTATTTCACTTTGCATATAACGTTTCAAGGCTGAAACCCTTCGTAGTTACATTGGATCCCATGAGAGTGTTCACCTTTGTGTCGAGCTTTGGAGTTCCACTACTCACTCTATTAGAGAATGACATGATTGGTTAGATGGTGATTCACTTGATTTGGATCTCAGATCTTCATGCTGTGAGATGACACCAATGTTGGAGTTTATTTGTGCACGTGTCCCAAGCAAAAAGAAAAAAGAAAAAAAGGAAAAGCAAAGAGAGAAAAGACGTGAAAAAGAAGAGCTGCATTGGGGGGATTTCCATCATCTCGATGTAGGTCCATCTTTGTTATTGATGAGCAGCTACCTTTACACCCTAGCTGTGCTGTTGAGCCTTGTAGCTTCTTGATTTTCATTGACCAACATAACTAGCCATTCTTTTTATTCGCAAAAAATAAACAATTCTATGCTTAAAAGTGTGTTGTGGTTGAAGTCATGTGGTTGAAGTCATGTCTGCATCCTTTCCATCACTGTCGTTTCTTCTTAACTTTGATAGCTCTAATTTGATATTCTTGCTAACTAGTAAGATATCTGCTAAGTTAGGAACTAAAGCTGATTAATATGCTTCCCCAGAATTTCTTATATTGTGCACTTACCTCATTAATATGCTTTTCTCTTGAATATACAGCTGATCGAAAGTGACAAGGCACGCAATGGCAATAGAGAAGCTCTTACAGCCCTTCGACGATTAGCTCGAACCTCACAAAGTAGTGTCCCGATGGTTCATGAGTTTGCAGATGACTCCATAAAGGAGGTGAAAGAAGGTTGTCGAACTTGTGGTGACTATGATGGAGATGAAGCTGTGTGGTATTTATGTCCTGGAGGTGATCTCTTTTTAAGCCTCCCATTTCATGGGACACATTCAAAGCTTGAGAAAGGTGAGATTCACATTTACAAATCATAGCTTATAACAGTTTTATAGTTTTAGGTCAATATGTTCCTAATGCACCTGAATCAAATGGTTATTATTACTTTATGTGTCAAAAATGGTTGGAGAGCGGCAGTTGGCATAAGGAGTTACAGCTCCTTGTGAAGTTTACCAGGTCGGCCGCATTAAATGCCGCCGACTGCAGAAAATTGCTGTCCGACTAGACAAAACTGCTGTCTGACTGTACCAGCGCCATGTGGCATCTTGCCGTACTGCTGATGTGGCATCCTGCTTTGTCCGTACGTTGTTGACGTGTCCTCTACACTCTGCCGTACTGCTGTCCACAGAGAAACCCTAAACCAGCTTGTCCAGGGGATGACTCTACCTCTAATACCCCCTCTCAGATCCTGGACGAGGCATCAGACTAAGGGATCTGGAATGTTGACGAAGTAAAGCCTGGGGAAGCGCCTTCGTAAACAAATCTACAAGATTATCCTCCGTCTTGCAGTACTCTACATCAATGGTCCCATCCAAAAGCTTCTCCCGAATGAAGTGATATTGAATCTCAATGTGCTTCTTCCGGGCATGGAATACAGGATTCCGCACCAAGGCAATGCAACTCTCATTGTCGCACTGCAGAAGAGTAGGACGAGTCTGGGGGCAGCCAAGCTCCTCCAACAATCTCCGAAGCCACACAACCTCACATGTGGTGGAAGATGCAGCCCCATACTCCGTCTCAATAGAAGAAAGAGCTACTGTGGGCTGCTTCTTGCTACTCCAAGAGATAACACCTGTACCCAAGGTAAAACAATAGCCTGTAGTAGACCACTGGTGGTCCACATTACTAGCCCAATCCGAGTCGCTCCAACTTGTAAGAACAAGATCTGAAGCATCTGTACCTGCGGGATAAGAAATCCCTAAGTCAGAGGTCCCTCTCAAATACCGAAGAATCCTCATGGCAGCCTGCCAATGCACTTGTTTGGGTTCACTCATGAACCCTGCCAAAAGACCCACAGCAAAACAAAGGTCAACACGAGTGTTGAGAAGCCAAATCAAGAACCCAATCAACTGACGGTAGCGGGAAGCATCCGTCACGGGAGAATCTGAGTGTGAAGTGGCCTTCCAGTTCGGATCCATAGGAGTAGTAATGGGCCGACAAGTCTCCATCTCGAAAGTTACCAAGAGCTCTTGAATATACCTTTGTTGAGAGATGAAAATCCCCCTATGAGATTGATAAATCTCGTGACCCAAGAAAAAATGAAGAAGCCCCAAATCCGTCATCTCAAATGTTTGATGTAAAGCTGTCTTGGTCTCTCGGACCTTCTGTGCACAATCCTCTGTCAGAATCAAATCATCAACATACAACACAAACAACACACAACCTACCTCGGAAGTGTGCACATAAAGCTGTGGATCGGCCTTGGAGCGTCGATATCCCAACTTCGACTGAAGAAATGAGTCAATCTTCTCGTTTCATGCATGTGGAGCCAATGATCAGACTGCAAAGCCTCCTTCACTGAAGTGGGCTCACGATTCTGCATAACACGGGTCAGCAAATAATAGTTAGATCAAACAAGCTCCGTAGAACGTGCCTAGTTCCTCCGCGATCTCCGCCGTCCATCTTGTGGTTCCCACTCCTGAGGGACTCACGGGCCCAATGAGGAGAATGCCAGACCTCTCCTCGTTGCTTTCTATCTGCAGAAGACTTGGGAACATCCACCGATGGTAGCTCCTCGGGGGTGGCCGATGGAAGTGAAGACTATGAATCAGAAGAAGAATCTCCATCAAAAGACTCTAGCTTCAAAGGAATTGTCTCGGAAGCCCAACTCTCCCTTGGATCTCCAAGAACACGGTGCTCCTCACTCCTCTGTGGTCGGAACTTCCATGAACCGCACATCTCGGCTCGTGTAGACATCTTGCTTGACGAGATCAAACAAAAGATAACCTTGGGACTGGGAGCTGTAGCCAACAAAAACCTGTCGTCGGGAAGCCACCTCGAACTTGTCATGCTGCGTCTTCGGAATGTGCACATAAGTATCACACCCAAAGATCTTGAAATAAGAGACATCAGACTTAGTCCCGAAGTAAGCCTCAAAAGATGTCAGGTGTCTGTCGGTGCTTCATCATGGTGTGCGCCATCTTGATCACACTTCGGTTCTTCCGCTCCAAAATGCCATTCTCTTAGGGAATGTTGATGTTAGCAAATTGCTGGTGAATGCCCCTATCTGCACAAAAACGAGTAAACTCATTAGACATAAATTCACCTCCCTTGTTTGAATGCAAGGTCTTCAGTCGCCGGCCAGAACGGTTCTCCTCAAAGAGAAGCCAATCCTTGAAGTGAGAGAAAGCCTCCAACTTCAAAGTCAAGAAATAGGCCCAAGTCATCCTGCTGTAGTCGTCTATGATCAATATGAAGTACAAGCTCCCCTTCAGGAACTCGGTCCTCATCGAGTCACAAAGATCCGTAGATACAAGCTCCATGGGTGAAGTAGACCGTCTCGAAGCTTTGTTGGGAATTGCATCCCGATGCAATTTCCCACGAATGCAGGAGACACATGGTTGATGGCTCACCACTATATCCAGCAAACCTTGGACAAACGATCCTCGTGACGCCTTCCGAAGGTACTCATAGTTCAAGTGGCCAAACTGAGTATGCCATAGCTCAGTAAGAGGTAAGAAGAAGAGAGGTAAGAGCTGTAGAAGACTTTAATTTGTAGATGCCATCCTCCTCATACCCTGCAGAGAGAACCTTCCTCGATCCACAATCAAGGACTCGAACAGCATCACTATCAAACTCCACCAAGAGGCCAAGAGCACAAATCTTATGGACTGAAAGCAAATGATACCCCAAGCTTGGCATATGCAACACCTCGGAAGTGTGGGTACCACCACATCTATCTGGAATAAGCTGCATCTCACCCCGCGTAGCAATAGACACAAAAGAGCTGTCTCCAATGAGAATCTGCCCACGCGAAGGTCGCAAATGGGCAACACTATTGGAAGAAGGAGTCATGTGCTATGAGGCACCACTGTCCACAATTCACTCTTGAGCCTGGGGAGCTATCATCGCAGCATCAGAAGTCTTCGATGTAGAGTCTTCAATGACTGCTAAGTGTAGAAAAGCAGCTGATGAGGGTGCAGCCACCGCTCCAGAATCCTTCGTGTCCTTCTTCTTGGTGTCCTTCTTGTCTTTATCGGGGCATTCCTTCTTCCAATGACCAGTCTTACCACAATATGGCAAGTCCATTCCTTCTCCTTTTCCTTCTTGGATTTGTTATCCTTCTCCTTCTTCTTCTGGTCCTTCCCCTTCTTCTGAGAGGCTTGACCAACCAATGCCTCCGATTTGGAAGCATTTTGTCCCTTCAACTATTGCTCTTGGTCCAAGACCATAGGAACCAACTCTTCCCACCGAAGAGTCGACTCCCGCCCTGAAGCAATAAGGGCGGAATAAAAAGTATCGAATCGTGGTGGCAACTGGGATAGTAAAGTGATCGCTATGTCTTCGGAGGAAATAGGCTTCCCGGCATTTTGAACCTGCATCTGAAGTTGCCGAAGCTTGTTGATGTATTCCTGAAGCGAAGAAGACTTATTCATAGACAAGGTCCGCATCTGCACCTCCAAAGAAACCCTCTTCATCAGGTTCATTCGATTGTACATTTGGTCGAGCTCCAGCCATATCTCTCGAGCCTTAGTTAACTCCATGTGAGCTATCGTGGCTGTAGTGCAAGACAGAAAAAGAAAAGAACGTATCCTGGCATTCAGTTTGTCCCAATGAGATTGGGCCTTAGTTAACTCCACACGAGCACTGGAAGAGAGTTTGGACTCATCTAGCACTGAGGGCCGGTTGATCTTCTCCAACACAAGCTCCTCCAAATCATAAGACTCCAGAATGGCCAACATCATTATCCGCCAGATGCAGTAATTGTCACCATCAAGCTTCTGATCCGATGGAAGAGCCGGTAGGACAAGCACCTTCCTATCCATGATCGCCTGGAACTCCAAAACAGCTTTTGAAGACATGGTTACCTGCAATGCTTGCACAAACGCAAAAGCAGCCCCCTCTGAGTGTGTAAATGCAGCTTGGTAGGGCTGTTTCCGTCTTTGCCCGTACCTTCTTCACCCGCCGGAGGTGATGAAAATGTAAAATCTGCAATGGAAGACCTAAAACGCAGCCTTCCTTCCCTTCAAACAGCAATAACCTGCAGCAAATTCACCAATTAGACTCCTTTCCCACACGCCCACGCTTGCTTCAGCCTTGAACCGATGCGCAGCCCTCCCGCTCGCCCTCGAATCCTAGAAACACAGCCTTGTGTCGTGCTGAAATCTCCTCTTCATATAGGTTTAGCTCTCAGTCAGTCCATCTTCACCACTCTGATACCATGTCAAAGTGCAGCGATGCGGAAGTGTAGGACAAAGGCTGAGAGAGAGTGAACACAGAGAGGAGAGAGAGAGAAAAGGAGATAGTGTAAATGCAGAAAATCTGCAGTGTAGTTTGCTGTATAACAGTGCAGAATATACACGGGGGCAAAGGAAATATCTGTGTGTCTCTCCGACTTGATGACCTCGATCTCTGTCAGCCCGAGCACAGTCTGTCTCAGCCAACAAATCTCAAGATCAGAACCTGAACCAATGAATATTCTGGAGTGTGCCACAAATTGGCTATAAATAGCCAATAAATAATAAACAACACCACCAGGTCAGCTGCATTAAATGCAGCCGACTGCAGAAAACTGCTGTCCAATTGTACCAGCGGCACGTGGCATCATGCCGTACTGTTGACATGGCATCCTACTTTGTCTGTACGCTGTTGACATGTCCTCTGCACTCTGCCGTATTGCTGTCCACAGAGAAACCCTAAACTAGTTTGTCCAGGGGATGACTCTACCTGTAACCGCGGGTGCCCATTACTGTCACTTCATTCTTTATTCTTTTAGTGACCAATGAATAAGGGGAGGCCAGTCATACATTGTTACCGTTGGAGTTCCCACATCTTGAGAGTCTCTCTCTTGCTCTCTTGCTTAATCTTTCATAGCTTGCACCTCTCTTGTTTCTACTTGCTCGTGCTTGCGCTTGAGCTCTTCCTTCAATTGGTATCAGAGCTGAGATCGAGGAGCTTCACCTGTCATTGCTTCAGCCCGGTTCAAATATTGACAGCCCATCATTCATGGAAGCTATGGCTTTAGCTTCAAAGGTATGCACTTGATCTTCCCCACTTCTCAGCTTGACCAAGGCTCTTTTAGGGCATTGTAGGGGCTTCATTGAGCTCCCCTTGAGCTTCCTTGTGCCACATCTACTCCATTTGTAGCAGCAACAATCCCAACAATAGCAGCGTGATTTGCGCTTGCTGTTGTTGGTCCCATTTATGATATGGTTGATCTCTCCCCAAGCTCCCGAACACTCTTGGCTACCTTGGCAATCATCTTGAAGCTCCCTGGCATTGGCATTTGTCCCCAAGCATTGTTTGTGAGCTCCCCAACCTCTATGCTTATTGTAATATATAGTTCACAGGTCTAGGACAGCATACTCTAAGTGTTTGATACTTTTTCATACTCCGTTTGATGCCTATTTGGTACTAGGATTTTTCAAGGTACAAGTACCTTTGAGGTGGACATCATGATAGCTTGGGAACAAGTTGGATGCTAAGGAATGCAATATAATAAGATGTAAAGAAATAAGGGATTTTTGCATTAAATCCACCATCTCTAGCACATCTTAGCTCATAGAGACTACTACTATAGTTGATGATTTGCTGCGTGGAAAGGATTCAAGCTTCTTAGAGAGTGGGGAGAAGCCGAATAAAAAGTTGTTTGAGATTGAGAAAAGGGGCAGATCTGAAAATCAGCTTGAAAATAGGCAAAAATAGCAAAGAAAGGGCTTGAAAACATTAGCACAACATAGGAAATTGATAGTTGCTAATAAATGTTTTATTTGTGAATAGGAGGGTCACATTGCAAAGCACTGTCCCAAAAGGCAGTAAGTTGGAAAAATAGAGAACCATGGAGATCCCAAGGGAAAGAAGTCTAAAACATTAGTGGGATTGGTGCCTGATATTGTTAGTAATCAACCAATGATGATGCTACGGAGTTGTGCAGAGCATGGGACAAAATTAGATTTCAGCTTGCATTGATATTCTTTGATAATGGTACACGAGCCAACTTTATCTCTATAGACATGGTAGCTCCTCTAAGTATTAGAGAGGATGGAATGAAACCCATGGGGAAAGTTAGGATGGCATGTAAAGGCCATGTAGAGTCCGTTACAAGCTTTGGTTGCATATACAAGGATATGTGGACAATAAAGAGTTCTTCATTGCTCCACTTGAGAGTTGTGATCTATTGTTTGGTATGCCATGGTGTATGTATGCAGTGATTGATTCTCGTGCGTGTAAAAGAGATCACTATTTAGCATAAGGGAAAGATACTTGCACTTGATTTAAAGTTGAAAGGAGAACTTGTTCCTGTTTTATCTGCAACTGCCATTTCTAAAGTAATGAAAGATCACCTTTCAACATATTGGCTTTTACTAAGGATAATGTTGATAGTGAGAATGTTGGAAACATGTCAAAGTTAGAGAAAGATTGCTTGTCATTTTTAAATGTATGCTAATTTCTTCTCTCAATCACTTTCAAGGCACTTATCATTTAAAGGGTATGAAGATCATGGCATAGATCTTATCCTTGGAAGTAGCGCATCTAATAAGCCACTCTACAGAGTCATGGCAGTATACTAGGAGGAGATTATGAGTCAAGTGAATGAGGTGTTAGAAAAAGGGATGATTCAATCCAATTCATCTCCTTTTTATTCTCTAGTGTTTTGGGTGTAGAAAAAGGATGGTTCATTGCGTATGTGCATTGACTATCGTGCTTTGAATAAGATCACGATAGAGAATTGGTTTCTGATACCTTGGATCGATGATGTGATGGATAGATTACAAGGGGCAGGCATATTCAATCATATTGATTTGAAAAGTGAATATCATTAGATATGCATTAGATTGAAAGATGTGCCTAAGACAGCTTTTAAGACATCTTTTGGGTTATATGAGTTTCTTGTTATTCCTTTTGGACTTATAAATGCTCCTTTCACTTTCAATTGGATATTTTCTTTGATGACAAAGCATTTGGACATTGTGTTCAATGAACCATGTAAGCATAGATTGGTTATCAATGATACGAAAAATAAAATTTTTAAACATGAAATCCACTTTGTGGGGCATATTGTAACAGCTTATGGTATTTGTATGAACCTTGCAAAGGTTGAGGCAATGCGATCATGGCCACCTTTGGAAAATGTGCATGAGATCTCTAGCTTCTTGGATTTATATTCTTACTATAGGAAGTATGTACACGGTTTTGCTAAAGTTGTATCTTCATTGAGAAAAATGTGCCATTTAGATGGACAACATTGGAAATTTCAGCATTGAAGGACAAGATAACTTTAGATCCTCTACTTGTGCTGCCTAATCTAAGAAAGTTATTTGTGGTTCAGTGTGATGCATGTGGTAACAACATTAGGCGAGTTCTTATGCTAGATGGCCGAGTTGTGGGTTATGAGAGCCAAATTTTCTATAGTATAGAGAAGAATTTACAGGTCTATGAGAAAGAGCTCTTAGTTATAATTCATGCATTGTCTAGGTGGAAACATTTCTTATTGGGGGTTGATTTTACAATGCAAATAGACCATTAGTCTTTGAGGTACTTTTTGACGTAGACAAAGTTGTCAAAGAAGCATATGAGATGGGAAAATCTTCTCTCTATGCTTCATTTTCAAATTGTACATATTGATGGTAAAAAGCGACAAATTTCAGCCCTCAGCATGGTTTATTTGTTATTAGCGGCCATGATCGTCATGCCTTGTCATCTCTTGCTTGCATGCCTCAGTTTGTCAGATGAGGACTTTAGGAGCTTTGACTTGTTCGTCACTTGTTTTGACGGAGGAGGTAGCTCATTCTAGAGCAGTTAGTTTATTACTTGTTAGTGCATTATCTCCTACAATCGGGATTTTGTGTGCATTTCCTGGGCAATTTTTGCACATGTCAGTTTGTCTCACTTATTAGATATTGTTTACTATTTCTAGGATTTTTTTGAGTACATTTGGCATTTTTACCAGCATTAAATCCTGGTTGGGAGAGGAAGACGTCGCGAACAGATTGATGCCCACCCTCTTTTTTAATTGAAAAAAAATGGTGTCCTCATTATCTCCAAATTTGGCAAATCAAAACAGAAAAAAAATCCTAAAATCTCCCTTCTCAATCTCAACCAGAAAAAAAAAATCCTAAAATCTCCCTTCTCAATCTCAACCAGAAAGCTCTAGCAATCTCCCCCTCTTCTTAGTTCGACGAGAGGCTTGGACTGGTTGGGACCAGCATTAAATGTTGATCGGCCACTTTTCTGGCCCCGATTGCTGGTCGACCAGTTTTGGGGTTATTTGCTATTGATAGCCTTTCCCACTCACTTGGATTATCTTTCTTGTTCCTTGGCAGGTGCATACTCCGACTCTGCTATCTTCCTCTGTCTTCGGTGTTGCCATCATCACCAGCTTGATGTGGTGGCCTCAATGATGCTGTGGGTTGCGTGCACAGACTAATCAATCCTCCTTTTGCATTCAACATTTGTTCCTTGTTCAGTGAAGATTTCGTTTTTTCTATCATTGCATATTGTTTGTCTCTCTCTTGTCTACTAGAAGCTTTCGAGGTCATTCCAAGAATGATAGAGGATCTCGTCGATAATAGAGTCTCTTTCTCTATTCATGTTTCTTCTTCCATTGCGCACTCTCACATGGTATATCGCCAAACAAGAGGACAGAGCGGAGATTGTTGAAGCCATGGCTACCCCAGGCTGAAAATGCAATCATCAGCATTTTCATTTGCTGCAAACGCAGCTTCCTCTGCATCAAGTGACTCCTTTTGATTGTTGGTGACAACTCTTCTTCCCCATGCGAACAAGTTTTTGGGTAGGTGAGAGCCTATCTTGGCTAGGCGGGGCATCACGCAGTACTTGTAGTTGATTTCTCTTAACTATTGAAAATTTCAGACCTTGTGGGTATCTTGCAGGATATTGAAGATGTCTTAGAATCAGTTTTGTAGATTTAGTGATATAGATGAGGAGCATTCTCATCACTCCTCCGAAGGGCGGCGAGATTATCACGCAGATTGTGAAGATGGAGATCATCTGGGCTGTTTGTTTGGAAACCCTCTCCTCCTTGTTCTCTCCATGTTTCACAGAAGGCCCATTCTACTGGCCTCAGAATGCTGTCTATGGCACTCTCAATATAGGTGCATGTACTTCCTTCTTTACCCAAAGAAGACCGACTTGATGGTTCAAACTACTTGCTTTGGTTATGTAAGGTGGAGTGTATCCTTGATATCTTTAATCTTTAGGAGTTTGTTACCCACCCTATTCCCTGTCCAGTGAAGGATTCCACTGTGGGATCATTGATAGATCATGTGGCCTTATGGGATCGGCTCAACTCTAGAGCTTGATCTTTCCTCTTTATGAGCTTATAGGATTCTATCCTAGTGCCTGTTGCAGAAAGCAACAAAAGTGTGGACAAAGCTTACATCTTTGTACCATCAAAAGACATTTCCCCATCGGATTACTCTTGAGAAGAAATTACAGATGCTCGCTATTGATGATTCTCCTTTCATGAAGGATCATATCAACAGGCTGGAGGATATGAGGGATGAGCTTGCATCCCTTGGCATAGTGATCTCTTCAGAGGATATTGCCATGACTTTTTTCACTTAGCTGCCATCTCTCCGATTTGATGTCTTCTACATCAACCTTATTACATCGAGAACCTGTGAGAAGCTTCTATGAGAGGAGCTTACACTGTTTGTTTTGGAGTATGAGGAGCGTGTTAAAGAGGTAGCAAGTGGACTCACCTCCATCAAAGCTTTTGTTGTAAGTTCAGGAGGTGGGAAGAAGAAGAAAGGGAAGTCAAAGGCTAAAAGGTAGGAGAGTTCTTTGGGCTATGACTTCGATTGGGAGAGGCCTAAGTGCTCATATTGTGGGAAGGGGACACATCCAAAGGAGAATGTTGGAAGTATCTTCACCTTTGTTCGGGAGTGAAGAATGGAGCTAGCACATTTGAGCCTTTTACATCTACTCGAGTAGTTATCCATGAGTGTGTGTTTCTTCATATTGTTGACTTGGAGAAGCCTTTTTCCATGGTCGCCTGGTTTTCTGAGGGGGCTTGGTTGGTTGATAGTGGAGCTTCTAGTCATATGAGTCTACAAGGTGATCTATTGCAGGATCTATGCCCTTCTGTGGGTTTAGTCATTGTTAGTGACATTGTATCGGTGCTTATCAGTGGTGTTGGCACTTTGCCTTTGTTTCCTGATTGTGCATCAACCTCCCTTTCATAGACTCTTTTATTAAGCTAAAAATGTATTAGCTTTACTTAAACAGCCCCAAAACTTACTTAATTAATGAAGAAACCTTGTTTATTTAAAACTAATGCAATCCTTTCTGTATCCCATAAGCACAAACCTACTTGGGAGGGCCCAAAACATTCTAAATACGTATGCTGCCCTCCATTCAATCTTCAATCTCGTTTTTGAAGATTTCAAGTGTTTCAGCTTGTTGCCCACACCCTATTTGCGGAGGACATCTCAGAAGCTGTCCATTGTTGTTTTCATCAGTTGGTGCTTGATTTCCAGCCCTCTTCTCGCAGTTTGGAGCTGATCCCAACCAGGAAACTGCTGTTCTTGCACAGACTTGCTGCTGTACTGCCTACCACGTCATCTGCAGTTTGCATTTGACAGCTTTCTCTCTCCTCCAGCTGTCGCCCAGCTTCTGCAGAGGTTGCCGCCAGGCTATCTTGGCAGTTTTCTCTCTCCTACAGGCTGTCATGCTTGGGTTTTTAGTTTTTCTCTCTCTTGTAGGTGCGTCTTTAGTCTCTCTCTCTTCTCATTGCTGTCTGTATCAAATCCAACTTCTCACTTCTGCGTTTGTTGGTGTTCGACATCCGGAGGCTGTCTTGTTGTGATTCGGGATCCGTTCGGAGTACGACACACTCTCCAGCTCATTACTCTTGCCCTCATCCTTGAGATGCAGGAGTTCGAGGTTCAATATTCATTCACTGCATAGTGTGTTTGCTGCATGAGCATTATATATTCAGCAGTTATATCACTTCAGTTGTTTTCTGTGTTCATTGTCTCTGAGTTACCCTAACCCTAACTGTGTTCTTTTATCAATTAGTGCTTTGTCGTACGATTGTTATTTGTGTTTCTATGTCAGAGTATTTTTTTACATCTTTATGTTTCGGACTTGGGCTTTGCACTCCTCTCAGTTTATGGCCTTATTAGGCTTGGTACCTGGGTCACCTTCACTGAGTAGGCTGTTTATATTGAGGATTATTTTACAGGGACTACTATGGCAACAAGCTGGCAGGAGTGCAGGCTTTGTAGGCTTCATTCCCCTTTCCTTATGCAAGGTTCTTTGAGGTAGTTGTCTGTTGCTACACCCATTTCCGCTTGTGCATCATCTTTTCCACAGGTTTCTTTCCATTCCACACCCTCTCCTCTGATGGTTCCGTCGTTTCCCCCATCTCTTTCAGAGGGGGACGATCTCGGTGATGTGGCTGTGGATTCCTTGGCCCCTAGTGTTTTAGAGGGGGATTTTCAGGCTTGTGAGGAGCTTCTTCATTAGCAGTCTTTATCCAGCAGACTTCATCGACATTGGCATTTCTTTGGCCACCCTAGGATCTGTTTCTTCTTTGCCATTTCACCACATCCAAGATTTGAGAGAGCGTATTAGCAATCATCATTGTCATCTCTTGTCTCTCCTGCCGATGAGGCACAAAGTAGCTTTTGATCATATTGATGAATATGTGCTTGATAGAATTCAAAGGCAAAGAGAAGCTAATCAAGTTCTAGACTAAATGCCGTTATGTCTTGCTCCGGAAAATCAATAAAAAGATGATGCCCAACGAAGAATAGAATCCCATATTGACTCTCGTATGATGGGTGAAAGTCTCGAACTACATCCGCCTAATGCTCCTTCTAATGAACTTTGTGAATGGTATTACAGAGATCAAGCTACTTTTAACAACAAGCTGCTTACACTCTCATCTTCTGATGAAGATGGTGACAGTGTTGCTGATGAGGATTTTGTGCCTATTAATCCTCATAGAGCGAATGCTTCTCCTGATACCTTACTTTAAGCTTTGCTCAATGCACATGAAGCTATTGCTGTAAGTACACTACCTTCCCTTCCCGTGAATGCTGGTAAGGCTAAAACTGCTATTATTGTAAATGCATCCTCCTCCTATTCAAAACCATCATATACAAATTTCTATAAGAAAATAGGTGTCCCTGAAAAGGTTGGCTCATTTCCTATTTGGTCCATAGATGGATAATATACTGAGAAGATTAAACTACTCATTTACATGATGTATGCTTATGTGGGACAAAAAATCCTTGACAAGCCACAAACCAGTCGCATTGACATTCTGAATGCCATGACACATGGTTTTGTGGGTGGACTGAAACAATGGTGGATCTCTATCCATCCTCAAGTCAAGCTTGCAATTGTTGAGCATGCTGATCCTGTACATCTCTTCTTTGAATTGCTCCTTGGAGAATTGGTGGGTAACAAATTGGATGATGTACTGGAAGCCCATGAAGCTTTCTTTAAATCTAAACTTTGTGATCCCAGGCAATAAAAGGAATATCTCATTTACATGAGAGATATTTCATGTGAAGGTTTAGGTGCCCATGACAACAGTATGAAGGAACATTTGGTATGTTCTTTGCTTGAACCCATTCCTTTCTATTGCAAACAAAGAATGAAGACTAAAAATAGAGATTTCATTGATAGTCTTGGTCAAATCTTGCAAACTATAGAGCAGATTGTAAAAGAGGTACGTCAATAGCAAAAAATGACTCAACTTAATTAGAAGTTTCCACAGTCTGCTGTCTGTAAATCTGCCACTAAATATGAGGTAGATTTTGGGTGTAAATAATGTGCTTGCTCTGGTGGTGGTCATGGCTATAATGGATGACATCGCTCCTACGGCTCCTCTAGCTATTCCAGAGGTCGTATATACTATTTCAATTGACAAGACAAACAAGAGAATGATCATCATTCTAGAAGATCTCATTGACATTCTCACAGACATGGTAAGAATAGAAATTCTCCTCATCGACATACTGCTCATAAAGCTCAGAATACTGGCCAAGAATAGAAGAAGGATCTCAAATGCTATATTTGTGGTAGTACATCACACTTAGCTAATAAATGCCCGAAAAATAATAAACAACAAACCAATTATTGTAGTGACGACTCCTCGTCAGTGACTGTTTCTACTTTGATTTTGACACTCCTAGCTCAAGTGACAGTGAGTCAGACTATGATACCGATACCTCCTAGTATACTGTTGACACAAGTTCTGCATCTTAGGCAGAATCCCAATCTGAGTCTGAGGCTACTTCTGTCTCTGCTAGCTCAGACTTAGAAACAAACGTTTCTACAGGTGGAGGATCTTCTTCTCGAAGACACAAGGAAAAGAAAAAACAATTTGAATCAGATTTTGATGACTCCTCTATTGATAATGGTTCTTTTGATAAAAAGGCTAAGGATAAAGTACACCAAGAATTTTTTGGTCTATCTGTCACTTGTTTTCACAGAGGCGGTAGCTCATTCTAGAGTGTGAGAGGTAAGAGGATGCAGAGAGATCAAAGCTTCATTGAGAGTACAATTGATAGTGAAGAGAGTGTGTGTAAGTGAAGACATGACTCCTAATACAATAATCTAAGAGTAAGGTGCAAGTACAAAGTACAACCCCTTAAACTTTAGGGTTGCTAAAGTGTGTTCACATCCAAAAGGTATAAAAGATGATAAGTGCCCAAACTATGTAACAAAGGCACATAAAATAAAAGAGAATAAATTTGGAGAAAGAAACCTCTTGTAAGGAGAGTAAAAAATGCCCTAGTGTCCTACGGAGGATCACTGACAATCCTTTGTGAATGTAAGCGCGAGTCAAACCCAAGAAACCCCTTTGGAGTGAAGAGTGATCAATATACAAGGATGGTCTACCAAAGGAGATCAAATTTAAAGCATTGTAGAATGCTTTAAAATTGTCACGAGGAAGAGCTTTGGTGAAGATGTCTACCATATTATTTGTGGTAGGATAGTAGACAAGGCTGATATCTCCTGCATGTAGCCTCTCTGACAAAGTGATAGTGGATCTCGATGCGTTTCGTGCATCCATGAAACACTGGGTTCTATGCCACTGCAATGGTACTCTGACTGTCAATAAACAAAGGAGTAGGCTCCGTAATAGATACATCCAAATCAGCCAACAAATGTCTCAACCATACACATTCAACTGTGGTAGTGAAAGCTGGCTTGTATTCAGCTTCACATGACGATGTGGGAACAGTGGATTGTTTCTTGCTAAGCCAAGAGATGCAAGATAAGCCAAGAAAGAAACAATTACCCCTGGTAGAGTAACATGAATCAAAATCACCAGTCCAATTTGAATCACTGTAAGCATGTAGTTGCAGTGGTCTCCCCTTGATATAAAGCAATCCAAGAGTCCTAGTACCTTGCAAGTAATGAAAAACACACTTCACAGCTTGCCAATGTGACATACGTGGTTGGTGCATATATTTGCTCTGGGTTGAAACTGCAAAATCAATGCCTAGCCTTGTGCTGCATAAATAAATGAAAGTTGGCTTGTAGTTAGTTTCACATGACGATGTGGCAATAGTGGATTGTTTCTTGCTAAGCCAAGAGATGCAACATGAGCCAAGAAAGAAACAATTACCATTGGCAGAGTGACGTGAATCAAAATCACCAGCCCAATCTGAATCAATGTAAGCATGTAGTTGCAGTGGTCCCCCCTTGATATAAAGCAATCCAAGAGTCCTAGTACCTTGCAAGTAATGAAAAACACGCTTCATAGCTTGCCAATGTGACATGCGTGGCTGGTGCATATATCTGCTCAGGGCTGAAACTGCAAAATCAATGCCTAGCCTTGTGTTGCATAAGTAAATGAGACATCCAACTGCAATAGCATATATATGGATATCAAACAAATCACTGTCATCGTGCAAGGACAGCTTGAGTCGAGTTTCCATTGGTGTACAAACTGGCTTGCAATCTTGTAAGCCAGACCTCTCAAGAAGTCTACCAATGTATCTAGGCTATGACAATCCAATGCCTGTAGCATCATGAATGAACTGAATGCCCAAATAATAGTGAAAGGGCCCCAAATCTAACATCTCAAAAGTTTGCTTCAAACTTTGTTTAAGTTTTGAAATGGGATCAGCATGTGTCCTTGTGAGCAGAATATCATCGACTTAAAGACATATGACCAGCAAGGATCCCCACTCTTTACATACGTAAAGTGTAGACTCAGATGAGCTGTTAATGAACCCTTGGCTGAGTAAAAAGGCATCAATTTTTGCATACCAAGCTCAGGGAGCTTACTTCAAACCATACAAAGCCTTTTTCAGCTTACATACCAAGTGTTCGAATCCCACTACTGCAAAACCAATGGGCTGTTGTACATACACTTTTTCTTGAAGTTTCCCATGTAAAAATACAATCTTAATATCATGATGGGCAGCCAAAGCAACCATAGACCGAATTATAGTCGTGTGAGATGTAGGAGCAAATGTCTCCTCATAGTCAATGCCTTTCTTTTGTGCATAGCCTTTGGCTACAAGTCCGGCCTTATACTTGTCAATGGATCCATTTGCATTCCTTTTCAGCTTACAGACCCACTTTGTATCAATGGATTTCTTCCCAATAGGTAAGGTCACTAAATCCCATGTTTGATTCTTTATGATAGAATCAAGCTCAGGTTGCATTGTTGCCATCCAATGCACACACTATGTTGTGCATTCTCAAAACATTGAGGCCCCTCATCATCAAGTGTATGTGTTGTCATAACAAACTCCATGGTATGTGCACCATCATGTAGATGAGCTTGTCTTCTAGTACGACCAGCAATAGGAGGATCCAAATGACCATCTTTCATAGTCTACAAGTACCATCTAGCCATCTGCCTAGCTTCTTGGTTGTGTACAAGCTCCTGCTGAACTTCAAATTCAACATCTTGTTGAATATTCAGATCAGCCATAGATTGATTTTCTGCATTACTCAATGGAGCAGCTGGCTGAACATTATATTCACTTGTTGAAGCTGCAACTGTATTACTAAAAGAAATGGGTAGCAGCTCTTCAAATACATCATTGGTAGCTTGATATGTATCAAAACTAATAGGGATAATTTTGATTTTCATAAAAAACCATATCCCTACTGACAAATACTTGCTTAGAGACAAGATCATACAATCTATATCCTTTGCTCTCATTGCTGTACTTCATAAAAATGCATTTAACATCCTTGTTGTCCAACTTCTTTCTTAGTACCTTGGGAATGTGAGCATACGCAAGATACCCAAAAGTATGAAAAATATCCAACAGAAGGTTTTCGGCTGTTCCAAGCCTCAAAAGGCATGATATTCTTTAATGCCTTGGTAGGGCACCTGTTCAAAAAATGGCAAGCACACATAACTGCTTTCATCTAAAAACTATGTGGCAAACTCTTTGCTTTCAACTTACATCTGGCCATTTTCATGAGTGACCGATTCTTCCTCTCTGCAAGCCCATTCTGTTGTGGAGTATAAACAGTAGCATACTGATGGACAATGTCTTTCCACTTCAAAAAATGATTTAGCATGAAAGACATGTGTTATCCCCTTCGGTCCGAAGGGAGAGTCTTAATCTTGTAGCCAGATTGATTTTCAGCAAGTGCCACAAAAGCCAAAAATGCATCATACACCTCTGACTTTTTCACCAAAGAGTAGACCTAGCAAAGACAAGTAAAGTCATCAATGAAAGTGACAAAATAGTAACCACCACCCAATGACTTTGTCTGCATAGGGCCACATACATCCAAATGCACAATCTAATATTTGGTAATTGCTCTAATAGCAAAACATTAGGAGGAAACGAAAAAGAATGCATTTTTACCAAAATGCATCCTGACATATATGCTCAGGAGGTCTCTCCAAGAGAGGTAAGCCATAGTATCTATGTACGTTGCATAAGCATCAAGCTACCATAGTTAACATGCCCCATGCGAGCATGCCATAACTTTGCCTATGACATAGCGGAAGTAACAGTAGATGCTAGATAGACTGACTGGTCAACTAAATAAGCATTCAACTCATATAGTCCATGACTATGTAGGAGTAGATGCCAGATAGACTGATTGATCAAATGAATAAGCATCCAACTCATATAGTCCATGACATAAAGTGCCAGTCAAAACCAAAGTCATGTGTTCTTTATCTTTGACTATACATCTATCATCATCGAATGTAACTTGTAGATCACACTTTGCCAAAGAAGAAATCAACAACAAATTCTTCTTTATGTTGGGCACAAATAATGCATCCTGCAAACGGAGAATAGAGCCATCAATGGCTATCAACACAATCTCCCCAATACTTCTAACAAGGTATGATGCATTGTTGGCACACTGCATAGACTTGCCAACAGGGTTGCAATAACAAAGGAAAACAAATTTTCTGCGTGATGTGATATGCCTAGAAGCACCACTATCAGAGAACCAAATGCTCGCATCTTTAGTAGAGCTAAATGCTCTATCAGCCCAAGAAGAGTCATAACTGCAAGTGTAGAAACAATAGTCACGGTTTGCAATAAAAGACGCAGACTCAGTAGCAGTACGTGTATTAGAAATAGATATCCGACTCCTTCTCCTTGGCCATGCGCTTCTTATATTCTGTGATTTAGTGATCTAGCTTCTTGAAATAGTGACACTTGCTTTTCTTGGCTTGCATATCCCCTTGTTTCTTGCTATTCTGTGAATTACCTGAAGTCCTAGAGCTTTATGGAGCATTTTTAGCTTGGCTTCCCTTGCCCTTCTGCCTTGCCATAAAAGCTTGCTCAGAGGCTATTACATCCATCCCACTATTCTTTCTTGTTTGCTCTTCCTCTAAAAGCACACTAACCAACTAAAGAAAAGAAATTGGTTGTAGAGAAATTCTCATGGTGAGACTCAAGGCTATATGAAAGGCTAAATACAAGGGCGGCAATGAATTCAAAGTAGTAGAGATCAATTGCGTATCTAAATAATACTCATCTACATTCATAAGCAGCTCACACAAGTTTTGAACTTTATTGATAGAATCACCTTTATCCATCTTCATAGTCTCAAGCTCTTTCTGTAAGAAAGTGATGCGTGTCTCATTTTTTCTAGCAAACATCTGCTCAAGGGTTAGCTATGCTTTTTGTGAAGAAGTTGCAGACCGAATGTGGGGGATGATAGATTGCTGAATTGGCAATGCAATTAGCGATAATGCTTGAGCATCCTGTGTGTCTCAAGCCTTTTGGGTTGTTGATATCTGAGGCATAGTTGCCTTAGTATGTTGTACGGACAAGTTTGTACGGTCCGAACCATACGGTACCGTACAGTACGTATTTGTACGAATTCGTACGACTTTTTGGGCCTATTTGGGCCACGTCGCTTGTGCCACCTGTATCTCACTTGCCGCGTTTTTTGCACCCCCGCTTTTACTCGCTTGCCTGTGTGGCACTTTTTGGGGGGTGGGAAGCCTTGGATACCTCACCCCACCCTCTTTTCCAGCCACGCACTCCCCTCCCCAGCCCTCTTTGGATTCCTTCTAGCTGGCAGCCCTCTCTTTGACCGTCGACCCCTCTTTGACTGTTTGAACTTTGACCCTTCTCTCGTCTACAAAAGGTGCTCTTCTCCTCCATGCTGCCATACCAATTCAGCAAGCACTTGTGACTTACCATTCTCATCTTCCTCTCTTGGATCTTGTCACTTGATTCTTGAACGGACTTGTGATTTGTCATTCTCGAATCTCACCTCCCATCCCCTCTTTCCCGCACCCTATCGAAGCATTTATCATTCTCAAATCTCATCTCCCATCCTGTCTATCCCGCACCCTATCAAAGCATTTGCCATTCTCATCTCCCATCTCCTCTTTCTCACTCTTGCTCTTTCAACTTTACCCCAACCCTCGAGCCCCTCTCTCAACTTTCAAGAGTCAAGACTCAAGTATCTCTCTCTCTCTCTCTCTCTCTCTCTCTCTCTCTCTCTCATTGGGTTAGCTTGTACTGTTTTGTGATGTGTTGGGTGTACCCTCCCTACTTCCGTCTTCTGGGTCATTATTACTCAATCGGTCGCATCCCATAAAATTTACCTCACTTATTCAAAAAAAAAAAAAAGAGTTCCATGTGGTTCCATCTGCCTTTGTAGGGCTTGGTAGGCCACTGGGTTGTCGACGTGCACCCTTTGTTCGATGCCCTGTCCTCCTTGGGGTGACTACTTGGATTCCCTTGGTAAGATAACCATCGCCTCTGTAGTCTTGGTAGGCCACTGGGCTACCGACGTGCACCCTTTGTCCGATGTCCTGTCTGCTTTGGGGTGGGACGCCTTGGGGTAAATAAGCATCACAGTGGTTGGCCTAACCTTTCGGCTCAGTTTTGGGCCTAAGAGGGGGTGTTGAGCTAAAATATGCATTACTTGCTGATTAGCCTCTTAAACAGCCCCAAAACACACTAAAAAATGCTATTTTAGAGTAAAACCCTAAAACGGGGAGCGGTTCAAGAGAGTTCAGTGGAAACCCTAAAATGGGGAGTGGTTCGAGAGAGTTCAATGGAAACCCTAAAATGGGGAGTGGTTCGAGAGAGTTCAATGGAAACCCTAATTTTTGCGGCGCCCTTCCACATCTATAAATAGACAGGCTGCCCTCATTCAGCCTTATTCTGTCTGTGCAGGTTTCTCACTCCATGTGCAGGTTTCAGCCATCAGCCTCCTCCCACGTGGCTGTCCAGCCCTCGAGACTGCTGCCACTCCATCTGTGTTTGCTCTTGTTGCTGGCGCCTTCATCCATGTTGACGCTAGCTGCTGGCGACATCGTCATCTGCTGCGATCTGATCATCTAGTCTTCGCCAGCCACATTAGACACTTTTTCAGCCTGCTGTTTACAGCAATTGTTTACAGCAGACTGCGCGCAGTTTCCAGCCTCTGATCAGCGGTACATTGCTGTGTTTACCAGTTTCTAGCCTCTAGACTGCTGTATTTTGGTGATCAGCCTGTTGCCATTCACTATTCAACACTCCTACACTCCGATTGGTGGTCATAGACTTGGGATCTATGTCCGGTGGATGTCACACTCCGACATTGCTTTGCCCTTGAGCACACTGTACACTCTCACATTCATTTATAACATTCATTCACTTCAGAGTTGTGTTCTCTCTCTCCCTTCTTCTGTTTGTGTTTGAGTTTCTGTGTTTGAGTTTTGAGTTTTGCATTTAGGGTTTGAGTTTTGCTCTCTGTTTATGTGTCTGTCTCTTTGTGTTTCTGTCTTGGTTGTACACTCTGTGTGTCCTCAGTGCAAACGCTAGCAGTTTTTTACAATAACTTCCTAAGAAAATTAGGATTTGCATACTTTGCCAAAGATCGGGCCATATGGATGAGGTGTATTGTACTGAGGCCCAAGGTCTTCTTTTTAAGAAACCTCACTTGACTACTATGATTGCCTCTCCTTTTGTTGGCCAGTCTAGTGGGGCTATGTCTCTTGCTGTTGCTCCATTTGCTCCTTTTGCCCCGAGGGCCATTAAACATGTAGCACACAAATAGCCTCAGCAGCCTATATCTTTCAGTACTCTTGAAGGATTAGTTGATTGGTTTGCTAGCTCCTTACCCATTGCGCTCTTTGTATCCATTCCTAGGTCATCCTTTGCATCTAGGACCACTTTCCCCCCTCATCAAGTATTTCATTGGCAGTAATCTACTGATGGGATGCATGCGATAGTGGCTCCATCCTCAGTTTTTACTTCTTTAGTATTTTTTGGCATTCACTCATACATCAATACTCATTGCATAGTTTTTTCATGAACCTCTCATTTTTATTTTGTTTTGCTTTGGAGCATCTCACTATTGACCTTTTTCAAGGTTTTGTATTTCAGTGTAGGGCTAATATGTAGGTTTGCACTGGTCCATCTTGGGCCGGCCATCTTGGGCCAGAGACATGGGGTGTACACCATTCCTTTTGTGGTTTCATCTTCCTAGGAGATTTGCTCTTCTACTAGCATGGAGGTTTCCCCTCTTGAGATGGATTGTGTAACATGTCTCTCGATGCTATCATGGCAGTGACTTCTACCTTGCTCCTTCAGTCGGGATGCTTCATTCTCATCTTCATCTATCATCATGGTTCTTGGTACCACACGAAGACCGACATTTGGCTCCTCTTTTCCCTTCGGCATCAACATTCAGGATTGAGAGGGCGTTCCTACCCTTTCATGGTATTCTACAGGTTTTAGTACTTGTCTTTGACATTGGCCTTCCCCTTCCTGTTGTACCTTCTTCTTTGTATTGCATGGTTTCATCATCTTTGTAAAGGGTGCTCGAGTAAGTGAACAATTTTCCCATGAAGGACACTGTCCAAGTGGCACCTGTTTCATGCACATTTTTATCATGTAGTATACTATGCATCTTATTGTGCAAAGTACACGGTAGATCTTAAGCTATCTCCCTCAACGGTTCTTCACTACCACCTCACCATCTTTCATCACCCTTTTCTTGTCATTGATACCCTCGAGTGGTTAGGATAGCTTGATTGTTTTGTGGTGTGTTGGACCTAACTATTTCTTTTCATTCTAATTTCTCCCCATGGAACACAATTACTTGAAATGTTGCAAATCATATCTATTCTTAAAAAAAAAAGTTAAGAATGGTTCCATCCATCTTTGCAAGACTTGGTAGGCCATTGGGTATCTGATGAGCACCCTTTGTCCCATGCCCTGTCCTCTCTAGGGTGACTACTTGGACTTCCTTGGTAAGATAACCATCACCTCTTTAATTTGGGTAGGCCATTGGCAATTGGTATGCACCCTTTGTTCTTTGCTGTGGCTACTTTGGGATGGGATACCTTGGGTCAAACTGGGCTTGAGGTTTTTTTCTAGTCTCTTCTTTGTTCCATTTTGGAGCCTTAGAGGGATTGTTGAGCTAAAAATTCATTACTCTCTGATTAGTTGTTTAAAATAGCCTCAAAACATTCAGCTACCAGTTGTTCCTTGCAGTTTGCTCATCATCGACACTTGGATCAACTTGCGGTTACAACTCCAAACTTGGTGACAGACCGATCTCCACTTGGTGATTGTAGCAGCTTGCATTTTTGTAGCTGATATGGTTCCCTGCATCATTCTCCACTTCCTTTGCCATCATCTTGTTCTTCTATTGCCTTGGTGATCAACGCTTTTCAATTTCTTACACTTTGAAATCTTTGACGTGGTTGCAACACTCTAGATCCATCTCCGGTAGACATTACACTCTAACATTCTTGAGCTCTACCCTTTAGCATGTTGTACACTCTTACATTCATTTACTTTGGAGTTTTTCTTCTCTCTTTTTCTTTCTTTGTGTTTTTTTTTTCTGTTTGAGTTTTAAGTTTTGTATTTAGGGTTTGAGTTTTTCACATCATTGTTCGAGTCTTTGTATTTTAGTTGTGGTCATATTTTTTGCGTTCTCTCAATGCAAATCCTAACATATCTTCACATCACCATGTATGGTAGCTTATTTTGAGGGTTATTGCCAACTTCCAAGGATAAAATTTATGGCATGATCCTTAGGGCTTTAAGGCGGTAAGTTCCCTAGTAATGACTATGAGAAGCAATCAACATGCTCTTTCAAAAATGTGATGCGATTTTAGTCTAACTTAGATAGATTGCTCATAGTTTCATTATCACCTTTGTCTTTTGCAAATACTAAGTGAGCTAAAAGGTGATTTTCATTACTTTAGAAGTAATAAAAGTGGTTAAAATGAGAACAAATTCCCCTTTAAGCTTTGCATTTGAAGGATGTACTTTGCTCCTGTGTTGCAGAGTGACCTCTTTGACATGGGTGTTACTCATTGCATATGCATCATGGCACAAAGTCATACCAAGCAATACATCATAACCCTCCAAAGGTGCAATGAAAAAGTCTTCGTTGTCCACATAGCTTTGAATGTGCAAATGCAGCTTTCTAATAACCTCATAGCTAGATGGTCCTCTACTTAGCGGGGTGGGTGGTGAAGTGTTTACTAGTGGTGGTGGTGATACACTCACCTAGGATCCAATGTGCACACAAGAGATGACACAAGCCATATCCACGAATATAAAGGGATTAGACATCTTTTGTCAGAGTGTTTGATCTCAAATATTTAACCAAGTGGAAGAATTGCTAGGATTACTTGGGAGTGTCTACATTCATTGAAGAGTTTTCCCACTTCATTTCTAAGGATATTGTTGAGGACAAAAATCATTCATAAGGGGGGAAGTGTTACATCCTTAGACATCCGGATGGGTGCTAATAGTATTGGTCACAATGGCTATGAAGCAACTAGTACATATGCACCAAGAACACTTCAGGGTTAGGGCAACTGACCCTATTTATAAGACTCAAAACCCTATTGCACACACTATTTTGTGATCACCGCTCTTGGACTCTTGGCCAATAGGCCAACGTGTCCATGTGCCAAGATGGAGTGGATTGGTGGCATGGAATGCTAGTTCTTGGGATGTGTCCATGACACAAGAGTGTTGTAAAAGAAATCTCTAACATAAAAACACAAATCTAATCGTATGACAAAGAACAAATTGAAAAGAACATAGTTAGGGTTAGGGTAACATAGAGACAATGAATATCATAAATGAATGAATCTATATAATACAATGCTCATGCAACAAATACACTATGCAGTGAAGGAATAGTATACCACAAGCTCTTGTGTTTGGAGGATCGAGGTAGAGGTAATGAGCTGGAGAGTGTGTCATACTTCGACGGATCTTGAAATGCAGCAAAGCAATCTCCAAACAGCCTGCTAATGGTGCAGGATTGCTTGGCGATAGCAGCAACTGAAAATGCAGCCCTTTGGTGGGTGTGTAGGCGTTGGTGGCAGCAGACCAGCACCTAACGCAGATTTTGGCAGTGCGTATGGGTGCAGCAGCAGCAAACGCAACGTGTAGGCTGGTCGTCAGGCTGTAATGCAGCCTTTGGGACCAGCACCTAACGCAGATTTTGGCAGTGCGTACGGGTGCAGCAGCAGCAAACGCAACATGTAGGCTGGTCGTCAGGCTGAAACGCAGCCTTTGGAGGAGCTGGCAGCAACAACTTGTAAGAAGAAAGGAGAGATCGAAGCTCAGCTGAGAGTATAGTTGATAGTGAGAAGAGTGTAAGAGTGTGATAGCACGACACCCAATGCAATAGTTCAAAGTGTATAGTGCAAGTACAAAGTACAACCCTTAAACCTTAGGGTTGTAAGAGGGGGTGTTCACACCCAAAGAGTGTAAAACACGATAAGTGCCCAAACTTTGTAACATAGGCATGTAAAATAAAAAAAATAAATATGGGGGAAAAAACCTCTCGTATGGAGAGTAAAAAGTGCCTCAGTGTCCTACTGAAGATCGCCGACACTCCTTTATGAGCATAGGCGTGAGTCAAATGCAACAAAACCCCTTGGAGTGAAGAGTGATCTGTTAGAGATCACAGCCTGATCAGGTGCAGCAGGTGCAGTCGGACAGTTTCTGTCCTTGTGCAGTCGGACTGCACAGTCGGACTGCCACGTGGCAGTGCGACTTGTTCAGACAGTCGGCTGCATTAAATGCAGCCGATAGGCTCTTTCTGCCGCCCTGTTTTTTTGGCTATAAATAGCCGAGGTTTTCAGCAGTCTCCTATACTTCTCTACTTGCAGATCATAGACCGGTGGCACGCGCAGATTCCATCTCTGTTCACAGATTTCAGATAGGAGACAGTATACAGCAGATCTTCATCTTTCACTGTCTCTTTCTCTCTCTTCTCTCTCTTCTCTCTCTGCGTTCTCTCTCTCTCAGTCCTACGCTTCCGCACCGCTGCACTCTGACATGGTATCAGAGCAGTGTTAAAGGGATGATTGAGCGCAGAACCAACCTGAAGAGGAGTTTCTATTGCAACACAAATTTGCGTTTTCAGCGTTTGAGGGCAGACAGGAGGGCTGCGCCTCGGAACAAGGCTGAAGCGAGCGTGGGCGCGCAGGAAAGGAGTCCAGGTGGTGGATTTGTTGCTGTTTACTACTGTTTGACGTGGAGGAAGTTTGAGTTTTCAGCTTTCAAGTGCAGGTTTTGCTTTTTCATCGCCTTCGGCGGGTGAAGAAGTTTCAGGACGTGGAAGAGCCTTAGCAGGCTGAGTTTTCACAGTCAGAGAGGGCTGCTTTTGCGTTTGTGAAGGCATTTCAGGTGACGATGTCTACAGAGATTGACTTGGAGTTCTAGACGATTATGGACCGGAAGGTGCCTGTCTTACCGGCTCTTCCCGCAGATCAGAAGCTCGACGGCGACAACTATCGCATCTGGCGCGTCATGATGTTGGCCATCCTTGAGTCCTATGATTTGGCGGAGCTTGTACAGGAGGAGATCGACTAGCCCTCGGTAAGAGATGAGTTCAAACTCTCTTCCGAGGCTCGTGCAGAGTTGACCAAGGCTCAGTCTCACTGGGACAAACTGAATGCCAGGATTCGTTCCTTTCTTTTTCTATCTTGTACTACAGCCGTGATAGCTCACATCGAGCACTTGACAGTGGCTCGGGAGATATGGCTGGAGCTTGATCAGATGTAAAATCGGATGACCCTTATGAAGAGGGTTTCTTTGGAGGTTCAGATGCGGACCCTGTCCGTAAACAAGTCTTCTTCGCTGTGGGAGCACATCAACAAGCTAAGACAGCTTCAGATACAGGTTCAGAATGCGGGGAAGCCGATTTCCTCCGAAGACATGGCGATCACACTCTTGTCCTAGTTGCCGCCACGATTCGGTACATTCTACTCTGCCCTTATTGCTTCGGGGCGAGAGTCTACTCTTCGTTGGGAAGAGTTGGTTCCTATGGTCTTGGACCAAGAGGAACAGCTAAAGGGACAGAATGCTTCCAAGTCGGAGGCGCTGACAGGTCAAGCCTCTCAGAAGAAGGTGAAGGACCAAAAGAAGAAGAAGGGGGATAACAAGTCAAAGAAGGATAAGGACAAGGACAAGGACAAAGAATCCACATGTCATATTTGTGGAAAGACTGGCCATTGGAAGAAGGATTGCCCTGACAAAGACAAGAAGGACACCAACAAGAAGGACACAAAGGATTCTGGAGCGGTGGCTGCACCCTCATCAGCTGCATTTCTTCATCTAGCTGTCATTGAGGACTCTTCACCGAATGCTTCTGATGCTGCGATGACGGCTCCCCGACGGAGTAAGATGCAGCTTATTCCAGATGGACGTGGTGGTACCCATACCTCAGAGGTCTTGCATGTACCAGGATTAGGGTATCATCTCCTGTCAATTCATAAGATTTGCTCCCTTGGACTTTTGGTGGAGTTTGACAGTACTACGGTGCGAGTCCTTGATCGTGGGTCAAGGAAGGTTCTATCATCCAGATATGAGGAGAACGGCATCTATAAATTAAAGTCTTCCACCGCCCTCTCTACTCTTCTTCTTACCTCTCAGACATAGTCAGAGTTATGGCATGCTCGGTTTGGTCACCTCAACTATGATTATCTTCGGAGGGCGTCACGTGGACAGCTTGTTCGAGGGTTGCCGGATATAGTGGTGAGCCAGTAGCCATGTATCTCCTGCATTCGTGGGAAGCAGCATAGGGATGCCATTCCCCACACAGCTTCGCGGCGGTCTACTTCACCGATGGAGCTTGTATCTACGGATCTATGTGGCCCTATGAGGAACGAGTCCTTGCGTGGGAGCTCGTACTTCATGTTGATCGTAGATGACTACAACAGGATGACATGGGCCTATTTCTTAGCATTAAAGTCAGAAGCTTTCTCCCACTTCAAGGATTGGCTTCTCTTTGAGGAGAACCGATCGGGCCGGAAGTTGAAGACCTTCGGATCCGACAAGGGTGGTGAATTTGTTTCTAATGAGTTTGCTCGGTTTTGTGCAGATAAAGCTATTCACCAGGAGTTTGCCAATACCAACACTCCTCAAGAAAATGGCATTCTTGAACGGAAAATCTGTAGTGTGATCGAGATGGCGTGCACCATGATGGAGCACCGACAGACCCCTCAGGTTCTGTGGGCCGAGGCTGTGGCTACTGCAGTCCACATCCTTAATCGATCCCCCGCTTCGGCCGTTGATGGGATGACCCCTTTTGAGGTTTACTTTGGGACTAAGCCCGATGTTTCTTACTTTAGGGTCTTTGGGTGTGATGCCTATGTTCACATTTCCAAGGCTCACCGTGATAAATTTGAAGCAGCTTCCCGAAGACAGGTATTTGTTGGCTACAGCTCTCAGTCCCAAGGCTATCGATTGTATGATCTCGTCAAGCGGGATGTGTACACTAGTTGCGATGTGCGGTTTGTGGAGGTTCCGGCCATACCAACGGGTGAGGAGCATCCCGTTCTTGGAGATCCAGGGGAGAGTTGGGCTCCTGCTACAGTTCCATTGGAGCCCGTGCCTTTTGATTATGATTCTGTTTCTGACACAGAGTCTACTGTTTCACCGGTCACCCCTGAGGAGTTACCACCGGTGGATATTCCAGAGTCTTCCGCTGATGGAGAGCGACGAGGGGAGGTTCGGCCTCCTCCTCGATGGGCCCGTGACACACTCCGTGATTCAGGGATCGAGGGGGTTTCTGAGGAGTGGGGACCGTAGGATGGTTCGCAGCGGTCACGGCGGCACCAGGCACATTCTACGGAGCTTGTTTGCTCTATAACTATTGTTTGATGACCCGTGTTATGCAGGATCGAGAGTCCACCTCCCTGAAGGAGGCTTTACAGTCCGCACCATGGAAGAAAGCTATGGAAGCCGAGGTGGAGGCTATTGAGAGGAATGGCACTTGGTCACTCGTGCCCCGCCCCCCGAATAAGAAGGTGATTGGCGTCAAGTGGGTCTTCAATACCAAATACCTTAGCGATGGTTCTTTGGATAAGCACAAGGCTCGCCTTGTTACTGAAGGTTTTGCACAGCGCCCAGGGATTGATTGTCATGATACTTTTGCCCCCACAGCTCGTATGGCGACCATTAGAGCTGTTCTTGCCTTGGCTGGCGATAGGAGATGGCCTGTTTACCAGTTGGATGTGAAGTCGGCCTTCCTCAATGGTGATTTGAAGGAGGAGATCTATGTTGAGCAGCCTCCTGGCTTTGGATCTTCAGATGGGAAAGTCTACAGGTTAAAGAAGGCCTTGTATGGTCTCAAGCAGGCTCCGCGTGCATGGAACGAGAAGATTGATTCGTTCCTTCAGTCTCAGTTGGGATATCGGCGTTCTAAGGCCGATCCGCAGCTTTATGTTCACACTTCCGAGGATGGTTGTGTGCTTTTTGTGTTGTATGTTAATGATTTGATTGTCACAGATGATCATGCACAGCAGGTCCAAGAGACGAAGTCCGCTTTACATTGGACGTTCGAGATGACGGACTTGGGTCTACTCCATTTCTTTTTGGGCCATGAGATTTATCAGTCTCAGAGGGGGATCTTCATCTCTCAGCAGAGATATGTACAGGAGCTCTTGGTGTCTTTTGCGATGGAGGATTGTCGGACCCTTTCTACTCCTATGGATCCGAATTGGAAGGCCACTTCCCATTCAGCTTCTCCCTTGGCGGATGCTTTCCGCTATCGTCAGTTGATTGGTTCCTTGATTTGGCTTCTCAACACTCGTGTTGATCTTTGTTTTGCTGTTGGGCTCTTGGCAGGGTTCATGAGTGAACCTAAGACGGTGCATTGGCAGGGTACTCAGAGGATACTTCAGTATCGGAGGGGGACGTCTGATTTAGGGATTCATTATCCTGCAGGGACAGATGATTCAGATCTTGTACTTGCAGGTTGGAGCGACTCGGATTGGGCCGGTGATGTGGACCACAGGCGGTCTACTACAGGTTACTGTTTTACCTTGGGTGCAGGTGTTATCTCATGGAGTAGCAAGAAGCAGCCCACGGTAGCCCTTTCGTCTACTGAGGCGGAGTATCGGACCGCGTCTTCCACCACATATGAGACTGTGTGGCTTCGGAGATTATTGGAGGAGCTTAGGTGCTCCCAGAATCGTCCTACTTTGCTGCAATGTGACAATGAGAGTTGCATTACCTTGGCACGGAACCCTGTTTTTCATGCCCGGACGAAGCACATAGAGATCCAGTACCACTTCATCAGAGAAAAGCTTCTAGATGAGACCATCACTGTGGAGTACTGCAAGACGGAGGACAATCTTGTAGATTTGTTTACGAAGGCACTTCCCCAGGCTCTACTTCGGAGACATTCCAGATCTCTCAGGCTTCTGCCCTGCCCAGGCTTTGAGAGGGGGTGTTAGAGATCACAGCCTGATCAGGTGCAACAGGTGCAGTCAGACAGTTTCTGTCCTTGTGCAGTCGGACTGCACAGTCGGACTGCCACATGGCAGTCCGACCTGTTCAGACAGTCGGCTGCATTTAATGCAACCGACAGGCTCTTTCTGGCGCCCTGTTTTTCTGGCTATAAATAGCCGAGGTTTTCAGCAGTCTTCTACACTTCTCTGCTCGCAGATTACAGACCGGTGGCACGCGCAGATTCCGTCTCTGTTCGCAGATTTCAGACAGGAGACAGTGTAGACTGCAGCGGACTTTGAGGTGAACAGCAGGTTGCATCGTCGAGGTGGAGACTCGCAGTCCAGCGCACTGCGCCCGTGTATATATCTGCATATCTTTGTATTTAGCACACTTTATACAGCAGATCTTCATCTTCCACTGTCTCTTTCTCTCTCTTCTCTCTCTGCGTTCTCTCTCTCTCTCTCAGTCCTACGCTTCCGCACCGCTGCACTCTGACATGATCAAGATACAAGGGTTATCCACCAAAGGAGATCAAATTTAAAGCATTGCGAAATACTTCAAATTTGTCATGAGGAAGAGCTTTGGTGAATATGTCTGCCACATTACTGGTGGTAGGACAGTAGACAAGGCTGATATCACCTGCCTGTAGCCTCTCTTTGACAAAGTGATAGTGGATCTTGATGTGTTTCTTGTGTGTGCATGAAACATTGGGTTTTGTGCCACTGCAATGGCAATCTGATTGTCAGTGAACAAAGGAGTAGGCTCCGTGATAGGTACATTCAAATCAGCTAACAAGCGTCTAAGCCATACACATTCAACTGTGATAGTGAAAGCTGCCTTGTATTTAGCTTCACATGACAATGTGGCAACAATGGATTGTTTCTTGCTAAGCTAAGAGATGGAAGATGAGCCAAGAAAGAAACAATTGCCACTAGTGGAGTGACAAGAATCATAATCACTGGCCCAATTAGAATCATTGTAAGCATGTAAGTGCAATGGTCCCCCGTTGGCATAAAGCAATCCAAGAGTCCTAGTACCCTACAAGTAACGGAAAACATGCTTGACAGCTTGCCAATGTGACATCCGTGGCTGATGCACATATCTGCTCAGGGTTGAAACTACAAACTATATATTTGGCCTTGTGTTGCATAAGTAAATAAGACATCCAATTGCTAGAGCATATGCATGGATATCAAACAAGTCACTGCTATCATGCAATGATAGCTTCAATGTAGGTTCCATTGGCGTACAAACTGACTTGCAATCTTGTAAGCCAAACCTCTCAAGAAGTTTACCAATGTATCTAGACTGTGACAATTCAATGCCTCTAGCACCATGAATGAATTGAATGCCCAAGTAATAGTGCAAAGGTCCCAAATCTGACATCTCAAAAGTTTGCTACAAATTTTGTTTGAATGCTGAAATCTAATTAGCATGTGTCCTTGTAAGTAAAAGATCATCAACATATAGACATATGACTAGCAAGGATTCCCTCTCTTTACATGCATAAAGGGTAGACTTTGATGAGCTGTTTATGAACCCTTGGCTGAGTAAAAAGGCATCAATCTTTGCATACCAAGCTCGAGGAGCTTGCTTCAAATCATATAAAGTCTTTTTCAACTTGTAGACCAATTGTTTGGATCCCTCAACTACAAAACCAATGGACTGCAGTACATACACTTCTTGAAGTTTCCCATATTAAAATGCAATCTTTATATCAAGTTGATGCACAGTCCATCCATAATGGGCAACCAAAGCAACCATAGACCTAATGGTAGTCATGCAGAATGTAGGAGCAGATGTCTCCTCATAGTCAACGCCTTTCTTCTGTGCGTAGCCCTTGCCACAGGCGTGATCTTATATTTGTCAATGGATCCATTTACATTCCTTTTCAGCTTATAGACCCACTTTGTACCCATGGCTTTCTTCCCAACAAGCAAAGGTACTAAATCCCATGTTTGATTCTTTATGATGGAATCAAACTCAGCTTGCATTGCTGCCATCCAATACACACTATGTTGCGAATCCTCAAAACATTTAGGCTCCTCATTATCAAGTGCATCTGTTGCCATAACAAACTCCATGGTATGTGCACCATTGTGTATACGAGCTTGCCTTCTAGTACGACTAGCAATAGGAGCATTCAAATGACTATCTTTCATAGTCTGTAAATACCATCTAGGCATTTGCCTAGCCTCCTGACTGTGTACAAGCTCTTGTAGAATTTCGAATTCAGCACCTTGCTGAATATTCAGATCAGCCATGGGCTGATTTTCTGCATTACCCAAAGGAGCACGTGGCTGAACATTAAGTTCACTTGTTGAAGCTCCAATTTTATCACCAAATGAAATGGGCAGCAGCCCTTCAAATACATCATTAAGCTACCATAGTTTACATGCCCCATGCAAGCATGCCATAACTCGGCCTATGACATAGTAGGAGTGAGAGTGGATGCTAGATAGACCAATTGATCAACTAAAAAAGCATCCAACTCATATAATCCATGACATAGAGTGCTAGTCAAAACCAAAGTCATTTTTTCCTTATCTCCGACCATACATTTGTCATCATCAAAGTTGACCTGCAAACCACACCTTGTCAAAGAAGAAATAGATAAAAAATTCTTCTTTATACCTGGTACAAACAAGGCATCTTGCAAGTGGAGAATAGAGCCATCAATGGCTGCCAACACAATCTTCCTAATGCCTTTCGTAGGGTATGATGCATTGTTGGCACACTGTATAGACTTGCCAATCGGAGTTGCAATAATAGAAGTAAACAAGTCTCTAGGAGATGTGATGTGCTTGGAAGCACCATTGTCAAAAAACCATATGCTTGCATCCTCAGTAGAGCTAAATGCTCTATCAACCCAATAATAGTCATAATTGCATGTGTAAAAACAATAGTCCCTATCTGTAACAAAGAATGTGGGCTCAGCAGCAGTAGATAATGCTATGTGCTTTCTACATTAATTGATGTAGTGTCCTGGCTTTTTGCAATAGTGGCACTCGCCCTTTTTGGCTTGCGTACCCCCTATTTTTTGCTACTTTGTGAAGCACCTGATGTCCCAGAGCTCTGCGGAGCATTTTTTGCTTGGCTGCCCTTGCCTTTCTACCATGCCATAAAAGTGTGCTCTGAGGCTATGACATCCACACCACTATTCTTTCTTGTCTTTTCTTGCTCTAAGAGCAAACTGACCAATTGAAGGAAAGTAAGTGGTTGTGGAGAAATCCTCATGGTGAGGTTCAATGAGTAAGTGGCTGTTGAGGAATCCTCATGGTGAGGTTCAATGCCATATGAAAGGTCAAGTATGAAGGCGGCGATGAATTCAAGGTAGTAGATATCAATTGCGCATCTGAGTAATACTCATCTACATTCATAAGTGGCGTGAGCCCATGCAAGTCTTGAATTTTATTTAGATGATCATGCATAGAATCACTCTCATCCGTCTTCACAATCTCAAGCTCTTTCTTCAAGGAAGAGATGCGTGTCTTGTTCTTTCCAACAAACATCTACTCTAAGGTTAGCCATGCTTCTCGTGAAGAAGCTGCAGACCGAACGTGAGAGATGATAGACCGTTGAATTGCCAATGCAATTAGCGACAAAGCTTGTGTATCCCGTGTGTCCCATGCCTTTTGTGCTGTTGATCTCTGGGGAGTGACTGAGCTGGAGCGGGCTGAACAGGCTGAGTTGCCTGTTGTCCATGTCCTCTTGGAGTAGTAGTAGTAGGAGCCACAACTCTGAGCCTAACTTCTTCACCATTGACATAATTAATCCCAAAGATTCTTTGCAATCAGCACATTCTTCGTCATAAAGGACCATAGGGAATAGTTGTTGCCATCCAATCTATCCTCCTTGGACACATGTAAATACATCACCTTCTTGATTTGCCATGATAAATATCACTGATCAGAGAGCAAAAGAGCAATATTTCAAGTTGGACCAACTTGGAAATCTCAGAATTTCTAGAAATTACAGCAAGTACTTTATTGTAATTAGCAAATTTAATCACTTTGTTAAAAAACTGTTTGAAATGCACGCAGTCCAAGGTGCAATAAATGCTCAGCAGCATTGAAAATGCAAAAGCCTCAAAATTTCTTGTCCCAGAATGCACGAAATCAGTCTATTTCAGACTGTCACAGCATAGTGGCATTTGTACTACGTATGGACTAGTTCTTTTTGTATGGTTCGTACCGTACCGTACCGTACCGTACAGTACATATCCGTACCAATTCGTACAAAAAAAAGCTATTTTTGGCCTATGAAGACTAGACTACACAATATCTTCCAACTCCTAAGGCCCCCCCTCCCTCTCTCTCACACACACGCACACACACAAAAGAATGAAGAGTTTCTTTGTCCATCCACCCTACACTTTGCTTTGTTGTATGATGTATTACGTATACACTCCCATTTGTCTTCTAGTAGCGCATTGCGCATGTTGTGCATGAGGTTTTACCTTGTTACCCTCATGTATTCATCTTGTTAACTCAACTGACATTGCTATTTTAGCTCTAAACATGTGTTCTATTATCTATATTCCAAAATAACCAAGTTGTTGTTTTTGTTTTTGTTTTTGTTTTTTTCATACTAATATCGTACCGTATCTTATAGAATCATAAGGTACCAATTAGTACTGTATTTTATCGTATCATACCGTATCATATCTTTCGTACTTGACAACCGTGTCACAGATGTACATTTGCCAATCTTTGAGCTGACAGTAAAAGTCCCAAATGTCTGACCCAAAATTCACAAAATCTCTATAGTAATTGTATCCAAGACACATGCACGAACAGAGGTTACCTGTCTACACAAACGCCCTTTCCAGAGGATTAAGTTTGAATGAAAAATTAATAAATTTTTCTTTTTACCTCTGCTGCAGGTTGTGCGGAGCTGAACCTGGCAGAGCAGGTGGTGGTGCTGGCAGTGAAAATGTTGGTAGTCTTGGTGAGCTGGTGGCGCGGAGAATCAGGCGCGTAGCATTTGGCACAGGATTCGCAAGCGAGGAACAGGGCGCCAGTGTAGAACTGGAGTGTTGGAGGTACATGTGTAGTGGGTAGGCTTATGAGGGCTAGGGTGGTGCTGCTGAAGGCTTTGCAGGTGGTGCTTGTGAGTGCAAGTGGCGGACAAGGTAGGCAGCAGAGGCACAGGCAGCGGGCGTGCTGCTGGTGACACTAGCAGCAGCTGGCGATGTCTAGCTGGAGCAGGCGGCTGCTTTTTAACTTGGTGGTGACGCAGACAACTGCTGTAGATAGAGGCATCATCTCACCAAGCTGAAGGTTGAGGAGGACAATGGAGTGCTAACTGAGTTGAACTCGACTTTGATACCACATGTAAGAAGAAAGGACAGATTGAAGCTCAGCTGAGAGTATAGTTGACAGTGAGAAGAGTGTAAGAGTGTGATAGCATGACACCCAATGCAATAGTTTGAAGTGTGTAGTGCAAGTACAAAGTACAATCCTTAAACCGTAGGGTTGTAAGAGGGTGTCCATACTTGAGTGTAAAACATGATAAGTGCCTAAACTGTGTAACATAGGCACATAAAATAAAAGAAATAAATTTGGGGGAAAAAACCTCTCATACGGAGAGTAAAAAGTGCCCTAGTGTCCTACTGAAGATCACTAACACTCCTCTGTGAACGTAGGCATGAGTCAAACCCAACATAACTATGGATGTAGGCAGCATTGGAGGGCTGGAAATAGGTGTTGAATGCTGCCTCGGGCAGCTTCGGCTGAGATCTCCTCCACGAACGAGGCATGGGCAGCAAAGCTACAGTGCTTGAAACTTGCAAAAGGAGGTTAGATTGAATGGGAGGGCAGGCTGTCTATTTATAGAAAGTTTGGGGCCTCCCAAATTAGAGTTTACATATGGGACTTTAAAACTCTTGAACCACTCCCTGTTAAAAGAATGGTTAAATTTCATTAATTAACTTGAGTTTTGGGGCTGTTTAATGAAAGCTAATGGTAATGTAGTTAAACACCCCCTCTCAAGCTCAGAACTAGAACTAGAAACGGATTGTAAACAAGCCCAAACACTTTTTTTTTCTTTTGCCCAAGGTGTCCCACTCAAAGCAGCTAGGGTAACAGGCAAAGGGTGCACGTTGGTTCTATCGAGTAACCTACCAAGACTATAGAGGCGATGGTTATCTTATGAAGGAAGCCCCACTATGTGCAATGCCATGAATATGGTGGATCCAGAGTCTTCCACTTCAAAGTTTGAAAAGGGATAAATGTGAACAAATGCATGTCTACAAGAACAGAATGCCAATGCACTGGAGTTATGCAAAAGACAATGCAAGGGTGATCATTTTATACAAAATGCTATGCAATTTTGCCACTTGGATAGTGTGCTTGTAGGAGAATTATTCACTTGCCCGGTCATCCTGATGATGCGGATGAAGATACAAAGTACAATATACATAATGTTTGAATAAAAAACTATAATCAACACCTTGTTACCATCAAGAGAAATAAGCCGCCTCCTCTCAAACTAGAAGGGAAAGCTAGAGGAAAGCATTCTCTCTTCGTCAATTTGAAGAAGTAGAGCAGGAAGCATCTAAGCTGATCCTAGATAGTAAGTACTGAAGCACCGGTTGATTGACCACTTGGTCAATATGTGTGCAAAATTATCTAATGAAGGCACAAACTCTAGGCAAATGATGCTTAACTCAACCTGCCCTCTGGTGAAATGAAAATGTATGCCAACATGCTGCATTCGAGGTGTAATAATGGGGTTACGAACTAGTGCAATTGCACTTTGGTTATTGCGATAGAGGATAGTTGGTATTGCACACAGAAATTGAAGTGTTGCCGGTAAACTTCTCAAGAAGAAGGCCTCAGTGGTGCCATCAAAGAGAGTGCTATACTCAACCTCGACCGTAGAAGCCGCCATTATCTCTTGCTTATGGTTGATCCAAGAGGTGGAAGCTGTGCCTAAGGTAAAGTTGTAACTGCCATGGGAATGTTGGTTGTTAGGATCTCTTGCATAATTAGAATATGTTTACCCCTGTAAACATAAACTAGAACCATAAGTTAGGCCATAAGAGTAGGTACACCGCAAATATCTCATAACACGAAGACATATAATCCAATGTGACATCTTAGGTGCAATGAAATATTGATTGAGCAAACTAAGTGAGTATGCTAAATCTAGTCTAGTATGATTAACCAAAGCAATTTTCTCACTACAAATCTATAAATATGCTCATTGAGGGGCTGACCCAGGGTATCCTTAGATAAGTGGACAACGGGATCGAGAGGTGTAGCCATTGATTGTATCTGATTCTAGCAATATTGATTTACCAATTGAAGAGCATACTTTTGTTGTGACACAAAAATACATCACCTAGAATGAACTACTTCTGTCCCCAAAAAGTAAGAGAACAAATTGAGGCTTGTCATCTCAAATGTAGCACAAAGCTTAGCCTTAATTTCTGCTATGGCAGCAAAATATGACCTAGTGATAAATAAGTCATATACATATAGTAGGATATAGTTGACCCCCTCTAAAGTGATACGGACATATAAGTTTGGATCATAAAAGGTAGAATGGTATTCATGAGTTTGAAGAAACTCATATATCCTCAAGAACCAAGACTGCGGTGCTTACTTCAATCCATAAAGAGATTTCTCTAAGCGAAAGACATTATCTTTCCGATGAGCAAAAGAAAACCAAGATGGCTGATCCACATATAATTTCTTATCTAGATAACTGTTCAGAAAGGCACTTTTGACATCCATTTGATAGATCGGCTAGTCTTGGTAAGTGGCAAGTACAAATAAGAAATGGAACAATGTCAACTGTGCAATAGGAGCAAAGGTCTCTTCACAGTCAATGCCTTGCTTCTTTTGAAACTCTTGCACGATAAGGTGAGCATTGTACTTGTCTAAAGTTCCATCAACCTTTAGCTTAGTCCTAAAAATCCGCTTCATCGTGATGGCTTTCTTGTGACTTCCATGATCCACCAAAGTCCAAGTCTCATTTTGGTCAATACTTAGCTACAAACGACGATGCAAAGGAAGCATGAGGTGCAAGCTGGGTGGATCTTCTAGGCTCCTTGAGAGTGGAATCCAGTGGAAGGATTTTGGAGTCTTGCATGGTTTGTTGATGCCAACGGGTCTCGCAGAGGGGGACTTGGAAGCGGAAGAATATACAAGAAGGTCAAGAGTGGTAGTAGACCCAGATCAGAAGGCACGACCTCCAATGGAATAATCTGAGGAAAGGGAGTAGAATATGGTGTAGAAGACTACACAATGTTTCTTTGATAAAAATTACATCTCTCCTAATGATCACCTTGCTTATCCGAGGATCAAACAAATGGAGGAGTAACCTACAAAAATCAAGAGATTAGCTTGGCAAGTGAGCCTTTCTATCTTATCATCAAGGGTGTGCATGTACGCACAACTCCGAAAGACTCTAAAGTGGAAAATGATAGGCCGAGAGCCAAAAAAATCTCATACGGAGTCCTTAGAGAGAGATAGCCCTAGTCGGATAATGTTCTGGTTGAGGATAGCCTCGATCCATAGGCGTTTGGGGAGCTTTGCTGCGAATAGCATAGAGTGTGCCATGTTCACAATGGTTCAGTTCCTATGCTCTCTGACTCCATTCTGAGAGGCAAAGTTGGTAGAGGTAAGTTGGCGATAAATGCCATGCTCCTATAGAAGCTCCAAAAACTCATGGGAGGTAAAATCACCACCACTATCACTGCTCATGTATCCTACACGAGGACCAATTTGGTTATGAACTAGTAACACCCAAGCAAAGAATTATGTAAATGCGTCAGACTTATGCTTGAGAAAGGACACCTATATGTATTTAGAATGATCATCCACTATTAAAAAGAAGTACATCGTGCCGTTTAGGGCCGCCGTGGATGTTGGCTGTCAGAAAGAGCAACATAAATCAAATCTAAGAGGTGTCTTAAATCTATGTTTTGGATTGTTGAGGAAATGGGGTACCTTGTTGTTTTCGGAGTTGACAAGCTTTACAGATATCTTGAGATAGCTTTTAGCATGGAAGGTTCTCAACCATATGACGACGTGACAACTCATAAAGAGAGTCGTATTCGAGATGTCCTAACCAAAAATGCCATTAGACGCTCAGTGTTCGTAGGCTCTCGTGCAATGGCTAAAGCTTAGAAGTGGTGGAACTCTGATCCGTCGCTTGTCAGCTTGGAAAGAAATTGGGTTATGTGGCACAAGGCACTAGGTTGTGCCTCACCATGAGCAATCACTAAATGAGTTTGAGAGTTAAAGACCTCGATCGTGGTCGTCGTAAAGAAGACCCTCGTTCCAATTGGCAAAGTTGCTGAACAGATAATAAGATATTGATACTGAAATCATCAACTGCGAATGGTCCTCGTAAACACAACCCAAGGCAAGGGGAAAGAAGGCCTTGGTGGGATCTAATGTCCTACTCATCTGTGTTTCCCTCTGCACATAAGTATCAGCTGTGGTGTGCTTGGGTAAAGCCCAATATTAAGGGCAGTCCATGGAAAAATTTATTGCTGTAATTGATCATCTTTAATATTGTTCCATCATCCAAAAACAAGGTGAAAGAGCCTTAAATATTCAAATCAAATTGTCCTTATCATGTTCCTTCATGGTGGAGTCTTTAATGTTTCAGCTCTCATGGGTCAGGTTCGTCTGCTTCGAGTAAAACTAGTGTACTTAACATCTCTTTCAGAATTGTCTCACTTGCTGCTGACAACTAAAGAAAGTTAGTGTGGTAATCCGTCATGTGCTGACATTTGTCCCACTCTTCCATGGCCACAGCTTGTCATAAGCATGAAGTCTTGTCTACTCTAACTAATGGAGGTTTAGAGCATAACTCTGTTATAGAGCTTGTGATTACATTGGTATCTAATCATGGACCAGTCTGTTTTCAGATCAAGAGCACTTGGAACTAGCCATCAAGAAGCTTCAAAGTACAATAAAAGATAAAGCGTTATCCCTTTCAGATAAAGGTGCTATTGCAGACAAGATTGGGCCCAATCTAATGAAAGCTCTTGTAACTTTGAAAGACAACCATTGAAGGAGCTGTGTATGAGGCAGGCTCCACAACTGGCTAAGCAGTTGCCATACAAGTAGATAAATTGTTGTCACATGGATATTTCATTTGCTTGTATTCACACAACTAATGCCATAATTTGCATAGATGACGTATTAAAGGTTTGGGCTTATCAAGTTACAAATATATTCAATTTTGGTCATTTGTATCTTAAGCTTTTTACTGTTAGGAATCAGAATGATTAGCTTATTCAAGGACACTGTAGTAAGAGTATGTTTTATTTATGATGGTTACAAATATATTCAATTTTGGTCATTTGTATCTTAACTGGTTACTGTTAGGAATCAGAATGATTAGCTTATTCAAGGACACTACTACAGAGTATGTTTTATCGATGATGGTTCTTTTTGAGAGTTCACTAAACAAAACTTGTCTCAGGCTGATAGTGATCATTGAAGTGCCATTATGCTTTAATACCAGTCATTTTCTGGTTGATGATAGATCTTGGATTACTTTTGCACCTTTTAGGATTTCTGTAAATTTTCATCTTACCAGCATGCCACCTAAGGACATGACCTTCAGGTCCAAAACCTAGTTAAAAATTGTGTGGACTCATGGCTCATTGCTTTAGGAAAATAGGTTTATCATATAATCAAATCATCCCACTAGTTGTTTCTTCAATATTGGCAATCCTTTTTGAGAATTCTACAACCTTAATTTTGGTCTTCGCATTAAGGGGTGATAGGTATGTCTCTAGTGAAATCAGAATCTAAACTTAGAAAACTTATTTACTGTTCTACATAGATTGAAACATAGTTTTGAGGGTAAATTTGTGAATAAACCTTGGCAATTATATGATTGCAACATGTAAATGCAATTAAGGTTTGTGTTTATGTATAAATGCAATATGCAAGGGATTTGGCTAGAAAAGCTAGAGAATGCTCTTTGACAGTATAAAAACCATGTCAAAGGAGCTCTTGCTTAACAGCTGTATACAAATCATTTGTGTAATTTTATAAAGTTTGACATGCAGTGAGCTGCTGCTGCTGCCTTCATGCTGCTTCGCCTCACCTCCTGTTGCTGTTGGCTGTGTCTGCAGCTCTGATTGCTGTGCCTGTTGTGCCCCTTCTTGCTAGTGGCTTGTCCGCTGTGTCTGCACCTCCACCTGTGCACCAACTTGCACTGTACCTTTGCCCCTCCTGCCAGCCATTTTGGTCATGTGACGGATCCTCCTATACTTTTTCCAGCCACACTTTCCCAGCTTATTTCCAGCTGTTTCCTTCTCTGTAGCAGCATTCCCCCAGGTTTTCATCAGACAGCAGCTTGCACAGGTGGTCTGAGGAGTAATGCATGTTATGGCAACCTGTGGTCTCACACCAACACTACCCATATATGACCTCCAGTCATATGCCTTGTGTGGGGTCTTGTCTGAGAAATAGCTTTAAACAGTCAGTGCCGTGGAGAAGATGGAGGAGATGGTGATCTTTGGAACGATGGTGAGCCACTCATGTTCCTAGACACAACTACAAAATTGGCTTCATTCTACCTTCCACACTGGTACTTCATGCAATGCAGAGGTAGTGCTGATGGGGCAAGGCATCCTCATGGTGTTAGCAATGTACATTTCATGGGTTTTAGACACTTTTATAGGCTGTTATTTTGGGCGCTTGTATGGGCAGCTATGCAGTCCATTTTGAGTCTGACCTGTTATCTTGGGCCTTGTTTCCAGTGGCCTATTTATAGGCCCCTCCACTCTTGTTTGTATCCTTGCATCATGACACATCCTTCGAGAGAGTGTTGGTACCTTGGTGAAACCAGCCATGGTCCTTGGAGAGCATGGTTATAGCCTAATTAATCAATAATTATAGCAAGTAAATAAATCACATAAACTGAAATGTATACTTTACCACTTTAATATTGGACAATGGACAGCTTGTTGGCCCCAAAACTAGTGTCGCTTGTAGTATTTTTAAATCTTGCATTGCAATTTGGATGGAATACAACGAGATTCCTCAAGTCTCCTTTGATCTCCAATTGTCTCTTGCTTATCAAACTTTTAAATCAATCTGCCCCTTGGTTTGCTCAAGGATTAGCCTTCAATTGTATGCCTTGAGTGATAAATTCAGCCCCAAATATTTGTTGGTTGAATGGCCACTTAATCTCTTGCAATGGCTCCAATTTAAGTGATTGAAATTGAAGTCTCTATTTCATTACTAAGGGATCGCCATTAGCATGGATTGCCACTTTTACTTGCCAATCTGTCCCATCTATCTTGACAATAGCTTATATTAGTACTATAATGTTTGGATTCTTGAAGATTTACAAAATTAGAGGATGGTGCTATTAGAGATATTTAAATGAAGCTTCACTTGCTTGAAGACCTAGGTACTTCGAGATGGTCTTATTAGAGACATTGATACGAAGATTTGTCCATTAGAGAGTGATAATAGACCTTTAATTTTTTAGTACACTTTTCAAGATGATTGTTGAATCCTAATTTTGGCTATAAATTAGGGTTTACAATAGAGATTAGTTAAAATCTTCACCTTCAATGGTTGATTTTGTTAGAAATTGTTGGCGAAGAATGAGAATAGGCTAGAGGATGAGAGATAATGCTAAAGAGAGAACTCAAACTTCCATGGATGGAAGAAATCAATTGTTATCTCATCTAGATAGCTATGAGAGCTATCTTCACTTACAGAGCACCTCGAATATGATGTTGCTTGGTCAAAAGAGTCCTCAAACTATTGTCATCAATTGTTGTACTCTCTATAAGACATGTCACTAGCTTCTAAAAGATCTCTTGTTGGCTGGAAATGACGTGTCAAGAGTTGCAATAGTAATGATAGCTCGCTCCCCCCTCTCTCTCTCTTTGACTCTCTCCCTTCCTAGCCTAAATGTTTTTTTTTCACTTGTATGGATAAGTTTTTAAAAAATAATTTTTAGAATTATTCAATTTTATTAATTTTTAGAATAGTACTTTTAAAAATTGATTTAATGATTATTTATGGATAAGAAAAATAATGTGACAAGTCAATAATTAAATTGATTAGGTCAATTTATTAGCCAAGTGGTCTTGAGCACTTATTGGTTCACAACAAGTATTAATTAATTAATTAATACAAATTTTTCAGTATCACTCTATTGTGAAAAGATGCAGGATCTAGAGCATGTCAGTAGCTATGGTGGATCGAAGATGAAGATTAAGCTCATGATGATATAGACAAAAACTTGATCTGTTACTCAAGTGAATTAGGTTTCAAGATTGAGATTTGAACTCATAATAAACACAATCTTGTGTATTAGACTGACAATGATCAAGACACTAACTGAAATGGAAAAGCATCATGATATTGCATTCATCATATATGAAAAAGTGGTAAAGTACAATGCTTTATAGTTGTTGGACGGGTAGAAGTTTCCCTTTCTGTGCCTATGGGATTCAGTCTGTCTGTATAGCGTAAGCCTAGAACTGCCTTATACAAAGAGACCACAGTGGGTGTGATTGTAAATCTCAACACCCCTCCTTAATCACAACTAGAAAGTACAAAGTGTGTAGAGGCTTTAATGAGAGCAACACGTGCAAAGTGTGGGCACACTATAAACATAGCAAAACACCAAAGGCTATCGTAGAAAAGGTTAAGTGTGGGTACGACAAATATGGTGGACATCCAGAGGTTGTAACAGGGGCCTCACAAAGTGTACAGAGGATGTAGTACAAAGCTACATGAGGAGTTTACAAGCTTATGTCAGAAGTATTAGAGCTAGGCATTACAAGGCTAAAACAGTCTAGTAAAAAATTGGGTGAAGGACCAACAGGCCCTTGCAGTTTTTAGTATTTCTTTTTGTATAGATCTTCAATTTATTATAGGTCTTCTTGTCGGTGTAGTCTAGCTTGCTCTTTTTGATCTTGTACTTGTTTTTCACTTTGCTTGTAGCTTCAGTGTCCACTGCTTTGATATTTTGGTCCTCTTCTTCTAGGTCCTCCTGGTCTTCTTCTTTATTGACTTTGCTTGCAATAGTTGCATTAATCTTCATGTTCATGTCCCCCTCAAGCAAAGGTATCATCTTTGAGGCAACGTAAATGACTACTCTTGCACTTTCTCCAAGGTAGTAGGCATGTCTTCAAGTTCTTCAAATGAATACATTGATTGCTCTTTAGTGTAGGTTGCTTCATGTCCTCCTACAAGTGGATCACAAAAATCTTCTATGTATTATAGATAAGTAACATAAGTCATGTTACTCTTCATGAAGTGTATCCACATAGAGATCTTATTGTTTGTCATTGACATTAGCATCAAGTAAGTGAGATCAGACCAATAATGAGTTGATTCTTAAATATGTCAAAGGACACAAGACAGTAGTATGAAGGCACACTGTAGTATCAAGAGATACTAGAGTTGAAGATGATGATTCTTGATATTGATCTTAAATCTTTAAATCTTCCAAGGTCTCCCCTCCTCACTGATTTGATGGACAATGAGTAAATTTCAGTGGTGGTAGCTAGGTCTAAGTGGCAGGAATGAGAGAATGAAGTAAACTTGAAGCTTTGGTGCTTGTGGCTATGGAAGTGAGCTGTGGATGCTTGATCTTCAAGTCTTCCAAAAACACTTTCCCTCGATGATTTGAGTGGTGAATCTTGCTTGAAACTTGAGAAAATCAATGGATTAAAGTGGCCTTAGTTGGGTAGGAGAGAGAGAATAAAGAGGAGGTAAACTAAAAAGCTTGAAGTTGAAAAGCTATGGCTTCTCTGTCGTTAGGATTTTGACCCGATTGGTTTTTTATTCCGTGCAGCTCATATAGGCAAGTATAGCATGAATGGTTTGGTGGAGAGTAAGGTAGGCATCATTAGCCCCATGAACATTAATGGATTCACGCAGCGCAGGAGGAGAATGAACTGTATGACCATAGAGTGCGCCTGTTTTGACAGCGATCAGGAAAAAACGTAATGTTGCACCACAGAGTGGATAATGTCTAATTGTTTTGTGATACAGAGAAGTGCCTAGAGTCGGGGAATGTTTCTCTAGAAAGAAGCTTCCAAAGATATGGCATATATGATGAGATATGAAAGCTCCAAGTACAGCAGGTCCTGTCTGGCTATGGAAGATTCAAGGTCAAGATGAAGATGAAGTTAAAAATGAAGCCTTGAGCTGGATGTGAGCTGGGTAGAGATGATCAGAGGCGAGAAGAGACTGGAGAGGTAGTGCCATGCTCACCTGAGCCTTGATACCATGTGAAAAGATGCGGGATCTAGAGTATGACAGTAGCTATGGTGGATCAAAGATAAAGATTAAGCTCATGATGACATAGACAAAGACTTGACCTATTACACAAGTGAATTAGGTTCCAAGATTGAGACTTGAACTCATAAACACAATCTTGTGTATAAGACTAATAATGACCAAGACACTAATTGAAATGGGAAAGCATCATGATATTGCATCCATCATATATGAAAAAGTGGTAGTCAAGTACAATGCTTTATAGTTGGATGGGTAGAAGTTTCCCTTTCTGTGCCTATGGGATTCAGTTTGCCTGCATATCCTAAGCCTAGAACTGCCTCATACAAAGAGGCCACAGTGGGTGTGATTTTAAGTCTCAATATCTATTGACATCAAGGTCTAGTTAAATATTATAAGCTAAGTTCAGACATCGAGTATTACCTAGTACCTGTCAAGCATAACTTATTATAACTTTTGCCTTTGGCATCCATTGATATCTCAAGGTCTTGGGTCCCACATTACGAAAAGTTAACTTGCATCTCATATGTGTAAGTCACATTTGCACATTTGATTAACTTTTAATCAACTACAAAGCAAAGTATCAAAGTTTCGCGTGATTGTAACACATTTTTGGTATTATCCAGTACATGCTTTTCTTTATGGTTTTCACTATCCATTGATTCTAAGTTTGTGTTCTATCTCTTTGTCAATGATTATACTTTGTTTTTATCATGTTTTTGTTCATTTGCACATCTCACATAGTATCAAATGGCTAAAATCTATGATTTTGGCGGTGTTTTTTTGTTTTTTATATGATTGTCGCAAATTTGTAATATTTACATTTTTCTATTGTTGATCCAATATTTCTCACATAGGTATTTTGCTTTTCATATTAAGATGTATCGATTGTTGTGCCTGTAATAGTATACACTTTAATGCTATAGTTGTCTCTGTACTTTGGTTTTTTGACCACGTGTGTTATTGATCTCTTGAACTATTGCTTGGCCTATTTGACCACAAGCACCCAAGGTATCCTTCTCAAACCCTTTCTCATTCCATCTTCATTCACTCTTAAATGACACCTTTGTGTACTTCTATTTGAACTATTGTTATAATGGTGTGGTTTGTGCAAAAGTGATTATGGTACATGTCTTGATCAGTTCCTCACCCTCTTAAAATTGATTCCTTGTCCTTAATGAGCATCTCTACTACCATTTGGTTGGGTTGAGAAAGACTTGTGGTCATTAGTTTATGGATCATTGGATTTTATGGATAATTGGCTTTCATGGTCATTAGTTTTCAATAGTATTCAGCTAGTTTTTATGGATAGTAGCATGTGAAGTAATGGCATTGATAGTACAACCATGACTTATGCTTAGTTTATACTTTACTATGATTATTTTCTTTAGAACACTTTTGAGACAAAGTTAATGGATGCATCCACAATGGTTTAGACATTAGTTAGAGTTTCTTTTGGGTTAGTTATGATTGAGTTATGGGGGCTTACAATTTTAGCATGAGTTGGGCAATAGCATAGTCGAACAACAATGAACTAATGTTATTTGACTACGATGCCTATGCTTTTTTCAAGTTCAATATTAGTTTGCTTTTGTCACTAGTAGTGCAATCAAGGATGATTGCAAGGATCTCAAGGGGGAGATATATCATGAGAACCTATATTTTTAATGCTTAGCTTTGGTATTATTAAGTAGTGTACATGTGAAGTACACATGTGAAATGCAAATGAGTTAAGTGACAATGAGACTTAGTAAGCTTAGTGGTCAGTGCATGACATGGATAAAAGTTATAATAAGCTACACCTAATAGGTACTAAGTGGTATCTAGTGTCAAAACTTGGCCTAGAATATTTAATTAGCCATTAACATTAGTATGGAGATACTAGGTTGCATTAATTAACTATTTAATACAAGTTTTGTGCTAATGAGTGCTTAGGATCACTTGGGTGATAAATTGGCCTAGTGAATTTGATTGTTGACTAATCATATCATTTTTCTAAGCCATAGATAGTTATTAAATTAATTTTGAGAATTAATATTTTGAAAATTAATTTAATAAAGCTAAAAATTAATTTGAAAGGAATTTGGCAAAACTCGCCCATACAAATGGAAAAAACGTTTTCGCAGAGAGAGAGAGAGAGAGAGAGAGAGAGAGAGAGAGAGAGAGAGAGAGAGAGAGAGAGAGAGAGAGAGAGAGAGAGAGAATCATTCTAGCCTTGTGCAAGCTGAGAGAGAGAGATGTAGAGAAGGCTATTGTTTCTATTGCAACAATTGATATGCCATTTTTAACCAACATGAGACCCTCCAAGAGCTTGTAACATGCCCAAAAGAGACTACAACAATAGGTGACAACAATTTGAGAGATGTTTCAAACAACCAACATCATATTTGGGGTGTTCCATCTATGGAGACAACTTGCATGGTTGTCTAGACATGGTAGCAGTTGATTATTTTCACTTTCTCAATATTGAAATATGGATTTTCTCTCTCCTTAGTATTTTTCTCTCAGCCTTTTCTCATCCTTCCTCAACAATTTCCAACAAAAACTGCCATATTGGAGGTGGAGATTTTGACTAATCTCTACTGTAAACCCTATGCTAACTCAAAAATCATCCTTAGAAATTGAATGCCTAGAGACTTGAATTTTAGCCACTAAAATTGGGGCAATTTCAAGTTCAACTAGCAAACATTTGGGGTTGAATTTGTCACTCAAGGAGTGCAATTGAAGGTCAATCCCCAAGCAAACCAAGGGGAAAATTGGTTTGAAGGCTTGTTCGTCATTTATCATGGAAAGAGGCAATTAGAGAGCGAAGGAGATTCATGGAATCTCATTGTATTCCATCCAAATTGCAATTTAAGATAAATGCTATAGGGGGCGTTAATTTGGGGCCAATAGGTTGTCCATTGTCCAAGATTAAGTGGTAACATTCACATTTTCATTTTATGTGAATTTACACTTGTTGTATTTGTTGATTAATTGGGTCATTACCACCCTCCCCGAGAAGGAAGGCTAGTTACAAAGTATGCCCTAAAACTAAATAGCCATATATACAAGACCATAGAAAAAAGTACCTCGATGGTCCTAAGTGTGTTCACACACATGACTACCAAAATAAGTAACACCTTTGTCCTTCCATCCACAAATAAATGGGGGAAATCTAAAGAGGTAAGTTCCACAATTCTAGATCTCTTAAGTTTCTATGTATCAAAGCATAAGACAACAAGAGGATTACTTGCTTTTGGTAGAGTTTGCATATAATAATACAATATATAATTCCACGGGCAAGACTCTATTTGAGGTTGTGGAGGGCTACAAGAAGGTGCCTCTTATTTTACACAATAAGGATAATATCTTCAAGGCTAATCATTATTTGTAGAACATGAATGCAACCTATGAAAAGGTTAAGCGTGCACTTAAAGATCCTAGGAAGAGAAAAAGAGAATCACTCATTGTGGTAAATGTGCTTTGCAATTTACAAAGAGCGATTATATATTATTGGATTTTGTAAAGGCAAGGCTCAAAATGATGAAAGCCAAAGAGAGGTTATATATGAAGCTGAGTAAGAGAAACTATGGCCCCTTCCAAGTGTTGGAGAGGATTAGTGATGTTGCTTATAGGTTGGAATTGCCTCCACATTGACCAATACATAATGCCTTTCATGTAATCTTGTTGAAGCCTTTTCATGGTGATGGGCTAGAGGATGTATCCATTAAAATTCAATCAAAGATTGAGGAGCTAGATGAGGTATTGGTACCCAAGCATATTTTGGCATATAAATAGAGAGAGATTAGAAGTGAAGTTTTGAAAAGACACTTGGTGAAGTTTCAAAATTACTCACCAATGGATGCTAAATGGATGGAAGAGAGTGACTTGGGAGACCACTCTCACTTGTTACAAGTTCACCCTAATGCGTTATTTTGGGCCCTTCCAAGTGTTCAAGAAGATTAGCAATCTTCCTTATAGGCTTAAATTGCCTCCACACTAGTGATACATAATGCCTTTTGTGTGGGCTTGTTGATACCTTTCTTGGTGATGTGTCAAAGGATGCATTTGTTGAAATTCAAACACAGGTTGAGGAGCTAGATGAAATATTGGTACCCAAGTAGATATTGGCACATAGAGAGAAAGTTCAAAAGTACAGTTTTTGAGAGATACTTGATGAAGCTTTGGAACTATTTACCAATGGGTGCTAACTGGATGAAAGAGAATTACTTAATAGACCACTCTTACTTGTAGTAGCTTTATCTCAATACTTTTCAGTTGGAGCCATCTTTGTATCGAGCTTAGCCAAGTTGGCTTAGTTAGGTTCAATAGAGCAAGGGTCCAATAGCATTGTCTGATGCTCAAGGGGGAGGTAGCACTTTCACTTGAGTGATGGATAGCTCTAGCGTATAGTGGAACTCCAATGCATTCACTATGCATCCAAGATATTCTTCATTGATAGTACGTTTACTATGGGATCACTATTGTGCGTACCACTTACTACAGTCGGTATGCATATGCTATGGTTTTTTATTTGCAGCTCTGAAACTATGCACTTCCTCAATTTATGATCATCAAAGGTCCATTACCATTTGCTAGTTTGCAAAGGACCATCATAAGTTTTCAATGGTATTCAGTTGGTCTTATGGACAACAATATATTCTATGAATATCATTGATACTCCAGCCATAGTTTTCACTTAATTTATGATTTACAATGGTTGTTGGCCATAATAGTTGAGATGGATAATCCTACGAGTTTCTCGCAACAAATTCGAATTCTTTTTGAGTCTTATGTTTTAATTATGTTAGCTAGGAATTTTCAGCTGATTGGCAATAGCATGTTTGAGCAATATCAACTGATATTACTTCTCTTTGATGCCTTATGAAAATTCTAGTGCAATATTTTTTAAAGAACGCATGGCAATGCAATCAAGGGTGATTGCAAGGATTTCAAGGGGGAGGTTTGTTAAGAGAACATAAAAATTCGATGCTTTTCTAGCATTTGATTTAGTTATTAGAAAGCTATCACTTGACAAAACTTGCCCATACAAGTGAGAAAAGGCTGGTTGAAGGCTGATATATATATATATATATATATATATATATAGTTGCGAGAACGAATGCGTGGTTTGCGCGTAGCGAATGGAAGAAGCTCCCTCTTTCTCTCTTTTACTAATAAAATTGCATACGACTCATGAGAAATTGAAAAATAGACTAAAAGAAAAGGTAAAGTAAGATGAACGACTCAAGACCCCGCGACATGAAGTGTGCAGCTCCCTTCATGCCGTCCCCTTTACAATCACTCTTTGCATAAAGAGTTTGAGTGAACTAAAAAAGAGATAGAGTAATCTGAATTAGTGGATGCTAGTAGTTGTGTATCCCACAACTCTCTAGAACCATTAATATTTTATTGGACATATCTTCTAAAAATCTATTTTGCTAATAAATATTTACATAGAGGCTATGCGCACGCTTTATAAGAAATAGCGGTGCGTCTAATACAATAATCCAATAAATTCTTGGGAAAATAATCTTTAGAATGCTTGCGCATGGCGTGCTTTTCTAATTCTCCTTGCTCTACACATGAGCTCTGCCAAAAATTCAGAAAATCATGTTAGAATAATAACTAACTAAATAATTACAGCTAGCCACATAAATCAATTAATTGGGAATTCCATACAATAATTAGTTCACGAAGATGTTAATACTCGTGTGGATAAAATGGTGCCACCCACGTTCACGCTTGCATCGACACCCGGAAAGGATAGGCGTCCCCATTGACCTTCCGCTTAAGACAATTCTTATGAACGTGCCCTGCATTGACGGAGAACCATTAAAGGCGCTCATCCCGCCAACATACACACAAAGGAACCATTTAAGGCGCTCATCCTGCCAACGTACACACAAAGGATAACCATTTAAGGTGCTCATCCCTTTGCGTAGGTGCCACCTGGCAACATACCCCCGGGGTGGGATAGCAATTGTCCTCAATTGCTATTGGCTGGATGTGGAGACAATAAATTGAAAAAAAGATCGCAAATCACGAGCATGCATCCATTGAGCTTCCTCAATAGGGTGATTGTGGAATTTAACAAGATAACGAGGACAAGTATTTCCAGTTCTAGTAGTCATATAGTCAACATCAATGATTGTTTCAGGAATTAGGATTTCATGGTCATTGGCAATCAAGTGTGGTGAGTCATAAACAGGGTGAGCAGGAAGAGAACCTTTGAAGGGACGTAAAAGACTAATGTAAAAAGTGATGTGGATTTTCCAATGATGAGGTAACTCTAATTTGTAAGCATTAGGATTAATACAATGGAGAATTTTAAAAGGTCCATAGAAATGAGGAGCTAATTTTACATTTGGGTTCTTTTCTACACTATGAAGTCTACGTTTTTCAACACGTAACCAAACACAATCTCCTCTTTATAAATCATAGCTTGCCTCTTTTTATTTGCTTGTTTCACATATGATTGTTGAGCCTTTGCTAGTATTTGTTTAACTTGCTCATAAATACTGTGAATGATTTTGAATCCAATCATCAATAGAAGGTATTTTCTGAGTTAGACGAAATGTGGGAGTTGGCAATTTGTGACCATAAACAATTTCAAAAGGTGCCTTTTGTGTAGCAGTGTGAGTGGTATTATTGTAAGCAAACTGTAGAAGGTGCAAATGATTATCCCATGTGGTTGGAGAAGAAATTGTGTAAGCACGGATTAAATCCAAAATTGTGCTATTTGTGGCCTCTGTTTCACCGTTAGTCTCTGGATGAAATGCAGAACTAAAATCAATCTTAGTTCCTAAGTTAGTAACTAAGGTAATCCAAAAATTATTACAAAATTGAGAATCTCGGTCGGACACAATTATTTTCCGCAATCCACGGTGCACAAAAATATGTTTGAGAAATAAGTTAGTGGCTTGTGCAGCAGTTAAGGTCTTTTTACAAGCAATGAAGTAAGCTTGTTTACTAAATCTATCAACTATGGTCCATATCATATCATTCTGTGAAAAAGTTTGTGGTAAACCTATAATGAAGTCCATAGAAATCTACTCCCAAGGTGAATTAGGCATAGGTAATGGAAGTAATAAACCATATGATTTACCATGATGTCTTTTTATGCGTTGACATACAATACAGTCAGAAACAAAATTAGAAACATCACGTTGCATATTTGGCTAGAAAAAATCTTCATGTAAAATTTTAAGTGTGGAGATAATACCACGATATCCCATATAAGGAGGTTCATGTACTTCTTACATAATGAAATGACGGAAAGGATTAGTAATACATAACCGTTTTTCATAAAACAGAAAACCATCGGAAACAGAAAAGTTATTAGTAGGGATCCATTGATTGTTAGATAAATTTACCCCAACATCATGAAAATCGGGATCTTGAAGATACGTATTTTTCATTGTGTCTAATGAAGAAGTAGAAATAACAGAAATATTGTTTAATGATGGTCTACGGCTAAGTGCATCGGCTACTACATTTTCCTTACCTGGTTGATATTGAATGAGTGGATGAAAGGATTGAATAAATGATGCCCACTGTATGTGTCTATCAGATATTTGTGGTTGTGACAATAAATGTTTAATACTTTGTTGATTGGTTTTAATCATAAATTTCGAACCCATTAAATAATGCTTCCATATGCGTAATGCATGAACTACGACTAGTAATTCTTTGTCATATGTACTATATTTAACTTCAGACGGTTTCAATTTACAACTAGAGTATGCTATAGGGTGATTGTCTTGCATCAATACTGCACCGATGCTAGAGCCACTTGCATCAATAACCACAAGAAAGAATGTCTATTGAAATCAGGTAACTACAAAACTGGTGCGTGTGTGAGTGCATGCTTAAGTATTTCAAATGATCGTTGTTGGCTGTCACCCCAACGATAAACAAAACCTTTCTTTAACGAAAGAGTTAACGGTAAAGCAAGTAATGAAAAGTTTCTAACAAATTTTAGATAAAAGCGAGCTAGTCATAGAAATGAACAAACTTCATGGACATTTTTAGGTGTTGGCCAAGACTTAATTGCTTCAATTTTACATGGATCTACATGTATGCCTTTGGCAGACACGATATGACCTAAATAGATTGAAAGAAAGAACTTTTGTGAGGGTTAGCATATAGATGGTTTTGTTTTAATAAACTAAACACCAAAGATAAATGTTCTTCATGTTCGTTTTCAGTTTTGCTGAAAACAAGAATGTCATCGAAAAAGACTATTACACAATGTTGAAAATGCAAAAAAAATCTATTCATCATTCTACTAAATGTTGTCGGTGCGTTGGTAAGTCCAAAGGGCATTACCAAGAATTTATAATGTCCAAATTGTGTACGAAAATCTGTCTTAAAAATGTTAGAAGACAACATATGTTACCGTGTTTCCCGCAGCACAGAGGAGCGAAAAATGGAAAAATTGGAAATAGCAAAAAAGGCGCAGGATAAAAGCAGAAAAAGGTGCCTTGACCGGTAACGAGTCCTTGAAAAATTCAAATGTTCGAGCACGACCCTTAGAAAGCCGCGGTGTTGGGCCGAGACAACAAAAGAGAAAAAGGGCGCACCATTAAAATGTGGGAGCGCCCCCGAATCTTTGTAAAAGAGTGCCAGGCTCGCTCCTGTGCAAAGTGTACGCATTAGTTGGGAATAGGATAAATTAGAATGGTGGGAAATGGGAAAAAGGGCCTAGGCTACGGCCGGCCATGTAAAAGAGGGAAAATGGGATGACCACCCAAAAAGGATTTAGGGCTTTGTATATAAAGATGCAAAGTGAATGAGAAGCTCATTCTTTGGTGTGTGGCAAAAAGAGTCTTCTTCTTCCTCTCTTCTTCTCTCCTTCTTACTTGTGTGTGCTCTTGAGAGAGGGAGTGTGAGAGTGTGAGGGAGTGAGTGTGTGTGAGAGTGAGGGATCAAGAGGGTGAAGCTCTTCACCATCTCCTCTTCTCTTCTTCTCTTCTCTTCTCTTCTCTTCTCTTAAGCGCGCGGCTATGGAGGATGCAGCTTGGAGATGGAGGAGGCTTGAGGATGCTTGAGCTAGCATCAAGAATCGTGGAGCTACCGGAGTGCAAGAGAGAGGAGGGTACCTGATTGGGCATCAAGGTAAGCTCACTACACTCGTAGGATCGACGGCGCATCGGCTAGGTGAGAGATAGCCATTAGAGCTCGCTTCGAACCCTTGAAACAATAAGCGGTCCGTGGGTCTTGGCGGTTGAGCGAAAGCTCCCACATTTTGGTTCTGTTGCTGGGACCAACGGATTCAAGCTTGAGCACTTGCGCGCCTCACATCGAGCATCGAAGTAGGGTACTCATCCCCGAAACGGAGCGTGAGATAGGTAGGAAGTTTGGTGTTTTTGATCTTCAGAACATGTAAGTATTTTTGGATATTCTGGTTGTTTGGTGACTGGAAAACATGGAGAAATTAGTTCAGTGTTTTACTTTCGATTTATGTTGTGTTTAGAGTAGGTTAACAGTAGGAAATCACAGACGAGAGGCAGAGGGTTTGCTGCTGTAAAACAGGGAGAAAATTGGGGAAAACAAGGGAAAAATGGAGGAAATGCGCATTTGAATGTGTAGGAATCTCTAGGAGAGTGATCTGTAGCATTCAGGGAATGACCAACAGGGTTATAAGTTTTGGAAGGCTAAGGGAATCCTCATTTGCAAGCAGCTGAGAGAGAGAGAGAGAGAGAGAGAGAGAGAGAGAGAGAGAGAGAGAGAGAGAGAGAGAGAGAGAGAGAGAGAGAGAGAGAGAGAGAGAGAGAGAGAGAGAGAGAGAGAGAGAGAGAGCTTGGGCGACCGTTCGATCGATCAGGGCACGGAGTGACGTTGCATTCAGCGATCCCCAGGTACATAAATCTCTCCCCCACCACTCCAACATCATTACTAGTGAATTTTGTGGTCTATAGTCATAGATATCTGGAGATTTTGGACGAATCCATGCTCGAAAGTTCATTGAGTCGGCGGAATCGGATACCCGAATCAGTGTCCGATTCCCAGAATCATTACTAATGAATTTTGTGGTCTATAATCATAGATATCTGGAGATTTTGGACGAATCTGTGCCCGAAAGTTCATCGAGCCGGCGGAATCGGACACCCGACTCAGTGTCCGATTCCCAGAATCGGACGTTCGATTTTGAGAATCGGACGCTCGTGGACAACCGTCCGATCGGACCAACCCATCCGACTCGGACACTCGGACACTCATACTTGGACACTCGGACTCGGATGCTTCGACTCGGACCAACCCCGTCCGATTGGACGAATTAGGACACGTCAGCAATCGAACCACCCTGTCCGGTCCGATTTCCAAAATCGGACTAGCCCATAATCGGACCACCCAGAATCGGACACTCGGGCCAACCCCATCCGATTGGACCACTTGTCTGATTTTTAAAAATCAGACACCTAACCCCCGTCCGATTCTGAAACTCGGACCCACCTGGTTCGATTCCTAGAATCGGACCACTGGTAAATCGGACGTCCAATTCCCAGAGTCGGACACACCCAAAAAAAATGAAAAAAACATCAAAACTTGACCCCCACGAGCGACTGGAAGCATAACCCGCTCCAGGACGACATGGTGAACGCCTTGTAGGCAGTTCCCGATGTAGGAGTCAAGACCAAGGGACAGTGCTGGAGCACTCCCCAGCAACCTACCCCCTAGTGAACGGTAAGAAGCAGCCCAGACCCTAGAACCCATTAGAATGGCCAGGACTTGAGCAACAAAGCCTGTCAGGCCCGGAATGAGCGAGAGTGAGTAAGACACCGAGGAATTGCTTGCGGCACTCACATTGAATTTCCGCACTTGAAGCACACTTAAAAAAGCTGAAAGCCTGATTGGGCACAAGCGCACGAGAAACGACAGACTCACCGAGTGACCAAAACTTGAGGTTTGTACTCAATAATCAAAGGAACTCACTCAAATAAATCACTCAAGGAACCCACCAATAGGAGAGGACCCAAGAAATAGACAAACAAGTGAAGTGCAGGGTAGAACCAAGCAAGGAGCGCCAATGACGAGGATCTGTCACGACTATTCAACCTGATCGATGGCGCAGTAGGGCGCAAGAATTCGACCATGACGGAAGAAAGCTCAGACCATCGGTCTAATGAGGAGCTCGATTTGAGTGTATTTCCAGATGCTATACAGCAGATGGTGAGCAGTTACGATGCGCACGCCCGGTACGACCACCGCGGCAGGATGACATATGCAATCATTGCAGACTTAGAGGAGGAGAGAAGGCTAGCCCGCAAGGCATTGCAGGGCATAGCTGATTATAATAGGGATCAACAGGCTAGGAGCCAAAGGCAAAGCATGGAGCTGCATGAGGTGCAGCGAGTGCTGAATTTGGCTGGCCGAAACCGAACAGACCATGAGAGAGCGCTAGAAGGAGACGTGACATTGAGCGAGCTCCTCATGAAACGGCTGCTCGATAACACCGCAGTAGAGCAGAGTGCCACCGCACTAGCGATGTCTCTGCTTGCAGGATTAGGGGCAAACCAGGGCTCAAAGAGCCAGGCCAAAATACTGATTGTTGCCAAGCAACTTGACAAGTACAAACCGCATGACGATCCATACAGCTTTGTTGAGCAGTTTGAGCAAGTCTGTGAAGCCAACGGCCTCAATGACCAGACTCAACGTTCGCAAGCATTCAGGCTTTGCTTAGGCAACAAGGGTAGGACGTGGTATACAAGCCTGGATACCGTGGAACGAGCCAAATTCAATAATCTCAAGGATCTCTTCGTCAAGAGGTTCGCCGAGCCCAGATACTCCGATAACATGCTAGTACACTTGATGAATGTCAAGCAGAAAGAGGAGGATATCTCCGACTACGTGACCCATGTGAGAAGTCTCAAAAAAGAGAATCCCTCTAGGCGAGCAACCGACTGACAGAGCAATTTCAACTGTATTCATTAGTGGAATTAGAGACGAGGAGTTATATAAGGCATTGGCAGGCAATTCAAGCTTGGAATGGGACGTGGTGGCTAGAGTTTTTGAGGAAGCCATCAGAGTCGATGACCAGCTGAAAGAGCGGAGCTCTAGGAGCTCAAATCTAGAAGAGACCAACCCGCGAAGCTTAGAGAGAACGTCAGCCTCTAATGAGCGGTCAAACCCATCATCCCAAGATAAGGGAAAGGCCACCGAGACAGACCAAGGCTTGGCTGAGGTCAAGATGGAATTAGCCAAGATACAAGACATGTTGAGACGACCAACGCGCCCGCACATCCAGTGCGTGTACTGTGGCAGAAACCACTTTCCAGCCGAGTGTCAAGACCCTAGGTCAAGACCTTGCGCTAACTGTGGTAGGTTCGGCCACGATATAGCACATTGCAGACTACCAAGAAGGCTTCCATACTCGCAACCCTACGGCCAGCCTTATCTAGCTAACATGCCGCAGCCATTCTTCGGAAGGGGAGCCCCATTGGCTCTACCCGCGCCTAACGATATGAAACCAACCGTCCCTAGAATAGACATAAATCCCACAGGCATTCCTAGACCGCCTGGTCCTTATGTGACCCACCCATCGAGCGACGCTCCAGTACATTATGTGGAGGAGCCGAATGATGAAGAGACCTACATATACCCTTATGTCTCGCATGATGACGCGGGCAACGCGGTCCTCATGGATTATCAACCCGTGCCGGTGATGGAGTTAGGACGAGGAAGGGGTAGAGGCCTAGGAGGGCAGCCACAGGATCCAGTCACTTGTTGGACTTGCGGACATCCCGGTCATGTCTCATCACGCTGCCCTGAAAGAGAGTAGCAAAACAGGGACAAGGCTGACCAAAGGTGCGCAGAGTGTGGAATCACCCATCTTTTCATTGACTGCCCAAAGCAGAAGCCGTCCTCTAGCTCAGCTAATTTGCCCTCCGTCCCATTGGGGCTGTTTGGTGTAGAAAACCCCAATGGGGAGGCCACACCTATTCCCTTGCAAGTTATGACCCGAGCCCAAACAAAGCAGGCCGGTATCTCTCTGCCAAGACCTAGCAATCTTGACGCAACCTCAATAGGAAAGAAAAGCCGTAGGCGGAAAAAGAAAAGATCGGAAGCTAAGGTCGCATTGAGGACCGAGAGTGCTACGACTTTACCTACTGGGAAGAAAGTCTCAGATGCGTAGGTAGAGACTTCAGCCCCTAAGACAACCAGAAAGGGAAGCGCTAAGATAGGGGAATACCCGCATCCAAAGCAACAATTAGAGGCCATAGAAAAGGTGAAGGAATGGGTGAGGGAGGCTCAACAGCATCTCAAAGATGCTGAATCCATCATAGAGGACGAGATCGATGATCTCTCCAGCATAAGCATGCCGATGTCACCGCCTCAACCTAAGTCGGCCGAAGCCACTATGCTACAAGCAGTACCGCTGAGACCAAGCCTAGACGCAATAGAGCTACAGATGAGCCACGGCCATTGGCCCGGACAATCTAGGCTAAAGGAAGGACGAGTATCTAACGATCTCTTGACCACGCTAGTGACCACCCCTGTAACACTTAGCCTGGGAGATCTGCTTAAGCAGCACCCTGCACTATGGCAAGACCTTAAGCAGTGGGTCGAGGAATCACAAGAGCAGGGCACGGTAGACCCTCGAGACCAGGATGCAGAAACACAATTGCCTAGTCTGACGCTGCACCCCATCCCTAAATCTTTGCACGTCAACGCCTTTTGGGAAGGCTCTGAGATGTACGCAGTCCTGCCAGTCCTAGCCCTGTGTGAGACAACAAGGAAGGGAATCGTAGACACGGGAGCCGGGGTTAGTGTGCTTAGCCACACAGTGCTGCAGACTTGGGAAAACCCGCCTGTCGAAGCTGCTAGGTTTAACATCACGCTAGCAAACGGTATGAGAGTGAAGCCATTCGGGGTCCTGAAGAATTGGCCAGTGAAGATCGCAGGAGTCCAGTTCTCTGTCGACTTTATAGTCATGAAGGGAGTGGACTACGATGTCCTATTAGGCCGACCCTGGATGCGCAATGCTAGAGTCATCGAAGATTGGGGTAACGACTTGATCTTCCTTGGCAATAGAACTGACGCTGTAAGAATAGAGATGGACACTTGGAAGACCTCACTAGTCGACCTGGATGCCATCTCTGCTATGCTCAAAGGGAACACTCAGGTCAGGGAGCCCTATGGGTCCTTGACCAAGTATATCCCATGTCCAGAGGATGAGCGGGATTGGATGCACGTCCTCGCTACAATTGACCTGCCACTCTCTGACCATGAGGCGTATGAGCAGGCCATCAAAACGATCGGCAAGACAAATGAAACACTCTCTACACCAGTCTACATGATGGTAGCAAGCCTCCATGGAAGGCCTAAGCTTGTTACCTTCCAAGTGCCATCCAACAAAAGGGAACTCCAGGGGGTACTGGAATACTTAACGGACCAGCTAGCTGGCAACCGAGCTGCCAACTTCAAACCACTCCAGGACCTCTTAGAGGATTCCAAGTGGCAATGGACCAGGGTGCACGAGCTGAACCTCATGTATAACTAGGCCCTGGTTCCTGACCAACGACACGAGGCATACCAAGCCCTAGGAGACGATGAGCAGTGGAATGATAAAGATTCCTGCGATGAGTACGAAGACTACCAATCCTTCAGTATTGAGAGCAAGGGTGAAGTGGATACCATAGAATACGACACTGAAGGACGAGAAATTGAGCAGATACGAGCAGACGCCAAGCCGCAGAAAAAGTAGGCCCGTAGAATGGACCAAGGAGTCATGCGCATGAAATGTGATCGTGCTTGGTTGGAATGCATAGGAGCCGTAGACTTTGAGCAAGTAGGCCTAGCCCAGCCAGGAATGACATCAATACTTAGAACCGAATCGCCATCTGAACTGCAGCCACCAGGGGAGACCACCTCTTCTAGTGAAGATGGAGGATTTGACTCTGAATCGGAAGTTACTTCGGATAGCGACCCAGAGATCCCTAGGCCGCCCATGACCAGACGCACCAAGGGGGACTTATCCGTCCACTTGAGGCACAGACGGTTAAGGCAGGATAAGGCAAAGCACCCCAGGGATGCACGATCAGAAGAACAGTGAAAACCACAGGACCTCCCTAAACACTTCACTAAATTCAAAAAAGGGGATAGGGTAGTGGTTCTGCTAGGTGCCAAGCATCAAGGGCAAACGAGTGAACCAATCGAAGGACCAGCCAAGGTCAAGGAGGTAAACCTAACCCTAGAAGGGGAGATACCCCGACCAGTGTTCTTTGCCAATGACTTGACTGGTAAAGAAGAGTTGAGTCTTGTCGCTCTCCTGCGGGAGTACATAGATGTATTTGCCTGGTCCTTAGAAGAGCTACGGGGGGTAGATCCGAGTATTGTGACTCACAACATACCCATGACGTCGGATGCAACGCCGGTCAAGCAGCGACCGTACCCCATGAATCCAAAGCACGCTCATGCGTTCAAAGAGGAAATTGACAAGCTGATGAGAGATGGATTCATTTACAAAATTGAGCACACAGACTGGGTATCACCCATAGTCATTGTGATGAAGAAGAACGGAAAAATTCAAGTGTGCGTCAATTACAAGAAGGTGAATGCTACTACGAAGAGAGACAACTATCCCTTGCCGTATACTGAGCACATGCTTGAGAGGGTGGCAGGCAAGGAAGCCTACAGTTTTCTGGATGGCTTCTCAGGGTACAACCAGGTGCAAGTGCATCCTGTAGACAGGCACAAGACCACCTTTGCCACTGAGTGGGGTGTCTTTGCATACACAGTCATGCCCTTCGGGTTGACCAATGCCCCCGCCATCTTTCAACGTCTCATGTGCACCATCTTTAAGGACATGCTTCACAAGGAGTTAGAGGTCTTTGTCGACAATCTGTGTGTCCATTCGACCTGGATTGAACACTTAGACAAACTCCGTGCAGTCTTTGAATGGTGCCGCCTATATCGTCTCTCCTTGAACCCCTTGAAGTGTCAGTTTTGGGTGAAGCACGGATGCATTCTAGGACACGTGGTGTCAAAGAACGGTATTGCCACTGACTTCTCGAAGATCAGGGTTATTGTTGACCTTCCACCCCCAATTAACTATAAGGGAGTTCAATGCTTCTTAGGTCACACAAGATACTATCGGCGGTTTGTGCTGAACTACGCGCTGATCACCAGGCCATTGTACAAGCTGCTGGTTGTCTTCGAGTGGACCGAGGCATGCCAACGAGCATATGAAGAATTGAAAAGGGCTCTAACAAGAGCATCAATTCTACGAGCCCTAGATTGGACCATTACCTTCCACGTGTACATCGATGCTTCTAAGTTTGTGGTGGGGGTAGTGTTGTGCCAACCTGGTGAGCATAACTTAGATTACCCAGTGAGTTTTGCCAGCAGGCAGCTCACAGAGACCGAGATGAACTACTCCACGACAGAAAGGGAGGGGTTGGCCATGGTATTTGCGGTAAAGAAATTTAGGCATTACCTATTGGCCACTCCCTTTGTCTTCTTTGTTGACCATCAAGCCTTGCTATATCTTGTGAACAAGCCTTGCGCTACGGGACACATTGCTAGATGGTTACTCCTTCTACTGGATTTTGACTTCTCTATGGTTGTATATAAAGGAAAGCAGCATTACATGGCTGACCACATGTCCCGCATACCCGCAAGAGAAGCCGCTGGACAAGGCATACTTGACGATTTACCGGATGCTCATCTCTTTAACCTGTCTAGCGAGAGAGAATTGTTTAAAGCTGATCTGACGCAGTATTGGGCAGACGACATAGTCCAAGTGCTCGAGCACGGACTACCTGAGCGACCAATAGAAAAGGCACGACTTAGGTGCTTGATCCTGAAGATCGAGCCCTACTAGCTGATTGCAAGCCAACTCTATAGGCTGGGGCAAGACGGATTGCTGCGTAGGTGTGTGTGTGAGCATGAGATGCATGATGTGCTGTCAGAAGCGCACAGCGGCATTGCAGGAGGACACTTTAGCAGAGACACGACATCACAGAAGGTGCTGCAGTCCCAACTATGGTGGCCCACACTTTTCCGCAACGCCAAGCGATTTGTCAAGCATTGTGATGAGTGCCAACGGATAAAAGTCCCGATTTGTAAGGATCAAGTGGAGTTAACCCCAATTATTGCTCGCCAATCCTTCGAAAAATGGGGAATTGACTTCATAGGACCAATCAACCCCGCGACGTAGTACTCACAAGCCAAGTACATTGTGGTGGCCACGGATTACCTCACGAAATGGGCAGTGGCAAGAGCCACACGAAAAAACGACGCTAGGACAACGGCCAAGTTCTTATGGGAGCAAGTGATCTCGCGCTTCGGTTGCCCCATCGAACTGGTTAGCGACCAAGGCACACACTTCATCAACGAAGTGATAGCACATCTCCTATCCACCTTTCTTATCATCCATCGCAAATCCTCGCCATACTACCCTCAGGCTAATGGCCAGGCAGAATCAACTAACAAAATTCTTATCAACGTCCTAACTAAAGTAGTCTCAGCCTCACGAAGCGACTGGGACAACAAGTTGATGGCAGCCTTATGGGCCTACCGCACAGCTTATAAAACGGCCTCGGTCGGCCAAACCCCCTTTAGGCTGACCTATGGGAGTGAAGCAATTCTACCAGTAGAATTTTTCGTCCCTAGCCTGAGAATCGCACTCCAAGAATGATGGGAAGGGAAGGAAGCATGGACGCAACGCCTGGTCGAGCTGGAACGCCTATCAAAGACTCGTCTTCTAGCCACCCACGCGCTTATCTACGAGAAAGCCCGACGCAAGAGCTGGTTTGACAAGCATTCAAGCAATGCGAGTTTGAACAGGGTGACTTAGTGCTCCTTTACTCAGTTAAAGGACATAAGCAAAAGATGAAATTCAAAGGTCTCAGACCCTTCAAGGTTCGGGCAATCAGCCAAACCGGTAATGTCGAGCTTGAGACCCTGGACGGTGAAGGAATAGGCTTCTTCAATGGCAGCCGTGTCAAGAAGTACTACCCTCCCACTCATCCTTTGCATGAGCCACCAATGTTAGAACCGCCGGTCAAAATACGAGCAGCCACAATCACTGAAATCAATGAGGATGATGAGGAAGCTGTAGAACCCGCCTACCTCCGTGTCACGGTCACTGCCAAGCAAACATGCTCCTTCAACGCCTTGATTGATGAGAGAGCAGATTTCAATGTCTTAACGCACAAGCATTGGATCCAACTTGGCAAACCACTACTTCAACCCACAACTGCCAAATTAAGCCCATATGGGGCTCAATCTTATGCACTTCTCGGCAAGTGCAGAGTCGCTGTTTCTATCGAGTCTGAGACTGTTCCAATGCTTTTTTACATATTGCCGAGTGCTACGGACGCAGGCATGGAGTCACTGCTCGGGCGAACCTTCAAAAAGCAGACTCACTGCAATGTTGATTATGCGTCGCACTGCATCCACCTAGCAATCGACAACATGCGCATTGTCACAGTCTTCAATAAGGGCTGCGTAACACCATCACCGTCCCGCAGAGCCACCGATAGAAACGTCCGTAGGCAAGATTAAGGAGGGGGGTAGTGCGCGTCTGCCGCTCCCCGATTCCCATAAATCGCAAACCGTAGCAACCAAAGTAAGGGCCCAACAGCCTCTCTTCCAATGGGTGCCTAAACAGCCTCGAGAACCACCTAGGACTAGACACACCTGTCCGCATAGGATCCACAACTCTAAATCTAGGAGGCCAAGACACAATCACCAGAAGTGCCGCGTGATTAAGCAAATGTGGGTCCCTAAAACCCTCTTGCGTGCACAAGGCTACTATGAGGGAAATGTCTCACTGTGAATCCCTAAGGCCCCTATGGCCAAAGGCACTAGTCCTACGCCACCCTCAAGCTTGATGAGCCCACGCCCCCCAACACCTGAAGACCATAGGTTGCAGTGCTCTCCAGAGCCTCAGCCATCCGACTCACCTACGCTTCGGCCCAAGAGAGTCGCACAAACCTATTGGCCCAAACAACGGCCACCGTCATAGGTGGCATCATCCGACCCAGTCAACCCGACTCTCCGCAGCAAAGCTGACTGCAGCAACCCAACTGCTGCGTATGACCCTAACCCACCCACCTTGCAAACAGCCCGGTTGCAGGCTCAAGGAGACTCCCAACCGCAACAATGTATTGTCAGAGCCTCTAGTTCTAGCAAACCTCAACCACCCACCGTCGGCCTTACGCCCTTCTATGAACAGAAGTCATTTCTCATACTAGCCGCTGATCTTGCAGAGGTCACCGGAGATGATGTGGTGGACTGCATCAAAGGGCTCGATGCCACCTTTGTGTCACTAGCCCTCAGCTATGACCGCTTGGACAAGCTTGGGTCTATTAGTGGAACCCTTTGCAACAGAAGTGCGCAATATGCCTTGCTCTTGGGAGACTTTTGAATTCGCCTTTGCACAAGCTTCTCGCTCTGCTATGCTGAGTTGCTCGGTAGCGAGGTCTCCAAAGAGCAAGCCATTAAGCAACGCCTCATCACGTCATATGATCCATGGACCACTTCTGCTATCACTGACCAAGAGATCGCAAGGTTATCCCACCTTGCTGATACTGGATCACCCTTCTTAAGGCAGTGGTACGCTCTTAGGTTGCAATGGGAGGTTGATGGATGTCGCATAATGACCAACGCTGAACAACGCCAAGCCATCAAAACGGCAGAGTATGATCCCACCTACGTTGCGCCTACCTCGTATAGAGTGTTAACCACTCTTCGGGGTCGACCCATGGATGAGCATATCATGGGGTATCCCTATCTTGACCGCCTCTTAACAGAGGAAGAGCTCCACATCGCAAGTCGAGTCGACTCTAGTGACTTCCTCATAGATGTCCTCACATACATCACACACGTAGGGATTCAACCCTTTGATCTGGACCGCGCCGCTCAACTGGAATATAATCCCAACTTCTATGCTTGGCTCCTGCACAAATAGAGCAACGCCCTTTCTGCTGAAAGCCTTGGCCTCGCAACTCCAATCTTGGGACGGATTCTTATGTTCCAAAGGGGGAAGGGGTAATAAGGTGGAACGTAGTGGAATGTAAAAAATAAACAAAATACAATCTAAAAAGTAAACCAAGTGTGAAATGTCTGTTAAATTTGAAATGCAAGGGTAAGAGGTGGTGGTAAAAGTCTGAATACAATAGCATAATGACCCAAATCAATGTACCCCTGCTCAACAGCATTGCGGCGCAATCGCTGGACGAGGTGAACCTTAATGGGTTCGTGAGGAAGACAATAGAGGCTTCGGCTAAGGCCCTGGAAATAGGAGGAAGAGCCGTGGGAGGGGAGTCCCCGTCGTCCCGATCGACCTGCAAGGCATCATCCTCCAAGGCCTCCACCATAGGGTTTGGGGGTGTCCTTATGGCAATCATCCAAGAAGCGCTAGGGCAGGGACGAGTAGGAGAAGACAAGAAGGGAGGCGACGAAGAAAGTGACGAGTCACCGCCACAGTCCCCGCCTCACACAAAAGAGTAGCAGAGGTCGTCTGATGAAACGGAGATGGACGCAGACGAAGAGGGAGAATCCTAGGGCACACCACAAAGGCATGCGGAACAACGAACCAAAGCCCTACATGGAAAAAGAGAAGAGGAGCGAAAGAAGAAAGAGAAGGAAGATTTGGAAAGGGCCCGAAGGGAATCAGTCAAGGATGAGGAGGAGAGAAAAAAGAAGACCGAGGAGGAGCTGAGAAGGAAGGAAGAGGAAGAAATAGAGCTGGCAACTCGTCGCTCCATCGAAGAGTAGCATAAAAGAGACAAGGAAGGCGCAGAGGGCCCGCACCGAACGGAGGCACCTGGTCCTAGTACCAGTGTGCCGGAAATCGTACCCCTGCCCCCAGCAGAAGGAAAAGGAAAACATCTGATGATGCCAACTCCCCCCCTCTTCATACCTTCCATGCCAGCTACTCCTATCATAACGATGCCCCTTGCCACCACCACCCAAGGTTCCACCCCCAAAAGTTGACGAGAGCAACGTGGTCACTTGGCTACAATTCTTGGTGGAATGGGAGCTGACAAGAGAAGCTGTCGTGGCCACCCCAGCATCAGGAGCCAAAAGGGCAGCCACGGTGGAACTGGAGCCAAGGCCGGAGTTGAAAAGGCAAAAAATAGAAGACATTGTCACCACCACCACCATGCTCCACCCCCCACCTCCAGCAGGCCAATACGACGAATATGTTACGAAGCTGCTCTCGCAGTTGGAAAGGGCCAGGGAAGAAAGGAGGACAGCCGTGGAGGAGCTGGCAGTAGAACGAGAATCACAAGCCGCTCTCCAGCTGGAGAGAACAAAGAAGATAACAGAATATCAAAGGGAGATCGCTGCGCTCAGGGAGGAAGCCAGCACTAAGGAGGCAGAGGAATTAAAGGCCCTGAAGGAACGTGATGCTGCTTGGGAAGGAAGGAGAAAAATCTTGATGGAGCGTCTAAACGGGGAGAGGGAAACCAATGCCCACCTTCGGTGCAAGAATGATCAGCTATCTGCAGTCAACCTGGAAGCGCAAAGCCAGCTTGACAAGATCAGACAGGAGGCTGCAGAGCTGGACCAGTTAAGGGAAGAACAGGTGCAAAGGATGCAGGTGAAGTTGGACCAGCTCAATGCACAGATCGCCGATGAACACCAGGAGCAGTCCTGCCTGCACCGTGAGCTGGAGGCCCAGTAGCCACAACTCATGGCAATGACCCTCCATCAGGGGGGAGAGCCTGGAAGATATGGAAAAAAGAGCAAAAGAATGGGCTGATCACAATGAGCAGAGAATACGAGACTTAGCACGCCGGCTAGCCAAAGCCGAAGGAGATAGGGTGCTGGCTGAGAATCAGGCAGAGGCGGCCTAACTCTCCATGATAGCCCAGCAGCACACCTTCCTCAATACACTACTCCACTCCACCAGAACAGAAGGAAATGAAGCCAATGATCAGCTGCAAAGAAACTAACCATTGCACATGCAGAGCGCTAACGGCAGGCCTGCATGTGCCGCTGCAGCAAGGAGGCCCGCCGCAGAGCCTACAGGAGCAGAGAAGATATCTTGCACAGATAGGCCTGACGGCGCAGGAAATAGATGAACTCGGTTTCACAGAGGCGAAGGCACAAGAAGACGAGCAAGCAGAAGGGGGTGAACCGGAGTTTGATCTGGGACCTCAGGAGGAGGAATACGTCCCACCACCCCCTCAGCCACAACAAGCAGAAGTGCAGCCCCCTGATACATCTGTTGATAGAAGAGCAGCCCAGGCCAACCGCAGGAAAGAGATGGTAGAGAAGGCAAGGAAAAAGCTGAATGTTAGATCTGTTCCAAGTCAGCCTGCCCCTCTCCTATCGTGTCATCAAGATTTCCTTGCTGAATTCCATGCCGAATTGATTATCTAGGAACAACAGGAATATAATCGCGACCCCTTCGACTTGCGCTTTGAGTTTCCCGATACCTTGAACAGAGTACTGCCCATTCAACTTGTAGAGGATATCATTGCTATGGGTGCAAGGCTCAAGGCCAAGTGGTTAGCGGAGCGCGAGGCCCACCCAACTGCTTGGGGAACTGAGGATCGGGAATTTTGGCAGGATAAAGTCCATCCTCCTAAGGGATTGCTTATTGCTTCAAGCGTTTCGGATAAACTCAAAAGACGACCGGCTACATAGGGTGCCACAACAGTGTGAACGATGCCGAGTATCTTCATGGAGCCTAAAGCATGCCGAAATATTTCCTGGTCATTGTCCTTAAACCCCATCACTTATCATTCACCCAACCACATTGGAAGCAGTGTCAGCCACCTACCTGTTCCACCTAGCAGCCAACCTAACTAGCCACTATGTCCCACCGCAGTGCCGTGGGACTGGCACTTGGCTAGGAGGGGGGTAATGTTATCATGTTTCCCGCAGCATAGAGGAGTGGAAAATGAAAAAAATGGAAATAGCAAAAAAGGCGCAGGATAAAAGCAAAAAAAGACGCCTTGACCGGTAACCAGTGTTGAGATATCGAGCTCCACTCGTGATATGCCAAGGTGACCGTTGTGCATTTATGTCACCGACTTGTTAGTTACAGATGCGGTTGGTACACTGCCCATGAATAATAGCTAGATGACAGCTATCCTTATCTACTCTAGTTTGTGGCTCAGTTAGTATGCCACCTTAGTTAGTTGAGTTTGGTTTGAGACCCATATATAGGGTTCTTCTATTTCTATGCACTTGAGTTCTTTTGGCTTACACAACTAAGAAGAGGAAAACTGTTTTCAGCCTCCACCTTTGTGTGTATTCCCCCATTGTGCAAGCAAGAAAGCTACAAGTGAGACTCCTTCCTTCTCTCCCACAATCTTGACATGGTATCAGAGCCTTGTTCGTGATAAGGAGCTCAAGAAAGCAGACCAAGTTTGCAGTGTTCTGGTAAGAGGACTAGTATTGCTTTCATTTTTCTATTTTGGGAGCAAGTCTCTGCAGGTAGCACAGCCGAAAAGTACAAGAGTGCATTGTCTTAGATTGAGACGCCCTTCGCGGTATAGCAAGAGGGCAGTATATGTTGCGGGTAAGGACTTTAGCCCTTGGTTGCCCTATTTTTTAGATTCGAGGCCATTTCAGGGCCTATTTTGGAGGTGAAAGTTTTTTGCACGCACTCAGGAAAATGCCTTGTTTTATGCTGTGCGACTACTGTTCTACAGGTCGGTGAAAAGTTACTGTAGAAATTGCATCGTATGCCTGTGCACAAAGACATTGGGAGTTACAGAATCATCCTTGTTTCCCGTTGATGCAAAATCGTCACTAGGAAGTGACTGTGTGGTCAAATACCACTTTCGTCAGTTTTGCAGATTTGCCCTTGTGAGGCTGAAGCTGTGTTTTTTGCAGTGACAGAATTTTTTGCAGTGTTCTGTAATGGTGTCTGATTCTCTTTCACAGATTGTCAATGAAAAGCTTGACAAGAACAACTTCCAAGCATGGAAGTTTAGAATGATGAATTTCCTTATGGGAAAAGGATATTGGGAATTTGTTACAGGAAATGAAGAAGAACCAGTTCTTCCTGATGTTCCCAATCAACAGCAAATGTAGGCATTTAAAGCATGGCATGTGAGAGCTAGAAAAGTTATGTACTGGCTGTCTATCAACATTTCAGACTCTATGATTGTGCATATTCAAGATGCAAGTACGCCAAAGGAGGCATGGGATACTTTGTCAAAAATGTATAGCACAAATACGCAAGCCAGGAAAATGCAGCTCAAGCAAGAGTTGCACAATGTGCAAAGAGAAAGTATGAGTATCAATGACTACCACATGAAGGTGAAGAAGATTGCAGATGCACTTGCTTCCATTGGGTCGCCAGCGGAAGATGATGATTTAGTTTTTGTGACCTTGAATGGTCTAGGAAAGGATTATGCATAGTTCCGAACATCCATTTCCGTCCGTGAAAGATTTCTTGATTTTGAGGAGTTGATTGCTCTTTTAATTTCTGAGGAGCAAAGAAATGGCGGTGCATCTTCTTCAGGAGGAACTTCAAAAGAAACTGTCTTCTACTCAAATGCTGGAAGAGGTAGAGGAGGCCGATCTGGAGGCCGTGGTAGAAATCAGAATATGCAGCAAACTCAAGAAAACAAGTCCTATGGAGGAGGACGTGATAACTCTAGAGGTAGGGGGAGCCAAAGAGGTCGTGGTGGATGGCAAAGAGGCCAAAATTCAAACAGCAATTTGAATGCTACTACTGTGGTAAAATGGGTCATATGGCTAAAGACTGCTATAAAAAGCAGAATGACATCATGAATGGAAAATTGCAACAAGGGAATTATGCATTTTCTAGTAGAGAGGGTGATGACAGAAATGAGCATTTGTTTATGGTGCAGCACATGACCAATTCTGTGACACATGTAGAAGAAAGCAATGATGTGTGGTATGTTGACTCAGGTGCATCAAACCACATGACAGGTCATGCAGAATGGATGTAGGATGCAAGGAAAATGGAAAAACCAGGATTTGTGGAGACTGGTGATGATATTGTACATCCTATCGTGCAGATTGGAAAAAATTCCTTTGTCTATGCAGGATGGGAAAAAGAAATACCTATCGGATGTATTTCATGTCCCAAATATCACCAAGAACCTGGTTTCTGTTGGTCAAATGGTTGAGCAGGGCTTGCAGATCAGATTTAATTCTCATGGATGCTTTGTTGAGGATATGAAAAATAAAGGTCGCTTGATAGCAAAAGGAAAGAAGAAGGGTAGAATGTTTACGTTGGATGTAGACATGCCTGAATTGAGTGTAGCAATGTTTGCACATGGGACCAGTGTAGTTGCAGATATTGATATCTGGCATAAACGCATTGGTCATGTTAATGTACATCGACTTAAATCAATGCAAGCCCAAAATATTGTTGCAGGATTTCCAAAATTCAAGGTTGCAGAAATGCATAAGGTATGTGAAGCCTGTCAGTTTCGAAAACAGGCAAGGAAACCATTTCCTAGATATGTTTAAGAGAGTAAGAAGCCATTGGAATTAATCCACTCTGATGTGTGGACTACTAAAGCTGCATCTCTTGGAGGCTGTCATTATTTTGTCACTTTTATCGATGACTATAGCAGAAAAGTTTGGGTGTATTTTATGAAAAAGAAAAGTGAAGTTTTTGGGCATTTCAAAACTCTTAAAGCTATGGTTGAAAAAGAAACATGCCTGCAAATAAAATGCCTAAGGTCAGATGGAGGGGGAGAGTACCTCTCAAATGAGTTTGCAAGGTTCTTGCAAGAGCATGGCATAAAGTAGCAATATTCATGTAGTCATACCCCACAGCAAAATGGAATTGCAGAAAGAAAAAACAGACATATTGGAGAGGTATCTCGTGCCATGCTCAATGAAAAAGACCTGCCAGATTTTTACTGGGCTGAGGCAGTTGCTACAACAGTCTACATAATGAATAGGACTCCCACTGTAGCAATACATGGCATGACTCTAGAGGAGAGGTATATTGATAGGAAACCAGATATTTCTCATTTGAAAATTTTTGGTTGCATTGCCTATGTTCATGTGCCAGATGAGTTGAGATAAGATACAAGGCAAGATTAGTAGTCAAGGGATATGCACAAACATATGGCATTGATTATGAAGAAACATTCAGTCCAGTTGCAAGGATGGCAACCGTAAGAGCAGTCATTGCTATGGGTGCATCAAAGGGATGGACTTTACATCAGATGGATGTAAAAAATGCCTTCTTGCATGGTGATTTGCAAGAAGAGGTCTATATGGAGCAGCCACCAGGTTATGTGCATGCTGTTCATCCTGAGTTTGTTTGCAGGTTGAAGAAAGCCTTGTATGGCTTGAAGCAAGCACCTAGAGCATGGTCTGACAAGCCAGGACAATATCTTGTCACTATTGGTTTTTAGATTTTCAAGGCAGATTTCTCACTTTATGTGAGAAAACAAGAGAAAGATATTATGCTGCTTGTCATTTATGTTGATGATTTGATTATCACAGGTGATAGTGATGAAGATATCCTTCATGTGAAAATGCTATTGAAGCAGAAGTTTGAGATGAAGGATTTGGGAGAGCTGCGTTATTTCTTGGGCATTGAGGTGATTAGATCACCAAGTGGGATATGGCTCTTGTAAAGGCACTATGGATTGGACATGCTATCCAAATATGGGATGACAGGCTGTAAGCCTATTTCAGTTCCTTTGGAGCAAAATGTGAAGTTGAGCACAGATGCAGGTGAGCTTCTTGAAGACCCTACTATGTACAGACGCATAGTAGGAAGTTTGATTTATATGACTATTACCAGGCCAGATTTGAGCTATGCTGTTGGATTAGTAAGTCAGTTTATGCAGGCTCCAAGGAAACCACATTTGGATGTAGCTAGACGCATACTCAGGTATGTGAAGTCCACATTGCAGTATGGACTATTTTATGAGACTTGGATTCAGATACAGTTGCATGGATACACTGATGCTGATTGGGCTGGTAGTATTTCTGATAGACGATCTACCAGTGGATATGTGTTCTCTTTTGGAAGTGCTGCAGTCACTTGGAGTAGCAAGAAACAGCCTACAGTTGCCTTGTCGAGCACAGAGGCTGAGTACAGGGGTGCAGCAATGGCTGCATGTGAGGTAGCTTGGTTGCATAAGCTACTTTATGATATGCATCACTCTATAGATGGGCCAGTTGTCATTTATTGTGACAACATGAGTAGTATACACTTGGCAAATAACCCAGTATATCATGTCAAGATTGTGGGAGAGAAGGAAGGAGTCTCGCTTGAAGCTTTCTTGCTTGCACAATGGGGGAAGAGACACAAGGGTGGAGGCTGAAAACAGTTTTCCTCTTCTTAGTTGTGTAAGCCAAAAGAACTCAAGTATAAAGAAATAGAAGAACCCTCTATATGGGTCTCAAACCAAACTCAACTAACTAAGGTGGCATACTAACTGAGCCACGAACTAGAGTAGATAAGGATAGCTATCATGTAGCTATTATTCATGGGCGGTGTACCAACCGTGTCTGCAACTGACAAGTCGGTGACATAAATACACAACGGTCACCCTGGCGTATCACGAGTGGAGCTCGATATCTCAACACTCCCCCTCGAGCTCAATCCCAATTCCTGCACACCAAGCAGGTCTCTGAACTTGCGCAGCTTCTCTGCGCCCAATGCCTTCGTGAATATGTCAGCTACCTGATCCTCTGTGCTGACATAAACTAGATCAATAAGACCTAGTAAAATCCTCTCTCGCACATAGTGATAATGCACCTCAATGTGCTTTGTTCTAGCATGATAGACTGGGTTATTTTCCAAGTGTATACTACTCATGTTGTCACAATAAATGACAACTGGTCCATCTGTAGACTGATGCATATCATAAAGTAGCTTATGCAACCAAGCTACCTCACATGCAGCCATTGCTGCACCCCTGTACTCAGCCTTTGTGCTCGACAAGGCAACTGTAGGCTGTTTCTTGCTGCTCCAAGTGACTGCAGCACTCCCAAAAGAGAACACATATCCACTGGTAGATCGTCTATCAGAAATACTACCAGCCCAATCAGCATCAGTGTATCCATGCAACTGTATCTGAACCCCAGTCTCATAAAATAGTCCATACTGCAATGTGGACTTCACATACCTGAGTATGCGTGTAGCCGCATCCAAATGTGGTTTCCTTGGAGCCTGCATAAACTGACTTACCAATCCAACAACATAGCTCAAATCTGGCCTGGTAATAGTCATATAAATCAAACTTCCTACTATGCGTCTGTACATAGTAGGGTCTTCTAGAAGCTCACCTGCATCTATGCTCAGCTTCACATTCTGCTCCAAAGGAACTGAAATAGGCTTACAGCCTGTCATCCCATATTTGGACAGCATGTCCAATCCATACTGCCTCTGCAAGAGCTGTATCCCACTTGGTGATCTAATCACCTCAATGCCCAAGAAATAACGCAGCTCTCCCAAATCCTTCATCTCAAACTTCTGCTTCAATAGCATTTTCACATGAAGGATATCTTCATCATTGTCACCTGTCATAATCAAATCATCAACATAAATGACAAGTAGCATAATACCTTTCTCTGTTTTTCTCACATAAAGTGAGAAATCTGCCTTGGAAATCTGAAAGCCAATAGTGACAAGATATTGTCCTATCTTGTTAGACCATGCTCTAGGTGCTTGCTTCAAGCCATACAAGGCTTTCTTCAACCTGCAAACAAACTCAGGATGAACAGCATGCACATAACCTGGTGGCTGCTCCATATAGACCTCTTCTTGCAAATCACCATGCAAGAAGGCATTCTTTACATCCATCTGATGTAAAGACCATCCCTTTGATGCAGCCATAGCAATGACCGCTCTTACGGTTGCCATCCTTGCAACCGGACTGAATGTTTCTTCATAGTCAATACCATATGTTTGTGCATACCCCTTAACTACTAATCTTGCCTTGTATCTGTTCACAGAACCATCTGCATTGTACTTCACCTTATAAACCCACTTACAGCCAATTGCATTTTTACCTTTAGGCAAAGGTACCAATTCCCATGTAGCATTAGCTACCAAGGCATCCATTTCTTCATCCATGGATTTCTCCCATTTTTCTTTTCCCATGGCTTCCTCAAAAGAAGTGGGTTCTGGTTCTTGTATCGCTTTGACCATATATGCATAGTGAATGGCTGTAAATCCATCATATTTCAGCCTATCCACAGGATACCTAGCTCTCGTAGACCTGCGTAAAGTAGGTTCACTCCCAGGTGCTCTCAAAACATCCCTGGTCTTCCTTACTCCAGGTGTAACAATAGAAGGAATACCCAACTCATCATCAATGCTCTGTTCTGAGCCACTGGATTCACCATCCACATAAGAGTGACCTGCATTCACATCAAACATGGGCTGATCAACCTTCTCTTTTCCTTTTCGTGATACATGCATACCACTATCTGCATTGCTTTGAGAAGATTCTCCTGATCTCAATCTGCCTGTCCATGGCGAAGAATGTGAACCACTGCTAGAGGACGCTCCAGGTCCACTAATATTTTGTGACTGCTGCTGTGAATTCTGTGCAGCATTACCATTTTGTGCATCTACATCATCAATCACATTTACTGGTTTATACTAGCTACTCATCTCATCAAAAACAACATCTCTGCTCACTGTAAACTTACGAGTAGAAGGGTTATAACATCTATACCCTTTTTGCTGCAGAGAGTAACCAATAAAGATGCACTTCTCAGCTTTTGGATCCAACTTGGATCTCAACTCATCTGGCACATGTACATAGACAATGCAACCAAAAATTTTCAAATGAGAAATATCTGGTTTCCTACCAGTATACCTCTCCTCTGGAGTCATTCCATGTATTGCTGCAGTGGGAGTCCTGTTCATTATGTAGACTGCTGTAGCAACTGCTTCAGCCCAATAAAAATCTGGCAAGTCTTTTTCATTGAGCATGGCACGAGATACCTCTCCAATATGCCTGTTTTTCCTTTCTGCAATTCCATTTTGTTGTGGGGTATGACTGCATGAATATTGCTGCTTTATGCCATGCTCCTGCAAGAACCTTGCAAACTCATTTGAGAGGTACTCTCCCCCTCCATCTGACCTTAGGCATTTTATCTGCAGGCCTGTTTCTTTTTCAACCATCGCTTTAAGAGTTTTGAAATGCCCAAAAACTTCACTTTTCTTTTTCATAAAATACACCCAAACTTTTCTGCTATAGTCATCAATAAAACTGACAAAATAATGACAGCCTCCAAGAGATGCAACTTTAGTTGTCCACACATCAGAGTGGATTAATTCCAATGGCTTCTTACTCTCTTGAACATGTCTAGGAAATAGTTTCCTTGCCTGTTTTCCAAATTGACAGGCTTCACATACCTTATGCATTTCTGCAACCTTGAATTTCGGCAAACCTGCAACAATATTTTGGGCCTGCATTGATTTAAGTCGCTGTACATTAACATGACCAATGCGTTTATGCCATATATCAATATCTGCAACTACACCGGTCCCATGTGCAAACATTGCTGCACTCAATTCAGACATGTCTGCATCCAATGTAAACATTCTGCCCTTCTTCTTTCCTTTTGCTATCAAGCGACCTTTATTTTTCATATCCTCAACAAAGCATCCATGAGGATTAAATCTGACCTGCAAGCCCTGTTCAACCATTTGACCAATTGAAACCAGATTCTTGGTGATATTCGGGACATGAAATACATCGGACATGTATTTCTTTTTCCCATCCTGCATAGACAAGGGAATTTTTCCAATCTGCACAATAGGATGTGCAGTATCATCACCAATCTCCACAAATCCTGGTTTTCCATTTTCCTTGCATCCTCCATCCATTCTGCATGACCTGTCATGTGGTTTGATGCACCTGAGTCAACATACCATACATCGTTGCTTTCTTCTGCACTTGTCACAGAATTGTTCATGTGCTGCACCATAAACAGATGCTCATTTCTGTCATCGCCTTGTCTACTAGAGGATGCATAATTTCCTTATTGCAGTTTTCCATTCATGATGTCATTCTGCTTTTTATAGCAGTCTTTAGCCATATGACCCATTTTACCACAATAGTAGCATTCAACATTACTGTTTGCATTTTGGCCTCTTTGCCATCCACCACAACCTCTTTGGCTCCCCTTGTGTCTAGAGTTACCACGTCCTCCTCCATAGGACTGGTTTTCTTGAGTTTGCTGCATATTCTCATTTCTACCACGGTCTCCATATCGGCCTCCTCTACCTCTGCCTCTACCTCTTCCAGCATTTGAGTAGAAGACAGCTTCTTTTGAAGTTCCTCCTGAAGAAGATGCACCACCATTTCTCTGCTCCTCAGAAATTAGTAGAGCAATCAGCTCCTCAAAATCAGGAAATCTTTCACGAACTGAAATGGATGTCCGAAACTGTGCATAATCCTTTCCTAGACCATTCAAGGTCACAGAAAGTAAATCATCATCTTCCACTGGCGACCCAATGGAAGCAAGTGCATCTGCAATCTTCTTCACCTTCATGTGGTAGTCGTTGATGCTCATACTTTCTCTTTGCACATTATGCAACTCTTGCTTGAGCTGCATTTTCCTGGCTTGCGTATTTGTGCTATACATTTTTGACAAAGTATCCCATGCCTCCTTTGGCGTACTTGCATCCTGAATATGCACAATCATAGAGTTTGAAATGCTGATAGACAGCCAGTACATAACTTTCCTGGCTCTCTCATGCCATGCTTTGAATGCCTGCATTTGTTGTTGATTGGGAACATCAGGAAGAACTGGTTCTTCTTCATTTCTTGCAACAAATTCCCAATATCCTTTTCCCATAAGGAAATTCGTCATTCTAAACTTCCATGCCTGGAAGTTGTTCTTGTCAAGCTTTTCAGTTACAATCTGTGAAAGAGAATCAGACGCCATTATAGAACACTGCGAAAAATTCTGTCACTGCAAAAACTCAGCTTCACCCTCACAAGGGCAAATCTGCAAAACTGGCGAAAGTGGTATTTGACCACACAGTCACTTCCTAGTGACGATTTTGCATAAACAGGAACCAAGAATGATTTTGAAACTCCCAATGTCTTTGTGCACAGGCATACGATGCAATTTCTACAATAACTTTTCACCGACCTGTAGAATAGTGGTCGCACAGCATAAAACAGGGCCTTTTCCTGAGTGCGTGTAGAAAACTTCCGCCTCCAAAACAGGCCCCGAAATGGCCTCAAATAAAAAAAACATAAGATATCGAGCTCCACTCGTGATATGCCAGGGTGACCGTTGTGTATTTATGTCACCGACTTGTCAGTTGCAAACACGGTTGGTACACCGCCCATGAATAATAGCTACATGATAGCTATCCTTATCTACTCTAGTTCGTGGCTCAATTAGTATGCCACCTTAGTTAGTTGAGTTTGGTTTGAGACCCATATAGAGGGTTCTTCTATTTCTTTGTACTTGAGTTCTTTTGGCTTACACAACTAAGAAGAGGAAAACTGTTTTCAGCCTCCACCCTTATGTGTCTTCCCCCATTGTGCAAGTAAGAAAGCTTCAAGCGAGACTCCTTCCTTCTCTCCCACAATCTTGACAACCAGTCCCTGAAAAATTCAAATGTACGGGCATGACCCTCAGAAAGCCGCAGTGTTGGGCCGAGACAACAAAAGAGAAAAATGGCGCACCATTAAAATGTGGGTGCGCCCCCGAATCTTTGTAAAAGAGTGCCAGGCTCGCTCCTATGCAAAGTGTACGCATTAGTTGGGAATAGGATAAATTAGAATGGTGGGAAATGGGAAAAAGGGCCTAGGCTATGGCTGGCCATGTAAAAGAGGGAAAAGGAGATGACCGCCCAAAAAGGATTTAGGACTTTGTATATAAAGTTGAAAAGTGAATGAGAAGCTCATTCTTTGGTATGTGGCAAAAAGAGTCATCTTCTTCCTCTCTTCTTCTCTCCTTCTTGCTTGTGTGTGCTCTTGAGAGAGGGAGTGTGAGAGTGTGAGGGAGTGAGTGTGTGTGAGAGTGAGGGATCAAGAGGGTGAAGCTCTTCACCATCTCCTCTTCTCTTCTTCTCTTCTCTTCTCTTCTCTTGCGCGCGTGGCTATGCAGGATGGAGCTTGGAGATGGAGGATGCTTGAGGATGTTTGAGCTAGCATCAAGAATCGTGGAGCTACCGGAGTGCAAGAGAGAGGAGAGTACACGATCGGGCATCAAGGTAAGCTCACTACACTCGTAGGATCGACGGCGCGTCGGATAGGTGAGAGATAGCCATTAGAGCTCGCTTGGAATGCTTGATACAATAAGCAGTCCGTGGAGCCGGCAACTGAGTGAAAGCTCCCACATTTTGGTTCCGTTGCCGAGACCAACGGATTCAAGCTTGAGCACTTGCGCGCCTCACATCGAGCATCGAAGTAGGGTACACATATGATTGTTGGGCCTTTGCTAGTATTTGTTTAACTTGCTCATATATACTTGAATGATTTTGAATCTAATCGTCAATAGAAGGTATTTTCTGAGTTAGACAAAATGTGGGAGTTGGCAATTTGTGACCATAAACAATTTCAAAAGGTGCCTTTTGTGTAGTAGTGTGAGTGGTATTATTGTAAGCAAACTGTAGAAGGTGCAAATGATTATCCCATGTGGCTGGAGAAGAAATTGTGTAAGCATGGATTAAATCCAAAATTGTGCTATTTGTGGCCTCTGTTTCACCGTTAGTCTCTTGATGAAATGCAGAACTAAAATCAATCTTAGTTCCTAAGTTAGTAACTAAGGTAATCCAAAAATTATTACAAAATTGAGAATCTCAGTCAGACACAATTATTTTCGGCAATCCACGGTGCACAAAAATATGTTTGAGAAATAAGTTAGTGGCTTGTGCAGCAGTTAAGGTCTTTTTACAAGCAATGAAGTAAGCCTGTTTACTAAATCTATCAACTATGGTCCATATCATATCATTCTTTGAAAAATTTTGTGGTAAACCTGTAATGAAGTCCATAGAAATCTGCTCCCAAGGTGAATTAGGCATAGGTAATGGAAGTAATAAACCATATGATTTACCATGATGTCTTTTTATGCGTTGACATACAATACAGTCAGAGACAAAATTAGAAACATCACGTTGCATATTTGGCTAGAAAAAATCTTCATGTAAATTTTTAAGTGTGGAGATAATACCACGATATCCCATATAAGGAGGTTCATGTACTTCTTACATAATGAAATGACGGAAAGGATTAATAATACATAACCGTTTTTCATAAAACAGAAAACCATCGGAAACAGAAAAGTTATTAGTAGGGATCCATTGATTGTTAGATAAATTTACCCAAACATCATGAAAATCGAGATCTTGAAGATATGTATTTTTCATTGTGTCTAATGAAGAAGTAGAAATAACAAAAATATTGTTTAATGATGGTCTATGGCTAAGTGCATCGGCTACTACATTTTCCTTACCTGGTTGATATTGAATGAGTGGATGAAAGGATTGAATAAATGATGCCCACTGTATGTGTCTATCAGATATTTGTGGTTGTGACAATAAATGTTTAATACTTTGTTGATCGGTTTTAATCATAAATTTCGAACCCATTAAATAATGCTTCCATATGCGTAATGCATGAACTACGGCTAGTAATTCTTTGTCATATGTACTATATTTAACTTCAGACGGTTTCAATTTACAACTAAAGTATGCTATAGGGTGATTGTCTTGCATCAATACTGCACCGATGCTAGAACCACTTGCATCAGTAACCACAAGAAAGAATGTCTATTGAAATCAGGTAACTACAAAACTGGTGCGTGTGTGAGTGCATGCTTAAGTATTTCAAATGATCATTGTTGGCTGTCACCCCAACGATAAACAAAACCTTTCTTAACGAAAGAGTTAACGGTAAAGCAAGTAATGAAAATTTTTTAACAAATTTTAGATAAAAGCTAGCTAGTCATAGAAATGAACAAACTTCATGGACATTTTTAGGTGTTGGCCAAGACTTAATTACTTCAATTTTACGTGGATCTACGTGTATGCCTTTGGCAGACATGATATGACCTAAATAGATTGAAAGAAATAACTTTTGTGAGGGTTAGCATATAGATGGTTTTGTTTTAATAAACTAAACACCAAAGATAAATGTTCTTCGTGTTCGTTTTCAATTTTGCTGAAAACAAGAATGCCATCGAAAAAGATTATTACACAATGTTGAAAATGCAAAAAAATTCTATTCATCATTCTACTAAATGTTGTTGGTGCGTTGGTAAGTCCAAAGGGCATTACCAAGAATTTATAATGTCCAAATTGTGTACGAAAATCTGTCTTAAAAATGTTAGAAGACAACATAAGAACTTGGTGATATCCTGATTTTAAATCAATTTTACTAAACACTGTTGCTCCTTGTAATTTATCTAGAAGGTCGTCTATTCTACGTATTGGATACCTATTTTTAATCGTTATTTTATTAAGTGCTCTATAATCTATACACATGCGATAAGTTTGATTTTTCTTTTTAACTAATAATACATGAGCTCCAAAAGGCGAACTACTTGGACGAATTAATTTTCTACTTAGAAGTTCTTCAAATTGCTTCTGAATCTCTTTCTATTCTAATTAGTTGTGGCGATAGGGAGCTTTTCAAGGTGGTTGACTACCAGGACGTAAAGCAATTTGGTGGTCTTCGGGTCATGATGGAGGAAGTTGTAAAGGTAAATCATTAGAAAAGTAATCAGAAAATTTAGCAATAAAATGCTGTTACTTTGGAGTTAGTTCACTTGTTGTAACATCAACTTCATTAATCCATACTAAGAAAGCTTTTGATTGTTTATGCAAAGCTTGCTTCACTTGTGTATGACTAATAATTGGAAATAATTCAGTTTTTGTTAACCCTTCAAGTAAAATTTGTTTACCTTTGTGCTCAATGTGAATTGAGTGTATGTTGTAATTTATATTGGGGTTGAATTGGTGACGCCATGGCATGCCTAGAATTACGTCAACAGATTGCAAAGGTGCTACTAAAAAATTTCGCTTTTCCTTATAAGATCCAATACAAATTTCTAAATTATGAACATCTTTAGTACCATTATATCGTTGTCTTAGAAATACAGCCTTAATTTTATAGGCAAATGGAATAGTTTTAAGTTGTAAGGTTCTAACTACTTTTTCTGAAACAAAATCATGAGTACTTCCATTGTCATGCAAGATAGTCATATCATTATTATTGATTTAACATCGCATCTTTAATAAGGCATGCAAATAAATTTTACCAGCAAGGTCTTCAGGTTCGTTAGAATTTTTGCCGATAAGTGTAGCCTCATCAAAGTCGGGAATTGCTTCAAGGTCTTCGTTGGATTCTTTAGCTCCAAGAAAATTTAGATCTGCCTTGGGTTTCTTCCAATCACGAGTGTTGCCCATGGGACAACGACTCGCAATATGACCATGACGCTTACAATTATAATAAATTACATTTTTGGAAATGGCATTGGAGACACTTGGGTTAACATTTTTAGGTTCACCAGATTTAGAAAAATTTGAAGGTAGATTGGGAGGTTTAGAATTGGAAACTGATTAACTATGATTATTAAGAACATTTCGCATCCATGGTTGTCGGTTAAAATGACTCTTTCCATATTGAGAATTGAAGTTATGGAAAGAATTAAAACAAAAGCTACCCATGTTGTTACCGTTGGATGTCGAAAATTGCCTTCGGTCTTTAGTCTGCTTCTTTTCAATGTCGTGAGCTAGGGATATGACTTTGTCCAGGTTATTCGGCTTGAACATGTTGACTTCGGCTTGGATGGATGGAATTAAGCTGAACATATACTTTCTCTTGAAGGTAGATTCGGCCATTGGTTCCACCATTTGGAGTTGCAAGAGAGTGCTCCAAAATCTTTCTGTGTATTGAGGGATAGACTCACGTTTCTGTTTCATGAATAGATCCCATTGTTGTTGCATGCGGAGCTCGAATTGTGCAGGGAGAAAATTTGCAAGAACCTTCTTGCGAAAGTCATTCCATGTGAGAGGACAATCAATGCTTTTACGCATGACATCCCACCATAATGCAGCTTTCTCAATAAAATAATGAGATGCACATTTAATTTTGTCACTTTTTGAGTACTTGTCATTGTCAAAATAAGCTTCGAACTAACTTAATCATGACAGAATTTTGCGACCATCTTTAAGACCATCAAAAGAATTAAATTTGAATGTACGCTTGCTTATCTTGGACTCCTTTTGACTAGCGTGGACATCCAAAGTAGCATTGATGGTGCGGACTAGGTTGTCGTCATTGGTAGAAATTTTAGTGGTAGGACGCTTGAGGGACTTCAGTTCTTGCTCCAATTGTACACAGGGTTGACACTCTTCTTCAAGTTGCATGGATATTAAATCCATATGCTGCTCCAAGGTTGGCTCAGGAAGCGGTGATGCAGAGTTGAAATTGGCCATGATTGCTTGATGGAGAAATCTGAAAATTTAGGACGCCTTGCAAATGAGAAGACGCCTTGCTTGTTGTTGAAGAATTTTGGCGTGTAAGACCAAAATTTTAAATGGTATTTGGACAAGAAATTATGGATGGGAATAGGCAAGAAAGGCGAGAATTTTTTATGGAAATTTTGTGAGATTTATGAAGCTGGAAAGAATTGCGCGAGAACTGCCTCTATGGGAGAGATAGTCGGCTGTGACTTGTAAAGATTGACAGAGTCTGTGTATGACACAGAGTAAGAGAGGTTGAAGTTGATCAAGTAGGTTAGTAATATAACTTGCCTAATAAGGCTTTTAAGCCCCCCCCCTCCCCACGAAATTAAAAAAAAAGAGCTTAATCTTGAGCTAAGCTTTTACTTAAGCTTTAATTAAGTTTACTAACCATCTGTAAGCTCCAACTCATCACGAAATATGGTGCCATGATGTAGGAGTGGGTATTCTTCAGTGTCTGGGAAAATAGCATATTTTCTTGACTGTGATAAAGGGGTTTGGGGTTTTGAAGGCCTGGGAATCCAGCCGTGTAGCTAGTTCGAACCATAGAGCCTGTTTGCAGCAAAGGCCTCATCTTCACGCCAGAGGGTAGGCGATTGGAAGCCCAAGAGGTAGGCTGGGCTCTGATACCACTGTTGCGAGCAACAGATGGGTGGTTTGTGTGTAGCAAATGGAAGAAGCTCCCTCTTTCTTTCTTTTACTAATAAAATTGCATAGGACTCATGAGAAATTGAAAAATAGGCTAAAAGAAAAGGTAAAGTAAGATGAACGACTCAAGATTGGGCTCAATCTCCCCTTGAAATGAAGTGGGTATCTCCCTTCATGCCGTATTTATGATAATATTATGAAATGTTTTTTGCCCAAGATTTAGGCCCTTTACAATCACTCTTTGCATAAAGAGTTTGAGTGAACTGAAAAAGAGATAGAGTAATTTGAATTAATGGATGCTAGCAGTTGTGTATTCCACAACCCTCTAGAACCATTAATATTTTATTGGATATATCTTCTAAAAATCTATTTTGCTAATAAATATTTACATAGAGGCTATGCGCACTCTTTATAAGAAATAGCGGTGCGTCTAATACAATAATCCAATAAATTCTTAAAAAAATAATCTTTAGAATACTTGCACGTGGCGCGCTTTTCCAATTCTCCTTGCTCTACACATCAGCTGCCAAAAATTCAGAAAATCATGTCAGAATAATAACCAACTGAATAATTGCAGCTAGCCACATAAATCAATTAATTTGGAATTCAATACAATAATTAGTTCACGAAGATGTTAATACTCATGTGGATAAAATGGTACCACCCACGTTCACACTTGCATCGATGCGCGAAAAGGATAGGCGTCCCCATCGACCTTCTGCCTAAGACAATTCTTAGGAATGTGCCCCGCATTGATGGAGAACCATTTAAGGTGCTCATCCCTTTGCGTAGGTGCCACTTGGCAACACACACACACACACACACACACACACACACACACACACACACACACACACACACACACACATATATAGAGAGAACTTGACCAATTGAGGAGAAGGCTATTGGAGAAAGTCACCAACAACATTTGACGCCCAATTGCAGCCACAAAGAGCACCACCAAGGGTAGGCGATAGTAGCCCAAGGCCATAGGATAGCATTTCACAACTAGGTAGTAGAGTTTGTGGGTAGGTGATAGCCTCTTAGTTGTAGGCAATAGCTTTAGGAATTGTAGTAGCAGGAAATAACAAGGATCACATTATTTTTTGCAACAAAAGTCTAAATTTTCTCTCTCCTTAGCATTCACTCTTATTATCTAGCCATATCTCACGTTCTTAGCCAATATCTACCATTTGAGCCATTGGAGGTGAAGAATTCAAAGATCCACTACTATAAACCCTTAATTTACAATAGAAGTAAGGGTTTGATAGCCACATCAAGAAATGTGCTCAAAATTTAAGGTCTCACATTTGAAATTTTATAGATGCAATTTGGAAATTTCAAAAGTTATCAAAAGGCCATCCAACCAACATTAAGTTTGGGACAAAACTTGTTATCTAAGGAGCATATTAAAGGTCAATCACCAAGCAAACCAAGGGGCAAATTAATTTGATGACTTGTGGTTTTTATGAAGAGTAAGATGTATTGACAATTGAAGGAGATCGAGTTGAACCTAAGTGTACTTCAACCTTTAGCAATACAAGTTAAAGAAATATCCCAAGAAGGGACGCTAATTTTGGGGCCAATTGGATATCCATTTGTCAAGATTGTGGGAGAGAAGGAAGGAGTCTCACTTGTAGCTTTCTTGCTTGCACAATGGGGGAATACACACAAAGATGGAGGCTAAAAACAATTTTTCTCTTCTTAGTTGTGTAAGCCAAAAGAACTCAAGTACAAAGAAATAGAAGAACCCTATATATGGGTCTCAAACCAAATTCAACTAACTAAGGTGGCATACTAACTAAGCCACGAACTAGAGTAGATAAGGATAGCTATCATCTAGCTATTATTCATGGGCGGTGTACCAACCACATCTGCAACTAACAAGTCGGTGACATAAATGCACAACGGTCACCCTAGCATATCACGAGTGGAGCTCGATATCTCAACACTCCCCCTCGAGCTCAATCCCAATTCCTACACACCAAGCAAGTCTCTGAACTTGTGCAGCTTCTCTGCGCCCAATGCCTTCGTAAATATGTCAGCTACTTGATCCTCTGTGCTGACATAAACTAGATCAATAAGACCTAGTAAAACCCTCTCCCGCACATAGTGATAATGCACCTCAATGTGCTTTGTTCTAGCATGATAGACTGGGTTATTTGCCAAGTGTATAGTACTCATGTTGTCACAATAAATGACAACTGGCCCATTTGTAGGTTGATGCATATCATAAAGTAGCTTATGCAACCAAGCTACCTCACATGCAGCCATTGATACGCCCCTGTACTCAGCCTCTGTGCTTGACAAGGCAACTGTAGGCTGTTTCTTGCTACTCCAAGTGACTGCAGCACTCCCAAAAGAGAACACATATCCACTAGTAGATCGTCTATCAAAAATACTACCAGCCCAATCAGCATCAGTGTATCCATGCAACTGTATCTGAACCCCAGTCTCATAAAGTAGTCCATACTGCAATGTGGACTTCACATACCTGAGTATGCGCCTAGCAGCATCCAAATGCGGTTTCCTTGGAGCCTGCATAAACTGACTTACCAATCCAACAACATAGCTCAAATCTGGCCTGGTAATAGTCATATAAATCAAACTTCCTACTATGCGTCTGTACATAGTAGGGTCTTCGAGAAGCTCACCTGCATCTGCGCTCAGCTTCACATTCTGCTCCAAAGGAACTGAAATAGGCTTACAACCTGTCATCCCATATTTGGACAGCATGTCCAATCCATACTGCCTCTGCAAGAGCCGTATCCCACTTGGTGATCTAATCACCTCAATGCCCAAGAAATAACGCAGCTCTCCCAAATACTTCATCTTAAACTTCTGCTTCAATAGCATTTTCACATGAAGGATATCTTCATCACTGTCACCTGTCATAATCAAATCATCAACATAAATGACAAGTAGCATAATACCTTTCTCTGTTTTTCTCACATAAAGTGAGAAATATGCCTTGGAAATCTGAAAGCCAATAGTGACAAGATACTGTCCTATCTTGTCAGACCATGCTCTAGGTGTTGAGATATCGAGCTCCACTCATGATACGCCAAGGTGACCGTTGTGAATTTATGTCACCGACTTGTCAGTTGCAGATGCGGTTGGTACACCGCCCCTGAATAATAGCTACATGATAGCTATCCTTATCTACTCTAGTTCGTGGCTCAGTTAGTATGCCACCTTAGTTAGTTGAGTTTGGTTTTGAGACCCATATCTAGGGTTCTTCTATTTCTTTGTACTTGAGTTCTTTTGGCTTCCACAACTAAGAAGAGAAAAACAGTTTTCAGCCTCCACCCTTGTGTGTCTTCCCCCATTGTGCAAGCAAGAAAGCTACAAGTGAGACTCCTTCCTTCTCTCCCACAATCTTGACATGGTATCAGAGCCTTGTTCGTGGTAAGGAGCTCAAGAAAGCAAGCCAAGCTCGCAGTGTTCTGGTAAGAGGAGCAGTGTTGCTTTCATTTTTTGTTTTGGGAGCAGATCTCTGCAGGTAGCACAGCCGGAAATTGCAGGAGTGCATTGTCTCAGGTTGAGACGCCCTTCGCGGTGAAGCAAGAGGGCAGTATATACTGCGGGGCAGAGCTTTAGCTCTTGGCGACCCTGTTTTTTTAATTTGAGGCCATTTCGGGGCCTGTTTTGGAGGCGGAAGTTTTCTGCACACACTCAGGAAAAGGCCCAGTTTTATGCTGTGCAGCCACTGTTCTACAGGTCGGTGAATAGTTACTGTAAACATTGCATTGTATGCTTGTGTGCAGAGACATTGCGAGTTACAGAATCATCCCTGTTGCCTGTTGATGCAAAATCGTCACTAGGAAGTGACTGTGTGGTCAAATACCACTTTCGCCAGTTTTGCAGATTTTCCCTTGTGAGGGTGAAGCTGTGGTTTTTGCAGTGACAGAAAGCAAGCCAAGCTCGCAGTGTTCTGGTAAGAGGAGCAGTGTTGCTTTCATTTTTTGTTTTGGGAGCAGATCTCTGCAGGTAGCACAGTCGGAAATTGCAAGAGTGCATTGTCTCAGGTTGAGACGCCCTTCGCGGTGAAGCAAGAGGGCAGTATATGCTGCGGGAGAGGGCTTTAGCCCCAGGCGACCCTGTTTTTTTGATTTGGGGCCATTTCGGGGCCTGTTTTGAAGGCGGAAGTTTTCTGCACGCACTCAGGAAAAGGCCCAGTTTTATGCTGTGCAACCACTGTTCTACAGGTTGGTGAAAAGTTACTGTAGAAATTGCATCGTATGCCTGTGCGCAGAGACATTGGGAGTTACAGAATCATCATTGTTGCCTATTGATGCAAAATCGTCACTAGGAAGTGACTGTGTGGTCAAATACCACTTTCGTCAGTTTTGCAGATTTGCCTTTGTGAGGTTGAAGCTATGTTTTTTGCAGTGACAGAATTTTTTTGCAGTGTTCTGTAATGGCGTCTGATTCTCTCTCATAGATTGTCACTGAAAAGCTTGACAAGAAAAACTTCCAAGCATGGAAGTTTAGAATGACGAATTTCCTTATGGGAAAAGGATATTGGGAATTTGTTGCAGGAAATGAAGAAGAACCAGTTCTTCCTGATGTTCCCAATCAACAGCAAATGCAGGCATTTAAAGCATGGCATGAGAGAGCCAGGAAAGTTATGTATTGGCTATCTATCAGCATTTCAGACTCTATGATTGTGCATATTCAGGATGCAAGTATGCCAAAGGAGGCATGGGATACATTGTCAAAAATGTATAGCACAAATACGCAAGCCAGGAAAATGCAGCTCAAGCAAGAGTTGCATAATGTGCAAAGAGAAAATATGAGCATCAATGACTACCACATGAAGGTGAAGAAGATTGTAGATGCACTTGCTTCCATTGGGTCGCCAGTGGAAGATGATGATTTAGTTTCTGTGACCTTGAATGGTCTAGGAAAGGATTATGCACAGTTTCGAACATCCATTTCCGTCCGTGAAAGATTTCCTGATTTTGAGGAGTTGATTGCTCTTCTAATTTCTGAGGAGCAGAGAAATGGTGGTGCATCTTCTTCAGGAGGAACTTCAAAAGAAGCTGTCTTCTACTCAAATGCTGGAAGAGGTAGAGGCAGAGGTAGAGGAGGCCGATATGGAGGCCGTGGTAGAAATCAAAATATGCAGCAAACTCAAGAAAACCAGTCCTATGGAGGAGGACGTGGTAACTCTAGAGGCAAGGGGAGCCAAAGAGGTCGTGGTGGATGGCAAAGATGCCAAAATGCAAACAGTAATGTTGAATGCTACTACTGTGGTAAAATGGGTCATATGGCTAAAGACTGCTATAAAAAACAGAATGACATCATGAATGGAAAACTGCAACAAGGAAATTATGCATCCTCTAGTAGACAGGGTGATGACAGAAATGAGCATCTGTTTATGGTGCAGCACATGAACAATTCTGTGACAAGTGCAGAAGAAAGCAACGATGTATGGTATGTTGACTCAGGTGCATCAAACCACATGACAGGTCATGCAGAATGGATGGAGGATGCAAGGAAAATGGAAAAACCAGGATTTGTGGAGACTGGTGATGATACTGCACATCCTATTGTGCAGGTTGAAAAAATTCCTTTGTCTATGCAGGATGGGAAAAAGAAATACCTGTCCGATGTATTTCATTTCCCAAATATCACCAAGAATCTGGTTTCTGTTGGTCAAATGGTTGAGCAGGGCTTGCAGGTCAGCTTTAATCCTCATGGATGCTTTGTTGAGGATATGAAAAATAAAGGTCGCTTGATAGCAAAAGGAAAGAAGAAGAGCAGAATGTTTACATTGGATGCAGACATGTCTGAATTGAGTGCAACAATGTTTGCACATGGGACCGGTGTAGTTGCAGATATTGATATCTGGCATAAACGCATTGGTCATGTTAATGTACAGCGACTTAAATCAATGCAGGCCCAAAATATTGTTGCAGGATTGCCAAAATTCAAGGTTGCAGAAATGCATAAGGTATGTGAAGCTTGTCAGTTTGGAAAACAGGCAAGGAAACCATTTCCTAGACATGTTCAAGAGAGTGAGAAGCCATTGGAATTAATCCACTCTGATGTGTGGACAACTAAAGCTGCATCTCTTGGAGGCTGTCATTATTTTGTCAGTTTTATTGATGACTATAGCAGAAAAGTTTGGGTGTATTTTATGAAAAAGAAAAGTGAAGTTTTTGAGCATTTCAAAACTCTTAAAGCTATGGCTGAAAAAGAAACAGGTCTGCAGATAAAATGCCTAAGGTCAGATGGAGGGGGAGAGTACCTCTCAAATGAGTTTGCAAGGTTCCTGCAGGAGCATGGCATAAAGCAGCAATATTCATGCAGTCATACCCCACAGCAAAATGGAGTTGCAGAAAGGAAAAACAGGCATATTGGAGAGGTGTTTCGTGCCATGCTCAATGAAAAAGACTTGCCAGATTTTTATTGGGCTGAAGCAGTTGCTACAGCAGTCTATATAATGAATAGGACTCCCACTGCAGCAATACATGGAATGACTCCAGAGGAGAGGTATACTGGTAGGAAACCAGATATTTCTCATTTGAAAATTTTTGGTTGCATTGCCTATGTACGTGTGCCAGATGAGTTGAGATCCAAGTTGGATCCAAAAGCTGAGAAGTGCATCTTTATTGGTTACTCTCTGCAGCAAAAAGGGTATAGATGCTATAACCCTTCTACTCGTAAGTTTACAGTGAGCAGAGATGTTGTTTTTGATGAGATGAGTAGCTGGTATAAACCAGTAAATGTGATTGATGATGTAGATGCACAAAATGGTAATGCTGCACAGAATTCACAGCAGCAGTCACAAAATATTAGTGGACCTGGAGCGTCCTCTAGCAGTGGTTCACATTCTTCGCCATGGACAGGCAGATTGAGATCAGGAGAATCTTCTCAAAGCAATGCAGATAGTGGTATGCAGGTATCACCAAAAGGAAAAGAGAAGGTTGATCAGCCCATGTTTGATGTGAATGCAGGTCACTCTTATGTGGATGGTGAATCCAGTGGCTCAGAAAAGAGCATTGATGATGAGTTGGGTATTCCTTCTATTGTTACACCTAGAGTAAGGAAGACCAGGGATGTTTTGAGAGCAGCTGGGAGTGAACCTACTTTGCGTAGGTCTACGAGAGCTAGATATCCTGTGGATAGGCTGAAATATGATGGATTTACAGCCATTCACTATGCGTATATGGTCAAAGTGATACAGGAACCAGAGCCCACTTCTTTTGAGGAAGCCATGGGAAAAGAAAAATGGGAGAAAGCCATGGATGAAGAAATGGATGCCTTGGAAGCAAATGCTACATGGGAATTGGTACCTTTGCCTAAAGGTAAAAATGCAATTGGCTGCAAGTGGGTTTATAAGGTGAAGCACAATGCAGATGGTTCTGTGAACAGATATAAGGCAAGATTAGTAGTCAAGGGGTATGCACAAACATATGGCATTGACTATGAAGAAACATTCAGCCCGGTTGCAAGGATGGCAACCGTAAGAGCAGTCATTGCTATGGCTGCATCAAAGGGATGGTCTTTACATCAGATGGATGTAAAGAATGCCTTCTTGAATGGTGATTTGCAAGAAGAGGTCTATATGGAGCAGCCACCAGGTTATGTGCATGCTGTTCATCCTGAGTTTGTTTGCAGGTTGAAGAAAGCCTTGTATGGCTTGATGCAAGCACCTAGAGCATGGTCTGACAAGATAGGACAGTATCTTGTCACTATTGGCTTTCAGATTTCCAAGGCAGATTTCTCACTTTATGTGAGAAAAACAGAGAAAGGTATTATGCTACTTGTCATTTATGTTGATGATTTGATTATGACAGGTGACAGTGATGAAGATATCCTTCATGTGAAAATGCTATTGAAGCAGAAGTTTGAGATGAAGGATTTGGGAGAGCTGCGTTATTTCTTGGGCATTGAGGTGATTAGATCACCAAGTGGGATACAGCTCTTGCAGAGGCAGTATGGATTGGACATGCTGTCCAAATATGGGATGACAGGCTGTAAGCCTATTTCAGTTCCTTTGGAGCAGAATGTGAAGCTGAGCACAGATGCAGGTGAGCTTCTAGAAGACCCTACTATGTACAGACGCATAGTAGGAAGTTTGATTTATATGACTATTACCAGGCCAGATTTGAGCTATGCTGTTGGATTGGTAAGTCAGTTTATGCAGGCTCCAAGGAAACCACATTTGGATGCGCCTAGACGCATACTCAGGTATGTGAAGTCCACATTGCACTATGGACTATTTTATGAGACTGGGGTTCAGATACAGTTGCATGGATACACTGATGCTGATTGGGCTGGTAGTATTTCTGATAGACGATCTACTAGTGGATATGTGTTCTCTTTTGGGAGTGCTGCAGTCACTTGGAGCAGCAAGAAACAGCCTACAGTTGCCTTGTCGAGCACAGAGGCTGAGTACAGGGGTGCAGCAATGGCTGCATGTGAGGTAGCTTGGTTGCATAAGCTACTTTATGATATGCATCAGTCTACAGATGGGCCAGTTGTCATTTATTGTGACAACATGAGTAGTATACACTTGGCAAATAACCCAGTCTATCATGCTAGAACAAAGCACATTGAGGTACATTATCACTATGTGCGAGAGAGGGTTTTACTAGGTCTTATTGATCTAGTTTATGTCAGCACAGAGGATCAGGTAGCTGACATATTCACGAAGGCATTGGGTGCAGAGAAGCTGCGCAAGTTCAGAAACCTGCTTGGTGTGCAGGAATTGGGATTGAGCTGGAGGGGGAGTGTTGAGATATCGAGCTCCACTCGTGATACGCCAGGGTGACCGTTGTGTATTTATGTCACCGACTTGTCAGTTGCAGATGCGGTTGGTACACCGCCCCTGAATAATAGCTACATGATAGCTATCCTTATCTACTCTAGTTCGTGGCTCAGTTAGTATGCCACCTTAGTTAGTTAGTTGAGTTTGGTTTTGAGACCCATATCTAGGGTTCTTCTATTTCTTTGTACTTGAGTTCTTTTGGCTTCCACAACTAAGAAGAGAAAAACAGTTTTCAGCCTCCACCCTTGTGTGTCTTCCCCCATTGTGCAAGCAAGAAAGCTACAAGTGAGACTCCTTTCTTCTCTCCCACAATCTTGACACTAGGTGCTTGCTTCAAGCCATACAAGGCTTTCTTCAACCTACAAACAAACTCAGGATGAACAACGTGCACATAACCTGGTGACTGCTCTATATATACCTCTTCTTGCAAATCACCATGCAAGAAGGAATTCTTTACATCGATCTGATGTAAAGACCATTCCTTTGATGTAGCCATAGCAATGATTGCTCTTACGGTTGCCATCCTTGCCAACCGGACTGAATGTTTCTTCATAATCAATGCCATATGTTTGTGCATATCCCTTGACTACTAATCTTGCCTTGTATCTATTCACAGAACCATCTGCATTGTGCTTTACCTTATAAACCCACTTACAACCAATTGCATTCTTATCTTTAGGCAAAGGTACCAATTCCCATGTAGCATTTGCTTCCAAGGCATCCATTTCTTCATCCATGGCTTTCTCCCATTTTTCTTTTCCCATGGCTTGCTCAAAAGAAGTGGGTTCTGGTTCTTGTATCACTTTGACCATATAGGCATAGTGAATGGCTATAAATCCATCATATTTCAGCCTATCCACAGGATACCTAGCTCTGGTAGACCTGTGCAAAGTAGGTTCACTCCCAGGTGCTCTCAAAACATCCATGGTCTTCCTTACTCTAGGTGTAACAATAGAAGGAATACCCAACTCATCATCAATGCTCTGTTCAGAGCCACTGGATTCACCATCCACATAAGAGTGACTTGCATTCACATCAAACATGGGCTGATCTACCTTCTCTTTTCCTTTTCGTGATACTTGCATACCACTATCTGCATTGCTTTGAGAATATTCTCCTGATCTCAATCTGCCTGTCCATGGCGAAGAATGTGAACCACTGCTAGAGGACGCTCCAGGTTCACTAATATCTTGTGAGACTGCTGCTGTGAATTCTGTGCAGTATTACCATTTTGTGCATCTACATTATCAATCACATTTACTGGTTTATACCAGCTACTCATCTCATAAAAAACAACATCTCTGCTCACTGTAAACTTACGAGTAGAAGGGTTATAGCATCTATACCCTGTAGAGAGTAACCAATAAAGATGCACTTGTCAGCTTTTGGATCCAACTTGGATTTCAACTCATCTGGCACATGAACATAGGCAATGCAACCAAAAATATTCAAATGAGAAATATCTGGTTTCCTACTAGTATACCTCTCGTCTAGAGTCATCCCATGTATTGCTGCAGTGGGAGTCCTGCTCATTATGTAGACTGCTGTAGCGACTGCTTCAGCCAAGTAAAAATCCGGCAAATCTTTTTCATTGAGCATGGCATGAGATACCTCTCCAATATGCCAGTTTTTCCTTTCTATAATTCCATTTTGTTGTGGGGTATGACTGCATGAATATTGCTGCTTTATGCCATGCTCCTGCAGGAACCTTGCAAACTCATTTGAGAGGTACTCTCCCCCTCCATCTGACCTTAGGCATTTTATTTGCAGGCATGTTTCTTTTTCAACCCTAGCTTTAAGAGTTTTGAAATGCCCAAAAACTTCACTTTTCTTTTTCATAAAATAGACCCAAACTTTTCTGCTATAGTCATCAATAAAAGTGACAAAATAATGACAGCCTCCAAGAGATGCAGCTTTAGTAGTCCACACATCAGAGTGGATTAATTCCAATGGCTTTTTACTCTCTTGAACATGTCTAAGAAATGGTTTCCTTGCCTGTTTTCCAAACTGACAGGCTTCACATACCTTATGCATTTCTGCAACCTTGAATTTAGGCAATCCTGCAACAATATTTTGGGCTTGCATTGATTTAAGTCGCTGTACATTAACATGACCAATGCGTTTATGCCAGATATCAATATCTGCAACTACACCGGTCCCATGTGCAAACATTGCTCCACTCAATTCAGGCATGTCTGCATCCAACGTAAACATTCTACCCTTCTTCTTTCCTTTTGCTATCAAGCGACCTTTATTTTTCATATCCTCAACAAAGCATCCATGAGAATTAAATTTGACCTGCAAGCCCTGCTCAACCATTTGACCAACAGAAACCAGGTTCTTGGTGATATTCGGGACATGAAATACATCGGACAGGTATTTCTTTTTCCCATCCTGCATAGATAAAGAAAATTTTCCAATCTGCACAATAGGATGTGCAGTATCATCACCAGTCTCCACAAATCCTGGTTTTTCCATTTTCCTTGCATCCTGCATCCATTCTGCATGACCTGTCATGTGGTTTGATACACCTGAGTCAACATACCACACATTGTTTCTTTCTTATGCACTTGTCATAGAATTGGTCATGTGCTACACCATAAACAAGTGCTCATTTCTGTCATCACCCTGTCTACTAGAAGATGCATAATTCCCTTGTTGCAATTTTCCATTCATGATGTCATTCTGCTTTTTATAGCAGTCTTTAGCCATGACCCATTTTACCACAGTAGTAGCATTCAACATTGCTGTTTGCATTTTGGCCTCTTTGCCATTCACCATGACCTCTTTGACTCCCCCTGCCTCTAGAGTTACCACGTCCTCCTCCATAGGACTGGTTTTCTTGAGTTTGTTGCATATTTTGATTTCTACCACGGCCTCCAAATCGGCCTCCTCTACCTCTGTCTCTACCTCTTCCAGCATTTGAGTAGAAGACAACTTCTTTTGAAGTTCCCCCTGAAGAAGATACACCACCATTTCTCTGCTCCTCAGAAATTAAAAGAGCAATCAACTCCTCAAAATCAGGAAATCTTTCACTGACGGAAATGGATGTTCGAAACTGTGCATAATCCTTTCCTAGACCATTCAAGGCCACAGAAACTAAATCATCATCTTCCACTGGCGACCCAATGGAAGCAAGTGCATCTGCAATCTTCTTCACCTTCATGTGGTAGTCATTGATGCTCATACTTTCTCTTTGCACATTGTGTAACTCTTGCTTGAGCTGGATTTTCCTGGCTTGTGTATTTGTGCTATATATTTTTGACAAAATATCCCATGCCTCCTTTGGCGTACTTGCATCCTGAATATGCACAATCATAGAGTCTGAAATACTGATAGATAGCCAGTATATAACTTTTCTGGCTCTCTCATGCCATCCTTTAAATGCCTGCATTTGTTGTTGATTGGGAACATCAGGAAGAACTGCTTCTTTTTCATTTTCTGCAACAAATTCCCAATATCCTTTTCCCATAAGGAAATTCATCATTGTAAACTTCCATGCTTGGAAGTTTTTCTTGTCAAGCTTTTCAGTGACAATCTGTGAAAGAGAATCAGACGCCATTACAGAACACTGCAAAAAATTCTGTCACTGTAAAAAACACAGCTTCAGCCTCACAAGGGTAAATATGCAAAACTGACGAAAGTGGTATTTGACCACACTGTCACTTCCTAGTGACGATTTTGCATCAACAGGCAATAGGGATGATTCTGTAACTCCCAATGTCTCTGCACATAGGCATACAATGCAATTTGTACGGTAACTTTTCATCGACCTGTAGAACGGTAGTCGCACAGCATAAAATAGGGCCTTTTCCTGAGTGTGTGCAGAAAACTTCCGCCTCCAAAACAGGCCCCGAAATGGCCTCAAATAAAAAAAACAGAGCAACCAAGGGCTAAAGGCCTCTCCCGCATCATATATTTCCCTCTTGCTACACTGCGAAGGGTGTCTCAATCTGAGACAATGCACTCTTGCACTTTCTGGCTGTGCTACCTGCAGAGACTTGCTCCCAAAACAGAAAAATGAAAGCAACACTGGTCCTCTTACCAGAACACCGCGAACTTGGCTTACTTTCTTGAGCTCCTTACCACGAACAAGGCTCTGATACCATGTCAAGATTGTGGGAGAGAAGTAAGGAGTCTCACTTGTAGCTTTCTTTCTTGCACAATGGGGGAATACACACAAAGGTGGAGGCTGAAAACAATTTTCCTCTACTTAGTTGTGTAAGCCAAAAGAACTCAAGTACAAAGAAATAGAAGAACCCTATATATGGGTCTCAAACCAAACTCAACTAACTAAGGTGGCATACTAACTGAGCCACGAACTAGAGTAGATAAGGATAGCTGTCATCTAGCTATTATTCATGGGCGGTGTACCAACCACATTTGCAACTAACAAGTCGGTGACATAAATGCACAACGGTCACCCTGGCATATCATGAGTGGAGCTCGATATCTCAACACCATTTTCCAAGATTAAGTACTAATATTTGCATTTTAGCTTATTTGAATTTTATTACCCACTGTAATTAGAGAATAATTAGGTCATTACCAGATTTGCCAAGGAGGAAGGTTGGTTGGAGACTTAATAAAGTCCACTGACTCAAACTTGATGGTCAAGTGACAACTTGCCTTGATGATAGAGGCTTGTATATCAAGCAAATCTTTTCCCCACCTAAAGAAAAGTCTCATTGGAAGTGAGCACTAGTAAAGTTTCCAAAGAAGAGTCAAGTATGCAATGGTATCATCTAAGTCCCAGTCAAGGACTACAAAAACCAATTATCCATAAAATCTAGTTGAATACCATTGAAAACTAATGACCACATGCTAAAAAATAGAAACTAATAATCAACATCTATTGATCATAATTTGATGACCATACTCTAATGATCATGTGTTGATGCAAACATATAGTTTCAGAGTTGTAGTGAAAACAATAGCCATTTTCATACCAATTGCAATGACTAGTGCATTGAATAGTAACCTCGTAGCAAACATACTATTAGCAAAAATAATACATTGAATTCATTTGAGATCCACTATATACTAGAGTTGTTCATCACTAGAGGGGTGGAAGTGCTACTTTCCCCTTGAATATCAAGCAATGCTTTGAACCTTCTAAGCTCTGTTGAGTCTGACTAAGCTTAGTCTAGACTTGCTCCAACGAAAAGGTCTCTAGGTAAAGTTGTAACAACTGAGATTGGTTTGCTAAGTCATCCTCTTTCATATATTTGGCATCCATTGGTAAATAATTCTCAAATTTCACTAAGTACTTCTTAGAAACATACTATTGATTTTAAAGCTAAGTTATGAAGGGAGTGAGCTTGGAATGGAAGCATGCAAGCAAAAGCAAGAGCTATGGTGGAAAAAGTAAGAGAGTAAGAGCAAGAGACACAAGATGCGGGAACTCCAATAGTCACCATGTGTGAACGGATTTCCTTTATTCAAATGTCACTGAAATAATAAAGAATGAAGTGACAATGATGGGCACCCGCCACCTGTTGCAATGTACAAGTGTGTGGGTACTGTCGCTGTAACTAATACATAGGCGGCTAGGCACAAGCACCTTTACCCCCAACAACCTCCCACTTGAAGGTGAATGTGACCCTAGTAAGGAGAGAATGAGAAAAAGTGATAAAGTATACATGTACATAAGTATAATAAGATGAGGAAAGATGTCATCTCATCCAACACCCACATCAACTTCCCAAGGAAGGCAAAATGCTCTACTGAGAGACTTTTTGTGAGAAAATCTATAGGATTTTGGTCATTTGAGATCTTGACAAGGTCAACATATCTCTCATCAATGACCTCTCTAATGAAGTGGTAATGCACCTCAATGTGTTTCATCTTCGCATGAAGACCGAATTCTTGGCCAATCGAATAGCACTCATAGAATCGAAATGTAGTGTAGGGACCATATCTGTAATACTAATGTTTGATGGCCTAACCAGAGAGTCTCCTTGCAATCATCAATGGCTACAACATACTCAACCTTGGTAGTAGAGGGGGCGATGCATTTTTGTACCTTGGATATCCAAGATACAACACATCTAGTGAAGGTAAGTACATACCTAGAGGTGGACTTCCTACTATCTGCATATCTTGCATAATCAAAGTCAATATTATTGGGGGTAAAGGTGCATGTGCCTAGTCGCCTGTGTATTAGTTATTCACACACCTGTATACTACAAGTAGTGGGTGCCCATCACTATCACTTCATTCTTTATTCTTTCAATGACATTTGAATAAAGGGAAGGCCGGTCACATATTGTGACTATTGGAGTTTCCACATATGGTGTGTGTATCACTCTCTCATACTCTTACTCCTTCCACCATGCTCTTGCTTTCACTCTGTGCTTCTACTTCAAGGCTCACTCCTTTGAATTAGTATCAGGGCCATCTTCCCCGAGAGTTCGAGCCCGCCAACCCCTTAGCTTGTGGAGAATCCCTTTTGCTCATAGTTTTAATGGCATTCATGGCTTCTTCCATTCGAGATGAGCTTTGATCTCTCGCTTCTTCCAGGCCATGAGTAGACTTGCTTAAGTCCCCTGAAGTGCTTTTCTAATCCATTCCCATCATCAGCCCCAGCAATAGTAATAATGATAGTGTGAGTTGCAGCTATTGTTGTACCCACTTCTTGACTCTCTTAGGCATATCCTTCAGCTCTTGGCATTGCTCTTGGCACTTGGCAACCTTGTGGACTCTTCCCCAGCATTGGTCTTGTGATTGTAGACATCATTTGGAGCTCTTGATATTAGCCATTGACTCAAAGTTTGTCAGAGTTTCTTGTCAGTTCAAGTTAGCACTTACCTCATTCTTTGGAGATCACTTATGCTTTCCGTGATATCTAATTGATGTTGGATCATCTTGGGATGCTATGCCAATATATTGGAATGCTATTAGAATAATTTGAGCAAACATTTGCCTAGTTTTAGAGGTTTTTTAACTACTGTAATAAGAAATGATTAATGCTATTCTATTAGAGAAACTTCATGCCTATTGCATTGGATGCTTTTCGAGCACTTTGGATGCTACACTGGGGTTGTTAAGTGCCGGAATGATATGTTTTTTGGGCTGATTTTTGTTGTTTTTGTTGCTAAATGGTTGTTTTTGATAATGGATTGTTTTAATTTGAAGATATTTTGAAGTGTTTGGAATGGTTTGAGTATGTTTGAAGGGTTTACGATGGTTTTTTATGAGGATATGTTGTTTTGTAGGGTTTTGTAATTTTTTCTGTTTGGTTCTGTAAGGTCTGATTTTCTTTTGTTTTCTTCTGTTTTGTTTCTGTTTTGGTAGTTGAGATGATTGAATGAATGTTTTGAGAGATGGTTGAGGTTGTGTTAAAAGGTTTATGAAAGATTGAATTGGTTTTGTTTTTGTTTTTATGGTTTTTATGGTCTCTGTTGATCTTTTGTAAGGTTTTGTGGTTCTGTTGTTCTGTATTTCTATTGCTCTGTGGTCTGTTTTGTTCATTTCTGTTGACTGTTATGTTGGATGTATGGATTTTTTGGGAAGTGTTTTTGTTTTAGGAAAGGGTGAATGGAAGCTCTATTCAAGATAATTGAAGTGAAGAAGTAGCTGATGAAGATTCATAGAAGGTTACAGAAGAACAGTGATAGAAGCCAGATCTCATAGGACACTATGATGTCTCTGGTGCCTCTTCGCATGTAGCATACCTTTTGGGAGGTGCATCCACGGCCAAGATAGGATAATTGAGTGCCATTATTGAGTATTGTAATGAGGCTATGTTATATTATTGAGAGAGCAAGAGTATGAGAGAGAGAGAAGTGAGAGAAACTCAATTCTAGGCCTAAAAACGATGTATCTACCATGAGAGATAGAGAGAGAACTATGAAGACAATGAAAATGAATACTATGTGATTATTTCCATTCAAAAATGGTGTATTATTTTGTGTTCCTTGTTCTATTGATAGATTCTGTGAAGATGTTGAAGATTATGGTTGATTCTATCAAATCCATGGGAGATATCTACTATGTTGCTGCGTGAAGATTTGCTGTTTTCTTTGTTTTAATCACATAATGAAGATGAAACAAGCTTGTTGATGATACAAGATAGATTTTCTTGCAGTAGAATCCCCTTTTCCTTGTAGTATCTCTTGAGGATCCATGTTTTTGGTGCGCAGCCGGGGAAACTTGCAATCAACAAGCATTAGAAGAGGCTGAAAATGAAAGAAATGGCATTGCCAAGAAGAGAAGAATTCAATGGATGTTTGCAAAGTTTCTTCTTCCACTAAAGAGTTGGAGATTCTCATTATCAAAGCCATTTTCTACAAGAAGTTCATCCCACAATGGTGAAAACATATTATCATCATGATGCAAGCTCTATGTGGTGGACTATTTCCTCTTCCTGTTGAGGCAGCAGAAACTTGCATCTTGGTGGCAAAGTATTTGGTAACAAACTGAAGGGTAGAAATAGAGAGAATGACCATCCATGGAAGATTTGGCATTCATTGAGAAGTTTCCAAAAATCATTAAGTGAGAGATTGTGAAGAAGCTTCAGGAGTCGTGGTCAGTGGAGATTCACGAAAACAAGAAAGAAAAGAGTTGACATTTGTTCGTGGATGCTCAACATCAAGATATGTGGGATGCTTGGTGCACTGACAACCTCTTCTTTGTTCAATTAACAACCCACTGGAAGTTGGTAGAAAAAGTGTTCTTTACAACATACACTATTGAAACCATCAAAAGCTGGCATTATTATGATGATGGCACAACAACAATCCTAAGAAGAATGAGTTTTGATACTTTCAGAATGGAATACCTCCCCCTCTGTAGTGGTTTGAAAATTGAATTTAGAGATGTTGAAAAGAAGGAAGTAGAAGAGATGTTGGCTAGAGAATCCTCCAAAGATTGAAGTCCCCCTCTTATTCTATTCTGTTGAGTATATACCAACTGGTTGGAGCCAACCCCCGATGAATGACTCAATCAAGAGGCAAGCACTAAAACGAGTCTAGAGGTACGTGAGAAGAGAGAAGGCAAGAATCAAGGTTGAAAATGAGCTTGCAGTAGAGGCCTCCTTTGATGCCCTAAAAGCACTCTTTATAGAAGTCCCCATGGTGACTAAGGGTCCCCTTCCTAATCAGATTTGTCTTGGAAATATTGATAACAGGCCAGCAAATGTAGTCCCATTGCCAATTTGTAAGGGAGAGTACAATGAAGACCCTGATCTTCATGTAGTAGAGTTTATGGTAGCATGTGTGGCTAACAATACCAGAACCCCCGAGCATTGGTTATCAATCTTCCCCACCACTTTCAAAGGTGTGGCGTTTCAATGGTATGAGAGATAGGTAGCAGGAATTTTTGGCACATGGGACGACCTGAAGTTGGCCTTCCTCACTAAATTTAGGCGTGAAGGTTTTGAAGAGCGGATGCGAGAGGAGTTCATGAACTTAAATCAGTCCTCTGGAGAAAGAGTGGAAGCCTATGTCTCACGAATGGAATCTATCCTGAAGAGATGAACTAACCATCATTTGGATGAAGGCATCCAGAAAGGAGTGTTCCTCAGAGGCCTACAACCAGAAGTTTACAAGTTCATGGAATTGAGAAGACTAGTCAATCTGCAAGCTGCAGTGGAAGATGCAAGATTGTATGACGAAGTTGAAGCAAGGTTGTCAATGACTCTAGGAAGAGGAGTATTACCTCCTCCCATGCCAAGAATGGTATACCCACCAAATGCAGTTCCAGGGACAGTTCCCTACCCCTATTCCCAGATGCAAAAAATGCCACAGTACAATGCACCTAATCCATAGTGGCCACAAACAACAATGCCTCAAATGATGGTTCAACCACAATATCAGTGGCCTCAAACAGTTCCTCCAATGGTGACTCAACAACAGTGAAACCCTATCAACTAGAATCAACAACCCCAAGTCTCAACACGAGCTCTGAATCAGAACCAGAACAGAGGACCCTCTGGATCAACCCAACCAGTGTATGTAGTAATAACAGAAGCTTCGCAAAACCCTACTACAAGTACTCTAGGAAGTGAAAATTTGAAGGACTACTTATCCAACTCAGTCACAAGTATCAAGAAAGAGCTTATGGATGTGATTACAGAGCAGCTATAGACATTGAAGGTGAATATTGCCAATATATCCACTCCTGCGGCGGGAGGTGGGAGAGATGTGATGTGTTCTAATATATGGTGCAAAAAGTGCCATCAAGCGGGACATTTAGCCACTGAATGTACTCGAAAACCGACCATTCTTGGAGCCTTCTGTTCATATTATTTGAGGAAGAACCATATAGAGGATATTTGATGCATGAATGAAGACGAAAAGATAAAAATGCAAGATTCAACTTGCTAGAATCCAAAATGACAACACAGGATATTGGACCAAAGCCTAGGGAGTTTGGTCCTAATTTCGGTCCAAGGAGGTTTTTCCCTCAAAGTAACAGAGGACAACAGTTTAGCGGTATCAGAGATCCGGGGTGGAATGTTACAGATGTGGAGAAAAGGGTCATATCTCCCTGAATTGTCCAAACCCTAGAAGATCTATGGATTACAAGCCCTTATTCAGTGAATGCAAAGGAAAAGGCCATATTGCAAAAGATTGTCCAAGTTCAGCCCCTGTGAAATCTACTTCTGATACCCAACAGAAGACCCAAGAACCTGCTTTCAGTTTGGTGGAATTGGAAGTGGTTGCAATAACGCGAGCAAAGAAAGGAGAACCTGTAGAACGTTCCTTCTGCAAAGACGGTGAAGTTCAACCTCCCTTGGGAAAAATAGAACAATGCAATCCAAAATAAGGAAGTACAGAGCACCACAGAGCCATAGAGAGCTGCACAACAGTTACAGAGACATGACTCGAGGTTCAGGAAATAGAGGATGCGGAAGTCTCTTTTCATGATGAAGAAGCGCATATGTTGCCGCTTCTGGAAGAAAAAGGGAAGATAAAAGTGGGTGTGGCCCCATTTTCCAATCGATTGGAAAAGCCTGTGGATCCTATCAAAGATTATGACTTGGTTAAAGACCTAGACACCTTTAAACCAACCTAACATTCCGACAGCTATGCTGATGCTGTCCCCCAATTGCCGAAAAAGGTTCAAAAGCATCTTAACATGAAGACGTGGACTAAGGATTGCCCCCCAACAACAACAAAGTCCAACAAAGCCTCAGAACCTGCGAAGGAAGTGGAGGTGGCTCATGCCTTCCTAGATCCTAGAACCCCAGAGACTAGTGTATGGATAGAAGGATGCTTTATTTCAGATGCATTGATTGATGGAGGCTTATCAGTAAACATAATGACAGATGAGACAATGAAGGATCTAGGTTTGCAAGGAATGCAACCTACCCAATGGCTTATCAAATTGGCAAACCAAAGTAGAATTAAACCGTTGGGCATCCTCCCATATGTAAAAACAACCCTTGCAGGAAGAGACTATTGGCTGACATATTTGGTGGTCAAACCAAATTCTTATGGGACCTCATACCCTCTGTTGTTGGGGAGACCTTGGCTTTTTGAAACAAGAGCAAGGACAGACTGGTTCAAAGGCACCCTAATCCTAGGCAGAGAGAACCCAATAAAGTGGTGTTGAAATTGTATGGATCGCAAAAAGGCAATGGATCCAGATCCATTGAAGTCATAACAGACTCCTCCAATGAAGTAACAGATGGTAAATCAGGAGACGAAGAGGTTGTTAAACAGATCTTTTCCAAGAAAACAGAGGCATAGCCAACTACCGAAGGAAGCAAAGTCTTTGTCCATGGGAGAATATCTCCTGCCTCAACTAGAATTGACTTCTGAAATCACCTCTAACAGTGAAATAGAAGCATGGATGTACTGTTCTCCATGTTACATGGCAGTCTCACAGAGATAGAAGCAGAGACAGAGCTAGAGATAGAGGCAGATGCAGAAGCAGACACAGAGGCGGAGGATCTGTTCTTCTCCTACAGAGCCTCTATAGAAGCAGAGACGGAGCCTCTAGAGGAAGAGGATAAAAATGATGAGGAAGAAAATGAAGCAAGTTATGAAAGTGCAGATGAAGAAGTTCATCTGATAGCGGATGATCTTGTTGATGTCCCTACAGAGACCTCAGAGGTCGAAGATCTCGGGGTGTTGGATGGAATGACCATGGTTCCATTTGGATTGACCAATGGACCACAAAGTATGCAAAATCTCCATAAGCAATGGATCAAAGGTATAAAAACTAAGTTCACTAGTGGCTCCTGTCACCCTGACCATTCATTTTGGAGAAAAGAGGATGATGATGCCCCTTGTCAACAAAAGCCAGAGCCATCAAAGCCACGGCTTATAGAAGGTCCGTGCTATGTGACATTCATGGGCACATCCTCTGAAGATGAGTCCCTAAGTTTAGAAGAAATCACCACTCGCATAGAAGCAAACAAAGCTCTGATACCCTTCTAGCAATCTCAACAGACAAATGAGTCATCTGCTTAAAAGGAGGACACTGGTTCTAGTGGAACATCAGGCGATGAAACTACTCCCTTGAAGGAGTCATACCTCTATTCGGAAGCAATCCATGGGACATTTATCCGCGAAGTGGAAGCTGAAAGGAAAGTGATATTCTTGGATACTAACGGTACTAAACGTCACTTGAAAGTGGGTCTCAATCTTCTAGAAGAAGAGCTATTGGCCCTGCGAGACTTACTAAAGGAGAACTTAGATGTGTTTGCTTGGTCGTACAAAGACCTAAAGGGGATTGGCCCTACACTTTGTCAACACCACATAAAGCTAGGTCCTGATGCCAAACTTATAAGGCAAAGGCAACAGCATATGAATCCTAATTATTCTGCTCTGGTGAAGGCTGAATTATTGAAGCTCCTTGAAGTAGAGTTCATTTATGCCATAGCTAACAGTGAATGGGTTTCGCCCATTGTGGTTGTACCCAAGAAGAATGGGAAACTTTGAATATGTGTGGACTTTTGAAAGCTAAACTCAAAGACGAAGAAGGATCATTTCCCTATCCCTTTCACAGACCAACTGTTGGACACAGTGGCATGCCATGAGCTCTATTCCCTCTTGGATGGATTCATTGGATATAACCAAGTCCAAATCGCAGAAGAGGACTAATCCAAAACAAGCTTCACAATAGAATGGGGAATATATGCCTATAGAGTGATGTCGTTTGGGCTGTATAATGCTCTTGCCACCTTCCAGTGAGTAATGATGGCTACCTTTCAGAATCATCTGCATGATTTCATTGAGGTGTATCTCGATGAATTCTGTGTCTATAGCTTAATCCGCAAGCATTGGGGACACCTAGAGCAATGTTTTGACAGATGCTGAGAGTATGGGATTTCTCTCAACCCCGACAAATGTGTCTTTGGTATCTCATGAGGAGTTTTTATGGGCCATATTGTCTCTGCACAAGGGATTGCAATAGACCCGGCGAAGATTGAGAAGATTTTCGCCTTGACAACACCAACAAAGCTCAAGTAATTGAGAGGATTTCTTGGCCATGTGGGCTACTACAGAAGATTTATTGCACATTTTGCAACCAAGGCAGCCCCTTTGCACAAGATCCTACGGAAAGATGTAGATTTTCTTTGGATTGATGATTACGAATAAGCCTTTAATACCCTAAAACATTGCCTCATCCAAGTACTTATCTTGCAGCCTCCTGACTGGACGAAGGAGTTCCATGTGCACACAGATGCATCAATTGAAGGGCTAGGTGATATCCTATGTCAAAAGGGCCCCTCTAAATTAGATAAACTAATCTATTATGCAAGTCGGAAAGTAACTGACCGAGAGCGAAACTACATAGTGACAGAGCTTGAGTGCTTAGCAATAGTGTTTACACTGGAGAAGTTTCGACACTATCTACTGTCAATGGATTTCAAGTTCTACGTGGATCATGAAGCCCTGTCCTTCCTGATGAATAAAGCAGATGTCAAAGGACAAATGATGAGACGGTTGCTCCTATTCCAAGAGTTTGATTTTGAAGTGGTCACTAAGCCTGTCCATTTCCATGTCCTAGTCGATCATCTGTCATCATGGATCCCTCAAATTGCAGAAGAGGAATAGGATGATCCAGACCTTCATGATGCTTCCTTGTTTCTAGTCGAAACAGTTACTCCCTAGTATGCAGACATAGCCAACCTCCTAGCAACTCAACAGTATCCTCTTGGCATCTCAAGCCGTGAGAAGAAGAAGCTTTTGTTAGAATCAGCCCCCTACACCTTGCTAGGTGGTGCATTATACGAGAGAGGCAAAGATGAAGTATTGCAAAGATGTGTTGCAGGGCATAGTATTGAAAGTTTGCCATTGTTAGCGGGATACTGGTGGTCGACCCTCCACAAGGATGTATATGACTACTGCAAGAGATGCGATGCTTGTTAGCGAATGGGAAAACCCACCAAAATAAGTGCGATACCACTGCAACCTATTCTTCCCCTAAAGCCGTTCAAGAAGCAGGGGAGTGATTTTGTGGATCCTATTGATCCGCCTACCATACGGAAGTAGAATAGATACATTTTGGTATGTACAGATTATGTCACAAAGTGGTGTGAAGCTAAAGCTCTGAAGCGGGATGATGGTAACAGGATGCCCTGTTCATATACGAGAATATTATCACCCATTTTTGGCAGTCCCCTCGAGCTAGTAAGTGACAAAGATACTCATTCCTTAACAAGATCATGGAAGAGTTGACGGAACTGTATAAGATCTGCCATCGCAAGTCCACTCCTTACTACCCCAAAGCCAACGACCAAGTTGAAGTCACCAACCGCATCCTCTGCTCGATCTTGACAAGAACGATTGCCACACATCGTCATGATTGGGATGATCGACTTATAGAGGCCCTCTGGGTATACAGATCCTCCCATAAGACTGCTACAGGACAAACTCCTTTCCAACTGGTGTATGGTACAAAAGCTGTTTTCTTGGTTGAACTGGAATTTCTCTCTTTGCGAGTGGCTATCAAAGAATGCTTGGGAGATGATGAGTCACTGCAATGCCACCTCCTACACTTGGAATGTTTAGACAAGACTCGTAGGATGGCTCGACAGTGCATGGAAGCCACACAAGCCCGACATAAGGCTTACCATGACAGCTTCATCAAACACAAGGAGTTCAATGAAGGTGATTTGGTTCTGGCCTATGATTAGAGATTTGGCAAGTTTCTTGGCAAGCTTCAACAACAGTGGATTGGGCTTGTACAAGGTACTTGCTGTCAAGCCTAATGGCTCTATTTAGGTGTAGACTGTTGATGCCTCTGATGATCCCTTCCTGATAAATGACTATTGCTTGAAGAAGTACTTCTCTCCTTAGGGAACTTGACAATCACAGTCACCCCATTCTTTCCCCCATTGGTGTGGCACTGTACTTCTTTTGATGCTACTTCTGATAGCCGTTCTTTTGCCACCCCTGAAGAGGTCTATGCAACCCTCTATCCCCTCCGGCCCACCTCCTTTCCCTGATCTCTTATCCTTTATTTTTAATTAGCCGCGGTGGAGAGGATGGTTCTGACAAATGGTGTTTCTACCATTTCCTTTCTGAAAGCAAAAAAAAGACAAAAAGAGAGAGAGAGAAAAAAAATGGTTATAGGAGAAAAGGACTGCGGTCCCTGCCATGCCGGCCTATTTCTTTGAGAAAAGGTGGAGACACCCTTAGGAATAGTTTAAGACAAAAAAAAGAAGAAAAAAAGAAAAAAAAAGAGAAAAGAAAATTGTTATGGGAGAAAAGGAAGAAGTTCCTTGTCATAGCAGGCCTCGTTCCAAGAAAAGGTGGAAATACCCTTGGGCGGGAAGTTGATTGTGGAAAAGGTGGTAACACCCCGCAGTTCAGGATATCTAATTCACTAGCAGAACCTTTCTAGAAGAAATTTGAAGCCACCTCCCTTGCTACGCTGTCTTTGCAATATCAGTAAGTCTGTCTTCCTTAACAGACGATCTTTCATACAAATCATCGAAGTGCCAGACGTGTTAGCTATCTCCATGGGTAAACATCATCTTCAACACTCTGGTGACAACAACAGTTGACATGATCTTCATCACCAACCCCTTGAGTGATGAGAGCTTTCATCCTAACAGGATGGGGACGTGAGTATGGACTGCCCTCTGTATCTATCAAAAGACTGAGACAGAGGGTGGGGTAAGTGACCGGTCTTTCCCTTCAAATCAAATGAGAGGCTAGATGTGTGAATGGAGTGTTGCATGCAGGGGATGGGCTTCTCAATGCACAACACACGATCTGTTCCTATGCACTGCACCATAAGGCTCCCTGACCTTTCTTCTTGCATTGTATGCAGGCACAAGGAGGGATGCACTATTGCACCATCAAATGCGCACAAGGCATACAACCTTTGCACAAGTGAATGTGAGGATTACATCAATGGGTTTCAGGAATGGACTGCCCTCTGTATCTTTCAACAGAGTGTGAGACAGAGGGTGGGCTAAGTGTGACTGGTGTTTCTCCTTAATCAATTCCGAGAGGTGAGATTGAGGGACGTTATGACAATTGGAGTTAGGTACATTTCCGTTTCCCTATGCACACATGGGATGGGTCTCTGCCACCATCACATGACATGTCACCCTATTCTGTACACTGCACTACAAGGCTCCCTGGCCTTCCTGCTTGCACCTATGCTAGACATGGTTAGACGCACTAATGCACCATCAAATGTGCACCCTGCCATACTCCCTCTACACCATTCCTCTTGTCGATTTCTAAACCAGGTGTGAGATCTGGGTTACCATCAATACTATCTCGAGTGATGTCAGTAATGGAGTGAGTGATTGTTCGTTCATTCCCATCTGAGTGCTACGAGCTGAGAGACTATCCTTCGTCTACGACACCTACCAAACGGGCTTTATCAATCAACTACCTCCCTGGGTGCTGTTGCGTGGTCCTGCCGCATTGGATGTATGCTATGAAGACACCCTGGTACCTCTTGCAGAGCCAATTATGACATAGGCTGTGACAACCATCAACTGCAATGCTCGACGAAACTGGCCAAGTTTTTCTAAACCTATCTTTATGATTGCAAGTGTATGTAATGTTTTAAGTGTGGGGTTATTAGAGTCCAGTCAGTTGACGAGTCTTAGGTTATCTTGATGCATTTTACTCAGTCCGTTAAGGTTTTAAGTGTGGGGACTCATCCTTGCGCGTCTATGATGTATGCCCCCTGCATATGCCTCACATTGATCATGCATGTATGCCATGACCTATTTTTACCCCATGGGATCCCTTTCCCACCCACCTGTCTAACTGTACCCCACCCTTGGGGCCGTTCCTTCACTATTTTCCTTTATCCCTTGTTTTGACATTTTGCATGTGAACGCATTCTACATTTACCAAAATCCAAATTCAACCTTACAAAAATGTTCGTCCCTTTGAACTGCCCATTTTTCCTTTTTACCAACCCTTGTTTCGACACACGGTTCTTGAGATATTAATTTTTGACTCATTTTGCATAAATTCGACGGTTTTCCATGTGAACGTATCTTTATTGCTTCGAAAACCATGATTTAACATGGTAGCCCTGACAACCACCTTCCCCTTGAAATTTTTGTTTTTACTCGGTGTCATTCCGATGCACAACTGGTTCGATATTAATTTTTGCGGGTTTTCGGGACATTTTCGTGCGTAATTTTTATATTTTTCCCATGTGCACATGCCCTGTTTGCACCAAACTTCCAGTTTAATTTGACAATAGTGTCCACCTAACCTTTCCCCCCCTTTTTCCTTTTTTCTCCCTCCTATTTTGATCGCCGGATTTTTAGTTATTACTTTTTTCATGTGTTTTTGGGTGCCTTTTTTGTGTTTTTTGCATGTGAATCCCTCCTACTTCCCTCGGAACTATTTGCTGATGTACTAACCATGTGAATCCCTTTCCCTCGGATATTTTTCCTTTTCTTTGCCCTTCATTCCACCAAATGGTTCTTTCTGTCCTAATTTTCGAGTCCATTTTGGGTTCGATTTTTGGGTTTTTTCCATGTGAACGCATACTATCTTAGTCGGAACCGTGTTTTGAGGTGATAGAGTTGTTGGACACTTTATTCTGCACATTTTTCCTTCTTGCACTTCATTTTGACGAGTGGAATTTTCAAAATGAATCCTCGAATGTGTTTTTCGGAGTTGTTTTTTGACTTTTTCCCATGAGCATACCCTGCTTTTGCCCCGGACATCCTGTCGTTCTTTTCCATCCTTTTCTCTTCATCACCCGACATATTTTTCCTTTTTACGGCATTGCGTTCCGACGAACTGTTTGCGAGTTATTAATTTTTTTTTGTTTTGCCATGTTCCTACGTGCCTCATGTCACGTGTGAACGTGCACGTTTTTGCATTTACGCGCCTCAAGACTCCCCATCGCTTTCACGCCCTTTCGTACCGATGTCTTGGCTATGTTCAATCCCGTCAATGCAAAATTTTTTTTATCCCCACCCCGTGCATACGCACGGGACGGGGGCACACTTCCCTTTTTAGGGTTTTTCTTTTATTAATTTACTTTACTTCCCCCCAATTTTACATTAACTATCCCCCCTAATCATTTTTGTAATTTAAAAAAAAAGAGAAAAATGAAAACAATAAAATAACAACAAGAAAGAAAAAAAGGGTTTTTTTTCAATTAATTATCATTAAAAACAAGAAAACCTCCAACAAAAAACAAAAACACAAAAAAAACGTTTTTTTAAATTAATTATCATTCAAAAAAAAAACCGTCCCCCCCGCACAGCCAACCGTCCTCTCTCTCTTTCTTCTTCCTCCTCCTTTTGTTCCTCCTTCTTCTTCTTCTTCTTCTTCCTCCTCCTCCTCCTCCTCCTCCTCCTCCTCCTCCTCCTCCTTTTTTTTCCCCTTCTTCTTCTTCTTTCTCCTTCTCTTCTTCCCCCTTCTCCCCCCGCGACGCCCTTCTCCTGCCCCTATGACGTCCTCCTCCTTCCCCCCTCGTGACGCCCTTCTCCTCCCCCTGCGACATCCTCCTCCTCCTCCCCCATGCCGATGTCCTCCTCCTCCCCCCCCGCGCCGCTACCCTCTTCCTCCTCTGCCGCCCGCCCTCTTCCTCCTCCTCCGCCCGCCCTACTCCTCCTCCACCGCTGCCCCCGCTTCCGCCCACCACCTCCTCCTCCTCCTCCGTCCGTCCTCCTCCTCTTCCTCTTCCCCCACCATCTCTTCCTCCTCCCCCACCACCCCCCCTCCCAAGCTCCCCTTCCCCCACCCCCTGTTAAGCTCCCCTTCCCCCACCCCCTGTTAAGCCCCCCTTCCCCCACCCCTAACTAAGCCCTCTTCCCCCACCCCCACCCCTACCCCCACCCCCACCCCCACCCAAGCCCCTATCCTCCTATCCCCTCTTAAGCCCCCCTTCACGCGCAGCAGTAACTTTTTGTGGTTACGAGATGGCTAACTATTGTACCCACGCCATGATGCTGTTGCACGGGCCTGTTTAGCGATTGTTTCCATGCTGCCGAAATTTCTGTGTCTTGGTAGCGGCTATTCACATGCAGTTGTGCGTGGTCGTTGAGTCAGTGGTCTTTGCGGGCGTTGAGTCAGTGGTCCTCCACCGCCGCCCCCGCTTCCGCCCACCACCTCCTCCTCCTCCTCCGCCCGTCCTCCTCCTCTTCCTCTTCCCCCACCATCTCTTCCTCCTTCCCCACCACCCCCCCTCCCAAGCTCCCCTTCCCCCACCCCCTGTTAAGCTCCCCTTCCCCCACCCCTAACTAAGCCCTCTTCCCCCACCCCCACCCCTACCCCCACCCCGACCCCCACCCAAGCCCCTATCCTCCTATCCCCTCTTAAGCCCCCCTTCACGCGCAGCAGTAACTTTTTGTGGTTACGAGATGGCTAACTATTGTACCCACGCCATGGTGCTGTTGCACGGGCCTGTTTAGCGGCTGTTTCCATGCTACCGAAATTTCTGTGTCTTGGTAGCGGCTATTCACATGCAATTGTGCGTGGTCGTTGAGTCAGTGGTCTTTGCGGGCGTTCACGTGCAAGGACGCGCATTAGACACGTTCTTGGGCATGCATAGTTGTTGCTTTTCACACATGACTGGTCACATGCACGTCCGGGTATTCATTTTTGAAATCTCGAAAATAAATTTTAAATCATAACATCCATTTAAAATAATAATAATAATTTTTAATTAAAATAAAAAAAACACATAAAAAAAGTACAAAAAATCGCTGAAACTTGTTCCCACAGTTGAAATTTTTTCTTTATGAAAAAATTCATTAATTAATTATTGAAAATTCCAAATCGCCTACAATTATTCACAAAATGATGGAAATTGATAAAAATTTCAGAAAAATACCTAAAAATCAGAAAAAGATTTTCAAAAAATTTCAAAAATCACATTCACTTTCCTTTTCATTTTGGACATTTTTTGGAATGAAAAATTATTAAAATATTTTTTAGAAAATACTTCTTTTTTGGGAAAATCTTATAACAATGTAATTATCATAAACACATTCTTTGAAACTCCCAAATATGATAAGAACATTTCCATGACATTGAAACAGAATGGTTTTCAGCCCTCATAGTGGGACAAATTGGTTTCTTGGTTTTTTTTATTTGAGAAAAAACGAAAACAAAAACAACCCAAAATACACAAAAACAACACAAACTAAACCAACGAAACAAACAGAAACAAACCCTCTTTTTTATTTACTATTTAAAAAAATAATAAACAAAAAACATTAAAAAAACACAAAATAAGAAGAAGAAAACCACACAAATCAACATATCCCAATTAATCCACATTTTCTTCTTTATTTTGGTCATGTGTATCATTGTTTTTGTTTAGTCAAGGTGCTTGTTAGTTTTTGTTTTTTGCTATCCAACAGGACGACTATTGTCAGTCGACCTTTTGTCCGTTTTTGTGGATTTGTGTGGATTGCGCATTCCATTTTGGAGGACGTGATTTCAGACCTTACGTGTGTCTACCCACACATTGCCAGGTTCCTTTCTTTTTTCCCTCTCTCACTTGCACCATAGCACACCATTAATTGTAAATAAAATCCATTGACCATTACACATACCCAATTAACATAATGCACCTCATAAAAGTATAATTAAAATGAACCAGATGTTAATTATAAAAGGAACCCCGCTGTTGCACGTGCACCTTTTCTAACCTAACTCATGTAATTTGTAAATTGAACTCCATTCATAAGTGCACATGCACACACGTTACAGACACATTAAATTGTAATTAAAATAAACCCCTTGAAGTCACACATGCATGCACTCAAGTGCCACACATAATGTAATTGTAACAATGAACTGCATCAGTAGAGACCAAGTCAAGTCAAGTCTGAGAGGGGATGGGCTACGTTTTTGACTCACCATGCATTAATGGATTAACTTAACAATGAATTGTGTTTAAGGGATTATCTGATAAAAAATGATTTGTTAGTTTCACCCACCCACTTCATCGCACTATAGGACACTAAACGTTATGTGGGATTTAGGATTATTAATCTGACCTTGGTCCATATGGTGTTTATTCTATTTTTAGTCAGAATATTTGGTACAATCATCATTTTTTGAGTTCGTGTCTGGGCTATGGTATGTGTGCAATTTTTTTAATTTTGCGTGCTTAATACGGGGTCTCGGGTGCATGTTTGTTGCATAGCATGAAGCTTTTGGTCGCATATGTGAGTAGGTCATGTCGAATTTTCCGTAGGATGTCATTTGTTTGGGGTGGTTTGATCCAGTCAGTCTTGTCCTCCATCTATTTCTTATCAATGGTCTCAGTGGAGGTTTTTTTTGTGGGTTTTGCAGGTTTTCTCTTTGTCTTCCTGGTTTTGTGTGTGTGCGTTTTTTGCTATAGTCTGGATAGCACCTACTTCTACCCCTCTGATTGTGGTACATCATGTTCCCCTCACAGTCCATGATTATTCCCTCCTTTTAGAGACGGATTGTATCCGACGTGCAGGCCGCTGCCCATTTGTTGCCCTCACATTACCGTCTGTGGATGTAACTCATTGTTGAAGAGATTGTTACGCTAATGAAGAAGGAAACTTGTACACCCTTGCTCCTTAACCAGCTCATTAATAGTTCAGGGGTATCTGTTGCTCATATCTCTTCTCCCATATGGAAGCAGCTACGTCAGTTCCTCCAGGACCGGAGCAAGTCTGTATCCAAGTATTTGTCCAAAGAACTGTTCATAGCTTCTATGAAGATTCTAGAGGGTGCTAAGTTCAATTAGGCAGGCTTTCTATTATCCAAAAAAGATTTCTAGCGAGTACGGAAGGGTCAAAACAGTAATGTCTCCTATGGTGCCTTATTACAGAGAATCCTCACTTTTGCACCTCCTTCTGGTGGTGTTCCAGTGCCCTTCCTTCATTCCTCTCATGTACCAATCTATTTGCAGCCCAAAAGGAAGGACAATTAGATTTGCAGATTCCTTCATCTTTACAAACCATATTATTTGGACCCATGCTTCCACAGATGGTTTCAAATGTCCAGTCTACTCTGGAAACCTCCCTCACTTCTTGTCTTCAAACACTGTACACAAGTATTTACACTTCCATAAGGTGGATTCCTTAACCAGTTAGCTGAGTAAGGCACTGGAGGATCTGTCTTCCGAAGGGCTACACTCAGTGATATCCATAACCAAATGACTATTGCCACAACCTTAATGGATTCACAGAAGGTAACTATTCAAGAGCTAGAATCTAAGATTGCTAAATTGGAGGAGGAGAATGCATCTCTGATGATTGAGAAAAATTCTGCCCTTGAGGAAATGGTCACTTTGGCTAGTAAACTTGCTACTAGTGAGGAATAGTTGCAGCACTCTCAGGAAAATGTAGGGTCCCAAAAGAAACTTATTGAAGAACTTAACCAAAGAGTGGTTGTTCTTTCTATTTCTCCTCCCTCTCCTGTATCTTCTGCTTTGTCTTCCAAAGAGGAGCTTGATCGATTGCAAAAAGCTAAACTATGTGATGGGTTCTCAGTTAAGGTTGAATGCCTTCAGCAGCATATGGATTACATGCATAATGATTTTGTCCGTTATACTGAATTGGTGTTACCTCCTCCCGCCTTTTGGGTGAAGTATAACCAGTAGAGATTTGCTTTATTTATATCTTTAAGCAATGTGGATTTGGAGCCTCCAGAGGATGGACGGCTGGCTTGTGGATCTCTTGAGAGCTGTTTTTGATCACTTTGTGGATGAGCTGATTTCCCATGAGGTCGAGTTACTATCTTTCATGTATCTTACAGGCCATTTGCAGATCTCTGATGAAGAAGATTTGAATGTTTACGTGGAAGATGTCATCTTACAAGCAGTGATGTATGTGCACTCAATTGAGCTTTTGCTAGCAGAGAGTTTGCGAACCTATCATGAGCAAACATTTTGGTGTAAGGGACATGCTTGGCATCCACCTTTGGAGGATGTTGCTTTGGAGCCTCATCGACTCAAAAATGTTTTTCATAAATCTGATATCCAGCCTCTACAATCTCAATTATTGAGCTTTCTGATCACCCGTTATTTATTGATTCCTTTTTTCAAGACCTTAATTTTTGTTGTTCTATTTATCCCTTAGATCCTACAGATCTTCTTTCTTATTCCCTCATGTCTTATCGTTTCCCTCTTTATGTTTCTCTTCTTTCATCTAGTCCTGACACCATTCCTCTCTTATCCTTTGCCCCTTCATGATTTTCTCATATTCCTATTTTTACTACATGTCCTTTCATTGTTGATCCTACATTATCTCCTACTCCTTCAGAGCCTCCACCTACCGTTCCTCTTATTCCTTCTGTTTCTCTAACAGAATCCCTTCATACCTTTTTGATGTATTCTCCGTCTTTTCCACCTTCTTTATCCCTTCATTTACCTTCCTTTTATGATCTATCCTATCCTCCATTACAACATTCCCCTTTTATTCCATTGCCCTCTCCATCTGATTACATTAACCTTCCTCCTCAGACAATGCTGGATACACTAGGGTATGATAGTGACATACTTTGTCGATGACAATGGACACTACATGATTCTGTGGGCAGGATCGGTGTTTAATTGGCCTTTTATTCTAGGGTCCTGGGATACCTTTGCAGCATGTTTGAACTCTTACCTCCATTTTTCTAGAGTACATGTTACTTCTGGGGATACCAGTGTTTGCATTGCAACTCATTTTTGCTGGTATCTTGCTTTCATACATCAACAGTCCACCCTGAATACTTGAAAGAGTATCGCACAGTTGTTGCTGATTAATCTAAATGAGGATGTAGTTGTTGCTCACATGGATATTCTATATTACTTTGCACAAGCCTTCCCTACCATCTCATAATTTTACTAGAAAGGATGTGTTATCTACAGTTCCTCCAAAATGTATCTCAGCACTTTGTAGATGAGAACAAAGCCTTAGACCATCTTAAATTTAGTATGCAATTTAAGAAGAAATACCTTAATCCTACTTAGTGTTGAGATATCGAGCTCCACTCGTGATATGCCAGGGTGACCATTGTGCATTTATGTCATCGACGTGTCAGTTACAGATGCGGTTGGTACAACGCCCATGAATAATAGCTACATGACAGCTATCCTTATCTACTCTAGTTCGTGGCTCAGTTAGTATGCCACCTTAGTTAGTTGAGTTTGGTTTGAGGCCCATATATAGGGTTCTTCTATTTCTTTGTATAAGAGTTCTTTTGGCTTACACAACTAAGAAGAGGAAAATAGTTTTCAGCCTCCACCCTTGTATGTATTCCCCCATTGTGCAAGCAAGAAAGCTACAAGTGAGACTCCTTCCTTCTCTCCCACAATCTTGACATGGTATCAGAGCCTTGTTCGTGGTAAGGAGCTCAAGAAAGCAAGCCAAGCTCGCGGTGTTCTGGTAAGAGGAGCAGTGTTGCTTTCATTTTTTCTGTTTTGGGAGCAGATCTCTGCAGGCAGCACAGTCGGAAATTGCAAGAGTGCGATGTCTCAGGTTGAGACGCCCTTCGCGGTGAAGCAAGAGGGCAGTATATGCTGCGGGAGAGGGCTTTAGCCCCAGGCGACCCTGTTTTTTTGATTTGGGGCCATTTCGGGGCCTGTTTTGAAGGCGGAAGTTTTCTGCACGCACTCAGGAAAAGGCCCAGTTTTATGCTGTGCAACCACTGTTCTACAGGTTGGTGAAAAGTTACTGTAGAAATTGCATCGTATGCCTGTGCGCAGAGACATTGGGAGTTACAGAATCATCATTGTTGCCTATTGATGCAAAATCGTCACTAGGAAGTGACTGTGTGGTCAAATACCACTTTCGTCAGTTTTGCAGATTTGCCTTTGTGAGGTTGAAGCTATGTTTTTTGCAGTGACAGAATTTTTTTGCAGTGTTCTGTAATGGCGTCTGATTCTCTCTCATAGATTGTCACTGAAAAGCTTGACAAGAAAAACTTCCAAGCATGGAAGTTTAGAATGACGAATTTCCTTATGGGAAAAGGATATTGGGAATTTGTTGCAGGAAATGAAGAAGAACCAGTTCTTCCTGATGTTCCCAATCAACAGCAAATGCAGGCATTTAAAGCATGGCATGAGAGAGCCAGGAAAGTTATGTATTGGCTATCTATCAGCATTTCAGACTCTATGATTGTGCATATTCAGGATGCAAGTATGCCAAAGGAGGCATGGGATACATTGTCAAAAATGTATAGCACAAATACGCAAGCCAGGAAAATGCAGCTCAAGCAAGAGTTGCATAATGTGCAAAGAGAAAATATGAGCATCAATGACTACCACATGAAGGTGAAGAAGATTGTAGATGCACTTGCTTCCATTGGGTCGCCAGTGGAAGATGATGATTTAGTTTCTGTGACCTTGAATGGTCTAGGAAAGGATTATGCACAGTTTCGAACATCCATTTCCGTCCGTGAAAGATTTCCTGATTTTGAGGAGTTGATTGCTCTTCTAATTTCTGAGGAGCAGAGAAATGGTGGTGCATCTTCTTCAGGAGGAACTTCAAAAGAAGCTGTCTTCTACTCAAATGCTAGAAGAGGTAGAGGCAGAGGTAGAGGAGGCCGATCTGGAAGCCGTGGTAGAAATCAGAATATGCAGCAAACTCAAGAAAACCAGTCCTATGGAGGAGGACGTGGTAACTCTAGAGGCAGGGGGAGCCAAAGAGGTCGTGGTGGATGGCAAAGAGGCCAAAATGCAAACATCAATGTTGAATGCTACTACTGTGGTAAAATGGGTCATATGGCTAAAGACTGCTATAAAAAGCAGAATGACATCATGAATGGAAAATTGCAACAAGGGAATTATGCATCTTCTAGTAGACAGGGTGATGACAAAAATGAGCATTTGTTTATGGTGCAGCACATGAACAATTCTGTGACAAGTGCAGAAGAAAGCAACGATGTGTGGTATGTTGACTCAGGTGCATCAAACCACATGACAGGTCATGCAGAATGGATGGAGGATGCAAGGAAAATGGAAAAACCAGGATTTGTGGAGATTGGTGATGATACTGCACATCCTATTGTGCAGATTGGAAAAATTCCTTTGTCTATGCAGGATGGGAAAAAGAAATACCTGTCCGATGTATTTCATGTCCCGAATATCACCAAGAATCTGGTTTCTGTTGGTCAAATGGTTGAGCAGGGCTTGCAGGTCACATTTAATCCTCATGGATGCTTTGTTGAGGATATGAAAAATAAAGGTCGCTTGATAGCAAAAGGAAAGAAGAAGGGCAGAATGTTTAAGTTGGATGCAAACATGTCTGAATTGAGTGCAGCAATGTTTGCACATGGGACCAATGTAGTTGCAGATATTGATATCTGGCATAAACGCATTGGTCATGTTAATGTACAATGACTTAAATCAATGCATGCCCAAAATATTGTTGCAGGATTGCCTAAATTCAAGGTTGCAGAAATGCATAAGGTATGTGAAGCCTGTCAGTTTGGAAAACAGGCAAGGAAACCATTTCCTAGACATGTTCAAGAGAGTAAGAAGCCATTGGAATTAATCAACTCTGATGTGTGGACTACTAAAGCTGCATCTCTTGGAGGCTGTCATTATTTTGTCACTTTTATTGATGACTATAGTAGAAAAGTTTGGGTGTATTTTATGAAAAAGAAAAGTGAAGTTTTTGGGCATTTCAAATCTCTTAAAGCTATGGTTGAAAAAGAAACAGGCCTGCAAATAAAATGCCTAAGGTCAGATGGAGGGGGAGAGTACCTCTCAAATGAGTTTGCAAGGTTGCTGCAAGAGCATGGCATAAAGCAGCAATATTCATGCAGTCATACCCCACAGCAAAATGGGATTCTAGAAAGGAAAAACAGACATATTGGAGAGGTATCTCGTGCCATGCTCAACAAAAAAAACTTGCCAGATTTTTACTGGGCTGAAGCAGTTGCTATAGCAGTCTACATAATGAACAGGACTCCCACTGCAGCAATACATGGGATGACTCCAGAGGAGAGGTATACTGGTAGGAAACCAGATATTTCTCATTTGAAAAATTTTGGTTGCATTGCCTATGTTCATGTGCCAGGTGAGTTGAGATCCAAGTTGGATCCAAAAGCTGAGAAGTGCATCTTTATTGGTTACTCTCTACAGCAGAAAGGGTATAGATGCTATAACCCTTCTAGTCGTAAGTTTACAGTGAGCAGAGATGTTGTTTTTGATGAGATGAGTAGCTGGTATAAACCAGTAAATGTGATTGATGATGTAGATGCACAAAGTGGTAATGCTGCACAGAATTCACAGCAGCAGTCACAAAATATTAGTGGACTTGGAGCGTCCTCTAGCAGTGGTTCACATTCTTCGCCATGGACAAGAAGATTGAGATCAAGAGAATCTTCTCAAAGCAATGTAGATAGTGGTATGGAGGTATCACGAAAAGGAAAAGAGAAGGTAGATCAGCCCATGTTTGATGTGAATGCAGGTCACTCTTATGTGGATGGTGAATCCAGTGGCTCAGAACAGCGCATTGATGATGAGTTGGGTATTCCTTCTATTGTTACACCTGGAGTAAGGAAGACCAGGGATGTTTTGAGAGCACCTGGGAGTGAACCTACTTTGCGCAGGTCTACCAGAGCTAGGTATCCTGTGGATAGGCTGAAATATGATGGATTTACAGCCATTCACTATGCCTATATGGTCAATGTGATATAGGAACCAGAACCCACTTCTTTTGAGGAAGCCATGGGAAAAGAAAAATGGGAGAAAGCCATGGATGAAGAAATGGATGCCTTGGAAGCAAATGCTACATGGAAATTGGTACCTTTGCCTAAAGGTAAGAATGCAATTGGTTGTAAGTGGGTTTATAAGGTGAAGCACAATGCAGATGGTTCTCTGAACAGATACAAGGCAAGATTAGTAGTCAAGGGGTATGCATAAACATATGGCATTGACTATGAAGAAACATTCAATCCGGTTGCAAGGATGGCAACCGTAAGAGCAGTCATTGCTATGGCTGCATCAAAGGAATGGTCTTTACATCAGATGGATGTAAAGAATGCCTTCTTGCATGGTGATTTGCAAGAAGAGGTCTATATGGAGCAGCCACCAGGTTATGTGCATGCTATTCATCCTGAGTTTGTTTGCAGGTTGAAGAAAGCATTGTATGGCTTGAAGCAAGCACCTAGAGCTGACAAGATAGGTCAATATCTTGTCACTATTGGCTTTCAGATTTCCAAGGCAGACTTCTCACTTTATGTGAGAAAAATAGAGAAAGGTATTATGCTACTTGTCATTTATGTTGATGATTTGATTATGACAGGTGATAGTGATGAAGATATCCTTCATGTGAAAATGCTATTGAAGCAGACGTTTGAGATGAAGGATTTGGGAGAGCTGCGTTATTTCTTGGGCATTGAGGTGATTAGATCACCAAGTGGGATACAGCTCTTGTAGAGGTAGTATGGATTGGACATGCTGTCCAAATATGGGATGACAGGCTGTAAGCCTATTTTAGTTCCTTTGGAGTAGAATGTGAAGCTGAGCGCAGATGCAGGTGAGCTTCGGGAAGACCCTACTATGTACAGACGCATAGTAGGAAGCTTGATTTATATGACTATTACCAGGCCAGATTTGAGCTATGCTGTTGGACTGGTAAGTCAGTTTATGCAGGCTCCAAGGAAACCACATTTGGATGCGGCTAGATGCATACTCAGGTATGTGAAGTCCACATTGCAGTATGGACTACTTTATGAGACTGGGGTTCAGATACAGTTGCATGGATACACTGATGCTGATTGGGCTGGTAGTATTTCTGATAGACGATCTACCAGTGGATATGTGTTCTCTTTTGGGAGTGCTGGAGTCACTTGGAGCAGCAAGAAACAACCTACAGTTGCCTTGTCGAGCACAGAGGCTGAGTACAGGGGCGCAGCAATGGCTGCATGTGAGGTAGCTTGGTTGCATAAGCTACTTTATGATATGCATCAGCCTACAGATGGGCCAGTTGTCATTTATTGTGACAACATGAGTAGTATACACTTGGCAAATAACCCAGTCTATCATGCTAGAACAAAGCACATTGGGGTGCATTATCACTATGTGCGGGAGAGGGTTTTACTAGGTCTTATTGATCTAGTTTATGTCAGCACAGAGGATCAGGTAGCTGACATATTCACAAAGGCATTGGGCGCAGAGAAGCTGTGCAAGTTCAGAGACCTGCTTGGTGTGCAGGAATTGGGATTGAGCTCGAGGGGGAGTGTTGAGATATCGAGCTCCACTCGTGATATGCCAGGGTGACCGTTGTGCATTTATGTCACCGACGTGTCACTTACAGATGCGGTTGGTACACCGCCCATGAATAATAGCTACATGACAGCTATCCTTATCTACTCTAGTTCGTGGCTCAGTTAGTATGCCACCTTAGTTAGTTGAGTTTGGTTTGAGACCCATATATAGGGTTCTTCTATTTCTTTGTATGAGAGTTCTTTTGGCTTAGACAACTAAGAAGAGAAAAACTGTTTTCAGCCTCCACCCTTGTGTGTATTCCCCCATTGTGCAAGCAAGAAAGCTACAAGTGAGACTCCTTCCTTCTCTCCCACAATCTTGACACTTAGTAGGAGGGTTTTCATGATTGTATCCTCTCTTTCTTAATGGAAACTTCTTCTTTCTCTCCAATTTTTTGGGGATTTGTGCCATTCAGACTATATTTGTATACGGGTATTTTTTGTGTTGGATTTTGTTTGTTTTTTATATTGTGAGGAGCTAATGAAGATGAAGCTGTGAAGCTTGCTGATGATGGATATAACATGGTTGTAGTGAGAATTTGGATATTGAACTCTTATATCCTTTAATAGTTTGAGTTATTTTGGTTTTATGGTATTGGAATGGCTTTTGGTGTTATTGGTTTTCCTTTCATATGTGTTTTAGACACAAGTTCTATGAAGCTGATATGTTGGGGTCGTGATAGTAGTTGGTGATTTGACCTGGATTAAAGATTCTTTTTAGAATATATTAGAGCTTTTATTCTTTTTTTTTCTGATGTTGAGTGCTGAAATGATGTTTTTTGGGTTGATTTTTTGTTATTTTTGTTGCTGAATGGTTGTTTTTGGTGATGGATTGTTTGAATTTGAAGATTTTTTGAAGTGTTTGGAATGGTTTGAGTATGTTTGAAGGGTTTATGATGGTTTTTGATGAGGATATGTTGTTTTGTAGGGTTCTTTAATTTTTTCTATTTGGTTCTATAAGGTCTGATTTTCTTCTATTTTCTTCTGTTTTGTTTCTGTTTTGGTAGTTGAGATGATTGAATGAATGTTTTGAGAGATGGTTGAGGTTGTGTTAAAAGGTTTATGAAAGATTGAATTGGTTTTCTTTTTGTTTTTATGATTTTTATGGTCTCTGTTGATCTTCTGTAAGGTTCTGTGGTTCTGTTGTTCTGTATTTCTGTTGCTCTGTGGTCTGTTTTGTTCGTTTCTATTGAGTGTTATGTTGGATGTATGGATGTTTTGGGAAGTGTTTTTGTTTTAGGAAAGGGTGAATGGAAGCTATATTCAAGATAATTGAAGTGAAGAAGTAGCTGATGAAGATTCATAGAAGGTTACAGAAGAACAGTGATAGAAGCCATATCTCATAGGACACTATGATGTCTCTGGTGCCTCTTCGCATGTAACATACCTTTTGGGAGGTGCATCCATGGCCAAGAGAGGATAATTGAGTGCCATTCTTGGGTATTGTAATGAGGCTATGATATATTATTGAGAGAGCAAGAGTATGTGAGAGAGAGAAGTGAGAGAAACTCAGTTCTAGGCCTAAAAATGATGTATCTACCATGAGAGATAGAGAGAGAACTATGAAGACAATGAAAATGAATACTATGTGATTATTTCCATTCAAAATTGGTGTATTCTTTTGTGTTTCTTGTTCTATTGATGGATTCTGTGAAGATGTTGAAGATTATGGTTGATTCTATCAAATCCGTGGGAGCTGTCTACTATGTTGTTGGGTGAAGATTTGCTGTTTTCTTTGTTTTAATCACATAAAGAAGATAAAACAAGCTTGTTGATGATACAAGATAGATTTTCTTACAGTAGAATCCCCTTTTCCTTGTAGTCTCTCTTGAGGCTCCAGGGGTATACAATTGATCTTCCATGCTTGGTTATACTCATTACATGCTCTTGAGCTGAGATTAGAGCTTTGACTCTTGACCTTGGTTGTCATTCACTGTTATATATGGTCATTTGATGCTACAATAAAAGCTTTGGAAGTCACTTGGATCATATGATCCTCGATATATGCTACTTGGATCTTGGATATATGAATGCCTTCCATAGGATGTTTTTAGATTGTTTTGCTCGTTTGGCATTCAAATTTTGTTCCATTGGGAGCCACTACTTGACACTTGGATGTTACATTGAGCATTTGGTTATGCAGTTGAGCTTGAGGGTCTTATAGTGAGAACGTGAGACTTGGTGACATGTACATACTCTCAACATGCTTTATATACATAGTTGATGCTTAGTGGGATGATCTGACATTGCTTTTGGGTTGACACCTTTCTCTATCACGCTGTTGTTAGTGATATATACATCTTGGTTGGCTATGTATTGAGCTTCCATTTCAATTGTGCCTTTGGTTGGTCTCTTTTATTACCCATTAGACCTACTCTATGCATAATGGTTATGCCTATGGGACCTATCTTAGTCTGACACATTGATCCTTTGACAGTTCTTGGTTCCAGTTGTATATTCACTCACTACCAGTTGCAGTTTGTGTCTTGTGTCAGTGATTGCCCCTCTTTGGCATTGATTTCTTATTGGTGTACTTCATTTTCAGCATGTTGTAATTGTAGTTTAGTGCATTGTTTATGTGAGAAATCACCTCCATTTGATAGTCTTTTGCATTGAGTTTGTGGATTGCTCATTACTTAGACAATACCCCTTGCTTTTAGCTTGAATCTCGCAGTGATTTTGGGGCTTATTTGCAGGTTATTACAACAACTTGTTTTTCCATTTTGTGCATTTGCTTGCTCTTAGTATGGTTAGTGTGTGGTTTTAATGATAGTGTTATCTTTAATATTGACAAGTTGGATGGCAAAAACTATTTCTATTGGAAGGTCCAAATTTGGCAAGTTTTAGTGTAAAAATGCAAGTTAAGCCTTTAAAGCATGATTATGTCAAGCCCAAACGTATTGATGTGGAGGATCGGGCTAAATTGGATGAGCTATGTAAGTCCACCATCATTTTGTTCCTCCATAAGCAAGTGTTCTATAATGTTGTTTGTGATAGGTAGTCAACATGGAACCTATGGGATAATATTTGCAATGTCTATGACAAGTAGAGCCCCACTTTTGAGATGTATTGGCCGAAGCAACTCATGGACCTTTGCGTGAAGGCACTTCCATGTCAGCCCACTTAAATGAGTTTCATTCCATTCTTAGCCATTTGTCTTCACAGGGATTGAATCCAAGGGTAATCTTCCCCTTTTGTTCCTCTTGATTACACTACCTAAATCATGGGATACATTTTGTACTGTTATGTATGTAAACATGCCTATAGAGATGGGTTAAAGTTACAGGATGTAGAGGATGCACTCTTGAATGAAGATGCCTACACCCCTCATGCTTTGATAGTTAGAGGGAATAATGGTAGGAGCAATAATGATTGTTGTGGGAGAGACTCTCAGTCTCGTTCTTAGTCATGTGGATAGTTTTACTGTAAGTCTGGTAATTGTTAGTCCTTATTAACTTGTCATTAATGTGAAAAAAGTAGGACATATTTTTCCATGGTGCCACAAAATGCATGGGGATAAGCGCAAGGAAAAGGAAAAGGGTAAAGTAGATGACAAAAATGATGATTGCAGCATTATCCCTAGTAAGTCTAGCATTAAGATTGAAGAGATTAATGTCTTGCATACTGATTCTGATGATGATTTTATACTGGCATCTTCCTCTCCTGATACTTCATAGCTAACTGATGCTTTATTAGGTTATACTCAGTATTGGTTGATAGATTCAGGAGCTTCCTTTCATGTGACCCCTCATAGAGAGTGGTTCCACTCCTATCATAGTTTGTTTGGATCTATTCATTTGGGTAATGACCTAGCATTAGAGATTGTTGGTATTGGTAATGTCTAGCTACAATTTGGTTCAAGCAACATGTTCACTCCTTATGATGTAAGTCATGTACCGGCTCTCACTAAGAGCCTTATCTGTATTGGCATTTTGGATGATGTAGACTATGTAGTTTCTTTTGGTGATTTCTCATGTAAGACTGCCCTTGGAAATCTTGTCATTGCATGTGGTGCTAAGTCTAATACTCTCTACTCCTTGCTTATATTTGGGCTAGTTGACCATGTTTTAGCAATAGATGTAGTTCCACATGTATCTCTTTGGCATCATCACCTTGGGTACATGTCCTTGAAAGGAATGAAGATACTTACCCGTTTGTAGTATCTCCTTCCCCTTGAATATAAGTGCTTTGAGTCTTGTGATCATTGTTTATATGGCAGGTATACACCTAATATGCATAAAAAGAGTGGTATGACATGCATGGGTGAGCCTTTGGATTTTGTTCATTTGGATATATGTGGTCCAATGCCTTGCTAGTGATTAGGTGGTGCAAAGTATTTTATTACCTTCATTGATGACTATACATATAAGGTCTAGGTATACCCTATTAGATAGATATTAGAAGTCTTGGCTACATTTTAGCATTGGCTTGCTTTGGTTGAGAACCAATCTAGATATAGGGTAAAATGCCTAAGGTCAGATAATGAGGGTGAGTATGTCTCTAAATCCTTTGAGTAGCTTTGTGACGATTTTGGGTATAGGTTGAAATAACTAAGGTTAGATAATGGGGGCGAGCACGTCTTTAAAGCCTTTGAGTAGTTTTGTGATGAGATGGGTATTAAGAGTTAGTTGACCGTCCCATACATCCACCCCCAGAATGGATGATGGATGAGCGCATAAATACAACAAATAGAAGCGCACCCATAGTATGCTTAGTTAGGAAGGCTTAGTATAGCATTGTTGGGTTGATGCAATTACTATTGCTATACACTTGATTAATCGGTCCCCATGTATTGCTCTTGACTATTAGGTTACAAATGAGGTATGGTCTAGAAAACATCCCTCATCATAAGCTCATTTGCGTGTCTTTGGTTGTAAGGCTTTCTTCCATGTTACCAAGGATAAGCACAATAAGTTGGATCCTAAGTTTAGGAAATACATATTCCTTGGTTATGGAGATGCAGATGAGATGGGCTATCGCCTGTGGGATCTATAGGCTTAGAAGGTCCTCCATAGCCATGATGTTGTTTTCTATGAGGAGAAAATACATAAGAAGCTTGAGCATGTCATTGAGATACAGAGGGTGATATTTTAGGAGGAGCCTCATGCTGCTATGTAGCTAGTTAGACAACTTGCAACAACCGACTGATGCTCTGTTGGCCCAAGTCCATGATGCTCCACAAGATATATAGGCCCCAAGACTTATTTTGAGGTAATCTACTAGAGATAGACGACCGTTTACACGATTTAAGCCTTCTATGGATTATGTTATGGTGACAAATTTTGGTGAGTATCTTACCTATGATGAGGCCATGCCATAGAGATGATAGTCACTTTTGGGAGAGGACAATGTAGTTAGAGTATGACTCATTACATAAAAATCAAACGTGGGATTTGGCTTCTTTGTCTAGTGGAAAGTGTGCTTTTCCATGCAAGTGGATGTACAAGTTGAAAAGTACCCTTGGATGCCCCAAGATGGCATACAAGACTAGATTGGTTACTAAGGGTTTCAAGTAGGAGCATGGTGTGGACTTTGATAAAGTCTTTTCTCTTGTTGTAAAGATCATACCCTATGCTTGTTGCTAGCTTTGGTTGTGCAGCTTGACTTGGATCTTTATCAAATGGATGTCAAGATGGCTTTTTTTCACGGGTACTTGCATGATGATATTTACATGGAGCAGCCTAAGGGCTTTGTAGAACATGGTAGGGACCACCTGGTGTGCAATTTGAGATAGAGCCTTTATAGCCTTAAGTAGGCACTTAGGGATTGGTAGCACAAGTTCAATCCTTTTATGAATTCACATGGATATTCTTGTAGTGATATGGATCCATGTTTAGGGAATGGTACCACAAGTTTGATCCTTTTATGCATTCATAGGGATATTCTTGTAGTGATATGGATTCGTGTTTATACAAAAGAAGGCTTGTGATGATAGCCTTACAATTTTGATACTCTACATGGATGACATATTGATTATTACTGGGAGTGCTCATGTGATGAGCTGAATGTTGAGATGTTTTCAATCACACCTACTTCAGTCTCTTTGGAAGGAGTAGTGAGGACTCAGGACTAGAATCCCATAAGCACGATAAGAGAAGTGCTATCATCCAGTTTCCTATAAAGCATTGTACTTGCTCTCTTTTCTAATGCAATGTCATAGTACTTTTGTATTTCAGTAAAGTCTTTGTGTCATTGTCAGTCTATACACAAGATTTTGTTTATGAGTTCAAGCTTCTATCTTGGAACCTAATTCACTTGTGTAACATTCAGTCATGTCAGTGTCTTCATGAACTCACTCTTTCTCTTCCAACCTCCATAGCTTCCGCCTCAAGCCATGTTCTATATCAGAGCCATGGTGAGCATGAGATACATCCGTTCAGATCAATAAACCCCCCTTCCAGCCTCTCTCCAACTCTGCTCTCAAGTCCAACCAATGAGTTCATTTCTTTACTCTATCTTCACCAACCTTCCATGGCAGCCATAGCGAGGTAGTACCAACCTTGCTTGGAGCCCTTATATCTCCACATCTAGCCCATATCATCTCACAATTCCTTCTAGGGCCTTCTTTCTCTTCTCAAGGCTCTAGTTCTTGGCACATTAGAGTGCAATATTGGCCATCATATGCTTCAGCATTGCTGAAATTTTGTCACGCTGCCTAGAACTGCGCCCGTGCTGATCGTACACACTGATCTCTCTCCACGCAATGCAATGTTGACTGCCATTATAGGGCATTGATAGCCCATGAAGTAAGCTTCATTTCTATAAAAAAACGTTTTGGAAATGATGCACTATAGCTCCTGCAATCTATGAAAAATTAGGCTGCCCTGCAAACCCTAACTGTGACTGCCATAGCCAAGAACTCAAAGCTTCATCTTTCCATTATTTTCTCTCTCTTGACACTCAAATCAAGCTTGTGCTACTCTAATCCACTGAATTTGAAGTTGTCCAACACTTTTTTTAGCATCAAATCAAGGACAGGAGGTTCTGAAGGTCTCAAGCTTTGAAGTCCAGCACATCACTTGCCACACATCTAAATTACATGGAAGGACTTCTAACCCAACTTGCAGGAATAAACATTAAAATGGAAAAAGATGTTTGCATTGGTGTTTTGCTCAAAAGTTTGCCTCTTGAATATAATAATGTGTCAAAAACTCTAATAAATATGCCAAACCCTGAGCTTGTTAATATCCAACCATCATTGTTAGAGGAGGAGAAGAAGCTAAAAACTAAGGAATAACCAAGTACCTCTAGAGATGAACAAGCATTATAAGTTGGCAACAGGTACAAAGGCAAGAAGGACAAGCTTTTTTGTGACTTTTGCAAAAGGACCGACACATCGAGAAGTTTTTCCATGCCAAAAAGAGGTCCCAAAAGGCCTATCTAGTTGTTGTTAAAGAAGAAGAAGAACATGGAGCAAAAGAAGAAGAAGAAGAAGAAGAAGAAGAAGACCACCAAACCTAATTAGTCCTTCTATTCGGATAGAAATTTTAGTCTTGTATTGCCTAGCTCTAATGCTTTGGACATAAACTTGTAAACTCCTCATGTAGCCTTATAGTACAACCTATGTACACTTAGTGAGGCCCCTATTACAGCCTCTAGATATCCACCATGTTTGTGATACCCACACCTTAGCCTTTTTTTTGCGACAGCCTCTGGTGTTTTGCCATGTCTATGGTGTGCCCACACTTTTAGGTGCTGCTTTCACTAAAGCCTCTACACGCTTTGTACTTCTGGTTGTGATTGAGGAGGGGTGTTGAGATGTTTGCAATCACACCTACTTTAGTCTCATTGGAAGGAGCAGTGAGGGCTCAAGACTAGAATCCCATAAGCACAGTAAGAGAAGTGCTACCATCCAGTTTCATATAAAGCATTGTACTTGCTCTCTTTTCTAATGCAATGTCATAGTACTTTTGTCTTTCAGTAAAGTCTATGTATCATTGTTAGTATATACACAAGATTGTGTATATGAGTCCAAGCTTCCATATTAGAACCTAATTCACTTGTGTAACATTCAGTCATGTCAGTGTCTTCATGAACTCACTCTTTCTCTTCATTACAGCCACTCGTCCTAACATAGCATTTGCAATGGAAATGGTGGAAGACTATATGGCTATACCTAGCAAATGACATTGGGATGTTGAGAAGGGTATCATGAGGTATCTAAAGGACACAACATCTATGTGAATTTTTAATGGTGGTTAGGAGATATAGGAGTCATGGTGTAATAAAACCTCCCTATTTGCATCCCATAGGACCCCCTCCCACCCCCCCTATTTGCAATGAAGGACATGGGATAGGTCTCATATACTATTGGGATGCACATTACAAACGATCGCTTTAAGGGACTCCTTTACTTGTCATAGAAGGAGTACAAAAGGTCTACATCCAAAAGGTCCTTGAGGAGCGGTTTCATCTACAGGATGTTAAGCTTATTGGATGTCATTTACCTTCTCATATGAAGGTTAATCAAGCCATTTGTTCATAGTTTGATGAGCAAAAGGCCAAGATTGCCAAGATCCCTTATGCATCTGCAATGAGCTATTTGATATATACCATTACAGCCACTCGTCCTGACATAGCATTTGCAATGGAAATGGTGGAAGACTATATGGCTATACCTAGCAAACGACATTGGGATGTTGAGAAGGGTATCATGAGGTATCTAAAGGACACAACATCTATGTGCTTTTTTAATGGTGGTTAGGAGATATAGGAGTCATGGTGTAATAAAACCTCCCTATTTGCATCCCATAGGATCCCCTCCCACCCTCCCTATTTGCAATGAAGGACATGGGATAGGTCTCACATATTCTTGGGATTCACATTACACACAATCGCTCTAAGGGACTCCTTTACTTGTCATAGAAGGAGTACAAAAGGACTACATCCAAAAGGTCCTTGAGGAGCGGTTTCATCTACAGGATGTTAAGCTTATTGGATGTCATTTACCTTCTCATATGAAGGTTAATCAAGGCAATTGTTCATAGTTTGACGAGAAAAAGGCCAAGATTTCCAAGATCCCTTATGCATCTGCAATGAGCTATTTGATATATACCATTACAGCCACTCGTCCTGACATAGCATTTGCAATGGAAATGGTGGAAGACTATATGGCTATACCTAGCAAACGACATTGGGATGTTGAGAAGGGTATCATGAGGTACCTAAAGGACACAACATATATGTGCATTTTTAATGGTGGTTTGGAGATATAGGAGTCATGGTGTAATAAAACCTCCCTATTTGCATCCCATAGGACACCCTCCCGCCCCCACCCCCCCACAACCCCCCCCCCCCCCCCCCGGTGGTAATTTTTCATTACGATTAGTGTAAATTTTTTTAAATATCCTCCCCCTGTTGATGCCAAACAAGTGGCAGAGGGGGGGGGGGGGGGGAGAAGTAGAAGATGGCAATGATGATGATGAGGGGGAGGCCATGTGGCCTACCACCCCCCAGGCCACATCACCCAGTTCGTGGGGGAGGCTGAGAACCCCCGCTGCCATGCACACTAACACGTGATGGGTGGGGGAGATGCCACCACCACCACCCTATAGCACCTTTCCCCCACCTCCCTCCCATTATAAAACCCCCCATCAAAACAAAGAAAAAAGAAGAAGGCACCACAACACATTGCACAAAGAGAGAGAGAGAGAGAGAGAGAGAGAGAGAGAGAGAGAGAGAGAGAGATGGAGAAGGTTCTAGAAGGTTTATTTCCCCTCCTTAGAGGGAGATCACAAGCACCTCCCTTTCCCTTCTGTCCCACGAGCCTTTTTTTTCCCCCATTTGCCCCTCTATTGAGCAAGATGCTGCTGAAGTTCATGCAAAGGTTGCACTTAAAGAGAGGAAGATCGAGAATCGCCCCCAAGCAAAGAATGTTGCATACGGGTGGCAATCCCACAACCAGCAGTGAAGCTTCGAGCAATGGTATCACTGTTAATACAACTATGGTACCAGATATAAGTAATACATTTCCAATTTTTTAGATTCTTGCTTTGATTCCCACATGGGTTACATTAGGTCTCGTACTATACCACATGAGAATATTTCATTGAAAATGATAAATTTTATCTCAAATATTCGAAAGATTGAGTTTTCAAAATGCATGTACCAAGAGAAGTAAATTGCACCCAAATTCTATGTGATAAATTTATACATAGCATAAACAACACACATAAGGTTCCAAGGTATTGTCGACTCCCTCTTCTTGGAAATTAGTAGGTATGTTTTTGCCACATTGAAGGGATATGTTGTAGCTTGCACACTTGACACATTGCATGGTAAGCGATCTAGCCTAAAGGAAATTCATTTTAGACACTCTAGATCTTTGCTCGAGCTCTTGCTAATATCAAGAATTGATAGCTCATGTTTGATAGATTGGGATCTTGATGATGTGTGTAGTTAGTACAAGCAATGATCATAAGGATTAAAACTAAGATGCCTTGAGATTGGAAAATATGTTAACTACTAGTTTCATCAATCCAAGTTTAGAGTTAGACTAGATACAAATAACAACTCCTGGCCTCAAAGGCAAGTGGAGAGCTCAAGGATTAGGAAACCCTAAGTCAAAGAAAAGACTGATACTTTTATACTTTTTGGGAAGAAGGTTGGGTTGTCCATCAATGTAAGTGATCAATAGAACTTACATCTTGTATAGTTATATGAGACCTTAACATATGCCTTAGCCAAAGGAAAGGGGTGTTAAAGTAAAATTATACATAATATTGCTCTTAGATCCCAAGGAGGAGAGCGAATATGCAAATGGAAATGTTATCACGTCTATTTTTGTAACAGATGATTTTTGATGCCTAGAAGCTCTTAAAAATAACAAAAAATTTTGAATTTCGGGGAAAAATAGACTTCGTCGAAGGCGGCGGTTACAATTAGTACAATTTTAAGCGACAATGCCTAGAAATGATTAAAAGACCCATGGGACGACAGTTGGTGAATTTTCATAAATTTTTGGCATATTAGACGAGACCTTGGGAGATGCCGGGCAGTGGAAGACTTCAAGATGGACGCCTAGGATTTTTCAAACTTCGAATCGGACACCGGACGCAGAAGAGGGAGTGCTCGGGAGGCCAATCCCAAAATGGCAAGTGTGAATAGGATTTAAAGGCCCAAAAGACATGACTTTTGGGGGATCCCTTTGGGGGCCCCTTAAAAAAAACGAATTTGAGGGGGGGGGGGGGGGGGGGGGGGGGGGGAGGGGCACCATTTGTTTGGCCGCGCAAAGAAGATGAAGGCGCCATATTCTATGATTTGTGGAGAGATGGGTTATGGAGGTTACAAGGAACCCTCCCAACTATTGATGTACATTCAATCTATGCTTCCAATCACTCCAGACCATTCGTCAAATGGCTGCCTGGTTGTGGAAATAAAAAACCAGTCTTTCTCTCTCCTCCCTCTCTCTCGTACATAGAGGCACTTCATGTGGCAAGAATCAATAAGAGGATCGGGTGATGGATGCTTGTTCGGGAGGCACCGGATTGTTCCAAGAGGCTGAGGAGGATGAAGGCTGAAGATCTATGCTGAAATCCATGGCTGGTCAGTTGATAAATAGTCCCAATTAAATATTCAAGAAACCCGAAACACGCAAAAAGGCGGTATGCTCTATTTTATGAAAGAATTTTGCTTGTTTTTGATCGTTAATGGTCTAAATGGTGTGCATATGGGCTGAAATTTTATTTGAATATTCCTTGCATTATGTTTGAGGGCTGCAATCATTGTTATGCAGAACCCGTATTGATTTACAACAATTATAAATTTTCAAAACCCGAAAAAATACAAATTTTGATGGAAATTGATAGCTTCTTTGATTTTAAATGGGAAAAAATGAGTGGACATGGGATAAAATAAGGAAAAATATTGAGTTTTAGTTAAAATTATTAGTCATAAGAAAAAAATTAGAAAATACCTATTTTATATTAAAAATAAATAGGAAAAATAGGAGAAAATAAAAAAAATGCATGGAAAAAAATTAAAAAAATAAGATCTATGTATGTGAATGTTTGATGGGGCTGAAGAATAAGGTTAAGCCTCAGTTTGGCCCTTGTCATTTGTGTTAAAGTGAATATTTATTGCTTTTGCATACAAAAAATGACATAAAAAACCCTTTACATTTATGGACCACATCAAAATTTAAATGGTGAGGGAGAGGATGATGTTATACAATAGTTTAAATGTTGAAATAATAGAAAGTTTGATTGTTCTCTTTACGCATGACATTTAGGATGCGGCTTATTTGAAAATAATGGATCTAGTAGCACGAGGTTAGCCTTGGTGCTAGGTTCCTACAATGAAGCATTGCGTATTAGCAAAAATTCATTAAAAGGGCTATTTTTGCATGACACATAGTTTGATTTTAAACCCTAATTGTTTGTGCACAATCATTCACTGTTGCATGAATCGTATGCACACAGTGTCTATTCCTAGCATGCATAGTACTTGGTTGAAGTATAAATGACCCACGATGGAGAGAGTAAGGCACCCAAGCTATAGGTGTAGATGGTGGGTCCAAGGGGACAAGTACGTGAGGACTGATACATTCTTGGAATGATAATAATATTGGTACCAAGGGCGGAGTCTATTTCGAATGTGTTATATGTGTTAGCGACGCATCGAGGGGCCAATCCCCAAGGTGTAGGAGGGTCGCAGTGGGGCCGCGGCAATCAACCGAGGGGTGCCTCCTATGTTGTTCTACACGGTGAATTATACCAAAATGTCTAGGGTCTCCCTCTGAGGAGTCTGAGAAGGTTAAGGGTTGGACTATAAACACGATACAAACATAAAATGTACGTACGATGGTAGGGTAATGTGTCCTGTAAACACTCCTGACCACGAGGCTGTGGGGTTGTCTTGTGCATGTCAAAGGTCGGCTAGTGCTATATCTAGTGCTGCCAGCCCATTTTAGGTCCCATCATCTTGCATTTTTTGGAAAAATACAATTGGTTTTGTTGGTTGATAAAAAAACATTCAAAATGCTTTTACATTCAATTGATTTTTGGATTGTCGTTTGGATGATTATTCCAAGTGCTTGTGTTTGATGGTAAATTCATGGCAGGGGTATGTGATGACAAAATGCCATGGGGATAAAGGAATGTTTTCTTGGAAGATGATATTAGGGTTGTTTTCCTTGACTATGCTGATTCTTAAATGAATTAATTAAGAAAAGGTTCTTTGCACGGGTGGATCACCTTCATGATCGCACCACGGATCAACCCAAAAAGGGCACTGCTCAATTCATAGGCCGAAGTTTGAGTGGTGAAAGGGCCAACAACAGGAATAATGTTTTACTCCTAGGCAACTTGCGAGTTAGGTGGAGCTATGGACACCCCTTGCCAAGTCTAGAATGGAGTTGAAGATCTTCATGGCCCTAATGACTGTGGCGTTGGAAGTTCCCATTCTAGATAAATGATGGAAATTGTGGTGCCATGTGATTTGGACCAGCTACTTCTGCAAGCTAGAAGGGATTGTAATTTCTCCCGTATGGATAGGAGACAAAGATTAACTTGAAGAGATAAGTTAAGGAACTTGTTTGTCAAAAGGACTGCTTGCTCTATTTTCGTGTCAGTGCTATAAATTACGCAAACGAACCTTGCTCCCTAAAAGGCTTAATCAAGGAAGCCAATTTTAAGTGTCACACATAAATGTCGTAGGACCTAATTAAATAACTAAAGAACGCCTATTGAGAGAAGCGGGTGGGCGGGACCCCTAATGGGTCCGCCTTATGGCAGGGTGGTCCCAAAGGACTGGGAGGCTTCTCACAAGGTTTAATGATGTCCCGACCCTTAGAAATTGTTAGGTTAGAACCGTGATTCATGCCATTTTAGGGAACCAGAATGGGACTATGCCCTATGGGTAGAGAGGTTGAGCGACGCATCCCTCTCGTTTTCCATTCTCTTTGAACCAAGTGCAGTATGGATCTGCTTCGGCTTGGGTATCTCTGTGTAAAGTAGGATGTCCAAGACCAGATGCTAGAATGCTGTCAGGAGACCTTGACTACTAGGAATCCAAAATTCAGGTCTATCCTAGTGGGTTTGGCTGCGAATGTTTCGTTGTGAGATGGACTCAAGAAACCCTAGGCGACAAACCCCATAACATTCCATGGGAGTGCCGGGTAGCGACACTTAGATTCATCTCTCCATGGGGAGCACTAAAAATGGGCCTAGACAACCGATAGGTAGGCACGTTACAATTGATATTAGAGCAAAACTTCGTAATGATATGTGATTGATTAATGTATGGTTCGTAGACATATCCTAAATAGAATAACCTAAGTGGTATGGCTTCATTGTTAGGCACCTTGTGCACCCATGAATGGTGATATGCAAGAGAAGAAATTCCTTCTCAAGCATATTAAGACACCCGAGTTTGGTGGAAAAGGAATAGACATCATAGTAGAGGCAGAGATATGGATTGTGTCGATGAATGATTATTTCTTTACTTTAGGAACTGCTTCTGCCAATCAAGCAATGATAGCCAAACTTAAGTTAGTTGGCCAAGGATCGGATATGGTGGAAGCAATGGTGCAAAGATCAAGGTATTTCTCGAGCCAGTGTCACTTGGGTTCAGTTGAAAGATGTTATACGTGGACAATACCTTCGGCCGACCTACTAGACTTTGAGGATGAATGAATTCTTCAAGATAAAGCAGCTAGAATTAACCTTGGAATCCTACTACTCAAAGTTTGTATCCCTACTAAAATACACACCACCCAAGCGCAACAAGTATCCAAGTTTTGCCATGACCTGAACACTCCTCTAAACCACCGTTTTGAAGCAATGCGTCCAATAGACTTGCAAGATGCATTACTTCAAGCAAAGCCAATAATCCAAGAACTTAAATTTGGAGATTGTGACAAAGATGATTCCCGAGATCAAGACAAGAGATGCCACATGTGCCGAGAGATAGGGCATATCCGTAAGAGATGTCCCAATCATTGATGCTTCCATTGCAATAAGCTAGGGCATGTCCAAGCAAACTACCTTGACTTAACTCCAGAAGATATTGAGCCTCGAAGAAAATGAAGCTACACAAGTGCAGTCTTTGGATATATAGAGGAATCACATGAAGATGAAGACCTAGAACCCACTATATCTCTTCAGGATTATTAGAAATCCCAGAAATTTTATTGATATGTAATACAACTTGTATTGAAATAAACCTTACTCTTGTAACTACAGTTAACCTGAGTAATATGAGTCGCATCAATTTTAAGCCTATAACTTATAAGTAATCAGAGATACTTTAGCAACGAATGACATTTATAACTTACAATGAATTTCTCTTAAGTTGTTTCTTCCCAACTAATATAGATTGGGTCTTACCAGAATGTCGAAGCTTGGGAGTATTCTTAGGAATACAAGTAAAGACGATTGTCCATGGATCTCAATCCAGATCTAAAAAGAGGACAATTTGGAAATAGAGTTTTTGAGATAAAGGACGACTTCGGTCTGCTAAAAGGATCCTAGGGAAATTTGGTCTAAAAAAGAAAATATTTCCAAAGACAACCAGAAATCTTGTGACCCCAAGTGATAAGGTTCTGCACTATTTCTATTGCAAGGAGCTAGGACATTTCAAAAGGGAATGCCCAAAGCACCCTAAACATCAATGCTCTTAATGCCACAACATTGGACGTATCCATGTTAATTGTCCAAACATGACTCAAAGAGAACTTGAACTTACAAGAAATGAAGTTGTACAAGCTTCAGTGATCCAAAACCTACAAGGAAATTATTAGATACTTAGGAAAAAAACCTAGAGGATATTCATGAGATATAACTACAATAAACTTTTCTCTTGTAATCCAGATTCGGATATATCAAATACAATAAGTTGTTGTTTTAAAAGACCGCATGCTTATGAGTGGTCAGAGTGTCACAATGAATGTGTGATGGGTCCTACTCCATAGGTTCCAGAATGAAACCCTTAGTTTCTTTTGAGATGAGGACATCTCGAGTTCTCTAAGGGGGAGAGGATGTAATAAACCCCCCTATCTGTGTCCCATAGGACCCCCCCTCTTATTTTTCATTACAATTAGTGTAAATTTTTTTAAATCTCCTCCCTCTTGTTGGCGCCAAACAAGTGGCGAGGGGGGGAGGGGAAGAAGTAGAAGATGATGACGATGAGGTAGATGATGATGATGATGAGGGGGAGGCCATGTGGCCTACCACCCCCCTAGGCCACATCACCTAGTCCGTGGGAGGCTGAGAACCCCTGCTGCTATGCACATTGACACATGGTGGGTGGGGGAGATGCCACCACCACCACCCCATGCCACCTTTCCCCCACCTCCCTCCCATTATAAAACCCCCCATCAAAACAAAGGAAAAAGAAGAAGGCACCATGACACGTTGCACAGAGAGAGAGAGAGAGAGAGAGAGAGAGAGAGAGAGAGAGAGAGAGAGAGAGAGAGAGAGGAGAAGGTTCTAGAAGGTTTTTTTCCCTCTTCTTAGAGGGTGATCATATGCACCTCCCCTTCCCTTCTATCCCACAAGTCTATTGAGCAAGAGGCTGCTGAAGTTCCTGCAAAGGTTGTACTTAAAGAGAGGAAGACCGAGAATGGCCCCCAAGCAAAGAATGTCACATGCAGGCGGCAATCCCACAACTAGCAATGAAGCTTCGGGCAAGGGTATCACTATTAATACAACTATGATACTAGATATAAGTAATACATTTCCAAGTTGTTAGATGCTTGCTTTGATTCGTGCATGGATTACATTAGGTCTCGTGCTATACCACATGAGAATAGTTCATTGAAAATGATAAATTTTATCGCAAATATTCAAAAGATTGAGTTTTCAATATGCATGTACCAAGAGAAGTAAATTGCATCCATATTCTATGGGATAAATTTATACATAGCATAAATAACACATAACGTTCCAAGCTATTGTCGACTCCCTCTTCTTGAAAATTAGTAGGTATGTTTTTGCTACATTAAAGGGATATATTGTAGCCTGCGCACCTGGCAGATTGCATGATAAGCGATCTAGCCTAAAGGAAATTCATTTTAGACACTCTAGATCTTTGCCCAAGCTCTTGCTAATATCACGAACTGATAGCTCATGTTTGATAGATTGGGATCTTGATGATGTGTGTAGTTAGTACAAGCAATGATTAGAAGGATTAAAACTAAGATGCCTTGAGATCGGAAAATATGTTAAATACTAGTTTCATCAATCCAATTTCAGAGTTAGGCTAGATACAAACAAACAACTCCTGGCCTCAAAGGAAGCGGAGAGCGCAAGGATTAGGAAACCCTAAGTCAAAGAAAATACTGATACTTTTATACTTGTTGGGAAGAAGGTTGGGTTTGTTAGATATGATCAATGCCCCACCCTCATTAGGTGCTACCAATGATCCATGGTGCTCAAAGTTGTAAGGCCCCCATTATGAGGAGAAGCCAAATGTGAGCCCGGACATTGGTTGAGTCCTGACTTGTATATCAGATGAGGTCTATGTGACCGGATGGCAAAAAGGTGACTGTTGTGGGTCTAATCTTTGGGTTAGACGGAGTGGTTAAGCTGGTAGCAACTCGAGGCACATTGCATTGAGTTGCGTGGTAAGGGAGTTAAAAGGGGTCCCTATTGTGGGGTCCGGGGGCCGCGGAAGCGGCCCCTGGCTGGGGGGTCCCAGGGGGGCCAGCGGCCCCCCTGGCGGGGGTCCGGGGGCAGCGCCCCCGGCCCGATGGTAAAGGGAATATTCCCTGGAATATTCCCTGGCCGACTAGTGGAGGCTCATATGGTAGGTCGGTCAGCAGGCCGACCTAACGACCTTCGCGGGCTATAAAAGCTAAACCCCTTCGCAGCCATCTTACACTCATCTTTCACCCAGTCAGAGTTGTTGTTCCAGCTAGCCTTAAGCTCTTCACCTATCTTCTGTCTAGATCGCCATCTAAGCTTCACACAGTGGAAGCGCACGGGTGGACAGAGCCATCTTTGTATCAGTTGTTTGGAGTTAAAGAATTTTACTGATTCTCCTCTTATCTGTTGTGTACTCTCTATCTCTTTCTCAGATTCTGTTCGCTGCGCCGTGTAATATTTTACATGGTATCAGAGCCCAGGGGGCTCTAGAGATCGGAGAGAGTGCAAGAGGCAAAGGCTTCAACAGCAAAGAGAAACGATGTCGACTCCGGGAAGCAGTTCTGGCGCATCAGGAAGCGGTGCAGGAGGTGGTGCTGCTGTACCGGCTATTCAAACACTGAGGATTCGTCCACCAACCTTCAGCGAAGGCAAGTTAGATGGTACAAACTACACCTTGTGGAAGTTCAAAATTACTACTATCCTTGATTCTTATGAGCTTCTGGAGACTGTGCTGGGGACTGACGCAGAACCACAGCCTACCCCCGACCCATCAAATCCTAGTGTGATGATTCCTCCGAATGCAGATCTTCTACGAGCTTGGAAACGAAGGAATGCAGATGCATTGTGTGCCTTAGTTACAAGCTGTTCTGACAGTGTTTTGACTCTGATTCAGCATACAACCAAAGCGTCAGAGGCTTGGAATGTACTAAGGAGTCAGTATGAAACACGAAACCAAACAAGGATTCAAAACTTGGAGAATCAACTAGCAGCGGAGAAGTTTGCTGAAGGAGAGACGGTTGAAGCATTCATCACTCGGATTAAGAATCTGCGCGACCAGATGGCTGGCGCTGGGATACAAAAGACTAGCGAAGAGCTAGCTCGGAGGTGTCTTCGGATTTGTCCACAAAAGTTTGATGGACTAGTAACTGCCCTTAATACTCAGGTGAGACCTCAAGCTTTGACTTTTGAGGAGTTTTGTGCATTATTAATGGAGGAGGAGTTGAGGCTGAAAGCCCGAGAAGGAAGCAACAATGGAGATGTTGCATTCTCTGCCAATGCAAAAGGCAAAGGTGTTTCCTCCACCAAAAATGATGGTGACAAAAAGAAGAAGGGCGGCAAGAAGAAGTTTCAAGGAGAGTGCTTCTACTGTAAGAAGAAAGGACATGCAATTGCAGATTGTCGTGTCAAGAAGGCAGATGAAAAGAATGGTACCCTTAAAAGTAAAGGGAAAGAGACAGCCAATACGACTGAAGCAGAGTTGGAATTATTCATGGCGACCATTGAGGAAGTGTGCTCCTCGGCGCAAGAAGAATCTACCACTGACTCTTGGGTGTTGGATAGTGGGGCCTCCCGTCACATGACCAACAAGAAAGGTCTATACAGTTCTATGCAGCCTCTACAAGAATCCATCACTGTGACGGTTGGAAATGATGCTAAATGCCCTGCTGCGGGCACAGGTACTATTTCTTTTGTTGCTGCAAATGGTGAAGTCAAAAAGCTTTCAAATGTGTTGTATGTTCCCGAAATCAGAAGAAATCTCTTATCAGTTGCTGCCATAACTGATCTTGGTCATGAAGTAAGGTTCAAGAAGACAGGTGCAGAAATTATTGATAGTGCTGGCACAATTGTTGGCAAAGGAGAAAGGAGGAACAACCTGTATGAGCTAAGTGCTCTTACAGCCACCGCTGGAGTGGGCACAAGTAAGCTTTGGCATGAAAGGTTTGGACACATCGGATTTGCAGTATTGAAGGAGATGCAAAAGCAAGGTATGGTTGCTCACCTACCTACAATAACTGAATTGAAGGAACCATGTGAAGCTTGTATGATGGGCAAGCAACAGAGAAAGGCATTTCCACAAGAAAGCAAGAATAGAGCACATGCTCCTCTAGAGTTGGTGCATGCTGACTTGTGTGGTAAGATGCCTACACAGGCCTTGGGGGGATCTTCTTATTTTATGTTGATTGTCGATGACTACAGTAGGAAGATGTGGGTGTACTTCCTTCGTGATAAGGCTCAAGATTTTGGTAAGTTTAAAGAATGGCTAATACTTGTTGAGAATGAAACAGGGAAAAGTGTGAAGAAATTTAGAACAGATGGTGGTGGTGAGTTCAACTCAAAGGAGTTTGAAGGCTTTTGCAAGAGCAAAGGGATCAAGCGTCAATTGACGACGCCTCACACACCTCAGCAGAATGGTGTTGTGGAACGCAGGAATCGTACCATTGTGGAGATGGCAAGATGCATGCTAAAGGGCAAGGGATTGCCTAACCATTTTTGGGCTGAAGCTGTTAATACTGCAGTCTACATTCTAAATCGGAGCTACACAAAGGCTCTCAAGGGAAAAACACCTCATGAGGCTTACACTGGTAAGAAACCATCTGTTTCACATTTCAGAATTTTTGGATGTGAATGTTATGCACATGTTCCAGATGAGAAGAGAAACAAGTTACAACCAAAAAGCAGAAAATGTATCTTCTTGGGTTATAGTGATGAGCAGAAGGCTTACAAGTTATATGACCAAGAGGCAAAGAAGATCATCGCGAGCCGTGATGTGGTGTTCAAGGAGGAGCCGCATACAGTGGAGGAGGAGAAGGCAAGGTCTTCCACTTTATCATCAAGCGAAGAAGTAGTCCACTATGAACCTGTCCCGAGAGCTATCCCTATCCTTAAGGAGGAGGAAGCATCATCTTCAGATGATGAGGAAAAAGTTCACCAACCTGACATCACCCCACCGGAAAAGCCATTGCCGCGCTGGGTGAAGCAGCTCTATGACCACAATAATCCTATGCCTGCATCTGTTGAGGAGAAGGCAGACGGACCAAGGAGGTCTCAGAGAATAGAGGAGCAAAGGAGGGCTTCTGCTCACATAGTCAACATGGCCTTGATGGTTGAGATTATGAGAGAAGTAAAGGAGCCAACTGACTTAGAAGAAGCACTTGCAGATCCATCATGGAAGGCTGCTATGCAGGCGGAGTATGACAGCATAATGAAGAATGACACTTGGGAGCTAGTGGATCGGCCAGCAAAGCGGAAGATTATTGGCACCAAGTGGATCTGGAAGGTAAAGTACAAGGCTGATGGTACCTTAGAAAAGTACAAAGCTAGACTGGTTGCCCAAGGATTTTCACAAGTTGAAGGGTTTGATTTTCAAGAGTCATTTGCCCCAACTGCCAGAATGACCACTATTCGCACGGTACTTGCAGTGGCTGCCCACAAGAAGTGGCCAGTGTACCAAATGGATGTTAAGTCAGCGTTCTTAAATGGTGACCTCAAGGAGGAGGTGTACGTGGCTCAGCCACCAGGGTTTGAGGCCCCCCATTCTGAGAACAAAGTGTGTAAACTGAAGAAGGCATTGTATGGGCTGAAACAAGCCCCCAGAGCATGGTACCAACGGATAGATAGGTTCTTTTTAAACCTAAACTTCAAAAGATGTGCCTCAGATGCTAACTTGTATGTTTACAGGGATGGTAAAAAGTCTGCAGTGATTGTCCTATATGTGGACGACCTTCTTATTACAGGTGACTATGAAGATATGATCAACCAAACTCGAAAGGCTTTGAGTTTTGAGTTTGAAATGACAGACTTGGGCTTGCTGCACTATTGTTTGGGGATTGAAGTCTGGCAAGAGCCAGGAAAGATCTTTATCTCTCAGAAGAAGTATGCATGGGAGATCTTGAAGGCATTTGGCATGACCGAGTGCAAGGAGATAGCTACACCTATGGAGGTGAATGTAAAGTTATCCGTTGAGGATACATCAGCACTAGCAGACATTGGGAGGTATAGGAGGTTGGTCGGCAGTCTAATCTACTTGTGTAACACCAGACCAGATATCAGTTTTGCTGTTGGTGTTTTGAGCAGGTTCTCAAACAAACCTCATGAGAGTCATTGGAAGGCTGGGATGCGGGTGCTCAGATACTTGAAGAAAACTCTTGACTATGGTATCACATACAGTTTCGGAACTTCTCTTGTGGGGAACTGTGACTCAGATTGGGCAGGAGACATTGATTCCAGGAAGTCAGTTTCTGGTTATTGTTTCTCTTTGGGTTCAGGAATTTTCTCTTGGATTAGTAAGAAGCAACCAACAGTGGCATTGTCTTCTACCGAAGCAGAGTACAAGGCAGCTTGTTTTGCTGCATGTGAGGCCGTATGGTTGAGAAGGATTCTATGGCATATGGGAGTGCAGGATGAAGAACCAACTGTGCTGAGATGTGACAATCAGAGTTGCATCGCCATTGCCAAAAATCCAGTGTTTCATGCACGCACCAAACATATAGAGATCCAGTATCACTATGTGCGTGATTTGATGGAGGATGGGATAGTGGAATTGGTCTACTGTCCAACAGAGGAGAATGGAGCAGATATCTTCACCAAAGCACTTACGAAGGATCTGCTTCAAGTTCATCTTCAGAGACTCGGCATTGGGCCGAGGAGATAGTTCACCTATGGGTGGACATTGAGGGGGGGTGTTAGATATGATCAATGCCCCACCCTCATTAGGTGCTACCAATGATCCATGGTGCTCAAAGTTGTAAGGCCCCCATTATGAGGAGAAGCCAAATGTGAGCCCGGACATTGGTTGAGTCCTGACTTGTATATCAGATGAGGTCTATGTGACCGGATGGCAAAAAGGTGACTGTTGTGGGTCTAATCTTTGGGTTAGACGGAGTGGTTAAGCTGGTAGCAACTCGAGGCACATTGCATTGAGTTGCGTGGTAAGGGAGTTAAAAGGGGTCCCTATTGTGGGGTCCGGGGGCCGCGGAAGCGGCCCCTGGCTGGGGGGTCCCAGGGGGGCCAGCGGCCCCCCTGGCGGGGGTCCGGGGGCAGCGCCCCCGGCCCGATGGTAAAGGGAATATTCCCTGGAATATTCCCTGGCCGACTAGTGGAGGCTCATATGGTAGGTCGGTCAGCAGGCCGACCTAACGACCTTCGCGGGCTATAAAAGCTAAACCCCTTCGCAGCCATCTTACACTCATCTTTCACCCAGTCAGAGTTGTTGTTCCAGCTAGCCTTAAGCTCTTCACCTATCTTCTGTCTAGATCGCCATCTAAGCTTCACACAGTGGAAGCGCACGGGTGGACAGAGCCATCTTTGTATCAGTTGTTTGGAGTTAAAGAATTTTACTGATTCTCCTCTTATCTGTTGTGTACTCTCTATCTCTTTCTCAGATTCTGTTCGCTGCGCCGTGTAATATTTTACAGGGTTGTCAATCAATGTAAGTTATCAATTAGAACTTACATCTTGTATAGTTGTATGAGACCTTAACATATGCCTTAGCCAAAGGAAAGGGGTGTTAAAGTAAAATTATACATAGTATCGCTCTTAGATCCCAAGGGGGGAGAGCAAATATGTAGATGGAAATGTTATCACGTCTATTCTTGCATGGTTTGGACAAACACAATGAGTTTTGTTGGTTGATCTAAAAACATCCCAAATGCTTTTACATTCAAATAATTTTTGGATTGTCATTTGGATGATTATTCCAAGTGCTTGTGTTTGATGTTAAATTCATGGCAGGGGTCTGTGATGACAAATTGCCATGGGGATAAATGAATATTTTCTTGGAAGATGATATTACGGCTGATTGCCTTGACTGTGCTAATTCTTAAATGAATTAGTTAAGAAAAGATTCTTTGCATGGGTGGATCACCTTCGTGATCACATCCTAGATCAACTCGAAAAAGGGCATTGCTCGATTCATGGACCGAAGGGTGAGTGGTGAAAAGGCCAACCATGTGAATAATGTTTCACTCCTAGATAGCTTGCAAGTCAGGTAGAGCTCTGGACACCCCTTGCCAAGTCTAGAATTGAGTTGAAGACCTATGTGGCCCCAATATTTGTGGTGTTGGAAGATCCTATTCTAGACAAAGGATGGAAATTATGGTGCCATGTGATTTGGACTAGCTACTTTGGTAGGGTAGAAGGGACATGTAATTTCTCATGTATGGGTGGGATACAAAGATTAACTTGAAGATAAGTTAAGGAACTTGTTTGTCAAAAGGATTGCTTGCTCTGTTTTTGTGTCACTGATATAAATTACACGAACGAACCTTGTCCCCTAAAGGCTTAATCAAGGAATATAATTTTAAATGTCACACATAAATGTGGTATAACTTGATTAAATAACTAAAGAACGCCTATTGAGGGAAGTGTGTGGGCAGGACCCTCGATGGGTCCACCTTATGACAATGTAGTCCTAGAGGATTGGGAGGCTTCTCACAAGGTTTCTGACCCTTAGAACTTTTTAGCTTAGAACCCCGATTTGTGCCATTTTAGGAGACTGGAATGGGACTATGCCCTACGGGTAGAGAGGTTGAGTGACAGATCCCTCTCGTTTTCCATTCTCTTTGAGCCAAGTGCGACATGGATCTGCTTTGGCTTGGGTATCTCTGCGTAAAGTAGGATGCCCAAGACCCGAGGCTAGAATGTTGTCAAGAGACCTTGACCACATCCAAAATTCATGTCGAACCCAATGGGTTCGGCCGCGAATGTTTTGTTGCAAGGCGGACTCGAGAAACCCTAGGCGACAAACCCCGTAACATTACATGGGAGTGCCAAGAAGCGGCTCTTAGATTCATCTCTTGATGGAGTGCTAAGAATGGGCCTAGGCAGGCACGTTATACATGGGATACACTAACTCTGATTATACATGACATGTACATAATAGAAAGTTCATCTTTGGCTATGTCTTTACCTTTGTTGGAGATGTTATTTCTTAGATATCTAGGGTACAAAAATGCACGACTCTATCTACCACTATAGAGGTAGAGTATGTTGCAGCACTGAGGCTTACAAGGAGGCTCTCTAGTTAGGCTATTTTGTGTGGAAGACCTTGGTATTAGTAATGAGATTCCTACATTGTATTCGGATTCTATGAGTGTTATTTAGTTGGCCAAGAATTCAATCTTCCATGAAAAATGAAGCACATTGAGGTGCATTACCATTTTATTTGAGGGGTCTTTGAGGAAAAGTCCATTGATTTTATCAAGATCTCAATTGACAAAAATCCTGTAGATCTGCTCACTAAAAGTCTCTTAGTGGAGCATTTTTACTTCCTTAGGAAGTTGATAGGTGTCAGATAAGATGTCATGTTTTCTAATCCTATTGTACTCTATGTATACTTGTACTTTGTCACTTTTTTTTTTGTTCTCTCCTCAATAGGGGCACATTCACCTTTAAGTGGGTAATTATTTGGGATAAAGGCACTTGCACCTTGTTGCCCTTGTATTAGTTACATTGACAGTCCCCGCATCGTGTATTAGTTATCCATACACATGCAAATTGCAGGTGGAGGGTGCTTATCATTGTCACTTCATTATTTATTCTTTTAGTGATATTTGAATGAAGGGAAGGATGGTCACATATTGTGATTATTGGAGTCCCCACATCTGGTTTCTCTCTCTCTCTCTCTCTCTCTCTCTCTCTCTCTCTCTCTCTCTCTCTCTTTTGCTCTTATTCCTTCCACCATAGCTTTTGCTTCCGCTCCATGCTTTCACTTTTTAGGACTCACTCCCTTCAAGTGTATCCCATGACTCATGTATCCTAGCCACACTAACATATGCACATAGATATTGTGCCCTTCAAGTACCTCATGATATCCTTTACAACATCCCGATGCCATCTACAAGGTATAACCATATAGCGTGCTGCAACTCCTAGTGCAAATGGTATGTCAGGACAAGTAGTTATCATGGCATACATAAAACTATCCATTGTAGATGCATAAGGTATCTTGGCTATCTCGGTCTTCTGCTCATTAGATTGTGGATGATGAGCTTGACTAACCTTCACATGATAAGGTAGAGGACAATCAATAGGCTTGCCATCCTACATATGGAACCACTCAAGGACTTTCTGGATATAATCTTGTGATAGATAGAGTCCCTTAGAGTGATCACATGTGATACACATCCCAAGAATATGCGAGACCTATCCCATGTCCTTTCATCTCAAATCTTTTTTTGAGCTAAGTTTTCAAGGCATCCAGTTCCTCATGAGCTCTCCTAACAACAATAAGCATATCATCCACATAGAGTACCAAAATCATAAGCTACTATCATGAGCCTTCTTTGTGTATAAGCACAGATCCATAACACTACGGCTGTATCCCTGTGAATGCATAAAAGCATCAAACTTGTGGTAATATTTCCTAGGTACCTACTTAAGGCCATAAAGACTCTTTCTCAATTTCACACTAGGTGTTCTTTGCCTTTTGTTAACCCCAGCTTGAGACGAAAGCAAAAGAAGTGAAATGCGGATGAAATGAAATAAGCAGAACGGAGAACAAGCAAAGGCGCAAGGGCAACATCTAAAATCAAGTTCAAGGCAAAAGCACATTTTTAAGTGAAAGACGCCCCAAAAATATTGTAAAAGAGCACCAGGCTCTCTCATCTTCTGCAAATTGTAAAAGGGTAGACAGGCATAGGCTAAAGAAATAGGCCAAGTAGAAGGGAATGGAAAACAGGACCTTGCCATAATGGCCAATCATGTAAAAAAGGGGATGGGTGTCCATGGGATTTTAAGGCATGTATATAAAGTTCAAAAAGTGAATGAGAGCTCATTGTTTGGTGTGTGGCAACAAGAGACTCTTATTCTTCTCTTCTTCTCTTCTCTTTTCTTACTTGAGTGTGCTTAAGAGAGGGAGTGTGAGGGAGTGAGTGTGTGAAGGTGAGGGATCAAGGAGATGAAGCCCTCCACCATCTCCTATCTTCTTCTTCTCTTCTCTTCTCTACTCTTATCTTAGGCACGGCTATGGAGGATGGAGCTTGGAGGTGGAGGCTTGAGGATGCCTGAGCTTGCATCAATAATTGTAGAGCTACTGGTGTGCTTGAGAGAGGAGGAAACTCATTCTCTTCTCTTCTCTTCTCTTATCTCATGCACGGTTATGGAGGATGGAGCTTGTAGGTGGAGGCTTGAGGATGCTTGAGCTTGCATCAATAACCATGGAGCTACTGGTGTGCTTGAGAGAGGAGAAAACTCATTCGGGCATCGAGGTAAGCTCACTACACCCTGATAGGATCGAATGTGTGGCTAGGTGAGAGATAGCCATAAGTGCTCGCTCGAAACACTTGAATGAATAAGCGGTCTAGGGTCTTGGTAGTTGAAGCTTGAGTTCCCTCTACATTTTGGTTCCATTGCCGGGACCAACGGATTCAAGCTTGAGCACTTGCATGCCTCAAATAGAGCATTGAAGTAAGGATTTCATACCCGAATCAGAGCTTGAGATAGGTAGGAAGTTTTGGATTTTTAAATCTATACAACAAGTAAGTATTTTGATTATTTTGGTGGTTTGATGATTATGAGAGTAGGAGAAATCTTTTCAGTACTTTACTTTCGATTCTTGTTGCATTTAGAGTAGTTTAGGATTAAGAAATCAAATTGGAAAATCATAGGGTTTGCTGCTATAAAACAAGCCCAAACGGGGCATAAATCAAGAAAAACGGGGAAAAAAGAGTGCTCAAGGCGATTAAGGTCGACAAGTGAGTGATTAGGAGTGGCAAGACCTTTGCCAGGAAGGGGTTTAATAGCCAAGAGGCCAAGGGATAGCTCATTTGAAACCCTGATTGAGAGAGAAAGGGAGAGAGAGAGAGAGAGAGCTCCATTGTGTGGATTAGCTTCGATCTTGCCGCCGATGAGTTTGTTGCCCACTACAGGTATATCCAACTCTTTCCCTTAATCCATAGATATGATTTGGAACTGCTCGATGATTACCTTACATTAAATCTCTCAGTTTGTTGGATTTTTCATCATTTTAGCAAGAAACACCTCGTGTTTGGCCCGTCCGAGTGGCTCGATTCTGGGCTAAGTCCCAAAATCGGCCCTCGGCCACTTGTCTTTGGCCTACTCGACCTGGCCGACTTGGCCTTACCCACTCAAACACACAGCCACTTGGCCCACCAATCATTCGGATCGTTCAAACTCCATATATTGGCCTTGGCCCACTTGTGCCAGATGTTCCAATTCGGCCTAGTTCCACTCGACCCTCGGCCATTTGGCCTGTCCAAATTATACACTCGGTCCCTGCAATTCGGACCTATTAGGCAAAATTTGATTTTTCTCAAAATTTTTAAATTCTGAACTAGACCCACCTAGACACCGGTCGTACAAACCCTCGAATGCCATACAAGTACTTGAAGCACCTTTTTGACGCCGCAAGGAATAGAAAACTTAGCAAGTCAGAGACGTAGGGGCGATGCTAGTCAACTATGTAGCGATCCAACCCGTTAGTGGCATCAAACGGAGTCCTAAACCCCCAAATGAATCTTGACTAAGCAAAAGGCATAGCAAAAACCCTATAAATCGGCGAGGATGGTCAGAAACCAAAAACATACAAGCCTATCAGGCCAAACCCATAAATGAGAGTTCAAGAGCTTCTTAGAAACCTTGTTTTCTCAGTCACTCTAATTTCAGCACTCGAAACACACTCAAGAAAAGCTAAAAGCCTAATTGCGCATAGTGCACGGACAAGAATACACACACATATACACACATAGAGTGAAGGTAAATTGAGGATTGTTTGTGATTAACAAGGAACTCACTCAGACATAAAAACTTTAAAGAACCCACCAGTAAGAGAAGATCCCAAGACATAGACGGGTGATTGAAACCCCAAGTGTAGGACCAAGTGAAGAACACAATTGAAAAGCTAGATACAACAAGCACAACACTACTAGGGAAGTGGATCTACTCGACCTCATCAAGTTGATCGACAACTTGATAGAACAGGAAATATTAGACATGGTAGAGGGCAGCTCAAATTGTAAAAGCAATGAAGAACTTGACCTAGGAGACTTTCTTGAGGCGATCTAGCAATTAGACAAAGACTTGGTAGGCAACTCGAGCCTGCAACGAGACATGCTGGCAAGGGTCATTGAAGAAGCTATTAGAGTGGACGACCAGATTAAGGAGAGAAGCTCTAGGAGCTCAAATCAAGAAGAGTCTAGTGCTAGGAATTCCAATAGAGCTTCAATGCAAATCAAGCCCAAGTGCTCAGGATAAAGGGAAGGGCACTGATTCAGGATAAGAGCTAGTAGAGATGAAGATGGAAATAGCCAAATTGTAGGAGATGATGAGATGAGCAATGCGTCCACATATCCAATGCGTGTATTGTGGCAAAAACCACCTGCTAGTTGAGTGTCAGGACCCTAGGTCACAACCTTGCGCTAATTGCGGTAGGTTTGTTGGCCATGATGCCATGCATTGTCAATTACCTCAAAGACTCCCATACTCGTAGCCTTATGGTCAACCCTACCTTGCGAATAGGCTGCCAAAATTATTTGGAAGGGGAGCCCCAGTGGCCCTCCCAGCCATCCCTAGGATGGAGATAAACCCTAGAGATATTCCTAGACCACCTCGACCCTATGTAACCCATCTGTCGAGTGAATCTCTAGTCCACTATGTGGAGGAGCTGAATGGAAAAGAGCCTTATGTACACCCTTATGTATCATACGACGGAGAAGGCAATACAATCCTTATGGACTACCGACCAGTACTGGTGATGGCGTTAGGGAGAGGGAGAGGGAGAGGCCTAGGAGGGTATACCCAAGAGCCAATCGTGTGTTGGACTTGCGGTCAAATCACTCATCTCTTTGTCGATTGCCCTAGATGGAAGCCACTTCAGCAAATGAGCCATTGGTCCCATTGGGATTGTTCAGTGTCAAGATAATCGATGGCAAGACCATACCTATCCCATTGCATGTCATGACCCGCCACGTAGACAAAGTAGGCCAATATATCATTGCTAGGGGCTAGCAATCTTGACGTGACCTCAATTGGAAAGAAGAGTCGAGACACAAAGGAAGAAGATACTAGATGCTAAGGTCACACTCAAAATCAAAAGTGCCATGACTCTGTCTGTTGGAAAGAAAGTCACCGATGCAGAGGAAGAGACGTCAGCTCCAAGGACGGCCGGCTAAAAAGGGAAGTGCTAAGGTCAGGGAGTATCCCAACCCAAAGCACCAACTCGAAGCCATTGAGAAAGTGAAGGAGTGGGTAAAAGAAGCCCAAGAGTACCTAAAAGATGCTGAGCCTATACTAAAAGACGAGATCGATGATCTCTCAAGCATAAGTACGCCGCCCCCATGACCAAAATCGAGGGATGCGACTGCACCATAAGCAATGCCACTTAGACAAAGTCTAAATGCTACAGACCAAAAAATTAGTCAAGGCCATTGGCCAAGAACAATGGAGTTAGGAGAGAGGCAAGTAGCTAGCACCCTCCTTAATACATTGGTGACCACCCTTGTGGCTCTAAGGTTAGGAGACTTTCTTAGGTAGCACACAACACTATGGCAAAAGCTGAAACAGTGGGTCGAAGAATCAAATGAGCAAGCTACCATAGACTTGCATGAGCATGACGCAGAAATGCAAATACGGAGCTTGAGGTTGCACTCCGTGCCCTAAGTCCTTACACGTCAATGCTTTTTCGGAAGGCACAGAGATGCATGTAGTCCTGCCAGTCTTAGCTCTTGTAGATGTCACAAGAAAGGGAATCATAGATACGAGAGTGGGAGTTAGTGTGCTAAGCCATGTAGTACTCCAAACTTGGGGTAACCCACCAGTCGAGATTGCTAGGTTCAACCTCACACTGGATAACAGAATGAAGTTGAAACCATTCGGCATGTTAAGGAATCGGCTAGTGAAGATTGCAAGAGTCTAATTCTTTGTAGACTTTATAGTCATGAAGGGAGTGGACTACAACATCGTGCTAGGCCAACCTTGGATGTGCAACGTAGTGGAAGATTGCAAGAGTCCAATTCTCTGTTGACATTATAGTCATAAAGGGAGTGGACTACGACATCCTGTTCGGCCGGCTTTGGATGCACAACGTGAGAGTCATAGAAGATTGGGGCAACAGTCTCATCTTCCTAGGCAATTGAATGGAGGCTATAAGAGTAGAGATGGACACGTGGAAGACTACGCCGGTTGACCTAGATGCCATCTCCACCATATTGAAGGGTGATGACTTGATTAGGAAATCCTACAGGCCCTTAACCAAGTATTTCTCGTGTCATGAAGATGAGCGAGATTGGATGCATGTTCTTGCTACCATCGACCTACCATTCTTGGACAATGAGGAGTATAAATAGGCCATCAAGACAATTGGCAAGCCCAAGGACACTGGTTGAGGTAAGACGTATTACTGCGAAGATGCATGTGTGAGCATGAAATGCATGATGTACTCACAAAGGCACACAACGGAATTGCAGGAGGACACTTCAGTGGAGACATGACAGCCTGCAAGGTGCTGCAGTCCTAGCTATGGTGGCCCATTCTTTTTTGAGATGCAATACAATTCATAAAGCATTGTGATGAGTGCCAACAGACTAAGGTCCCTATTCATAAGGAACACATGGAGCTAACCCCAATCATTGCATGACAATCCTTCGAGAAATGGGGGATTGACTTCATCAAACCCATTAGTCCCGCAGCACAGTATTCATAGGATAAGTACATCATTTTCGCCATCGATTATGTAACAAAATGGGCAGAAGCATGAGCTACAAGAAAAAATGATGCTAGGACCACTGCCAAGTTCCTATGGGAGCAAGTAATCTCACGATTTGACTGCCCCATATTGAACTTGTTAGTGACCAAGGCGCACATTTCATCAATGAAGTGATAGCTCATCTCATATCCACCTTCCTAATCATCCATAAAAAATATTCACCTTATTACCCTCATGCAAATAGCCAAGCTAAATCCACAAATAAAATCTTATGAATGTCTTGAACAAGGTAGTCTCTGCTTTGTGCAATGATTGGGATAACAAGTTGATGGCAGCCTTGTGGGCCTACCGCACGACTTATAAAATGGCTTTGGTCAAACTCCCTTTAAATTGACCTATGGAACTGAGGCAATTCTACCCTTAGAGTTCTTCATTCCTAGCTTGAGGATAGCCCTTCGAGAGAGATGGGATGGGAAGGAGGCATGAACGAAACGCCTAGTTGTGCTCAAACCCATGCTCTAATATGTGAGAAGGCAAGACGCAAAAGCTGGTTTGACAAGCATGTCAAGCAGTGAGACTGTGAACAGGGCAACTTAGTATTGCTGTACTTAGTCAAGGGACATGAATAGAAAATTAAGTTTAGGGGGTTAGCTAAGAAGAGAAGAGAAGAATAAGAAAAATAAATTCACTTTTGCCACATGCCAAGAATGAGCTTCTCTATTCACTTTTTTTGAGTTGTTGAGTCTAGTCACAAACTCCAGCCCCCCTAGCAGGTCCTAAACCCTCTTACAAATAATGATCAATTCTTACCTTGGCCATAGACTTAGTAAAAAATATAGGGGATGAGCATGGGGTCAAAATGATAAGAATTTTATAGGTTATGAACATGAATTGCTAGCAAGTCTTGATGTTGAGGGAGAGAATTTTCAAGACAACCCTGTAGCTTTGCATTCATGTGTTAATCAGATCATGGAATATGAAAAGGGAGGGATATCTACTACAAAGTTTGGGCCATCAGCCAAACTAGCAACATAGAGCTTGAAACCTTGGAAGGTGAGGGCATAGCCTTCTTCAATGGTAGCCACATAAAGAAGTACCACCCTCCCACGCACCCACTACATGAGCCTCCAATGCTAGAGTCCCCTATCAAGGTACAAGTAGCCACTATCACTGAGATGGACGATGAGGATGAGGAAGCTGTAGAACTAGCTTACCTAAGCATAACTGTCACTACCAAGCACACATGCACCTTCAATGCATTGATCGATGAGGGAGCTGAATTTAATGTCTTAACTCATGATCATTGGACCCAAATTGGCAAACTGAAGTTAGAGCCCACTAATGCTAAACTCAGCCCCGTATGGGGGCCGATCACACACACTCTTGGGAAAGTGCAAGGCTGTAGTTTTTATCAAGTCTGAAAGCATGCCGATGATCTATGTGTTGCCCAAAACTAAAGATGAAGGCACATAGTCGTTGTTAGGACAAACCTTTAAGAAGCAAGCTCATTGTAATGTCAACTAAAAGTTTCAGTGTATCCATCTAGCCATAAGCAACATTTGCATAGTTACATCTTTTAGCAAGGGCATTGTGACTCCTTCCAAGTCCGCAAAGACACTGGTAGAGAATCCTGCCACATCAAGTCTAAGGGGGGGTAGTGCTTCATCACAACCCACCAAGCCTCAAGACTAGAAAATCATTGAAGTCAAAGTTAAGGCCCATAAGCCAAAGCTTCAATGGATGCCTAAACTACAAGGACCCCCACCTAGGAGTAGACACCCACAACCCTGAAAGGCTAAGAACCCCACCTCGCACCCTAGGAGGCCAAGATGCAACTATAGACATCGATGTACGATCAAGCCATGATGGGTCCCCAAGACCCTATTGCAAGTGCAAGGCTATTACAAGGGTAATGCTTGGATATGGATTCCTAAGGCCAAAACTGCCAAAGATACTAATCAAACGCCACCCTCAAGCTTGACCACACAAGGCCACATGGCACATCCAAGGCCAAGGCCGCAAAAGCCTCTGGAACAAAGCCTTTAGAATCACAAACACACAAACCAGTGAAGACTAAGCGAGTTTATTGACCCAAACCACAGACTACTACTCACACACATGCCATGACTAGTCCTACAACTCATGGAATGTCACCCGAATGTTGCAGTGCACTATACAAAGGATGTCATTGCCACATTCGGGTATACTCTTCACCCTCAATGGGAGCTCAAAGGATGTCAGATCATGAAAAATGTAAAGCAATGACACACAATCAAAAAATCAAAGTTTAACAACCCAACTTATGTTGCTCCAACCCCTTACAAGGTATTAAAAACCATTTGTGACCGACCCATGGAAGAATACATTTAGGGACACCCCTACTTGGATTGCATCCTCACCTAGGAGGAATTGCACATTGCTAGTCACATAGACTTCGGTGACTTCTTGCTCAATGTCCTTACTTACATCACCCATGTAGACATCCGATCTTTCGACATGGACCGATACACTCATATGGAATATAATCCAAACTTCTATGGTTGGCTCATGCAAAAGTAAAACACTATGCCCATGCATTGAACACCCTCTACCCTCTAACCTTCAATCCTAGGAAGGATTCTTCTCAATTTTTAGAGGAGGAGGGGGTAAGGTGAATCAAAATCAAACCGATACATAAGGAATCAAGAAAAGGAAAAACATACCTTAAAAGCCTCAATCCACACCTATGAATAGAAAAGGAAGGAAAACATTAACTCGCGATTGAGGAAAATGTCACAAAATTTTGAAATAAAGCTTGAAGGGAAAGTCTATTTCTATACTAAAAATGTTTCAATTCAGCAAACATGAAGTCTTTTCTTTTAGCAAGTAACTATTTTAGAAAGCACTAATGGTGAACCATGGTTCATGACAGGAGAGTTGAAGATGTCACAGCAAGACCGAGCCCATCGCCTTCCCTTCACGGACGAGGAAAGAGCAAAGCATAGCATTTCCCTTGAAAATCGGGCCTACAATTAGCTCAAATTCAAGAACATTCACAACATCGAAGAGGTAGTAGCCAATGAGGAGGCTACCAAGAGGGTTGTAGAATAGTGCGACCTCACCAAGTACATCAAAAATTTTAGACAAGAGCCTAAACACACTAAGTGTGTGAAATTCTTAAGGACATATGATCCTTATAGGGAGTGTGGGATGGTAACTGTGGGGAGTAGAGAAGGAGCCAAGAAAGTGCATATTTCACTCAGTGAGGCCTTGGTAGACAAGGTGTTAGGGTTGGAACCAAAGTTGGAAAAGAGGCAGAAGAGAGATGTTTATGCCATGCTGAAGATGAAAAAGGAGAATGTATTGACAAACAATGGCATAAGCATTCAAGATGTCCCTGACTCAAAGGTCAATGAAAGCTAAGGTGATCCAATCCCTCTTCTCCAGCCAAAGACACAACTCACTTATGCACAGGATCAACGTGCCCATGCTACAGAGTGTGGCGGCTCACTTGCTGAATGAGGTGGATTGGAGTGGCTACGTGTGGAAAACCATTGATCAATCTGCTAAAGCACTAGCCCTTGGAAGAAGACTAGCTAATGGAGAGTCCCCAGTGTCAAAAAGAACCAAAAGAAAGAAGCCTTCAACCAGAGCCTCGTTCATTGGGTAAGGAGGAATCTTGACCGCTCTTATCTAGGAGGCGATAAAGGAGACACAGGATGGAGAGGAAGGAGCAGATGAAACACCTGATAGGTCACCTCCCCATCATGACAGAGAACAATCAAGTGAGAGGACGATTAATGAAGAGAAGGGAGAACAAGAAGCTTAGTCTAGTAGAAGGAAATCAAAGAAGTCTAAGAAGAAGATGACACAGGAAAAGCAGGAGGAAAAAAGGAAGAAAAATGAGAAAGCAGATTTGTAGAAAGCCAAGAAAGAGTCACGAAGAAAGAGGCATAAGAAAGGAAAAAGAAAGAGAGAAGAGTCTAAGAGGTTGGAGGCAGAGTCAAAAAGAGCCGAATAATAGAAGAAGAGAAAGGGCACTAAAAAGGAGAAGGAGTTGAGGAAGAAGGAAGAGGAAGACATTGAGCTAGCCAAATGGAGGTCAATGGAGCAACAAGGTGAACAAGATGAGATGGACACTTTGAGCCTGAGGAGAGATGAGGGCCAAGGTTCAAGCACACATGTGCTTGAAGGCATGCCAGCCGTAGTGTAGGAGGGTAAGGTAAAAACCCCCATCAACCCCATTCCACCCCTCATGGTACCTACCCCCACAACACCAACGCCTACTCAAGGCACCCCGGCCATGGTAGATGCCAATAATCTTATGGCATGGGTGCAATACTTTGTTAACAAGGAACTGGCTTAAGCAAAGAGTGTGGAAACCCCAATCATAGGGCAAAAGAGACCGATGTTGAGTTAAGGCAGGACCCTAAGTGGCAAAAGGTGGGAACTTCTACAACTCCCATCTCCACAACTATGATGCTAGCCACTAACTATGACAAGTATGTCATGGAGCTAATCTCTCAGCTGGAGAAAGCCAAGGAGGAAAAGAGAATAGTAGTGGGGCTGAGTTGGAAGCCGAGAATAGCAGTGGGGTTGAGTTGGAAGCCGAGAAAGCCAAGGAGGAAAAGAGAATAGCAGTGGGGCTGAGTTGGAAGCCGAGAAAGCCAAGGAGGAAAAGAGAATAGCAGTGGGGCTGAGTTGGAAGCCGAGAAAGAGTCAATAGCGGCCTTCCAATTGGAAAAAACAAGATAGGTGGCCATGTACCAAAAGGAAATTAGCAAGCTAAAAGCAAAGCTCAGTAACAAAGGAAGAAAAGGAGGAAACCTGGAGAAAACAACTCAAAGATGAGAACCAAGAGCTAGTTGGACTACAATGTGAATATAAACTCTTAATAATGTAGCATGAGGTCCTAGAAGCTCAGATGATGAGAGTTCAATTGGGCATGGATGAGCTCACTACAAGAGAAGTAGAAAGAGAGCAGGAAGAGTAGAGCATCACCGAGAGGTCGAAGACATGGCAATAAGGGTGATGCTAGAGATAGATGAGAAGGAGAGGTTGAAGAGAGAGATCAAGCACCTGGAAAAGGAGAAGGAGTGGATAACTTAGAAGTGGAAAGAATAGGAATTGACAATAACAAGAGGCCAGGGGAGAGCTTTGAGGAGATGACAAAGAGAGAAAAATAGTGGGAAACCCGCAATGAAAGGAGGGTGAAAACCTTGGTGTGCCATCTGGCTCAAGTCGAGAAAAATAAAGTACTCGCGCTGAAAGCACAGTAGAGACTGCCCTAGTGGGCTTTGAAACTTAGCAAGGCACCTTCCTGAATGCCTTATTGGATGTCACACAAGAAAAGGAAGGAGAATCCATAGAAGCTGTAAAGAAGAAGCTAGGGATAGTATGTAGGGCCCTAAGAGCAGGCATGTAGATGCCACCACAACCCGTGGGAGTTGGCCTCATCCTTGAAGAGTAGCACCACTATCTCCTGTTGGTAAGCCTAACCGCATAAGAAGTTGATGCCCTTGGATTCACAAAAGGGGCACAACAAGAGCCAAGTTAGAAGGAGGAGGAGGCTGAAATGAACTTTGAAATGGAATTGCAAGAGGAAGAGCTTGTCCCACTGCCTCCTTCCCCATGATCAGATGAGCAGCAACAAGAAGATACCTCCACAGAAAGGAAGGGGGCACTGAGAGAAAGGAGAAAACACATGGTGGAGGAAACAAAAAGAAGATGGAATGCCAAACCAATAATAGCACCATCTATACCTATCCCACCATGAAACGATGAATTTTCAGCAACGAATTCCCAGCAACACACCGACCTTGTGATTCGAGAATGGAAAGAAACAACCAGTAACCCCTTCGATCTGAATTTTTGATTCCCCAACAATCTGCGTAGAGTTTTGCCCATCAAGGTGGTGGAGGAGGTGATAAATATTAGAGTCATGCTCAGGGAGAGATGACCGAAGGAGAGATAATAGAACCCCACTCTCTGGGGCGCTGAAGATACTAAATTTTGGGAAAACAAAGTTTTTGAAGTGCCGAGGTCTGTGCCTAGTTATGAATGCCAACCTACATGGAGAAGGCAGATCTAGGACATCAACATGGACACTTGGATGGCCTTTTACAACACTCAACCCTTTGATTAAAACAACCTAACATTCATGCCATACCCTTGAAAGGTAGGAGTGGATTTTGACCCCAATGTCCACGGTCCATATGACTTCTTGATAATCTATAATCTGCATTGTACTACCTACGAAGATGCCCTTATTTTCACATCAAAATTTTTTTATGATACCATGATCTGCTTCATCAATGAATTTTCTTCATGCCCTAACCCCACCTTTATTACCACATGTAATTACCCTAGATTTCTTAGGATATTCCTTAGGCAAGACCCCTCTCCGCAGGAGCGTTGCCTTCCTGCCCTCAATTTTGATCCTAATGCTATAGATAGTTGCACAATGGCTAGACTAATGATGTGAGTTGCACTACTATCTTCATTTTTCTTAGCTCTTCTAGAGGATATGAATGATATCCGCTTCACCTAGTGCAATCATCCATTCCTCTCCACTACCACCCTTCAAGTCTACCTAGACCTCAAGGGGTATCTCCAAAGTTGCCAATCCCTTAACAAATCTATTAAGTCTCCTTCTCCGCCTCACTCCGATGATGAAGCCTAGCTTCTGTCATGACTACGTAACTTTTAAAAAAAAGAAAAAGAAAAAAGAGAAAGAAAGAAAGAAAGAAAGAAAAGGCAAGAAAGTATAAAACAAAAAGAAAAACAAAGAGACTAGAAATGGAAAGAAAGAATCACATGAAGACACAACGAGCTGCACATAGACCACAATAACTACACCTAGGGGTTCTCAAGTTAGGAGTGTCCGGTGGCCTCGGTCGGCCTAACCTTGCAGCCCATTTTGATCCCCCACTACACATGCTTAGGGCATCTCAAGGACAGGATATACCTAGGGAGATAACACTCACTTACAGTTAGACCTGTCTCCCTGAGCCGCAACCACCGCACCTCACTTCCACATGCACGGGGTCCTCAAGTGTGGGACATCACCCAGGCTTAGAACTAGCTCCCTGTTCCACTAGCACAAGCATGATGCACTACATGGTCAGGTGGACACTCCCCCTAGGTAGAACATGTCTTCTCTTTTTAGGTACTCTCGGATGCTGCAACCACCAACATCGGAGGCCTTGCCATCCACTCAATATACCCTTGGCCTCCAACAATGCAATCATTGCCAAGCTCCTCAACCACTACCAATCAACACAAGGCCCCATCATCCACTTAGGCAACCACCCTTCCAAGCACCAGACCCTCAACAAAAAAGCCTCACAAGGGCCATGGGACTGGCGCTCATCTACTAGGAGGGGGTAATGTTAACCCCAGCTCGAGACAAAAGTAAAAGAAGTGAAATGTAGATCAAATGAAAGAAGTAGGATGGAGAATAAGAAAAGGCGCAAGGGTGAATCAAGTTAAAGACAAAATTGCATTTTTAAGTGAAAGGCATCCCAAAAATTTTGTTAAAGAGCACTAGGCTCCCTCTTGTGTAAATTGTAAGAGGGTATACGGGCATAGGCTAAAGAAATAGGCAAAGTAGAAGGGGATGTAAAAGAGGGCCTTGCCACAATGGCGGGTCATGTAAAAAAGGGGATGGGTGCCCATGGGATTTTAGGGCATGTATATAAAGTTCAAAAAGTGAATGAGAGCTTATTCTTTGGTATGTGGCAACAAGAGACTCTTCTTCTTCTCTTCTCTTTGCTTGCTTATTTGTGCTTGAGAGAGGGAGTGTGAGAGTGTGAGGGAGTAAGTGTGTGAGGGTGAGGGATCAAGGAGGTGAAGCTCTCCACCGTCTCCTCTCTTCTTCTTCTCTTCTCTTCTCTTCTCTTCTCTTGTCTCATGCATGGATATGGAGGATGGATCTTGTAGGTGGAGGCTTGAGGATTCTTAAGCTTGCATCAAGAATTGTGGAGCTACTGGTGTGCTTGAGAGAGGAGGCAACTCATTCGGGCATTGAGGTAAGCTCACTACACCTCAGTAGGATCAAACGCGTCTGCTAGGTGAGAGATATGTTGAAAGATAAGCATAAGAACTCTCCTTACAGTGGAGAGGATAAAATAGACTAGAGAATAGGGGAAACCCTAACCCTAACTCCTCTAGAGGCTATATAAATAGCCTAAAGTACACACTCAAATGTAGAGGAGAGTGTACTAGTTGTACCTTAAACAAATGACTAAACAAGATCTTCTTCTTGTACTTGAGCTCTCTCTCTCCCTCTTGTGCACACTCTCTCATGCTTCCAACTCTGATTTGCAACATGGTATTAGAGCCATCTATGATTCTTCAGCTTCCCTCACCCTCTTTACATATCTAAGTGCACAAGAAGAACACTTGCCATCTCAGTTACCTTTTTTTCCATCATAGCCAGCTAACCTTGGAGGAGCTGGTGTGTGGAATAGAAGAAATTTCAGCTCTTGATTTCTTTTTGGAGATCTTCTCCTTAGGTCAGAGCAATTCAGCTTGGCACATCAAAGGTTGGGATTAGGTGAAGTGGAGGGAAACATTACATTTTTTTAAAAACAAGCGTAATAAAAGCAATTTCAGATCTTGATTTCTTTTTGAAGATCTTCTCTTTAGCTCAGAGCAATTCGGCTTGGCACATCAAAGGTTGGGATTAGGCGACGTGGAGGGAAACACTACGTTTTTTTAAAAACAAGCGTAGATTTGTAGGCGAGACATCACAAGGTGATGTGCATGCTGATGAGGGTGCAATCATTGGCACCACCATAGAGCTTTCATAGCCCCCCTAGTGGGCCATCTCCCCCTAAGAGGGTTTGGAGAAATTCCATCTTTGCTGGTTGCTATAAGCCAAACCCTAAATGTGGGTCTTTGGCAGCCATAGCCATGAAGCTTCAAGCTTTTTCAACCTTCAAATTTTTCAATGTTTGGTCACTAACAATGATTTTAATCACTGAGTCATCTCTTCTAGAGTCAGTTACTAATCTAGGAACTTCATTTCAGAGGTTCTTTTACTTGGAAGGTCATCAGCAAGCTCATCAAGACCGACATCTACCATCTCTAGCAACATAAACTAGAGATGAGTGCTTGTAAGCACTAAGGCACATTGCTTAATCATTATTATTGCTGGTACTTACACAATCTGAGTTTTTTCATCAAAAAATCAAAACAATTGAGTGCTTTATTTCATGTTGTAAGGTTATGTGTACAATTATAAACACATAGAACATCCTATCCTAAACTTGTATTGCATATCATGTGTGGTTTTTTCAAGTACCATGGTCAATGAAATCAGAGGGATGAGTGTCACTGTACTCTCCTTGGAGTCATTAGCAATAGCATTGAAATCATAGACCGTCCTTGTCCAACACAAGGTTCATCTACTAAGCCATACCATAAGGAGGAGCCCGAAGTCTAAGTCTAGGTTTACATCATTAAAGCCTGAAAAGACCATTAAACCTCGGAAGAAGATTGCACACAAGTAAGGACCACCAACGTCATATTTTGAAATATTACATATGTGTGATTTTCATCCTTTCTCCTCATTACAACTTTGATATCAATTGTTTGATTTGCTTCCGCATTCAATGGCAAGGCTGTAAGGGACTAGACACTACCCTTGTCCTAACAAGAGGTAAGACCTTCCCAATGGCCACAACATATGCTAATGCCCGTCCTCAAATTTGAAAATTTAATGGAAAAATATTTCCATCCTTGGCAAGTCTTGGTCAAATACAAAATGATGAAAAGAGGATACTGGCCCTTCATAAAAGGGACCAAAGTAATTGACCCATCCGATCCCCTTGATGTAGAAGATGATGAATGGGCTCAAGACATCATCATGCTTCATTTAGATGAATCTTTAACTCATCACATTGACTAACTCTCAACTACAAAAGAAAAGTGGGATGAGCTTGAAAGGCTCTACGGTGCTACAAGGAAGAACTCCAAGATATTTCTCCAGGTTGAAATTTTTACTTGGAATACAAACAAGGAGAAGATCTAAGCAAGTTTATTTCACATATGAAGGGGCTTATGGCATATCTTGCCTCCTTTCAAGCACCCATCCATGATGAAGATCCCATTGCCATCTTGCTAAAGTCAGTGAAGAAGGTCTTTCCAACCCTTGTGACTACCCTAACTAATATCCTGAACCCAACTTTAGCAAGTACCATCCAGTCATGCCTGGATGAAGAGAAGAGAAACCATACTAAAGGGGCTTCATCAGCATTTACTTCCTGTGAGCAAGTGTTAGTCCATAAAACTTCTAATAAGTGCTCCTTCTATAAAAAAAATGGGCATATTATGACCAAATGTTGGAAGAAATATCCTAACAAAATGAAGTGCAATAAATGCAAAAAGGCCAGGCATATCACTAGTAATTGTCCCAGTGTTCTAGAAGTACCTAAGGAATTGGAGGCCAACTTTGCCTCCCAATCCATAGATGACTGACTCTTTTGAGTCTTGTAACACTCTCTATCTATAACCTTTTCTTGTAGCCTGATTTATAAAGGTATCTCATTGTGAATTAAGGGGAGGTATCCTATTATGCTTTATCCAATGCCACCTGGCATTGGGGGGGGGGGGGGGGTAATTGAAAGATAAGCATAGGAACTCTCCTTACATTGGAGAGGATAAGGGTAGCTAGGTGTAAATGGACTGGAGGACAGGGGAAACCCTAACCCTAACTCCTCTAGAGGCTATATAAAAAGCCTAAAGTACACACTCATATGTAGAGGAGAGTGTACTAGTTGTACCTTGAACAACTGACTAAACAAGATCTTATTCTTGTACTTGAGCTCTCTCTCTCCCTCTTGTGCACACTCTCTCATGCTTCCAACTATGATTTGCAACAAGATAGCCATAGGTTCTCACTTCAAATACTTGAACAAATAAGAGGTCCATGGGTATTGGCAATGAGTTCCCTCTACACCTTTTTCCTTTAAGCCCTTACGCTATTGCATATAAATCTCATCATGAAATTCATGTAGAAAAGTTGTCTTTACATCCATTTGATAAAGGTCCAGATGAACAACCAATGCTAGTACCAAGCATAGGATCATCATTTTGACCATAGGAGAAAATACTTCATTTAAGTCAACACCATGTTCCTACTTGAAATCCTTAGCTACCAATCCAGTCTTATAAGATGTCTTGGGGCATGTAGCAGGGATACTTTTCAACTTGTATACCTACTTATATAGTAGGGCCTTCTTGCCACTAGGAAAAGGAACCAAATCCCATGTATAGTTAGTATGTAATAAGGAGTCAAATTCTAACATTGCATAGCCCTGTCCCATGAGTGACTATCATCTTTGTGCATGGTCTTATCATAAGAAAGAGACTCACTTATATCTATCACCATAACATAATCCATGGAGGGCATAGAGCGCTTAGACGTCTAACTCTACTAGAGCATCTCAAAATAGAACAATCTTACACAATATGCAGATCTTGGGCCATGGGAGCATCCATTATTGCAAGTTGTCTAGCTGGATGTACAAGAGGTAGAGGATCCTCCTGAAACATCACCTTGTGTACCTCAACTACTTGCTCAGGCTACTTATGCATTTTTTTCTTATGGAAAACTATATCATGGATGTATATAACCCTGCGATCTTGTGGATCCCATAGGTGCTAGACAATCTTACCTACATCCCCATAACCAAGAAAGGTATATTTCACGAACTTAGGATTGAGCTTATTATAATTGTCCTTGGGAACATGGCAGAATGACTCACAACCAAAGACATGCTAATGAGCATATGATGGAGGTTTGGTAGTCCATACCTCCTTTGTAACCTAGGAATCAATAGTAGTGTAAGGGGACTCGTTAATCAAGTTTATAGCAGTAGTAATAACTGCCTTAGCCCAGCAGTGCTATGCTAAGATTGCCTAACTAAGCATATTGTAGACTCTCTCTTGAATAGTCCTGTTCATGCATTGGCAATACCATTTTTGGAAGGGATGTAGGGGCCGATCAATTGATGCTTAATACCCCAATCATTACAAAACTACTCAAAAGATTTTGAGACATATTCACCTCCATTATTTTGACCTTAAGCATTCAATGTATACCTGGACTCATTCTCAACAAGAGCAAGAAATCATCAATAGGGTAAGCCTAAAACTTATATGTAATCATCAATGAAGGTGACAAAGTACTTTGCACCACCTAGCATGAATGAAGGGTATGGCACCACATATATTTGAATGAACACCACATATATTTGAATGAACAAGAGCCAAAGGCTCACCCATGCACTTCGTGCTAGATTTCTTATGCATACTATGAGTCTACATGCCATATAAACAATAATCACAAGACTCAAAACACTTATATTCTAGGGGCAAAATATATTACAAACTAGTAAGTAGTTTCATTCCTTTCAAAGACATGTTGCCAAGGTGATGATGCCAAAGACATACATGTGGAACTACAGCCACACAACCAAAATATGGTCACAACTAACCCAATGCAAGCAAGGGATTGAGGTTCTAGACTTTGTACCATGTGGAATAAAAAATTTCCCACAAGTAACCTTCCATGAGGAATCACCAAAAGAGACAACATAACCTATATTATCCAAGGTGCGAGTAGAGATATGGCTCTTTGTGAGAGCCGATACATGACATACATCATGAAGACTAAATAGGATACTTGAATCAAATTGTAGCTCGACATTACCAATACTAACTATCTCCAAGTCCAAGTCATTACCCAAATGGACAGATCTAGTCATACTATGGTAGGAGTGAAACCACTCGCTGTGAGGGGCCATATGAAAGGAAGCACTTGAATCTATCAAACAATACTGAGTATATCTTGAAAAGCATTAGTTAGATGCCCTGAAGCATCCAAGGAAGAGGCTGCCAATATGAGATCATCAGACATATTAGGTTGCACCACATTAATCTCCTCCATGTTGATGCTAGACTTGATAGGCACAATGTTGAGATCATCACTCTTGTCCTGTAATTTACCCTTTCCCTTTTCCTTGCACTTGTCTTCATGTATTTTATGGCATTGTGGCTGATAATGACAAATAAGACATGGACTTATGTTCATAGAACTTATTGTGAGGCTATCCATGTGTCCTAGACTGAGATCTTTGAGAGGCTCTACCACAACCATTTCCATCCTACCAACCTCTCATAGTCAATGCATGTGATGTATGGGAAGCATCTAGATTCATGTTTTCCACCTCTTTTGTCAAGAGGACACTCTCAACATCTTGCAATTTTAGCCCATCCTTAGCACATAGAGTTGTACGAAAAGTGTTCCATGACTCAGATAGAGTACCGAGTAGAAATAAAGGGTGAAAATGATCCTTGAACTCAATCTCCTACGGAGCTAAATGGCTGATGATGGAGTGAAACTCATTCAAATGTGTAGACACAGAAGTCCCTTCCTTCATGTAAAGGTCCATTAACTATTTTAGCCAATATATTTGAGATGTTGGACTCTGCTTGTCATAAAGATTCTTAATTTGCATCCAAAGCTCATATGTAGTCTAATTTTTAGTTACAACATTATAGTGAACCTAGTTAGAGAGTGATAAAATGATTGTGGACTTTCATAGCTCATCCAATTCATCCCAATCCTTGAGTGCAATGTTTTCAAGTTTGGCACCCTTCTTTTTGAGTGGTCTAATTTGCAATTTCTACACTAAAATATGCCATATCTAGGTCTTCCAATAGCTATAGTTGGTCCCATCCAATTTCTCAATATTGAAGATAGCATTGTCTTGAGAACCATTGGCCATAATGAGAGTAAGCGAGTTCACAGAACGGTAAAATAGGTTGCTATAATTTTCTACAAATCAGCCCTAAAACCATTGTTAAATCAAGTGAAAGATTAGATATACTACCAAAGTAATGAGTTCTCCACAGACAATAAGAAAAGACTGTCAAGACAAGGTAACCACTTTCATAAATAGTGTAGAAAGTTGCAAAATTTTACAGCATGTTGTAAATAGAGTACAATAGTAAGAAATCAAAGCCAAGTATGAGCTATACTTGATAAACTACAAGTTATAAATGCCAAGGATATCCTACACAATGAGAGGTATGTACAAACAAATAGTAGTTAGCAAATATGTCACTGGCACCCAAAGCTGTCAACCTCAGAGTGTTAGAGTGGAATACGTCCAATGGCATAACAATCATCATGTAGTAGGTCTCATGGGTAACAAAAGAGACCCACCAAAGGCACAATTGACTAAAGAAAAGTAACGAAAGCTCAATACATGCCATATCAGGTGTATGCATCATTGACTATGATCTAACAGAGGTAGGTGGCAACCAAAAGACAAATGTCAGATCAGCCCACTAGGCATCCACTACATACATACAACATGAAGAGAGCATAGACATTAAGTGAAGATCCCACTATCTCACAATAAGAAGCTCAAGCTCAATTGTAATCCAATGCACAATAGGACATCCAATGTCAAGTAAGTGGCTCAATACATAAAGAAAAATAGCTCCCACTAAAGAAAAATGAAAATAAAGCTCAAAACATCATGCAAAGGGTATCCATACATCCAAAATCCAAGTGCCACACACATCCGAAAGCATCGAACATAAGCAGTCTACAAGACTCTTACCATAGCATCCAAGTAGCATCCAAAGACAAGAATAAATAGCCTATGTCAAGTAGCAAAGGTCAAAAGTAATTCAAATGCAAGTCAAATGCAAAGATCAATGTCCACCATAGCATATCCAAACATGTAGCATTCATATCAGACATGAATACATCCAATGGATGGCCCGAGTACCATCCAATGATAATATGCATAAATTGTCTCAATTGAATACTCAATGAAATGACAAAAAATGTTAAGAAGAACAAGCTTCAATGTGTTAGCTCAAGAGCATGTTAGGAGCATAACCAAGTATGTGGCATCAATGGCTTATATAATTGTATCCAATAGATATCCTAGATAGGATCAAATGACAATAGGCATAGACTTTTAACGTCAAAATATTCTTAGTGACCTATTTATTCTAGTAATGAAATCTCTACATAAGCTGAGAAAATGTGTGCTCAAATTAGTCTCCCAAGGACATCTCATAACATTGACACAGCATCCCCAAGTGACCTGGCATAAAATAGACATTCTTAGAAGCATAAGTGGCCTACAAACAATGAGGTAAGTTCTATCTTGAACTCTATTACAGCATGCTACCCTATTTGCATAGTTAATAGCTAAAGCTTATGACTCAAAACCAATGCTTAATGTCAATGATAAATTTCAAGAGGATGCCCAATGTTTCTCAATGATTGGAGCAAGTGTCCAAGAGCCATAGGAGGTAGAGAGACAAGTGATAATGTAAAATATAGGGTAGCTCCCTGTAGGTGAAAACTATGCCTAGATGGGTGGGCCTATTGCTAGTTATGCTAGGATCAATGGGGCACAAGGGGAGCTCAATGAAGCCCCAGAACATGCCAAAAAAAGCTAGGAAGCAAGTGAAAAAGGATACATACCATTCAAGATGAGGACATGGCTGCCATGAAACCTACGAACTATAGGTATTCTCCATAAGTTGCTTGGTTGAGCTCCTCAATGATGATGCAATGGCTCTAATACTAGATGAAGGGAGTAAGGCCAGAGTGGAAGCACGCGAGTAAAAGCAAGAGCTATGGTGGAAGGAGAAAGAGAGTAAGAGCAAGAGTCACAAGATGTGGGAACTCCAACAATGACCATGTGTGACTGGCCATCCCTTATTCAACTATCACTAAAATAATAAATAATAAAGTGACACTAATGGGTGCTTGCCACCTACAATGTATATGCGTGTGGGTACTGTCAATGTAACTAATACACAGACAACTACACACATGCACCTTTACCCCTAAAAAGTTAAATTTAACTTTTGACATGTTGGATTTTGGCCTACTTCATGATTATTTGGGCATTTACATTAAGTAGTGTGATGGAGGTATTACTTTGTGTCAGACTTAATATCTTGAGACATTATTATAGAGATTTGGGCTTGAAGACTACAAGCCCATTTCTAGTGCTATGTAGATAAGTTTGAAGTTGTCTTCATGATGTCGAAGATTGCTTTGATATCGTCTTTGTCAATAAGCTGTTGGATGTTTGTATACATTGCAAGATTTGATATTCAATTTGTAGTCTCATAGAGATGAGCATGTTTTTACATAGCCTAGGTACTCGACATCTTTTGCTACTTGAGTGGTACTCCACATCTTGGGATGCTTTATCTAAGAGGGAATCATTAGCACCAAATTTACATGCTTTTTAGGATTATGATTGGGTAGGTTGTTATGATACTTGTGTATCCACAAGTTGTTTTTGCTTCATGCTTGGTGCACTATCATTATATTAGGAAGAGACTCTTTGTAAAAGAGATCAACTTGGTCTATGTACCAACATAAGAAAACCTTGCATATCTTTTCACAAAGGCTTTTCCTTGTGATAAGTTCAAAGCTTTGGGCTTATTCCCCTTGTGGATTGATCTAGTCCACTGGGTATGGCACTTCCTTGTACATGAGTGTAGCTCTTGTTCACCGCATTATTGTCAAAGGGGATTTGTTACCATAGTTTGATACTGATGCGTGTGAACACACTTAGGACCATTGATGCATTTTTTTCCTCTTTAGGAGGTTATTTCGCCAGACCTTGTATATATGCCTAATCATTTTTAGGGCATACTTAGTCTTGCCAATCTTCTCTATTGATATTTCTTAATACACTTTGAGTTGTACTTTCGCAATCTTCTACTTCTCTAAGCTGTGTACTTGCCTTCTTGAAACTCTAAGCTCAACATAAGAGAGTTTTAGTGTGGTACCCCACATTGTCAATTAGACCCTTAGGAAACAACATGTCATTTGTATATCTTGATGATTAATGATTGACTTTAGTATGGCATGATAAACACATGTTGTGAAAATAGTCATGCCATATGATCAACCTTTATCTTCTTTCTCATTGGAATAAAATGGGCATGCTTATTGAATGTGCAAATGATAGTCCATATCCCATCATTCCTTGTAGGTATCCTAGGAAGATGAAAGATAAAATCCATCACAATGCTATGCAAATGTCTATTAGGAATGGGTAACATTCCATAATAAACATGGCATCTTCTACCTATCATAACTTTCTTACATATGATGTATGTACAAACAAACTACTCAACATAATGCCTCAAAGAAGGCTAATAGAAATTAATCCATTTCCTTAAATGTAATATCTATACCTCTATGCTTCACATAAGGAGGAGCATGACTTTTAGTCATCATGTTTGGCTTCAACTACTTTGTAATACACGATTTTCCATGCGTCATTAGAAAACCATATCGCATGCCTCTAGACATTGCAAAGATGATCATATACATTAGCAAAGTCCAAATCAACAACATGATAATCCTTCATGGTAGACAACTCAATGTGATAAACAAGACTAATAGCTAAAACTTAAGGCTTTTAGGATAGTGCATAAATCACAAATTCTTTTTCCCATCTATGTGCACAATTTGAAAGTGAAATATAGAGAGGAAGTTTATCCATCTTATATGCTTCTCAAACAACTTCATCTAAGTCAAAAAAATAGTGCAATATTTGATGATGTGTTTGCACTCTAAAGTGATCCCCTAAAAGATAGTGGTTGCAAGTCAAAAGTGCATAGATTACATATAAATTAGCAAATCTTTATTTGTACTATAAAGAACATGACTCTCATATACCACAACTCGATTGTTGGGCACTAAAACATTCATATGCTATTTAATACATATTGAATTATACCCACTTTTCAAATCAACGTGGTTGAATATGATTACCCCCTGCAATCTATCCATAATGTCATCAATTTATGGAATAAAACATTATTCTTTGTTGTATTTCTTATTCAAAGCACAATATCAATGCACATAGACCATGAACCATCCTTTTCTTGTACCAAAAGCAATGGGGAGTAAATAAGAGATGAGCTAGGATGAGTTAGTCCTTTTACCAACAACTCATTTACTTCACTTATTATCTCCTCCTGTTGGACTATATTCACCCTATATGGTGGATTATTTGGAGGGCTGTTGCAAGAGATCAAATCTATGTATGTTCCTCTAGCTTGTTTGGGTAACTATCTTGCAAGTGATTGAGAAGAGTAATTCACATACATTTTAAGATATGACATGCAATCCTTATTCAACTTAGATACATTATCAACATTTGCATTATCATCTTTATTTTTGGCAAAAATTGTTTCACGTGCCTGCCTTATAATGAAGGAGATAGGAGAGAGAAAAGAAGAAGAGAGAGAAAGAGTGTGTAGAAGAGAGAGAAAGACTGCAGGAAGAGAGTGACGAGGAGAGAGAAAGACTAGAAAAAGTGAGAGAAAGATAGAAAGAGAGAGGAAGAAGCCATGAGAGCTTGGAGAAAGAGATGAAGATGAAAGGGGACTTGTATTAAAATCTGATAATGAAAAATCAAGTCCCTAACATCTTATATACTAGCCAATGTAGCTAGTATTTCCCTATTATTAAATCCCCCTCTCTTACATTCCATCCCCACCCAAAGGTTTTTGCTCTCAAAAACAATTTGGGCACTTTTGCTAACTGGGTAGGAGCAGATCAGAGTACTACTCTGCTGCATTATTACAGGGGTTGACAAATGAATGAAGAGGTATTATTACGTATGTCAGGTCATTGGGGTATGTATGTTACATGGGTCTTATTGGGAAATTATAAAAAATGAAATTTGACCCAAGTATCTTGAGTGAATATGAGTTGCAGATAGTGGACAGCAAGTTGTTCACTACAGGACCCTACTGTAGTAAATCTGTCATAACTTTCTGTAGGAGACTCGGATCGGGGTGGGCCATATATCAAAATGGAGCTCTTGAAGAGTAATTTCAGCCCATGTATGATGTCCATTTCTGTCCATAGTGCAAGATAAAATCTGCTTCGAAACAGAGAGCTGTCTGCAATCATTCTGGGAGAAAACAGGGCCATAGTTAGCTAGATTCAACCAAATCTGCATCTAATAGATATGGAAACTCTTCCAAAACTGAAGTTGGCCTCCAAGAAGCTTCCTCAAGTGGTAAACCTTGCCAATTAATCAAGTATTCCATGATGGAATGAGAGCAAAGCTTCTTTTCCCTTTGTCCAATGATTTGCTCGGGTATGTATTGAATGATGCCTTCTTCATTTATCGGTGGTAGCTCCTCAACATAATCCATTGATGATCCAATGAAGGGCTTCAATTGGCTCACATGGAAGACATTATGAATTTTCGTGGATGGTGGTAGTTCCAACTGATATGCCAAGTCTCCCACTCTTTTGATAATCCGATATGGGCCATAGAACTTGTGTGCCAACTTGTTGCTGGATCCATCCTTAAGGGTGGCATATCTGGACTTGGGCACCTTCAAGAGTACTAAATCCTCTTCCTAGAATTCAACATCCCTTCTTTTATCATCAGCATAAAGCTTCATTTGATCCTGAGCTTTCTTCAAGTTGACTTTGTACTGCTGAAGTAAGACCTGCATTTTATCCAATTCCTCCTTGCTTTGTGGGTTTTATTTTATCATTGAAGATAACTATGGGGAGGGGTACCTTATATCCATACAATGCCTCAAATGGTGAAACTCCAATGCTAGAGTGTATAGAGTTGTTATAGGCAAACTTAGCCAAATGCAACCACGAGTCCCAAGTGTTTTGCACATCATAACAGAAATGCCTCAAGTAAGTTTCCAGCCACTTGTTAACCCTTTCTGTTTGGCCATCAATTTGTGGATGATAAGTAGTGGAAGGAGCTAACCGAGTGCTCATAGAGCTAAAAACTGCCTGCCAAAAATTGCTCATGAATTTAGCATCCCGGTCATGCACAATGACCTGTGGTAAGCCATGTAATTTGAAAACATGTTCCATGAATTGGCTAGCTACTTGAGAAGCACTATATTGGATCTTTGTAGGAATGAAATGGGCTGCCTTGGTGAGACTGTCCACAACTGCATAGATGCTGTTCCACCCCTTCTTGGTCACCGGTAAGCCGGTTATGAAGTCCATAGTGATATGCATCCATTTGCCTTCGAGCATAGGCAATGGCTGTAGTAAACCGACTGGTTTTAAGGTGCTGTCTTTGTTTTGTTGACATGACACACAGCTCAAAACAAAATCTTTTACATCCTTCCATAGGCCCTTACAATGGAAGCTTTTAGCAATTTTGTCATAAGTTTTAAAAATTCCCAAGTGACCAGCTGTAGGTGAAGAATGCATCTCTTGCATGATCTTTTGCTTGAATGGGGAAGTGTATGGGATGGCAATCCTACCCTCAAACCATAAGAGATCATTCTTGAACTGATATGGAGAGTTTTCTTCTACATGCCCTTGCTGTAATTTCTAAAAAATGTGGCTGAAATCAGCATCTAACAAATAGGCCTCCTGAAGCTCTTCTATCCAATCACTATGAAGTTCTGTAATGGCTGAAACTTTACAAGCCCACATTCTTGATAATGAATCAGCAACTACATTGTCTTTTCCCCGTGTATGTGTAATGTCAAAGTCATAGTTCTACAATGTAGCTACCCATCTGCGTTGCTTGGGGGTAAGATTAGATTGGGAGAGGAAGTATTTAAGGACCCTATGGTCGCTCTTGACCCTAAATCTGCTGCCATACAAGTAGTGGTGCCATTTCTTAATGGCATGAAGGATGGCTAGCATTTCTTGGTCGTATACATTCATGGTCATCTCATTTTCAGCAAGTTTGAGGCTCTCAAATGCTATAACCCCATGCTCTTGTAACAATACAGCCCCTATGCCTCTGCCATTGGCATCACACTGAATGGTGAATTCTTTCAAAAAATCTAGGCAAATCAAGATGGGTGCTGAAGTAAGCAATTCTTTGAGCTGATTAAAGCTCTTATCAGCTATGGCATCCCAGGAGAAGGCCTCTTTCTTAAGTCTATCCATCAGGGGAGTTGCAATAGTGGCATAATGCCTAATGAATCTATGATAGAATGATGAGAGACCAAGAAATCCTCTAAGTGAAGTGGTATTTACAGGTGTGGGCCAGTCTTTAATACATTGCACTTTCTTAGGATCAGCCCTAATTCCATCTTCACTAACGATGTGCCCCAAGTATTCCACCTCCGCCTGCATGAAAGAACATTTTGTTTCTTTGGCAAAGAGCCTCTGCTGCCTCAATACATCAAAGACCTGCCTCATGTGCCAAAGGTGATCCTCTAGTGATCTACTATAGATGAGGATGTCATCAAAGAAGACCAACACAAATCTGAAAAGAAAGGGCTGAAGTATTTTGTTCATTAAGCTCTGAAAGGTGGCCGGTGCATTAGTTAACCCAGAAGGCATGACCAAGAAATGGTAAAGCCCCCTATCATTCTGAAATGCTGTTTTGACTTCATCCCCTGCCCTCATGCAGATCTGGTGATAGCCTGACCTCAAATCTATCTTCGTAAAGTACTTAGCCCCCTTGAGCTCATCCGGCAAGTCATCTATTCGCGGAATAGGGTACCTGTTCTTCACGGTGATCTTATTAAGATCCTTGTAATCTATGCACATTCTGAAAGATCCATCCTTCTTTTTGACCAATAACACAGGGGACGCATATGGTGAAGAACTAGGCTCAATGAATCCATCCTGAAAGATCCATCCTTCTTTCTGACCAATAACACAGGGGAAGCATACGGTGAACAACTAGGCTCAATGAATCCCATGTCTAGTAATTCTTTGACTTGTTTGGCAACTTCTTCTCTTTCGCACATAGACAATCTATAAGGTGGCTTGTTCACAGGCTTTGAATGAGGCTCCAGATCTATGGGATGATCAACCGCCCTATTAGGGGGTAGTGCTGTGGGCACTTGGAAGAGTCCTTGTACTCTTCTAAAAGAGTTTTCAATGATGAATTCTTTACTGTTTTAGTGAACTGATTTGGATTTTCTTTATTTAACTGCAATACAAAGATTTGGGACCATTTCTTGAACTCCTTCTTGAGTTGTTTGCTGGTAATGAGCTGAAATTCACTATCATTTTGAATTCCCTGCAAGTGAATGAGTTGTCCCGCATTGACAAACTCCATATACAGCAAGGAGAATTCCATGGTTATAGTGCCCAACGTTTTCAGCCAATCACAACCCAAGACAATGTCTATAGGCTCCATTTCTAATGTAATTAAATCCACTTGCCCTCCAACATTTTTAGCAAACTGAATATGAACAACATGGCATACTTGTGTGCTAATTTCTTCATCCCCATTGGCAACTTGCACCTTTAATGGTTGCTGTAAATCAGTGGGAAAACACTTCAGCCTGTCCATGACTGCTCTGTTAATGAAACTATGAGTGCTACCACTGTCCAGGAGTATAAACACATCCTTCCCATGAATTTGGCCCTTAATACGCAATGTATTAGGGCTTCTAGATCCTGTCCAAGCATCCATTGATATGGTATAAGCAGTGGCAGCATGTGTTTCAGCATGTGGTTCAATATTTTTACCCACACTCCATGATAAATGGCCACCGGGGTCAAAAGGAAACGAATCAACAGGATCAAAGAACTCTTCTTGAACAAACTCTTCATCAGCATCATCTGTTTCAGCAGTCATCATGAAAGCATGTGTATCTTCAGGGTCCTCCTCTGAGTCCTCAAATACCAACATGCTGTGAACCCATGCCTTAGTATTTCTAAAAGCACATTTTGAAGCATGATCAATTGTATACTTCTCGCCACACTTAAAACAAAGCCCCTTTTCTTTTCTTTCTTTATACAAATCCATGGGAATGGATCTTGGACTACCAAAGACTGAAGCATTTTTATTTCTGTTGTCCCCTTGCCTATTATCCATTCTTGGGTTGTTTGTTATCCTTAAATTGCCTTGTGGTCTTGAAGCATTAAAAGTAGGGTATGTGGGGATTTTTGAGTGCTGAATGACATGTTACCACCACCATAACTGGTCCCAAACTGCCCTGGCCTTATAGCACCTCTTTGCTGTCCATACTGAAATGAAGCATCCTGACGATACTTGCGAGAGTACCTTTTAGCCAATTCAATAGCTTTGAACAAATCCGCTGGGTCTTGAGCTGAAACATCAGCCGAGAGTTGGGGATCCAGTCCATACACATACTTGTGTAATTTGGCATCATCACTAATTGACTCAACATACATGGTAAGGTTGAGGAACTGATTTGTATATTCTCTAACAGTAAGACCACGCTGTTCAAGGCCATACCATCGGCAAGCAAGCTTTTCTTTCTCCACCGGTGAGACAAATACTTGCACCATGAGTGCCTTGAATGCTTCCCATGAGTTTACTTGCTGATTTTCTCTTTTAATGTACCTCCACCATGTATGTGCAAATCCTTTCAAATGGATTGTTGCAAAATGGATATTCTCGTCATCGTTACGGGGTAGGATGTCAAAATAGTCCTCAAGCTTGGAGAGCCACTCTTCAAGTTTAGCTAGGGATGACGATTGACCATTGAATTTTGAGAAAATCTTGTCTCTCAGCTCTCTTTCATGATTAGGTGGCTGTCCCACATATCCAAATTGAGGTTGATCCATGTGGCTATCCAAAAATAAACCATTGTTAGAGAAGTTTCTACCAAAAGATGGCTGAGCTCGTATAGATGGCATGGGGCCTTGTGATGACTGAAAATTTTCCCTCATTGCATTGTTCATGGGCTCCTCTTGTCTATGTGAAGGCTCTCCTTGTTCAAAAGTGATGTTAGGAATGCCCATTCTCCCCAAAATGCCTTGAGAGCTCATATTTGCTGCATTCACTAGTGGAGCCAGCATGCATACCCGATCTATCTTCATATTCCTTCCCTTTCATTTGGAATTCCATCCACTTAGTAATCTGGGTAGCAAGGGTGTCCATAGTGGTCTTCATTTGACCAATGCCTTCCATCAATTCTCTATGTCTCTCAGCGTGCCTTGTCTCATGCGAACTGAGGGTATTAGTGAGTGCACTGAGGCTATCCATGCCATGAGAATAATCTTGCTCTTCCACCTCACGGTTAGTTTCAGCCCTCGGGGTGCGTGCATCCCTTATTTGTTGCTGTAGGTCATCATTTGCCTTAGTTTTTCCCTTATTCCCTGCCATTGTTAGATGCAGTCCACTAGACCACCTATCACTGTTTTGCCTGTAACTTGAGCTAGGAAACTCCGATTGACCTACTTTTTTGTTCAAACTGGAGCCAAGGATGCTCTCTTCGAACTGAGCATAAGCATGCACTCCCAAATTTTATATAGAAAATTCTGTAATAGGAAAAGTACTACTGTACTATGCAGTCCAACAGCTTGTCTACACCTGTAGGAGACCTGTTTTGACCTGTAAGTATTTTGTGGAGTCCCAATAGAGTTCCAAAACTGATCCAAGCCCTTATTAGGACCTGTGTGTTGAGATATCGAGCTCCACTTGTGATATGCCAAGGTGACCGTTGTGCATTTATGTCACCGACTTGTTAGCTGTAGATGCAGTTGGTACACCGCCCATGAATAATAGCTAGATGACATCTATCCTTATCTACTCTAGTTCGTGGCTCAGTTAGTATGCCACCTTAGTTAGTTGAGTTTGGTTTAAGACTCACATATAGGGTTCTTCTATTTCTTTGTACTAGAGTTCTTTTGGCTTACACAACTAAGAAGAGGAAAACTGTTTTCAGCCTCCACCTGTGTGTGTATTCCCCCATTGTGCAAGCAAGAAAGTTACAAGTGAGACTCCTTCCTTCTCTCCCACAATTTTGACACTGTGGGCACTCTGCAAGACTTGCACCTCAGTTCCTGAGAGTAGGTTTACCCCTATAAATGCAACAAATTGCTTACAGCACCCTGTGAGGGTTAAGAAAAGGGTTACAATGGATTATCTTATCAATGCATGAGTGAGGGGTCATCCCACATTGCATAATGCATTGCTCAATCATCCAATTTCACTGTTTGTAGCCTTATTTCAGAATTGAGCATGTCATAAGTATCTCTTAGCACCATTTTCCCATGCATAGCCATCTCTCATACATCCCAAAGCATTGCATTCACTGCCATTGACTGCATATGTATTCCCATATCTGCAAATACATCCTCAATAGAATTTCCATACATTTTTAGCCATTAATACTTCCATACATCAGTGCCAAGTCAATATTTCAGTTCTTCAAGCAAGTATAGCAAAAAACAGAGAAAATTGAGATTTTTGCACTCAAAAAATATGGAAAAATAATATTTATATGCCTGAATGTTTGGCGACGTTAAAGCATGAGGTCAAGCATCAGTTTGGCCTCGTCCTTTGTGCTATAGTACGTGTTTATTGCTTTTTTCATACAAAAATGATACAAAACAACTATTTACACCTATGCACCGCAGAGCAACACCTAAATGGTGAGGGGGGAGGAAGTTTGTGTGACGATCTAATTGCTGAAAAGATAAAGCAACTTAGGCTCCGGATCACCGGGAGGTGGGCAAAGTTCCCCCCGGCCGGGTTGTGCACCCCTTCAGGGTCTTTAGTGGCAAGGGGGGTCACCCCTCTTTTGTCTTGCCCCCTCGCATGGCATCGAGCTTTTTCCTCACCCGGAGTATACATGTCAGACATTTATTATTTAAGCAATCAGCGTGCTATGCAGGGTGGCTTGAAAATAATTCTTTTCGTGAGGTGCATGGATTTGAATTGGGAATAAGGAGAGGGCTTACCAAGCAGTGACTCACTGCTAACTCACCTCATTTACAATGGATTTTCAGGGATTAATATTTGCTCAAGCAATCATCACAAGTCAAAAGGTTAGGGTGAGGCAATCAATGAATAGTAATAAGAATTTCCAGCATGGAATGGATCATCTTAAATGCAAGGAAGCCTAAGAGAATGATTGAAATTAAATTGACAGCATGTAGGCATTGAAATCTGAAAGGAAATGCATGATTGACTACTTGAGTCTCTTCCAACAATAGGCTTATTAGGCTCAGCAAGAGGATGAAATTAGAAGAGAGCTCAAGAGTCAATTACTCCATGATGACAATTTCAGCCAAGAATTAAGTCTTCAAGCTTGATTCTTCAATGGGGAAATGAAAGGTTGAACTCCAGTAGTTCTCAGCATGACTTGAAGATCATAGAAGAAGAATGCCCCAAAATCTCACCCCATAATGCCTTTCCATTGAGTAAGCAAGCTCCATTGATAGTAAAGAATCCAATCTTGAAGCCACGGGACCCAATCTTGAAGGGAACTTGAAGAAGATGAAGGTCGTGGTCCATGGCTATGGCTGCCCCAAATGTCTAGCTTGCAATCTTGCTTCCATCTTCAAGTACGGGCCTCTAGATGCTTGCTTCTTCAAGGATTCCTATAGGTACAAGTTCCTGGGACCAAGAAGGCAAAAGCCCTCAAGAATCAGTGTGAATGCTGAAGAAGAATCCATGGTTGTCCATGGCCTGCACCTGTTGTTGAGATATCGAGCTCCACTCGTGATACGCCAGGGTGACCGTTGTATATTTATGTCACCGACTTGTCAGTTGCAGACGCGGTTGGTACACCGCCCATGAATAATAGCTACATGATAGCTATCCTTATCTACTCTAGTTCGTGGCTCAGTTAGTATGCCACCTTAGTTAGTTGAGTTTGGTTTGAGACCCATATATAGGGTTCTTCTATTTCTTTGTACTTGAGTTCTTTTGGCTTACACAACTAAGAAGAGGAAAACTGTTTTCAGCCTCCACCCTTGTGTGTCTTCCCCCATTGTGCAAGCCAGAAAGCTTCAAGTGAGACTCCTTCCTTCTCTCCCACAATCTTGACATGGTATCAGAGCCTTGTTCGTGGTAAGGAGCTCAAGAAAGCAAGCCAAGCTCACGGTGGTCTGGTAAGAGGAGCAGTGTTGCTTTCATTTCCTATTTTGGGAGCAGATCTCTGCAGGTAGCACAACCGGAAATTGCAGGAGTGCATTGTCTCAGGTTGAGACGCCCTTCGCGGTGAAGCAAGAGGGCAGTATATGCTGCGGGAGAGGACTTTAGCCCTCGGCGACCTTGTTTTTTTGATTTGAGGCCATTTCGGGGCCTGTTTTGCAGACGGAAGTTTTCTGCACGCACTCAAGAAAAGGCTCAGTTTTATGCTGTGCGACCACTGTTCTACAGGTCGGTGAAAAGTTACTGTAGAAATTGCATCGTATGCTTGTGCGCAGAGACATTGGGAGTTTCAGAATCATCCTTGGTTCCTGTTTATGCAAAATCGTCACTAGGAAGTGACTGTGTGGTCAAATACCACTTTCGCCAGTTTTGCAGATTTGCCCTTGTGAGGGTGAAGCTGTGTTTTTTGCAGTGACAGAATTTCTTGCAGTATTCTGTAATGGCGTCTGATTCTCTTTCACAGATTGTCACTGAAAAGCTTGACAAGAACAACTTCCAGGCATGGAAGTTTAGAATGACGAATTTCCTTATGGGAAAAGGATATTGGGAATTTGTTGCAGGAAATGAAGAAGAACCAGTTCTTCCTGATGTTCCCAATCAACAACAAATGCAGGCATTTAAAACATGGCATGAGAGAGCCAGGAAAGTTATGTATTGGCTGTCTATCAGTATTTCAGACTCTATGATTGTGCATATTCAGGATGCAAGTACGCCAAAGGAGGCATGGGATACTTTGTCAAAAATGTATAGCACAAATACGCAAGCCAGGAAAATGCAGCTCAAGCAAGAGTTGCATAATGTGCAAAGAGAAAGTATGAGCATCAACGACTACCACATGAAGGTGAAGAAGATTGCAGATGCACTTGCTTCCATTGGGTCGCCAGTGGAAGATGATGATTTAGTTTCCGTGACCTTGAATGGTCTAGGAAAGGATTATGCACAGTTTCGGACATCCATTTCAGTTCGTGAAAGATTTCCTGATTTTGAGGAGTTGATTGCTCTTCTAATTTCTGAGGAACAGAGAAATGGTGGTGCATCTTCTTCAGGAGGAACTTCAAAAGAAGCTGTCTTCTACTCAAATGCTGGAAGAGGTAGAGGCAGAGGTAGAGGAGGCCGATTTGGAGGCCGTGGCAGAAATCAGAATATGCAGCAAACTCAAGAAAACCAGTCCTATGGAGGAGGACGTGGTAACTCTAGAGGCAGGGGGAGCCAAAGAGGTCGTGGTGGATGGCAAAGAGGCCAAAATGCAAACAGTAATGTTGAATGCTACTACTGTGGTAAAATGGGTCATATGGCTAAAGACTGCTATAAAAAGCAGAATGACATCATGAATGGAAAACTGCAACAAGGGAATTATGCATCTTCTAGTAGACAGGGTGATGACAGAAATGAGCATTTGTTCATGGTGCAGCACATGAACAATTCTATGACAAGTGCAGAAGAAAGCAATGATGTATGGTATGTTGACTCAGGTGCATCAAACCACATGACAGGTTATGCAGAATGGATGGAGGATGCAAGGAAAATGGAAAAACCAGGATTTGTGGAGACTGGTGATGATACTGCACATCCTATTGTGCAGATTGGAAAAATTCCCTTGTCTATGCAGGGTGGGAAAAAGAAATACCTGTCCGATGTATTTCATGTCCCGAATATCACCAAGAATCTGGTTTCAGTTGGTCAAATGGTTGAACAGGGCTTGCAGGTCAGATTTAATCCTCATGGATGCTTTGTTGAGGATATGAAAAATAAAGGTCGCTTGATAGCAAAAGGAAAGAAGAAGGGCAGAATGTTTACATTGGATGCAGACATGTCTGAATTGAGTGCAGCAATGTTTGCACATGGGACCGGTGTAGTTGCAGATATTGATATCTGGCATAAACGCATTGGTCATGTTAATGTACAGCGACTTAAATCAATGCAGGCCCAAAATATTGTTGCAGGATTGCCCAAATTCAAGGTTGCAGAAATGCATAAGGTATGTGAAGCCTGTCAGTTTGGAAAACAGGCAAGGAAACCATTTCCTAGACATGTTCAAGAGAGTGAGAAGCCATTGGAATTAATTCACTCTGATGTGTGGACAACTAAAGCTGCATCTCTTGGAGGCTGTCATTATTTTGTCAGTTTTATTGATGACTATAGCAGAAAAGTTTGGGTGTATTTTATGAAAAAGAAAAGTGAAGTTTTTGGGCATTTCAAAACTCTTAAAGCTATGGTTGAAAAAGAAACAGGCTTGCAGATAAAATGCCTAAGGTCAGATGGAGGGGGAGAGTACCTCTCAAATGAGTTTGCAAAGTTCTTGCAGGAGCATGGCATAAAGCAGCAATATTCATGCAGTTATACCCCACAACAAAATGGAATTGCAGAAAGGAAAAACAGGCATATTGGAGAGGTATCTCGTGCCATGCTCAATGAAAAAGACTTGCCAGATTTTTATTGGGCTGAAGCAGTTGCTACAGCAGTCTACATAATGAACAGGACTCCCACTGCAGCAATACATGGAATGACTCCAGAGGAGAGGTATACTGGTAGGAAACCAGATATTTCTCATTTGAAAATTTTTGGTTGCATTGCCTATGTACATGTGCCAGATGAGCTGAGATCCAAGTTGGATCCAAAAGCTGAGAAGTGCATCTTTATTGGTTACTCTCTGCAGCAAAAAGGGTATAGATGCTATAACCCTTCTACTCGTAAGTTTACAGTGAGCAGAGATGTTGTTTTTGATGAGATGAGTAGCTGGTATAAACCAGTAAATGTGATTGATGATGAAGATGCACAAAATGGTAATGCTACACAGAATTCACAGCAGCAGTCACAAAATATTAGTGGACCTGGAGCGTCCTCTAGCAGTGGTTCACATTCTTCGCCATGGACAGGCAGATTGAGATCAGGAGAATCTTCTCAAAGCAATGCAGATAGTGGTATGCAGGTATCACGAAAAGGAAAAGAGAAGGTTGATCAGCCCATGTTTGATGTGAATGCAGGTCACTCTTATGTGGATGGTGAATCCAGTGGCTCAGAACAGAGCATTGATGATGAGTTGGGTATTCCTTCTATTGTTACACCTGGAGTAAGGAAGACCAGGGATGTTTTGAGAGCACCTGGGAGTGAACCTACTTTGCGCAGGTCTACAAGAGCTAGGTATCCTGTGGATAGGCTGAAATATGATGGATTTACAGCCATTCACTATGCATATATGGTCAAAGTGATACAGGAACCAGAACCCACATCTTTTGAGCAAGCCATGGGAAAAGAAAAATGGGAGAAAGCCATGGATGAAGAAATGGATGCCTTGGAAGCAAATGCTACATGGGAGTTAGTACCTTTGCCTAAAGGTAAGAATGCAATTGGCTGTAAGTGGGTTTATAAGGTGAAGCACAATGCTGATGGTTCTGTGAACAGATACAAGGCAAGATTAGTAGTCAAGGGGTATGCACAAACATATGGCATTGACTATGAAGAAACATTTAGTCCGGTTGCAAGGATGGCAACCGTAAGAGCAGTCATTGCTATGACTGCATCAAAGGGATGGTCTTTACATCAGATGGATGTAAAGAATGCCTTCTTGCATGGTGATTTGCAAGAAGAGGTCTATATGGAGCAGCCACCAGGTTATGTGCATGTTGTTCATCCTGAGTTTGTTTGCAGGTTGAAGAAAGCCTTGTATGGCTTGAAGCAAGCACCTAGAGCATGGTCTGACAAGATAGGACAGTATCTTGTCACTATTGGCTTTCAGATTTCCAAGGCAGATTTCTCACTTTATGTGAGAAAAACAGAGAAAGGTATTATGCTGCTTGTCATTTATGTTGATGATTTGATTATGACAGGTGACAGTGATGAAGATATCCTTCATGTGAAAATGCTATTGAAGCAGAAGTTTGAGATGAAGGATTTGGGAGAGCTGCGTTATTTCTTGGGCATTGAGGTGATTAGATCACCAAGTGGGATACAGCTCTTGCAGAGGCAGTATGGATTGGACATGCTGTCCAAATATGGGATGACAGGTTGTAAGCCTATTTCAGTTCCTTTGGAGCAAAATGTGAAGCTGAGCACAGATGCAGGTGAGCTTCTAGAAGACCCTACTATGTATAGACGCATAGTAGGAAGTTTGATTTATATGACTATTACCAGGCCAGATTTGAGCTATGCTATTGGATTGGTAAGTCAGTTTATGCAGGCTCCAAGGAAACCACATTTGGATGCGGCTAGACGCATACTTAGGTATGTGAAGTCCACATTGCAGTATGGACTATTTTATGAGACTGGGGTTCAGATACAGTTGCATGGATACACTGATGCTGATTGGGCTGGTAGTATTTCTGATAGACGATCTACCAGTGGATATGTATTCTCTTTTGGGAGTGCTGCAGTCACTTGGAGCAGCAAGAAACAGCCTACAGTTGCCTTGTCGAGCACAGAGGCTGAGTACAGGGGTGCAGCAATGGCTGCATGTGAGGTAGCTTGGTTGCATAAGCTACTTTATGATATGCATCAGTCTACAGATGGGCCAGTTGTCATTTATTGTGACAACATGAGTAGTATACACTTGGCAAATAACCCAGTCTATCATGCTAGAACAAAGCACATTGAGGTGCATTATCACTATGTGCGAGAGAGGGTTTTACTAGGTCTTATTGATCTAGTTTATGTCAGCACAGAGGATCAGGTAGCTGATATATTCACGAAGGCATTGGGCGCAGAGAAGCTGCGCAAGTTCAGAGACCTCCTTGGTGTGCAGGAATTGGGATTGAGCTCGAGGGGGAGTGTTGAGATATCGAGCTCCACTCGTGATACGCCAGGGTGACCGTTGTATATTTATGTCACCGACTTGTCAGTTGCAGACGCGGTTGGTACACCGCCCATGAATAATAGCTACATGATAGCTATCCTTATCTACTCTAGTTCGTGGCTCAGTTAGTATGCCACCTTAGTTAGTTGAGTTTGGTTTGAGACCCATATATAGGGTTCTTCTATTTCTTTGTACTTGAGTTCTTTTGGCTTACACAACTAAGAAGAGGAAAACTGTTTTCAGCCTCCACCCTTGTGTGTCTTCCCCCATTGTGCAAGCCAGAAAGCTTCAAGTGAGACTCCTTCCTTCTCTCCCACAATCTTGACACCTGTTAGGGTTTCAGAGGCTGAAGGATGCTCAAGAGGATGAAATGGTGGCTTCAATCTTGCAAGAATCAACTGCCAGATGCTGAGGAAGAAGGCCAAGATGAAGGAGAGGCCTAGTATGTTGGTAATCTTGCTCAGTTAACTGCCCGAAATCTGTGTCACAAATTGTGGGCTGTGCACAGGAAGGAAGGAGGCAGCTTAGTCACATCAAATAGGTATTTAAAATGGAGCATAGGCCCCCCTGGAAGCTGTAGTAGAAGGCATTTGATCACTGGGGATGGGAGGAAGAAGATCTCTGCTATTGTTCTCCTCCATGGAAGCTTGGCAGGAGCTTGAGAATGAAGAAAGAGAGGACTGCATACGAAAAGTAACCAGGACTAACTCTTTCCTACTTCTTGTGACCACTGTTTCTAAAATTTTACCTTCAAATTTGGCCCAAAATGACCCACACCTACTAAATGTGGTGTTCCAGCCTCAAATCTTGGTCCAAGGACTTCATTAATGCTCCTGACTGCTATCCTCTTGGTCCTTGACCTGTAGCTCTTCAGTGCTCCTCCATTTTTGTGCCTGTCACTGTGAACCTGAAGCTTCTTGGATTTTAAAACTAAAAATGATGGTAACTAAGCATGTAAAGTAACTAAATGGATCAGAACTAGAGCTCTAATACCACTTGTAATGAAGGAGACAAGAGAGAGAAAAGAAGAAGAGATAGAGAGAGAGTGCAGAAGAGAGAAAGACTGTAGGAAGAGAGAGAAAGAGAGTGACGAGGAGAGAGAAAGACTAGAAAAAGAGAGAGAAAGACAGAAAGAGAGAGGAAGAAGCCATGAGAGCTTGGAGAAAGAGATGAAGATGAAAGGAGACTTGTATTAAAATCTGATAATGAAAAATCAAGTCCCTGACACCTTATATACTAGCCAATGTAACTAGTATTTTCCCATTATTAAATCCCCCTCTCTTACATCCCTAATAATTCCATGGCGGCACGTTTTAGTGGTGCATTGCAAGGAACTATTCTAGATGGCTTCGCCTGGAACTTGTGAGAATGCACGGGATCTATCATCTAGGTTTCCCAGAGTCCACCCCATAATGGAAGGTACTGACCATCCCTGGGAGGATCAACCTACAAGATCGGGGTCCTAATTTGACAACAAGGTATCTATACATCAACTAACTCCATCAGAGGTGTCCCACAAGGGCTTCTCATCCGTATGGAGCGATTGTAGTTACCCGTGGTTGATGGAGTGCAATATTTTTCTTCCAGTAACTGGTTAGGATTCAAGGAACCTTATTAGAGTTTTGGCATATCGGCTGCACCTTTCTCCTAAGTTAATTTATGATCAAGGTTTTAAGTCCTAACCCTAGGTAAGTCAACATTAGGCTCAGACCTAATTTTTCCTAATTAACGTTTCATTCAATCTTTTGAGAGAAGATCCCAGCTTATTGGGACCACCCATCCATAGGACGGATCCATCAGGGATCTCACCCACCCGCTTCCCACAAATGGTTTTCTTTAGTTTTATAATTACCTATCACATTAAGTTATGGAATATAAGAGCAACTTCGTTAATTAACCTGTCATCACAGGTTCCTTCGCATAATTTTACAGCACAACATAAAGTCAGAGAAAATAATATTTTGGCAAAACATATTTATTTATTATTTTACAAAGTTATTTACAATGATTTTTCCCTTCTACCCACGCAGAAAATAAACCTCTGCTCACCAAAAAATCTATTCTGTCTGTGCAGAAGAAAAGAAACCCTCCAAGATTTTCGTCCCTTTACTAGTACCGGGGAATCTTGGATCCCATCTTGATTCATGTGAGGGTCAGGCAGTTCCTAGGAGCGATCGAGAGATTTACGGCCAGAGGCCCCTTGGCGCTTCATTTGGCTACTTGTCAAGAGCCAATTGAGCTTTGTTAAATATTCATTTTGATTGTCTACTTGTTGGATGGTGGTATGGGGATTATTTTTAAATTCTTTCCCTCTCTCCAAGTGTAAAAAATGTCATGTAGTTTGGCCTATTTTTTAAAAAATGTATTTTTTTCTTCAAAACGACTTCATCTAGTGGTTTTTGGCCTAGTTACCTCATGACTTATCTAGTTTATAAAGTCATGTTATACTCTTTGACACTTAACTTACTCAATATCATGCTTGTTCTTGTATGTTCTTTGTCTACCAATTGAGGCTTTTATGAATTGTCTTGCAGTTATGAAATCAGTGTGATCCTCGATGCATTAAGTGGAATCGAGAATGCCAATTTAAATATAATGCGAGAAAAAATTATATGATCAAGCCGTCATAATATTATTTACGAGGTGTCTTTTATTTTTGTTGGGGCTGGGAACATTGAGGTGTCTTCTCATGTCGGATTGCGCAGTCGATTTAATGCAAGACTTGATATCAAGAAAATTACATGCAATCACTCATGCGATAGCTCGATGAGTAATTTTTAAAATGCCTCAAGCCCAAATTTGTTTCTTGATATGCAGCGTTGTGGTAGGAATATTACATTCTCTCCTCCTTAGAGGAATCGAGATGTCCTCATCTAGAAAAGAACTGGGAAAAGTGTTTTTCTAGAGTTGTCTCTTCTATCTAGGTGGCATCCTCCTCAAGATAGTCTTTCCATTGGATAAGATACTCTCTAATGGTTCTATTTCTCAAAGGTTTCTCTTTTACATCTAGAATCTTATTAGGCTGGAGTTCAAGGGCTCCTTGACTAGGCATTACAATTTGTTGGTCATCAAGAATATGATATTGATTTGCCACATAAGCTTTCAGAAGACTAACATGAAATACAATGTGGAATTTCACGTGATCAAGAAGTTGCAGTTTGTAGGCATTAGCTCCTAGGTATTTGAAAACCTTGTATGGTCCACAATACCTTGGACTCAACTTTTTGAACTTCACTAATGATAGAGAACTCTTCTTTGGGTGTACACGGATGAAAACCATGTCTCCTTCTTGGAAGATATGCTCTTGCCATCCTAGATTAGCATAAGCTTTCTGGCAGTCTTTTATAGCTTGGATGTCTTGTCTAATAGTTTTGACCTGATAATCCATGTCTTCTAGCATTTTCTTGGAGGCCTCAACCTTTAGGGCTGGATCAGAGAAATTCAAGGGTGTTAAAAAATCTTGCCCATACAATGCTTGAAATGGAGTCATTTGAATACTCTGGTGGTAAGACGCATTGTAGGAAAATTCTACTAAGGGAAAATACTGTATCCACCTTGTCGGTTCTTTGGAGCAGTAAGCTCTCAATATATCTTCAATGACTTGATTAGCCCAATCTGTTTTGACTATCAGTTTGGGGATGGTAAGCTATGCTGAATCAAAGTTGGGTTCCAATTACTTCAAATAGGCTTCTCTAGAAATGTGAGGTAAATAGAGAGTCGCGATCACTGATGATTCGTTTGGGCAATCCATGAAGCCTAAAGATTTCTTTCACAAATAGTCATGCAATATATGAAGCATTGTAGTTGGTCTTGATTGGGATAAGATGAGTGACCTATGTCAGAATATCCACAATCACCATGATTGAATTATACCCTCCTTGAACAGAAGGTAAGCCAACTACAAAATCCATACTGTTGAACTCCCATTTCCTTTGTGGAATGTTAAGTGGCTAGAGCTTTCCTAGCATTTTGACACGCTCAGCTTTCGCCTACTAGCAACTTAAGGATTGAGTAATATATTTGAGTACATCATGCTATAGTCTTTCCTAACTGCATTAAGAGTTTTTGCATAGCCATGGTGTCCTGAGAATGAGGAGTCATGGGCTTCCCATAATATCTTCTTTTTCAACACTTGCCTAAGGGGAATGCAAAGCTTCTCTTAAAATAGACAAGTTCATCATCCATAGTGAAATTTTGGTATTTGACTCTGAGCTTATGATTAGTGTCTTTAACTAGGATTTCTCTAAGCATTAGATGAATCAATCACATTCTCTTTTCTAGGTCTAAACTTGATTTCAAAATCAAATTCTTGTAAGAATTCAATCCATCGACGCTGCCTCATGTTGAGGTCTAGTTGAGTAAAGATCCATTTTAGACTTTTGTGGTCAGTGACCAAAGTAAACTTGCTTCTAAGTAGATAGTGCTATCACAATTTGAGAGCATGGATCATAGCTAATAGCTCGAGATCATGGGTGGCATAATTCCTCTCATGGATTTTTAGTTTCCTTGAGGAATAGGCTATCGGGTGACCTTACTGAATAAGCACACAACCTAGTGCAAGAGAACTTGCATCTGTTACGACCTCAAACTTTTGACTTAGGCTAGGTAGCTTTAAAATAGGTGATGTTACTAAAATTTTCATAAGCTACTCAAAACTAGCTTGCTCAATGGGCATCCACACAATAGTAGTTTGCTTTTTCAGTAAATTAGTGAGAGGTGCCACTATTAGGGTGTAATTTTTTATGAAAATTCTATACCATCCAATCAGCCCTAACAAACTTATCACTTCCTTAATTTTCATCGGAGGTTTCCACTCTTGAACATCTCTAACTTTGGCTGGGTCTACAAAGATTCCTTAAGAAGATATTATGAATGTGAGATACTCCATCTATCTTTTGAAAAATTTGTCTCTCTTGGAGGTTACCTCTCTCAGGTTTGCTATAATGGGGGTTTCACCAATTCCTACCGTGCCATTTTCTCCATCGGCCACGTTCCTTACTTTCCTTGCTTCAAATATGTTTTTTGAATTTTTGCGATCTTGAAGAGCCATCAGATGTCAGACAAAATTGACGTGGTAGGTCAAGGAGAGTTGGTGGTCGTCCAAAAAATTTTTGACAGCATTTTGCTTGGTGGTATGGTCGTATGGGATGAAGGCATAGCAGTGGGTGGAGAAACTGAGAATGAGGTAGATGGGGGGGTATTTTTCTCTTTCAAGGTTCAAGCTTCAATGGATAAGAGAAGTAGAGAAAATTTTCCATCATCAAGAGGTCTTTCTTCTTGCTTTTTTTGTGAAGAAGAGGGGATGTATTTATAGGTATGAGGGGGAGCATGCATTTGATTGATTCATTTGGCTACTTGTCAAGAGCCAATTGAGCTGTTAAATATTCATTTTGATTGCCTACCTGTTGAATGGTGGCATGGGGATGATTTTTAAATGCTTTCTCTCCCTCCAGGCGTAAAAAATATCATGTATTTTAGCCTATTTTTTCAAAAACGTCTTTTTTTTTCTTCAAAACGACTTCATTTGGTAGTTTTTGGCGTAGTTACCTCATGACTTATCTAGTTTATAAAGTCATGTCATACTCTTTGACACTTGACTTACTCAATACCATGCTTGTTCTTGCGTGTTCTTCGTCTACCGATTGAGGCTTTTGCAAATTGTCCTGTGGTTATGAAATCAATGCGATCCTCAATGCATTAAATGGAATCGGGAATGCCAATTTTCTTTGCTTTTTGTTGGCTACAAACATTGAGGAGTCTTCTCATGTCAGATTGCGTAATTGATTTAATGCGAGACTTGATATTAAGAAAATTATGTGGGGTCACTTATGTGGTAGCTCGACGAGTAATTTTTAAATTGCCTCAAGCCCGATTTGGTTTCTTGATATGAGGCACTGTGGCGGGAATATTACACATTGAATATGTTGGAAGATCGTTTTTCATTACTTTAGAAGCTGACATAACAAGAACATAGTCTTCTTTTAGCTTTATATTCAAGGTATGGACCTCACCCTTATGTTAAATACTTAAGTAGGGAGTCCATCACTACAAATGTACACACAATGGTACCAAGGCAAACCAAGCAATACCTCACAACCTTCAATTGGTGTAGTGGAAATCTCTTTGTTTTCTAGACAATTTTATATATGCATGTGAAGCTTCCCAATCAAAGGTGAGATTGGCTCTGCATGGCCCTTGCATAACATACCAACTTCTCCCATGGGTCCCATCCTCACCCTTATGCTGAATACTTCAGCAGGGAGTCTATCACTACATATGTGCACACAATGGTACCAAGGCAAATGTAATAAAACAGTTCTCACAGCAAATCAAATAATTGGAAATTCATGAAATACGCCACTCTTGCAAAGAAATACACCATGTTTGCAAGGTAGCCATAGCCAAGGTAGCTAGGCATGAAATAATATGGCCATGGAAGGCTGAGAATAATAGATGTAAGCTGCAACATGAATACTCACCTCGTGTCAAGGTGGGACATGGTATGCACCTCATATCTTCGTGGCTAAGAGCATGCACCCTCTTAGTTGGTGGGAGGAAGGAACCTCAAAGCATGTATTGCTTCAAATGGAAAAAAAGATACTTCACATGTTACATCTCCACCTTTTATACTTAACCCTAGCCTTACCTAGCTAATCCTAATCCTCTAATTATAGGGTATATTTACATATGTCAGCCCCTTTCATGGTTGTAATGGTATGCTCGATACATGGGAAATTTTCCTACATTACAAACCATCCCCTCCTAGAAAAGCTTTGTCCTCAAAGCTGAAACTACAATGAATACAAGGATAGATACATGTAATAGGAGAGAATATAGGACACAAAACTTATGACAAACTCCAAAGTGGATCTTCAATGAATGGTCTTCATAGGATAGGAGATCTGCCATGAAATAGTGAATTTGGGTTGAATAGGGTAGCTGTAGAAAAATGTTCATAACTTTTAGCAGGAGTATCCAAATGGGGCGTATGAATGCTAGAAACAAATTTCATAACATAAGCTATCAGCCCATAACAAAATTTGCCATGTTTGATGAAGTTATACTGATTAATTTTCTCACAGAAAATTAATACAGCAAAATGTCCCCTATCTCCAGCCACATGACATTCTCCCAAAATCAACCTGGATCATATGGGATTCCACAGTAATAGAAATCTTCAGCCTAATGAACCCAATCCTCACCCGTATCAAAGAGTATTCCATCATAATAGCCATCTAAGGTAGGAAAGTCAGCATCAAAACTGTCAACATAATATTGACCACCACATGGGTCAAAAGGATAAGAAGAGTCCTGCCCATGATCTGCATAATCAGCTCCATATACCTCAAAGTCATCAATATCACCATCATTTGCAACAAACATGTGTGTACCATGATAGTAGAGATCATCATCATCAATAGGCTGATAAGAATCATGAGAAACTTCAAAGGATTTGTAAGACTCTCCATCTTGGTCTCTAAAAACATTTCTTCTTGTTGTTCTTCTATACATGATTGCTCTTGCATGTATTACATGTATGGCATTTAGAGGAATTTGCCCTTGCTGCCTAGTCAAATCTTCAGCCTAATTTTTAGCATAGGCATCATCTTCTTACTACCCATGACTATCATGTCCTTGCCCCACATATACATTTTTCATTGGGTCTTCCATGACAAGGGCTGTAGCAAAATGTTTATTCATGCAATAATCCTCATGATGAGGTGACCAATGCTCATTACACTTATAGCATATCAGCTGCCTTTGCATTTCCATCAGTTGTTGATGAGGAATAAGCTTTCTTCTAATTCCATAAGGAGTATGGAACTCAAGAATAACTGATACATTAATATGCTTTGCCTTGCATACATTGTCATGTCCAAAAGCATTCTTCTCATTGCATTTATAACATAGGCCCTTGGAAGTTATGCTGTCCAAGATATGACTTGACAAGTAGATGCCATGTACACCACTAAAAGAAAATTGACGGATGTTTTTTCCATCTATCAAATAATAACCATAACCATGAGCTTGATGTCCATGGTTTACTGCATAAGGCTACACATAAGCATTTCCAATCCTTTGTGGCTGATGACAAAACACTTGTGGTTGAGAAGAAGAAGTATTCATAACATAGGCATGCTCATATACTTCTTGTCTATGCATAAGGACCTGAATCTCTATAGTAGCATTTGATTGAAGCTGCTTTCCACTCATTGGATGAAGGCAAGATTGATTTGAATGGAGGCTTTCCCCAAATCGTTGATCATAAACATGACTATGATTAACATGCTTGCTGCCCAAAAGAATTAGAATCTGAATTGGCATAATCATCATGATCATAACCATAAAAAGAATGTTGCTTATAAGAACTATGCCCATACATTCCATCTTGTGCTGCATATTCATGTCTAATCATGCCACCATAATCAAATCCATAATCATTCATGGAGTAGCAACTGATCCCAACATATGTTGTCCATAAACATTACTTATACTTGCATTAAAGCCTCCACATGCATGAGTTTGATGGTGCCCAACATTGCTACATAAGGTACAAGCCCCATGTTGTCCATAAGACCCAAGACATGCATGATTTTCCATGCAACCATCAAAATTTTCATGTCTGTCACCCCTGTGGTACATGCTGTCCATAATGACCCGTTGGTACAAAATCAACTCTATCTTGAAAAATATGAGTTCAAAGAAGGTGTATGATAGCTTGACCTGGAGCTTAGGATGTCTAACATCAAGTAGAAACCCTTATTTGAATTTAGGAGTAGCGATACCTCTCTCTATTTAAGAATTTCCAGAACTGTCCACAGTAGACAACACCCTGTTCCAAGTATCTAGTTTCATTGTTTTGACCATAACTTGAGAAATTCTGATCAGATTGAGGTGTTTGATAGCTTCACTCGAAGCCCACAATGTCTACCTTCAATTACAAATCTTGGTTTGCATTATTTTGTACCTACATCCCATTCTAGAAATGATTCTCTAAGTCTGTCCACAATAAACTGCTAGTGAACTGTTGGAACAAAATAGGCTCTAATTTGAGAAATATGTATTCAAATGAAGAATTTCTTAGCTCCAATCCAAGCTTGTGATGTCTAGAATGAAGCCCAATTTTCTCTTTGTCGTTAGAATGTTGCTACTAATTTCTATAGCAAATTTTCCAGATTTGTCCCTATTTGGACTTCACCCTGTTTATGCCCTGTTGCAAATGTTTTGGTACTTCTTATCCAATTTAAGCTAATACCCAATACCAAGTCACTTTAGTGAGTAGGAGGGAGCTGTAGAATGTTGAAGCAAGTGGAAAAAACCCCTGTAATATCCAAGATTGAAGCAATTCTTGCTTATGTAAAAAAAAAGAGATAGGCAATATGAAACCAAGTCAAGATTCACTGCTAATGATACCCATTGTCCATAAGAACACCAATGAACATTTATGTCCTATCAACCCCATTGCATTACACATACCCATTGATTCATGTGCCAAGATATATATATTTTCACTAGCATCCAAAGTCATATACATGGCTCAACATTCCATAAGCATACATGTGACCAATATGCTGTAGCCAAGATGATACATTGTCTTCCAACTGCATTGTCAAGTACCCATGTAACATTTTCTTCAAGAAACATGTGCCTTACGGATCCAAGTCATCCAAGTCATAAACCAAGTCAATAGATCATTCTTTCATGATCCCTAGTCATATTGTAGGTCATATATGATTCCCATAACCTGCACCTTGAATGGTTGATGAAGAGAAGAAGAGCATTGGTGGATGCTTCAAACCTTTCACATAGACTTGTGGAATGTGTCCTCAGCTTGCAAAGGTCCAAGAATCTTCAAATTTAGCTCTCCAATGATAATTTGTAGCTTCTTGATCAAGATTCTTCATGAAGAGTGCTCGTGTCATTTTCCTGGAAGCCCTTGCAGATCCCATTGTTAGAGATAGTCACAATGTTATCTTAGAGGAAATCAAACAGTCAGCCAAGTAGTTTGCTAACTTGTGGAAGTCCAAGATAAACTTGGACGGTGAACTAGGTTCAAATATTGCACTTGATGCTTAAATCTCTTATAGCTACTTGCCACCTTTGGGCTGGCACCTGACTATGACCAGGATGAGCTTTGTAAGCTCGTCACTCCTTCAAGTGTAGGAGTATTCTGGAAGCTTCTATAAACTGACTCCAATAGATGTGGATATGCCCGCGGTTGACTACGACAAGGCAATCATGGTTACTTTCAAACATGATGACAACTTTCAGGAGAATTTTGAATGCTGATTTCAGTGTGCTTTGTTTTTTGTTGTTGTACAATAGAACCCTTTCCAAATTCCAGTCTCATTGTCCTGAGATAGCGTTACAATAGGTTGAATATTTCCCTTCGTACATTTCCATGTCGATAATTGTAGGGTAAATGTGCTCCTTTTTTGAAGTATATTGAATTGTCCTTCTTTGCATCGTCACTCTGTTGCTTCCTTATCACTTCCTTCTTATCTTCTTTGATTGACCCTTTTCCATCCAGTTTCACAAGGATTTGGTTCTCACCTCTTGCTCACAAAGGTTCATGCGTAGATTCTTCTAGGTGCCATACCCAGTGGTGTTGAATGTCAGAAGTGGCATCAACTGACTGTTGTTTGGCCATCTGGTGGATCTCGATCTCTGGCTAGAAAGATATGGCAGGAAATAATGGTGAGAAAGTAGTGATCAGATGGTTGCAAAGCCGAGACGTTATAGTAGCTGTGCCACCTACCACTACTCTAGGAAACAAGGAAAATTCCAGAAAGATCAAGACCTCATCAAAGAGAGCTGTGATGGAGGATGCCACTAACAAGGCAGCAAGCATTGCTCCTGTCCAGCATGCCAAGAAACGTGCTACCTTAGCCGATCTTACAAATATATCATCTGTCTGCTCAAACACCCAAGCTTCAAAATCTCAGGGAACTATTGAAGTAGTGATTGCCAAAATCAATGCTATAGTTGCTATGGAAGTGCTCTCAACAGGGGTCAATGCAAGTCAAACACTTTCATCACTTGAACGTTGTGCTTAGCACGATTTATATATCTCCAAGGAGTCAAGAACTTTTTTTAGGCAAGGCTGCTTATTTGTGGAGCATGAGAAAGAAGAAGGACCATCCATCTCACCATCAGCTTGCCCTGACTGATACTTGCATCTTTTGACCTTGATAACCCCCATGGCTGCTCCAGTTCTTCCTTCAGCAAGCATATGCGATGAAGTAGTTTTGGAGTCTCCAATTCTTCTGAAGATTTTGGAGTGCATTAAGGAGCGTTCGAGAGAACCATATTCATTGTACACCTTCAACGAGCAGATGCGATGAAGTAGTTTTGCTCTTCCTTTACTCTAAGCATTCGATCATGCTTCCATTCCATCCTAGGAGGGAGACGTTGCTTGTTTGAACTCCATCTTTAATCCTTATGCTCTCCATAAGCATTCGATCAAAAGGAAGCCCTTGAATGTCTCCGTTCCATCCTAGGAGGGTGCCGTTGCTTGTTTGAGCTCCAAATCTTTGTTGGCATGTAACTCTTGGCTAACTTCTGTCTCATTGGCAACAATGTAGAAGGCTTGCTGTAGGTTGATTGCCATAGATTGACTAGAGCGGTGAGAGCCTCGGTGACCTGACCTGCTCTATGTGAATCTTGCTACTCTTGCCCATAAACTTATGGAACCCTTAGAAGCTCCATATGACCTTGATTTTTTTTTAAAAAAGCACTAATGGAGTATGTTTCAGTAGCATACACATCACAAATTCTTTGAAATCAAAAATGCCCTAAGCAAGGCATATGACTACTCCATACAAATCTTACAACTCAAAGAATCAAGTTATGGTGTCCATTGTGGGTGGAAGAGTCATGTTTGGAAGATTTGAGAAAGATATTGGCTATGGAGTACAAAGGGAGCTTGAAACGGGAGAGAGAAAGAATCTATTTGAAAAGAAAACCCTTCCCTCTCAAAAGTAACCTCCACCAAACTCAACCTCAACCTAAGTTGCCTACATTTTGTCCATCTCTCTTTATTTTTGGGCCAAAATTTGTTGAGATGACAAGCTCAACACATACGGACATTGATGATGGACCGCCTGGTTAGATGGGTCCACACGTCTATTACAGTTGGCATAATTATAGCGCCAGTCGACTAGTGTAGTCGGTTATGCATTGTTTTGACTTAATAGGCCACTTTCCTTTATGTTGTATCTTATCTATAATTTGTGTACATTGAAAAGAGTGTGAAAGAAGAAGAAGAAACCAGCAAGAAAACGTTTTGGCCTCCATCTCTCTTCTTGTCTCTTGAGTGAGCTTCTCCTTGTGCATTCTGTGTGTGTTCGGTGCAGCATCTTGAGCAAGTCCCCCCACCATGCGATTCTTGGCATGGTATCAGATCCGCACCACTGAGAGAGACTGATTTCGAAGGCTGAAGTGAAGGAGAAGAAGCAAGGTTTGAGCAAGCAAGCCACGGGTAAGAAGCTCTCCCATCCTTCTACTCTTTCTCTTGGATAGTGCCTGTGAAGGCACCAGAAGCAAGGCAGAGCAAAAATCTCAGATTGCAGTGAGATTTGGTGTGCGCGAAGAGCACTGTGTATTCTGTAGATATGCCCTTTAAAGCTTTTCCGCAGTTATTTTGGGCATCTGAGGCCGTTTCAGGCCTCGCGTTTTAGAGCCGCAAGGTTACAGACAACAGTTTCAGGGTACACTGTGATTTTGGCTATTTTGACCGAAAGTGGGTGCATAGGTTACAAATTGCGAATCTGTAATTCTTGAGGTGTTTACAAGAAGAAAACATAAGGTTTATCTACAAACAGGCTGCAAATTGCATGTATTGTTGAGCAGACAGTGAAAAAGGCTGTCTGGTGTATTGCTGTTCACTACAGGTCGAGGGTTGCAGAAGATTTGCTTGCTGTTTGGTATTAGTTTTGTGATAATGGCAGAGAACAGTGGAAGCCCCATCATTGAGAAGCTTGACAAGAACAACTACCCTTCATGGAAGTTCCGTGTCACAAACTTTCTTATTGGAAAAGGCCTCTACGAGTTTATTTCAGGTGAAGAAAAGGAGCCGGAGATGAGTGATCCTCCAACTGCAGAAGAGACAAAGGCATGGAAGGAATGGAATGCAAAAGACAAGAAGGTCATGTATTGGCTATCTGCAGTAATTGACAATAATATGCTGGGACATATTAGAAATTTAGAGAATTCATATGCAGCTTGGACCATACTTGAAAGTATGTTTTCCATAAATACAAAGGCACGAAAGATTCAACTCAAGCAAGAGTTGAATACGTTGAAGAAAGGGAAGATGTCTATCAATGAGTATACACTGAAGGTAAGGATCATTGCAGATGCATTGGCAGCGATTGATGCAATGCCCGATGATGATGATTTGGTGTTGTCTACCTTGGGTGGACTTAACAATGAAAAGGCTTGGAAGTCTTTTGTAACTTCCGTATATGTCAGAAAGCCATTTCTAAATTTCGATGAGTTGGTCTCCCTTATGATCACTGAAGAGATCAACATGCAAAGTGAGACATCTGAAAGAAGTGATGAATAGGTCCAAGATTTCTACTCCAGTTCAGGAAGGGGACGTGGCAAGTTCTCTTCAAGAGGCCATGGTACAGGACGTGGTAGTGACAACCAGCAAAACAAATTGAATCAGCAATTTGGCGATATGCAGGTTTCAGGAGGTGGTGGTAACTTTAGAGGCAGGGGGAGCTTTAGAGGAAGAGGTGGATGGCAGAACAAAGGTTCTAACAACTCTGATATTGTGTGTCACTATTGTGGCAAAACAGGTCATATTGCAGCCCAATGTTATGCTAAGAAAGATGATATTTGCAGTGGTAAGTTGTAGCAAGGAAACTATGCATCGTCTTCACGATAGGATGAAGACAAAAATGAACGTCTGTTTGTTATGCAGTATATGCTGAATGCTGTTACAGGAAAGGGAACACATGATGATGTTTGGTATGTTGATTCAGGTGCATCCAATCATATGACTAGCCATGCAGAATGGTTTGGAGAGATGCAAGATTTGCAAAATGCAAGTTATGTGCAGACGGGTGATGATTCATGCCACCCAATTTCACACATTGAAAAAGTTCCCTTGTCCTTTCATGATGGTAAGAAAAAGAGTCTTTCAGATGTATTACATGTGCCATCTATTACAAAGAACTTGGTATTAGTCGGTCAAATGATAGAGCAAGGGCTGCAAGTCAGATTTAATGCAAAGGGCTGCTTTGTAGAAGACTTCAATGACAAGTGCAGGTTGGTAGCAAAGGGAAGTAGAGTTGGACGTATGTTTACTCTGGATGCTGGAATTCCTACTATGAATGCTACTATGTATGCTAAAGGAAAAGGTGTTGTTGCAGATATTGAAATTTGGCACAAACGCATTGGATATGCAAATGTACAAAGGTTGAAATTAATGCAATCCAAAGGGTTGGTTACAGGTTTGCCTACATTTAGAGTTGCAGAATTTCATAATGTATGCGAAGCATGTCAGTTTGGTAAGCAGGCAAGACAACCCTTTTCACATGACAGAGATGTAAGCAGAAATATCCTTGATGTTGTGCATATAGACATTTGGGTGTCTACACAAAATGTATCTCTTGGAGGCAATTCATACTTTGTCACATTCATTGATGATTTTTCTAGAAAGCTGTGGGTATATTTTATGAAGGAAAAGAGTGAAGCGTTTGAGTACTTTAGAACTTTCAAGGCTGCAGTTGAAAGAGAAACAAGCTTGAAAGTAAAGTGCTTGAGGTTAGATGGAGGGGGAGAATACCTCTCGAATGAGTTCAGTGATTTTCTGAGGTCTCATGGATAAAGAGACAGTTCACATGCAGATATACCCCACAACAAAATGGGGTTACAGAAAGAAAAAACAGGCATATTGCAGAAGTTGCATGTGCCTTGATGGGTTGAAAAGAATATGCCTAAGCATTTTTGGTCTGAGGTTGTTCATACTGTTGTTTATATTATGAACAGAAATCCCACAGCTACAGTTCATGGTATGACTCCTGAAGAGTGCTTTACTGGCAAGAAGCCTGTTGTATCACACTTGAAGGTATTTGGCTATGTTGCATACATTCATGTGCCAGATGAGCTACAGAAGAAGCTTGATCCAAAGGCAGAAAAATGTGTCTTTATTGGATACTCTTTAGAGCAGAAAGGGTATCGCTCTTATAACCTTGTCACATGTAAGTTTAGAGTGAGCAAGGATGTCATCTTTGATTAAATGAGCAGTTTGTATGCATCTAGTGGTGATGCATTGGATGATGATGATGATCATGACACTCATGTGCAGGCTGAAAAGCAAGAATCACGGACTCTTAGTGGACCAGAGATATCATCTAGTAGTCCATGGTCGGGGAGACTAAGGAGTAGCTCTACATCTTTAGGTGCATCTAGTAGCACTATAGGTAAAGACCAAGGAAATAATAAAGTGTCAAATGGCATTGATGCAGTTCTTTATGGAGACTCCAGTGGCTCGGAGAGCTTAGATGATGAGCTTGGTATTCCTTCTGCCAGGACACCAGGTGTACAGAGAGCTCATAGTAATGTAAAGGCTCCATTGAGTGATCCGGTGGTACGCAAATCTAGCAGGGTCAGATAACTTGTTAAAAGATTTGGTTTTGAAGGTTACGCAGCTCACCATTATGCTTATATGGTGAAACTAGTTGAGGATGTTGAGCCCACATGTTTTGAGGAGGCTGTTGGTCATGCTCATTGGGATGCAACAATGGATGAGGAGATGGCTGCATTAGAGGCCAATAAGACTTGGGATCTAGTATCATTGCCGAAGGGCAAGAAAGCTATTGGATGTAAGTGGGTTTATAAGATTAAGCACAATGCAGATGGTTCTATTAGTAGGTACAAATCTAGGCTGGTTGCAAAAGGCTATGCCTAGACATATGGCATAGATTATGAAGAAACCTTCAGTCCAGTTGCTAGAATGGCAACTGTCAGATGTGTGATTGCTTTGGCAGCAACCAAAGGTTGGAGGTTGCAACAAATGGATGTGAAGAATTCCTTCTTGCATTGTGATTTTCAAGAAGAAGTGTATATGGATCAACCAGCAGGTTATGAAGATTTAGAGCATCCCACATATGTGTGCAGGTTGAAGAAGGCGCTCTATGGGCTCAAGCAAGCACCTAGAGCATGGTCTGACAAGATCAGAGAGTATCTTGTCAATATTGGCTTTTATATTTGTGATGCTGATCACTCACTTTATGTGAGAAAAGGAGATGCAGGTTTGGTCATTATAGTCATCTATGTGGATGACTTGATTATTACAGGTGATAGTGATAGTGGGATCGCTGAAGTCAAGGATTTTTTGAAGAAGAAGTTTGAGATGAAGGATTTAGGTGAGCTAAGGTACTTTCTTGGCATTGAGGTGATCAAATGTGATGATGGTATATGGCTGTCCCAAAGACAATATGGCTTGGATATGTTGTCCAAGTATGGTATGACAGCATGCAAACCACTTCCAGTCCCGTTGGAGCAGAATGTAAAGTTGAGTGCTGATGTTGGGGATGAGATAAAAGACCCTACTATGTTCAGGAGGATAGTGGGGAGTTTTATCTACATGACCATTACAAGGCCAGACTTGAGATACGCTCTTGATCTTGTGAGTCAGTTTATGCAAGTACCTAGAAAGCCACATTTGGATGTAGTGAGACGCATATTGAGATATGTGAAGTCCACATAACATTATGGACTTTTCTATGAGGCAGGTATAGATGTTCAATTGTTTGGATACATAGATGCAGATTGGGCTGGTAGTATGTTTGATAGAAGATCTACCAGCGGATACATGTTCTCTCTTGGTAGTGCAGCAGTTGCTTGGAGCAGCAAAAAGCAATCTACAGTTGCTTTGTCGAGTACAGAGGCTAAGTATAGAGGTGTTGCTGTTGCAGCATGTGAGGTAGTATGGCTACAAAAGTTAATGGCTGATTTGGATGTGCAGGTGGAAGGTCCAGTTGTCATTTATTGTGATAACATGAGCAATACACAGTTGGCTAGGAACCCTGTGTTCCATGCCAGGACAAACCATATTGAGGTACACTACCACTTTGTGAGAGAGAAGGTACTAGCAGACGAGATTGACTTGGTGTATGTCAGCACACAGGATCAGATAGTTGACATCTTCATGAAGGCATTGGGTACAGAGAAGCTTCAAAAGTTTTGAAGCTTACTTGGAGTTGCAGAGATGCAGTTGAGCTTGAGGGGGAGTGTTGAGATGACAAGCTCAACACATGCAGACATTGATGATGGACCGCCTGGTTAGATGGGTCCACATATCTACACTTAGCATGTCGGTGGTCATTATGAATCTATCATGGCCACTGAATCATTACTTATTACATTTAGGTTATTACACCTATTTACAACAGGCATAGTTATAGCGCCAGTCGACTAGTGTAGTCGGTTATGCATTGTTTGACTTACTAGGCTACTTTCCTTTATGTTGTATCTTATCTATACTTTGTGTACATTGAAAAGAGTGTGGAAGAAGAAGAAGAAACTAGCAAGAAAACGTTTTGGCCTCCATCTCTCTTCTTGTCTCTTGAGTGAGCTTCTCCTTGTGCATTCTGTGTGTATTCGGCGCAGCATCTTGAGCAAGTCTCCCTACCATGCGATTCTTGACAAAATTAAGCCACGAACTGCTAAAATTAGCTGGAGTTTGCCATTGCCCACTGAATATTGCCAAGATCCACCATCTTTAACACGGTTTGATGTAGTACAACTTGTCTAATTTCTGTCAAGAAGAAAACCAAACCACGTAACTATGTCTTCAACTCCAGTTACACATAATTGATGCTTGTAATCAGATCTTCCATGAAAATGACCTCCCTAGCCATATCATAATCATGAAAATGATGGAATTAAAGCCTGACTTGGATCAAAGCAAGGCTTTGATACCAATGTAATAAACCAGTTCTCACAGCAAATCAAATAATTGGAAATTCATGAAATACACCAAGTCTCTTGCAAAGAAATACAAGAAATACACCATGTTTGCAAGGTAGCCATAGCCAAGGTAGCTAGGCATGAAATAATATGGCCATGGAAGGCTGAGAATCATAGATGTAAGCTGCAACATGAATACTCACCTCATGTCAAGGTGGGACATGGTATGCACCCCATATCTTGGTGGCTAAGAGCATGCACCCTCTTAGTTGGTGGGAGGAAGGAACCTCAAAGCATGTATTGCTTCAAATGGCAAAAAAGATACTTCACATGTTATATCTCCACCTTTTATACTTAGCCCTAGCCTAACCTAGCTAACCCTAATCCTCTTAATATAGGGTATATTTACATATGTCATCCCCTTTCATGGCTGTAATGGTATCCTAGATACATGTGAAAATTTCCTACATTACAGCAAACCAAGCAATACCTCACAAACTTCAACTGGTGCAATGGAAAACTCTTTGTTTTTCTGGACAATTCTATATATGCATGTGAAGCTTCCCAATCAAAGGTGAGATTAGCTCCGCATGGCCCTTGCATAACATACCAAATTCTCCCATGGGTCCCATCTTATCCTCTCTAATGCTTAGATGGGCTGCCATGTTTGGCAAGATAAAAGTGGTTGTGATCCATTACCAAAGAAGATAAATGCATATTGATCTATGTTTCCTAGATATGTTGCCATGTCTGTGGAGATAGAATTGGCTCATGCTTCATTATCAAAGAAGATCAATACATGTTGATCTTTGATTTTTTTTGATGCTGTGTAAAGTTCTATAGCATCATTATGGGGATGATCATTGTCTACATTAGGTTTCAAATCAACTAATATTTTGAGCTTTTCCCCCTTGGGATCTCCCTTATTTTTAGCTTTTGCATCTTGTTGCCTATTGGGATAGCCCTTTGCCATGCAATCCTCTTGTGACAAGCAAATAATTTAGCTATAGGCATTAATTCTCTACTTTGTGCAATTGCTTTCCAAGCCTTTCCTTCTTATTTTTCCCTCTTATTAGCCTTATTTTCAAATGTTCCCTTTTTATCAACCTTTCAAAATTTTTTATGTAGCATATCATCATCCTCTTGGAAGCACATGTCATTTCCACATATCAAAGGATTTTCTATACTCGCCATCTCTATAAGTTGTGACATGATAGTCATGATGGTTCTTTATGCAAAAATTATGCATTCATTTAAACACCTGACAACAATACTTTTCAATTTTCTCATGAAGGGGAACCAAACTACAAGAAGTAATGGGAAACAATGCACCCCAAAACTTCTTATTATACTATTCTAGATTTTTTCATGGATGCATTCAACTTATTCCAAGGAGTTATAACATCAACTTCAAATGTGCTCATCAATCAATTTGAAGTAAATATTTTCTTAAATTGTATCCATGTTGATGGTGCTCTACCTTGCATTAGAAGTATGAACCACCACTGCAATAATGCATTTCCCTTCAAAAATATTGTTTCCTTTCAAAATTTAGAAGATTCAATGAAGTTGCATCCTAAATAGGCCGCATTCAATTGTGACAGGGCTTTCAATCTATCTTGCACACTACTAAAGGGCTCAAAGTTCACAAGCCAAGTTATCCTAAAATGGTAGCTACAAAAAGGGTGCATTTGTTGTATTGGCACTATAACAAGCACCATATGAAGAGTTTTCCATGACTAGAATTCATTCCTTGAGTCCCTTACATAGCAACACGTGTAGGTGTATTACAATACATGCCACTTTGTGCTCTAAGCATCATGCCAATGAGACCATACATGGAATTTTGCATTCCACTTGCCATACTTGTATACCTTGTGCCTTGTATTCCATGCATTATTTGCTACATACCATAAGAAGTTGTACCATTGATACCCATATGTACTCCCTCAATAGTCATATATAAAATATTGTACCATCACCAAAGTACCATGGGTGCTCCATATATGCTTGCATGCCTTGCTATCCAAAATCCATTGGGTTGGTACTACTAAGGTGGCCTTGCATTTTCCTATCTTGCTCCACCCCACTGGCACTAATTACTTTTATTCATTGCCATTCATATGGAGGTTGTGATGGTGGCTACTCTTTGGGAGCTTCTTGTTGTCCTAAAGCTTTAGAGGATGACATCTTCTTCTTACCATTTTTTTCATTCTTCAATGAGCTAAAAAAATCTCACAAACCATGTATCCTTAGCCAATCAAGCAAATATGCCTACTATTTCTCTCAATTGAGCCTTTAATTGGTCATCATTTTCTTCATCTCCTTTCTGCTCAAACAACATCTTGTGGCTTAGAGGGACTTGCAACTTGCTCACTTCCAACATTTTCAACTTGCTACTGCCCAAGCTATGTGTCGTATCCATGATCAAACATTGCGATTCCCCCTTCATTACTTGCATTCTTAGACTAAGAGGCATCATCATTGCTACTTGATCCCATCTCATTTTATGAAGACATGCTTTCTTTGTAATGCACTCAATTGGTCACAATCTTAGTAAGAATGCAACTAATTTGACTTGCACACATGTGCCTCAAGCCCACCTTATTGAAGGGAGTTGATGTGTCCTAGCAATGTAGTCATACAACCAACCTTCCTCCTTGGCAAGGGTGATAATGATATAATTATCCCTTATTTATAACAAGCATAAAATTCAAATTGAATTGCAAAGGTTACAACTTAATCTTGGACAATGTATATCCAATTTGTCCCACAATTGACACCCCTTGAGGTATGACTTTAATTACATTGCTAGAGGTTGATGTACACTTGGGTCCATCCTAATCTCCATCAATCATCAATACAACATGCCATCCATAACATGAAACCAATATTCCCCTTGGTTTATTGACCTTCAATCTGCTCCTTTTGGATGACAAAGTTTACCCCAAACATACTATTGCAGCTAGTTAGATATTCAAAAACTTCCAAATCTTAAGGTGGATGTCCAACCGTAATTTTTATTAAATTAGGATTTATAGCAATGAATCTTTGAATTTTTCACCTCCAATGGTTGAGATAACTTGAGAGATGGCTAGAGAATGAGAAAGAATGATGAGGAGAGAGAAAATTCAAACTTTTTTCAAAAAATGAGATGATCTCATTTTCTACCCTACTAGTATAGCCCTTAGAGTTGTCACCTACATCCAAGAGGTTGTCACTTGCCCACAAACTCCACTTCTTAGTTGAGAGAAAAAATGAGAGATGGCTAGAGAATGAGAGAGAATGACGAGGAGAGAGAAAATTAAAACTTCTATCAAAAAATGAGATGATCTCTATCACTACCCTACTAGTATAGCCCCTAGAGTTATCACCTACCCATGAATTCCACTGCTGCCTAGCTATAACTTGTTGTCTTGGGGCCCTAGGCTACTGCCACCTATCCTTTGTAAGGTGCCCGCCCATCGACTTCCCAGGCACTCTTTTAGAGGTCTATCGAGAAACAAATCTAAGCGTCGCTACCCGGCACTCCCAGAGAATGTTCCGAGTTTTGTCGCCTAGGGTTTCCCGAATCCACCTTGCAATGGAACGTTCACGACCGAACCCACTAGGATCGACTTGAAATTCGGGTTCCTAGTTGTCAAGGTCTCCTGTTAGCATTCTAGCGTCGGGTTTTGGACATCCTACTTTACGCAGAGATACCCAATCCGAAGCAGACCCATGCCGCACTTGGTTCAAAGAGAATGGGAAACGAGAGGGATGCGCTGCTCAACCTCTTTGCCCATAGGGCATAGTCCCATTCCGGTCCCCTAAAACGGCATGAATCGGGTTCTAATCTAACAATACCTAAAGGTCGAATGACGATAAAAACTTGTGAGAAGCCTCCTAGTTCTCTGGGACCACCCTGCCGTAGGACGAACCCGTCAGGGGTTCTGTCCTCCCGCTTCCCTTAATAGCTTTAGTTTTCTAATCAGGTCCTACCACATTTATGTGTGACACTTAAAATCAGCTTCATTAATTAAGCCTTTTAGGGAACAGGGTTCGTTCACATAACTTATAGCACAGACACAAAAATAGAGCAAAGCAATCTATTGACAAACAAGTTCAAACAAGTTCCTTAACTTATCTTCGAGTTAACCTTTGTCTCCCGCCCATACAGGAGAAATTATGTATCACTTCTGTCCAACAGAAGTATCCCTTCTGCCCTGCAAAAGTAACTGTTCCAATTCACATGGCACCACAAACTCAATCCTTTATCTAGAATAGGATCTCCCAACATGCCTAGATGTTGGGGGCCACGGAGGTCTTCAACTCCATTCTAGACCTAGCAAGGGGTGTCCAGAGCTCCAACTGACCCGCAAGCTGTCTAGGAGCGAAACATCATTCCCGTGGTTGGCCTTTTCACCACTCGACCTTCGGCCCATGAATTGAGCAGTACCCTCTCGGGTTAATACGCAGTGCGACCATGGAGGCAATCCACCCGTACAATATATCCTTCCTTAATTAAATCCTTTAAGAATCAAGCACAAACAAGGCATTCAGCCTAATATCATTTTCCAAGAAAACATTCTTTTATTCCCATGGTGACTTGTCATCACAGACCCTTGCCATGCATTTACCATAAATCACAAGCACTTGGAATAATCATCCAAACAACAACTAACAACCAGTTGAATATAAAAGCATTTAGAATATTGTTTGATCAACCAACAAAACCAATTGCATTCTTTCTAAAATAATGCAAGAATAGACGATATAACATTTTCATCATATATTTGCTCTCTCCCTTGGGATCTAAGAGCAATACCATGCAAACATGTTCTTAACACTTCCTTCCTTCGGCTAGGGCATATGTTAAGGGTTCAAACACTATTCATGATTCTTAATGTCATACTATTTTAGCAATTATGCTATTTATAACCCTCGACTATACTTTAATCTAGAACTTGTATGCCCAATCTTTTAATGCCGTTCTTTTGATGACTATGCCATTCATAACGCTTGACTAATTCTTCCTTGTAATTGCTCTACTAGCAAATAAGTCGTATGTAACTAGGGGCAATTATCTTCCCTTGATATATGCACTTCACAAACTCTATCTTCCGAGTAGGTGAGATGAAATTTATCCTTTCCCATGACCTATACTCGTGCAATAGTATGGGGCCTAACATATCTCATACGAGAGTCAAAATAAGCATCTATCAATTTGAAAATACATTACTTACGACCGGAACCGTGGTTGGATTGACAGTGATGCCTTTGCCCGAAGCCTTGTTGCTAGTTGCAGGATTGTCATTCGCACGTGACATTCTTTGCTTGGAGGCCATCGTCTGCAAGTAGACTCAAGAGATTAAGAGGGTAGAATAGATTCAAAATGGGAGATCGTACGAGAAGATGGTTAAGTCGAGGATCGAGATAGAGGGAATTGAGCTAATTCTCTCCCTTGCAGCCTCTTGAGGTGACTCTTCTCTCTCTCTCTCTCTCTCTCAAGCTCTCTTTCAAGCTCTTCCTCACAATCTCTTGGAGGAGTATCCTTCTCTCTACACCACTCTCACAGCCTCTCGGGGTCTCCTTATGCCTCCATATGCCTCTCCCATGCCTCATATTTATAGTGAATTAGAGAAGAGGGCTTGTGGTTGAGAAGTGGAGCTCTTTGTGGAGGGGGATCTTGGAAAGATCAGTGATCTGATCCTCAGATCATAAATCAGATGGTTCTATTGGCTCCGAAAGGGGAGTAAAACCCCAAGGCACTTGATTAGAAAGCTCTTAGTTCACTCCTTCTTTTCTCTGTTCAAAGTGCTGTCCACTGCCTGTGTACTGCGATCGCGGCACGCGCGATTTCACAAATTCTCTCTTTATTTTTTTCTTTTTATAAAATCTCCAAACTAACTAAAATATCACATGTTTTTTCTTTTAAATGACATCCAGTTCTAAAATCTCCATATTTTTTGTTAGGATAATATCTAAAATATCTAAAATACACTAGTTTTGCCCAAAATCTAATATTTTTGGACCATCCAAACTATACACAATAACCTAGTGCTTAATATAACTCATAAGTCTCATTCACATTGTAATTTACGTGAAGGGTGGCTACGGTCCTTGCCAATCCAAGAAAAATATCGAATTTACGACTCTTGATTTTTCTAAATAAAATATTTTAAAAACTATTAATAATTAATATTAGTTAGTTTTTACCTTAGTTAATCTTTAGTTAGTAATCTTACGAACTTATTAATTGGATAACTAACTTTCAAACTAACCAACTAACTTTTATTGTGTGGAAATATTACATCCTTGGTGGTGCTCCTAGTGGCTATTGATATAGTCTTGCTCTATCACACCAAGGTATCTAACTGATGCTAGCTCATATTGAGCTTGACATATGAAAACTTCCCCTTGAGCTTAGCATAAGCTAATGAACTCCAAGTGAAATCTTGAAGTGGTGGAGCTTATGATCTTCAAATTCTTTGGTGAAAATATCTATAGCTTGATCATTTATACTGACATAAACCAATTCAAGATCACTTGCCAAAACCCCACTCTCAAATGAAATGGTAATGAACATCTTTGTGTTTGATCCATGCATGATGCACTAGATTCTTGGCCAATATAAGGCTACTAATGTTATCGCAATAGTAGATGATAGCTTTCTTATCCATCTATAGTCCCAAATCACAAGAGTAACTTGTGTAGCCAAGCTACCTCACATATTGCAACTATAGCACCCCCTACATAAAATTGATGGTAGACCTCCTATCCTAAATACTATAGCCCAATCTCCATTGTTTAAACATGCAAGCTCAACACTATACCTATAACATAAGACAATGCATAATTTAGTGTGGATCCAACATAGTTTAATGTGCATTACACTATATCCAAATGTAGCTTTCACTGAGGCTACATAAAGTGGCTCTCTAAACCAACTATGCAGTGTAGGTTTGGCCTAGTGATTTTGTTAAATAGAAAAGGCTGCCCAAATCTCTCTATACATAATGACATCCTCAATCAAGTCACCCTCATATGCACTATCCTTAGCATTAATATCCAAAGGTATAGAAATTGGCTTGCAATCAATCATACCATATGTTTTCAACCTATATAGAGCATACATCTTTGTGACAGCCATATCCATCTCAAGTCTTGATTATCTAAATGCAAAGAAATAGTGCAAATCTCCCAAATCCTTCATTTTAAAGTCAACATGGAGAAGACCCTTCGCATTGTCCATCTTTGTCTCATTGCTACTCACAATAATCAAGTCATCTATATATGACGACCAAAATATATCCATTACTCTCACATACTATCGAGGCCTAAAATGGGCCTGACACTGGCTCTCTAGCACTAGCCAAAACTCTAAAACACACAAGATACCCTGCATGGCCTCACGACCAAGAGCGTCTAAGGCTCACGCTACACTAAACTCTAACATCTATTTTGGGTTTGTAATAGGACACATTCAACCGTTTACCTTCCCCTACTCCTTAGAGGGAGATCCCATAACATATAGGTATAACACCTCGTATCACATACATAGGGAAACACCTCTCGGCTAACTACTGCAGCCTCACTGCAGCTCTCCTACATCATGTTGAGATGGCAAGCTCAACATGTGCGGACATTGATGATGGATCGCCTAGCTAGATGGGTCCATACATCTACACTTAGCATGTTGGTGGTCATTATGATACTCACATGGCCACTGACTTATCACTTATTATATTTAGTTTGTTACACCTACCTATAGTTGGCAAAGACATAGCGCCAAATCGATTAGTGTAGTCAGTTATACACTGTTTGACTTAGTAGGTCACTTTCCTTTATGTTATATCTTATCTATATTTTTTGTACATTGTATAGTGTGTGGAAGAAGCAGAAAAAATCAACAAGAAAACGTTTTTGGCCTCCATCTCTCTTCTTGTGTTCTTGAGTGAGCTTTCTCTTATGTATACAGTGTGCCTTGGCCCAACAGCTCAAGCAAGTCTCCCCACCACGTGATTCTTGACGTGGTATCAGAGCCGCGCCATTGAGAGAGGCTGATTTTGAAGGCTGAAGTGAAGGAGAAGAAGCAAAGTTCGAGCAAGCAAGCCACGGGTAAGAAGCTCTCCCATTCTTTCACTCTCTCTCTTGGATAGTGCCTGTGGAGGCACCGAAAGCAGGGTCGAGCGAAAATCTCAGATTGCTGTGAGATTTGGTGTGCGAGTAGATCACTGTATATTCTACAGAAAAGCCCTTTAGGGCAAGTCTGTAGTTATTTGGGCATCTGAGGCCGTTTCAGGCCCCGTTTTAGAGCCACAAGGTTGTGGACAGCAGTTACAGGATACACTGTGATTTTGGCTGTATTGACTAAAAGTGGGTGCACAGGTTACAGATTGCGAATATGTAATTTTTGAGGTGTTTGCAGGAAGCAAACATAAGGTTTGCGTAGTGCTATGCACGTGTTGTGAAAGACTACAAAAGACTAGCTTGCTATGTTGTATCCTTGTTTGTGATAATGGCAGAGAACAGTGGAAATCCCATTATTGAGAAGCTTGACAAGAACAACTACCCTTCATGGAAGTTCCATGTGACAAACTTCCTCATTGGAAAGGGCCTTTATGAGTTTGTCTCAGGTGAAGAAAAGGAGCCAGAGCTGGATATCCCTCCAACTGCAGATGAATTAAAAGCATGGAAAGAGTGGAATGCGAAAGATAAAAAGGTGATGTATTGGTTATCTGCAGTCATTGATAATACTATGTTGGGACATATCAGGAATGCAGAAACTTCACATGCAGCTTGGACAATTTTTGAGAGCATGTTTTCAATAAATACAAAGGCATGAAAGATTCAACTCAAGCAAGAGTTGAATGCCTTGAAGAAAGGGAAAATGTATGTCAATGAGTGTGTTGAAGGTGAGGAGCATTGCAGATGCTTTAGCAGCGATTGATGCAATGCCGAATGATGATGATTTGGTTTCATCCACTCTGAGTGGCCTTAACAATGAGAAGGCATGGAAATCATTTGTTACTTCAGTATATGTACGAAAGCCATTAACAGATTTTGATGAGTTGATCTCTCTCATGATTACTGAAGAGATCAATATGCAGGGTGACTCATCTGAAAAAAATGGTGAACAGGTTCAAGCATTTTACTCAAGTTCAGGAAGAGGACGTGGTAGATCCTCTTCAAGAGGCCATGGTATGGGACGTGCTGGTGATAACTAACAAAACAGGTTCAATCAACAGTTTGGTGAAATGCAGGTTTTTGGAGGCAGAGGAAACTTTAAAGGTAGGGGGAGCTCTAGAGGAAGAGGTGGATGGCATAATAGAGACTCTGGAAATTCTACTATTGTTTGCCATTATTGTGGCAAAATAGGCCATATTACAGCCCATTGCTATGCAAAGAAGGATGATATTTGCAGCGGTAAATTCATCATATTACACATATTACAGCCAATTGCTATGCAAAATAGGAAATTCATATTACACATTGCTATGATGAAGGGAATAAAATAGGCAATGGGCGGTAAAGACTAAAAATTAAAATTTTATTCCCTTCATCATATTACACATGGTTACCATCAAAATCTTGCCCTCTTTGCATAGATTAGGGATCTCTCCCCTCTCTCTGTACATGATTGAGCATCCAAGAGACATAAGAACCCCAAAAAATGGGGTGTCAATCAAAAAAAACCCCTCCCTACATCTCGACATGTTTTTGCATGTTTTCTTCATTTAGAGTTTCATTTCATTTCATTTATAAAATCTCCACTTCAAAAAAACCACTTTCACACTACTGTGGGAAGGGTTTTTGGCATGTTTGGGGTGCAAACGGACTCTGGGCTGGACGGCTGGCTTCATGAAATCAAAATCTATAAACTTGGGCCCTGTCGCACACTTTTTGGCTCTTAAATCCAGTGGTTGCTTTACAATGCCAAACCTTGCGGGGATTGAATGGGGGGTCCAACGACCTTTGATCAATAAACCGAGACTTGTGTTGGATTCCTGACATCGAAATGCATCTAGGAAAACTCTAGCTCGGTCATCCACGACCATTTGATTTTTCATGAAAATTGACTTTTTAATGCCTCTCAGGCAAATTTCGGCTCCAAAAACGGGCTCCATCGCTTCAAGAACGGGTCCAAATCGGGTCCTAAAATCCAACTCTCACATATATGGAGTGACTAATTAGGATGCATCTTGCAAAACCCAATGCTAACAATTTTCCCAATTCTATTATTCTATGTGCTTGGTACTTACTTCATCCCATCCAAGGCCTTATGAAGCTTGCATGTGTAAAATCTAGAGAGAGACGGACAAAGAGCCATGCTCCTTCTTCCATTCATTATCTTCCATAGTCAACTCTAAGTACAACACACAAAAAAATACAAAATCAAAGTAACCTAGATAGAACCATGGTTGAGTCAGTGTGACCTAACCTTATTCAACCAAGGTAGACAATTGAACCAAGGTTCATGAGCTTAACTCTTAAGACTCCCCCTCAAGCTCAAGTGTGATACTTCACTCCAAGTAGCTCTCTAAAGTGCACAAACTTATCTTTACCCAATCACTTGGTAAAGATATCTGCAACTTGGTCTTTTACCCTCACATGGACCAAATCAATATCACCTGCAATCACTTTTTCTTTGATAAAGTGATAGTGTACTTCAATGTGCTTAGTCCTAGCGCGATAGACATGATTACTAGCTAGGAGCACACTACTTATGTTGTCACAATAGAGTGTGACATGCTTGACTTCTTGCATGCCCAAATCATTAAGAAGCTTCATGAGTTGCCTCACTTGTAGCTAGTTCAACACCTCTATACTCTGCCTGAGTACTAGAGAGTGCAATTGTAGGTTGCTTCCTACTGCTCCAGCTGACCATACTACTACCAAGGGAAAATGCATACCCACTAGTAAATCTCCTATCATAGGTACTTCCTGCCTAGTTAGCATCTATATATCCAATAAACTCCAAGGGCTTACCATGCTCATATAATAGACCATAATCTAATGTAGTCTTCACATATCTCAAGATCCTCCTCACTACATCCAAGTGAGGCTTCATAGGCTTTTGCATGAATTTTTAATACCAATAGGCATTTTGCCTTCAATCAAATCCCAAGTGTCAATTTCAGTCAATGCTAAATATTCCTCATCCATTGCCTTACACCAATGATAATCCAAAATAGCTTCAGAAAACTTTGTGGGTTTCTTGAAGCTAGTGACTTTTGCCATATACGCATAGTGCCTCACTATGTAGCCACTTAGATATGTAAGCCTATCCATAGGCTTCTTGACTCTTTCTGATCTCCTCACTGAGGTGTGTAGTATGAGACTCTCCTCTTTCATGAGGTGGTACATGTCTATGTCTCACACCAGGAGTCACAGTTGATGGAATACCAAACTCACTATCTAAGCTGTCATTGCCAGGTGAATCATAACCACAAGTGAGTGGCCCTGTAACATAATCAAGTTTTCCTTTTCCTTTATCCACATTTCTCCCCCTCACTAACATACTCATGTCAGTGGAAAAAGATCCTAAAGCCCTCAATCCACCTATCCAAGGACGAACAGATGTAGTAGCACCTTTAGAAGGCCCAAAAAATTTTGCACTCTCATTTGTACCTACATGTACATAAGTCTCTTGACAAACATCACCATCATTCATCAAGATGGTCTTCTTTTCATGCCATGACTTCAACTCATCAAATACTACATCTCTTGAGGCCAATGTCTCATGAGTAGAAGGATTGTAGCATTTGTAAGCCTTCCTATCTTGTGCATACCTAATAAAGATGGCCTTTTCTGCCTTTGGATCAAGCTTCTCCCTCTTCTCATCTGGAACATGTACATATGCCAAACATCCAAAGACCTTAAGATGACTAATGTCAGGCTTTATCCCATAAAGCCTCTCATGAGGAGTCACCTCATGTATCCCTGTTGTTGGTGTATGATTCATGACATACATAGCAGTCATTACAGCCTTTGCCCAATATGCATTTGGTAGGCTCTTCTCATTCAACATGGCTCTAGCCGAGATTCCATGATCACCCTGTTTTTCCTTTCTGCCTCACCATTTTGTTGTGGTGTGTACTTGCATGTCAATTGCCTCTTTATCCTATGGATTGCTAAGAAGTGATCAAAGTCTTTGGAGACATATTCTCCACCATTATTAGATCTCAAGCATGAGATGTAGCAAGCCAATTCTTTCTCCACATGTCTCTTGAAGTCCTGAAAAGCATCCATGACACCACTCTTGTGCTTCAGCACATACAACCATGTGTACCTACTATAGTCATCTATAAATGACACATATAGTAAAGTGATCCCCCAAGAGATGCATTCTCTAAGGGTCTCTATACATCAAAATGTACAAGCTGTAATGGTCTAGTAGTAGTGCTTACATGCCTCATAAATGGAATCCTTGATTGCTTCCCAAATTGACATGCCTGACATACATGTCCCAATTCCACATGCTTGAACTTAGGGAGTCCAAGCATAACTTGCTTATCTTGCATATTCTTCAGCTTTTGAACATTTACATGACCAATCCTTTTATGCTGTATCTCAATGTCCCTTATATCGCTATTAAATCTAACTTGCAAATTCTATTCAGTCATTTGTCCCATAGAAAGCAACTTTTTGGTTATGGAGGGTACATGTAGCACATCATAGAGACTCTTTTTCTTGTCACCATGCATCATTAAGGGAATAGTACCTATATGATTAATGTCATGCTATGTATCATCCCCTGTGCAAACATATCCATGAGCACCTTCTACCAATGTGTCAAACCACTCTCCATGAGGAGTCATGTGCTTAGATGCCCTTGAGTCTATATACCATACATCATCTACTTTGCCTTGTGTAGGCAACCCTTCCTTCTCATGTTGCATAGCAAACAACTTATCATCCTCTTGCATACCACTAGAAGAGGCATGATTACCATGTTTCCTTCCTCTTGCTCTCTGATCATTCTGCTTCTTGTAGCAATATTTAGCTACATGCCCATATTTACCACAATAGTGACAATCCTTATTTTCATTTGATTGTTTTCCATGGCTCATTTGGGGCTGTTGCCAAGTGCCTCTTCCTCTAGATGAGTAACCCCCTCTTCCATGAGCATTAGAGGCACCTCTATTTGCCTGAGGGTGTCTATTTTTCCATCAAGTACCTTGTTGTCCCTGGGCTACATATGCATTTCCAACCCCTCTTCCTCTAAATTTTGACCTTCCTCTTCCACCTCCACCCCTTTGATTTGAGTAGAAGACATTGTCCCTGCTATTTTTAGACCCACTGGAACTTGTATTGAGTCCAAGTTTCAGTTCTTCATGCAAAAGAAGTGCCACAAGTTCATCAAAGTTAGGCTGCTCTTGACGTACTGATATGGAAGTGTCAAACTACTTATACTCCTCTCCAAGACCATGGAGGGTAGTGGCCACCAAATCATCATCCTCAACTTCAGCTCCAATTGAGCCTAGTTGTTTTGTAATGGTTCTAATCTCACTCACATAGTCTTCAATAGACCTTCCATTCCTAGATATGTGGTTGAATTTTTTCTTCAATTGTGTCTTTCTTGCATGAATGACATGACCATAATTCTTCATTAATAAGTCCCAAGTGGCTTTTGGTGAAGTATAGTTTGCGATTTTCATAGCTTTTGTGTCTATAACACACAAGGACAATGCAAGACCTTGCTAGTCTTTTCCAACCATGTCCTATGTGCCTTTAATTGATCATGTGTTGGAGGTCTATCCTATGGTAGCTTGGGCTCATCCTCGAGACTTGTGATTAGGTCCCAATAGCCTCTTCCAATTAAGAAATTCGACATCCTGAACTTCCATAACATAAAGTTATTGTAGTCCAGCTTCTCACCTACTATCTGGGTGATAGTATCCTTCTCTCCTGTGTTTGCTATTCCAAAGTATTTAGCTTTACAAAACAAGATTTGATGTAGAGAGTCAATTTCCCAAAAGCCAATAGGAAATGCACTTAAATGACCTATAGTGCAACCAATTTTTACTGAAAATTTTTAGCAAAAAACACTATTGCATTCTCAACCAATACATGTCTTTTGCTCCCATTCAACCCCATTAACAATGTCTCCACAAAAACCATTCCTTTTTAGCGCAGTAATATGCTTGAAATTGAAGCCTATTTGTTCCAATGAGACATCAATCACTTTTGGAATTTCCTTACATCAAGCACCTCAAGGACAAGCTTTAGAAATTTGATAGATGGAATGGCATGTGATTCCACTTGATGTGCCTCTTAAATAGCAACTCAAATGCTTCTGTGCAGTTCACAAGAAGACTATGTTAGTGGAAGTATCACCAAGACTTGCACATGAGGACAGAAAAGACCATTGAAGATAGAAGGTTTGGAAGCAGTGGAAACAACAGCAAATCTGGACCTATCAAAAAATACCCAGTATAGCCTCATTCTTTGTTAGCATGGTTAATTGTTTGGTTGACAAAAGATTGGAGGAGATTGGAACCCCAGAAGCACTCTCTTTACGCGGGAAGGCAACCATATTCCAGGCTGCGTTGGCCTACAATCTTTACCAAGAAAAATTCTCTCGCCTCGCTGGGAATCTTTAAAAAGTCATGGAGCTATGAAACAAGAACATGATCCTACCATTGCAACACATTAAGGTTTTATGATGCAACTACTTATCAGATCTTCACCTGGAAAGTGATACACAAGATGCCATCTACCTGAATAGGTAATCATCCTTGAGAGCAGTACATGCTAGCTATGGTGGAACCAAAATTGATCCAGGCTCAAGCATCATCGTCATCAAACTTGAATGAGATGAGAAAATGATCCATAGAGGGTATGGGGGCTCGCGACCATCTCGTTGTTGCATAGGCCAGGATGAGGAGCCCATGGAAGCCATTATCAACTTAGCTCAGTGCTGCCAGCTTGCATGCATCTTCTCATCCAGGCTCTCCAAATTCTGGCCTTTGTCTACACCTCTTCCACTTGATGATTCTGATAGTGGTAGCTCTAGTAGTTCACTCAGAGCTAGCTTGAGCCATAGGACAAATAGCTCTACATCTCTCCTCTTGATGGCCAATGAAAGGGCTTTCTTTGATACCATGTAAAAAACCAAAGAGAGAGACGGGGCCAGAAGGGTAGCAACCATGCTCTTTCTTCCATTCATTATCTTCCACAGTCAACTCTAAGTACAACACACCAAAAAATACAAAATCAAAGTAACCTAGATAGAACCATGGTTGAGTCAGTGTGACCCAACCTTATTCAACTAAGGTAGACAACTAAACCAAGGTTCATGAGCTTGACTCTTAACAACATGCACAATCAAGATAACTCTCATCCGTATAAGCAAGTGGCTACTCCATATAAACTTCTTGAAGCTCCCCATGTAAGAATGCATTCTTAAAATTCATCTAATTCATGATCCAACTCTTTGATGTAGCCCCACTACTATGATAGCCCTTACACCAACCATTTTGGCTAGTAGAGAAAAAGTCTCATGATAATCATGTCATGAGTATGCACATATCCTTCAACAACTAGATATGCATTAAAACTCTTAGTAGATCCATTTGACTTATGCTTCCATTTGTAAATCCATTTGCAACCAAAGAGTAATTGCCTTCAAGTAAATGTACCAAATCCCACGTGCCATTTCTCCCACTTAAAGGCTCACACACCTTCATTGGAGTATAAAAGAAAGTGTATATATTATCCAATGCCCATCAACGCTTTATAGTGTTAAAGTGCTTAGAAGGTTAACCCTTTGCGAGAACATATATAAGGTTATCATGTGTATGGACATTGACAAGCTTAGTGTTCTTATCCCTAAGCATCTATCTATGAAGTGATACTTCACCTCAATATGCTTTGTCTTTGCATAGAAGACAAGGTTTTGTGCCAATTGAACCATCACAATGCAATGTAGGTAGCTCTCCTATGATGCCTAAGTCTCCCATTAGATAAGTAAGCCATACAGCTTTCTTTTGAGATGCAAGGGCTACAACATACTCAACCTCCATGGTAGATAAAGCTATACATGGTTGCAATTGAGAGGCCCAAGAGAGTATGCCACCTCTATGTTAACAAATATAGTTTTAGTAAGAAGATGAGAATGCAGTATGGGGGAAAGAAAAAAAAAAGTGAAGAATCATGATGACATGAAAGAAACTCTTGAATTCATAGCCAAACTAAGTACATCTTTTATAGCTTTTGGCTAGAACACACTCCATTCTCTTTGCTAATGGGATACAACACTTTGTCATACATTACATGTGCTTTTAGCACTACCTCTAACACCATACATCCTAACTCCCTCTCCCCTTAGTGCTAGCTTACCCTTTAGAATTTCATCTTAGGACATAGATTCCCCCCTAAATGCTTTGCAAAGCCTTTTAGTCATGCTATGTCAAAAGAGTGTAGGCAATACAACATTTTAGAAAAGAGTTTCATATATTGTGTATAGGGTGATAGTTCTTCTACATAATTATCTTTTTAATTCCAATACTCCTTATTAGTGTGCCTTAATGTTTTGTAGTTCTTGCACTTGGGTTTTCCTTTTTTCCACTAATCTTACTACTTGTTTCTAGTTTTCTCGTATGTCTTGCAAAAAATATTTAAGATCCTTTGCTATAGAGCGCAGTAACATTCCCACATTCCTTTCCCTCTCATGTGAATCAATGCTTGGGAGAGGGGGGGATTCTAAAGGCTTATTAACCTTTAAAATTTTCTAAGAAAAGAGAAAGAAATCTAATTGTTATTGGATCATCAAGCCACAACCCCTCCTCCTTGATCACATTGTGGCCTTGTCATCACACATGGATTGATCACACCACTAGTGATGCATAGATATAATCAATGCTCTTATTCTCCATCCAATTGTGCAATCAGTAGTCAAATTTGAAACCATCACTAAAAGTGAGAGAGAGAGAATTCAGTGGTGATAGCTAGCCACGAGATTGCAAGGAAGTAATAGCATTTGTAAAGGCTATATAAGCCTTGGTTGAGGCTAAAGGCTAAATTGAACCTAGTTTTTTCTACAGTTTGTGAACATGGAGAGAGAGAGAGAGAGAGAGAGAGAGAGGTAGGAGGAGAGAAGTAAGGGAAGGGAAGAGGAATGAAGGAGAGGATAAGAGAGGAAGGAAAGATAGTTGCAATTATCCTAAAAATTGACAGTAGAAGTGCAAGAAGGTTATTGACACCATGTGAATGTCCACCTCTTTCCCATCTTGCGAAGGCTTTTTTTGCATCTCTAATATCTTTTCCTACCTTGCGAAAGTTTTGCCCCACACCCTTCAAGACTCTAACACTCATCACAACCCCATCTTCCCTTGCAAAGGCCCTATCTCATAAAGGCCCTACTTAGCCACTTGAGACTAGTAGCTACCCCTTCAAGAACAACATAGTTGGGAGCTTTGTACATGAGAGGTTCTCCATCTACAAAGGCCCTATCTCATAAAGGCCCTACTTAAACACTTGAGACTAGTAGATACCCCTTCAAGAACAACATAGTTGGGAGCTTTGTACATGAGAGGTTCTCCATCTGCAAAGGCCCTAGTCACTTGACATCAAATACAACTTTATCAGCATGGATTTTGTAGTTGGATTACCCTCAATCCAAGGAACGCATAATTCAATCTGAGTGATTATGAATATGCTAACAAAGATAGCTCACCTTATGCTAGTCAAAACCAACTAGAAAGCTTCCTATATCACAAGGCTCTTTGTGAAAGAGATCTTTAGGCTTCATGGATTTCCTAAAATGATCATCAATCAATCGTGATTTTTTGTTCACATCTCATTTCTAGAAGAGCTTATTTGAAGCCATTTGTATACAACTTTGTTTTAGCATAGGTTATCATCCCGAATTGATGGCCAAATAGAGCAGATGAAGCAAGTCATTGAAGACATACTTAGAGCTTACTATTATAGAGAGCCTAAGCAATATAGTATTTACCATTGGGTTAAATTTTCCTACAACATCTCCTATCATCAAAGCATTTAGATGACTCCATTCCAAGCATTGTATGGACAAGAATGTCTTATTGTACTACACTTTTCTGATCCTACTCTAAAGGTAGAATCTTCCAAGAAAATGTTGGAAGAAATGGATGAGTAAGTTAAGGCTATTAGACAAGATATCCAAGTTGCCAAGGATCAGCAAAAATTGTATGTTGATCTAGGAATGCAAGAGCAAAGAAGACATGGTTTTTGTTTGTGTCTACCCTAATAAGAGTTCCTTGTCCTTGGAACAATTCAAGAAACCAAGTCCAAGATATTGTGGGTCATATAAGATCTTCAAGTGTTTAAGAATTATTGAACACTTTAAAGTTCACAATGTATTTCATATTAGCCTATTGAAAGGTTATGTGGCCAATCTAGATTATGTTTTTGATTATCAACAAGTTGTAATGTCAAGCCAAGGAGTCCTTGAGCTTTAGCCTAATAGGATACTTGATGTACAAGAATGTAGCCTTACAAGAAGAATACTTAGGGAATATATGATCCACTGGAAATATTATTGTGAAGAGGATGCCACTTGGATTGATGAGGAAGCTTTGTGTGAGCAACATCCCTAGTTTCTTTCGACATGAGGACATCTCGATTCCTCTAAGGGGAAGAGGATGTTCTATTTCCACTATCCTTTCCCCCAAATGAACTAGTGCTTGGAGGGTGAGTTTAAAGAATTATTAACCTTTAAATTTTTTTAAGAAAAGAAAAGAAAAATTTTGACCATCAAGCCACCATCCCTCCTCCTCAAACACATTGTGAACACATCATCATCACATAGACTAATCACCACCAGTGGTGCCTTGATCTCATCAAAACTTCTATTCTCCATCCAATTTTGTGATTTGTAGTTAGCTTTGAAAATATCACTGAGAGTAAGAGAGAGATAATTCAATGGCAATGGCCATGTTGTGAGATGGAAAGGAAGTAATAGCTTTTATGAAGGCTATATAAGCCTTATTTAAGGCTTAATCGAGCCTAGTGTTTTTTTGCAGTTTGTGAACACACACACACACACACACACACACACAGAGGTTGGGGGGAGAAAAGGGAGAAAAAAAAGAGAGCAGAAGGATAGAAGGAGATGATGAGAGAGGAAGGAAAGAGAGTTGTGATCATTCGATGGATCAATGGTACAAGCACAAGAAGATCATTGACACCGTGTAAAGGTCCAACCACCTCTTCCCCATCTTGCAAAGGCTTTGTCTACACCTCTAAACTCTTTCTTACCTTGAGGAAGCTCTATCTTGTAGCCTTCAAGACTCTAACACTCATCATGACAACCCCATCTTTCCATTGCAAAGGCCCTATCTCACAAGGGCCCTACCCAACAACTTGAGACTAGTAGCTGCACCTTCAAGATCAACAAAGTTGGGAGCTTTGTACATGAGAGGTTCTCCATCTAGGATGGCCCCAAAGAGGCAAATCTCTATAGTGGGAAGTGATGGAGTTGTGAATGGATATATCATCATAGGATTTCTCTCGATGGACCATTAAATGGTGCTATAGAGGACTCCCCACTCATGCACTACATGTAGATATTATGGGGCTTAGTGAACTTTCTTGGACCTTCTCTTTGATTTTGCTTTCTTGCTCATATAAAGTAGCTTCCACTTAGTTAAATTTTCTATCTACTAGATTTTTTAAGGTTTCTACCACCTACTCATGTTCTTTATGAGGTTTGACAATACTATTAAGTAACATAGCAATGACCTTCTTTAATGACTTTATTAATAGAAGACAATTTCACCTTCAAGATTTTAAATTTACTTATCAATGAGGACAAGGAATCATAATCATTTAAATCTAGCCAAAAAAATTATATTAAAAGATTTATCTTTGAGTTTTTTACTTAGGGGTTGAGGTTTTGTCCAACTTCTTTTCCTTTTGTAATCCCTGATACATGATGAGTGTTAGAAGAGTAAAACATGGAGCAGAATAATGAAAGACACAAGATAAAAAAAGAGATAATGTGTAAGATGCAACCTTGAATATGAATCCACTATGACAAGCGTACAATTGTTGAGTGCTAGCTCACACACTCCACAAGCTCCCTCACTCCCAATCAATAATTTGCAATTACATAAATGGATAATGGAATGGGGCCACACTCCCTCCTTTATAAACAAAAATAGAGAAGTCCTACCACAAAGTAGGTTGGTCAATTACCAAATAAAGAATAAAGATAGTACCCATAAATTAGACCATGGGTACCCATGAACCTATGATATGACCACTTCTAATACCCTCTCTCAAAGCACAGGTGAAGAAGCAATGAACAAAAACACCTAAGATGCACCATGGATACTCCAATAGCATACACTTTGTTGGATGCACTTGAGTAAGAAAGAACCCTAAAGAAGAAGTCCAAATGCCACAAGCCCTCTCTAAAAGAAAATGTGTTGATCTAGCCACCTTGTGCCTCTTATAGCCACACAAGCTCCATGTGGATAGCTTGCCAGGACACCAAGATTCCTCTACTAGAGCATATGCATGCCCTTCGAGTCGTCTCATGTGAGACCACATGAACACATCATGTCACTCATCCCAACATGTTGGCACTAGACACACCAATCCAATGTTTGGATCACTAGAAGATGTGAACTTGAGGACACACAAATCCACCAATAAGGAATGCTCAGGCTTCTCTTTCTCATTCATGGCCTCTAGTCTTATTAACACTTTAATGGCCTCTTTTGGTCATAATATAGTTTACATACTCTCTGTTGGTTCATAGAAAGCTCTACTTCTTTCCCCTAAGTCTTGATTCGGCTACTATTCTTTGGGCGAGAGAGAGAGAGAGAGAGAGAGAGCAAACTTACTATGGCTCCACCTCTTCCTAGATTTAGCTCTCCATGGGATTTTGTCCAATCTCTTACAAGCACTACATCTACACAAAAGAGCGAGTTCAAGAAAGAGAGTACAATTCTCCCTTATCCACACCTTTAGTCTTTGCTAGGCCTATCACTCCATTTACTTGTAGTTTTGGATCAAATCAAAGAAAAGAAGAATGCGTGAGGCCATTAAATGCAACATGACCTGGGGTGGTGTTCCTACAAGAGGAAACTCTTTCTTTAGGGTAGCATGCATATAGATGGGGATCTCAATGCATGCAAATGGGATGTGATAGACATGATGTGGCCACATTTTATAGCACTTGGGGTCTTTGATAAAACAAAATTGAAACTTAGAATGCAATGTTCAAACAAAAAGAAGTTGCAATATAGAATGTAATGTTCAAACAAGTTATTCACTCATCTTGTAGGAAACATTGTTATCTTATCTGAGTAGATATAAAGGAACAACTTATCAGTTTCAAGAAAATCCTTTCCATTAAGAAGCTATGGATTACAAAACTAATGCAATATATTGTTAGTTCTTAAAGAAATTGAAATGCGGTTGAGTAAGTAGCAATCAACTATAATATTTATGAAAACTTACAACACCATATAGCTTCATTGTGTTGCAGTGTGTCCAACTAATCAACTATAACATTTATGAAAGCTTCCAACACCTTATAATTTCAATATGTTGTAGTGTGTCCAACCAATGAATGAGCATAGCTAAGCTATATTAGAAAATGAAAAACATGTTTGTAAAGAGATGTATCTCATATTTACAACACTTGATATCAAAGAAGCTTTGCCCATGATAGATAAGACATACTCTCATTTGAATTGAAGCACTATGGAAGAAGTATTTTTCTTCTTCTAGCCAAGAATTTAGTAGCACCCATTGCTTTGACTACAAGTTGCCAAAGGAAAACTTCAAATACTTTTCCAATTTTTATAAATTTTGTCTTCACATGTATGTAGTTCCCATTGTTTCTTGGGATATTGTAGCAAATTGAAATTGAGTAATTAGCTCAAGTATTGGGGCTATATTTGAAATTGATAGAATTCGTTGGTTTCAACCATCTTGAGAGTGTGAGGGGATCGTAATGGAATCTCTCTCTCTCTCTCTCTCTCTCTCTCTCTCTCTTTGGTTCCATTATACAATAGATCTCAGGTAGAGCATAGTATCATAGAACCTTTTAGATGTACTTTCTAGTGATTACTATCTAATAGCTAGTAGCAAGGATGGTGTCTCTATTCCTAGCACTAGTGGAATGTTGGGGTATAGCATTTCACGATTGGTTGGTTTAGATGAAACATGATAGGGTCTATGAATGCTGCCCATAGTAGCCTTGGGAGACTCTAACGCATTGGTTATGATCTTGTGAGGATACATAGTTGGTTTGAAGAGGATCTTGTTAGATACTTTGTTAAATACTCTATCAAGTATAGAACAGCCTCGAGTGTGTCACATCTTGGTACTTTTTACTAGTTTTCAATTAGTTAGGGACGTCATCACTTTGAGGTGGAGATGCATGACACAATCTTCACCATCTAAGTGAGCTTGTGTGCTCTTGTGGACCTAAAGGCTATGCCTAACTACTAGCCACATCACCATTTCAAGTGTGGGATATTACTAGTGGTTGCCTCATAGGATGGCATATTTGGAAGGCTACAACTAGTTGGTCTTTAGTGATGAGAGCCATTTGGTGTATGCCACTTTGGCAAAGCATTGGTTATCCATCATTCATTATCTTAGAGGCCGCTAAGAGATAGCTTCAGGGGCCTCTTGAGATCAATGAAAGCTTTCACATACTTGCGCTTGTCACAACTTATCACTTAGCCTTTTTCCCTATTAGGTATTTGAGTAAACAAAATAAACACCTACCTTCCTTGAAAGTGTAGGACCCCTACTCGTAGATGATTTTTCCACACTCCACATAGTGCTAAGGAGCATTTGGCTAGGGATTCCAATGTCTCAAACCACCATATTTTATAACCCGTCTCTGGCTATTACAAGAATGGAACCATAAGTTACATATCTCATGATTATCAAATCCACAAGTAGACATAACCATATGATTCCTCATCATTCTCAAATCCAAAAATAGACATAACCATAATAACATTATTTTTAATACACTTTTTAAGATATGAAATGCATAGAGACTATCCATTCATCATTTTTCGTATTATTTTCTAACAAAAAAAATATTAATTCTTGTATGCTTTAGCATTTCCTAATAGTAAATTTAAGTAGTTCTAGCCATATACGATTTATAATGCAAAAGACTCATCATATATGCTCTTCTAATATCTCTAGCTTTTTCTTTAATTAACTCGAAGTGCATACTAGAAATCACATAAGTTAATTAAATAATTCATAAAATTTTGAGCTGAAATGAAAATATTTATAAATAACTATTTTCATTTAGCAAACATGATTGCCTTCTATGGGCCAACCATTGCTATTATGGGGTATGATTGTAACTTTGTGTTATTGTGCAATGACTAATTATTTGAATTAAATGGGTTGGGAGGCAACTTCAAAGTGTGCTTCAGATTTAAGTTGAGCTTGCTTCATTGTGCATGGGAATTTTCATAGCATCTCTGTATCTTTTGTAAGCCATGGGCACTTTTCTATCATGTGAAGAAGAGAGGGAAGAGCTTCAAGGATTTTGGTAGGTCTTCTATGTAATAGAGAGAGAGAGAGAGAGAGAGAGAGAGAGAGAGAGAGAGAGAGAGAGAGAGAGAGAGAGAGAGAGAGAAGCTTTGTCACAATCAGTAGGGTGGAGTCTTCTATAGGAGTTGTGTCCTTTCAAAAATACCCCTACCTCTATTTATATAATAACTAGGGGAGGGGGAAAGGGCTCACCTTCAGTATTTTGGTTGGCATCATTGATGATGTTAGGAGAGGGGGATCTATTTTTGGAATGTAACAGTCTTTTCAACTCAAAAAAAGAAAAAGAATTTTCGAGTCTTTGGGGTTTCAAAGTAAGAGACCATAGATGCATAGTAGATAGGCAAGGGCAATGCATTATGGCATCCCCTCCAAGGTGGCGACTAGGTGGCAACCAAGGCATAGACCTTGGCATACTTGACAACAAGCTAGAAGGCATCATTGGTTGTGTGCAAGAAGCAACTGCTCACTTGTAGGGAAAACATCGTGAAAGGACACCCATCCCTAGCACTATCACTCCTCAAGTGCCTTAACTAGAAAGTGGCTTGTTGCAAATCAGAGTTGGAAGCATGAGAGAGTGTGCACAAGAGGGAGAGAGAGAGCTCAAGTACAAGAACAAGATCTTCTTTAGTCAGTTGTTCAAGGTACAACTAGTACACTCTTCTCTGCATTTGATCAGTGTGTACTTTAGGTTGTTTATATAGCCTCTAGAGGAGTTAGGGTTAGGGTTTCCTCTATCCTCTAGTCCATTTACACCTAGCTACCCTTATCCTCTCTAGTGTAAGGAGAGTTCCTATGCTTATCTTTCAACACCCCCCTCAATGCCAAGTGGCATTGGATTAAACATAATAGGATACCTCCCCTTGATTCACAATGAGATGCCTTTATAAATCAGGCTATAAGAAAAGGTTATAGATAGAGAGTGTTACAAGACTCAAAAGAGTCAGTCATCTGTGGATTGGGAGGCAAAGTTGACCTCCAATTCCTTAGGTAATTTTGGAAGACTGGCACACTTACTAGTGATATACCTGGTCTTTGTGCATTTTTTGCACTTCATTTTGTTAGGATATTTCTTCTAGTAGTTTCTCATATTATGCCCCTTTTTGTGATAGAAGGAGTACTTAGTAGAAGTTATATGGACTAACACTTTCTCACGGGAAGTAAATGTTGAAGACCCTTCAGTATGGTTCCTCTTCTCTTCATCCATGCATGACTGGATGGTACTTTCTAAAGTTGGGTTCGGGATATTGGTTAGGGTAGTCATAAGGGTTGGAAAGACCTTCTTCACAGACTTTAGTAGGATGACAATGGCATCTTCATCATGGATGGGTGCTTGAACAGAGGCAAGCTGTGCCATAAGCCCCTTCATATGTGAAATGAACTTGCTTAGATCTTCTCCATGTTTGTATTCCAAGCTAAAAAACTCAGTCTTGAGAAATATCTTGGAGTTCTTCCCTATAGCACCATAGAGCCTTTCAAGCTCATCCCACTTTTGTTTTGCAGTTGAGAGTTGGTCAATGTGGTGAATTAAAGATTCATCTAAATGAAGCATGATGATGTCCTGAGCCCGTTCATCATCTTCTACATCAAGGGGATTGGATGGGTCAGTTACATTGGTACGTTTTATGAAGGGTCAATATCCTCTTTCCATCATTTTGTATTTGACTAAGACTTGCCAAGGATGGAAATCTTTTCTATTAAATTTTTGAATTTGAGGACGGACATCAGCATATGTTGTGGCCATTGGGAAGTTCTTACCACTTGTTAGGACAAGGACAATGTCTAGTCCCTTACAACCTTGCCACTGAATGTAGAAGCAAATCAAACAATTGATATCAAAGTTGTAATGAGGAGAAAGGCTGAAAATCATACATATGTAATATTTCAAAATATGGCTTTGGTGGTCCTTTCTTATGTGCAATCTTCTTTCGAGGTTTAATGGTCTTTTTAGGCTTTAATGATGTGAACCTAGACTGGACTTCGAGCTCCTCCTTGTGGTATGGCTTAGTAGATGAACCTTGTGTTGCACAAGGACGGTCTATGATTTCAATGCTTGTTTTCGATGACTTTGAGGAGAGTACAATGTCACTCATCCCTCTAATTTCATTGACTATGGTACTTGTGAAAAAACCACACATGATATGCAATACAAGTTTCGGATAGGATGGTCTATGTGTTTATAATTGTACACATAGCCTTACAACATGAAATAAACCACTCAATTGTTTTAATTTACTGTTGAAAAAACTTAGATTATGTAAGTACCAGCAACAATAATGATTAAGCAATGTGCCTTAGTGCTTACAAGCACTCATCTCTAGTTTATGTTGCTAGAGATGGTAGATGTCAGTCTTAATGAGCTTGGTGATGACCTTCCAAGTAAAAGAACCTCTGAAATGAAGTTCCCAGATTAGTAATTGACTCTGGAAGAGATGACTCAGTGATTAAAATCACTATTAGTGATCACAATTAGGGTTTGGCTTATAGCAACCAACAAAGATGGAATTTCTCCAAACCCTCTTAGGGGGAGATGGCCCACTTGGGGGGGCTATGAAAGCCCTATGGTGGCCCCAATGATTGCACCCTTGTCAGCATGCATAGCAGCTCATGATTTCTCGCCTACAAATCTGTGCTTGTTTCTGAAAAAATGTAATGCTGCCCTCCACATCGCCTGATCCTAGCCTTTGATGTGCCACCCTGAATTTCCCTGAGCTAAGGAGAAGATCTCTAGAAGAAATCACGAGCTGAAACTGCTTCTATTGCACACACCAGCTCCTCCAAGGTCAGGGGGTCTAGTTGGCTATGGTGGAAAGGAAAGTAATTGAGATGGCAAGAGTTCTTCTTGTGCACTTATATGTGTAAAGAGGCTAAGGGAAGCTGAAGGATTAGAGATGGCTTTGATACCATGTTGCAAATCAGAGTTGGAAGCATGAGAGAGTGTGCACAAGAGGGAGAGAGAGAGTTCAAGTACAAGAACAAGATCTTGTTTAGTCAGTTGTTCAAGGTACAACTAGTACACTCTCCTCTACATTTGAGTGTGTACTTTAGGCTGTTTATATAGCCTCTGGAGGAGTTAGGGTTAGGGTTTCCCATGTCCTCCAGTCCATTTACACCTATCTACCCTTATCCTCTCCTGTGTAAGGAGAGTTCCTATGCTTATCTTTCAACATGGCTATCCACCACTAGGCTAGTTATTGTTGTTGTTTTATACTAGACACATAGTTTTAGTAGCCTTGTCTTGGAAGGGTTTCTCAAGTACTTCCACTTAATGAATTGGCATATAACACCTTATTTATAACAATAATTATTCTCATTATCAAAATATGGCTAGTGCTAGTTTAAAATGTGTGGCATTTATCATATTTGAATGTTATCTCTAAGTGCACATTTGTTTAATAAAGTGCAAGTGTGAGAATGCTATGAATTTTCACATTCCATCGAATAAATATTTTTCAAATATAAAATGTTTTTTTAAAAGTGGATATTTTTACACATTATTTTATTTTAACAAAATGTGCACACACATTATTTATTAATGTGAACTATGCAATGGGGACATTACATTCTCTCCTCCTTAAAGAAATCGATATGTTCTCATTTTGAGAGAAACTAGAGGTGTTCTTTCTTTCCAAAAGTGAACTCTTTTCAAGTCTCACCCTTAGAAATACCAAGTTTCCTTCCTTTAATGTTCTTAGGGATATTTTCAAGATCTACATAGGAATTTTTTCAGTCTTAAGTATCTTAGATGTTATACCAAAGCAAGTGGATATGTTAATCCATCATTTCAAGCACTGACTTGTATGCTCTTATCTTGACAATGGGATTTGAGAAATTTAGAGGCATGTGACAATCTTGTCCATAAAAGGCTTGAAATGGCAACATCTTGATTGTTTGTTAAAAGATAGCATTATAAGAAAACTCTATAAGAGGTAGATGTTCAATCCACTATCTTGATTATTTTCCACTATAAGATCTTAGAAGATCTTCAATGGTTTGGTTCACCCTCTCAGTTTCACCATTAGTTTGTGATTTGTGTTATTGAAGCATAGCATTGTTCCAATAGCTTGGAATAGGCAAGTCCAAAACTTAGAGGTGAACTTGGAATCTCGAACACTGATTATGCTATTTGGAAATCCATGTAACCTAAATACTTCTTTGATAAAGACTTGAGAAATGTTAGATACTTAATAGGTTGTTTTGATTGGTACCAAGTGTGCAACTTTTATTAATTTGTCATAGAGTTGATTCTCATAGAGTGTTTATAGGGAAATCTTTAAGCATCCTTCATGTTCCTCCAATGACTTGGAGAACACTAGTTTGTTATCAAAGAATACTAGCACAAAATGACCCAGATATGTTCAAAAGATGTCTTGCATAAGATGGTTGAACATTGCCAAGGGCATTTGTTAACAATTCAAATGGCATGACCAAAAATTCATAATGACCATACCTAGTGTTGAAGTTGATCTTTGGGATATCGTATTCCTTGATTCAAATATGCTAATATCAAGATCTTAGATGAATCTTGGAAATGGCATTGGCTCCATGCAAGTGATCTAGGAGTTCATCAATCCACTCTTATTTTGCTAAAAGAGAACAAGCACTCCCCATGGTGAATTTCTTGGCCAAATGAATCCTTACTCTATCAGTTGTCTTAGTTTCTCCCTAAGTTCAATAGCTTCAGGCACAAACATCTTCTATAGTTGTTCTAATATTGATTTAGATCCATGAATCAATTTTATCTCATGGTTACCTCACAATTTGGAGGCCATTAGGTTAATTCTTCTGGAAAGACATCCTTGAAATCATTGATGCAAGAAGATAAAGTTCATTCTTTAGTCTTTTCAACCTTATTCAATTAGACCCTTTCTTGAGTAGCTCAATGAACATTGACGATCTGCTCCTTTCTTTTCCACAACAACATGAATGGATCTTCTTTTGATCCATTCACCTAAAGTGCACTTCTCAGGCTGTCCAATCATGGTGTTTACCTAGTAGGCACCAGTCACTCTTCCATGTCCATGGCCCTGGTTGTTATTTCCATTCCCTCGACCTCTTTCACTAGGTTTGTTTAGGTGAGGGTTTTGAGGATGGTTAGAACAGTTTGTGTTAGGTTTCCAATCCTTCTACACTAGTAGGATTGCCTATTGCCTAGCCAATTTGGTCCTTGGATGATGGCATTAGCTCTATCATCCATGAAGAAATAAATGCAAATCAATATTGAGTTGTAGTGATCATCCATGCACTTGCCACCAATTGGATGTGCAACTCAAAGATTGGAATATGGAGAAAAAGGGTCACTTGCATTATTGTTTATAAATGTATCTTCAACAAAAATATGTGTAATGAAGGAGACCTAACTGTCCTAACTAAGGGGAAAGAGAGAGAGAAGGACTGTAGAAGAAGAGGGAGAGGAGAGAGAAAGGCAAGAAGAAGAGAGAGAAAGACGGAGAGAGGAAGAAGAAGAGGAAGCCATGGAAGCTTGAGAAGGTGAAAAGAGAGTTTCTTGATAATTTCTGTGATACCTCAAAATACCCTTTTACACCTTATATACCATTAGTGTAACTGGTATGTTCCCATGCCATATTCTTGTGATCCTCGTTCATTACAAACCATCCCGTCTCGTAAAGTTTTTGTCCTAAAAAACAAGGGATGTAGTCACGGACTGTAAGGGTGTGCTGTAGGAAATCAGCCATAACTTTGTGTGGGAAACTCCGAATGGGACAATTGAGGTGCTGTTAAGGAGCCCATGAGATGTACTTTCAGCCCATGTGGGTGAGGCAGGGCTGCAACCAGGTCAAGATCAAAACTGGTACAAAATAAAGGGCTGTCCAGGAATTTCTAGTGTGCAGTCCCAGGTGGTATGGCTGGAGAAAAACAGCCATAACTTCCACTAGGGAACTCCGATCGGGGCAAGTAAGGTGTCGGCACGGAGCCCTCGAGGTGTACCTTCAGCCCATGTATGGAGGATGGGGCTGAGAATAGATCAGGACCAAATCTGGTATAAAACAAGTGGCTGTCCAGATGCAGACTGCAGCCCAAAACAGGGGTCATGGTGAAGTGCCAACCAATGCAGCCTCCTTGAGGTGTGGAAATTCATCCAATATAGATGTTGGGCGCCAAGAGGCTTCCTCTATTGGTAGGCCTTGCCATTTGATCAGGTATTCATGTATGGAGCAGGTGCAGAGTTGCTTTTCACGTTGCCCAATGACCACTTCCGGAATGTACTGAATAAGGCCCTCCTCATCTATGGGTGGGAGCTCCTCTACATGATCTTTGGGAGTGCCAATGAAATGTTTCAATTGGCTCATGTGGAAGACATCATGGATCTTAGTGGTGGGAGGGAGTTGGAGATGGTAAGCCAAGTCCCCGACCTTCTTAATGATCTTATAGGGCCCATAGTAACGGTGTGCCAACTTGTTGCAAGAGCCGTCCTTTAGCGTGGCATAATGGGACTTGGGAACCTTGAAGAGTACCATTTCACCCTCTTGAAAGTCAAGGGGTCTTATTTTTGCATCAGCATGGAGTTTCATGTGCTCTTGAGCCCTTTTGAGGTTTACCTTGCATTGTTGAAGTAGAGCTTGCATGCAGTCCAACTCTTCTTTTCCCAAGGGGTTGAGCTTTTCATTGAAAATCACGGTAGGAAGGGGCACCCGATAACCATACAATGCTTCGAAGGGAGAGACTCCAATGCTTGAATGAGTGGAGTTGTTGTAAGAAAATTCAGCCAAGTGCAGCCATACGTCCCAAGAATTCTGCACATCATGACAAAAATATCGCAAATAAGTTTCAAGCCACTTATTGACTCTTTTGGTCTGCCCATCCGTTTGGGGATGATAGGCTGTGGACGGAGCCAATTTGGTCCCCATGGAGCTGAAAATGGTATGCAAAACTGACTCATAAAATTGGTGTCCCGGTTATGTACTATGACTTGGGGCAATCCATGCAACTTAGAAACATGCTCCATAAACTGAGTGGCAACTTGGGATGCTGTAAACTGGGATTTTGTAGGGATGAAATGGGCTGCTTTAGTGAGTTGGTGAACTACCACGTATATGCTATCCCAACCCTTCTTGGTTGTAGGTAAACCAGTGATGAAATCCATGGTAATGTGGGTCCATTTTCCTTCAGGAATAGGTAAAGGCTGCAACAAGCCACCCGATTTAAGAGAGCTATCTTTATTTTGTTGGCAAGGCACACATCTAGACACAAATTCTTTTACATCCCGCCATAGGCCTTTCCAATGGAAGCCTTTTGAAACTCGATCATATGTTTTGAAGACCCCTAAGTGGCCGTGAAGAATGCATCTCTTCAAGGATCCTTTGGGTGAAGGGAGAGGCATGGGGAATCACAATACGACCATGGATCCAAATGAGGCCATTATGGAGCTGATATTGGGAATTTTCATCCATGACACCTTACTGTAATTTCTGGAAAAGAGGGCTGAATTCAGCATCAAGCAAGTATGCCTCTTGGAGCTCTTCAATCTAATCATGGTGGAGTTCAGTGATGGATGAGACCTTGCATGCCCACATGGTGGAGTTCTTCAATCCAATCATGGTGGAGTTCAGTGATGGATGAGACCTTGCATGCCCACATGCGAGAGAGTGCATCAGCCACTAGATTGTCCTTGCCACGGGTGTGGGTAATCTCAAAGTCATAGTTTTGTAGTATCGCCACCTATCTACGTTGTTTGGGAGTGAGATTGGGGTGAGTCAAGAAATATTTGAGCACACGGTGGTCACTTTTCACCTTAAATCTACTGCCATACAAGTAGTGATGCCATTTTTTGATAGCATGAATGACTGCCAACATCATAGACATGCAACTCTCTCTCTTTATCATCCAATTTTCGGCTCTCAAATGCTATTACCCCGTGTTCCTGCAGCAAAACTGCACCAATACCCCATCCACTAGCACCACACTAGATGGTAAAATCCTTTGAAAAGTTGGGGCATACAAGGATGGGGACTGAAGTGAGCAAGTCTTTCAGCGAAAACTGCGGGCAGCCAATTCATCCCATAGGAAAGCCTCTTTTTTCAGCTTGTCTATTAACGGGGCTGCAATTGTGGCATAATGGCAAATAAATCTCCTATAAAAGGAGAGACCAAGAAAACCACGCAAGGAGGTAGTGGTAGTGGGGGTGGGCCACTCCCGGACACATTGCACTTTTTTTGGATCAGCTTGGATGCCTTTTTCACTAATGATCTGTCCTAAGTACTCAACCTCTATTTGCATAAAGACACACTTGCTTTCTTTGGCAAAGAGGCGGTGCTCTCTCAGTACATCAAAAATCTATCTGACATGCTTCAAGTGCTCATGCATTGACTTGCTGTAAATGAGTATATCATCAAAGAATACCAACACAAACTGGAAAAGCCATGGCTGCAATATCTTGTTCATTCAACTCTGAAATGTGGCGGGTGCATTTGTGAGCCCAAGTGGCATGACAAGGAAATGGTACAAGCCCGAAAGGTTGTTTTGACTTCATCACCCGCCCTCATTCTGATTTGGTGGTAACCGGATTGCAAATCAATCTTAGTGAAGTAGCGTGCTCCTTTGAGTTCATCAAGCAAGTCATCAATTCGGGGGATGGGTTATCTATTTTTGACGGTGATCTTATTGAGATCACGGTAGTCAATACACAACCGGAAAGATCCGTCCTTTTTCTTAACCAATAGAACCGGGGAGGCATAAGGGGAAGAGCTAGGCTCTATGAATCCCATCTCAGTGAGCTCCTTGACTTGCTTTGCTATTTCCTCTCTCTCACATTTAGAGAGTCTATATGGGGGTTTATTGATGGGCTTGGCATGGGGCTCCAAGTCAATCGGGTGATCCACCAATCTTTGAGGGGGAAGGGTAGTGGGGGGCTAAAATAGGTCCTCATATTCAGCCAAAAGTGCTTTTAGTGCTGCATTTTGCTTCCCCAAGGTGTGTTGGTCCTCATTATCCTTATGCAAATGAAAGACAAAGATTTGGGAGCGTTTCTTGAATTCCTTTTTGAGTTGTCTTGCTGTTATAAGCTAAAAATCTGCATTTTCTTTGATTCCCTCCAAGTGTACAAGCTGCCCATGCATTACAAACTCCATATACAACTAAGAGAAGTCCATAGAGATTTTTTCCAACTGCTGAAGCCAATCACATCCTAATACAACATCCACGGGGCCCATATCAAGGGTAATCAAGTCCACCTTTGCAGTGTAATTTTCAGCCAGCATAAGAGACACTTGTGTGCATACATGGGAGCTCACTTCCTCATTTCCATTGGCCACTTGAACCCGAAGAGGTTGCTGTAATTCAGTGGAAACACATGTCAAACGGCCAAGAGTTGATTTATTTACAAAGCTGTGTATGCTGCCACTATCTATGAGGATGTATACACTCTTGCCATCAATGTTACCATGCGCCCGTAAGGTGTTCGGACTCCTAGAGCCGGTCCATACATCCATGGAGATTGAGCAGGCTGATATAGCGGTGAATGAGGGGTGCCAAGGGTCATTCCCAAGCATGTCATCAATGGGGAAGCCACCGAGGTCAAAAGGAAACCTGTCCGGTGAGTCATAAAACTCATCGGGATCAATATCCTCCTCATATTCAGCATTTTCAGCAAGTGTCATTATTTGAGAGCTGTCATGCATGTCCTCTTCCAGCTTGTCACTATCTTCCAGCACATACATGCTATTAAACTTGACAGTGGTGTTCTTAAAGGGGCATTTGGATGCATGATCAGTCGTGTACTTATCCCCGCATTTAAAACACAAGCCTTTGGCTTTTCTATCCTTGACAACTTGAGGAGGAATGAATTTTTGACCGTTGGGACCGAAGCCATTCCTGGCCTTATTTTCAGCATACTTTGGGTCACTTTTGGAGGGTGGTTCTGCCCCAAAACTGCCATATTTCCTTTCAGCATTAAAAGTGGGGTAAGTAGGAATTTTGGGGCTGCCATTCCCTGCATTGTTGCTACGATAATTATTAGCATATGTGGGTTGCCTAATAGGGTATCTTTACTGTCCTGCAATGGGCTGAGTGCTCTCATTGCGACGGTACTTTCGACCATAGCGTTCGGCCAATTCTATGGCTGCAAACAAGGTGGCTGGCTTTTGAGCCATTACATCAGCTGAGAGATGCGCATCCAGCCCATAAATGTATTTATGCAATTTGGCCTCATCACTGACTGTCTCAACATACATGGATAGATTCATAAACTAGTTGGTGTACTCCCTCATGGTGAGATTTCGTTGATCAAACTGATACCATTGCCTAGCCAAGCGTTCTTTTTCCACCGGGGAGACAAAAACTTGGATCATATGCATCTTGAACTCTTCCCAATCACGAAACTGCTAGTTTTCTCGTTGAACAAATCTCCACCATGTGTGGGAAAAACCGACTAAGTGAAGGGAGGCAAAAATGATATTTGCTTCATCGGTACAGGGATAGATGAGAAAATAGGCTTCCAATTTAGAGGTCCATTCCTCTAGTTCAGCTGGGGATGAGGATTGCCCATTGAATTTTGTAAACACAATCTTGTCACGCAGCTCATTTGGGCCTAGCTGCCCATGAATGCCATGTGCTACATGCTGCCCATACATGCCTTGCTGTCCAAAATTCCCATGGGGGCCATGCTGCCCGTGCATTACATGAGGACCAAATTGCCCATTAGGACCTTGCTGTCCAAAATGTCCATGCTGCCCATTACCATATACATGCTGCCCATTGCCATATACATGCTGCCCATTGCCATATGCATGCTATCCATTGCCATGTGCATGCTGTCCATTGCCATATGCATGCTGCCCATGCACTCCGTGCATTCCATGCTGCCCAAGATTTGCATTGGAGCCATTCCCTTGAGTGTGCAAGTAGCTTCCGTATGGGGGAGTTGGGATGCCAATGATGGGCTGGAAGGATTCGTAATGGGGGAGGGAAGGAGGGGCTCATCATGTCGAGTGGAGGGCTCACCCGTCTCATAAGTGCTATGGGGAATGCCATGGGTACCACCAAGACCTTGTGGGCTGCGCCCGGTCTCCAAGGGGGAAGGGCGGTTAGCCTCATGGGGAGGGATATACTCCTTGGGTCGATCCGAGGGGGGGGGCAATGGCGGGGATGAGGGCGCCCATGTGCTTTATGAGTAAGTCCATCTTGGCCATCATCTCGGAATGACGATGATCTTGGCGGGTTTCCATCTCCCTGTGGCGTAGCTCCATCTCTCGATGTCTTTCAGCATGACGGGTCTCATGTTGGTATAAGGTTTGGTTGAGCAGAGACAAGAGATCTATCTCGGGGGCACCTTATTCAAACATGTCTTCACGATCCTCCTGGGCTGAGCTAGGATCATTCATTGAGGCACGGGAGTCCCTTATTTCACCCTGAAATTCCTCCTGGGCCTTTGCTTTACCCTTGTGGCCTGCCATCCCAAGTGCAGTCCACCAGACCCCTTGTTACAGGAATGACAATAACTTGAGCTAGGGAACTCTGATTGCCAAAATTTCTGATTCAAATGAAAGCCCTCAATTCCTCTATGAGGCTATGTAAAAATATCTCCGTCAGTAAATGATCAGGGCTTTGCTGTAATCACTTTTTGTGGGTTGACTGTGTAGGACTGATGCCTGTCCCACAGTACCTCTGGGCACAAAACTGAGTGTATCTCCCAAAGCGTAGGGCAGAATGGGGAGGTTTTTAGCTCAAATCGAAGGGGAAGATGCCCTCTTCAAATCAAGCTATAGAGCTCATGCTCAGTCACACAAGAAGGCTTTACTGTAATCAGTTTTTGCGGGCTGACTGTGTAGGACTGCTGCCTGTCCCACAGTACCTTTGAGCACAAAACTGAGTGTATCTCCCAAACCGTAAGGCGGAATGGGGATGTTTTTAGCTTAGATCGAAGGGGAAGATGCCCTCTTCGAATCAAGGTATAGAGCTTGCGCTCAGTTACACGAGAAGGCTTTGCTGTAATCAATTCTTATGGGCTGACTGTGTAGCACTAGCTGTCTGTAATATCCTGCAAAGAATCCCTCAAGGAGCATACTTTATCCCAATGGTGAGGGTCTTATCCCAGACATCTAGGGCCTCAATGGTGGCTCTCAATGCCCCATAAAGTCATACATCCTTTGCATCCATAGCTCATTGCTGAGACCAATTCTACAACTGCATACCCTGCCCTTCTTGCATTGCATCCACCATACATTACCAAGTGGTTTATGACATTACCAATGCATGTAGGGGTTTGTAAGCTCAAGTGATCAAGGTTCGGGCTATTCCATCAAATGTACCTGCACCTGCAATAATTTTTGGGCTCCGAATCACCGGGAGGTGGGCAAAGTTCCCCCTGGCGGGTTGTGCACCCCTTCAAGGTCTTTGATGGCAAGGGGGGGTCACCCCTCTTTTGTCTTGCCACCTCGCCTAGCATCGGGCTTTTCCTCACCCGGAATAAACATGGCAGACATTTATTAATTAAACAACCAAAATGAGATGCATTTCAGGAATAAAAAATTTGGGCTTTTCATGAAGTGCATGGAATTGGAATGGGGAATAGGGATAGAGAGCTTACCGGCAGTGACTCACTGCCTACTCACCCTTATACAATGGATTTTTTTTTTCACTTCTTGGCTCAGCCAATTCACAAGAAGCCAAACGGGTTATGGGTAAGCAAAATATAATCATAATGAAGCTTCAGCATGAGTAAAATCCATTTCAGCACTATAAGATCAAAGGGAAATGACTGGGACTAATATTCAGGATGCATTCAAGGTCTGGGGCCTCCTATTATCTGCTTGGACTCATACATTCTCTCAAACAAATGGATGGGATTCAACAAGAGGCTTAAACGGAGAGAATGAGAGCCAAGAATCGGTTACCTTGAGTCTTTTAGAGAAGGAGGCAGCCACTGATGCCACCTCAGTCCTTCATGAGAGCTCCATTTGATCCCGAATGCTCCATGGCTCCAAAATGGGTGTGCTCCGTCAAGAAAGGGTGAAGTCAAGCTTGGGGCAAGATGGTTCAGGACCTTCCCATAAAGAGTTCTTGCTGAAATTGAGGTCCTACTCCATAGCCATGGCTACCCACAAGTGCATGACTTCAAATCTTGCTTGTAATCTTCTTTCCGTTCCCCTTGATAGCTGAAATCTTGAGCTATGTTGAAGAGGGACTCCCGGGGACCAAGGAGAGACCAAAATCTTCAGGATTTCTGAGCTTGATGCCAAGGTTCCATGGCTGCCATGGACTGCACCAGACCAGGGTTTCTTGAGTGCAAAAGGGGAGTCCAAGGGCTGAGGAAGACGTCTCTGATACTGCCCAAGAAAGTTGCCAAGGGTCAGGAGTGAAGCCAGGAAGGAGGGGAGGGCTGCCCTGCAGGACAGGAAGCATCCCATTTTTTGCGCCGCAAATTTTGGGCTGCTCCTGGGGGACCACAAGCAGGGGAAAGGCAGGGTTGCTATTGCTCAATGTGCTGCTCCAACTGAGAGGAAGACATTGGGACAAGACAATCTTGCTGAGGAAGAGGAGGGGGAGCAAGATTTCTGAGTTTCTTGGGCTGGAGCTTCCATGGCAGCTTGGGGAAAAGAGGAGAGAGAAGGTCTTCTTGAAAAGTAGCTGAGTTTTTGGCCTTCTTTAACTGTGCTACCCTCCTTTTTGCCCGAAACCCTAAAAAACTTGCATGAAAATTAGTGACGACCTGTCAAATTTGTCTGTCCGCCTCCAGATTTGTCCATGGTTCTTGGGAAAGCTCCAAGAAAGGCTGCCACAGTCTTCAAGAGGGCTGACAGCCTGCCTGAGTACTCCTGTGTACCTGTGAAAGAGATGTAACTGGAGCTTTCTAACTATGGGAAATTGTGAGAGCCCTAAATCTATGGGGAAAGAGAAGGATCAAGGACAAAGCTCTGATACCACTTGTAATGAAGGAGACCTAATTGTCCTAACTAAGGGGAAAGAGAGAGAGAAGGACTGTAGAAGAAGAGGGAGAGGAGAGAGAAATGTAAGAAGAAGAGAGAGAAAGAGGGAGAGAGGGAGAAGAAGAGGAAGCCATGGAAGCTTGAGAAGGTGAAAAGAGAGTTTCTTGATAATTTCTATGATACCTCAAAATACCCTTTTACACCTTATATACCGTCAGTGTGACTGGTATGTTCCCATGCCATATTCCCGTGATCCCCGTTCATTACAATATGCAATAGAAAAGGTCAATTGTTGGTGGAAGAGGATTAGGAAGGGGAGAGGAAGCCCAAAGGGGGCCAATTGGAGAAGAGGAAGGGGGGGAGTGAGTGGGAAGTTGGAGAGTCACGAGAAAGAAGGGGGGCGCCATCATATAGGGGAAAAAGAGAAAATGAATAGAAGGAGAAGGGGGCACCATCATCCTGAAGGAAGCGCCATCAATTGGAGGAGGAAAGAGAGTGAAGAGGATTTCAAAGCCATCAAACCAAGGGGATTTGAAGAAACGATTGTAGTTGGAGAGGGCAAGAAGAGAGAATTGAAGCTCATGCCTCTCCCATAGCCATCACCATGTAACAGTCAATTTGATGACAGAATAAACAATACATGAATTAGGGTTGAAGAATTTAGAACCTACCAATATCGTTTTACGTCTAGCTGATCAAGGGAAAGTGATTCCTTTGGGGTTACTTTGAAATGTGAAATTTGTAATTGCTGGCTTAGAATTTCATGTGAATTACTTAGTAGTTCGCTCATTGTCAAATATCTCTTCATATTTTGTGTTGCTAGGTCGACCTTAGTTATACCAAGCAAAGTGCACTCAAGATTGGTATAAAGGTTCAATTGTGATTGGTCCTCGAAATGATCGAGTTAAAATACAAGTTATTTCGAAAGGATTTTTGAAATAGTTAGGAGATGAGATGGTTAGTGAAGTGGATGAGAAATCCAATAGTGATTTTTATGATTCAGAAATAGAGAGGATCGATAATGAAGGGCCTTATGCCTGGTTATTTAGAACACAATGGCTAGCAAAAGCAAAAAAAGTGGAGGTAAATATAGTACATCAGCCTCATAAGGTAAAACAAATGGGTATTGGTGAATATGCTGTAACATTTTCATCAAACAATGATTCGAATAGTGAGATTACTCACTGAATACGATTGAAGGTACAATCCTAGATTGCTTAATGCTCTCTATAGGACAAGCGGAATAATTTGATGATTCACTTTGAAATATATTCCCGATTATCCATGGATCAAGAAGGAAATGATCAAGAAGATGCATTTTTTACATATAGCAAGGCAGAAGCAACTTCTATGGATGAATTAGCAGAGGAAGAGATGCCTGAGTTAGTGATAGTTAATGTAGATGACATCTCAACAACCTCTTTGGAAAATATTGACAAATTTGATGCTACTGAGAATAATAATGGCATACCTGTTCAAGGAAGTTATGGGTATACTTCATGAAGGAAAAAAGTGATGTGTTTGAGCACTTCAAATCTTTTAAGGTAGTTGTTGAAATAGAAACATGCTTAAAAGTAAAGTTCTTGAGATCAGATGGAGGGGGAGACTGCCTCTTTAATGAGTTCGGTGGCTTCTTGAGGACTCATGGGATAAAGAGGCAATTTACTTGCATGTATACCCCACAGCAAAATGGTGTTGTAGAAAGAAAAAACATGCATATTACAGAGGTTGCACGAGCATTAATGGTTGAAAAGAATATGCCCAAACATTTTTGGTTTGAGGCTGTCCATACTATTGTCTACATTATGAACAGAACTCCCACAGCTGTAGTTCATGGGATGACTCCTGAAGAGTGTTTTACTAGCAAGAAGCCCAATGTATCGCACTTGAAGGTATTTGGATGTGTTGCATATGTTCATGTGCCAAATGAGCTACGGAAGATGATGCTGATCACTCACTTTATGTGAGAAAGAGAAATGAAGGGTTGGTCATCATAGTCATCTATGTGGATGACTTGATTATTACAGGTGACAGTGACAATGGGATTGCTAAAGTTAAGGACTTCTTGAAGAAGAAGTTTGAGATGAAAGATTTGGGTGAGCTGAGATACTTTCTTGGTATTGAGGTGATCAGATGTGATGATGGTATATGGCTATCCCAAAGGCAATATGGCTTGGATATGTTATCCAAGTATGGTATGACAGCATGTAAGCCTCTTTCAGTACCATTGGAGCGAAATGTGAAGTTGAGTGCTGACGTTGGGGATGAGATAGAAGATCCTACTATGTTCAGGAGGATAGTAGGGAGTTTGATTTACATGACTATCACAAGACCAAACTTGAGCTATGATGTTGGTCTTGTCAGTCAGTTTATGCAGATGCCTAGTAAGCCTCATTTGGATGCAGTTAGATGTATATTGAGGTACGTGAAGTCCACTTTACATTATGGACTTTTTTATGAGGCAGGTAAGGATGTACAGGTCTTTGGATACACAGATGCAGATTGGGCTGTAGCATGTCAGACAGAAGATCTACAAGTGGATTCATGTTTTCCCTTAGTAGTGCAGCAGTTACATGGAGCAGCAAAAAGTAACCTACAGTTGCTTTATCGAGTACAGAGGCTGAGTACAGAGGTGTTGCTATGGCAACATGAGGTGGTATGGTTGCAAAAGTTATTAGGTGATTTGGACGTGCATGGAGATGGTCTAGTTGTCATTCATTGTGACAACATGAGCAACATACAACTAGCTAGGAATCCAGTGTTCCATGCTAGGACAAAACACATTGAGGTGCACTACCACTTTGTGAGAGAGAAGGTACTTGCAGGAGAGATTGACTTGGTATATGTCAGCACACAGGATCAGATAGTTGACATTTTCAAAGCTTTGAAAGTTCCGAACCTTACTTGGAGTTGCAGAGATAGAGTTGAGCTTGAGGGGGAGTGTTGAGATGGCAAGCTCAACATGTGCGGACATTGATGATGGACCGCTTGGCTAGATGGGTCCGCACATCTACACTTAGCACGTTGGTGGTCATTATGATACTCACATGGCCACTGACTTATCACTTATTATATTTAGTTTATTACACCTACTTACAGCTAGCAAAGACATAGCGCCAATTGATTAGTGTAGTCGGTTATGCACTGTTTAACTTAGCGATTCTTGACACTTTGAGGATGTGAAACAAGAACTAGCAAAAGCACCAATCCTAAAGGCACCCAAAAGAGGTGAGGTCTTTTATATATTTTCGGTAGACCAGCAATTCACAATATCAGTAGTTGTTTAGCCCAAATTTGGAAAGGGGAATGGTATCATCCAATAGCCTTTCTAGCTAGAAATTGGGAATATTTGAAGTTAATTATATTGACAAATGATTTTTGACACCAAGAAGTGCTTAAAAATAGCCAAAAAATCCGAATTTCAGGGAAAAATAGACTTCATCGAAAGCGGCAACTGCAATCAGTAAAATTTTAAGCGACAATGTCCAAAAATGCTTTAAAGACCCACCGAGTGGCGGTTGGGGAATTTTCATAAATTTTTTGACTTTCAGACAGGACTTTTGGAGGTGCCTGATAGTATGGGACTTCGAGATGAATGCCCAGAATTTTTCAATGGCCAAATCCGAGGCCGGACGTGGGATATAGGCCGGAAGGGAGGCCAAGGGCTGAAATGGCCAAGTGGAAATGGACTTTGGAAGGGCCAAAGGATGTGACTTTTGGGGGGCCCCTTAATTTTTGATTTTCATGGGGGGGGCCCGATTTTCTTAAGCACAAATTAGGAAAGAAACGCCATGGATGATGCAATGATTTTGTGGAAGGGGGGTTGAAGAGCTTCAATGCACCCCCCCAACAGATTACATACGTGATCTCCCTCTTCTCTACGCTTCCTATCGCCGGTCTCCGCACGTGAGATGGCTACTTGGACATGAAGATACAATTTTTGCCTTTCTCTCTCCTCCCTTTCTCTCTTCCAAGAGGCAATTCATGTGGGAAGAATCAAGAAGAGAACCGATTGAAGGATGCATATCCGGCATGGTACAGGATCACTCCCGAATCGATAAAGGGCTAGATTTGGATATTCAGAGGTGGACTGAGCCTTGAATGAGGGCTGATCTGGAGTCCTGCATCAGATTTTAAAACCCACAAAGAAGGAAAAAAACGGTAACTCTATTTTACAAAGAAAAATTGCTTGTTTTTTATATTTGATTGAGCCAATGTCGTTCTTATGGAGTGAAAATTGGTAGACATGCTGTTTACTATTTGTTCTATGCTTGCATAGTGGAAAAATCAGAAAGCATAAAGTCAAAATGATGGAAATAATTTTTAGAAACTCGTAAAACATGGTTTTTATGAGAAAAACGGGGTTTTGGTGTTTTCGGGTAGGATAAACATATACACATGGGATAAAATGCCAATAAAATCTATATTTCTACTGTTCTAAGAATCAAGAGCCACAACTTTGAAAATATATCAACTTTTTAATTAGAAAAATAGAGAAAAATGGAGAAAAATAAGAGAAAAATAAAAATACGCCTTAGAAAAATATGAAAAAATATAATAAGTGGTCGTGGATGTATGCTAGTGGCAAAGCATGCTGTTTGGCCTCAATTTGCCCTATCTTTTTGTCATAGAGTGTGATTTATTGCTTTTTATACATTAAACTATGACAAAATAACCTTTATACACTTACGCAACAAAGCAAAACTTAAACAGTGAGGGGGAGGAGGATTTTGTGCAACAGTAGCCAGTGCTGGTCCATTTTTGGTCCCATCATATACTTATATGAAGAAATTGTGCCTTAGAATGGTTTTCGCAAAACAAAGAAATTTAGGCACTATATTCTCTATGAGAAGGTGGTATTTTTTGCAAAGGCAGAGGGACTTAGACTATTGATGAACAAGTTGCAGTCACCTGACCGTTTAGCAAAGTGGTTAATTACTTTGTAGGAGTTCGATTATGAGATTAGGAGTAAGCCACCAAACTTGCAGGACATTGTGGAATGTCTTGTGGATTTCGAGGAGCCAAATGAAATTCTGGCTAAAGGAAGTGACATTGAAGGTCTATTCAAAATCGATACAACTTCCATCCCTTAAGAAATGCCACAATTTAGCATGTGGGGGACATTTTGTTGGATGGCTTACCACCCAGAAAGCTCTACGTGCTAGATATTGGTGCTTTTAGTTATACTAAGTGCAGTGATGTCTACTAAAGACACGATGCCAGGGAGAATCGTAAGTGGTTGTTGAATCCTATATTAGTTACGTTGTCGTGCCACACACAGACATAGTGTGAAAAACTGTAGAGTGCATTGCCTTCGGCTTTCTTATTGATCTAGAGAGTCAATGCCATATTATTCATTAGTGTTAGTATCCATAGTGTGGATGATAAATATTAGATTTTTAGACAAATTTAACTTATTTTTTATATTTTTGATATTATTTCTTGTAAATATCCAAAACTTGTAGACAAATTCTAGAACAAGATGACATGTTAAAAAAACTAGTGGTTGTCAGTAATTTTGGGGGGATTTTATGCAAAAAGAAGGATTGACAAAATCGTGCAACGCGCGATTGTAGTTTACATGCAGCAAATAGCACTCCAAACTAGGAGAAGAAGAAGGAGTGATCTCGGAGTATTCTTACTAGGTGTCCTGGTATTTTACCCCCCCTTTTGGAGCCAACGGAAGCATCAGATTGTGGTCTAAGTAGCAGAGAGAAAACTATTATTTTATTCATATTTTTTGTCTACAAGAGATTTATCTTCTCAGGATGCAAAAATAAATTGACAGGCTTCACCTTTATGAGTATTCTTCTACATCTTCTATTTCTTTAAACCCTTTCTCTTCCATCCACTCCTCTCCCCGAATCTCCCTTCACCCTACTATCTCTTACCCCCATGGTAGACTTTTGACCCCAAACACTCCAACAGCGGTGAACCCAATGTGAAAGTCAATAAAACAGGTGTGTAAAGATAGGGATTGTATAGGTTCAAGTGGTGGTGATGCTTTACAACAGATGATTGCTTTGTTGCAGCAACAACAACAACAACAATTATTATTACAATAGCAGGTGCAAACTCGGAAGGAAGCAGAAAGAATTGATTCCTTAGCTGTGAATGCATTGCAAGCAATGGGACATGAATTGAAGTAGTTTAAGGGTAAAAATGTTTTGGCCTTCATCCGGTTGTATGAAGAAAATATATTGTTTCATGGGAAACTATAGTATGCATGGAGTCAATATTTCTTCCATTTGACCATGCATGCATTGCATGATCGGATTGATGAGTTACATAGAACAAATGTTGATTGGGAGCTTTTAAGAAAGCTTTGAAGAAGAGTTTTTCTTAGAAGATGCAAGATTGGTAACTAAAAAGACATTTACAGGTTGGATTGAAAAGCCTAATAAAGGGTTGGTTGCTACAGCTTTGCTCTGTGAATTTGAAAGTCGGTATGCATAGTTGGATGCTGTTGATGAGCATCAATCATTAGAGAGTTAGAAAATTGATTTGTTTCTGACAACTACAGATCCTATCTTGCAAGAGAAGCTTACTGATCGTTTAGAAGATGCCTCTTTTCAAATGGGGCTGAAATCAGATTGGGATAATGTAGCTGAGGCAGTGCATATGTTGGTGGTAAAGAGAGAATGGATGAAATTAAGATGAGATATAGGCACCACACCTACTAGTGCCCAGAAAGGGGCTAAAATTGCAGCCAAGGCACCTGTGGCTATGGCAAAATAATTGGCTATACCTATTGTTCCTACTCTTAAAGGTGATGCTGTGGATGAATTAATCAAAGGCATGGATGATTTGAGGATGAATTTAATAGAAATCTATGCAAATGTCAAAAAGTTGGATGTTTAGGTAGAAGAGAAGGGTTAGGAAACAACCCAAAGACCATACAAAGAAGGATACAAGAGGAGATGCATTTGATGTGATAGGTTACAGCATGAAAAGCAAGATTGTACAACCTACCATGAAGCATAAGCAAAAAGGTTAGTCTTTTAGAAAGATGGAAAAATACATGCAATAGAAAATGGTCTTCCGATAGAGCCAAAATTTGGAAAAAGTGGCATGCAAAAGAGGTTAGAAGAGATGGCAACAAGGATAGCATTTGTTGCCATAGATGCAACCACATATGGGTTGAGAATTGAAAGGACCGAAGAAGCTCGAAAAGGAGGCATGGCTAAAGCAAAATCTCGCATTTGGATGTAGGCATTAGATTGCATGGAAAAAGGCACAAAAACAAAGTTTGAATTGGTTGATACAAGCTAGAGTATACGAGGGAGAACAGTATGGAGTGCACTAGTGGATTCATTTTAAGCCTATACTTATTTGGTTGAGGTTCATAATCAAGAAGCTCTTGTGGAAGAAAAGAGCAGAAGAGATGAGGACACTACTAGTCCTTCCTCTTCAGGCCCATCTAAATGCATAACACGAAGTAAAATGGAGCAGTAGAAAGAGACTGAAAAAGCCATACTTGAGCATGTTATGGAGGATGCATCTCAAGAGAAGAAACAAGAAGGGAAGAAAAGGGGCTAGCATCCCAGATACAAGTTACAATCAGATCTTGAGACTGCTACAAACCTTAAAAAGGTCTTGGAAGATTGCATACTTAGCAGTAGAATGGAATTCACACTTGGCGAAGTTCTTGGAATCACAAAGCATGAATTTCATGATGGAATCATTGATATGTTGAAATGAAAAAGACAATTTGATGATGAAGTTTTGCAAGCATTGATACAGGTTGAAAAAGACGTAGAGAAACAACTTCAGAGGGAATATGATGATGCATGTAATGCTGATGTTGAAAATGGGTTAAATGGGAGTGTAGACAGCAAGATTGTGGCTGAAATTGGTCTTATGGGCTGCAGTAAGCATAGAGAGAAGGCTATGTATAATGGGCATATCCATCAACAAGTACATGAAGAAGAAGATGTGCATTTTATTCGAAGAAGTCATTATTACGAATGCATTGGGCTTGTGCTACAATAGAGACAATAGTTAAAGTGGGAGAAAGAGAGATGGCTTGCATAGCTCTCTTGGATCATGGTTTTGAAATCAATGTTATAACACGCAGCTTGTATGAGAATGGACATTGACTGATTGATATAGATTCGGGATGGCGCATATGGCCATCAAACAATTCATTAGGGGATCTTTATGCGGTTTGTCTGAATGTACCCGTGACTATTGGTGGAGATGTTAGGGATGAATATCATTTTTTTGTGCGAAATTCATGTAGTTATTTGGTGATTTTGGGGCAGCCCTATATTTTAGAATCAAGGCTGGAACAAAAGCCTTGGATGATAGTTCTTCCTATGCTCAGGTTCGGGGTAAAGACAATACAAAGGCAGTACATTTTCTCACTATTTGTGTGAATCATCCATGCAATCGAGACAGGTTACAGGATAATTCCATACCACCTAATGCACGAGAGTTTAACGGTTTTTAGATAGCAGTGCTGTAAGTGGAGGCTATGGTAGTGCCTCTAGGATGATAATTATGCCTCCAAGAAAGGGGGAAATTGTGTTTGTGTCTGGATTGCAAGAATGGACAGCATGTAGTCTTAGTAGTTTTAAGAATATTTCAATCATGTGCAAGGCTAAAAAGAAATATGTAGGATGGGCTAAAAAAGAGCTGAAGACATATGATTTGATGGTTGCAAATGAAGGTATTTCAGGGCTATTTTTAGGGTTGGTTGATGTTGATACAGTGGTTGACATTTCTACAGTAATTAATGCTAAAAACATGGTAGAAAAAGAGGTTATTTATGTTGACATTTTAGAGATGTATGAAGTCATTCAAGTGTTTTTTGAGCATGAATATAAGAAGGTTAAGCTTGTGGCTTTGCCTTTACCACGTGAAAGTGATGGGTTGGCTGAAAAAGTGTCTCAATAGCCTAGTTTGCGGGATGCACATGGAGTAGGATAAATTTACAGTTGAAACTTTACAAAAGCTGAAAATTGGTAATACAAGCTTTCTTTTTCCTGCAAACAGAGCTTGTTTCTTGCAGATTTTGGCAAGGCATGGGAAAGCCTTTGCGTTTCAGCTAGATGAAATTGGATGTGTTGATCCGGCCCTAGTTGCACCTATGGTGATCTTTACAGTACCTCATGTGCCATGGAATTTAAAGCCTATTCCAGTACCTTGGGCATATTTTCCTAAACTGCTAGAGCTTTTGAATGAGAAGATCAAGATGCGGATTTTTGAGCCCTCTTCAACTCCATATTTGAATCGATGGTTTAATGTTTCAAAGAATAATGGTTTTTTGAGGTTTACACATGATTTACAACTAGTTAATAAGGTCACCATAAGGAATGTTGGATCAAGGCCTGAATTTATAGAAGCATTTGTAGGCAAGGCAATTTACTCTATGCGAGATTTATATTCAGGATATGATCAGTTCCATCTTGCATTAGAAAGTCGGGATATCACTACCATGAAGACACCACTTGGATTGGATGTGTATGCTTCCACAGGGAGCAACCAATTTAGTGGCGCATATGATGAATGCTATGCATAAAGTCTTGAGGGAGTATATTCCTTAGTCGACCTTACCCTTTCTTGATGATGTGCCAATCAAAGGATGTGATATCTATGAGAAGAATGGAGAGTTGAATGAGCATGGATGTAGAAGTTTTGTGGTTGATCGTATTGTTGATTGTGATAGGATTTTGAGTCCCGTCTTGAAGAAGTGCATTTGACTCTGTCAGAAGAAATGTCCATTTTTAGAGTGGAGGAAGTATTAGTTATTGGGCACGTGTATGGACCATATGGAAGAAACACCCCATCAATAAATATTGATGGCATAAGTAGTATACACGAGACAGTAAGAAGATTTTTGGGTGCATGTGTCTTTTACTTGATATGGATTTTGTATTTTTCTCATGTGGCTGAAAGTTTATATCATCTCTTGAGAAAAACGGCAAAATTTTTAGTGGGGTAAATATCATACAAAGGCACTTTAAAAGTTAAAGAGCTTATTGATTTCATCCCCAACACTAAAGAGAGCAAATTACGAGAATGGACAGCCCATTATTTGTTAGAAATGCGGATCTAGAGCATGGCAAGAGCTATGGAGGATGGAAGATGAAGACAAGACTCATGTTGACAAAGACAAAGAGAGACCAACTGTTACACAAGTGAATTAGATTCCAAGATGGAAGCTTGGACTCATAAAGACAATCTTATGTAATGGACTGACAATGACAAAGACACTAAGAGAAAGTAAAAAGCATCAATGATAGTCAAGTACAATGCTTTATAGAAGTTGGGTTGTTCCACTCTCCTCACTGTGCATATGGGATTCAAGACATCTCTTCCTGGAGCATACATCATTTGTCTATTTCTCAACATTATTCTCACCGTGGGGAGACAAGCCCAATCGGCATTGGTTGGGCAGTGGGTCAGGATGATGCTAATGGGAATAGGTATGCCATTCTGTTTGGAGCAAAGGTCCCCAATGAACGGCAACAACAATATTCTCAAGTAAAAAGAGAGATTTGGGGTGTAGCGTCAGCCCTTAAGTGTGATAGGGAGTATTTTATGGGATCTTATGTAGTGGTATAGACTGTTTGTCTACCTCTATTGGGCATGATGGTAAATTTCTGAACTCCCGATATTGCCATCTTATGGTGGATTTCATATATGAAGTTACTTAACCCTAATTTTCAGCATATTGCACCAGGTAGAGAAAACCCCGTGGCTGACATGCTTTCACGAGCAAGGTTTGAAGATGAAGAGGAGCTGATGGAAGACTAAGAGGATGGTGTGATAGGTGCTAAAAATGACTTTATGACAGTAGGGAATGAGCATGCAGCTCTGGTGTTACTGCAGATACAACTATTGTAATAGGGATTTTAGTAGTAAGAAAAGAGCGTAGAACCATGGGAAAGAGATGGAAAGTAGAGAGAAAGCATCATCACTATTATGCTTCATTGAGAACACAATTTTTGGAAGTGTTGTATGAGGATGATTGGCTGAAAATAGGCCAATATCTCAGCCTCATGACAAATGCTACCTATGGTTTGTTTTTTACAATGCTACCTATGCATTAAATGAGATGTATGGGATGTTAGAAATGCGGGATCTAGAGCATGGCAAAACCGGAAGCTATGGAGGATGGAAAAAGAAGTGTAGACTCATGATGGAAAGGACACTGTTTGTTACACAAGTGAATTAGGTTCCAAGATTGAGACTTGGACTCATAAACACAATCTTGTGTATGTGGACAATGACATTGACATTTTTACTGAAATGAAAAGAGTACTATCATTGCATTAAGAAAGGAAGCAAGTACAATGCTTTATAGGAAAGTAGGAAACTTCAGTAGGCACCATTGTGCATATGGGATAAGTTAGCCTGCATATCCTTGACCCTGAGACTCCATACAAAGAGGCTGTTTGAGTGTGATTGCTGATTCTCAACACCCCTCCTCAATCACAACTAGAAAAGGCATAAAGAGTAGAGGCTGTAATGAGAACCACCTGCAAAGTGTGGGCATACCACAGACATCGCAAAACACCAGAGGCTGTCGCAGAAAAAGCTAAGTGTGGGTACCATAAACATGGTGGACATCCAGAGGCTGTAACAGGGGCCTCACAAAGTGTACAGGGACTGTAATGCCAAGTTATATAAGGAGTTTACAAAGCTTAGCAGGAAGCATTAGGGCAAGGAAAATACAAGGCTATTAAAACAGTCTATCAGAATTATGAGAGTACAAGGACTGATGAGTCTTGTCCTTCTGATCCTGGTGGTCTTCATCTTCATCTTCTTCCTTTGCTCCATTTTCTTCTTCTTCTTTGACTGTGACTAGATAGGCCTTTTGGGATCTCTTTCTTGCGTGGCAGAACTTCTCGGTGTGTCCGGTCCTTTTGCAGAAGTCACAAAAGAGCTGATCCTTCTTGCCTTTGTACCTGTTGCCAACATATAATGCATGCTCATCTCTAGAGGTACTTGGTTCTTCTTTGGTTTTTAGCTTCTTTTCTTCTTCTAACAGTGATGCCTGGATATCAACAAGTTCAGGATTTGGCATGTTGATTAAAGTTGTTGATACATTATTATATTCAGGAGGCAAGCTCTTAAGTAGAACACCGATGCAAACATCTTCATCCATTTTAATGTTGATTCCTGCAAGTTGAGTTAGGAGTCCTTCCATGTAATTAAGATGTGTGGCAAGTGATGTGCTGGACTTCATTTCAAGCCTGAAGAACTCAATCAGGAGACCATACTTTGATGATTTAGATTGTGCACCGAACAGGGTGTCAAGTCTTTTCCATGTATCCTGTGAGGTCTCACAGTTATCCACATGGTGGATATAACTGTCGTCTAGCTCCAGTTTGATAATGGCCTGAGCTCTGTCATCATTCTTTTGCCAAGTAGTTGCAAGGTCCGCGTCTCGAGGTTTCTTCTCTTTGCCATTTGTGATGGCCCAGAGACCCTTCTTCATCAGGATGAGCTTGATGCGGGTTTGCCAAGTGTGGAACCCGACTCCTTTGAATCGAGCATTTGGAGAGTCTTTTCCCATGTTAGATTTACGGGAACAGTAGCAAATCAACTTCAGACTTATTAGATTTGAGCAACAGAAGAATTGATTGAGAGACACAAGTGTTAAAAAACACTAACTGAGTGTCAATGAATACCAAATCTGCAAAAGTCTTTTACTCCAAGTGATCTTCCCCTTCTTGATTTGATGCTGATGCCTTCAGATTTGAGTGACAGTACTTTAATGAACTTCAAAGAGTATTGCTCAGTGATTAAAATCACTGTTGATAACTTCAGTGAGAGAAACAGTGAAAAATGTCAAGATTTTGAAGCTTTGGCTATGGTGGAATTTAGGGTTTCTGAGACATGGGCCTGGTTTTTTGTTGATTGCAGGAGCTACAGTGGATCATTTTTAAAAATTTTTATATGCCTAGGAAGCTGAATTCATGGGCTACCAAAGCCCTATCATAATCATCAAAATCGTGGACAGTATGCAGCGCGCAGTCACGTCGAACAGCAGCAGGCGCATTTCTAACATGATTCTGCGATTTTCGCAATGCTGAAGCCAGGGCGCAGTAATGTCATCGATTATCGTGCCAGGATGAAGCGCCTTGAGCAGAGGAACAACTTCCTAGAAGAAATCGTGGGCTGAAATGGCCTGGTTGAAGAGTTATGGAAGCTCCAAGCAAGGTAGGTCCTGTCTGGCTATGGCAGACACAGAGCAGAGATTGGGGATTTTCACAATGCTGAGCTCCAGATGGTCCAATGTCCTGGATTGATGTGATACAGGGAAGCTTTGTGAGTTGGGGAATACTTTTCCAGAAGGAAGCTCCAAGAGATTTGACCTGTGGAGTGAGATATAAGCAGCTCAATCTGACAGGGTGCTGCTGGCTATGGCTGCCATGGAAGCTTCAGTGAGACTAGAGTTGGGAGATGAAGTCATGAGCTGACATTGAGCTAGACTGAGGTTGAAAGGAATCAAGAGAGGCTAGACAAGCAATGCCATGCTCTGATACCATGTTAGAAATGCAGGATCTAGAGCATGGCAAAATCGGAAGCTATGGAGGATGGAAAAAGAAGTGTAGACTCATGATGGAAAGGACACTGTTTGTTACACAAGTGAATTAGGTTCCAAGATTGAGACTTGGACTCATAAACACAATCTTGTGTATGTGGACAATGACATTGACACTTTTACTGAAATGAAAAGAGTACTATCATTGCATTAAGAAAGGAAGCAAGTACAATGCTTTATAGGAAAGTAGGAAACTTCAGTAGGCACCATTGTGCATATGGGATAAGTTAGCCTGCATATCCTTGACCCTGAGAATCCATACAAAGAGGCTGTTTGAGTGTGATTGCTGATTCTCAACATGGGATAGCTCTAAGGATTCTAGTGGTTGGCAAACATATCAAGCTCTTTAAATGTAGGGAGTCTTCAGCATATGAGTTGAAGGATTTGGATACTGAGCATGAACATGAGAATATGGAAGAAGAAGAGGTAGAAGATGAAGACATTGACATGGCAGAGGATACTTCTTCTGACACTGCAGATCCATAAGACTTAAGCACATGCTGGAGGATGTGCAAGTTAAGAGGGGTGGATCATCATTCAACTTTCTTATTTATCTAGAGAGTCAATGCCATATTAGTCATTAGTGTCAGTATCCGTAGTATGGATGGTTTAAAAATACTAGATTTTTGAACAAGTTTAGCCTATTTTTTATATTTTAGATATTATTTCTTGTAAATATCCAAAAGCTATAGACAACTTCTAGAACAGGATGACATGTAAAAAAAACAAGTGCCTTTCAGCCATTTTTGGGAGATTTTATGTAAAAAGAAGGATTGGTGATCACAGTTTACAGGCAGCAAACAACACTTTGAACTGGGAAAAGAAGAAGGAGTGATTTGGGAGTATTCTTACTAGGTATCCTGATATTTTACCCCCCTTTTGGAGCCAACGGAAGCATCAGATTGGCAATTTGAGCAACAGAGAGGAAGCTATTGTTTTATTCATGTTTTTGGTCTACAAGAGATTTATCTTCTTAGAAACTAGAAATAAATTGACAAGCTTCACCTCTATGAGTATTCTTCTACATCTTCTATTTCTTTAAACCCCTTCTCTTCTGTCCACTCCTCTCCCTAAATCTCCCTTTACCCTACTATCTTTTACCCCTGTGGTAGACTTTTAACCTCAAACACTTCAGCATTGTTACCCTTCAAAAAATGGAGTATTGATTTTGTTGGACCAATATACCCTTCATTGACTACGTGAAAGTGTTATATTATTGTAGCAATGGAATACTTTATAAAGTGGTATGAAGCTCAAGCAATTATGAAGGATAACGCTAAGGAGATGGCCAGCTTTATTATGGAGCAAATTGTTCATCGTTGTGGTCCATCTAATGAGATAGTGGTTGATCGAGGGACACGCTTCTAAATAAGGTTATCATAGCCTTGACGGAAGCTCTAAAGATTAAACAAAAATAAAACTACCCCATATAATCCACAAGAAAATGGTCAAGTTGAGAGTACAAATAAATAGCTTGTAGGGATCTTATCCAAGATAGTGTTTGAAAGTAAGTGATATTGGGATAAGAAACTATATGTGGTGGTTTGGACTTACAATATGACATTCAAGAGAGCTAGAGGCCACACCCCGTTCAAGCTGGTATATCTGACCATTGGAAATAGAGCTTCCCATTGTGTGATTTTCTCTTAATCATTTGTTGGGTGAGGTAGAAGCATTGCATGAAAGATTTATTTCTCTTGCACATATTGATGAAATTCAATTACATGATTTATTACATCAAGAGGTAGGGAAAAAGAGAACGAAAGCACTTCATAACCTTTGGGCTAAGAAATATTAATTTGTAAAGGGTCAATTGGTGTTATACTATGATGCTCATCATGAGCTATTTCCCTGTAAACTAGAACCCAAATGGGATGGGCCATACAAAATTTTTTGTATAGAAAATAATGGCTCTACATCCCCTTTAGAAGATTTGCAGGGGGTAGAGTTTAAGATAAAGTTAACTTTAATAAGCTAAAGCCTTATTATGTGTACGGCTGACATCAAACTTGGTGCCTATGCAAGTCCTTCATGATTCAGCTTTAACTTGCAGTAGTAGGTATCAAGACAACTGGATATAGGAAGAATCATTCCTTGTCTTGAGCATCCGTGTTTAGAGCAGCATTACCACCAAGGTCGAGTGATTTGGTGAAGTAAAGGTTATCAGGTTGCTAAGTGGCAAGACAAATCTTTCATGTGGGATATTAAGATCTATTGCCACCATTGTCAAATAATTCTGATGAGTATGCCTATCGAGTGTAGCAAGGAAGGAGGGATTGTACCTATTATACATCCTCTCTCTTGGCTTGACTTTGATTATCATAAGTACGAGTGAGCTAATTAGTATGAGGTGGTCTATCACTGAAGACTAGGTCTATACTTTGTATTTTGACAGAGCTTCTAGAGGGCCCGCTAAACATGCGAGTATTGGTGTGGTCATTAAAGTTCCCCAATGTAGGGTTGTTACGAAAATGTGAGTATATTTAGGACACTCTTTTACTAATAATATGGCAAAACACAAGGCCTTCATTATGGGACTGAATGTAGCCCGATGTGGTAGTATCCATCGATTATTGGCGAAAGGTGACTCACAGTTAGTGATCAACCCCGATTGAATGGGACCTATATTGTGTGAGATCCCATCCTACGGATGTACCATCATGCAGCCTTGGATATGTTGCATATTTTTTAGATAGTGACTTGTTAGCTAGTTCCTCAATAGTGGAATCACTTTGCAGATTCATTGGCTAATTATTCTTTTGTTGAATATGTATTTTTCAATTGTGGTCCAAGGGAGCTCTTACAATTACCTTCTAACATTAACCCATGACTACTTTGGGGTCTTCTTGCTAACTAACATGTCCTATTTTGGCCACCAATGGCTAGTTTGGGTTATGAATCAGGTAGCAATTGAGCACCTTTCTATTTAGTCATGGATGCATAGGATCGTTTATCATCATATTCATCGGACACTCCTTGCTATTTATGTAGGGAGGTTAGCCAATAACCATGCATTTAGTGTAGGGCTTGAGGAGCCCTTATCCTTGGTCGATTTTATGCCTCAGTGGAGTTATGTCAGGACCAAATGTTTGTTTCAGCAGTACACTGCTGAATGGTTGTTTTGTGCATTATCGCGTTAGGCCAAAAGGGCCAATCATTCTGTGGTGCATTGTCACATTTTGTTAGGCCAAGAGGGCCATGTGTTTGTTTAGTGCGAGTGCGGTTAATGGTTTTGTTTTAGTGTTGTGCTATATAGATTTAGTAGGACCTGGAGGAGCCTCTTGCTCTGTGGAAGCTTCTTGTGGCCAACATGTCCAGGTGATGTTCTTCCTGTATGTGAGTACTGTTCTTTTATGCTATATGTATTTATGTACTTGGGGAGAATTTTTCTTTTATTGGGGACTAGCAATCAAGGCATGAAGTCCCAGGGTTAGGTTAGGTATATCTGGGGAAGGTTCAAGTAGTTGTTTATTACCTCTTGTCAAGACATTGTCAAGCATTGAAAGACCTATTTTTAGAAGGCAGTCCTAGTGACCGTGACTTGCTAGCCTGTTAGGCAACTGTTCTAGGAGTCCCTGCTAGTGTGAGGCAGTTAGAGAAGCATCCCGAAATTAAAAGAAGAGAAGATTTTGAATATATTTGGAATATAACAATACAGAGGTGTGTAAAAGGGGGTTCTAACCCCTAAAATAGAATAGACAAGAAAGAAAAATCCTGAGAGCAATTGATTATCGCATTTGCAAAGGCTTGGTAGATTATTGGGGACGAGTCAATAGACTTGAGGCTAATGCCTTGTCTTCCTAAGGGTAGCAGCTAGGCAAAATAAAGAAATAAGGAAGGCTAGAGCAAAAATAAAAGTGAGCGGACTTGAGGCAGATGCCCTATTCTCCTTGGGTTGCTACCCCTAGATCCCTTCTTTTTACATGCCCGAGTAGGGAAACTTTGAATAAAAATGTATTTAAAGGAAAATATATGCTAACTAGACTATAAGAGTCCTCGCCTAGTACGAGTTCCTGGTCTAGTTGTCCTAAATTAGGTAGGTAGTTCAGGCCACCACCTAGGATGGCTTCTTTGATGGTTCTTTTTAGCCAGTCTATGTTAGACCAGTTGGTTAATAACTCACTCTGGATTTCTATCAAACTATGCTAGCCTATCCCTTGAGGATTTTCATGCCTTGGTTTTGTTAGGGGGTAGGGTGGGAGTTGTTGTTGTGCTTTGATTGAGTATTTTGTTTTGTGGTAGCTTGATACTTTTTATGGTTGTTGTTTGTGCAGATCAATTCGTGGGATTCGATGGGCTAAGCCACCCTATCCCGTGGTCGCCAATGAGAGCTGGATTTTGTTTTGAAGTGGAAAAGTGCTCGGGAGGCGTAAAAGACCAATTTTTCATGCAAAATGAAACGATTGCAGATCGATGAGCTGGAGTTTTTCTAGATAGAGTTCAATCCCAAGAACAAAATGCAAGTCTCGATTCATTGATCGAGTCCATTTGACCCTCCATTTAATCCCTGTAAGGTTTTGCATTATAAAGTAGCTATGTGATTCGGGAGCTGAGAAGTGTGTGACGATGACAAAGGCTAGGTTTATGGATTTCGACGCTGCTACGAAGCCAGCCGTCCAATCCTTTTGTGAATTAGACTTTGTTAGCAAAAAACCACTTGTTGGCAGTGTGAAAACACAAAACTTGAACTAGACATTTTAAAGTTTTAAGCCTTAAGCTTGATTAAAGAAAGAAAACTCCAAAAAACTGAATCTTGGGTAGGGAGGGGGCGCAATTTTTTTTGTGCCAAAAAATTCATGGATTTTGTGCCTCTTGGATTCTAGCTCCTTCACTGCACAACATCGAGTCGTGCTTGGAAGTCTGTTGATAGTGCCAGTCCTCACCTGTGAACCATGATACTTTTTGTGCCTTTGGCTTGCTATGTACAAAGTGCCCCTTCATGAATTTGATCTTTGCCCTCAAGATGGGCCATTTTGCAAAATTTGGTTCCGTGTCCTATTGAGGTGTGCATGTTGAGAGCGGGACAGGTGTGTGCTGAGTTGGAAAACAGTGTTGAGACACAACACGTCGCGGTATTGTGAGTTGCCTTCAAGGGATTGCAAGCAAGCCTTGCGGCGGGGGATTCCAAGGGCTTTGGACCGTCACACTGTAAGGGATCAACAATGATTTATTGCAAATCTCTTATCTACTTCTCAAGGGATTCAATTTGACTGTCGACATAGATTTTCAACCAAGGAATCAAAATGCTGATTTTTCTTCTTTCTCTCTCCTCTCCTCTACTGAATGTTCCCATGCTTGATTCTATGAGAGAAGGGGGTGGGCTAAGATGAGAGATTTTGATCGTGCGATGATGCTTGAGTGTAAAGGAGCATAGATCAATGTTGGAAGGATCGTCAATAGCTATTGGAAAGTGTCAACGACAGGCGTGGGCCTCCAATCACGAGATATGTACCTCATAAGGCATGGTTTTATGAGTAAGTAGTAGACCTTATTGTTTTATGATAAATTTTAGTTGAAAATGGTTGGAAATTGTTGCATTTGGTTGTCAATGCTTCAATTTATCAAAAATGTTAAAGAAATCAGGAAAATCAATCATCTAATAATTTCTTTATAAATATGCAAAACCCGCAACATTGTGGTTTTAAGGGAAATTATGTGGTTTTAGGGTTTTGTTATGCATATGGTGTTCGTATGGAATGGAATGTGATATAATTCTCAATAAAATCAATTATTCTAAATTATTAAATTATAATATATTTGTATTTATTCATAAATAAATAGTAAAAATTTAGAAAAAATAGAAATTTTAACATCTAAAAATAGAGAAAAATAATATGTGTGTTTGTGAATGTATATAAGGTTGAGGCATGAGGTTTAGCCTTACTCCAGCCCTATCTCTATGTTAAAGTGGGTTTTTATTATTTTTATGAGAAAAAATACATTGAAAAATTCTTTCTAAACTTATCACAGAATGCACAAACTTAAGCAGTAAGGTGAATGAGGGTGTTAAGTGCTTATAATACACTAAATTTTAATATTTTCTCATGCATGGCATATAAGATACGTGTGGTTTAAAAATTAAGAGGGTCTACAGCAGAGCATGCTCAGTGTGCTGGCCCCAAGAAACATAGCAATCTCAATTAGAAGAAAGGCATGAAAAGAAATGCTTTTTCACATTCACAATGTTGGTTGCCAATAAGAAAATTTTTTGAGGACCATAAATCATACATGATTGCATTGCATGCAAAACATGGTATTATCTTGGATGCACAACAATTGTTTTCATGAACAATGACCTATGTTGAGGAGGTGAGATACCCTAAGTGGTAGGGCTAGTGGTTCATTCCTTTAGGGAATATTCAATGAGGACTATCTATTATCTCTTGGATTGATGGATTAAAAGAGAGAAGTATGTATTCGAATGTGCTTTATGTGTTCATTGTGCATCTTGGAGCCAATCCTCGAGGTGTAGGAGAGTTGTAGTGGGGATGTGGCAATCAACCAAGGGGCACTCCCTTTTTTTGTGCTTATGTGGTGTATTACACCAATATGTGTAGGAACTTCCTCTGAAGAGTGTGGGAAGGGTTATTTGATGGATTACAATCCCTCCATATAAATGAAAAGTTCTACGTTAGAAGTTAGGGTAGTATACCCCCCTTAGATGCCCCTAGCCGTGAGGCCGTTAGGGGGGGTGGTTTGGGTGTGTAGTAGAGGCCTTGCTAGTGTCTTAGAGCTAATGCCAGGCCCATTTAGGTCCTGGCACTATTAAATTTGGATCCATAAGGAACCTTGGCCATTTTAGTCTTCTGCTCATCTAACCTAGGGTTATCCTCTTGGGTAAGTTTCAAATATCAAGGAAATGGAACACTAGCTACATTTCCCCTTTCCATATTGAAATACTCCAATACCTTCTACATGCATTCATTTTTAGAAAAATAGAGTATATTTTTCTCCCAATTCTGCACACTACACATGCCAAGAATGTGATCAACATTCCCCAAATCCTTCATATTAGTTTCATGTGACCTTTTCTTCAGTTCTAATGCACCCCTTATTGAGAAACTAAGTCATTCAATACATTTTTTCTCCTGATGGGACCTAAAATGGGCCGGCACTTGCTCATGCACTAGCCGGACCTCTATCATGCGCTCAACAACCCCACGGCCTCGCGGCCAGGAGCGTTGATGACACATACATCATACATTTCCTTTCTAAACATCTTGCGTTTGTATCATGTCTCGTAGTCCAACTCTAACCCAATTAACACTCCTCAGAGGGAGTCCCTAGCACATTGCCTAAAGGCACGAAGCACAGACATGGGAGGTCCTCCCACGGCTGACTACCGCTACCTCACTGCGACTCTCCTACATCTTGGGGATTGGCCCCTCGATGCGTCCCTAAACATATATAACACAATATCGCACATATTTCCACTCAAGGTACCAATTGATCGTATCCAGGAATGTACCATTTTCCTCACTTTTTTTCCCCTAGGACCCACATCTACCTACAGCTTGGGGCAACCTTACTCACTCAACGTTGGTCACGATCTAGAGAATATAGGTGTTATGCATCCAGGAGGTATTGTCTGATACCTTTTATCATTTTATGCTTTATGCAAATTGTGAATGTCCATGTGCTCAAAAAAAGAAAAATCAGCATTGTGCTTAGTGCAAAAGCGTTCTTTCAATGAATCTCTCTGACGCGTAATTGCTACGTTGCACGAACCTAGCACCGAGGAGACCTCGTGCTACTAGATCCTTATTTTAAATTAACGACCGATCTATATGATATGCATAGATGAAAACAATCAGCCTTTTCTTTCTCACAGCACTTAAACACCACTCTCATTCTCTTTACCCCCTTGCCGTTTAGATTGTGCACGGTGCATAGGTTTAGGGTAATCTTTCCATGTTTTTTTGTATAAAAAACAATAAAAACTCACTAAAACATAAAGGTAGGGCTTAACTGAGGCTAAACCTCATACTTCAGACCCCCCATACATACACAAACATGAATCTTATTTTTTAGTATTTTTCGCACACTCAAAACCTATTTTTTCCTTATTTTTACCCATTTTTCTTGTATTTTTTCACAATATTAAATAACTGAAAATGCAAAATGAGTTGTGGGCTGTGGCCCTTAGGTTCATTTGCAGCAAAACCACAATTTTAGTTGGTGTGTCTTATTATATTTCCATTTATATATCAAAAACACCCAATTTTTCCCTATTTCGCGTGTTTTACGGGTTTTACACCATTAATTTCAGTCACAACTCTTATGATTTTCTGATTTTTTGAGCATAAACTGATCAAACTCATAGCAAAAAAACAAGATAATGCATAATCAGCCCATGGGAACAATATTTCATGAAGGAAATTGCATAAAACATCAATTTCCTTTGTAAAAATGAAATTACCGTTCTTTGCGGGTTGCAGGTTTTTATTTGCCATGTCTCGGGACTGATTTCCAGTAGCCATTAATGTCCATGACAGTCCACAATCAGCAATCTTCATTCCTCTTGAAACACGGAGCAATCCGGTCTTCATTAGACAAGCATCCGTCATCCATTCTTCTTCTTCTTCTTCACCACATGAATCTGCCCTTAGAAGAGAGAGAAAGACTGAAATCAGAGTTCTTCATAGAGATCACCATTGTGCGAGCGAAGCACGGTGATATGACTAGCAGGCAGAGGGAAATGAAGCCCCATAGCCATTATGTATGGTTGTTCACAGCCTGCATCTTCCCTCTCCATCTTCTTGGCGCAAATTTCGGTGCCTCCTGTCGCCATCTCTCCTCACGTTTTGATACTCCAAAGAATGCCACGATTTGTTGCGGCATAAAATGCCCCCCAAAGGCCCCAAAGATCACTTACATTTGGCCACTCTAATGTCCATCTTTTCGTATCTTGCCCGGTTTCTTGGCCATTTCCCCGTCTGGACTCCGAATTGAGCTCTGAAAAATCTTGGGCATCCGGCTCGGCATCCTGCATTGGCCAATAACTCGTGTCAACCCGCACGGTAGTCTGAAAAATTATGAAAAATCAACAAGTGTCGCTGGGGCGCCTTTAAAGCACTTTGCCGCTTAAAATTAGTCGTCGCCTTCGACGTTGAATATTTTTCCCTTGATATTTGTAATTTTTAGCTATTTTTAAGCACTTCTCAGCATCAAAATTCCGTCGCTCGGGCGCCTTTAAAGCACTTTGCCTTAAAATCATCCTAGATCGAGCCGCCGCCTTCGACGTTGAATATTTTTCCCTTGATATTCATAATTTTTAGCTATTTTTAAGCACTTCTCGGCATCAAAATTCCGCTCTCATTGGCGACCACGGGATAGGGCGACTCAGCCCGTCGAATCCCACGATAGATCTACACAAAACAACCAAAGGAAGCATCAAGCTGATACAAAATAGATACATATTAAACATAGCACAATGCTCACCCTACCCCCTGACAGAACCAAGTCATGAAATCCACAAGGAGTAGGCCTAGCATAATCTGATAAAAGGTTTGAAGCTAGTCACTAACCAACCGCTCCAACACGAACAAACTAAAAAGAACTATCAAAGAGGTTGCCCTAAGTGGTGGTCTGAACTACCTACCTAACTAAAGACAACACAACTAGGAGGTCCTACTAGGCGAGGACTCCTATAGCCTGATCAAGAAGTATTTTCTTGCAGCACATTTCTTCTTTTAGGGTTTTTATTTTCCCATACTTGGGCATGTAAAAAGGAGGGAGCTGAGCGTAGTGACCCAAGGAGAACAGGGCATCGGCCTCAGGACCTGTCTCAGTACCCAAGAACCTACCAAGCCCTCGCAAGGTGACACTTAATCCTTTTTTGACGCTCACTTTTATTTTCGCTCCAACCTTCCTTAATTTCTTCTTTTCCAGCAAGATGCCACCCCTAGGAAGACAAGGCATCGGCCCCAAGTCTGACTCGTCCCCAGGAACCTACCAGGCCTTCGCTAGGCAATGATCAACTGCTTATAAATTTTTGCCTTTTCTTTTCTGTTTATAGGGGTTAGTACCCCTTTTTACACACCTTTGTATTTATTTATTATCTTTTCAGATATTCAGGGTTTCTTTCCCTTTTTATCATAATCATTTTTCTCCTGGCAGGCTTCTCTAACTGCCTCACAACTAACAAGAAATCCTAGAACGGCTACCTAGTAGGCTAGCAGAACAGGGTCACTAGGAGTCCCTTCTAAAACAGGTCTTTTGATGCTTGACAAGGTCTTTACAGGAGGCAATGACTACTCAGACCTCCCTCACACATACTTACCCTAAACCTCGGGACTTCATGCCTTGGACGCCGGTCCCCAATAAGAAACGAAAAACCCCTTAAAAAGTACACAAACACATATAGCATTAAAAAAACACAGTACTCATAAAGGAGGGATATCACCTGGATAGGGCCACGAGAAGCTTCCACGCAACAAAAGGCTCCTTCCAAGCTCTTCTTCCAACCTGTCTAGCACAAAACTTAAACAAGAAACCATTAACCGTACCTGCACTAAACAGACGACTGGCCCTCTTGGCCTAATGAAATAAAGCATTTCACTACAAAACTTGATCGGTCCTCTTGGCCTAATGAAATAAAACAATAACACCTACACATCCCTCCCTGAAAGAGCACAGATATACAATAATAGGCTCCTTCCCAAGGAGGAAAAACAGGCTCGTAGCCCTAAACTAAATGCATAAGGCTATGACCCATCCCTCCTGCATATATAGCAAGAGGCATACACATAACATGTTGTCTAATTAACCTATGGGTCCAAGATAATAACAGTAGATTGGTCTCGGCTACTCTTTGCATCACCCATATCAACCATCATCTGCCATATATTGCATGCTCTGATAACATTCCCCACAAGCGACCGGGTCCTGTTTCATCATTGATAACAATATCCAGACTAGGACCACAATTAAAGAAGAGGTCTTCCTCATAAGCAAGATTTGCCAATGAATCCGCAAACTGATTCCAGTAACATGCAATCAGCTGAAAAGACACTCTCTCGAACTCCTCAAGTAGGGTCATAGCAGTTCGATGATACATACAAAGAATGGGATTCTGCACTGTATATGTCCCATCTAGCTGATTCAGGATCAACTGGGAATCCCCTTTTACTAACAACCGACGAATACCACCTTGCTTGGCCATATGCAGTCCCATAATCAAGGCTTTATACTCTGCCATATTGTTAGTGAATCCTACCCCGAAATAAGCAGCTGACTTCATCGTAACTCTACGTCGGGGATCTTGGATTACTACTCCAACACTCCCTTTTTTATTAGGGCCCCTGGACGCTCCGTCAAAATATAATGTATACGTCCACAATGGGTTTACACAGCTGGCCATCACGAACTCCTCTACTTGTAATTATGGTAATCAAAGTTTAGCATGTTAAGAGGATGAACTGACAGCTCCATCCCACCTTCTTCATTGAACTCAACAGGGATACTCGTCAACAGTCGTAAGCAGTGATGGCAGAAGACTTTGATCTCCCACACAAAGGTTCCATCTTCTTGCTCAATCACTTTGTATCCTTTGCTCCACCAGATGAGTTTCCCCTGATGCTATCTTTGCTCCAGATATGGGTGCTCCAAATAAGGGATTAACCGACCCATCCACCGACTTTTAAGCTCTTCCGCAGGTCTCAAATCATCCCTAGCATGGACCTGCAATGCATTTTCTTTGTATTAGCAGACTTAGAAATAATAAGGTTTAATCTTATTAAGATTAACCTTATTTTTAAACTCTACTCCCTGTAGATTAGCTAATAGGGCCGTAGACCTATTTTTCCCTAACCTGACAATCTTGTAGGGACCATCCCATTTAGGTTCCAGTTTCCTTGGAAACAGCTCCCTACGCGCATCGTAATATAGGACTAATTGCCCTTTTTTAAAGGTATATTTTTTCGCTCTAAGGTCATGCAACTACTTCCTCCGACGCTTAGCTACCTCCTGGTGTAATAAGCTCTGCAACTTCAGCTCATCGAGGTGGGCTATAGTCGTGAAACGTTCAAAAAGGGAATCCTCATCCCCCAAAGAATGGTTAATTGCAAACCGTATGGTCAGCAATTCAATTTCAAGGGGTAACACACACTCTTTCCCATAAACCAATTTGAATGGCGTATGGCCGGTAGCTCACTTGAACGTTGTATTATACGCCCATACTACCACATACAACTTCTTGTCCCAGTCTCGTTTCTTCTCAGAGACTATCTTAGACAAGATCCCCACAAGCTGCTTATTAGTACTTTCAACTTGCCCATTTGCTTGCGGATTATAAGGAGTCGTTTTATTGTGCTTGATTTGCCAAGCCTCAGTCAAGCTTTTAATCACCTTGTTCAGGAAATGGGTTCCACAGTCCGACACTAATTCTGTCGGTGGACCAAAGCGGCAGATAATCTGCTCTAAAAGGAAACTTGCAGTCTCTTTTGCATTGTCCTTCCTCGTCGCTCGCGCTTCTAACCATTTTGTAAAATAATCAGTGGGGCTACTATAATGTACCTCTTTTGAGTAGTAGACGACGGAGTAATAGGACCCACAAAGTCAATGCCCCACTTCTCAAATGGAAGGATAGCCATGATGGGTGTAAGTGGACGTTTCCTATTCTCTCTACTGTCATGCCTTTGACAGGTATCACATCTCTTTACATACTCAAAGGAATCTTGGAAGATGGACGGCCACCAATATCCAGCTCGTAACACTTTCTATGCCGTCAACTGTCCTGCAAAGTGCCCTCCACATGCAGAGTCATGGCACTCTTCTAAGATAAAAGGAACCTCATCATGCATCACACATCGGCGGTAGATATCATCAACACCCTGCTGATTTAGTGTCCCTGCAATCAAGGAAAACTTCAAAGCCTGCTATTTGATTTTCCTCTTCTCAGACTTTGACAAACCAGCTCCCGTCTCTCCTGTTGATAGATAGTGTGTAATAGCAGCATACCAAGATGGGATAGAAACTGTATCAATTTTAAACATTTCCTCAATATCACTTCCCTCAGCTAAAGCCTCTTTCAGCTCCCCGAAATCCACAAGGCATTCCACAATACCCTGCAACCTCGGTGGCTTACTCTTAATCTCATAATCGAACTCCTGCAAATTGATTAACCACTTTGCCAAACGATCAGGCGGCTGCAGCTTGTTCATAAGCAATCTAAGTCCTTCCGCCTTCATATAGAACACTACATTTTCATAGAGGATGTAGTGCCTAAATTTCTTAGTCCCAAAGACCATCGCAAGACACAACTTCTCCATGTAGGTATAATTGATCTCTGAAATGCCCAATTTCCGACTAGCAAAAGCTATCGGATGGTACCATTTTTCCTCCCAAATTTGGGCTAAACAACAGCTTATGCTATACATAGTGGCTGCTGAAAATATGTAGAACACCTCGCCCCTTCTAGGTGCTTCTAACATGGGTGCTTTAGTGAGCTCCTACTTCACATCCTCAAATGATATTTTGCAAGCATCACTCCATGCAAATAGACAGTTATAGGATAATAAATTCATTAGTGGCAAGGTTCTTTCTGCCAGGGCATTGATAAACCTCCGATAATACCCTACTGATGACAGAAAGCTGTGTACCTCTTTTGGAGTACGTGGTAGACTCATAGCAACTATGACCTTGATCTTTTCAGGGTCAGTTGCTATCCCTACTGAACTAACCACATGGCCTAGCAATAGCCCATAAGGTACTCCAAAAACACACTTCCGTGGGTTAAGAACGATACAAAATTGTCTGCAGCACTCAAAGCACTTTCTCAAAATAATCAACATCCTTTCCCTTACAGTGGTTGCCCCCAGGTCATCAATAAATACTTTCAACTCATCTGGGGAGATGTCACCGAAGGTCTTGTCTGCTGTTCGTTGCCACGATCCAGGTGCATTGCACAAACCAAAGGCCATCACATGGTATGCAAAAGTACCAAAGACAGTAATAAAAGTTGTTTTCAACTTGTCCTCTTCTGCAATTGCCATCTGGTTATATCCTGCAAAGCAATCCATAAACGAATATATCTCCCTACCTGCTAATTGATCCAAAATTTGGTCAATAAATGGCAACGGGTAGTAATCCTTAACTGTCTGCTTATTCAACTCTCTAAATTCTACACATAATCGGATCTGGTTGTTCTTCTTCTTCCTGATAACAACTAGTAAACACCATTGTGTGTGTTGTACAAGGAAGATTAAACTAGCTTTCCTTAACTTCTGTAACTCTTCAAACAACCCGTCCCTCAATTCAAAAGGCATACGCCTTACCTTCTGACGCACAGGACGACTGCCTTCTTTTACAGGAATAGTATGAACAGCTAGGCTGGGAGGAATACCTCTCAACTCGTCATAACTCCAGGCAAAGATATCGCAGAATTCTTGAATTAGGGACACATAGTCCTCCCTTTCTGCTAAACTGAGCATAGAACCTAATTTAATTGGCCGCGAATCATTCGGCATGCCAAGGTCTAACTCAATCACATCCGCGTCTCTTATCCTATCTTGCGGCTCTATCGGCTCATTTAGAGTTATCTGATAGATATCCTCTGTAGTGGACCCCTCTTTGGATTCATCGATGGATGATGTCTCACTACCAGATGGATCGTCTACTGTCTCTAATTTAGTAGAAGATAAAGGAGCTCTCTCACTGTGAGGAGACTCAGGATAAGCATAGACTATTATTCGATTAGCACCTCAACCTAGAACCACTCGACCGTCGGGTATATCGACTTGACAGTTTGTTCGTAAGATCCAAGGTTTACCTAGCAAAACTCGATAGCTAGGGCGTCCTGCAAATCTTATCACCCTAAAGTCCAAGAAGCATTCTACGCTCGCAACTGTAACATGGACCTTAGTAACACAACCTTTTGGTTGTCTTAGACTATCATCAACCATTCTCAGAAGGGTGGAACTGTCTTTCTGGATGCCTAGACCCAACCTCTCCATCAACTCTGAACTCATGATGTTGATGGAGGATCTAGTGTCTACAATGGCATGTTCCACTAATATTCCATCCACATAAGCTAGAACCCTAGGGCAGTTCTTTTCAACATGGTCAAACCAATCTTCCCCTACTCGTGCTATGCCCAGAGGTTCCACAATATACTCGATACGCAGGATCTTCTTAAATTCCTTGCGTACTCCTGGAGATAATTTGATCAATTGCAAGAGGTTCACATCTGGTTTAACTTCACAAAGAGAACTTGCTAGATCAAAGTCATGATAAGTAGCCAAAGCTCTCTTTTCTCGCCAAACCATCCTCTCTTTTGGTCTTTGGACTGGTTTTGGTGCTTCTTTCTTGGCTCTTGCATTCTTTCTGGGCCCTTCCTCATCCTTTTTAGGGTCGCATTTTCTGTCAACAACCGGCTTTAGCGGTCCCCCTTCTATGCTAGGACTCTGGACTTGCGTCCCCTTATCCCCTTTTTTAGGGTTTGCCTCAACCGGTTTTTCCTTATCTTTGTCAACCTCTTTAGCCTTTTGGCATCTTGTCACGACTCTTAAGTTAGAGGTTTCAGCATCATTAACTCGTACAGCCTCAATAAGACTGACTCCGTTGCCTTGTGGCAACTCTTCTATATTTGTTTTTCCCCTCTGTAATATTTGCCTAGGTGCATCATTCTACTGCAAGTTATTTCCTTGCGCTCTATGATTCACTGGGCCCGGTTGTTTACTCCCTTGTTGGAGAGAACTAATCTTACTCCAACATGTAGCAGCTAGATGACCCGACTTCCCACAAATGTCACATTTCACATTTGGACAGTTCCTGGGGAAGTGCTGTCCACCACACCATTTACAACTGAATCTAGAGGGTCCACCCTCTTCAGGGCGTCGACTCCCTATCAAATTTTGTTACTTCTTCAAGAAATTAATATCGAGGGCTATTTGTTGATATTGTTCGGAAATCATATCAGTATAATGCTTCATCATGTCCTTGACTTCACCAAGGACATTAGATGCACTCGACTCATAGTCTCGATCGTCAACTCGCCGTTCCATTGGCCTAACAATCTGATTTGGCATTGGCTATTGACCCACAGGAACAACATTAGAATTTGAAACTTGGCCTCCAACATTTGATGGAGCCAACTGACTTGCCATAGGCATAGTCACACTGGGAGGAGCCGGTACTAAAGGTACATTCTGAACCATACTCCCTCTCCCAATAGGGTTAGTCATAGGCATCCCTTGACTTCCATTCGTCAATGATGGATTGCCACTAGGTACCAAACCCCCATTAACATTCATTCGAGAGGAGTAGGCGGTTTGTAATCATACTTCTACTCCCTCTGCCTGCGTAATAGCGGTGTCTATATCTGCCAAGGCCACACTGCTGAATTGTACTTGGATGTTAAAGTCCAACCCATGCAAAAAGTATTGCAATTGGGTAGTTGGTGGAATGGGAATGTAAGTTTGCAACTTACGGAATACTTCCTTCAACTTCTTGGCATATGCTTTTACATTCTTGTGAGGATCTTGACGTGTTACATTCAAGACCCGCAACCAATATTGGCCACCTCTTTCAGGGGCATATTCCGCTCGGAAAGCTGCATAGAATTGATCAATGGTGGTTATGGTTCCAGACTCTATGCTGTGATACCAAACCGCAGCCCTTCCTTTTAACATCATATTGAAGAACATCATGAGATGTCCCTCGTCTTGGATGCGATAATTGAACATCAATCTCTGAAATTCACAAATATGAAATTCTGCATCCTCTTCCGCTAACCCATTAAAAATGGGCAAGGGAACTCCTAAGGCTGGTAAATCCGGCATCCCTACAGGAATCGTAATAGGCTGTGCCATGGTGACAATCGGATTAGCAATAGGGGCTTGAAGTGACGAATTCACACCCCCACTTAAAGTGGGTAAACTTGGTAGAGAAGAGGAAGAACTTATGCTTCCTCTTGCACCTAATGGAATAGGTGGAGCAGTTAAATGACTAAGACCACCGCTTTGTATACGTACTGGGCTACTCCTTTGAGGAGAATAACGGCTCATGATCTCTAACCATCGTCTAGCCCTCTCAGCACGTTCGGCTTTTTGGATTTCGGCTTGATGGTCCTTGTCAGAGGACATAAACCAACTTCCTTTTGGTCCCTACAAACACTAGATTCGAAAACCACCACTTATAAGTGGCTCTCGGCAAACACACCACTGATGGGACCTAAAATGGGCCGGCATTGGCTCATGCACTAGTTGGACCTCTATCATGCGCTCAACAACCCCACGGCCTCACGGCCAGGAGCGTTGATGACACATACATCATACATTTCCTTCCTAAACATCTTGCGTTTGTATCACGTCTCGTAGTCCAACTCTAACCCAATTAACACTCCTTAGAGGGAGTCCCTAGCACATTGCCTAAAGGCACGAATCACAGACATGGGAGGTCCTCCCACGGCTGACTGCCGCTACCTCACTGCGACTCTCCTACATCTTGGGGATTGGCCCCTCGATGCGTCGCTAAACATATATAACACAATATCGCATATATTTCCACTCAAGGTACCAATTGATCGTATCTAAGAATGTACCATTTTCCTCACTTTCTTTCCCCTAGGACCCACATCTACCTACAGCTTCTTGGGGCAACCTTACTCACTTAACGTTGGTCACGATCTAGAGAATACAGGTGCTATGCATCCAGGAGGTATTGTCTGATACCTTTTATCATTTTATGCTTTATGCAAATTGTGAATGTCCATGTGCTCAAACAAAGAAAAATCAGCATTGTGCTTAGTGCAAAAGCATTCTTTCAATGAATCTCTCTGACGCGTAATTGCTACATTGCACGAACGTAGCACCGAGGAGACCTCGTGCTACTAAATCCTTATTTTAAATTAACGACCGATCTATATGATATGCATAGATGAAAACAATCAGCCTTTTCTTTCTCACAGCACTTAAACACCACTCTCATTCTCTTTACCCCCTTGCTGTTTAGATTGTGCACGGTGCATAGGTTTAGGGTAATCTTTTCCATGTTTTTTTGTATAAAAAGCAATAAAAACTCACTAAAACATAAAGCTAGGGCTAAATAAGGCTAAACCTCATACTTCAGACCCCCCATACATACACAAACATGAATCTTATTTTTTTGTATTTTTCGCATACTCAAAACCTATTTTTCCCTTTTTTTACCCATTTTTCCTATTTTTCTTGTATTTTTTCACAATATTAAATAATTGAAAATGCAAAATGAGTTGTGGGTTGTGGCCCTTAAGTTCATTTGCAGCAAAACCACAATTTTAGTTGGTGTGTCTTATTATATTTTCCATTTATATATCAAAAACACCCAATTTTTTCCTATTTCGCATGTTTTACGGGTTATACACCATTAATTTCAGTCACAACACTTATGATTTTCTGATTTTCTGAGCATAAACTGATCAAACTCATAGCAAACAACAACATAATGCATAATTAGCCCATGGGAACAATATTTCATGAAGGAAATTGCATAAAACATCAATTTCCTTTGTAAAAATGAAATTACCGTTCTTTGCGGGTTGCGGGTTTTTATTTGCCATGTCTCGGGACTGATTTCCAATAGCCATTAATGTCCATGACAGTCCACAATCAGCAATCTTCATTCCTCCTGAACCACGGAGCAATCCGGTCTTCATTGGACAAGTATCCATCATCCATTCTTCTTCTTCTTCTTCACCACATGAATCTGCCCTTAGAGGATAGAGAGGGAGGAGAGAGAAAGAATGAAATCAGAGTTCTTCATAGAGACCACCATTGCGCGAGCGAAGCACAGTGATATGACCAGCAGGCAGAGGGAAATGAAGCCCCATAGCCATTATGTATGGTTGTTCACAGCTTGCATCTTCCCTCTCCATCTTCTTGGCGCAAATTTCGGTGCCTCCTATCGCCATCTCTCCTCACGTTTTGATCCTCCAAAGAATGCCACGATTTGTTGTGGCATAAAATGCCCCCCAAAGGCCCCAAAGGTCACTTACATTTGGCCACTCTAATGTCCATCTTTTCGTATCTTGCCCGGTTTCTTGGCCATTTCCCCGTCCGGACTCCGAATTGAGCTCTGAAAAATCCTAGGCGTCCGGCTCGGCATCCCGCATTGGCCAATAACTCGTGTCAACCCGCACGGTAGTCTGAAAAATTATGAAAAATCAACAAGTGTCGCTGGGGCGCCTTTAAAGCACTTTGCCGCTTAAAATCGTCCTAGATCGAGCTGTCGCCTTCGACGTTGAATATTTTTCCCTTGATATTCGTAATTTTTAGCTATTTTTAAGCACTTCTTGGCATCAAAATTCCCCTCGCTCGGGTGCCTTTAAAGCACTTTGCCTTAAAATCGTCCTAGATCGAGCCGCCGCCTTCGACGTTGAATATTTTTCCCTTGATATTCGTAATTTTTAGCTATTTTTAAGCACTTCTCGGCATCAAAATTCCACTCTCATATCCTTCATTCCTATTTATGGTTTCCATTTATAGCCACAAAAAGAGTTTGTTTGGATCATTAGACTGATTGGGCACCACCTGAGAGAGCTAGGATGCCACCCTAGAGACTTCAGTGTGTGCTAATCTAGAGAGTTGGGGCACTACTAGAGATAGTCTATGCCTATACATATGACATTAACTTCCCTCATGCTTCATCCCACACATTCATTGCTTTTGACACTCCATAACTTTCTTCCACATTCCTCTATTCTCTCTCCATCCTCTCCACTTCCATCTACAACCCATGAGGAGGTCATTTGGTTTGTGGTTTTTACATCCATTTTCACCTGCATTTTGTAGCCCCATCATTTGACATCAACCTCCTCACCTAGCATCATCATTAGACTTGCATTTGTAGTAGTTTTAAGCTATCTACAATAGGTTACACTCTCTTTATTAGCCCTACATTATGTACCTACATTCTTATGTTTTTCTTTACTCTTGAAGGGCTTCCCAACTATCGCCTATCTATAGCCATTTACATGGAGAGAGATTCACAATATATTCTTACATTTTCTTCTATAGTTGGTTGCTCATTAGTTTCTTTGTTTGAAGCCATCATCTTAGAGAGATTTTAGTATATTGCTCATCTCTTATAGCTCTTGAGGACATTGTTTTGCTCCCTCTATAGTTGGCTGCTCTTTCCCTCACCATTTAGTATTACTTCGATACTCTACTTCATGGAGGACTACATTTAGTATTACTTCGATACTCTACTTCGTGAAAACTTGATTTGGCTTAAACATGTTGGAAATATTCCCTAAATTAATAGTTCAAGGTTGCGGTGCCATGGCATGAGAGCTTTAAGATATATTCTAACATCTTTGAGAAGTGTGTTTACCCATGCCTAAGGTTTCTATTTTTGAGGTTTAAAAAACTAATTGCAATTAAAAAATTGTTGTGGAATCATCGATCCTAGAGAAGCAACATAGAGGATGCAATCTATGTTAAAAGCATTGATTCAAAAGCTAATGCTTTTAGCTCTAGGAAAAGCATTTTCGATGAAGTCTTGAAAAATGCAGGAGGGAGCATGGTAAAAAGGGGGAAGACTAATTGCATTTAGGAGGGGCTATATATTCGTAAGGATGCACATTTAAGTTCGGGGAGTGAGTTAATGTGGCTAGCTTGTTGCATATTCAAAGTGGCCAGTGGGTTAGCCATACGATGGCTAATGAGATTTTGTTGTAAGTCTTCATGTTTGACTGGAGGAAAGTAGGTTGTGGGAGGACGCTAGATGAGGAGCATGCAAGACAGAAGGGGGAGTCCTTCATGTGAGAGGAGGGTGTTACTACTGGATTGCTTGCTTGTCCTATGCAATAAAGAGGAGGAGGAAGGGAGCAACTGTCAATGATAGTGGCTACATAATCACATGTGAGTGGTCAAGGAGGGGAGGCCATTGTTTTGGCAAATCCAAAGCTGAAGAAGTAGTCACCCTCTTTAGCATAATTATGGGGCTACCACAATGTGGTGCAGAATTTGATGGAGAAGAAATTGTCAACCTAGAAGAAGTCACCATTAACAACAAAGACAACAATAAGAAATCCATTGTATGGAGTTACGAAAGGGTGGATGGTGGATTGATTTGTTGCAGTGTGTTGATAGGAATGATTAAATTGTTAGTTGGAGGAAGTCAAAGAGAAACTAGGTTGATTAACGTCTCGAGAATTATAGAGAGACAATGTTTCATTGGAGGTCGGCCTACTGTGGGGGGTTTTGTAACTATTCGATGCATCCACCAACAAGCTTTAAGTTCAAAGGAGGTTGACAATCTATTTTTGATGATCTCATAGAAAAAGTCTAAAGCAATTGGTATGATAACCAATATGTATTTCAAAGTGATGGTCTTCAATGGTGGTTTACTTGGTCAGTTTTGTGTGGTCAACATATTCTTGGTACTAATCTCTGTAGATATGTTATTTGGTATGTGTGTTGCAAATCAAGATAGTCGATAGGTAGAAAGGTTTTTATAAAAAAATTTAAAGTGACTATATTGAAGACCTTTATTTTAGTGATAATAGCAATAGTCTCCATCAAAAGGGGTTAGATTCCTTCTCTTCTATGATACTCTTTTCATAGATTGTTTTCTTTTGAGGGAAATTGGCATGAAGTGATTCATTGATATTGGACAATGCTGTTTGCTTCGATGTTTGGTTGGTAGTATTGGATCATTTTCTTGGATTGTTATGTCATCATATTGAAGCTAAATGTCAAGCTATACTGACACTTCTTTTGCTTTCGTGTCTTGGGTTGCATGAGAGGTTTATCCTCAATCACCACTCACAATACATATTTTTTGGTGCCCTGCTAAGGAGCACCATGGCGTTATTTTTTATAGTTATTGGTCATAAGGATGGTGACTTTCCATGGGAGATTGGATGAAGATATGTATGCTTGGGTTGATTATGTCGAGCAACATATGCACATGTTTCATATTGCGGATGATGAAGATATGGTGAATTTTGCTTTGTAGGGATTTGAAGATTATGCCTTGGAAGTTATCAGTCATGTCATGGATGATGTTATTAGCAGTTGGGAAAACCTCTCTTTGTTTATACAGAGTTTCTTTTTTGTTCGTCTTGCAAGTTCTAGCATGAGCAATCAAACATATAGGAAGTTTTAGGGATTGTACCGGCTTGGACTCAATGATATTAGAGAGAGATGGGATGCTACTATGAGGACTACATGGAGGTGTTGGATCAGATTTGGAAAAATGTATAGGATTTTGCATATGGGGTATATCAACAAAGTAGTGATTGGTATATTGAAGCGAAGGCATACATGTATATAGATGAGAGGGAAAGAGGTATATCAATGGATTATTTTGTAGCTTTGGAGAAAACTCATTTTTTTGCAAGTATAACCGTTTTTTACAGTGACAGAGAAGAGGGGGAGGACTTCCACGAGTCTCCTACATCTTGTGGTGATACACGAGCTGTTATGTGTGCTAATATTGGTTTGGACTCCTTGGTTTGCAAGGAGGATCTTGGTGATTCTTCTAGATTTGGAGATGAGATGAGTGATTTTGTTAGTCATCATGATGAAGTGATCCATGATGATTGTGGAGACATATTTGGTGTTGATGGTGATGAATTGATTCTATAGATGGTTGTTGAGGGAAGTGGAATAGAGCACATGTCCTGTATGCTAGAGGATGAGGGAATTCTTGATGAGTACTCCTTGGAGTTGGATGATGCTCCTAGTATTGAGAAGATGTTTTTGGATAGTTTGGGAAGTGTTGATGATGATGAGTTTATTGTATGTCAAGAGTTGATGCAAAGTGATGTGCATGTAGCATAAATTACACTTGTTATCTTTTCCTCTACATTAGATAAAAGTATATTTTATGACCTATATTTGCAAGGTATGCTTTCATATGATTATACTAATAGTATTTTTGGAAAAGAACTTGCTATGGATGTTTCTTTTGGAGGCTCTCATCTATTGGAGTATGCTTGTGCTAGTATGTTCTAAAAGATGCTAGTACTATGTTTTTAATGGCAATGGAAGCGCATGATGTGTCTATAAAATAGGACCAAGGTTTGCTATGATAGAGGAGACTATTCCTAGTATTTGGCAAGGTATCAATTGGATGCATATAACAATGTGTGGTGTCTAGGGTATCAAGGAAGACTGCTTGGTGAAGCCATTGAAATTACTTCTTGATGAGGAAGAAGTATGGGATTTGAGGTGTGATAAAGTTTGTTGCTTTGTGGAGTCCAAATCAAAGGAAGGGATTGTGTTGATTGGTATATACATGCCTACAACGATGCAAGAGCTCATCCAAAATTTCTTGAATTTCTTATTTGGATGCATATAGATGTTTGCAAAGCATGCAAGTTTAAAGGAAGTGGTTATGGAGTTTGGAGGCAAGCATTGGAGTCAATGAGATGATGAGGCTATTTTTGTGGATATGTGTTATATGAAGCATATTGTTTGGGGTAATAGTATAGAGTATTCATATGCATATGAGTTATATGATTTTTTGAGGTATATAATCTTTGTGTTCAATTTTGGTACTCAGAAAATATTTCTTATTGGTCATCACAATGAAAGCCAAGTTATTTTTGCCTTTGATCCATGTGGATTTCTATGCATAAATGCTTGCAGACTAGGGGGATGGCTAACTATATAAAGTGTTTTTGTGAAAACTTGATTTGGCTAAAACATGTTGGAAATATTCCCTAGATGAATAGTTCAAGGTTGTAGTGGCATGGCCTAAGAGCTTTAAGATATATTCTGACATCTTTGAGAAGGTATGTTTACCCATGCCCGAGGTTTCTATTTTTTATATTTAAAAAATAAATTGTAATTAAAAAATTGTTGTGTAATCACCGAGCGTAGAGGAGCAACATAGAGGATGTGATCTATGTTAAAAGCATTGATTCAAAAGCTAATGCTTTTAGCTTTAGGAAAAGTGTTTTTGATGAAGTCTTGAAAAATGCAGGAGGAAGGATGGTAAAAAGGGGGAAGGCCAATTGCATGTAGGAGAGGCTATATATTTGTAAGGCTACACATTTAAGTTGGGGAGGGAGTGAGTGTGGCTAGCATGTTCCATGTTTAGAGTGGCCAGTGGGTTAGCCATATGATGGATGATGAGATTTTGTTGTAAATCTTCACATTTGACTGAGAACACTATATCAGGGAATTTGGGAATTCTCATATAATTTGGGAATTCCTAATATGGTTAATATTTGGCCACATGATCAAATCTTGTCCCCTTGAAAGTGGAGACCACCCTAATTACTATATGGATTGTCTTCCCAAGTCCCACTTTGAAGCATGGGTTAAGATTTAACTATGTGGCCAAATCTTTACCACTTATTTGAAAGTGGGACTTGGGAGATTCCCAAATTCTCTAATATGGTATTTGAGGGAAAGTAGGCCGTGGGAGGATGCTAGATGGGGAGTGTGCAAGAGGGAAGGGGAATTCCTTCATGTGAGAGGAGGGTGTTATTACCAACTTACTTAACTGGTTTCATGCAATAGAGAGGAGGAGGAAGGGAGTGATTGTTAATGATAGTAGTTGCATCATTGCATGTGGGTGACCAAGGAGGGGATGCCATTGTTTTGGCAAATTTGAAGATAAAGAAGCAGTCACCCTCCTTAGCATAATTATGGGGTTGCCACACTGTGGTGTTACGAAAGGATGGATGATGGATTGATTTGCTTCAATGTGTTGATAGGAAGGATCAAATTGTTAGTTGGAGGAAGTCAAAGGGAAGTAGGTTGATTAATCTCTAGAGAATTATAGAGAGAGAATGTTTTATTGGAGGGTGCGATGCATCCAGCAACAAGCTTTAAGTCAAAGGAGGTTGGAAATCTATTTTTAATGATGTCGTGAAGCTATTGATAATCGGTATGTATTTCACAGTGATGGTCTTCAATGGTGGTTTACCCGATCAGTTTTGTGCAATCAACATATTCCTAGTACTAATCCTATAAAATGTTATTTGGTATGTGTGTTGCAAATCAAGATGGTCAATTAGTAGAAAGGTTTTTATAAATCTATTTAAAGTGACTATATTGAAGACCTCTATTCTAGTGGTAATAGAAATAGTCTCCATCAAAGGGGTCAGATTCCTTCTCTTATGTGATGCTCTTTTCATAGGTTGTTTTCTTTTGAGGGAAATTGGCATGAAGTGATTCACGGATATTGGACAATGTTTTTTTCTTTGATGTTTGGTCGGTAGTGTTGGATCATCTTTTTGGATTGTATATATTGAAGCTAAATATCAAGCCAAAAATTATAGCCAACGCTCCTTTTGCTTTCATGTATTGGGTTGTGTGAGAGGTTTATCCTCAATCATTTCTCACAATACATCTTTTTTTGGCACTAAATATGTCAAGTGTTATCGTGAAAACTCAATTTAGATTAAACATGTTAGAAATCTTCCCTAGATGAATAGTTCAAGGTTGTGGTGGCAGGGCCTAAGAGCTTTAAGTTATATTTTGACATCTTCGAGAACGTGTGTTTACCCATGCTTGAGGTTTCTATTTTTGAGGTTTAAGAAACTATTTGCAATTAAAAGGTTTTTGTGAAATCATTGAGCCTAGAGGAGCAACATAGAGGATGTGATCTATGTTAAAAGCATTGATTCAAAAGCTAATGCTTTTAGCTTTAGGAAAAGTGTTTTTGATGAAGTCTTGAAAAATGCAAGAGGAAGGATGGTAAAAAGGGGGGAAGGACAATTGCATTTAGGACACGCTATATATTTATGGCTTAAGTTGGGGGAGCTAGTGAACATGGCTAGCCTGTTGCATATTCAGAGTGGCCAGAACGTTAGCCATACAATGACCGATGAGATTATGTTGTAAGTCTTCATGTTTGACTAGGGGAAAGCAGGCCGTGGGAGGATGCTAGATGAGGAGGGTGCAAGATGGAAGGAGGAGTCCTTCATGTCAAAGGAAGATGCAAGATGGAAAGGGGAGTCCTTCATGTGAGAGGAGTGTGCAAGATGGAAGGGGGAAGGAGATCGAAGCTTCTTCTCATGCTGACCTATAACAACCTTTGGGATGTACTCAATAAGACCTTCTTCATCAATAGGTGGCAGCTCATCAACTATATCCACTGGAGCACCATAAAAAGGCTTGAGTTGACTAACATGGAAGACATTATGAATCTTTGTGAAAGAGGAAAGCTCTAATCTATACGCCAAGTCTTCAATTCGCTTAAGGATCCGGTAAGGGCCATAAAACCTGTGGGCTAGCTTATTACTAGATCCATCTTTTAATGTAAAGTACCTGGACTTGGGCACCTTCAATAAGACCAACTCTCCTTCTTGGAACTCTAAAGGCCGCCTCTTCTCATCAGCATACATCTTCATTTGGTCTTGAGCTTTCCTAAGATTCATCTTGCATTACTGAAGAAGGATTTGCATTCTTTCTAACTCTTCCTTCCCATGAGGATTGATCCTTTCATTAAAGATGACAATGGGTAAGGGCACATTGTAACCATACAAAGCCTCAAAGGGTGAAACTCCAATACTAGCGTGGGTAGAATTTTTATAAGCAAACTCAGCCAAGTGTAACGAAGAATCCCATGAGGTTTGGACATCATAAGAGAAATGGCGAAGATAAGTCTCCAACCATTTATTAACTCTTTCTGTCTATCCATCAGTTTGTGGATGATAGGCCGTAGATGGAGCCAATTTAGTGCCCATAGATGTAAATACCGCTTGCCAAAAGTTACTCTTAAACTTTGAGTCTCTATCATAAACAATCACATGTGGTAATCCATGTAGTCTAAAAATCTGCTCCATAAACTGACTGGCCACTTGAGAGGTAGTAAACTGAATCTTGGTTGGAATAAAATGGGCTACCTTGGTGAGTCTATTTACCACCACATATATACTATTCCATCCCTTCTTGGTAGTAGGCAAGCCAGTAATGAAATCCATAGTAATATGAGTCCATTTACCTGTAGGAATAGGTAATGGCTGTAACAAACCTCTTGGCTTATGGTGGGTGCTATCCTTATTCTGCTGACAAGGCATACAATTCATGACAAAATCCTTGACATCTTTCCACAGTCCTTTCCAATAGAAACTTTTATTGATCTTGCCATAGGTCTTGAAAACTCCTAAATGTCCAGCTAAAGGCGAAGAATGTGGTTCCTCCATAATTTTCCTTGTAAAAGAAGAGGTAGAAGGAATAACAATCTTGCCTTTCAACCAAATAAGGCCATTTTTGAGCTGATAGTGCGAGTTTTCTTCCATAAGACCTTGCTATAATTTTTGAAAAATATGGTTGAATTCTTCATCCAAAAGATAAGCCTCATGTAATTCTTCAATCCAATCATTATGCAATTCTATCATAGCTGAAACTTTGCAAGCCCACATACAAGAAAGAGAATCAGCCACTATATTGTCTTTGCCCCTCGTATGAGTGATGCCAAAATCATAATTCTATAGTGTAGCAATCTAGCAACGCTGCTTAGGAGTAAGATTGGACTGAGTAAGAAAATACTTAAGAACCCTGTGATCATTGTGTACTCTGAATCGGCTGCCATACAAGTAATGGTGCCACTTCTTAATTGCATGTAAGATAGCCAACATCTCTTGGTCATAAACATTCATGGCCATTTCTTTATTTGTAAGCTTACGGCTCTCAAAGGAAATCATTCTATGCTCTTGTAGCAAAATAGTCCCAATGCCACGGCCACTAGCATCACACTGTATGGTAAATTCTTTGGAAAAGTCCGGGCATACTAAAATAGGAGCAAAGGTAAGGAGCCCCTTTAACTAGTTGAAGCTACTATCTGCAAGAGCATCCCAAAAGAAAGACTCCTTCTTCAACCTATCAATTAAAGGAGCTGCAATGGCTGATAATGCTTGATGAATCGGCGATAGAATGAAGATAAACTAAGGAATCCTCTAAGAGAAGTAGTAGTAGTGGGTGTTGGCCAATCTTTTACACATTGCACCTTCTTGGGATCAGCCTATATTCCTTTTTCACTAACAATATGTCCCAATTATTCCACTTCAGTCTACATGAAAGAAAACTTCTTCTCCTTAGCAAAAAGCATGTGATGTCTCAATACATAAAAAACCCTCCTCATATGTGCCAAGTGATCTTGTAAAGTCTTACTGTAGATCAGAATGTCATCAAAGAACACCAAGACAAACTGAAAGAGGAAAGATTGTAAAATCTTATTCATCAGGCTCTGGAAGGTAGCTGGAGCATTTGTAAGCCCAAATGGCATCAGTAAAAAATGATGGAGCCCTCGATCAGTCCTGAAAGCAGTCTTGACTTCATCACCCTCTTGCATGCAAATCTGATGATACCCTAACCTCAAATCAATCTTCGTAAAGAATGGAGTCCCCCTTGAGCTCATCAAGCAAATCATCAATCCAGGGTATCGAATACCTGTTCTTCACTGTGATCT